>NW_027141852.1:18240000-19490000 GCF_036365525.1 Heterodontus francisci
TCATCTCTGAACAGACGGATTGATAATCTATGCACCAAGAAAAACAAACTCAACAAAGAAGACACCAGTCCTTCGCATCACAAGCTGGAATGTGAGGAACATGTGTCCTGGCCTTACCGACAACCTTCTGCAGGCTGATGACACACACAAGACAGCTGCGATCGACAAGGAACTCACAAGGCTCAATGTGGACGTTGCAGTGCTGCAAGAAACTAGACTCGTTCAAAGTGGATCCCTCAAAGAGAAACACTACACCTTCTTCTGGCAGGGGAAAGCCCAAGAGGCAAGTCGTGAGCATGGAGTGGGTTTCACAGTAAAATACACGCTACTTGAGATGAGTGAACCACCCACAGTAGGCTCAGAGAGAATTCTTACTCTTCACTTGTCAACACGTGTGGGCCCAGTTAATCTCATGTGCATCTATGTCCCGGCACTCACCTCCACCCCAGATGTCAAGGATCAATTCTATGTGACACTTGACACTGCCATCAGTAGAATTCCCAGCACTGAGGGACTGTACCTTCTAGGAGACTTCAACACAAGATTGGATACTGACTACACAGCTTTGCCAATGTGCATAGAGCACCAGGGGATTGGCAAGATGAACGTAAATGGACAGAGATTGCTTGAGCTATGCTGTCACCATGGATTCTGTGTGATGAACAGCTACTTCCAGGTCAAGCTGTGCTACAAGGTGTCCTGGAGACATCCGAGATCATGCCATTGGCACCAGCTAGACCTTATCATCACCAGACATACCACCCTCAGCAGTGTCCTCATCACTCACAGCTATCACAGCGCTGACTGTGACACTGACCACTCCCTGGTGTGTAACAAGGTCAGGCTTCAGCCAAGGAAGCTTCATCCATCCAAGAAGTAAGGTCGTCTTCTGATCAACACTTGCCGAACCACTGACCCAGAAAGGACCCAGGAGTTCCTCAACATCCTCGATCAGGCTCTTTCAGACAACAATGCTCACGGCTTCAGTGCAGTGTCAAAGTGGAATCATCTGCACACCACCATCTACAACTCTGCACTCGCTGTGTATGGGAAAAGAGATGGGAGGAATGCTGACTGGTTTGAGGCTTATCGGACTGAAATGGAGTCAGTTACTGCAACTAAGAGGAGAGCTTTCATGAACTACAAACAAGTCTCCAGCAAACAACATCTAGATGCCCTCAGAGCTGCCAGAAACAAGTCTCTGCAGACTGCTCGGCACTGCACCAATCAATACTGGTTAAAACTCTGCTGCTGAATCCGGGGATGCTGGAGGGATGTATGAAGGAATTAAGAAAGCAATGGGCCCAGTAGTAACTAAATCAGCACCTTTTGAAGACAAAGAGAGGGGTGATCATCACTGAACCTAACAAGCAGATGGAAAGGTGAGTGGAGCATTACCTTGAACTCTACATAACGGAGAACATTGTGATTGAAGGAGCTCTCAGTGCCATTCCAGACTTCCCTGTCATGGAGGAACTGGACAGTGAGCCCACCATAGTCGAGCTCAACAAGGGCTCAAAACATGCGTGATGCAAACATTGTCACCTTGTACAAAATTAAGGGGGATCGCAGTGACTGCAGCAATTATCGGAGCCAGCTGCTCAGTTCCACTCACCTGCTCGATCCCTTTCCTCCTGCAAGTTCCTTTGCTTCAAGTATCCATCCAATTTCCTTTTCAAATCATTGATTGTCTCTACTTCAACCACACTCGTGGGTCAGGACATTACCACTCACAGCATAAAAAATTCCACTTCACCCAAGGATGGGAAATATTTATATCTTCTATATTTAGCTTATTCCCTATCTCTACCAGAATAGAATGGCAGTCAACATGAAAGGGAACCCAAAAATCTTCGAGCAGTATATAAATAATAAGCAGGTAGTCAGCGGTGAAGTGGGCCCCATTAGGGACCAAGAGGGTAATATATACTGTGAGCTGCAGGGCAATGTTAATCTAGTTAATGAGTAGCTTGTATCAATGATCACTAAGGAAGTGGAATTTGACAAAATATCAGTAGAAGTGGAGAGTGTAGAGGCAATGGAGAGGGTACAAATTGAGAGAGGGGGTACTGAAAAGGCTGGTTATGCTTCAGGAAGATAAATTACCTGGTCCGGATGGCTTTCATCCCAGATTGCGAAAGGAAATGTGGATGCAGATAACAGAAAGGCTTGCTATAATCTTCCAATCTTCCCTGGATACGGGGGAGGTGTCAGAGGATTAAACAGTTGCAAATGTGACACCCTTATTCAAGAAAGGGTGTAAGGACAGTCCGGCTAACTACAGGCCAGTTAGCTTAACAGCAGTGGTGGGTAAGGTTTCAGAAAAAACAATCAGGGAAAAAATCAACAGTCACTTGTAGAGGTTTGAGTTAATTAAGGAGAGTGAGCATGGATTTATAAATGGGAGTTCATGCTTGACTAATCTAACTGCATGTTTTGATGAACTAACAGAGAAGGTTTATGAAGGGCATGCAGTGGATGTTGTTTATGTGGATTTTAAGAAACGACACATAAAAGGGTGATTAACAACATTGAGGTTCATGGAATAGGAGGGTCAGTGTCCAATTGGATAGAAAATTGGCTTAAGGACAAAAAACAGCAAGTCGTAATAAATGGTTCATTCTCAGACTGGAAGGTTGTCGACAGTGCTGTTCCCCAAGGGTCACTGCTGGAACCACTGCTTTTTATTTGCTACAGATAAATGACTTGTATCTTGGAATATAGAGTAGAATCTCAAAATATGCCGATAACACTAAACTTGGAGAAGTGGCAAACAGTGAGGATGAAATGAACCACCTGCAACAAGACAGTGATAGGGTAGAAGAATGGGCAGACAGGTGCAGATGGATTTTAGTAGTGACTAGTGTGAGGTGATGCATTTTAGCAGAAGGAATAGGGAGAGGCAATATACACTTAATGGCACAGTTCTAAAGAGTGTGCAGGAATAGAGGGACCTGTTCACTGTCACGTGAACAGTCACTTCTTGTTGTGTGCTCTCAGATTTGCAACCTTCACTGTACTGGAGTGAGGTGACATCTACTGGCAGGAAGCAAGAACTGCAATCAAGCAGCATGAGCTCCATCGTCTGTCAGGGTGAAAGAAACATTGCAATGTGAGGAAATAGTGAATGGGTTTGATTGGGTTGATGGAGACATGATTCCACTTGTGGTGGAGTCCAAAGCAAAGGCCAGAAATATAAAATTGTCATTAATAAAAGAAATGAGGAATTCATGAAAAATGTAGTAACGGAGTGAATGGTTGGAATGTGGATAGAATAGAAAGTGAGATTGGATGGACAGAAGCAGTCTGAACGGATGGCTGAAACAAAAGGTGAGTGCCCTGAAATGTTAATTGTGTTTCTCTCAGCACAGATGCTGCCAGAGTTTCTGAACATTTCCAACACTTTCTGTTTTAATTTCAGAATTTGCAAGATGTTGCTTTGCTCTGAAAAAAAATGGATGATCGGCTTTGGCTGCCAGTGAAATTCCACAGGAGCCAAAAGGAAGTTCTGATATCAGTGGCATGTTGATCTAGGGGTATGATTCTTGCTCAGGGTGAGTGATTAATTAATGTGTGAGAGATCCTGGGTTTAAATCCTGGACAAGCCCTTCTTCTTTGGCATTTTTAGTTTAAGGTCATTGATTGGTTTCAGCCTTGCAGAAGGCGGAATTGATTTCCATATGGAGCCTGCTTGAGGACCAGAGGGCTGGATTCAAAGAGCTTGTCGACAAAATTGGAATGAATGAAATGTACAGAGAGCCAAGTGGGAATATAAAGTTGTAAATTTAACTGAAGCCTGGCTCCAAAAAACAACAGAACTGGGTTCTGGTATGGAAAGGAAACCTTTCCCATTTCTGTTGTTTGGCTTGCATTGACTCATCGATTTTCTTGTTTTTCACTTTGTTGATGCCTTTGAATAATTGTGGATACTTCCTCAGGGTGTTTTCTTTCACCAGGTAGTTCTGACCTCTGATGATGATGATCGTAATGAGCTTCAACTCACTGATAGTTTTGGAACTGAGCAGATTTCCTTTGCTTGAGTCTACAACATGGAACTCAGTCTGACATGTGGACTCATGGGAGGTTTTGAATGCCACCCCTGCGTTGAAGAATACAGTTGCATCCATCCAATAAGAGACCGAGTAGAAGTGACAGTTCAGTCAGTCGAACATGAAACTTTTAATTTCAGGGTGGTGAGTTGGAGTGCCATTTTGTTTTCCCCTTTTTTACGGCATCATGAGCAGAGAGTACAAGGAGTGTTTGAAATGAAATTCAGCAAAAGTATGAGAACGTCTCACGTTGATTCGGGACTCTTATCTCTCTGCAGCATCTCGCTGTGAAAGATTGAACTTCATCTCATTTCATTCCCAGCTCGGGGTCAGTGCGGCACAGTGGGACTTCTGGCTGTCTCCTGCTTCACAATCCATCAGTGCTGAGAAAGCAATGGGGAATATTATTCACGGCTCTGTAACCAGAGGACACCGATTTAAGGTGAATGGCAAAGGAACCAAAGGCAACATGAGGAAAAACTTCTTTTGCACAGCGAGTGGTTAAGATCTGATATGCACTGCTTGAGAGTGTGATGGAGGCTGATTCAACCATGGCTTTCAAAATGGTATAAGATAATTATCTGAAGTGAAAAAAATTGCATGTTTTCATGGAATACATGAGTCTGTGGCATGAGCTGAGTTGCTCGTGCAGAGAAGCAGCACAAGCACAATAAGCTGAATGGCTTCCTTTTGTTCTGTAACTATTCTATGATCTATGATTCTTTTCAGAGTGAAATCAACACTGACATACAAGAAACTGACAGGTACAATGAAAACCCCACACTAACAGACCAGCGAATGCTAGGGACAGAGTAAAATCAATCAGTCCCAGACTAGAAACTGACAGGTGCACAGTAAACTTCGCATTACCAGACAAGAAATTGACAGATACAGTGTGAAACCCACAGTCACTTTGCAGCAGTTGGCAGGTAACGTGTAAAAATCTTTCTTTCATATCCCAGCTGCAAGGTACAAAGAAAATTAAGTGCAAACCCAGGCTCACACTTCAAAGACTGAGAGATACAAAGCAAAACACATACTCACCTACAAGTACAGAGAAGAAGACAGGCACAGTGGCGCAGTGGTTAGCACTGCAGCCTCACAGCTCCAGGGACCTGGGTTCGATTCTGGGTACTGCCTGTGTGGAGTTTGCAAGTTCTCCCTGTGTCTGCGTGGGTTTTCTCCGCGTGCTCCGGTTTCCTCCCACAAGCCAAAAGACTTGCAGGTTGATAGGTAAATTGGCCATTATAAATTGTCACTAGTATAGGTAGGTGGTAGGGAAATATAGGAACAGATGGGGATGTTTGGTAGGAATATGGGATTAGTGTAGGATTAGTATAAATGGGTGGTTGATGGTCGGCACAGACTCGGTGGGCCGAAGGGCCTGTTTCAGTGCTGTATCTCTAATCTAAAAAGACACACTCAGAGGAGGTGCAGATTAAAGACACATGCATGTAACAGAAACTGATAGGGATAGAATCAAACCCTTTCTCACTTCTCAGAAACTGATAGATATAGACAAAAGCTGATGCTCACGTACAAGTTGTTGAAAGATATGTGGTGAAACTCACATAGCAATAGCAGAAACAAACAGGTACTGAATAATACCCACAGTCACAGACCAAAAACTGAAATATACTGAGGTAAACACCACTTTCTCACACCAGAAACTCATGGCTACAAAGTGAAGCTGACTCTCTCCTCCCAGGCATTGACAGGTGCAAACGAAAACACTCACGACGATTCCAGGTCATGAAATGTACGGAATAAAACCTTTCAGCTGAAAGAATAGCATTAATGACAGGTGTGATACCCAGAATGCTCAGCGGCCTAGAATCCGCCCGATCTGTGACAGGAGCGGGGCGCGCAGGCGCAGTAGAGACAGCTCTGTCAGCATCTGGAGCTGCGGGTTCGGAGTTGGAGCGGGATATTCACAAAGTGCGAGAAGACCGCGCCCTTTGCGGGCTCACACAGCTGGAGCAGGGCCTCCGGGCCACAATAACATGGAACAATCCCATCTGTATCTCTGCGGATGGTGGCGGTGAAGCTTTTCCCGGTGAGGCTTCCCGAAACCGCGTCTCTAAATGGATAAGAATTGGGGACTGGTCAGGGAGCGTCTGTAAATGGATAAGAATTGGGGACTGGTTAGGGAGCGTTTTTTTATTCTTTCGTGGGATGTGGGCGTCGCTGGCTCGATCTCAGCTCGAGTAATGTGTCCAGTTCTGGGCACCAGGCTTTAGAAAGGACATCAAAGCTTCTGAGACAATTCAGAGGGGATTTACTAGAATGATCCCAGAGATGCGGGGTGTCAGTTCTCTGGACAGGCTGGTGAAGCTGGGATTGTTCTCTTCAGAGCAGAGAAGGTTAAGGGAAGATTTAATGGAGGTGTTCAGAATCATGAAGGATTTTCATAGGGTAGAGAGGGAGAAACTGTTTCCACTGTCCTGGGGGTCAGTAACCAGAGGACACAGATTTAAAATAATTGGCCAAAAATGTCAAGGGGAGGTGTGGAGAGATCTTTTTACCAAGTAACTGATTTGGATTTGGAATGAATTGTCTGACAGGGTGGTGGAAACAGATTCAATTATAACTTTCATAAAGGAATTGGACAAATATTTCAAAGTGAAATTCTCCAGGATTATGGGGAAGTCGGCAGGGGGTTGGACTAATTGCATCTTTTTGTGAGAGAGTCATCAGAGGCACAATGGGGCTGAATGGCCTCCTTCTGTGCTGTATGATTCCATGAACATAAGAACTAGGAGCAGGAGTCGGCAATTCAGCCACTCGAGCCTGCTCTGCCATTCAATACAATCATGGCTGATCTCATCACGGCAGTTCTTGGTTCTTGTCAGTAGATGTCACTTCACTCCAATACAGTGAAGTTTACAAATCGGAGAGAGACACAACAGGAAATAATTGTTCACATTATAGTGAATGTGTGGGATTTAGAAATACTAGGAGTGGAGACGAGTTGTTACTTGTCTGCTCGATCTCCATAGCCCTGTAAAATTATTTCCTTCAAGTGCCCATCCAAATTCCTTTTGTAATCCTCGATTGTCTCCATTTCCACCGCCCTCGTGGGCAGCGAGTTACAGATCATCACCAGTCACTGTGTAAAAAAGTTCTTGCACACATTCCCCCTGTACCTCCTGTCCAAAACCTTCAATCTGTGTCCCCTAGTCCTTGTACCAATAGTTAACGGGAACAATGTTTCCTTGCCAACTTATTTAAAACTGTCACAGCCGAAAACACATCTATCAATTCTCCCCTCACTCTCCTTTGATACAGGTAGAACAGCCCTAGCTTTTCCAACCTAACCTTGTAACTAAAATCCTCCATCCCTGGATCCATTCTGGTGAATTTCCTCTGCATCCTCTCAAGGACCCTCACATTCCTTCTGAAGTGTGGTAAGCAAAACTGGAAGCAACACGCCAACTGGGGCCTAACCAGAGTTTTATAATGGTTCAGCATAACTTCCCTGCTTTGTACTCAATGCCTCTATTTATAAAGCCCAAGATCCCATATGCTTTGCTAACCACTCTCGCAATATGTCTTGCCACCTTCAAAGATTGATGCACATGAACCCCAAGTCCCTCTATTCCAACACATACTTTAGAACTGTGCCATTAAGTAAATATTGCCTCTCCCTATTCCTTATGCCAAAATACATCACCTCACAATTGTCACTATTAAATTCCATCTGCCACCTGTCTGCCCATTCTGCTAGCCTATCATTGTCCTGTTGCAGGCAGTTCATATCATCCTCACTGTTTGCCACTCCTCCAAGTTTGTTGTCATCGGGATATTTTGAGATTCTACTCAATATTCCAAGATCCAAGTCATTTATCTTTCGCAAAAAAAGCAGTGGTTCTAGCACTGACCCTTGGGGAACACCACTGTCGACTATCCTCCAGGCTGACAATGAATCATTTCATAAGACTCGCTGTGTTCTGTGATTCAACCAATTTTCTATCCAATTGGACACTGACCCTCCTATACCACGAACCTCAATTTTGTAAACCACCCTTTTATGTGGTACCTTGTCAAACGCTTCCTTAAAATCCATATAAACGTCATCCACTGCATTCCCTTCATCAAGCTGCTCTGTTGGTTCATCAAAAAATGCAGTCAGATTAGTCAAGCATGAACTCCCATTTATAAATCCATGCTCACTCTCCTTAATTAACTCAAACCTCTCCAAGTGACTGTTGATTTTTTACCCTGATTATTCTTTCTAAAACCTTACCCACCACTGCTGTTAATCTAACTGGCCTGTAGTTAGCCGGACTGTCCTTACACCCTTTCTTGAATAAGGGCGTCGCATTTGCCACTGTTTACTCCTGGCACCTCCCCCGTATCCAGGGAAGATTGGAAGATTATCGCAAACTCTTCCATTATCTGCATCTGCATTTCCTTTTGCAACCTGGGATGCAAGCCATCCAGACCAGGTGATTTATCTACCCTAAGCACAGCCTGCCTTTTTAGTACCTCCCTCTCTCAATTTGTACCCTCTCCATTGCCTGTACTCTCTTCACTTCGACTGATATTTTGTCAAATTCCACTTCCTTAGTGATCACTGATACAAAGTACTCATTAAGTAGATTAACATTGCCCTGCACCTCTAAGCAAATATTATGCTCTTTGTCCATAATAGGCCCGACTCAACTTCTTACTACCCACTTATCATTTACATGCTGCTCGAAGATTTTTGGGTTTCCTTTCATGTTGACTGCCAGTCTATTCTCATAGAAATAGAGAATAAGCAAATATAGAAGATGTAAGTATTTCCCATCCTTGATGAGGTGGAACTTTTTTATGTTGTGGGCAGTAATGTCTTGGCCCACGTGTGTGGTGGAAGCAGAGACAATCAATGATTGAAAAGGAAATTAGATGGATACTTGAAGGAAAGAAACTTGCAGGAGGAAAGGGATCGAGCTGGTGAGTGGAACTGACTGGATTGCTCCGGGGCGAGCCAGCATGGACGTGATAGGCCAAACGACCACCTTCTGTGCTGTAAATGACTCTGTGTTGTTTCTCAAATTCAATCCACTGGTGCTTGGTAAATAATTTCAAAGTAAATTGTGCAACCGGAAAATCAGAACCAAGGCAAGGGACGCATAAGGAAGCAAAATTGCTGAAACCCGGGATCTTTAGATCTTCAGTCTAACGCTCTCCCAACTGAGCTATTTCAGCCCTACATTGACAGTGGCTTGGTGTCCTTGTTTTGGAAGAAAATACATACATTCAAGTTTTCCAAAAAATTAAAGAACACAACATGTGAGTAATATTCCCCATTGCTTTCTCAGTACTGATGGATTGTGAAGCGGGAGACAGCCAGAAGTGCCACTGAGCCGCACAGACCCCGAGCTGAGAATGAAATGAGATCAAATTCAATCTTTCATAGTGAGATGCTGCTGAGAGGTAAGAGTCCTGAATCAAAGCGAGACTTGCTCATTTCAAACACTCCCTGTACTCTCTGCTCATGAAGCCTTAAAAAAGGGAAAAACAGAATGGCACTCAAACTCACAACCCTGCCATTAAAAGTCTCATGTTCGACTGACAGAACTGTCACTTCTACTCGGTCTCTTATTGGATGGATGCAACTCCAACGCAGGGGTGGCATTCAAATCCTCCCATGGGTCCACATGTCAGACTGAGTTCCATGTTGTAGACTCAAGCAAAGGAAATCTGCTCACTTCCAAAACTATCAGCGAATTGAAGCTGATTACAATCAACATCATCAGAGGTCAGAACTACCTGGTGAAAGAAGACACCCTGAAGAAGGATCCACAATTATTCAAAGGCATCGACAAAGTGAAAAACAAGAAAATCGATGAGTCAATGCAAGCCAAACAACAGAAACACTGAAGAATTCCATTCCATTCCAGTCCAGAACCCAGTCCTGTTGTTTTTGGACTCAGGTCTCAATTACAGCAACAACTTTATATTCCCACTTGGCTATCTGCACATTTAGTTAATTACAATTTTGTCAACAAGATCTTTGAATCATGTTGTCTGGTCCTCAAGCCAGCTCCGTATGGAAGTCAATTCCACCTTCTGCAAGGCTGAAACCAATAGATAACCTTAATCTAAAAATGCCAGCAGACCAGGGCTCGTCCAGGACTTGAACCCGGGATCTCTCACATGTTATTTAACCATACTCCCGAAGCGAGAATCATACCCCGATACCAACGAGCCACTGATAGGTCAGGTTTTATTAGCTGCTGTGGAATTTCACAGGAACCACCCAGTCAATCAACTATTTATTTTCAGATCAAAGCAACATCCTGCAAATGCTGAAATAAAAACAGAAAGTGCTGGAAATGTTCAGCAGCTCTGGCAGCATCTGTGCTGTGAGAAACACAGTTAACGTTTTAGGGCACTCACCTTTTGTTTCAGCAATCCTTTCAGACTGCTTCTGTCCATCCAATCTCACTTTCTATTCCATCCACATTCTAACCATTCACTACGTTACTACATTTTTCATGAATTCCTCATTTCTTTTATTAATGACAATTTTGTATTTCTGGCCTTTGCTTCAGACACCACCACAAGTGGAATCATGTCTCCATCTACCCAATCAAACCACTTCGCTGGATCCTCACATTGCAATGTTTCTTTAACCCTGACAGACTGTGGAGTTTCTGCTGCTTGATTGCAGCTCTTGCTTCCCGCCAGTAGATATCACCTCACTCCAATACAGTGAAGTTTACAAATCTGAGAGGAAATAATTGTTCACATTATAGTGAATGTGTGGGATTTAGAAATACTAGGAGTGGAGACGAGTTATTATTGCACTCTGCTATTACATCTTTTATAATGGACTCCAGCATTTTCCCCACGACTGATGTCAGGCTAACCGGTATATAATTCGCTGTTTTCTTTCTGCCTCTTTTTTTAAATAATGGAGTTACATTAACTACCGTCCAATCCATTGGAACTGTTCCAGAGTCTATAGAATTTTGAAAAAAGACCAGAAATGCATCTGCTATTTCAAGGGCCACTTCCTTAAGTACTCTGGGATGTAGATTATCAGGCCCTGGGGATTTATCGGCCTTCAATCCCATCAATTTCCCAAACATTCCCTACTAATACTGATTTCATACAGTTCCTCCTTCTCACTAGACACTATGTTCCCTAACATTTCTGGGAGATAATTTGTATCCTCCTTTGTGAAGACAGATCCAAAGTATGTATTTAATTGGTCTGCCATTTCTTTGTTCCCCATTATAAATTCCCTCGTTTCTGACTGTAAGGGGCCCACATTTGTCTTCACTAATCTTTTTCTCTACACATATCTATAGAATCTTTTACAGTCAGTTTTTATGTTCTCTGCTAGCTTACTCTCATACTCTATTTCCCCCTTCTTAATCAATCCTTTTGTCCTCCTCTGCTAAATTCCAAACTGCTCACAATCTTCAGGTTTGCTGCTTGTTCTGACCATTTTATATTTCTCCTCCTTGGATCTAATACTTTCCTTAATTTCTTTTGTAAGCCACAGTTGAGCCACCCTTCCTGTTTTACTTTTGCACAGACAGGAATGAACAATTGTTGTAATTCATCCATGCGCTCTTTAAATGCTAGCCATTGCCTATCCACTGTCAACCCTTTAAGTAACGTTCCCCAATCTATCATAGCCAACTCCCGCCTCATACCTTCATAGTTTCCTTTGTTTAGATTCAGGACCCGAGTCTCGGAATCAACTCTCTCACTCTCCATCTTAATGAAGGATTTTATCATATTATGGGCGCACTTCCCCAAGGGACCCCACACAACAAGATTGTTAACTAATCCTTTCTCATTACACAATACCCAGTCCAGGATGGCCTGTTCTCTAGAGGTGTTATACACCTCTATCAATTCTCCACTCAATCTCCTTTGATATAGGCAGAATAATCCTAGCTTTTCCAACCTAACCTTGGAACTAAAATCCCCCATCCCTGGATCCATTCTGGTAAATCACCTCTGCGTCCTCTCAAGGACCCTCACATTCTTTCGAAAGTCTGCTGAGCAGAACTGGAAGCAACACTCCAATTGGGGCCTAACCAGAGTTTTATAATGGTTCAGCATAACTTCCCTGCTTTTGTACTCAATGCCTCTATTTATAAAGCCCAAGATCCCATCTGCTTTGCTAACCACTCTCGCAATATGTCTTGCCACCTTCAAAGATTGATGCACATGAACCCCAAGTCCCTCTATTCCTGCACACTCTTTAGAACTGTGCCATTAAGTATATATTGCCTCTCCCTATTCCTTTACATCACCTCACACTTGTCACTATTAAATTCCATCTGCCACCTGTCTGCCCATTCTGCTAGCCGATCACTGTCCTGTTGCAGGCAGTTCATATCATCCTCACTGTTTGCCGCTCCTCCAAGTTTGGTGTCATCGGCATATTTGTGGATTCTACTCTGTATTCGAAGATCCAAGTCACTTACCTTTAGCAAAAAAAGCACTGACCCTTGGGGAACACCACTGTCGACTATCCTCCAGTCTGACAAAGAACCATTTAATAAGACTCGCTGTTTTCTGTCCTTAAACCAATTTTCTATCCAATTGGACACTGACCCTCCTATACCACGAACCTCAATTTTGTTAACCGCCCTTTTATGTGGTACCTTGTCAAACGCTTCCTTAAAATCCATATAAACAACATCCACTGCATTCCCTTCATCAACCTGCTCTGTTAGTTCATCAAAAAATGCAGTTAGATTAGTCAAGCATAAACTCCCATTTATAAATCCATGCTCACTCTCCTTAATTAACTCAAACCTCTCCAAGTGACTGTTGATTTTTTACCCTGATTATTCTATCTAAAACCTTACCCACCGCTGCTGTTAATCTAACTAGCCTGTAGTTACCCAGACTGTCCTAACACCCTTTCTTGAATCAGGGTGTCGCATTTGCCACTGTTTAATCCTCTGGCATCTCCCCCGTATCCAGGGAAGATTGGAAGATTAAGCAAGCCCTTCCGTTATCTGCATCCGCATTTCCTTTCGCAACCTGGGATGTGAGCCATCCGGACCAGGTGATTTATCTTACCTAAGCACAGCCAGCCTTTTTAGTACCTCCCTCTCCTAAATTGTACTCTCTCCATTGCCTCTACTCTCTTCACTTCGACTGATATTTTGTCAAATTCCACTTCCTTTGTGATCACTGATATAAAGTACTCATTAAGTAGATTAACATTGCCCTGCACCTCTAAGCTTATATTATCCTTTTTGTCCCTAATAGGCCCTACTCAACCTCTTACTACCCACTTATCATTTACATGCTGCTCGAAGATTTTTGGGTTCCCTTTCATGTTGACTGCCAGTCTATTCTCATAGAAATAGAGAATAAGCAAGTATATAAGATATAAGTGTTTACCATCCTTGATGAGGTGGAACTTTTTTATGTTGTGGGTGGTAATGACTTGGCCCACGAGTGTGGTGGAAGCAGAGACAATCAATGATTTGAAAAGGAAATTGGATGGATACTAGAAGGAAAGAAACTTGCAGGAGGAAAGGGATCGAGCTGGTGAGTGGAACTGACTAGATTGCTCCGGGGCGAGCCAGCATGGACGTGATCGGCCAAACGACCACCTTCCGTGCTGTAAATGACTCTGTGTTGTTTCTCAAATTCAATCCACTGGTGCTTGGTAAATAATTTCAAAGTAAATTGTGCAACTGGAAAATCGGAACCAAGGCAAGGGACGCATAAGGAAGCAAAATTGCTGAAACCCGGGATTAAACCAGGGACCTTTAGATTTTCAGTCTCACACTCTCCCAACTGAGCTATTTCAGCCCTACATTAACAGTGGCTTGGTGTCCTTGTTTTGGAAGAAAATACATACATTCAAGTTTTCCAAAAAATTAAAGAACACAACATGTGAGTAATATTCCCCATTGCTTTCTCAGTACTGATGGATTGTGAAGCGGGAGACAGCCAGAAGTCCCAGTGATCCACACTGACCCTGAGCTGAGAATGAAATGAGATAAAATTCAATCTTTCATAGTGAGATGCTGCTGAGAGGTAAGAGTCCTGAATCAAAGCGAGACTTGCTCATTTCAAACACTCCCTGTACTCTCTGCTCATGAAGCCTTAAAAAAGGGAAAAACAGAATGGCACTCAAACTCACAACCCTGCCATTAAAAGTCTCATATTCGACTGGCAGAACTGTCACTTCTACTCGGTGTCTTATTGGATGGATGCAACTCCAACGCAGGGGTGGCATTCCACTCCTCCCATGGGTCCACATGTCAGACTGAGTTCCATGTTGTAGACTCAAGCAAAGGAAATCTGCTCACTTCCAAAACTATGAGCGAATTGAAGCTGATTACAATCAACATCATCAGAGGTCAGAACTACCTGGTGAAAGAAGACAATCTGAAGAAGGATCCACAATTATTCAAAGGCATCGACAAAGTGAAAAACAAGAAAATCGATGAGTCAATGCAAGCCAAACAACAGAAACACTGAAGAATTCCATTCCATTCCAGTCCAGAACCCAGTCCTGTTGTTTTTTGGAGACAGGTCTCAATTACTGCAACAACTTTATATTCCCAGTTGGTTATCTGTACATTTAGTTAATTACAATTTTGTCGACAAGCTCTTTGAATCCAGTTGTCTGGTCCTCAAGCCAGATCCGCATGGAAGTCAATTCCACTTTCTGGAAGGCTGAAACCAATAGATAACCTTAATCTAAAAATGCCAGCAGACCAGGGCTCGTCCGGGACTTGAACCCCGGATCTCTCGCATGTTAATTAATCATACTCCCGAAGCGAGAATCATACCCCTAGACCAACGAGTCACTGACAGGTCAGGTTTTGTTAGCTGCTGTGGAATTTCACTGGCACCCCCCCCCCCACACCCCCCGTCAATCATCCATTTTTTTTCAGATCAAAGCAACATCCTGCAAATGCTGAAATAAAAACAGAAAGTGCTGGAAATGTTCAGCAGCCCTGGCAGCATCTGTGCTGTGAGAAACACAGTTAACGTTTCAGGGCACTCATCTTTTGTTTCAGCCATCCTTTCAGACTGCTTCGGTCCATCCAATCTCACTTTCTATTCCATCCACATTCTAACCATTCACTACGTTACGACATTTTTCATGAATTCCTCATTTCTTTTATTAATGACAATTTTGTATTTCTGGCCTTTGCTTCAGACACCACCACAAGTGGAATCATGTCTCCATCTGCCCAATAAAACCACTTCGCTGTATCCTCACATTGCAATATTTCTTTCACCCTGACAGACTGTGGAGTTTCTGCTGCTTGATTGCAGTTCTTGCTTCCCGCCAGTAGATGTCACCTCACTCCAATACAGTGAAGTTTCCAAAACTGAGTGAGACACAACAGGAAATAATTGTTCACATTATAGTGAATGTGTGGGATTTAGAAATACTAGGAGTGGAGACGAGTTATTATTGCACTCTGCTATTACATCTTTTATAATGGACTACAGCATTTTCCCCACGACTGATGTCAGGCTAACCGGTATATAATTCGCTGTTTTCTTTCTGCCTCTTTTTTTAAATAATGGAGTTACATTAACTACCGTCCAATCCATTGGAACTGTTCCAGAGTCTATAGAATTTTGAAAAAAGACCAGAAATGCATCTGCTATTTCAAGGGCCACTTCCTTAAGTACTCTGGGATGTAGATTATCAGGCCCTGGGGATTTATCGGCCTTCAATCCCATCAATTTCCCAAACATTCCCTATTAATACTGATTTCATACAGTTCCTCCTTCTCACTAGACCCTATGTTCCCTAACATTTCTGGGAGATAATTTGTATCCTCCTTTGTGAAGACAGATCCAAAGTATGTATTTAATTGGTCTGCCATTTCTTTGTTCCCCATTATAAATTCCCCCGTTTCTGACTGTGAGGGGCCCACATTTGTCTTCACTAATCTTTTTCTCTACACATATCTATAGAATCTTTTACAGTCAGTTTTTATGTTCTCTGCTAGCTTACTCTCATACTCTATTTCCCCCTTCTTAATCAATCCTTTTGTCCTCCTCTGCTAAATTCCAAACTGCTCACAATCTTCAGGTTTGCTGCTTGTTCTGACCATTTTATATCTCTCCTCCTTGGATCTAATACTTTCCTTAATTTCTTTTGTAAGCCACAGTTGAGCCACCCTTCCTGTTTTACTTTTGCACAGACAGGAATGAACAATTGTTGTAATTCATCCATGCGCTCTTTAAATGCTAGCCGTTGCCTATCCACTGTCAACCCTTTAAGTAACGTTCCCCAATCTATCATAGCCAACTCCCGCCTCATACCTTCATAGTTTTCTTTGTTTAGATTCAGGACCCGAGTCTCGGAATCAACTCTCTCACTCTCCATCTTAATGAAGAATTTTATCATATTATGGGCGCACTTCCCCAAGGGACCCCACACAACAAGATTGTTAGCTAATCCTTTCTCATTACACAATACCCAGTCCAGGATGGCCTGTTCTCTAGAGGTGTTATACACCTCTATCAATTCTCCACTCAATCTCCTTTGATATAGGCAGAATAATCCTAGCTTTTCCAACCTAACCTTGTAACTAAAATCCCCCATCCCTGGATCCATTCTGGTAAATCACCTCTGCGTCCTCTCAAGGACCCTCACATTCTTTCGAAAGTCTGCTGAGCAGAACTGGAAGCAACACTCCAATTGGGGCCTAACCAGAGTTTTATAATGGTTCAGCATAACTTCCCTGCTTTTGTACTCAATGCCTCTATTTATAAAGCGCAAGATCCCATATGCTTTGCTAACCACTCTCGCAATATGTCTTGCCACCTTCAAAGATTGATGCACATGAACCCCAAGTCCCTCTATTCCAGCACACCCTTTAGAACTGTGCCATTAAGTATATATATTATGGAAAGCTGTCGGAGCAACAGGGTGGTGGTGATAGGAGATTTTAATTTTCCCAACATTGACTGGGATTCACTTAGTGTTCGAGGTCTAGATGGAGCAGAATTTGTCGGGAGCATCCTGGAGGGTTTTCTAGAGCAGCATGTAAATAGTCCAACTCGGGAAGGGGCCATACTGGACCTGGTGTTGGGGAATGAGCCTGGCCAGGTGGTTGATGTTTCAGTGGGGGACTACTTTGGGAATAGTGATCACAATTCCGTAAGTTTTAGAATACTCATGGACAAAGACAAGAGTGGTCCTAAAGGAAGAGTGCTAAATTGCGGGAAGGCCAACTGTACCAAAATTCGGCAGGCGCTGGGGAATGTAGATTGGGAGCAGCTGTTTGAAGGTAAATCCACATTTGATATGTGGGAGGCTTTTAAAGAGAGGTTGATTAGCGTGCAGGAGAGACATGTTCCTGTGAAAATGAGGGGTAGAAATGGCAAGATTAGGGAACCATGGATGACAGGTGAAATTGTGAAACTAGCTAAGAGGAAAAAGGAAGCATACATAAGGTCTAGGCGGCTGAAGAAAGACGAAGCTTTGAAAGAATATCGGGATTGTAGGCGCAATCTGAAATGAAGAATTAAGAGGGCTAAAAGGGGTCATGGAATATCTTTAGCAAACAGGGTTAAGGAAAATCCCAAAGCCTTTTATTCATATATAAGGAGCAAGACGGTAACTAGAGAAAGGATTGGCCCTCTCAAGGACAAAGGAGGAAAGTTCTGCGTGGAGTCAGAGAAAATGGGTGAGATTCTAAATGAGTACTTTGCATCGGTATTCACCGAGGAGAGGGACATGAGGGATGTTGAGGTTAGGGCCAGATGTTTGATTACTCTCGGTCAAGTCGGCAGAAGGAGGGAGGAAGTGTTGGGTATTCTAAAAGGCATTGAGGTGGACAAGTCCCCAGGTCCGGATGGGATCTATCCCAGGTTACTGAGGGAAGCGAGAGAGGAAATAGTTGGGGCCTTACCAGATATCTTTGCAACATCCTTGAACACGGGTGAGGTCCCGGAGGACTGGAGAATTGCTAATGTTGTCCCCTTGTTTAAGAAGGGTAGCAGGGATAATCCAGGTAATTATAGACCGGTGAGCCTGACGTAAGTGGTAGGGAAGCTGCTGGAGAAGATACTGAGGGATAGGATCTATTCCCATCTGGAAGAAAATGGGTTGATCAGTGATAGGCAACATGGTTTTGTGCAGGGAAGGTCATGTCTTACCAAATTAATAGAATTCTTTGAGGAAGTGACAAAGTCGATTGATGAGGGAAGGGCTGTAGATGTCGTATACATGGACTTCAGTAAGGCGTTTGATAAGGTTCCCCATGGTAGGCTGATGGAGAAAGTGAAGGCGCATGGGGTCCAAGGTGTACTAGCTAGACGGATAAAGAACTGGCTGGGCAACAGGAGACAGAGGGTAGCAGTGGAAGGGAGTGTCTCAAAATAGAGACGTGTGACCAGTGGTGTTCCACAGGGATCCGTGCTGGGACCACTGTTGTTTGTGATATACATAAATGATTTGGAGGAAAGTATAGGTGGTCTGATTAGCAAGTTTGCAGCCGACACTAAGATTGGTGGAGTAGCAGATAGTGAAGGGGACTGTCAGAGAATACAGCAGAATATAGATAGACTGGAGAGTTGGGCAGAGAAATGGCAGATGGAGTTCAATCAGGGCAAATGCGAGGTGATGCATTTTGGAAGATCCAATTCAAGAGTGAACTATGCAGTAAATGGAAAAGTCCTGGGGAAAATTGATGTACAGAGAGATTTGGGTGTTCAGGTCCATTGTTCCCTGAAGGTGGCAACGCAGGTCAATAGAGTGGTCAAGAAGGCATACGGCATGCTTTCCTTCATCGGACGGGGTATTGAGTACAAGAGTTGGCAGGTCATGTTACAGTTGTATGGGACTTTGGTTCGGCCACATTTGGAATACTGCGTGCAGTTCTGGTCGCCACATTACCAAAAGGATGTGGATGCTTTGGAGAGGGTGCAGTGGAGGTTCACCAGGATGTTGCCTGGTATGGAGGGCGCTAGCTATGAAGAGAGGTTGAGTAGATTAGGATTATTTTCATTAGAAAGACGGAGGTTGAGGGGGGACCTGATTGAGGTGTACAAAATCATGAGAAGTACAGACAGGGTGGATAGCAAGAAGCTTTTTCCCAGAGTGGGGGATTCAATTACAAGGGGACACGAGTTCAAAGTGAAAGGGGAAAAGTTTAGGGGGGATATGCGTGGAAAGTTCTTTACGCAGAGGGTGGTGGGTGCATGGAACGCATTGCCAGCGGAGGTGGTAGACGCGGGCACGATAGCGTCTTTCAAGATGTATCTAGACAGATACATGAATGGGCAGAAAGTAAAGAGATACAGACCCTTAGAAAATAGGCGACAGGTTTAGATAGAGGATTTGGATCGGCGTAGGCTTGGAGGGCCGAAGGGCCTGTTCCTGTGCTGTAATTTTCTTTGTTCTTTGTTCTTTGCATCTCCCTATTCCTTCTGCCAACATACATCACATCACACTTGTCACTATTAAATTCCATCTGCCACCTGTCTGCCCGTTCTGCTAGCCTATCACTGTCCTGTTGCAGGCAGTTCGTATCATCCTCACTGTTTGCCACTCCTCCAAGTTTGGTGACATCGGCATATTTTGAGATTCTACTCTGTATTCCAAGATCCAAGTCACTTACCTTGAGCAAGAAAAGCAGTGGTTCTAGCACTGACCCTTGGGGAACACCACTGTCGACTATCCTCCAGTCTGACAAAGAACCATTTAATAAGACTCGCTGTTTTCTGTCCTTGAACCAATTTTCTATCCAATTGGACACTGACCCTCCTATACCACGAACCTCAATTTTGTTAACCACCCTTTTATGTGGTACCTTGTCAAACGCTTCCTTAAAATCCATATAAACAACATCCACTGCATTCCCTTCATCAACCTGCTCTGTTAGTTCATCAAAAAATGCAGTGAGATTAGTCAAGTATGAACTCCCATTTATAAATCCATGCTCACTCTCCTTAATTAACTCAAACCTCTCCAAGTGACTGTTGATTTTTTACCCTGATTATTCTTTCTAAAACCTTACCCACCACTGCTGTTAATCTAACTAGCCTGTAGTTACCCAGACTGTCCTTACACCCTTTCTTGAATGAGGGCATCGCATTTGCCACTGTTTAATCCTCTGGAACCTCCCCGTATCCAGGGAAGATTGGAAGATTATAGCAAGCCCTTCCGTTATCTGCATCCGCATTTCCTTTCGCAACCTGGGATGTAAGCCATCCGGACCAGGTGATTTATCTACCCTAAGCACAGCCAGCCTTTTTAGTACCTCCCTCTCCTAATTTGTACTCTCACCATTGCCTCCACTCTCTTCACTTCTACTGATATTTTGTCAAATTCCACTTCCAAAGTGATCACTGATACAAAGTACTCATTAAGTAGATTAACATTGCCCTGCACCTCTAAGCTTATATTATCCTTTTTGTCTCTAATGGGCCCTACTCAACCTCTTACTACCCACTTATCATTTACATGCTGCTCGAAGATGTTTGGGTTCCCTTTCATGTTGACTGCTAGTCTAGTCTCATAGAAATAGAGAATAAGCTAAATATAGAAGATATAAGTATTTCCCATCCTTGATGAGGTGGAACTTTTTTATGTTGTGGGTGGTAATGACTTGGCCCACGAGTGTGGTGGAAGCAGAGACAATCAATGATTTGAAAAGGAAATTGGATGGATACTAGAAGGAAAGAAACTTGCAGGAGGAAAGGGATCGAGCTGGTGAGTGGAACTGACTCTATTGCTCCGGGGAGAGCCAGCATGGACGTGATAGGACAAACAACCACCTTCTGTGCTGTAAATGACTCTGTGTTGTTTCTCAAATTCAATCCACTGGTGCTTGGTAAATAATTTCAAAGTAAATTGTGCAACTGGAAAATCAGAACCAAGGCAAGGGACGCATAAGGACGCAAAATTGCTGAAACCCGGGATTGAATCAGGGACCTTTAGATCTTCAGTCTAACGCTCTCCCAACTGAGCTATTTTACATTATTCTGCATTAACAGCACCTTGCTGTCCTTGTTTTGGAAGAAAATACAAACATTCAAGTTTTCCAAAAAATTAAAGAACACAACATGTGAGTAATATTCCCCATTGCTTTCTCAGTACTGATGGATTGTGAAGCGGGAGACAGCCAGAAGTGCCACTGAGCCGCACAGACCCCGAGCTGAGAATGAAATGAGATAAAATTCAATCTTTCATAGTGAGATGCTGCTGAGAGGTAAGAGTCCTGAATCAAAGCGAGACTTGCTCATTTTCAAACACTCCCTGTACTCTCTGCTCATGAAGCCTTAAAAAAGGGAAAAACAGAATGGCACTCAAACTCACAACCCTGCCATTAAAAGTCTCATGTTCGACTGACAGAACTGTCACTTCTACTCGGTCTCTTATTGGATGGATGCAACTCCAACGCAGGTGTGGCATTCAAATCCTCCCATGGGTCCACATGTCAGACTGAGTTCCATGTTGTAGACTCAAGCAAAGGAAATCTGCTCAGTTCCAGAACTATCAGCGAATTGAAGCTGATTACGATCAACATCATCAGAGGTCAGAACTACCTGGTGAAAGAAGACACCCTGAAGAAGGATCCACAATTATTCAAAGGCATCGACAAAGTGAAAAACAAGAAAAACAAGAAAATCAATAAGCAAGATGCTGGAGAGAGTTAAGAATCACAGAATCATAGAAAGTGTAGCGCACAGAAAGAGGCCACTAGGCCCATCATGTCTGTGGCGGCTGAAAAACGATCCACCTGTTCTAATCCCACCTTCCAGTATTTGGTCCGTAGCCCTGCAGATTACGGCACTTGAGGTGATTTTCCAGACTCCTTTTGGATGAGTTGAGGGTTTCTGTCTCAACCACCCTTTCAGGCAGTGAGTTCCACACCCACACCATCCTCTGGGTGAAAAGGTTTTTCCTCGTCTCCCCTCTAATTTTTCTACCAATCACTTTAAATCTATGCCTCCTCGTCACTGACCTCTCTGCTAAGGTGAATAGACCTTGCACTTCCACTCTATTTAGACCGCTCAAAATTTTGTACATTTCAATCAGATCTCCTCTCAGCCTTCTCTGTTCCAAGGAGAACAGCCTTAGCCTATCCAGTCTTTCCTCATAGCTGCATTTTTCCAGTCCTGGCAACATCCTTGTAAATCTCCTCTGTACCTTCTCTAGTGCAATTGCATCCTTTCTGTAATGAGGTGTCCAGAACTGCACACAGAACTCAAGTTGTAGCCTAACCAATGAGTTATACAGTTGCAGCATAAGCTCGCTGCTCTTGTATTCTATACCTCGGCTAACAAAGGAAAGGATTCCATCTGCCTTCTTAACCACCTTATCGACCTGTCCTGCCATCTTCAGGGATCTGTGGACATTCAATCCAAGGTCTCTCACTTCCTCTATACTTCTCAGTATCGTGTATTCTGTTGCCTTGTTTGACCTCCCCAAATGCATCACCTCACACTTCTCCAGGTTGAATTCCATTTGCCACTTTTCTGCCCACCTGACCAAACCATCAATATCTTCCTGCAGCCTACAGCTATCCTCCTCATTATCTACCTCATGGCCAATCTTTGTGTCGTCTGCAATGGTCTTGATCATGCCCCCTACATTGACTTCCAAATCGCTAATATGTACCACAAAAAGCAGGGGACCTGGTACTGAGCCCTGCAGAACACCACTGGAAACAGCCCTCCAGTCGCTAAAACACCCATCAACAATTACCCTTTGTTTCCTGCCACTGAGCTAATTTTGTATCCACCTTACTGCATTTCCCTGGATCCCATGGGTTTTTATTTTTTTAACCAGTCTGCCATGTGGGACCTTGCCAAATGCCTTGCTAACATCCATGTAGGACACGTCAGCTGCACTACCCTCATTTATCTTCCTTGTTACTTCTTCAAAAAATTCCATCAAGTTGGTCAAACAAGATCTTCGCTTAAAAATCCATGCTGACTATCCTTGATTAACCTGTGCTTTTCGAACTGACAGTTTATTCTGTCTCTCAGAATAGGTTCCAGTTATTGGGCCATGACTGAGGTTAGTCTGACTGGCCTGTAATTACTCGGTCTTTCCTTCGCTCCCTTTTTCAACAGAGGTTCAACCTCTTTTGTAGCAGACTATTGTAAATTTCACAATTCGCATGGGAAAAAGTATTAAATACTTCACTTACAAGTTCTAATGTTACTGGCGAAATGAGGGCTTATGTATGATTTGAACCCAGGACCTCACACAAATACGCAGCAGGAATTCTGCTCCTTTACCAAAAAGCCATCTCCTTTATAGAGATGTAAATATGTAATATTGGAAGAGTGGAGGACTTGGGACCAGGACAGTGACTTTGACTTTTCTGCCTGTCTTCCAAATTCTGCAAGGTTCCATACAGACAATTAATGAATTGTCAGGGTGTTACTTTATTCCATTCTTCTTCTTCTTCTTCTTCTTAGGCAGTCCCTCGAGAACGAGAATGATTTTCTTCCACTTCAGGGTTCTGGGTCCTGTGACTAGATGTCTACTTAAATCGCAGAGAAATTAAACACTTCTCAATTTGTCTCACGACATAAATAGCAACATTTGCAGATATTTCACAGCTGTATGATTGGATGCTGCTAACGTTGTTACACTCAGTACACATGGTACCTTAATGTTGCAATAAATATTATAATATCTATTCAGGTAACTGTCATCCCACAGCTGCAAAATTTCACTGGTTCAACATTCTCATCAAATACTAAAGCATTCCACAAAGCAATGCTCACAAATTCAACACCAGTTTCTCTTTTGGAGTCTCTCTGGTGTAATCTGATCTCTGATAGATTACTGGTGATCATCCTCCACATGAGCAGTCGTCCTAATCCCATGTACCTGTCCTGTTCCCACCTCCCTTTCCTGTATACACAACAGAATTCCATACTGCTGATATATGCTGGTAAACACTTTCCTTGTTGTATGAAACTGTGATTACAGTGGAAATCCGCAAGAGAGGAAGCTATTGTTGGCAACTTTAACTCTGCAGCCAGTGACCAGAAGAATTCTCACTCCTGAACGAGGACTGTTTCAATTTCCTTTTGGAAGATCACATCATCACATGAAGGAAGTGAAGTGTTTTTGTATCACAGTGACCACAGAGGAGTTTTAAAACAAACTATTAAATTATGAATTCATATTTTATTTTGAATGCTACATTGGAGGTTAATTTCACAGACAGTCCTGCAGTTTATGATTTGTGTGAAATCAGTGAGATTGTGAGTTGGGTCGACCCCTCCCTATCAGAGTCACCAGGACAAAGGGAGTGTTTAGTCATCGACATCTTGCTCAGTTCAGCATTTTGGTGGCTGGCTCTTGAACTCACACTGTCTCCTGACAGTGACAGTAGTAAACAAGTCATCGCTGAGGATTTCAAGTGCTATTTAAAGATTAATCACCTTTTACTGTTCACTTACTGCTGGAGGTTTGAAGAGGACATTTGAAACACGTTGGGAGACTTTCTGGGAAACTTTGTCAAGACTTCACCAACACTCTGTCAGCATTTACTCGGGAAATACTCTGAGGATTTCACCTATAAAGAGTAAGTGCTGTGTAACTCCACCTTATTGGAAACTTTATAGGAATCAGCAGGAGAAAGGGAGCGTTTGGTCATTGACATCTTGCTCGGTCTGCGGGAGGAATGGGAGGAGGACACGAGGCCAGGCTGAGCAGCACCAGCCGCGGCAGGAGAGAAGGACAGGAGAGACAGCTAGGACACATGGTGGTGTGATGGCCATCCAGGGGTTAAAAGTAGGGAGCTTGTCAGGTTTCAGTGTGCAGGAACACTAGAAGGCCTCAGGGGTAAAGGCTCAGATCATCGACCAAGTTCTCCACCTGATGAGGGATCTAGACTGGACAAAGAGGACCGTGACACTCTGAGACCAAGCTCGACCAGTCCCCAGAGCTGTAAAGTTATATTCCCCAAGTTTGTTAAGTATAATTTTACTTTCAATTATTAAGTATTATTTTACTCTCAATAAAAGTTCTGGACTTATTAATCAAGTATCCTGTTGCTTTAATTGGTTAAAGTCATGCCCAAAGTGATTGTCTGCAATAGACCTTCCAGAATTAAAAGATAAGTCTGCAAGGGTTGTGAATATTACAGCCCTGTTTAAAAAGAGAGATAAACCCAGGAACTACAGACCAATTAGTCTAATGTCGATGGTGGGGAAACTTTTAGAGACAATTATCCAGGAGAAAATTAACTGTCACTTGGTAGAACATGGGCTAATAAATGACAGCCAGTACAGATTGGTTAACAGAAGATTGTGTCTGAAATAATTAATGAATTAATTTCTTTGATGAAGTTTCAGAGAGAGTTGACGAGGGTGGTGAGGTTAATGGTACGTGTCTGGACATCAAAATTGTGTTTGAAAAGGTACCATAAACTAGACTTGGGGCAGCACAATGGCACAGTGGTTGGCACTGCAACCTCACAGCTCTCGCAACCCAGGTTCAGTTCTGGGTACTGCCCGTGCAGAGCTTACAAGTTCTCCCTGTGACTGTGTGTGTTTCTGCTGGGTGCTCCGGTTTCCTCCCACAAGCAAAGACTGCAGGTTGATAGGTAAATTGGCTGTTGCAAATTGCCCCTAGTGTAGGTAAGAGCATGGTGGGGATGTGGTAGGGAATATGGGATTGGTGTAGGATTACTATAAATGGGTGGTGGTTGGTCAGCACAGACTCAGTGGGCCGGATGGCCTGTTTCAGTTTTGCATCTCTCTATGACTTGTTAACAAAATTCAAGCAGAAGGGATTAAAGGGGCAGTGGCAGTGTGGATCCAAAATTGGCTGCAGGATAAAAAGTAGGGTGAATGCTTGTTTTTCAGAATGGAGGGAGTTATACAGTAATGTCCTTGTTGTTGCAATATGTTCAATGTCAGACCCCGAGCTGTCCGAGGGATGGGGCAATTTGTGATGTTCCTGTGGTTGCAATATTTGCAGTGTCTGACCTTGATCTGTCACAGGGACGTGGCATTTATGAGGTCCCTGTGGGGTGCTGTTTGTTTGGTGTATCACACTGACCTGTCCCAGAGAGCGGGAAGGTTGTGATGTCCTTGTGGGTTGCAATCTGTTCAGTGTCTGACTCTGATCTGTACCAGGGATGGGGCAGTGTGTGATATCCTTGTGCATGTCATACAGGCCCACTGGTGTGTGGTTCCATCCTGATGCCAAGAAACAGAGCCCCATCTCTGGGCAAAAAGTCTCACTTCTCGATGGGTGTCTCGAGAAGACACAGTGGCGCAGTGGTTAGCACCGCAGCCTCACACCTCCAGTGACCCGCGTTCGATTCTGGGTGCTGCCTGTGCAGAGTTTACAAGTTCTCCCTGTGACCACGTGGGTTTCTGCCGGGTGCTCCGGTTTCCTCCCACAGCCAAAGGTTGATAGGTAAATTGGCCATTGTAAATTGCCCCTAGTGTAGGTAGGTGGTAGGGGAATTGAGGGGATGTGGTAGGAATATGGGATTAATGTAGGATTAGTATAAATGGGTGGTTGATGGTCGGCACAGACTCGGTGGGCTGGAAGGGCCTGTTTCAGTACTGTATCTCTAAATAAATGAATAAGAAGGCTAAGGGAGTAAACCTGGAGAGTAAATCCGGAGTGGAGTCCTGGAGGCAGTTACCTGTTGCTTATCAGGCAGTTTTCCAGCAACTCCAACAGCAGAGCTGGGAACAAACAGTACTGGTTTTTCATTTCCTTTGGACAATACTAGCAATGCTGAGAGGGGGTCCTGATGCTCAGGGTCTCCATACTATTTGCCCAGGCCTGTGCCCTGGAGAGGACACTCCAGCTTCTTGGTTAAACATTCGCACAACCCGGGAATAAACAGTTACTGATTATAAGCTCTCATTGAATTGGTGGAGAGTATGAGCACCAGGGGTTACTTCGGACAGTGGGAGAGCTCTTAGTGTCTCATTGGATAGCGACCATTCACTCCAAGCTGGGCAGCACCCAGTCAGTTAGGTGCTGTGAAGGCATGACCTGCTTGCTTCAATGGGTGCTTGGAGCTTAGAGAGTCATCTCTCAACAGGCGCATTGATTATCTATGCACCAAGAAAAACAAACTCAACAAAGAAGACACCAGTCCTTCGCATCACAAGCTGGAATGTAAGGACCATGTGTCCTGGCCTTACCGACAACCTTCTGCAGGTTGATGACACACACAAGACAGCTGTGATCGACAAGGAACTCACAAGGCTCAATGTGGACATTGCTGAGCTGCAAGAAACTAGACTCGTTCAAAGTGGTTCCCTCAAAAAGAAACACTACACCTTCTTCTGGCAGGGGAAAGCCCAAGAGGCAAGTCGTGAGCATGGAGTGGGTTTCACAGTAAAAAACACGCTACTTGAGATGAGTGAACCACCCACAGTAGGCTCAGAGAGACTTCTTACTCTTCACTTGTCAACAAGCGTGGGCCCAGTTAATCTCATGTGCATCTATGTCCCGACACTCACCTCCACCCCAGATGTCAAGGATCAATTCTATGTGACACTTGACACTGCTATCAGTAGAATTCCCAGCACCGAGGGACTGTACCTTCTAGGAGACTTCAACACAAGCTTGGATACTGACTACACAGCTTTGCCAATGTGCATAGAGCACCAGGGGATTTGCAAGATGAACGAAAATGTACAGAGGTTGCTGTACATGCAATTTTTTTCACTTCAGATAATTAGTTTATACCATTTTGAAAACCATGGTTGAATCAGCCTCCATCACACTCTCAAACAGTGCATATCAGATCTTAACCACTCGCTGTGCAAAATAAGTTTTTCCTCATGTTGCCTTTGGTTCTTTTGCCATTCACCTTAAATTAGTGTCCTCTGGTTGCAGAGCCGTGAATAATATTCCCCATTGCTTTCTCAGCACTGATGGATTGTGAAGTGGAAGACAGCCAGAAGTCCCATTGAGCCGCACTAACCCCGAGCTGGGAATGAAATGAGATGAAGTTCAATCTTTCACAGCGAGATGCTGCAGAGAGATAAGAGTCCCGAATCAAAGTGAGACTTTCTCATACTTTTGCTGAATTTCATTTCAAACACTCCTTGTACTCTCTGCTAATGAAGCCTTAAAAAAGGGAAAAACAAAATGGCACTCAAACTCACAACCCTGAAATTAAAAGTTTAATGTTTGACTGACTGAACTGTCACTTCTACTCGGTCTCTTATTGGATGGATGCAACTGTATTCTTCAACGCAGGGGTGGCATTCAAATCCTCCCATGGGTCCACATGTCAGACTGAGTTCCATGTTGTAGACTCAAGCAAAGGAAATCTGTTCAGTTCCAAAACTATCAGCGAATTGAAGCTGATTACAATCAACATCATCAGAGGTCAGAACGACCTGGTGAAAGAAGACACCCTGAAGAAGGATCCACAATTATTCAAAGGCATCGACAAAGTGAAAAACAAGAAAATCGATGAGTCAATGCAAGCCAAACAACAGAAACACTGAAGAATTCCATTCCATTCCAGTCCAGAACCCAGTCCTGTTGTTTTTGGAATCAGGTCACAATTCCAGCAACAACTTTATATTCCCACTTGGCTATCTGTACATTTAGTTAATTACAATTTTGTCGACAAGCTCTTTGAATCCAGTTGTCTGGTCCTCAAGCCAGCTCCGCATGGAAGTCAATTCCGCCTTCGGCAAGGCTGAAACCAATAGATAACCTTAATCTAAAAATGCCAGCAGACCAGGGCTCGTCCAGGACTTGAACCCGGGATCTCTCGCATGTTCATTGACCATACTCCCAAAGCGAAAATCATGCCCCTAGACCAACGAGCCACTGACAGATCAGGCTTTATTAGCTGCTGTGGAATTTCACTGGAACCCAGCCAATCATCCATTTTTTTTCAGATCAAAGCAACATCATGCAAATGCTGAAATAAAAACAGAAAGTGCTGGAAATGTTCAGCAGCTCTGGCAGCATCTGTGCTGTGAGAAACACAGTTAACGTTTCAGGGCACTCACCTTTTGTTTCAGCCATCCTTTCAGACTGCTTCTGTCCATCCAATCTCACTTTCTATTCTATCCACATTCTAACCATTCACTACGTTACTACATTTTTCATGAATTCCTCATTTCTTTTATTAATGACAATTTTGTATTTCTGGCCTTTGCTTCAGACACCACTACAAGTGGAATCATGTCTCCATCTACCCAATCAAACCACTTCGCTGTATCCTCACATTGCAATGTTTCTTTAACCCTGACAGACTGTGGAGTTTCTGCTGCTTGATTGCAGTTCTTGCTTCCCGCCAGTAGATGTCACCTCACTCCAATACAGTGAAGTTTACAAATCTGAGAGAGACACAACAGGAAATAATTGTTCACATTATAGTGAATGTGTGGGATTTAGAAATACTAGGAGTGGAGACGAGTTATTATTGCACTCTGCTATAACATCTTTTATAATGGACTCCAGCATTTTCCCCTCGACTGATGTCAGGCTTCTTTTGGGTCCCCTGATCTCGAGAGACAATGGATACGCGCCTGGAGGTGGTCAGTGGTTTGTGAAGCAGCGCCTGGAGTGGCTATAAAGGCCAATTCTGGAGTGACAGGCTCTTCCACAGGTGCTGCAGAGAAATTTGTTTGTCGGGGCTGTTGCACAGTTGGCTCTCCCCTTGCGCCTCTGTCTTTTTTCCTGCCAACTCCTAAGTCTCTTCGACTCGCCACAATTCAGCCCTGTCTTTATGGCTGCCCGCCAGCTCTGGCGAATGCTGGCAACTGACTCCCACGACTTGTGATCAATGTCACACGATTTCATGTCGCGTTTGCAGACGTCTTGAGAGCGGATAAATGGACGGCCGGTGGGTCTGATACCAGTGGCGAGCTCGCTGTACAATGCGTCTTTGGGGATCCTGCCATCTTCCATGCGGCTCACATGGCCAAGCCATCTCAAGCGCCGCTGACTCATTAGTGTGTATAAGCTGGGGGTGTTGGCCGCTTCAAGGACTTCTGTGTTGGAGATATAGTCCTGCCACCTGATGCCAAGTATTCTCCGAAGGCAGCGAAGATGGAATGAATTGAGACGTCGCTCTTGGCTGGCATACCTTGTCCAGGCCTCGCTAACCGGTATATAATTCGCTGTTTTCTTTCTGCCTCTTTTTTTAAATAGTGGAGTTACATTAACTACCGTCCAATCCATTGGAACTGTTCCAGAGTCGATAGAATTTTGAAAAAAGACCAGAAATGCATCTGCTATTTCAAGGGCCACTTCCTTAAGTACTCTGGGATGTAGATTATCAGGCCCTGGGGATTTATCGGCCTTCAATCCCATCAATTTCCCAAACATTCCCTACTAATACTGATTTCATACAGTTCCTCCTTCTCACTAGACCCTATGTTCCCCAACATTTCTGGGAGATACTTTGTATCCTCCTTTGTGAAGACAGATCCAAAGTATGTATTTAATTGGTCTGCCATTTCTTTGTTCCCCATTATAAATTCCCCCGTTTCTGACTGTAAGGGGCCCACATTTGTCTTCACTAATCTTTTTCTCTACACATATCTATCGAAGCTTTTACAGTCAGTTTTTATGTTCTCTGCTAGCTTACTCTCATACTCTATTTCCCCCTTCTTAATCAATCCTTTTGTCCTCCTCTGCTAAATTCCAAACTGCTCACAATCTTCAGGTTTGCTGCTTGTTCTGGCCATTTTATATTTCTCCTCCTTGGATCTAATACTTTCCTTAATTTCTTTTGTAAGCCACAGTTGAGCCACCCTTCCTGTTTTACTATTGCACAGACAGGAATGAACAATTGTTGTAATTCATCCATGCGCTCTTTAAATGCTAGACATTGCCTATCCACTGTCAACCCTTTAAGTAACGTTCCCCAATCTATCATAGCCAACTCCCGCCTCATACCTTCATAGTTTTCTTTGTTTAGATTCAGGACCCGAGTCTCGGAATCAACTCTCTCACTCTCCATGTTAATGAAGAATTTTATCATATTATGGGCGCACTTCCCAAGGGACCCCACACAACAAGATTGTTAACTAATCCTTTCTCATTACACAATATCCAGTCCAGGATGGCCTGTTCTCTGGAGGTGTTTTACACCTCTATCAATTCTCCACTAATCTCCTTTGAGAAAGGCAGAATAATCCTAGCTTTTCCAACCTAACCTTGGAACTAAAATCCCCCATCCCTGGATCCATTCTGGTAAATCGCCTCTGCGTCCTCTCAAGGACCCTCACATTCTTTCGAAAGTCTGCTGAGCAGAACTGGAAGCAACACTCCACATGGGGCCTAACCAGAGTTTTATAATGGTTCAGCATAACTTCCCTGCTTTTGTACTCAATGCCTCTATTTATAAAGCCCAAGATCCCATATGCTTTGCGAACCACTCTCGCAATATGACTTGCCTCCTTCAAAGATTGATGCACATGAACCCCATGTCCCTCTATTCCAGAACACTCTTTCGAACTGTGCCATTAAGTATATATTGCCTCTCCCTATTCCTTATGCCAAAATACAACACCTCACAATTGTCACTATTAAATTCCATCTGCCACCTGTCTGCCCATTCTGCTAGCCTATCACTGTCCTGTTGCAGGCAGTTCATATCATCTTCACTGTTTGCCGCTCCTCCAGGTTTGGTGTCATCGGCATATTTTCAGATTCTACTCTGTATTCCAAGATCCAAGTCACTTCCCTTGAGCAAAAAAAGCAGTGGTTCTAGCACTGACCCTTGGGGAACACCACTGTCGACTATCCTCCAGTCCGACAAAGAACCATTTAATAAGACTCGCTGTTTTCTGTCCTTAAACCAATTTTCTATCCAATTGGACACTGACCCTCCTATACCACGAACCTCAATTTTGTTAACCGCCCTTTTATGTGGTACCTTGTCAAACGCTTCCTTAAAATCCATATAAACAACTTCCACTGCATTCCCTTCATCAAGCTGCTCTGTTAGTTCATCAAAAAATGCAGTTAGATTAGTCAAGCATGAACTCCCATTTATAAATCCATGCTCACTCTCCTTAATTAACTCGAACCTCTCCAAGTGACTGTTGATTTTTTACCCTGATTATTCTTTCTAAAACCTTACCCACCGCTGCTGTTAATCTAACTAGCCTGTAGTTACCCGGATTGTCCTTACACCCTTTCTTGAATAAGGGTGTCGCATTTGCCACTGTTTAATCCTCTGGCACCTCCCCCGTATCCAGGGAAGATTGGAAGATTATAGCAAGCCCTTCCGTTATCTGCATCCGCATTTCCTTTCGCAACCTGGGATGTGAGCCATCTGGACCAGGTGATTTATCTTCCCTAAGCACAGCCAGCCTTTTTAGTTCCTCCCTCTCCTAATTTGTACTCTCTCCATTGCCTCTACTCTCTTCACTTCAACTGATATTTTGTCAAATTCCACTTCCTTAGTGATCACTGATGCAAAGTACTCATTAAGTAGATTAACATTGCCCTGCACCTCTAAGCTTATATTATCCTTTTTGTCCCTAATAGGCCCGACTCAACCTCTTACTACCCACTTATCATTTACATGCTGCTCGAAGATTTTTGGGTTTCCTTTCATGTTGACTGCCAGTCTATTCTCATAGAAATAGAGAATAAGCAAATATAGAAGATGTAAGTATTTCCCATCCTTGATGAGGTGGAATTTTTTATGTTGTGGGTGGTAATGTCTTGGCCCACGAGTGTGGTGGAAGCAGTGACAATCAATAATTTGAAAAGGAAATTGGATGGATACTTGAAGGAAAGAAACTTGCAGGAGGAAAGGGATCGAGCTGGTGAGTGGAACTGACTAGATTGCTCCGGGGAGAGCCGGCATGGACGTGATAGGCCAAATGACCACCTTCTATGTTGTAAATGACTCTGTGTTGTTTCTCAAATTCAATCCACTGGTACTTGGGAAATAATCTCAAAGTAAATTGTGCAACCGGAAAATCAGAACCAAGGCAAGGGACGCAGAAGGAAGCAAAATTGCTGAAACCCGGGATTGAACCAGGGACCTTTAGTCTGACGCTCTCCCAACTGAGCTATTTCAGCCCGACATTAACAGCGGCTTGGTTTCCTTGTTTTGGAAGAAAATACATACATTCAAGTTTTCCAAAAAATTAAAGAACACAACATGTGAGTAATATTCCCCATTGCTTTCTCAGTACTGATGGATTGTGAAGCGGGAGACAGCCAGAAGTGCCACTGAGCCGCACAGACCCCGAGCTGAGAATGAAATGAGATCAAATTCAATCTTTCATAGTGAGATGCTGCTGAGAGGTAAGAGTCCTGAATCAAAGCGAGACTTGCTCATTTCAAACACTCCCTGTACTCTCTGCTCATGAAGTCTTACAAAAGGGAAAAACAGAATGGCACTCAAACTCACAACCCTGCCATTAAAAGTCTCATATTCGACTGACAGAACTGTCACTTCTACTCGGTCTCTTATTGGATGGATGCAACTCCAACGCACGGGTGGCATTCAAATTCTCCCATGGGACCACATGTCAGACTGAGTTCCATGTTGTAGACTCAAGCAAAGGAAATCTGCTCACTTCCAAAACTATCAGTGAATTGAAGCTGATTACAATCAACATCATCAGAGGTCAGAACTACCTGGTGAAAGAAGACACCCTGAAGAAGGATCCACAATTATTCAAAGGCATCGACAAAGTGAAAAACAAGAAAATCGATGAGTCAATGCAAGCCAAACAACAGAAACACTGAAGAATTCCATTCCATTCCATTCCAGTCCAGAACCCAGTCCTGTTGTTTTTGGAGTCAGGTCACAATTACAGCAACAACTTTATATTCCCACTTGGCTATCTGTACATTTAGTTAATTACAATTTTGTCGACAAGCTCTTTGAATCCAGTTGTCTGGTCCTCAAGCCAGCTCCGTTCGGAAGTCAACTCCACCTTCTGCAAGGCTGAAACCAATAGATAACCTTAATCTAAAAATGCCAGCAGACCAGGGCTCGTCCAGGACTTGAACCCGGGATCTCTCGCATGTTAATTAACCATACTCCCAAAGCGAGAATCATACCCCTAGACCAACGAGCCACTGACAGGTCAGGTTTTATTAGCTGCTGTGGAATTTCACTGGAACCCCCCAGTCAATCATCCATTTTTTTTCAGATCAAAGCAACATCCTGCAAATGCTGAAATAAAAACAGAAAGTGCTGGAAATGTTCAGCAGCTCTGGCAACATCTGTGCTGTGAGAAACACAGTTAACGTTTCAGGGCACTCACCTTTTGTTTCAGCCATCCTTTCAGACTGCTTCTGTCCATCCAATCTCACTTTCTATTCTATCCACATTCTAACCATTCACTACGTTACTACATTTTTCATGAATTCCTCATTTCTTTTATTAATGACAATTTTGTATTTCTGGCCTTTGCTTCAGACACCACCACAAGTGGAATCATGTCTCCATCTACCCAATCAAACCACTTCGCTGTCTCCTCACATTGCAATGTTTCTTTAACCCTGACAGACTGTGGAGTTTCTGCTGCTTAATAGCAGTTCTTGCTTCCCGCCAGTAGATGTCACCTCACTCCAATACAGAGAAGTTTACAAATCTGAGAGAGACACAACAGGAAATAATTGTTCACATTATAGTGAATGTGTGGGATTTAGAAATACTAGGAGTGGAGACGAGTTATTATTGCACTCTGCTATTACATCTTTTATAATGGACTCCAGCATTTTGCCCACGACTAATGTCAGGCTAACCGGTATATAATTCGCTGTTTTCTTTCTGCCTCTTTTTTTAAATAGTGGAGTTACATTAACTACCGTCCAATCCATTGGAACTGTTCCAGAGTCGATAGAATTTTGAAAAAAGACCAGAAATGCATCTGCTATTTCAAGGGCCACTTCCTTAAGTCCTCTGGGATGTAGATTATCAGGCCCTGGGGATTTATCGGCCTTCAATCCCATCAATTTCCCAAACATTACCTACTAATACTGATTTCATACAGTTCCTCCTTCTCACTAGACCCTATGCTCCCCAACATTTCTGGGAGAAAATTTGTATCCTCCTTTGTGAAGACAGATCCAAAGTATGTATTTAATTGGTCTGCGACTTCTTTGTTCCGCATTATAAATTCCCCCGCTTCTGACTGTAAGGGGCCCACATTTGTCTTCACTAATCTTTTTCTCTACACATATCTATCGAAGCTTTTACAGTCAGTTTTTATGTTCTCTGCTAGCTTACTCTCATACTCTATTTCCCCCTTCTTAATCAATCCTTTTGTCCTCCTCTGCTAAATTCCAAACTGCTCACAATCTTCAGGTTTGCTGCTTGTTCTGGCCATTTTATATTTCTCCTCCTTGGATCTGATACTTTCCTTAATTTCTTTTGTAAGCCACAGTTGAGCCACCCTTCCTGTTTTACTTTTGCACCGACAGGAATGAACAATTGTTGTAATTCATCCATGCGCTCTTTAAATGCTAGCCATTGCCGATCCACTGTCAACCCTTTAAGTAACGTTCCCCAATCTATCATAGCCAACTCCCGCCTCATACCTTCATAGTTTTCTTTGTTTAGATTCAGGACCCGAGTCTCGGAATCAACTCTCTCACTCTCCATGTTAATGAAGAATTTTATCATATTATGGGCGCACTTCCCCAAGGGACCCCACACAACAAGATTGTTAACTAATCCTTTCTCATTACACAATACCCATTCCAGGATGGCCTGTTCTCTAGAGGTGTTATACACCTCTATCAATTCTCCACTCAATCTCCTTTGAGAAAGGCAGAATAATCCGAGCTTTTCCAACCTAACCTTGGAACTAAAATCCCCCATCCCTGGATCCATTCTGGTAAATCGCCTCTGCGTCCTCTCAAGGACCCTCACATTCTTTCGAAAGTCTGCTGAGCAGAACTGGAAGCAACACTCCACATGGGGCCTAACCAGAGTTTTATAATGGTTCAGCATAACTTCCCTGCTTTTGTACTCAATGCCTCTATTTATAAAGCCCAAGATCCCATATGCTTTGCGAACCACTCTCGCAATATGACTTGCCTCCTTCAAAGATTGATGCACATGAACCCCATGTCCCTCTATTCCAGAACACTCTTTAGAACTGTGCCATTAAGTATATATTGCCTCTCCTATTCGTTATGCCAATATACATCACCTCACACTTGTCACTATTAAATTCCATCTGCCACCTGTCTGCCCATTCTGCTAGCCTATCACTGTCCTGTTGCAGGCAGTTCATATCATCTTCACTGTTTGCTGCTCCTCCAGGTTTGGTGTCATCGGCATATTTTGAGATTCTACTCTGTATTCCAAGATCCAAGTCACTTACCTTGAGCAAAAAAAGCAGTGGTTCTAGCACTGACCCTTGGGGAACACCACTGTCGACTATCCTCCAGTCTGACAAAGAACCATTTAATAAGACTCGCTGTTTTCTGTCCTTAAACCAATTTTCTATCCTATTGGACACTGACCCTCCTATACCACGAACCTCAATTTTGTTAACCGCCCTTTTATGTGGTATCTTGTCAAACGCTTCCTTAAAATCCATATAAACAACATCCACTGCATTCCCTTCATCAACCTGCTCTGTTAGTTCATCAAAAATGCAGTTAGATTAGTCAAGCATGAACTCCCATTTATAAATCCATGCTCACTCTCCTTAATTAACTCGAACCTCTCCAAGTGACTGTTGATTTTTTACCCTGATTATTCTTTCTAAAACCTCACCCACCGCTGCTGTTAATCTAACTAGCCTGTAGTTAGCCGGACTGTCCTTACACCCTTTCTTGAATAAGGGTGTCGCATTTGCCACTGTTTAATCCTCTGGCACCTCCCCCGTATCCAGGGAAGATTGGAAGATAATAGCAAGCCCTTCCGTTATCTGCATCCGCATTTCCTTTCGCAACCTGGGATGTGAGCCATCCGGACCAGGTGATTTATCTTCCCTAAGCACAGCCAGCCTTTTTAGTACCTCCCTCTCCTAATTTGTACTCTCTCCATTGCCTCTACTTTCTTCACTTCAACTGATATTTTGTCAAATTCCACTTCCTTAATGATCACTGATGCAAAGTACTCATTAAGTAGATTAACATTGCCCTGCACCTCTAAGCTTATATTATCCTTTTTGTCCCTAATAGGCCCGACTCAACCTCTTACTACCCACTTATCATTTACATGCTGCTCGAAGATTTTTGGGTTTCCTTTCATGTTGACTGCCAGTCGATTCTCATAGAAATAGAGAATAAGCAAATATAGAAGATGTAAGTATTTCCCATCCTTGATGAGGTGGAATTTTTTATGTTGTGGGTGGTAATGTCTTGGCCCACGATTGTGGTGGAAGCAGAGACAATCAATAATTTGAAAAGGAAATTGGATGGATACTTGAAGGAAAGAAACTTGCAGGAGGAAAGGGATCGTGCTGATGAGTGGAACTGACTAGATTGCTCCGGGGAGAGCCAGCATGGACGTGATAGGCCAAACGACCACCTTCTGTGCTGTAAATGACTCTGTGTTGTTTCTCAAATTCAATCCACTGGTGCTTGGTAAATAATTTCACAGTAAATTGTGCAACCGGAAAATCAGAACCAAGGCAAGGGACGCATAAGGAAGCAAAATTGCTGAAACCCGGGACTGTACCAGGGACATTCAGATCTTCAGTCTAACGCTCTCCCAACTGAGCTATTGCAGCCCTACATTAACAGTGGCTTGGTGTCCTTGTTTTGGAAGAAAATACATACATTCAAGTTTTCCAAAAAATTAAAGAACACAACATGTGAGTAATATTCCCCATTGCTTTCTCAGTACTGATGGATTGTGAAGCGGGAGACAGCCAGAAGTGCCACTGAGCCGCACAGACCCCGAGCTGAGAATGAAATGAGATCAAATTCAATCTTTCATAGTGAGATGCTGCTGAGAGGTAAGAGTCCTGAATCAAAGCGAGACTTGCTCATTTCAAACACTCCCTGTACTCTCTGCTCATGAAGCCTTACAAAAGGGAAAAACAGAATGGCACTCAAACTCACAACCCTGCCATTAAAAGTCTCATGTTCGACTGACAGAACTGTCACTTCTACTCGGTCTCTTATTGGATGGATGCAACTCCAACGCAGGGGTGGCATTCAAATCCTCCCATGGGTCCACATGTCAGACTGAGTTCCATGTTGTAGACTCAAGCAAAGGAAATCTGCTCACTTCCAAAACTATCAGCGAATTGAAACTGATTACAATCAACATCATCAGAGGTCAGAACTACCTGGTGAAAGAAGACACCCTGAAGAAGGATCCACAATTATTCAAAGGCATCGACAAAGTGAAAAACAAGAAAATCGATGAGTCAATGCAAGCCAAACAACAGAAACACTGAAGATGTCCATTCCATTCCAGTCCAGAACTCAGTCCTGTTGTTTTTGGAGTCAGGTCACAATTGCAGCAACAACTTCATATTCCCACTTGGCTATCTGTACATTTAGTTAATTACAATTTTGTCGACAAGCTCTTTGAATCCAGTTGTCCGGTCCTCAAGCCAGCTCCATATGGAAGTCAATTCCACCTTCTGCAAGGCTGAAACCAATCGATAACCTTAATCTAAAAATGCCAGCAGACCAGGGCTCGTCCGGGACTTGAACCCGGGATCTCTCGCATGCTAATTAAACGTACTCCCAAAGCGAGAATCATACCCCTAGACCAACGAGCCGCTGACAGGTCAAGCTTTATTAGCTGCTGTGGAATTTCACTGGAACCCCCCAGCCAATCATCCATTTTTTTTCAGATCAAAGCAACATCCTGCAAATGCTGAAATAAAAACAGAAAGTGCTGGAAATGTTCAGCAGCTCTGGCAGCATCTGTGCTGTGAGAAAGACAGTTAACGTTTCAGGCACTCACCTTTTGTTTCAGCCATCCTTTCAGACTGCTTCTGTCAATCCAATCTCACTTTCTATTCTATCCACATTCTAACCATTCACTACGTTACTACATTTTTCATGAATTCCTCATTTCTTTTATTAATGACAATTTTGTATTTCTGGCCTTTGCTTCAGACACCACTCCAAGTGGAATCATGTCTCCATCTACCCAATCAAACCACTTCGCTGTCTCCTCACATTGCAATGTTTCTTTAACCCTGACAGACTGTGGAGTTTCTGCTGCTTAATTGCAGTTCTTGCTTCCCGCCAGTAGATGTCACCTCACTCCAATACAGTGAAGTTTACAAATCTGAGAGAGACACAACAGGAAATAATTGTTCACATGATAGTGAATGTGTGGGATTTAGAAATACTAGGAGTGGAGACGAGTTATTATTGCACTCTGCTATTACATCTTTTATAATGGACTCCAGCATTTTGCCCACGACTAATGTCAGGCTAACCGGTATATAATTCGCTGTTTTCTTTCTGCCTCTTTTTTTAAATAGTGGAGTTACATTAACTACCGTCCAATCCATTGGAACTGTTCCAGAGTCGATAGAATTTTGAAAAAAGACCAGAAATGCATCTGTTATTTCAAGGGCCACTTCCTTAAGTACTCTGGGATGTAGATTATCAGGCCCTGGGGATTTACCGGCCTTCAATCCCATCAATTTCCCAAACATTCCCGACTAATACTGATTTCATACAGTTCCTCCTTCTCACTAGACCCTATGCTCCCCAACATTTCTGGGAGATAATTTGTATCCTCCTTTGTGAAGACAGATCCAAAGTATGTATTTAATTGGTCTGCCATTTCTTTGTTCTCCATTATAAATTCCCCCGTTTCTGACTGTAAGGGGCCCACATTTGTCTTCAGTAATCTTTTTCTCTACACATATCTATCGAAGCTTTTACAGTCAGTTTTTATGTTCTCTGCGAGCTTACTCTCATACTCTATTTCCCCCTTCTTAATCAATCCTTTTGTCCTCCTCTGCTAAATTCCAAACTGCTCACAATCTTCAGGTTTGCTGCTTGTTCTGGCCATTTTATATCTCTCCTCCTTGGATCTAATACTTTCCTTAATTTCTTTTGTAAGCCACAGTTGAGCCACCCTTCCTGTTTTACTTTTGCACAGACAGGAATGAACAATTGTTGTAATTCATCCATGCGCTCTTCAAATGCTAGCCATTGCCTATCCACTGTCAACCCTTTAAGTAACGTTCCCCAATCTATCATCGCCAACTCCCGCCTCATACCTTCATAGTTTCCTTTGTTTAGATTCAGGACCCTAGTCTCGGAATCAACTCTCTCACTCTCCATCTTAATGAAGAATTTTATCATATTATGGGTGCACTTCCCCAAGGGACCCCACACAACAAGATTGTTAACTAATCCTTTCTCATTGCACAATACCCAGTCTAGGATGGCCTGTTCTCTTGAGGTGTTATACACCTCTATCAATTCTCCACTCAATCTCCTTTGATATAGGCAGAATAACCCTAGCTTTTCCAACCTAACCTTGTAACTAAAATCTCCCATCCCTGGATCCATTCTGGTAAATCGCCTCTGCATCCTCTCAAGGACCCTCACATTCTTTCGAAAGTCTGCTGAGCAGAACTGGAAGCAACACTCCAATTGGGGCCTAACCAGAGTTTTATAATGGTTCAGCATAACTTCCCTGCTTTTGTACTCAATGCCTCTATTTATAAAGCCCAAGATCCCATATGCTTTGCTAACCACTCTCGCAATATGTCTTGCCACCTTCAAAGATTGTTGCACATGAACCCCAAGTCCCTCTATTCCAGCACACTCTTTAGAACTGTGCCATTAAGTATATGTTGCCTCTCCCTATTCCTTATGCCAAAATACATCACCTCACAATTGTCACTATTAAATTCCATCTGCCACCTGTCTGCCCATTCTGCTAGCCTATCACTGTCCTGTTGCAGGCAGTTCATATCATCCTCACTGTTTGCCACTCCTCCAAGTTTGGTGTCATCGGCATATTTTGAGATTCTACTCTGTATTCCAAGATCCAAGTCACTTACCTTTAGCAAAAAAAGCAGTGGTTCTAGCACTGACCCTTGGGGAACACCACTGTCGACTATCCTCCGGTCTGACCAAGAACCATTTAATATGACTCGCTGTTTTCAGTCTTTAAAACAATTTACTATCCAAATGGACACTGACCCTCCTAATCCATGAACCCCAATTTTGTTAACCACCCTTTTATGTGGTACTTTATAAAATGCTTTCGTAATATCCATATAAACAACATCCACTGCATTCCCTTCATCAGTATTCTCAGATAGTTTATCAACAAATGCAGTTAGATTCGTCAAGCATGAACTCCCATTGATAAATCCATGCCCACTCTCCTGAATTAACTCAAACCTCTCCAAAGGACTTGATTTTTTTCCCTGACCTGTTGATCTCATGCTGATAGCAAGCTCACCATAGAGCATGTATTTGGCAATGTGACCGTCATCCATTTGGCCCAGTCAACAGAGTCACCGCTGACTCAAGAGGGCAAACATGCTGCGGATCCCTGCACGCTGGTGTACTTCCGCATTCGGCACTCTGTCCTGCCAGGAGATGCCCAGTATCCATCTGAGGCAGTGGAGGTGGAAGGTGTTCAGCCGCTTTTTTTGGCTTGTATAAGTTGTTGATGCTTCTCTACTATAAAGGAGGGTGCTGAGAACACAAGCCTGGTACACGTGGAGCTTTGTATTTTCGGTCAGTTTGCTGTCGGTTCACACTTGTCTTCTTAACTTTGACATGACAGCTGCAGCATTGGCAATCCTGGTGCTGATTTCAGCATCAAGGGCCAGATTGCTGGTGATTGTTGATTGAAGGTATGTGAAGCTGTTGACAACCTCCAAAGTGAGGTTGTCGATGTTGATGGAAAGTGGAGTCTCCACGTCCTGGCCCGTAACTTTCATCTTCCTGATGCTGATTGTCAGTCCAAACTCTTTGCAGGCCAGGGAGAACCGATCTACAAGCTGCTGTGACTGAACTTCATTATGGGATGTCAGCACAGCATCATCAGCAAATAGCAACTCACAGACTAGGAATTTACCCACTTTGGTCTTGGCGCACAGTCTTGCCAAGTTGAACAGCTTGTCGTCAGCTCTGATGTGCAGGTGAACACCTATATCTGAGTAACTGAAAGTGTACAATAGCAGCATGGAGAAGAATATGCCAATTATAAAGGATGTGATAACTAGACAGTTCGAAAATGATGACATGATTGGGCAGAGTCAACATAGATTTATGAAAAGGAAAACAGGTTTGAAAAACCTGTTGAGATTTTTGAGGATGTTACCGATAGAACAGATAAAAGAGAACCAGTGGATGTGTGGTATTTGTATTTTCCTTTGGTAAGGTCCCACACAGGAGGTGAGTAAACAAAGTTAGAGCACATAGGCTTGGGGATAATATACTGATATGGATTGAGAATTGGTTAACAGACCGAAAACAGAGAGCAGGAATAACGGGTCCTTCTCAGGATGGCAGGCTGTTACTATTGGGGTACTGCAAGGATCAGTGTTGGAGCCACAGCTGTGAACAACCTATATAAATGATTTGGAAGTGGGGATTAAATGTAATATTTCCAAGTTTGCAGATGACACAAAGCTCGGTGAAGTGTGAGTTGTGAGGAGGATGCAGAGAGGCTTCCAGGGGACCTGGAGAGGCTAAGTGAATGGGCAAGAACATGGAATATAATGTGAAGAAGTGTGAAGTTATTCACTTTGGTAGAATAAACAGAAAGACAGAGTATTTCTTAAATGGTGAGAGGTTGGGAAGTGTCGATGTCCAAAGGGACCTGGGTGTCCTTGTTCCTGCGACACTAAAAGCTCTTGTGCAGGTGCAGCAATCAATTAGGAAGGCAAATGGTGTGTTGTACCCACACGAGGGGTCATGAGTACAGGAGTAAAGATGTCTTGCTGCAATTGAAAAGAGCCTTGGTGAATCCGCACTGGAGTATTGTGTACAGTTTAGTCTCCTCATCTTATGAAGGATACACTTGCCATAGAGGGGGTGAAACAGAGGGTCAACAGACTAATCTTTTTTTTGCATTTATTTAATTTCATCTCAGTTTGTTCAGTTTGCTTACCTACTGTTTTTTTCAGGTTTGTACTTCCTGCTGTTCAATATTCAGTCCATTAACACCTAATCTGTACTAATGCTTTGTCTTTCAACACACCATTAACATATTGTTTGCCTTTGCTGCATGGCCTTTTGGTCAGCTATGTGGCCTTGTCCAATCTACACCTTCTCCTTTGTTATCTCTTGCCCCACCCCCACGCCACTTGCTTATAACCTGTGACTTTTCTAATATATGTCAGTTCCGAAGATGGGTCACTGACCTGAAACGTTAACTCTGCTTCTCTTTTCACAGATGCTGCCAGACCTGCTGAGTGGTTCCAGCATTTCTTGTTTTTATGTCACCAGACTAATCCCTGGGATGGTGGGATTGTCTTATGAGGAAACTGGGCCTGTATTCCTTAAAGTTTCGAAGAATGAGAGGTGATCTGATTGAAACTGACAAAATTCTTACAGGGCGTGACAGTGTGGATGTAGACAGGATGTTTGCCCTGGTTGGTGAGTCTAAAACCAAAGGACATCGTCTCAGAATAAGGAGTAGGCCATTTAAAACTGAGATGGGTGGAATTTCTTCACTCAGACGGTGGTGAATCATTGGAATACTGTGCCCCAGAGGGCTGTGGCAGCTCAATCATTGAGCATGTTCAAGACAGAAATTGATAGAAATCTTGATACTCATGACATCAAGGGATATGGGGATAGCATGGGAAAGGGGCTTTGAGGTAGGTGATCAGCCATGATCGAATTGAATGACAGAGCAGGCTCGACGGGCTGAATAGCTTACTCCGATGTTCCTCTGTTCCTAAGAGAGTTGGCGCCAGCGCGCAGCCCTGCTTTACCCCACTGCTGATCTTGAAAGCGTCTGATGTTGCTCCATTGTAACTGATGGAACTGTGCATGTTCTCGTGGAAAGAAGAGATGATGCCCAAGAGGTCAGGAGGGCAGCCTATGTTCCATTGCAGTTTGAAAAGGCCGTCTCTGCTGACAAGATCAAAGGCCTTAGTGATGTTAATAAAAATGTGTGAGGCTCTGTAGCGCAATGGATAGCGTGTTGGACTTTTCAATAATGATTAAGACGACATTCTAAGGTTGTGGGTTCAAATCCCACCAGAGTCCGATTTTGGACCAGTCAACAGAGGAGCACAACGGAACAACAAATGAAGAAATGCGCCAAAAGCACAGACTCGGAGACAGAGCGAGAGAGAGAGGAGCAGAGCAGGGGAAAAAAATCGAGGAGTGACATCACAATGGAGAGTGAGAGCATGGAAACAGAGAGCCGCTGGGGTGAGGATACAGGATTTGGTTCTTTCTTCGGTGCAGTGGAAGGAGTTGTTTGGTGAGGATCTGGTAAGCTGTGACATCACAGGCAAGCAGGTAGTTGATTGGTTTGGAAGAACCGACCTGCTTGATGCGCATCTGGTAAGTGATTCAGATCCATTTTAGTCCTAACGTTTAAAATAGTAAACAAACTAGTGGTAAGTTTAATAAAATATGCAATAAAATGAATAATTGAATAAAATATTTAAGTAGTTAATTGAAACACGTTGAGGATGACAGGACAGGTGATGTGTCACAGCTGCAGCATGTGGGAGTTCCTGGATGCCAGTGTGATCCAGGGCAAACACGTCTGCAGTAAGTGTTTGCGGTTCAAAGAGGGAGAAAAAAGGAATGTAGTGGTAGTAGGGGACAGTATAGTCAGGTGGATTGACTCTGTTCTCTGCAGCAAAAGCAAGAGTCTAGACGGCTGTGTTGCCTGCCGGTGCCAGGACTCAGGACATCTGCTCAGGGCTGGAGCGAAACATACAATGGGAGGGGGAGGATCCAGTCGTCGTGGTCCATGTCGGTACCAAAGACATAGGCAGGACAAGGATAGAGGTTCTGCAAAGTCAGTATGAGGAACTGGGCACCAAATTAAGAAGCAGAACCTCAAAGTTAATCATCTCTGGATTATTACCTGAGCCATGTGCAAATTGGCATAGGACAAATAAGATTAGAGAAAGTAATGTGCGGCTGAAAGACTGGTGTGGTAGTAGTGGGTTCTGGTTCATGGGGCATTGGCACCAGTACTGGGGAAAGAGGTGGCTGTACCGTTGGGACGGTCTACACCTGAACCGTGCTGGTGCCGGTGTTCTCGCGAGCCACATAACGAGGGAAGTAAAGACGGTTTTAAATTGAATAGTGGGGGCAAGGGATCAAATTTGGGAAGATATGGTGAATCAAGGAGGAGAGACAAGGCAAGAGAGAAAGGTATAAATATGGGAAATGATAAACAGACTGTGACAGGAAGGGACAGAATGTACAAATCTAAGAGTAAATCGACAGATAAGGCTAGATGTGACAAAAATAATAAAAGGACAAAACTAAATGCTCTGTATCTGAATGCATGGAGCATTTGAAACAAAACAGATGAACTGGGAGCACAAATAGAATAAATAAGTACTATCTGATAGTCATTACAGAGACATAGCTGCAGCGCGACATGGATTGGGATGTGAATATTGGAGGTGACATGGCATTTTGGAAGGACAGGAAGCTAGGAAAAGGTGGCGGGGTAGCTCTGTTAATTACTGATGGTATTAGCGTAATAGAGAGGGATGACCTGAGTTCTGGAGATCAGGATGCAGAAGCAGTTTGAGAACAAATGAGAAATCATAAAGGCAAGAAGTCACTTGTGGGAGTGGTGTACAGGCCACCTAACATTAACCACACTGTCGGATGGGATATAAAGGAAGAAATAATGGCAGCTTGTCAGAAAGGTACTGTGATAATTATGCGGGATTTTAATCTGCATATAGATTGGAAAATTCAGATGGGCAGAGGTAGCCTAGATGAGGAATACATAGAATGTTTTGGGGATAATTTCTTGGAACAATACATTCTGGAGCCAACCAGAGAGCAGGCTATACTAGACCTGGCATTGTGCAACGAGATAGGATTAATTAATGACCTCATAGTTAAGGTGCCCCTAGGTAGTAGCGATTATAATATGATTGAATTTTACATTCAGTTTGAGGGAGAGGAGAGTGGGTCCCAGACTAGTATTTTAAATTTAAATAAGGGCAATTATAAGGTCATGAAAGCAGAGCTAGCTAAAGTGAACTGGCAAATTAGGTTAAGGGATAAGTCAATAGAGATGCAGTGGCAGACATTTTAGGGGATATTTCAGAATACACAGAATAGATACATTTCAACGAGAAAGAAAAGTTCCAAAGGTGGGACTCACCGTCCATGGTTCACGAAAACAGTTAAAGATACTATCAAACTTCAAGAAAAAGCCTATAATTGTGCAAAGGTGGGAGGCAGGTCAGAAGATTGGACAGAATATAAAAAACAGCAAAGAATGACTAAAAGATTGATAAGGAAGGTAAAATTAGAGTATGAGAGAAAGCTCGCAAGAAATTTCAAGACAACTAGTAAGAGTTTCGATAGATATTTTAAAAAGAAAAGAGTTAACAAAGCGACTGTTGGTCCAATAGAAAGTGTGTCTGGGGAATTAATAATGGATAATTAAGAGATGGCAGATGAATTGAACAGATACTTTGCATCGGTCTTCACTATTGAGTATACAAATAACATCCCAGTATTAGCCGTATATCAGGAAATTGAAGGGATGGAGGAACTCAAGAAAATTACAATCACCAGGGAAGTGGTACTAAACAAATTGTTGGAGCTGCGGGTTGACAAGTCGCCAGGTCCTGAATTGGCTAGTGAGATAGTTGATGCGCTGGTTTTAATATTCCAAAATTCCCTAGATTCGAGAAGGTTCCGTTAGATTGGAAAAGAGTGAATGTAACTCATTTATTCAAAAAGGGAGGGAGACAGAAAGCAGGAAACGACAGGCCAGTTAGCTGAACATTTGTCTGAGGGAAAATATTTGGAGCTATTACAGAGGATGTTATAGCAGGGCATTTAGAAAAAATTAAGGTAATCAGGCAGAGTCAACATGGTTTTTTGAAAGGGAAATCATGTTTAACCAATTTACTGGAGTTCTTTGAGGGAGTTACATGTGCTGTGGATAAAGGGGAACCAGTGGATGATTTGTATTTCGATTTCCAGAAGGATAAGGTGCCATATCAAAGGTTATTGCAGAAAATAAAAGCTCATGGTGTCGGGGGTAACATATTGGCATGGATAGAAGATTGGCTAGCTGACTGGCAACAGAGAGTCAGCATAAATGGGTCATTTTCTGGTTGGCAAGAAGTAACGAGTGGTGTGCCACAGGGATCTGTGCTGGGGCCTCAACTTTTTACAATTTATATAAATGACTTAGATGAAGGGACCGAAGGTATTGTTGCTAAATTTGCTGATCACAAAGATAGGTAGGAAAGTAGGTTGTGCAGAGGACATCAGGGGGCTACAAAGGGATATAGATAGGTTAAGTGATTGGGCAAAGACCTGGCAAATGGAGTATAATGTGGGAAAGTCGGAAATTGTCCACGATGGCAGGAAGAATAAAAAAGCATATTATCTGAATGGTGAGAGATTGCAGAGCTCTGAGATGCAGAGGGATCTGGGTGTCCGAGGGCATGAATTGCAAAAGGTTAGTATGCAGGTCCAGCACGTAATTAGGAAAGCTAATAGAATGTTATCATTTATCACCATGGGAATTGAATACAATAGTAGGGAGGTTATGCTTCAGCTATACAGGACATTGGTGAGACCTCTTCTGCAGTACTGAGTACTGTACTGGTCTCCTTATTTGCGGAAGGATGTAAATGCATTGGAGGTAGTACAGAGAAAGTTTACGAGACTAATACATGGAATGGATGGGCTGTCTTACGAGGAAATATTGGACAAGCTAGGCTTGTCTCCGCCAGAGTTTAGAAGAGAAAGAGGCGACATGATTTGTTATTTAATTTATTAATTAACAAATTAGCTATCCTCCAGTCTTCCGGTACCTCACCCGTGGCTAACGATGATACAAAAATCTCTGCCAACGCCCCAGCAATCTCCTCCCTTGCTTCCCATAGCATCCTAGGATACATCTGATCAGGCCCTGGGGATTTATCCACCTTAATGCGCTTCAAAACCTCCAACACCTCCTCCTTTGTAATGTTGATATGCTGCAGGATATCGCTGTTCCCTCCCTTGAACTCACTAGCTTCCATGACCTTCTCCACGGTAAATACAGACGAGAAATATTCATTGTAGACCTCGCCCATTTTGCGTAGCTTCACACATAGATTGCACACTGATCCTTAAGGGGACCTACTCTCTCCCTAGCTACCCTTTTACTCTTAATACACTTATAGAATCTTTTAGGATTCTCCTTTATCTTATCTGCCAGGGAAATCTCATGGCCCCTTTTCGCCCTCCTAATTTCCTTCTTAAGTATACTCCTATATCCCCTATACTTCTCGAGGGACTCGCTTGATCCCAGCTACCTATACCTGACGTATGCCTCCTTCTTTATCCTGACCAGACCCTCAATATCCCTCGTCAACCAAGGTTCCCTAAACTTGCCAGCCTTGCCCTTCCATCTAACAGGAACATGCTGGCCCTGAACTCTTCCTATCTCACTTTTAAAAGCCTCCCACTTGCCAGACGTCCCTTTACCTGTAAACAGCCTCTCCCATTCAACTTTTGAGAGTTCCTGTCTGATGCCATGGAAATTAGCCTTCCCCCAATTTAGGACTTCAACCTGAGGACCAGTCCTATTCTTTTTCATAACTATCTTGAAGCTAATAGAGTTATGGTCACTGGTCCCAAAGTGCTCCCCCACTGCCATATCAACCACCTGCCCATTCTCATTTCCTAAGAGGAGATCGAGTGTAGCCCCTTCTCTAGTCGGGCCATCCACGTACTGCTTCAGAAAACAATCCTGGACTCACTTAACAAATTCTTCCCCATCTGATCCCTTAGCACTAAGGCAGTCCCAGTCAATATTAGGGAAGTTAAAATCACCTACTATTACAACCCTATAATTCCTATACCTATCTGTGATTTCCCTACATATTTGCTACTCCACTTCCCTCTGACTATTGGGGGGCCTATAGTATAATCCCATCAAAGGGATCACCCTTTTATTATTTCTAAGTTCTACCAGTATGGCCTCACTGGACATTCACCCCGGGATATCCTCTCTAAGTACTGCCGTGATGTCCTCCCTAATCAATAGTGCAACTCCCCCTCCTCTCTTCCCTCCAACTCTGTCACGCCGGAAGGATCGGTACCGCGGAACATTGAGCTGCCAGTCCTGCCCATCCCTCAACCACGTTTCCGTAATAGCTACAATACCACAATCCCATGTACCGATCCATGCTCTGAGTTCATCTGCCTTACCTGTAAGGATACTTGCATTAAAGTAAATGCAGTTTAGCCCACCAGACCTTCCACGCTCCCTGTCCTGCCCCTGCCTGGCCTGCCTACTGGACTTGCTTGCTTTAACCTCTCCATTTGCCTCAACTATCTCATCGGAGAGACTACTACTTTGGGTCCCACCCCCGCTGCAAGACTAGTTTAAACCCTCCAGTGTATTACTATAAAATCTCCCTACAAGGATATTGGTCCCCTTCCAGTTCAGATGCAACCCGTCCCTCTTGTACAGGTCACCTCTGCACCAGAAGAGATCCCAATGATCCAAGTACCTGAAGCCCTCCCGCCTTCGCCAGTCTTCAGCAATGCATTCATTTGCCTAATCCTCCTATTCCTACTCGCACTAGCACGTGTCACAGGGAGTAATCCTGAGATTACAACCCTAGAGGTCCTGCTCTTTAACCTTCTGCCTAACTCCCTATATTCACTTTGCAGAACCTCATCTCTCTTCCTGCCTATGTCGTTCGTACCAATATGGACCACGATCTCTGGCTGCACACCCTCCCCTTTCCGAATTTCCGGCAGCTGCTCCGAAACATCCTTGACCCTAGTATTAGGGAGGCAACATACCATCCTGGATTCTCGTTTGCGGCCACAGAAACGCCTATCTGCACCCCTTATGATAGAATCCCCTATCACAATTGCTCTTCCACCCCTTTTCCTCCCCTGCTTTGCAGCAGAGCCCTCCGTGGTGCCACGGACCGCGCTGTTGCTCTTTTCCCCTGCGAGGTCTTCCCCCCAACAGTAACCAAAGCGGTGTATCTGTTTGAGAGGGGGATGGTCACAGGGGACTCCTGCACTACCTGCCTGCTCCTACTATTCCATCTGGTGGTCACCCATCCCTTTTCTGCCTGTGCACCCATTACCTGCGGTGCGACCACCTCACTAAACATGCTATCCATGACGCCCTCAGCTTCGTGGACGCTCCACAGTGAAAGCACCCGCAGGTCCAGCTCCATAATGCGAGTAGCCAGTAGCTGCAGCTGGATACACTTCCTGCACACATGGTCGTCATGGAGACTGGGAGGGTTCCTGAATCCCCACATAGCGCAGGAGGAGCATATCATGGGGCTGAGCTCTCCTGCCATGACTTACCCTTAGATTAATTAGTTACTCCCTTAATGAAAAAATACTAATGACACTAGGGGCCTTGTTCTACCCACGACAATCTAAAGTCCTTCATAAGCTACACTGAATAAAAAAAACACTTTAGTAGTACTCATCTTATCAGCAGAGGTTTTTTTCCAGTAGAAAACTTTGCCCTTTTCTTTAAGATATTTAAATACACTAACAGCAGTGACTCACCAACCAATCACCTTGCAGCTCTCCTCTGACATCACAGTTGGCTTCTTTTTTTTAAACCTCCAGCACAGTGGAAGAGCTCCACTCCACTCCTGGAAGGTAAGAGACTGGGCCTCGATCCTCGGATTGGATTTATAGGTTCCGCTCTCGGCGTTCTCCTCATATCGGTCCAGATAGGTCTGCTCCGCTCCTTCCGCTGCCGGAAGGTAATTCACCAGCTTTTGCAGAAAAGTAGGTCTTAAGCTGTTGCAGTACCTGTTAGAAAGATAGTCTAAGCTATTCTGAAGTCATCTTCCAATGTCATCTACATGGAAGCAGGATTTTAAAGGATAAGATGTAGTTTTTAAAAGTCACTTCAATCTTGCTCAAGAGACTTTTCAAAGAAGCCAAGTAAATCTTGATAAAAAGTCATATGCATTTAGAGATCTTTTGAAAGCACTTCAATCTTGTTAATAAAAAGTCAGATGTAAATTTAAGAACTCTGATCAGGCTATGCTAAAAAGTTACATACAATTAAGAAATAAAATACAACATTTAAAATGTCTGAACTCCCTCTGAAAGTTGACAACTGCTGCTGCCGGTGTCTTCCTGGAATAGTGGAGCTGTTGTGTCAACAGAAAAGTCCTTCCCGAGCAGCCCTGAGCCTGTTGGTACCGGCTTTAATCCAACCCAGGTAAAAATCAGGGTACATTGTGGGCAATGAGCCCAAATTGCTGAACTACAGGTCCCTGTCACTTTAAAGAGTGGGCTGGTGCGATTATGATCAGAGGCTCATTCTAATCACATTTCTCACCACCACAACTTCCAGATGCTGGTGTTAGTGTGTGCATGTACCAGCAGTTGCAGTGCTGTTCAGACCCTCAATAGCAGTGAAAGTCTCAGAGTTCACCGCTATTGGGGCTGTAAAATCCAGGCCAATATCTCACAGTCCTGTTAGATTTGCTCTCCCTCTGTACAAAATCAAACTCCACACATTGTCTTTCACTCACTCCTGTTTCCAGCCCTGGCGGTGCTGAAATCCCCTCTCAAAGGTACACAATCCAGTTGATTTCTGATCAAATACCTCCTTCCTCATTCAATCGAGGAAACAGAGACATGAACAGGAGTCAGGTGCAAGAAAGTTTCACCAACAGAGCAAAGAAAGGCACCAACAAAAGTCACACCTACTTTCCAAATCATTTCACTGGAATATTCTTTCACTTGTTTTGTCGGATGACTGCAATAAATCTGAAAATGAGCACCATGAGGTTTGTGTTCACTCGTCACTTGTTCTCCTGTGTTTGTCTGTCAGGTTTGTAATTCAGTTTGTATTGGATATTGAAGAGAATCTCTTTTCAAGATGATTGCACATTGTACTGTGTTTAAAGCAACCAACTTGGAAAATGGCAGAAAATGAATGTTTCAATACCTGTGTGACCAGAATCTTCCAATGCTTTTCAACAGCTAGATTGATGATGCTTGTAATCTGTATCCTGTGGAGAATGGGAGAGGAGAATAAAAATATGGTGCATGAACAGGACAGACTGTGTAAAATGGGAGCACAGAAATACTGCCACCTCATTGAAAGTTAATGAGATTTATTCCAAGTCAGACACCTGTCCACAATGAACAAGTGAATACATTAATTGTCCACTTTCAATCTAAATGGGACTGAGGTTCCAACAGAGAAGTTTTCTGGAAAATACCTGCTGCAGTTTTAAAATTGATGAACTGGAACATCTTATACTAACTTTCAAATAACTGCAGTGATTGTATAGTTCTCATAGTGGAGAGAAGGAGTTGTTTATAAATATAAGCAGAAAAACACATTTGTGGATTGGTGAATGAGCTTTATCTTTCTGAAATGTATTTGTCCATTGGTTGCAGGTCACTGGAAATTCTTTTTTACATTTCAATTGTAGCAGCAGCAGTTCGCAGCAAAATGTCTGATTAATCAGAGGAGTGGATCTGGGAAACACTTAAACAGCCGAGACCCTGTAAAACAGAACTCCAAGTAATAGTTTAAATAAGGCACTGAACTGACAGAGCGGTAAAGGCCTGCTCGGGTCAGGAAAAAATACCCAACCCGAACCTGACAGAACCACATTTGACCCGAGCCCGACCCGGCCCGAGTATCTCCATTTATTCCCATGCCCAAACTAACCCGAGACTTACCCGACCACCGGAATGTTCACTTTATCTACCTCCCGATTCCGAATCTGCAGGAAGCTGCAGCATGAGCGCAATGACGTCATAGAGATGCTCACTTGCTCACTGCGCAGACTCAGAGTTTCCCTCCTTGATGACCCGGACTCCCGGCTTTGGTTGGCTTTTCAACTTTTGACACTTATTAAACTCAACTTCCCAGCAAAGTTAAATGTAATACTTACTGTGTGTGTCCGACACGGACTCAGTCCAACCTGGACCCAGCCTGACCTGAACCTGACCCAACCTGACCCTAGCCCGAAAGCCAGAACCGGAAGAGCGACCCGACATGACCCGAACCCGACACAGGTCGTCGGGTCCCGTCAGGTTCAGGTCGGATTGCAGGCCTTCACAGAGTGGAGGTCAGATGAGGATTGAATTAATTTCAATCACTGAATCTAAACAAGAAGTAAATCTGTCAGGAATGGAACACTTGGCTTTATCTGTGAGCTTGTGGCACAACGGTAGCGCGTCTGACTCCAGATTAAAAGGTTGCATGTTCAAATCACGTCAGGCTCAATTGTGTTTTGCAGCAGCTCAAGTTCCTGGATTTTATATCAGAAGAGAGTTCGATCTTTTGGAATGTTTAGTGAATGGTTGAATTTCAAGGTCAACTTTAATAGATTAAAGTCCTGATTTCTGGTTCCGTTCCATTTCCATGCTCAGTTCTTATTTCACACTGTTTTATATCAGAACAATGTTTCAGGGATGTGATGTGTCCATTGTTTGTCCAATCGCTCTGTCACCCAGTGTGAGAAATAAAACACAAACCGCCCAGCGTGCGGCTCAAACCCATACCTGGCTCTGTCCATAGGCCGCTTAGTTCAGTTGGTTAGGACGCAGTGTTGATAACAACAAGGCTGTGGATTTGATCCCCATGTGCGCTGTCACATGGTCAGTCAATAATTTGACACATTTTTGTTACACTTAAAATCCAACTTTTGGATGCAAACAAGTTTACATAAAATGTCAAAGGGAATTTATTTTGAATAACATCCATTGTATCTTTGTCACTGGTCTGCAGTAACACAGAATTCTTTCCAATTATCTTCCGTTTGCTGATAAACGTTGAACTCGTGGCCTGTTCTCGTTAATGGTCACGAGCAGCAAAAACAGACAGAGCGAGTCTGACGACCCAGAGATGTGGAAAAGGTTTCAGTTTGGGACATATGCAGCAAATCAAATGTTCACCCGGCCCCGAGAGAGTCAACAACTGGGGGAAAGGACACAGGGAGATAGAGAATAAGCTAAAGCAGACAATGTAAATATTTCCCATCCTTGATATCTCTCTATTCCAATCCAGCCTTCAGAGTTGGGTAAATAATTTCAGTGTAAATTGTGCAGCTCAAGAGTCAAAACCAAAGGGTGATGCAGAATAAAGGAGAACTGCCAAAACCCCAGATTGAACCAGGGATCTTCAGTCTAACACACTCCCAACTGAGCTATTTCAGTCTCACAGGCTTGGGATGATAAGTGGCAAGTAACATTCGCACCACACAAGTGCCAGGCAATGAATATCTCCAACAAGATAGAATCTAGCCATCTTCCCTTGACATTCAATAGCATTATAATCACTGAATCCCCCACCATCAACATCATGGAGGTTACCATGGGTAGCCATACAAATAACGTGACTACAAGAGCAGGTCAGAGGCTTGGAATCCTGAGGTGAGTAATTACAGTGCAGCTGTTGGCTCCACCCCAGGGGCAGAATTTATTCTGTAAACCATGAAGCAGCTTCCTCTCAAATCCCAGGTTTATTAATAAATCCTCTTACAAAAGCCCCAAAGTGTGATATATTCCTCTCACTCATCCATGACTCCTGACTCCCCAAAGCCTGTCCACCATCCACAAGGCACAAGTCAAGAGTGTGATGGAATATTCTCCACTTGCCTGGATGTGTGCAATTCCAACTCAAGAATCTCAACACCGCCAGGACAAAGCAGCCCGCTTGATTGGCACCCCATCTGCAAACATTCACTCCCTCCACCATCGACGCACAGTTGCAGAGTGTGTACCGTATACAAGATCCACTGCAGCAATGCACCACAACTCCTTAGACAGCACCTTCCAAACCAGTGACCTTTAGCACCTAGAAGGGCAAGGGCAGCAAATGCAGGGGATACCACCACATGCAAGTTCCCCTCCAAGCCACACACCATCCTGACTTGGAACTATTTCGCCGTTCCTTCACTGTCGCTGGGTCAAAATCCTGGACCTCCCTTTCTCACAGCACTGTGGGTGTACCTACCCGACATGGACTGCAATGGTTCAAGAAGGCAGCTCACCACCACCTTCTCATGGGCAATAAATGCTGGCCTCGCCAGCGATGCCCACATCGCATGAATGAATGAATAAAAAAGTGAAGTATCACTTGTGTCATTGTTTTGGTAGAAAATATAACCCTGGTGGAATTGCCCCTCCCAATCACACCTCACTTCATAGAACATAGAAAATGGAGAAAATTTATGGCACAGAATGAGACCATTTAGCAATCGTGCCTGTGCCAGCTGAAAAAAGAGCGATCCAGCCCAATCCCACTTTCCAGGTCTTGGGAATGGGATCTGAATAGATCTCAGAGCTCACATTATGTGAATGTTCTGTTGAAGTGTTGGTGAGCTGATATACCAGGGGAGATTCACACTGTTAGACACAGTGTGAAATACATTCAAGTATTTATAAAACATTACAACATGTGAGTAATATTCCCCATTGATTTCTCAGCACTGATGGATTGTGAAGTGGGAGACAGCCAGAAGTCCCAGTGATCCACACTGACCATGAGCTGAGAATGAAATGAGATAAAGTTCAGTCTTCAGCAGTGAGATGCTGCAGAGAGGTAAGAGTCCTGAATCAAGGAGAGACTTTCTCATACTGCTGTTGAATCTCATTTCAAACACTCCTTGAACTCTCTGCCGAGGAATTCAGAGCTGGAGAATGGCTGTAAAATCAGCCTAAAAAGGAAATAAAAGACACCCACCGTGGGGCTCAAACTCAAAAACTTGAGATTCAGAGTTTCATGCTTTCATCGACTGAGCTCACCAGGCCTGAGACAGTGTCCCCATCCTGTCTGTTATTGGACGGTACAGCTGTTGGCTCCACCCCAGGGACTGAATTTGTTCTGTAAACCATGAACCAGCTTCCTCTAAAATCCCAGGTTTATCAGTAAATCCTCTTAAAAAGCCCCAGAGTGTGATATATTCCTCTCACTCAACCAGAATAAAAGTTACATCTTTTGCTCTTTTTACCTTCCAAACATTGACTTCTATTTGTCTCAGCATTTATTTCTCTCTCTTTTTTATATTGTGCATTTCCTAATAAACATTTCATTTCAATTATTTATGAGGGATGAAATGAACAGAAGAGATTTTCTGCAATGGTACCAGGGGTGTGGGACAGAGTGAGTGGTTCGGATCTGGAATACACTGCCTGAGAGTGTGCTGGAGGCAGATTCAATCGTGGCTTTCAAAAGGGAATTGGATAAACACCTAAATAGAGAAAATTTGCAGGGTTACAATGAAAGGGCAGAGGAGTGGAATTAGCTGATTTGCTCTTGCAAAGAGCTGTCATGGACATGATGGACTGAATGGTCTCCTTCTGTACTGTAACCATTTGATTCCTTGATTCTAACTCTGTCAAACTTGTTCTGAACTTGCTCTGCTCCAAGGAGAACAACCCCAGCTTTTCCAGTCTCTGCACATAACTGAAGTTATGAGGAACCATGGGGAACCCACTGTAAACCTTCCTCCAGACAGAAATACAACTGTTCACCACCACACTGTGACCCAGCTGTTCACAATATATATCAATGATTCGGAGGTGGGAACCAAATGTCGTATTTCCAAGTTCGCAGATGACACAAAACTAGGTGGGAATGTGTGTTGTGAGAAAGATGCAAAGCAGCTTCAAGGGGATTTGGACAGACTTAGTGAGTGGACAAGAAAGTGGCACATGGAATATAATGTGTAAAAATGTGAGGTTATCCACTTTGGTAGGAGAAACAGATGTGCAGATTATTTCTTAAATAGTAAGAGATTAGAAAGTGTAGATGTACAAAGGGGCCTGGGTGTCCTTGTCAATAAGTGACTGAAAGCTAACATGCAGGTGCAGCAAGAAATTCAGAAGACGAATGATATGTTAGCCTCTATCACAAGACGATTTGAGTGCAGGAGTAGTGAAATCTTGCTTCAATTGTATATAACCTTGGTTGGTCTGCAGTTTGGAATACTGTGTGCAGTTTTGGTCCCCTTACCTTAGGAAGGATATCATTGCCATCGAGGGAGTGCAATGAAGGTTCACCAGACCTGTTCCCGGGTTGGCAGGACTGTCCTATGAAGAGAGATTGGGGAAACTGGGACTGTATTCTCTAGAGTTTCAAAGAATGAGAGGTGATCTCATTGAAACTTACAAAATATTTAAAGGGATAGACAGGGTAGATGAAGTTTTTCCTCCGGTTGAGGAATCTAGAACCGGGGACACAATTTCAACATAAGGGGAAAGCCACTTAGGACAGAGACGAGAAGAAATTTCTTTACTCAGAGGGTTGTGAATCTTTGGAATTCTCTACACCAGAGAGCTGTGGAAGCTCAGTCATTGAGTATGTTTAAAGCAGAGATTGACAGATTTCTAAATACAAATGACATAGGGGATATGGAGATAGTGTGGGAAAAAGGCTTTGAAGTGGATGATCAGTCATCATCATATTGAATGGCGGGGTTGTCTCGATGGGCTGAATGGCCTACTCCTGCTTCTATGTTCCTATCAGTCTGCAAACTTCATATCCATGCTGTCATTGTCTCTTTTATTCCATGGGCTTCAGTTTTACTGGCAGTCTAGTAAGTGACATCATCAAGAAGGTTTTCAATAAGTTAAATAAGGAGAAATTGTTTCCAGTGGCAAAAGGGTCAGTAACCAGAGGATGTATTTATCAGGTGATTGAGAAAAGAACCAGAGGCGAAATGAGGAATGATTTTTTATGCAGTGATGTGCTGTGATCTGGAATGCACTGTCTGATCAGGACTTGAAAGCAGATTCAGTAGTAACTTTGAAAAGCAATTGGGATAAATACTGGAAGGAAAAATGTACAGATTACAGGAAAAAGCTGAGAGCAGGACTAATAGTATAGCACAACCAAAGAGACAGCATTGACACAATGGACCAAATCGTCTCCTTCTTTGGGTATCAGTCTATGGTTTTATGAACATAATGTTGATACAATTCGCTGAGTTGGAAGGGAAGTGAACCCAGATTCCGGGTATTCTGAACACCAGACCCAAACCAAATGAACAAGCCCGTTGTTTAATCTCTGTTTTTCACACCAGCTTCTCCTCGCTCTTTCTGTGTTTCCAGCCTGGTCTGTTCCTCTGACCTTCATTCCTGACACTCTATTGAGAATGGCCAACTCACTGCGCCTCTCACACACACCGTCACTCCACCCCTTCACCCACTTCCAAACCTCTCTGTTGAACAGTACCTCACATCTGCTCCTCTGCTCCATTAATATAACAGGAAAACATTTTCAAACAGACATTTCCAGACAGTGAACGTTCCAGTAAGACAAGGTAAAGATCAGATTCATTCACTTTAAACACAGAGAGAGCAGCTCTCCCTGTTCAGGCCAAGGAGCAGATGTAGTTTCACTCCCATTAGTCTTAGAGACATGGGCCAGAATTTTAAGGGACCGTTGGAGACGGGAATGGAGGCTGGGGAGGGGAAGGTGGGGTGTGCAAAATAGGGATGGAAGACGTCGGACCGGATTTTTCTGTCGGCGGCTGACATGGAGGGCAGACTTCGCACATCCACTCGGCAAGAAGGCATTTAAAGTATTTATGAGTCCAATTGTTAGCAATTTTATTCACTGGATCCAATTGAACTAATAGTGCACGGGAACCACGGGGCTTCAGAGCCTCGCCTGGTTAAAGGAGGTGACTGGGAGGTGGGAGCTGAGTGTTGGCTTCACTGGGAAGCTATCGGGTGAGGCAGCGTAACTTGGCAGTAAGGGTGGAGGTTAAAAGGGCATCGGGAAACACTGTCAGGAGTGGGGGCCAATGTGCCAGCTCTGCAGGGGGAGCCACACCAGGGTACCATTGGGGCAGTGCCACCTCATTGAGGGTGACAAGTGAGGTAAATGTGGCTGGGTGTTGTTTACTGTGAAGGCCTTGCACTCAGGGAGGGGCAACCTGTCATGGGCCTCATTCAAGGCTCACATTGAGGAGGAGGAGGAGTAGAGAGGAAGGGAGGGAGGCGCAGGCACCAGCAGGGGCACCACAGCAGCTTGGGGGCCCACAGGAAGGCCAGCCTCGAACAGGAGGCTGGAGAATGAGGCAGAGGAACACGTCAGCTGAGGTTCAACTACCTGCAGATGTCCGAGTGACAGTGTCTCCACAGACTGCGCCTCTCCACGGAGGTCGTCACTGATCTCTCTGCCATGATGCAGCTGTGCCCCATGGGACTTGGTGAGCACCTGATACCAGTGTCACTGAAGGTCACTGTGCCACTGAACTTCTGCACCACCAGATCATTGCAGGGATCCACTGGAGATATGTGTGGAATCTCACAGTCTGTGGTGAATTAGTGCATCAAGGAGGTCACCAATGTCCTGTTCAGGAGGGCCGGTGACTATGTGCACATCGATCCAAACAGTCAAGCTGAGAGGACTATAGGATTCGGGGCCATCACTGGATTCCCCCAGGTGTAGGGTGCAACCCATGTGACCATCAAGGCTCCTGCAGACCAGCCAGCAGCCTTCAACAGGAAGGGCTTCCACTTGCTCAGTGTGCAATTGGTCTGCAACCACAGCAAATGGATCCCATATGTGTGTGCACAAATCCCGGGAAGCAGCCACAACGCCTGCATACCAAGGCACTCCCAGGTGCCAGAACCTTTCCGCGGCCCCATCCGCTTTCAGAGATGGATCCTTGGAGACAAGGGCTACCCACTGAGGACATGACTGCTGACATCTGTGAGGAACCCACGCACGGATGCAGAGGAGAGGTACAACACCTGCTGCGGGTCAACCCGAGCGACCATCAAGGAGGCCATTGGTCTCCTGAAGATGAGATTCAGGTGCCTAGATCGATCCAGTGGAGCCCTTCAGTATTCCCCGGCGAGGGTCTCACATATCGTGGTGGTTTGCTGTGCACAGCACAATCTGGCATTACAGAGGGGTGAGGTGTTGACAAGTGAGGATATCGTGGAGTGTGATGTCTCCTCTGATGATGAGGATGTGGAGGAGGATGCTGCCCAAGCAGTGCCTGATGAAGAACCTCAGGCACAGCAGGAAAGGGGCAATGAGATACACACAAGGGAGACATGAGACACCCTTATACATTCAAGTTTCCTTTGAGCCTTACCACCTTCTGGAACCACACCAATAAAGTCTTAGCTTTAAGCAGCCCTGTTGTCGCCTCCTTCCTTCTGCACTGCAGCGTCCAGGTACACATCGCACAGTGACAAGGCCGAAGCTTTGAGAACTCAGGGCTTGGTCCCTCACTTCCAGCCCCTTGGGAGGAAGGGTTTAAATGAAGTCCCAAAGGGCATCAACAGTAGGAAGGAGACATAGTGAGAGAACATCATTTCTTTCTTCCGTGTGACATCAAATGCAACCCTATCCATCTGGAATGCACATTCACCATGAACCCAAGTGAATCTAGGTGCTCTTCTGAAATCTTTTCCGCATGCTCCTACGTGGTGCTCCCCCTGCTCTGTCAGCTGAGGTGGAGACAGGCTGCTGACCTTGCTGCCCCATGGCTTGGGATGACATTGGTGGCCGTCCTCTTGCTGCCTGAGGCCTGGAGGGCCCCGGCACACTGAGGGCCTCCTGCACAGGTACAGGGACCCCCCTCTGGCATCGAGGATGATGGAGGCAGGCACTGGCATCACTTGTGTCACTGGCAGAGGGGCTTTGGAGCTACTGTCCACACCAGGAGCACCCTGAGAGGAGACCCCAGATGTAGCAGCCAGCTGCTCCTCCCCCTTATAAGACACACTTGTAACTCGCTGCTGACCTGAGAGGGATGTGGACCTGGTGAAGAGTTCAGGTGCCTCGTCCCCCCTCTCACCTTGTCACCGCTGGATGGAGCTCATGGACAAAGCGATGGAGTGCAAGTGTGCACACATCTCCGGCAGCCACTGATTGGTCGGCTGGATCTGGCTCTCAATCAGAGTCACCAATCTCTCAAGGAAGGAAGCTAGACACACCCCCATCAGAGACAGTGCAGCATGCAAGGCCTGGATGGACTCCTCCATCATCCGAACTTGGGTACACATAACCTCTGGCAACTCTGCCAGATGTTGCCTGACCTCTTGCTGCAGCTTCAGCATTTCCCGTGTTGCTGGTGACACCAGAGGCACGTCATCAGCCTGGGACTCAGCATGGGCCTGGCCTCCCACAGACTTCCAACTGCCAGTGGCCTCGGCTGTCACAGCCTCCGTCATCTGCCCGGGCCTGTCTGTGACGTGCTCACCAGCTTGTGTGCCCAAATCTAACAGCAAGTGGATACCCACCGAGTGAGGGTTTCTGTGCTGATGGAGGGTGCAGGGGAATGATGTGACGGTGCACCCTCTGAGGCTCCCTCCTCCTCCTCAGAGGTGTCTGGCTGTCCCACAGTCTCTCCAGCTCTTCGCTCTTGTCGTTCATCCTAGCCTGCATGTGAAAACAGGGACATTGACGTGTTAGGGTCTGCCCATCGTGACATTCCAACCACCCCTACTGTGCAGCTTCATTGATGCAGTGGTGAACAGATGAGCAGTGTGGCTCCTTTGCAGCGGATGCACCCTTGTGCCCCAGGAGATGTTCATTCACTCTCTTAGGTAGGTGTCCCTGTCTCTCCATCAGCTATGGAGCAGCTGCTTTGCTGCCCGGCCTGTTCCATGGCCTCCTCCTCCATCGGGATGAGGACATGGAGATAAGGCATCCACTGCCAGTCTTGACATGCTCTTTCCGATTGTGGGCTGTCTTCTCCTGCAGCCACTATGATCAACAAAGTTAGTCTCCCAGCGGGGACAAACCCAATATCTCTGATGGTGATAGTCCAGCAGTCCATGATGTGGACACACATATTCCTCCTGCATGTGGCCCCTCTCGAGGGACTGTGTGAGTTTATACAATGACTGATGTGCACCTCCCACCGAGATGCAGCCAAGCCTCAGGCAGCATGTCCTGCTGTACTTCCCCAATACACATGACTGGGTGGTCACTCCCTTTCCACCAAACACTCCCTCACACTCTGCCATGCGCAATGTCCAAAGGGTCCAAAGTGTTTTGAGTTTGCGCCTGAGCAGCCCGGATCCGGTCATTGACCCACTTCTTGCACTGGATCCATGTCTTGGGGGTGACCCCACGGCTGCTGACTTCACCTACTATCTCAAAGCAGCTTTGCTTGGTCAGGTGGACAGGTCTCCACCTCCTATCCCTGGGGAAGAGGATCTTCCACCTATCTGTTGTCACCTGGAGGCGAACCTGCAGGAAGGCATCGCTAAACTATTGGACCATGGTCACTGCAGGCTCGCATTCAGCTCCTTACCTATCAGGCAGCAGAGACAGCAGAACGGGTCCTGGGGCATCAGTGACAGCAGAACGGGTCCTGGGACAGCAGAATGGGTCCTGGGCAGCAGAGGCAGCAGAACAGGTCCTGGGGCAGCAGATGCAGCAGAACAGGTCCTGGGGCAGCGGAGGCAGCAGAACCGGTCCTGGGGCAGCAGATGCAGCAGAACAGGTCCTGGGGCAGCGGAGGCAGCAGAACAGGTCCTGGGGCAGCAGATGCAGCAGAACGGGTCCTGGAGCAGCAGAGGCAGCAGAACGGGTCCTGGGGCAGCAGAACGGGTCCTGGGGCAGCAGAGGCAACAGAACGGGTTCTGGGGCAGCAGAACGGGTCCTGGGGCATCAGAGGCAGCAGAATGGGTCTTGGCGCAGCAGAACGGGTCCTGGGGCAGCAGATGCAGCAGAACGGGTCCTGGAGCAGCAGAGGCAGCAGAATGGGTCTTGGGGCAGCAGAGGCAGCAGAACGGGTTCTGGGACAGCAGATGCAGCAGAACGGGTCCTGGGGCATCAGAGGCAGCAGAATGGGTCTTGGGGCAGCAGAACGGGTCCTGGGACAGCAGAACGGGACCTGGGGCAGCAGAGGCAGCAGAACGGGTTCTGGGACAGCAGATGCAGCAGAACGGGTCCTGGGGCATCAGAGGCAGCAGAATGGGTCTTGGGGCAGCAGAACGGGTCCTGGGACAGCAGAACGGGACCTGGGGCAGCAGAGGCAGCAGAACGGGTTCTGGGACAGCAGAGGCTGCAGAACGGGACCTGGGACAGCAGAGGCAGCAGAACGGGTTCTGGGACAGCAGAGGGCTCTCAGGAAGACACTCCTTTAAACCAGGCAGCAGTGAATACAGGTCTGGCAGTCCTTTCAATATGGCGCCAGCACCTGCCGTTGTGTCAGATGTCGGTGCCATCGCTGCCTCGTTCCCTGCCTCTGGTCCTTGTTTACATGGGCCCCACGCCTCCCCTTCATTAATTGGTCAGCTGCTCCGTGATCGGGGTCGGCCGGCCACATTTCACTCGTGTGGTGACGGCACCCACTCATGGTGTCTCTGCCGAGAGCCGCAACGTTAGTTTAAAATTCAGCCCATGGGGTCAAGAGTGGAAAATCTCCCCTCTGATTCTCTCTACTTAAACTGATGGAGACACCAAATTAAAACTGATGAAACCAGGGATTGTATCCTGGTTCTTCAATCTCGTGTTCTTCCAACTGAGCTATTCCATCCTCACTGAGAACTCATCTTCATTGGAGACAAATATAACTCCAGGCGGAATTTCCCCACCCGTTCATTCCTCACTTCAGGGGAATGGGACCCGACCAGATCGCGGAACTCAGATTATGTTAATGTTCTGCTCTTGATATCTTAATATTATCTTGCGTTTGAGCCACTTTTAATCAGGTTCACGGACAAATTCTTCCATCATCCCTTCTCCCACATTCTCTCTCTCTCATTCATTCTTTATACCTCACAGTCCAGAAAGAGTTAGGAATCAGAGCTCACTCCCAAACCCTCTGCACACAGACCTCTGTCTGTTACCCTGTTTGATCCAAGAGACCAGTCAATAAATTACACTCTTCATAAACACAGAAAGCTGCCTCAGAGTGTTGGACAGAGAAAAATACACTGAAGTCTTTTGAAAAAAGTTCATCTAACGGGTTGTTACTGAGCCCACAGAGCAGGGCGGGCCCAGGCTCCAGCCCCAGCCCCAGCCTGTGCTGTGTTAGCTGATGCCACCTGGTGTGATACTGAGCCACGCGGAGCAGGAAAGGGCCTGATTGTATTCATGGCCTGTGTTGAGTTAACTGATCCCACTCAGTGTGGTCGGAGCCACACAGAACAGAATGGGCCCAGGCTCCTTCCTCAGCCTGAGGGATGATAGTTCTTCTCACACATTGTTGTACAGAGCCCCACACAGAAAATGGAAATCTCAGGCTCCATCCCCGGCCTGTGGAATTTTACTTCATCGCACCTGGTATGGTACGGAGTCCCCAGAGCAGGAAAGATCCAGCTTCCATCTCCGGCCTGTGCTGAATTAGCTGATCTGACCTGGTTGGCACTGAACTGCAATCAGGGGAGGATGGGCCGAGGCTCCATGGCCTGTGGTGTGTTAGTTATTCTCATTTGGTGAGGTACTGAGCACTATATAGAGCAGGATGGGCCTGTGCTCAGTGAGCTGATCTCACCTTGTGTGGTCCTGAGACCCACACACAAAGCAGGACAGGCCTGGCCTCATCTCCGGCCTGTGTTCAATTAGCTGATCTCATCCAAAAGATTTTGATCAGGTTCCACACAAGAGGCTTCTCTATAAGATTAAAGTCCCTGGTATCAGTGGTAATATATTGATCTGGATTGGGAACTGACTGGCAGGACGTAGGCAGAAAGTAGTTACAGATGGATCTGGATCTGTTTGGAGACCAGTTACCAATGGTATCTCACAGGGATCGGTGTTGGGACTGTTGCTCTTTACTATTTTTATTAATGATCTGGATGTAGGTGTAGGGGGCACCTTCTGTAAATTTACAGATGATTTGAAGATCTGTGCGAGTGTTCAGACTGTAGACGATACTCGACTGTTTCAGGCTGATCTTAATGTGTTGGGAGATTGGGTTCATGACTGGTAAATGATGTTTAATTTGGGTAAGTGCAGTGTTATTCATGTGGACAGGGCGAATGCTCAAGATTCATACACCCTTCAGGGAAAAACATTAAAGTAGGTGGAAAAAAGAAAATAATTTTGAGCAGAGATCTGGATGTTCTCGTGCACAGATCTCTCAAGGTACTGCAGCAATGCTGTGTAGTGATAGTTGGAGCAAATAGAGGGTTGGGCTGCATTCAGAGGACAATTGAGTATAAAATGAGGCATATTCTTTCATGGGATGTGAGCGACACTGGCAAGTCCAGAATTTGTTACCCTTCCCTAATTGTCCTTGACAAGGTGGTGGTGAGCTCCCTTCTCGAATTGCTGCACTCCATGTGGTGTAGGTACACCCACAGTGCTGTGAGGAAGGAAGATCCAGGATTTTGACCCAGCATCAGTGAATGAACAGCGATATTGTTGCAGATCAGATGGTGTGTGACTTGGAGGGGAGCTTGCACATGGTGGTGTTTCCATGCATCTGCAGCCCTTGTCCTTCAAGGTGGTGGAGGTCTTCGGTTTGGAAGGTGCTGTCTGCGGAGCCTTGGTGAGTTGCAGCAGTGCATCTGGTAGATGGTACACACTACTGCCACTGTGCGTCAGTGGTGAAGGGAGTGAATGTTTAAGGTGGTGAATGGGGTGACAATCAAGGCGGCTGCTTTGTCCTGAACAGTGTCGAGTTTCTAGAGTATTGTTGGTGCTGCACTCATCCTGGCTTGTGCCTTGTAGATGGTTGACAAGTTTTGGAGAGTCAAAAATCACAAAATTATTACAGTGGAGAAGGAGGCCATTCGGCCCATTGTGTCTGCATAGAATCATAGAACATAGAAAGTTTACAGCACAGGCAGGCCAAAAAACGAGCCACCCAGCTGAATCCCATTGTCCAGCATTTGGACCGTAGCCCTGCAGATTCAGGTACTTGAGGTGCACATCCAGACACCTTTTAAATGAGTTGAGGGTTTCTGCCTCAGCTACCCTTACAGGCAGTGAGTTCCAGACTCCCACAGCCCTCTGGGTGAAAAAACCTTTCCTCATCTCCCCTCTAATTGTTCAACACATCACTTTAAATCTATGCGCCCTGGTCACTGACCTCCCTACTAAGGTAAATAGACCCTTCCCATCCATTCTATCCCGAACCCTCACAATGTTGTACATTTCAATCAAATCTCCCCTCAGCCTCTTCTATTCCAAGGAGAACAACCCCAGTCTATCCAATCTTTCCTCATAGCTGCATTTTTCCAGTCCTGGCAACATCCTCGTAAATCTCCTCTGTAACCTCTCTAGTGCAATTACATCCTTTCTGGAATGAGGTGACCAGAACTGCACACAGAACTCAAGTTGTGGCCTAACTAATGATTGATACAGTTCCAGCATAACCTCCCTGCTCTTATATTCTATACATCGGCTAATAAAGGAAAGGATTCCATAAGCCTTCTCAACCAACTTATCAACCTGTCCTGCTACTTTCAGGGATTTGTGGACATTCACTTCAAGGTCCCTCACTTCCTCTACACCTCTCAGCATTCACCCATTAATTGTGTCTTCCTTTGCTGTGTTTGACCTCACCAAAGGCATCACCTCACACTTCTCCAAGTTGAATTCCATTTGCCACTTTTCTGCCCACCTGACCAGTCCATTTCTCCAGCTCTCCTAATGAGCATTTCACCATGTGCCTTGAGCTGAGTTACTCATCACAGAATTCCCACTATCTGATTTACTCTTGTAGCCAGAGTATGTATATGAATGGTCCAGTTAAGCTTTTGTCAATGGTAACCCCCAGGATGTTGATGCTGGGGGGATTCAGCGATGGTAATGCTGTTGAACGTCAAAGGGAGATGGTTACATTCTCTCTTGTTGGAGATGGTCATTGCCTGGTACTTATGTGGTGTGAATGTTACGTGCCACTTAGCAGGCCAAGCCTGAATGTTGTCTAGGTCTTGCTGCTTCTGGACACGGACTCCTTCAGTATCCGAGATGTCCCGAATTTGTCCTTTTATGAAACCTTGGTCAGGACTCACTTGGAATATTGTATCCAGTCTTGGTCTCCTCACATGATGGGTGATATTGAGGCTTTGGAAAGGGTACAGAGGAGAGACATTCGACGAATTCCCAGAATAAGACATCTTGGTTATCAAGTTAGACTAAAAGAGTTGGGACCCTACACCTTAGAGAAACCTAGACTGAGGGGTGATCCGATTGAGGTTCATAAATAATGAAGGGTCCAATTTAGCATGGGAGAGGAGTCACAACTTGATATTGTCAAAGGCCAGATGGCACCCGGATCACATTAAATATCATTTTCAATGGTAGTTAAAGTACCAGGATGGCCGAGTGGTTAAGGCGTTGGACTTAAGATCCAATAGACATGTGTCTGTGTGGGTTCAAACCCCACTCCTGGTATCTGTGCTAACAAAATGTTATTTATTCTGTCCCTGACTTTTGCCTTGCACCATCATCTCTTCTGTCATTGAATCACTCTTGCCTTCCAACTGGTCACAGCTTCCTATTATTTGATCTGCCCCAGCACTGTTCCTTGGCTCTGCGCTTGCGTATAAACTGGTAAATCTTTAACTTAATCTCCTCTGTACCCTGACAATGATCTTCTCATCCTTCCTGGATTGTGGTTCCTCACAGGATCTGCTGCCTCTCCGACTCCCCTCCAGGTAACTGAAGGCCCTGAGCCTTGGTCTCGCTTTATACGCTAGCTGGTAGTTGATTCCTTGCAGGTCTGCCACCGCTCAGGAGAAGCTCAAGACCCATATCAAGCAAAGTATCAAGATGAATGTTAACAAAGGCTCCCTGGTGCAGAGCAAGGGACAGGGAGCCTCCGGCTCCTTCAAAATCAGCAAGAAGGAAAACCCAGGGAAAAGTGGGAAAGAAGGTGAAGAAACCAGCAGACAAGAAAGTGACAACAAAGAAAGTAACAGCCAAGAAAATGAGCAGCAAGGCGGCGGCAACGCCAAATAAGGTGGTGAAGAAAGCAGCGCTTCAGAAAAAGTCTCCTGCGAAGAAGGTCAAAAAAGGCAAGAGTGCGGCGGGCGGAAAGGCGCTGAAGAAAGTGCAGACATGGAAGAGCAAGGTCAAGCCGAAAGCAGCGAAGGCTCAGAAAGCAGGGTCTGGAAAGAAGTGAAAGAGCGCGGGAAACTTGTAAACATCTGAACACAAAGGCTCTTCTCAGAGCCACCCACATCTCTCAGGAAAGAGCTGATCCCCTGATCAAATGATCCCTGTCCCGGCCCCGCCTGCAGATTCCACATGGAAATGATTTGGAGTAAATCCAGGATCCCTGGTGACTCGCTGACATCCCCTCCACCCAGCCCTTTCCCCACTCTCTGTAACAAAACCGTAATATCCGGCCCTCACTCTGACTGGAGATGTGTTCGGTGCAGTCTCAGTTCACAAATTCAGGGGGAGAGTTTGTAAGACAGTAACACTGGCGGAGAAACCCCACCTCACAACTCAAACCCCAACACATGAGTTTCTCCAATTCAGCTGGAGTCGGGTGACAACAGGAGCTGGGATAGGCTGTGATCGGGAATGTTAGGAATGGATTTGTTCAGGGAGGAATGTACCTGGAATCTCCGAATATAATAGTTCCTTATTTCCCCAGATGACACATTCTGCAGTGAGAGTGAAAAGTCTCTTCACTGCTTCACATTTACTAATTGTTTGGTTCGAGATGAATAATGAGTCAGAGAGCAATGACAGGATCTGAAGCTTCTCTCACACCAGCCCTTGAATGACTCAGTGTGAAGTGTCCAATGTGTGAAGCTGCTGCCAGGGTTTGTCAATCTGAACAGTTTCAGCTCAGTTACTGGGGGCCTGGAATCCCCGCAGTTTGACTCTGTCTCTGATTGGTCACCCGCTTCTCAATCCAATTCTTAACCAATAGGAGAATCACATATAAGTAAATCAAAGTTCTCATTGGCTTAGATTTTCCAATTGGAAAAAGCCTGGCAATTCCAGAGCAGGAAGGAATTGAAGTGATGGAAAATTTCAATTTTCAGGCAACAATTTTAGAATCTCTCATTTTATGTTCTGTTTTACTGTATTTACCGTCACAAAATCCTGACGCGATTTTAGGAATCGTTTTCATTTGTCAATCTGTTAACTGTAAGCGGCGGGAGGAAGGTCCGGTTCAGCAATTTAAAACGGGACAAATATCAGCTTCCTCTCTGTAAAAGGAACAAATTAACGACTAACCGCTTCTCACAGGCTTCTCGGGGACTGACAGAAACGAGCGGTTTCTGATCTTTTCTCCTGAAAGAGGCGGATAATGCTACAGGGAGCAATGAACTGCCCTTCACTTTCTGGCTGCTAATACACCCCTGACTTTAAACAGTTCAAACAGCGACTGATGCTTCTGCCGGAAAATGAGCAGATTCACCAGAATGATCCCGGTCCATCATGGCCAAAGACATCCAGCTGGCCCGCCGCATCCGCGGGGAACGCACCTAAAATCCAGCTTCAGTAACAAGTGTAACAAGGGCTCTTTTCAGAGCCACCAAATCAGCAAAGGAAAGAGCTGCCATCTCTGTTCATCATCAAACCCATTAGATTGGAGGGGCGGTCACATGGTTTCTGTTTTGTCACATCACTTTCCCGAAAGGCCTGTCGGACTGAGAGCTGATCTGGAATTTAGAAAGCAGCATTACCGGAGACTCATTGCTGCTCAGCACAATCTCAACCCCGCTCCTGGGATCCGTTAGCTGGCATTTGGGGAAAAGAAATGGATCCCAGTTTTATTTGGAAGGCATTAATGGAGCCGGGTCCATTCACATGAGGGTTATTTACAAACGTTACCCAATGTTTACTTAAACTAATATTTGAATCCATTGGAGATCAGTACACAGGATATGTAAGGCAGCTCGGTCACTCTGACTGAAACCGCCAGTTCCCCGGCGCTGCAGACCCTGACACTGCGGGGAGAGAATCCCCGACTCTATCCCGCCGCCGGGGGAAACAGACAGCTCTGTGTCCGGAGAATAGGGAGGGCCAGGGGGAAGGCACATCTGAAAGCGCTGCAATGGACTCAGCTCCTGTGTGTGAACAACTCTCACTGATTCCATCCTCTGGGAACAGTGCGGTCGAAACAGATCAGGTTAGGAGAGAAAAACACAGCCCGAGAATGGCCTCTTTCTTCCTGCATTTACTCTGTTCTGGGAGCAGATTCTCATTGAGAAGCGGTGCTCAGATCACCAGAGAGAAAAAAAAAACACAATTCAAACTGTCTAAATGAAAAACAGAGAATTAACCCGGACACTTCCATTATTAAATGAATTCATCAGCTCCGAACCAGTTCCCGTTAAGTTACCGGGATAATCTCGGGATTTATCAAATCGAAGGCAGCGGGATTTATTAAATTGTTGATTCTGACACCCTGTAGTTCACTTCTTCACTTAACTGGAGGGGGAGATGTGTGAGCAGAGAAACAGAGCGAAATCCAGAGAGGGAACTGAAAACACACCTGCACAGATGTGAAACAGGTCAATCCACTGTTACAAAAACTCCATCACTGATTCCCTCCTGACAGTAACCAGTCCTTTCACAGAGACTGTGGGTGGCTCTGAAAAGAGCCTTTGGTTTATTAGATGACATTTTGGCCGCTTTACTTTTTCTGGGAGCTCTGAGCGCTGGTTTTCTTGGGCAGCAGCACGGCCTGGATATCAGGCAGCACCCCGCCCTGAGTGATAGTCACCCCTCCCAGCAGCTTGTTGAGCTCCTCGTCGTTGCGGACGGCCAGTTGCAGGTGTCTGGGGATGATGCGGCTCTTCTTGTCCCGGGCCGCATTGCCAGCCAGCTCGAGGATTTCAGCGGTCAGATACTCGAGCACAGCAGCCAGATAGACCGGGGCTCCGGCACCCACACGCTCAGCATAGTTACCCTTTCTCAGGAGCCTGTGAACACGGCCCACTGGGAACTGCAGGCCAGCCCGGGAGGAGCGAGACTTGGCCTTGGCCCGAGCTTTCCCGCCGGTCTTTCCTCTTCCAGACATTTCCACAATCTCACAAATACTTTCACAAAGAATGAATAATTTCCTTCGCATTGCTAGCACATCGCAGGCAGTTAGGATGGCTGAGCGGTCTAAGGCGCTGCGCTCAGGTCGCAGTCTCCATTGGAGGTGTGTGTTCGAATCCCACTTCTGACAAGTTATGTTTTGACTGAACTGGAGGCGTTTGGGAGCAGCGGTGAAGAGCAAAGAGAAAGCAGGAAAGAACATGGACAAGCAAAATAACAATGGACCCAAAGATGTTGCATCAAAACATTCGAGTAAGAGGCAACTTAGCAAACAGCAGGGCACAGAAAAGATCAAAAATGTAACCTTTGTATCGGGGTGCCAATATCCTTAATGAATACTTTACTGTTTTCCCGAATGAGAGGGTGATGCAGATATTGTTATTAAGGAGGAGGAGTGTGAAGTATTGGACGTGATAACTTAAGGAGAGAGGAAGTATAAATGGGATGAGCATCCTTGAATGTGGATAAATCATCAGGACCAGATGAAATGTACCCCAGGTTGTTGAAAGAAGCCAGGGAAGAAATAGTGGAAGGTCTGACCATCATTTTCCAATCCCTCACTGGATACAGGTGTGGTGCCAGAGGATTGGAGGTCTTGTTACGTTGCAATGAAAGCAAAATACGAGGCAGATCAAGCATGGCTGATCCTTTATTTGCCACCAAGATCCAGAAGAAACTCGTCGATTTCTTCTGGGGCAAGAGGAAACACTGGGTCTCTGCCGCGGTCCTGAGTCTCCCGATCGAGGAGGGCGGTCAGTCGCTGGTGTGCGTCCGCACCCAGGCTGCGACTCTCCGCCTTCGGACCCTGCAGAGATACCTGCACGTCGAGCGTCCTCCCAGATGGTGTGCGTTGGCGACGTATTTTTTCCGCCAGTGTCACTGCCTTCAAGACTACACGCAGCTCCCGGTGGAGTCCGTTAGCCGCGTCTCTCTGAGGGAGTTGCCTGTCTTTTACCGGGATCTTTTCCGAGTCTGGAACATGGTCGCCTCCAGTCAGGGCGCTTCCCCGCCGGCGGAGGAGAGCGCCTCGGCTGTCCGGGCGGCCAACTCCGGGGACGGTCCGGCGGGCGGGGGAGTAGCCGAAACCCCCGGGACGTCCCTCACTGCAGGTGGCGAGGGGGCTCGGGAGTGCGGAGTGATCCCGGCCGAGCTGACCCCCGCTCGGCCGGAACTGCTCATCGGACCCAGGCCCCGAAACCCTCCTCGGGAGCCGGTCCCGCACAACCCGAGCCGCCTCTCGGAAATGCCCTCCGTGCCATTCCAATCGGCGCGGAGGGGTTTCCTGTACGGGCTGCTCCTGCACACTCTCCACTTCCTCGCTCTCGTCAGCCGGCCGGACACGCCCTGGCGGTCCGCGTTGCCATCTGGCGGCGAGGGGAAACCCCAATGGAGGTCTCTCTCCGCGGGAGTCTTCCCCCTTTACATCGGGGACCAGGGGTGGAGGGTGCTGCACAGAGCAGTCCCGTGCAATAGGCTTTTAAGTAGGTTCACGGACTCCCAGGCCACCTGTACTTGCTGCGGCCTGGACGAGTCCGTGTTCCACATTTGTACGGAGTGTGCGAGGTTGCAGCCCCTCTTTGAGTATCTGAAGGGGCTGCTCCTCAAATTCTGGCTGCACTTCAGTCCCACGCTCCTGATCTTTGGGCACCCGGTGCGGAGGGGCTTGGGCCGGGAGGAGGATCTCCTCGTCGGTCTACTCCTGGGCCTGGCCAAGGTGGCAATTCACAGGTCCAGGTTGCGGGCCGTCGGGAGGTCCGTCCTCCCCGATTGCCTGCCCCTCTTCCGCGGTGACGTTCGCGCCCGGGTGTACCTGGAAAAGGAGCATGCGTTGTCTGCCGGTACGCTTGAGGCCTTCCGCGACCGGTGGGCACCGCAGGGACTGGAGTGCATTGTCAACGCCGAGAATGGCATTTTAATTTGAGTTTTTTGTTTATTTATCTGGTTTTAATAAAGTTATTTTAAAAATATAAGTGTGTATGTAATGGGGGCCTGAGGAATAAAGGCCCCCTCGACATATAAAATATATATAAAGAAAAAAAAATGGCCGATCCTTTCGAGTAGAGAAACAGGGCTGAATTCCCTGAACCAGTGCGACAGCTTTCCGAATAGAAGGAGCCTATACACACCTGATGGGTTCCACTTAAACAGAAGAGCTGGAGGTGTTGACGGTCAGAACAGATAAAATGTGGAGGAGTGTTTGAAGCAGATGCTGTGTGGTTACTGTAGTTGTACTATGGAGTTATTTCAAGGAGGTGATTCTGAATGTAATGGATCAACGTGGACCCGTCCAAGGCAAAGGTTCTAAGCTTCCCTGTGGTTCAGCCTGGTTGAATGGAACTGAAGCAAACAAATCATCCAGAAGTGGAAAAGAAATATAAGGCCATGAAAGCACAGAATTCAGATGGATGCAATACCAGACGGTATGGCAAGAGTGTAAAACAGCAACAGACTGGTGAATAAAACTTTCCCATTGAATAAGACAAGAGAAGAGAAGGGTAATAATAGTGTCAGAGGTGAGTTGTGACACTATTCACATTCCACCTTGATCTGAATAGGACTGTTGAAGGGAGTGATAGAGAAGAATAGAGGAGAAATGAAAAGAAAGGAGAAACAAACAAAAGGTCTTTTGATTTTAGAATGCTTGTTTTTGGAAATGACAGACTGTAAAGTGTGTGTGTCAGAAGATATAGAGTGAAGTTGGGTATGACAAGATCACAGGAACGTTGTGCCCTGAGACAAGGTGTATGTTGACAGGAAAGCTGCTTTCTTTTGCACAATATGTATTTTATTCATATAATTTGTGCAATTACATTGCAAAGCAGTTCAAATTTAATATTACATAAGGTACAATAAAGATCAGTTTCCTTCAATAATGTACATGATGTATCTCACAATCCCTGCCTGCACAGGTTATATTTACAGTATTTACATTACACATCAAACATTCTCTGGTGCAAACAGTCCGAGGGGTTTTACACGGGTTCCAGCCCCTCACAGTACTATGGCCTACTAGGGCCTCAGACTGCAGCCTTTCCCCATTGAGTCTCCATGGTGGCTTCCCCAAGCTTTAATGCCGTCCCACAGCACATAGTCTTGGACGTTGCAATGTGCCAGTCTGCAACACTCGGTCATGGACAGCTCTTTGCACTGGAATACCTGTCCCACGGCCGGGCTCGTTCTCAATAGAGATCATTTCAAATGAACATTTCCTAAATCCGTGCTGTCTCTCTCACAATAAAGAGAACAGGATGTCTAGCAGATTCAGTGTGAGACAATAACACTGCCGGGTAAAGGCCGCTTTCCAACTCCAATCTTAACACAGAAGATTCCCCAAACAGCTGCAGTAAGGTGTTTGTAAACTGCTGGAAGCGGATGTGTGTGGAAATGGTGATGTTACTGAGGAGGTTTCTTAGTATAGAATGGACTGTGTTTAGGTGGGAATATTACTGAGTGTTAATTGCATCGGGACCATATTTAAAAGCTCCGGCTTTCTGGAAAGCATTGACTATGAAGGCCGAGTCTGGAAGGGTTTGTGTGGAGTGCTGGGTTTCGGTTCGACTTTAAATAAAGGGTTTGAAATTGGCAGCCCAGAGGAAACTGGAGATGGAGCTGAAAGATGAGGGGCCGTTCTCTCTCTGTCTGTCACTCTGGGTGTCTCCTCCATCTAGCTCTCTGTTTAATCTTCACTCTTGTCTCCTCCCCTCCCTGCTCTCACTCTGCCTTTCTCAGCCAGGTCCGGGTGGCCTGTATAAAAAGGAGCCTGACAGAATCAGTCTCTTTCATTGTGCACTGATTTGAGGCAAGAATCAACATGTCTGCCAGTAAACAAGAGGATGCTCCAGGCTGGCAGCATGTTAGAATCCATGAGGAAAGGCATCATCACCCTCATTGACAAGCGGAAGGGGGAGAGGACAGAAATCAGAAATTGGTGGCCCAATTTCTGCTTAATGCTGACGACAAGATTCTGTCAAAAGACATAGCCAGTCGATTCAAGTCTGCTCTGGAGTTGGTGATTCACCCTGATCAGACCTATACTGTACCAGGCAGGACAATCTCTGATAGCTTTGCGCTACTCAGGGATATGATCACCTATGTATGGGACAGGAGGGTGGACACCTGCCTCATCAGCCTGGACCAGGAGAAGGCTTTTGACAGGATATCGCACACTTACATGATGGATGTGCATTCCAAAATGGGGTTTGGGGAGGGAATCTGCAATTGGATCAAACTACTCTACACAAACATCAGTAGTGCAGTCTCAATCAATGGGTGGGAATCAGAAAGTTTCCCGATCCAATCTGGAGTCAGACAGGGCTGTCCTCTCTCCCCTGTCTTGTTTATTTGCAGTATTGAACCCTTTGCTGAGTCTATTAGGAAGAATGCGAGCATAAGAGGGGTGACAATCCCAGGCAGCGGAGGCACTCAGGTTAAAACCTCCCTGTACATGGATGACGTCGCCATTTTATGCTCGGATCCACTGTCTGTGCGCAGACTGATGAGCATCTGCGACCAGCTCGAACTGGCCTCGGGAGCCAATGTTAAACACGGCAAGAGCGAGGCCATGTTCTTTGCGAACTTGGCTGACCGATCCTTTGTCCCCTTCACCGTTAGGTCAGACTACCTGAAGGTGCTGGGGATATGGTTTGGAAGGGCTGGGACGTGCACCAAAACCTGGAAGGAGCGAGTAGCCAGGGTACAACATAAGCTGAGCATGTGGGAGCAGCGATCTCTCTCCATTATGGGTAAGAACCTGGTCATCAGGTGCGAGGCGCTCACATTGCTGTACGTGATGCAGGTCTGGCCCATACCGCATTCCTGCGCTGTGGCGATCAGCTGAGCCATTTTCCGCTTCATCTGGGGATCCAAAATGGTCCGAGTCCGGAGGGACACGATGTTCAAACCTCTGGATAAGGGCGGGAAAAATGTACCCAACGTCGCCCTCATCCTTATGGCTACCTTTGTGTGCGGCTGCATCAAGCTGTGCGTAGATTCCCAGTTTGCAAACTTCAAGTGTCACTACGTGCTGAGGTTCTATCTGTCCCCGGTGTTGCAAAGGATGGGCCTGGTCATATTGCCACGGAATGCTCCATCCAGTTGGACTGTGCCATACTGCCTATCCTTCATGGAAAAGTTTCTGTGGAAAAACACCTTTGACCACCAATCCATCAGGCAGTGGTCTGCACGGAATATCCTCAAGGCCCTACGGGAAAAGGAGATGGTGGATCCCGTCGGATGGTCCCCTGAGCAGAAGTCCAAAGTCATTTGGCAGAATGCCTCATCACCAGAACTTGCAAACAAGCACCAAGATGTAGCCTGGCTGATGGTGAGAAGAGCCCTCCCCGTCAGATCCTTCCTGCACACCCGAAGTCTCACCCCATCCACACGCGGCCCTCGAGGTGGCTGTGGTGGAAAAGAGACGTTGCCCACCCCTTTCTGGAATGTGTCTTTGCAAAGCAGGTGTGGAAGAGATGCAGTGGTTTTTGTCGAGGTTCATCCCAAGCAGCTCTGTAGCACAGGAGTCTGTGCTCTACGGGCTGTTCCCAGGGACGCACACCGAGATAAACATCAACTGTTGCTGGAGGACTATCAATTCGTTGAAAGACGCTCTTTGGTCTGCCCGAAACTTGCTGGTCTTCCAGCACAAAGAGTTGTCCATGATCGAATGTTGCAGACTGACACATCCAAGGTCCAGGACTACGTGCTGAGGGACGCACTAAAGCTTGGGGCAGCCGCAGCAAAGGCTCAATGGGGAAAGACAACTGTGTAAGGTCCCCCCACCAAGCTGAACTGAGTGGCTCGATCCATGGGAAACCCCTCGAACTGTTGCCAGAAAATATTTGTTTGCTGTAAAATGTACATGGCATGACAATGAAATGGAAGGGTTGTGAGGCAACTCACTCCTGTATTGAAGGAAACTGATCTCCTTTGCACTCTTTGCATTGTTTGACTTGATGCTTTTTGGAACTGTTTTGTAATGTATTTTTTTTTTTTACAGATTTTTATGAATAAAGTATATTTTGGAAGTTAATAAAAGAAAGTCTGGCAGAGGTAAAGGAGGGAAAGGACTGGGCAAAGGCGGAGCAAAGCGACACCGCAAAGTGCTTCCTGATAATATCCAGGGCATCACCAAACCAGCAATCCGCCGCCTGGCTCGCCGTGGCGGGGTCAAGCGGATCTCGGGTTTGATCGATGAGGAGACTCGCGGGGTGTTGAAGGTTTTCCTGGAGAATGTGATCAGGGATGCGGTCACCTACACTGAGCACGCCAAGCACAAGACGGTCACTGCCATGGATGTGGTGTACGCTCTGAAACGGCAGGGCCGCACTCTCTACGGATTCAGCGGCTGAACAACTCGACCCTTTCCAGCAAACACAACAAAGGCTCTTCTAAGAGCCACCCACCGCCTCACAGAGAGAGCAGTGACCTGGAAACGGGAGCTGGGATAGGCTGTTTAGAACTGTCTGGAATAAATCTGTGCTGTGTTCGAGATACAAAACTAGAATCCCCAAATTTGTCATTTCATTTGCAGCAAGGATGTGCAGTGGATTTGATTTTCTAAACGGGCTGTGTGAACAGTGCCCAAGACTCTACAGTTAGTTATTTCCCCAGTCGACACATACCCTCAGTGAAAAGCCACATCACTCCTCCAGAATCACTCATTGTTTTCATAGAATTTCAAAATGAGTTCGCTGCAATGAGGGAATCCGGGGGTTTTGCAGCAGCCGTTGAATCGGTCACTGGAACCAGACCCACTTGTGCTGTTATTTCTCCCGAGACGGTGTTTCCTGCACTGAAACTGACAGGGTTTGTGAAACTGATCAGTTTCAGCTCAATCATTCAGGGACCTGGAATTCCCGCAGTTTGAGCCCGCGCTCTCCAGAGCCCACTTCTGATTGGTCACCCTCTTCCCATTCGCATGTCTTAACCAATTGCCGAGCCTCGAATTAGAAAATACAGCAAATCATTGGCTTAAAATGTCGTCCTGGCAGAAAGGTTGAATTCAAAAAAGCCGCCAATTTCAGTGTTGGGCAGAATCGAATGACTCAATGAATCTGAATAACGAATTGGCAGCAAATTTTATACTTTCCCCGATTTTCCTTTCCATCGATTGGGGTGCTAATTCACTCGGGTGCGTTTGCTAATACTAACTGTAATCCTCAGATCCATTTAACATTTCAGTAATCCTATTAAATACAAAAGGAATTTTATGATTGAATTTCCATTGGAAGATAGTGAATTAGCACCCCGATCGATGGAAAGGAAAATCGGGCAGAGGATAAAATGTGCTGCCAATTCGTTATTGTGATTTGTTTTTCTAACTGACCAGGACTGACTTCACCCGAACGCAGCTACTAGCTCCCACCTCACTGACCACTCTCCCCCCTCTGCAACTCGCTTTCTCCCCCATCCCTACTGGCGAAATTCCGCACTCTGGCTGTTCGCTCTCCGCACCCCCACCCCCCACCCTATCCCAGCCCAGCCCACAGCTGCTAGCTCTGGCCGTGACACTCACTCCCACATTTCTTCACCAGGCGCCACCTGTAGAAGCAGGAGTGCCGCAAGGAGTGACGGGGCGACGTAGGAGTGAGTGGCTGAGAGGAGGGAAGCGGCACGGCCTGGAGCGAGTGGCCAGACAGTGGGGTGGTGCGAAGCGAGGAACAACTGGCCAGGGGAGTGGGGGGGGTGGGGGAGCAGCGAGGTCTAGAGCGAGTGGCTGAGGGGGGGGGGGAATCGTCGAGGCCTGGAGTGAGTTGCCGAGGGGGGAGAGCTACAGCTTCAAAATCTCCCATTCAGCCACTTCCTCCAGCCAAGTGGTGGGGGGATGGGGTGGCTAGATACCCAATGACGCTTTATCACGCATGCACGAAGATGGATTTGTTGCGGAAATGTGATGATGATGGCGCTGCAAAATGACATCATCCCGTGCACGCGCCTCTCAATCCTGGCAAGATGTCAAAAATCACTGTGATTTTTTGGTCTTTTCAGTGCACTCCTCTTTCTTTAGTTGCCTCTTTCTCGAATGTATTGAAGAAACATCTTTGGGTCCATTTTCATTTTACTTGCCAATATTCTTCCATGTTCTCCCTTCACCGCTGCTCCCAAATCCCTCCAGTTCAGTCAAAACACAATTTCGCAGAATTGGGATTTGAACACACGCCTCCAGAAAACACTACGACCTGAACACAGCCCCTTAGACCATTCGGATATCCTAACTGCTTCATGTTTATGACAAAAGCTGAGAAATTATCCATTCTTTGTGAAAGTATTTGTGAGATTGTGGAAATGTCTGGAAGAGGAAAGACCGGCAGGAAAGCTCGGTCCAAGGCCAAGTCTCGCTCCTCCCGGGCTGGACTGCAGTTCCTGGTGGGCCATGATCACAGGCTCCTGAGAAAGGGTAACTATGCTGAGCGTGTGGTTGCCGGAGCCCCGGTCTATCTGGCTGCTGTGCTCGAGTATCTGACCGCTGAAATCCTCGAGCTGGCTTGTAACGTGGCCCGGGACAACAAGAAGAGCCGCATCATCCCCAGACACCTGCAGCTGGCCGTCCGCAACAACGAGGAGCTCATCAAGCTGCTGGGCAACGTGACCATCGCTCAGGGCGGGGTGCTGCCCAATATCCAGGCCTTGCTGCTGCCCAAGAAAACCAGCGCTCAGAGCTCCCAGAAAAAGTAAAGCAGCCGAAATGACATCTAATAAACCAAAGGCTCTTTCCAGAGCCACCCACAGTCTCTGTGAAAGGGCTGGTTACTGTCAGGAGGGAGTCAGTGATGGAGTTATTTTAACAGTGGATTGACCTGTTGCACATCTGTCCAGCTGTGTTTTTTAATTTGCTCTGTTTTTCTGCTCACACATCTCCCCCTCTAGTTAAGTGAAGAACTGAACTGCAGGGTGTAGAATCAACAATTCCCAGGATCGTGGGTGAGATTGTGCTGAGCAGCAATGAGCCTCCAGTAATGCTGCTTTCTAAATTCCAGATCAGCTCTCAGTCCAACAGGCCTTTCGTATTTTAAATATCACAACAGAGCTGAGCGGGGGTGAGCGCAGCCTCAGCTGCACCGAGTCTCAGGGGCTCTCAGGACCCCAATCAGAGCCGCCAGGCCTGGCGGGCGTGCAGCAAGGACCCAGGGGAGGGAGGGTGCACCATTAAAGTGATGGTGCAGCACCTCCCCCATCCTCGCCGCCACTTCCCGGTTTCTTCTCCCGTTTATCTCAACATTAAGAAGACGCTTTTGCTCTGGACTACACTGGTTATAAAGTAAGACCCAACTTTGTCTCTGAAAGTGATGAATAGCAGCAACAACAGCAGAATCCAACCCCTGCAGTTACATGTGAACTTGCTGATGTTGCAGCAGATTGAATGACTGAGTGAATCCCTTCCCACACACATGGCAGGGGAACGGCCTCTCCCCAGAGTGAGTGTGTTGGTGTTTCAGCAGATCATTACTGCTTTTAAAGCTCTTCTCACAGTCAGGACATTAAAAAGGTCTCTGATCAGTGTGAACAAGTTGATGTTCAGTGAGGTTGGATGACTGAGTGAACCCCTTCCGACACACGGAGCAGGTGAATGATCTCTCCCCAGTGTGAACTCACTGGTGTTTCAGCAGGTTGACTCTGGCTGGGTTCAGTTCGACACTCACTGGTTCCTCTCTCTCTCTTCCCCTGAAGGTGCTGATTCTGACTGTATGTACATGCTCTCTCCCCCTCCGACCCTCCCTGTCCAATGTAGTATCTCCCAGTTTTGGTGATGTGCTCTCCCTGACCTGTCTCCATTTCTCCTTCTTATACAGACTTGCCCTGACTGTCACTATTTCATAGAATCATACAGCCCAGAAGGAGGCCAATCGGTCTTTTGTGCCTGTGCTGAATCTGTGAAAAAAATGATGCAATTAGTCCAACCCCCTGCCTATTTCCCCATAGTCCTGGAGAAATTCACTTTGAAATATTTGTCCAATTCCTTTATGAAAGTTATAATTGAATCTGTTTCCAGCACCCTGTCAGACAATTAATTCCAAATCCGAATCAGTTACTGGGTAAAAAGATCGCTCCTCACCTCCCCTTGACATTTTTGGCCAACTATCCCAGCTTCACCACCCTGTCCAGAGAACTGAAACCCCTCATCTCTGGGATCATTCTCGTAAATCTCCTCCGAACTGTCTCAAAAGCTTTGATGTCCTTTTTGAAACCTGGTGCCCAGAACTGGACACATTGCTGCAGCTGAGATCGAGCCAGCGCCGCCCACATCCCACGAACGGACGAAAAAACGCTCCCTGCTAAATCCCCAATTCTTATCCATTTAAAGACGCTCCTTGCCCAGTCCCCAAAACTTATTCATTTAGAGATGCTCCCTGCCCAAGCCCCAATTCCTATCCATTTACAGACGTTCTCTGACCAGTTGACCTTGCTGGCGGGCAGTTTCGGGAAGCCTCACAGGGAAAAGCTTCACCACCACCCGCAGGGACACAAACGGGATTGTTCCATCCTATTGTGGCCTGGACGCCCTGCTCCAGCTGTGTGCACCTGCTACGGGCGCGGTCTCCCTGCACTTTGTGAATATTCCGCTCCAGCTGCAGATGGAGCTCAGCCACTGCTGCGCCTGCTCCTTATCAGAGACAAGGCAAATTCTGGAGCGCAGAGCATTCTAGGTACCACAACTGTCATTGATGCCAATCTCTGACATGATAATCAGGTTTTATTTCCTACATTTCATTTCCTGGTATGTTAGTGCGTGTTTTCTTTTGTACCTGTCAGTGCCTGGGAGGAGAGAGTCAGCTTCACTTTGAGCCGTGAATTTCTGGTGTGAGAATGTGGGTTTTTACTCTGTATGTTTCAGTTTTTGGTTTGTGACTGTTTCTGCTATTGCTATGTGAGTTAACTTTGTGGAAAGAGATGCAGTGGTTTTTGTCGATGTTCATCCCAAGCAGCTCTGTAACACAGGAGTCTGTGCTCTCCGGGCTATTCCCAGGGACGCACACCAAGACAAACATCAACTGCTGCTGGAGGACTATCAATTCGGTGAAAGACGCCCTTTGGTCTGCCCGAAACTTGCTGGTCTTCCAGCGAAAAGAGTTGTCCACCACCGAATGTTGCAGACTGGCACATTCCAAGGTCCAGGACTACGTGCTGAGGGACGCACTAAAGCTTGGGGCAGCCGCAGCAAAGGCTCAATGGGGAAAGACCACAGTGTAAGGTTCCCCCACCAAGCTGGACTGAGGGGCTGGATCCATGGGAAACCCCTCGAACTGTATCGTAAATATTCTGAATTGCGGTAAATGTAAAACAATAATTGACTTGACAATTGTGAAACGGAAGGGTTGGGAAGAAACTCATGACAGTATTGAAGGAAACTGATCTCCCTTGCAATGTTTGTATTTTTTGGTGCTGTTTGAAAACTGTTTGGCAATGTGATATTTACAGATTTTTATGAATAAAGTATATTTTGGAAAAAAAAAGTGTTTAGTTTCTGCTTACAAGATACTGTCCAAAGTCATAGCCAGTCGAGTCAAGTCTGCTCTGGAGTTGGTGATTCACCCCGATCAGACCTGTACTGTACCCGGCAGGAAGATCTCTGATAGTCTCGCGCTACTCAGGGATACGATCGCCTACGTACGGGACAGGAGGGTGGACACCTGCCTCATCAGCCTGGACCAGGAGAAGGCTTTTGACAGGATATCGCACATCTACATGATGGACGTGCTTTCCAAAATGGGGTTTGGGGAGGGAATCTGCAATTGGATCCAACTGCTCTCCACAAACATCAGTAGCGCAGTCTCAATCAACGGGTGGGAATCGGAAAGTTTCCCGATCAAATTTGGAGTCAGACAGTGCTGCCCTCTGTCCCCGGTCTTGTTTGTTTGCTGTATTGAACCCTTTGCTGAGTCTATTAGGAAGGATGCGAGCATAAGAGGGGTGACAATCCCAGGCAGCGGAGGCACTCAGGTCAAAACCTCCCTGTACATGGATGACGTCGCCGTTTTCTGCTCGGATCCGCTGTCCGTGCGCAGACTGATGAGCATCTGCGACCAGTTCGAACTGGCCTCGGGAGCCAAAGTTAACCACGGCAAGAGCGAGGCCATGTTCTTTGGCAACTGGGCTGACCGATCCTTTGTCCCCTTCACCGTCAGGTCAGATTACCTGAAGGTGCTGGGGATACGGTTCGGAAGGGCCGGGGCGTGCACCAAAACATGGGAGGAGTGTGTAGCCAAGGTACGACAAAAGTTGGGCATGTGGGGGCAGCGATCTCTCTCCATTGTGGGTAAGAACCTGGTCATCAGGTGCGAGGCGCTCACGTTGTTGCTCTACGTGGCGCAGGTCTGGCGCATACCCCACTCCTGCGCCGTGGCAGTCACCCGAGCCATTTTACGCTTCGTCTGGGGATCTAAAATGGACCGGGTCCGGAGGGACACGATGTTCAAATCTCTGGACAAGGGCGGGAAAAATGTACCCAACGCGGCCCTCATCCTGATGACCACCTTCGTGAGCGGCTGCATCAAGCTGTGGGTAGATCCCCAATACGCAAACTCCAAGTGTCACTACGTGCTGAGGTTCTATCTGTCCCCGGTGTTGCGAAGGATGGGCCTGGTCACATTGCCGCGGAACGCTCCATGCAGTTGGGCGGTGCCGTACCACCTATCCTTCGTGGAGCACTTTCTGCGGGAAAACACCTTTGGCCACCGGTCCATCAGGCAGTGGTCTGCACGGAATGTCCTCAAGGCCCTACGGGAAAAGGAAACGGTGGATCCTGTCGGATGGTTCCCCGAGCAGACCATCAAAGTCATTTGGCGGAATGCCTCATCACCAGAACTTTCAAACAAGCACCAAGACGTAGCTTGGCTGGTGGTGAGAAGGGCCCTCCCCGTCAGATCCTTCATGCACACCCGAAGTCTCGCCCCCTCCGCACATTGCCCCCGCGTTGGCTGTGGTGGGGAAGAGACGGTCGCCCACCTCCTCCTGGAATGTGCCTTTGCAAAGTAGGTGTGGAAAGAGATGCAGTGGTTTTTGTCAAAGTTCATCCCAAGCAGCTCTATCACACAGGAGTCTGTGCTGTCCGGGCTGTTCCCAGGGACGCACACCAAGACAAACATCAGCTGCTGCTGGAGGACTATCAATTCGGTGAAAGACGCCCGTTGGTCTGCCCGAAACCTGCTGGTCTTCCAGCGCAAAGAGTTGTCCACCACCGAATGTTGCAGACTGGCACATTCCAATGTCCAGGACTACGTGCTGAGGGACGCACTAAAGCTTGGGGCAGCCGCAGCAAAGGCTCAATGGGGAAAGACCACAGTGTAAGGTCCCCCCACCAAGCTGGACTGTGGGGCTGGATCCATGGGAAACCCCTCGAACTGTATCGTTGATATTTTCTTTTGCTGTAAATGTAAAACTGTAATTGGCATGACAATAGTGAAATGGAAGGGTTGTGAAGAAACTCATGACAGTATTGAAGGAAACTGATCTCCCTTGCAATGTTTGTATTTTTTGGTGCTGTTTGAAACTGTTTGGCAATGTAATTTTTGCAGATTTTTATGAATAAAGTATATTTTGAAAATTAAAATCAAGTGTTTGCGGCTCAAAGAGTGAGAACAAAGGAATGTAGTGGTAGTAGGGGTCAGTATAGTCAGGTGGATTAACACTGTTCTCTGCAGCAAAGAGCAAGAGTCCAGACGGTTGTGTTGCCTGCCGGTGCCAGGATTCAGGACGTCTGCTCAGGGCTGGAGAGAAACATACAATGGGAGGGGGAGGATCCAGTTGTCGTGGTCCATGTCGGTACCAACGACATAGGCAGGACAAGGATAGAGGTTCTGCATAGTCAGTATGAGGAACTAGGCACCATATTAAGTAGGAGAACCTCAGAGTTAATCATCTCTGGATTATTACCTGAGCCATGTGCAAATTGGCATAGGACAAATAAGATTAGAGAAAGTAATGTGCGGCTGAAAGACTGGTGTGGTAGTAGTGGGTTCTGGTTCGTGGGGCATTGGCACCATTACTGGGGAAAGTGGTGGCTGTTCCGTTGGGACGGTCTACACCTGAACCGTGCTGGTGCCGGTTTTCTCGCGAGCCACATAACTGGGGAAGTAGAGACAGTTTTAAACTGAATAGTGGGGGCAAGGGATCAAGTTTGGGAAGATATGGTGAATCAAGGAGGAGAGGCAAGGCAAGAGAGAAAGGTATAAATATGGGAAATGATAAACAGACTGTGACAGGAACGGACAGAGCATACAAATCTAAGAGTAAATCGACAGATAAGGCTAGAGGTTACAAAAATAATAAAAGGACAAAACTAAATGCTCTGTATCTGAATGCATGGAGCTTTCGAAACAAAACAGATGAACTGAGAGCACAAATAGAATAAATAAGTACGATCTGATAGTCAATACAGAGACATGGCTGCAGGGCGACAGAGATTGGAATGTGAATACTGGAGGTTACATGGCATTTAGGAAGGACAGGAAGCTTGGAAAAGGTGGTGGGGTAACTCTGTTAATTAATGATGGTATTAGCGCAATAGAGAGGGATGACCTGAGTTCAGGAGATCACGATGTAGAAGCAGTTTGAGTTGAGATGAGAAATAATACAGGCAAGAAGTCACTTGTGGGAGTGGTGTACAGGCCACCTAACATTAACCACACTGTTGGATGGGGTTTAAAAAAAGAAATAATGGCAGCTTGTCAGAAAGGTACAGCAATAATTATGGGGCATTTTGATCTCCAAATAGAATGGAAAATTCTGATGGGCAGAGGTAGCCTCGATGAGGAGTACACAGAATGTTTTTGGGATAATTTCTTGGAAAAATAAGTTCTGGAGCCAACCTGAGAGCAGGCTATACTAGACCTGGCATTGTGCAATGAGATAGGATTAATTAATGACCTCATAGTTAAGGTGCCCTGAGGTAGTAGCGATCATAATATGTATGAATTTTACATTCAGTTTGAGGGAGAGAAGAGTGGGTCCCAGACTAGTATTTTAAACTTAAATAAGGGCAATTATAAGGGCATGAAAGCAGAGCTAGCTAAAGTGAACTGGCAAATTAGGTTAAGGGATAGGTCAATAGAGATGCAGTGGCAGACATTTAAGGAAAATTTCAGAATACACAGAATAGATACATTTCAACGAGAAAGAAAAATTCCGAAGGTGGGACTCACCATCCATGTTTAATGAAAACAGTTAAAGATACTATCAAACTTAAAGAAAAAGCCTATAATTGTGCAAAGATGGGAGGCAGGTCAGATGATTGGACAGAATATAAAAAACAGCAAAGAATGACTAAAAGATTGATAAGGAAGGTAAAATTAGAGTCCGAGAGAAAGCTAGCAAGAAAAATAAAGACAACTAGTAAGAGTTTCGATAGATATTTTAAAAAGAAAAGAGTTAACAAAGTGAGTGTTGGTCCTATGGAAAGTGTGTCTGGGGAATTAATAATGGATAATTAAGAGATGACAGATGAATTGAACAGATACTTTGGATTGGTCTTCACTATTGAGGATACAAATAACATCCCAGTATCAGCTGTAAGTCAGGAAATGGAAGGGAGGGAGGAACTCAAGAAAATTACAATCACCAGGGAAGTGGTACTAAACAAATTGTTGGAGCTGCGGGCTGACAAGTCGCCAGGTCCTGCAGTGGCTAGTGAGATAGTTGATGCGCTGGTTTTAATTTTCCAAAATTCCCTCGCTTCGGGAAGGTTCTGTCAGATTGGAAAGTAGCGAATGCAATTCATTTATTCAAAAAGGGAGGGAGACAGAAAGCAGGAAACGACAGGCCAGTGAACTTAACATCTGTCTTAGGGAAAATGTTAGGAGCGATTACTGAAGATGTTATAGCAGGGCATTTAGAAAAAATTAAGGTAATCAGGCAGAGTCAACATGGTTTGTGAAAGGGAAATCATGTTTAACCAATTTATTGGTGTTCTTTGAGGGAGTTACATGTGCTGTGGATAAAGGGGAACCGGTGGATGTATTGTACTTCGATTTCCAGAAGGATAAGGTGACATATCAAAGGTTATTGCAGAAATTAAAGCTCATGGTGTCAGGGGTAACATATTGGCATGGATAGAAGATTGTCTAGCGAACAGGAAACAGAGAGTCAGCATAAATGGGTCATTTTCTGGTTGGCAAGAAGTAACGAGTGGTCCACAGGGATCTGTGCTGGGGCCTCAACTTTCTACAATTCTCGAAATGACTTTGATGAAGGGACCAAAAGTATGGTTGCTAAATTTGCTGATGACAAAGATAGGTAGGAAAGTAGGTTGTGAAGAGTACATAAGGGGGCTACAAAGGGATATAGATAGGTTAAGTGACTGGGCAAAGACCTGGCAAATGGAGTATAATGTGGGAAAGTGGGAAATTGTCCACTTTGGCAGGAAGAATAAAAAAGCATATTATCTAAATGGTGAGAGATTGCAGAGATCTGAGATGCAGGGGATCTGGATGTCCAAGTGCACGAATCACAAACGGTTAGTCTGCAGGTACAGCACGTAATTAGGAAAGCTAATAGAATGTTATCATTTATCGCCAGGGGAATTGAATACAATAGTAGGGAGGTTATGCTTCAGCTAGACAGGGCATTGGTTAGACCTCTTCTGCAACACTGAGTACAGTACTGGTCTCCTTATTTATGGAAGGATGTAAATGCATTGGAGGTAGTACAGAGAAGGTTTACTAGACTAATACATGGAATGGGTGGGCTGTCTTACGAGGAAAGATTGGACAGGCTAGGTTCGTATCCACTAGAGTTTAGAAGAGAAAGAGGCGACATGATTGAAACATACAAGATCCTGAGGGGTTTTGACAGGTTGGATGTGGAAAGGATGTTTCCCCTTGTGGGAGAATCTAGAGCTAGGGGTCACTGTTTAAAAATAAGGGGTCACCCATTTAAGACAGAGATGAGGAGCAATTTTCCCCCTCAGAGGGTCGTGATTCTTTGGAATTTTCTTCCTCAAAAGGCGGTGGAAGCAGAGTCTTTGAATATTTTTAAGGGAGAGATGGATGGATTCTTTATCTGCAAGGGGGTGAAAGGTTATCGGAGGTAGATGGAAATGTGGAGTAATCAGTTCAGCCATGAGCTTATTGAATGGTGAAGCAGGCTCGAAGGGACGAGTGGCCCACTCCTGCTCCTAATTCGTATGTTCATATGTAAAGACAATGTAGAGTGGTCTGTACTGTTCACAGTACTTCTCCTGCAACTGACACAGTGAGCAAATCATGTCGACTGTCGATCTACCAGCTCTGAAGCTGCACTGAGACTCAGGATAGATGTGTGATGCCAGGGTCTGCAATCTGGTCAGTGCAATGTGAGCAAAGACCTTCCCCACAATACTTAGCAAGGTGATGCCTCGCTAATTGCTGCAGTCACTGCGATTCCCCCTTATTGTTGGACAAGGTGACAATGTTTGCATCACGCATGTTTTGAGGTGCAGATCTTTCCTTCCAACAGAGACACAGAAGATCATGGAGATGCTGCAGTGGAGCCGCTTTTCCACTCTTGATGATTCCAGGTGGAATACCATCTTTTCCCGGGGCTTTACCACTGGCAAGATGGTCAATGGCTTTGTTGAGCTCCACTATGGTAGGGTCACTGTCCAGCTCCTCCATGACAGGGAAGTCTGGAATGGCGCTGAGAGCCACTTCAATGACAATATTCTCCGTTATGTAGAGTTTAAGGGAATGCTCCACTCACCTTTCCATCTGCTTGTTAACAGATGATTCCACTTTGACACCGCACTGAGACCTTGAGCATTGTTGTCTGAAAGAGCCTGATCGAGGATGTTGAGGAACTCCTGGGTCCGTTCTGGATCAGTGGTTCGTCAAGTGTTGATCTGAGGACGACGTTCTTCTTGGATGGATGAAGCTTCCTTGGCTGAAGCCTGACCTTGCTACACACCAGGGAGTGCTCAGTGTCACAGTCAGCGCTGTGATAGCTGTGAGTGATGAGAACACTGCTGAGGGTGGTATGTCTGGTGATGATAAGGTCTAGCTGGTGCCAGTGGCGTGATCTCAGATGTCTCCAGGACACCTTGTGGCACAGCTTGACCTGGAAGTAGCTGTTCATCACACAGAATCCATGGTGACAGCATAGCTCCAGCAACCTCTGTCCATTTTCATTCATCTTGCCAATCCCCTGGTGCTCTATGCACATTGGCAAAGCTGTGTAGTCAGTACCCAAGCTTGTGTTGAAGTCTCCTAGAAGGTACAGTCCCTCAGTGCTGGGAATTCTACTGATGGCAGTGTCAAGTGTCACAAAGAATTAATCCTTGACATCTGGGGTGGAGGTGAGTGTCGGGACATAGATGCACATGAGATTAACTGGGCCCACGCTTGTTGACAAGTGAAGAGTAAGAAGTCTCTCTGAGCCTACTGTGGCTGGTTCACTCATCTCAAGTGGCGTGTTTTTTACTGTGAAAACCACTCCATGCTCACGAGTTGCCTCTTGGGCTTTCCCCTGCCAGAAGAAGGTGTAGTGTTTCTCTTTGAGGGATCCACTTTGGACGAGTCTAGTTTCTTGCAGCACAGCAATGTCCACATTGAGCCTTGTGAGTTCTTTGTCCATCAAAGCTGTCTTGTGTGTGTCATCAACCTGCAGAAGGGTGTCAGTAAGGCCAGGACACATGGTCCTCACATTCCAGCCTGTGATGCGAAGGACTGGTGTCTTCTTTGTTGAGCTTGTTTTTCTTGGTGCATTGATTATCGATCCGCCTGTTGAGAGATGACTCTCTAAGCTCCAAGCACCCATTGAAGCAAGCAGGTAGTGGCAGGACAGCACCTAACTGATTGGGGGCTGCCCAGCTTGGAGTGGGTGGTAGCTATCCAATGAGATGCGATGATCTCTTCAACTGTCAGAAGTAACCCCTGGTGCTCATACTCTGCACCAATTGAGTGAGAACTTAGAATCGGTAACCGTTTCTTCCCGTGTTGTGCTAATGTTTAAGCACAAATAGTGTCCTCGACACGGCACATTAGTACTGAACACAAAATGGCTCCTTTGGTCATGTGTTAATTATAAAATGGCTTTCTTGACCTTGTTGGTTATTACAATGGATACATGATAAAAATGGTCAAATTAAACTAAGATCGAACTACCCAAGCTTACCTGCATCCTCCAGTCCTCTGGCATCATTCCCATATTCAAGGAGGATTGAAAGATTGTGGTTCGAGTCTCTGATATTTCCACCCTTACTTCCCTCAGCAACCCAGGATGCAGCCCATTCAAACTGGGTGACTTTTCTACTGTGAGTGCTGCCAACCTTGTAATTGTCTCCTCTTTATCTATTTTCATCCTGTCCAATTTATTCACTTCCTCCTCCTTTACTGTGACATTTGCAGCATCCGCTTATTTTGTGATACTTAATTAGTCCCTCAGCCACACCCTCTGCCTCCACAGGATCTCTAATTGACCCACCCTTTCATTGACTGTCCATATGTTGGTAAAAGACTTCAGTGTTCCCAGTTATGTGACCTGCTAATCTTTTCTCATACATTCTCTTGCTGATCTCATTTCCTTTTTCAGCTCTCCTCTGTACTTTCTGTATCTGCTTGTTTCTCTACTGCATATAAATCCTCACATGATTTCTATATTAATGATTTTTGAACTATTTTGTAAAAGGATTTAGTTTTGTAAATTTCTCCCTAGCTCCCCTCATGGTCAGGCAGAAAGTTTAACTGCTGTGTTTTCAAACAGCAACAGCTTTATTTGAAAAGCCATTGGGACAGGATTCCGGGTTTTAATCCAGTCACAAATCTGGTTCTGATGTCTTGTGGCTCCAGCTGTCACATGACCTGTCAGAGGATGACCTCATAATTGACCCAGTCATGGAGCTGTGGGTTGATGTTTAAATTGTTGCAAAATAATTTTCCAGAAGGACAATTAAAATGAATCGATATATAAAAGGTAGATTTTGTGAATTTGTGCTCCCAGTGGAAATTCCTGCAGAGTCTGCTGATTTTCAAATCCTCAATTCCCCACAGGAAGCTCTGTGTCGGAATCTGTATTCATTATATCAATATTATACAGAATCATTTCATGGGAGACCCCAGCGTGAATTGTAAACAGGTGGTTCAGTTTTAACTTTCAAATTAACACAGAAGCAAAATACTGCAGATGCTGGAAATCTGAAATAAAAACAGAAAATGCTGGAAATACTCAGCAGGCCTGGCAGCACCTGTGGAGAGAGAAACAGAGTTAACGTTTGTGGTCTGTGCCCTTTCATCAGAACTGGGCTGAAATTGTCTGAGGGCCAAGTGGCCTCTTTCTGTGCCTTAAACTTTCTTTGAGTCTAAGATTCTATGAGATTCTGGAATCAATTTCAGGGTCGACGACATTGCACTCTGTAAGGATAGGAAGATGGAGATTATTAAGTACAGTGCAAGAATATCGATGCTTTTACATTATTTTAATCAAAATTGATTTAAACTTTGTGTTCACGAATCCTATCTTTTGATCACAATGACACTGATAACAATGGAAAAAGCAAGACTTGCATTTCACGACCACAGGACATTGCAAAGCCTTTTATAGCCAATGAAGGACTTTCCAAGTGTAGTCACTGTAGTCATGTAGGAAACATGGTGGCCAATGTGCACACAGCAAGCTCCCAGAAACAACAACGTGATAAAAACGAGATAATCTGTTTTTAAGTGATGTTGATTAAGGGTTAAACAATGACCAGCATCCCAGAAATAATTCCCCTTCTATTCTCTGAAATAGTGCCATGGTACCTTTAACATCCACCTGAGAGGGCAGAGGGATCCTCAGTTTTCTGTTTCACCTGAGAAACAGCATTTCTGATAGTGCAGCACTGCCTTCGCACTGTACTGGAGTGTCAGCCATTTTTAAAGGGCTGTTAGTCCGACTGGAAAATATTTAAAGGAAGATTAAATGAAATAAAATAAATACATTGCTTTTGCCTCTCTCCCATCCCCCCAATAACAGTTAAATTAATTATTTGCCCTTCCCTCCCAAAACCTACCTTTACCATCTGACCTTCCGCCCAAAACTGCACAAACTGTAAACTGTAACCCTTCCCACCATCCCCTACACCCATGACATTAATTTGACTCCGCCCCCCCCTCCCCCACACTGAGAAACTTACCTTCTCCCCCCTCCCCACCAGTGTTGCACCTCATTAGCCCGGATGGGGCTCCGAAGGCACGGCAGTGCTGGCCACTGGGCTGAAGATCGCAGCTGGATATCAGGAAGTGATGGGATAATAATTAATGCAGGTTTGTGGTCCCGTTGCCGAGCGGTGGAGGTCCCCCACAAGGCCTCGCCGTCGCCGGCAATATCGAGCCAGGCGCTGCCGGCGTTGAGGTTCGTGGCGGGTCTCATCCGGGGCCATCTTCAAGCGGCTCCCACCCCACCCCCACCACAGATCTCGACGTCGAGGGCTCTATAGAATCCAGCCCATTGTTTCTGTCAATCTCAACTCCACAAGGATTTGCCTGTTAATTGCAGAAAAATTAAAGCTCGATAACCTTTTGATAAAAGGGGGTTCAAATCCATTTCCAAACAAATGATAGTTCTCATTGTATCTAGAACATGTTTTCTTACATACAAACATACCAATTAGGGGCAGGAGTAGACCACTCGGCCCCTCGAGCCTGCTCCACCATTCAATAAGATCATGGCTGATCTGATTGCAACCTCAACTCCACATTCCCACCTGCCCCCGATAACTTTTCACCCCCTTGTTTATCAAGAATCTATCTACCTCGATCTTAAAATATTTCAGAATTTCTGTCGTCCAGCAACTCTCACTTTATTTCCTGGATTTCACCTAAAAAATGTATTTCCACACTGGATATCCTGTACTTCATTAATGTTTTTGCTGTCTGGGGATTTCCCTTTAATTATATTCAGTGCTGGTATTTTGCTGCCACACACTGACTGAAAGTGTCCCATCTTTCTGCAGGAAAAACACTCAGCTTCTTTGGCGAGGCAGTTTTCCCACTTGTGTCTCTCTCAGCCACACCTACTGCAATTGGTTGCAGCTACCACTAGATGCTCTTCCCGTCTTTCTTGTCTTTTACCACTAATTTTTCCTTTTGTTTTCTGAACAAATTCAATTGAGTCTGCAACTCTCGAGATCAGACTCTCCCTGTCCCCTCGAACAACGGATTGGTTAAACTTTCTAACCTCTGTTTGTCTGCTCAATTGAAACTCTTTCGTTAATGTGAGATCAGCCCTGGACTGTAGATGATCTGAAAGGGTGTTGTCTAATACCCCGAACATAATCCTGTCTCCATTCAGCTCTTCTCTTAAGTTGCGGTATTCACAATCCTCCGTGAGATTGTAAAAGTCATTGATAAATGAATGAATACTCTCCCCTTTCTGTTTTGTACGCTTATTAAATTCAAAGTGATTCCTGACAATGCAGCAGCCAGCCGACGTCATCAGAGCGCTCCAAGCTCGCACATGCACAAACAGTCTCCTGCGCTCTGAGATGCTGCGCATGCTCAGCCTACGTCTTCCAGGACGAAGTGGCGCATGCGCGGGAAAACTCTCTCACCCCTCTCAGCCACTCATTCCAGGCCACTCACTGCCCGCTCCTCGCTACCCCGCTCCCCCGCCCTCCGGCCACTTGCTACCCCCCCACCCCCGCACTGCCTTCTCTCCGTCCACTCAAGCCCCGCTTCCCCCCCACGTCCCTCCAGACACTAGCTCTAAGCCATGCTGTTTCCCTCCTCTCGGCCTCTCGCTCCAACATTCGATCATTCTTCACCGCACCACCCGATAAAGCAAGGCGAGCCTCGAGAGGTGATGGGGCAATGTTGGAGCGAGTGGCCGAGAGGAGGGAAGCGGCAGAGCCCATGGCCTGGAGTGTGAGCGGCCAGAGAGCAGGATGGGGGTGGTGGTGGGGGAAGCGGGGAGTGAGCAGTCAGAGAGTGGGATGGGGAAAGCGGGGAATGATCGTCCGGAGAATGGGATGGCACTGTTTAGAGGGGATTTGAGGAAAAAATGTTTCACCTCGAGGGTGGTTGGAATCTGGAACACATTGCCTGAAGGAGTGGTAGAGGCAGGAACCCTCACAACATTTAAGAAGTATCTAGATGAGCACTCAAAACGCCACAGAATACAAGGCTACGGCCACGTGCTGGAAAATTGAATTAGAATAGATAGGTACTTGATGGCCGGCACGGACATGATGGTCGAAGGGCCTGTTTCTGTGCTGTATAACTCTATGACTCTATGAAACCTCACTGAATTACAGAGGGTGTGCAGCACTGTCAGAGGTGCTGTCCTTCTAATGAGACTTCAAACAGCGCAACGTTCTCCGAGTATCAACCAAAACATGTCCATTGTGTAGATATGTGCCATATTTGCTTATGAAACGACAGTCACTGCTCCTAAAGTAATTCACTTTCGGTGAATTAAGATGACTTGGTACTATATAACTGGCGAATGCGCAAGAGGTAGCGGGGGACTGTTGGGGTGGGACGGAGGCGGTGATGGCAACCTTTGAGGGGATTTTTGGGTCGAAGTTGTTTTCTGTGATAAATTGAGTAGCTCCATCTTTAATCCTGCAGCTGCCTGAATGTCACAGACAGTGACGTTTCAGTGGAAGAGGCTGCATTTGCGCATGTGCTAGTACAGCGTCACCTGGTGGTTGCGTTGTCAGCAAATGCAGCATTTGAACTTTGGCTCCACGATGACATTTTTTTCCTCAATTAAAATAGGTCTTGAGTGCCTTAATAACTTCTTCACATGTAGCCTTCTGTTCTTCATGAGGATGTTGCCTGCACAATCCCTCCATTGCAGACAATAGCGTACTGACCTGCTCCATGTCTGGCTTCTGCACGAGACCCGATGCAGTACGATACCTTGCAAACCTCTGGAACCATCTCGGCCACTCCTCGGCTTGGTTCAGTCCAGTGACCTTTTCAAAGGTGCAGGCAAAGATTTCTCCATCTTCACTTTGGTTTACTGTGGCCCCCATATAATATTCTGATATCTGTCAAGGCTTAGTACAGAATTTATAAGAATCTGACGGTTAAAATAACCTGAGTTTACTCTGCACATCTTGCATTGAAGGTTTCATCGACAACTCTCCATGAGGTGCCGTCCAGATTATATTACATCACTTCCTGTGATGATGCACATAGTCTATTTATATAATCTGCCCAGTAACAACACAATGTCCACTCTTATATTATTATACAGATGTGAGAAAAGCTGAGGATGGGAATGGAACGTCTGAATGAAGATTTCATGATGCTGATGATGTAAATGAGGCTGATCTGTTACCCATTCCACAATCCCTCTTTATTTCTGTGCATGTTTCTCGATGCTGTTTCAACCAAATTGAAAAAGAATCACAAATCCTCCTCTGGAGCCTCAGGTATCCATTACGAAAAGGCATGGTGGCCAAGTGGTAAGGCGTCAGTCTCGTAAAATGAAAATCACGGGTTCAATCCCCGTACGTGCCTTATGATTCGTTTCTCACTTTAAATGTGATGTTTCCACAAAAGATGTCAGTTGCATTTGTTTCGGCCATCTGGAAATCAGTGTGATGTTACACTTTATCCTGGACACTGGGAAGAACATGAGGAGTAGCCACATGGTTCCTCGAGCCTTTTCTGCCATTGATAGAGTGAAAATAACTGAGGTCCAAGCACTGAACCTTATTACTGTGCATTTGCTTGATATTTAACAGAGCTATTCTATTAATCCCACATCCCGCAGTCCTGTCCTTTCCCCCATTGCCCTGTTAGATTTTCCATGTCAGGTATATATCCAATTCCATTCAGAGTTTGCATTGAATCTGCTTCCACTGACCTTTCAGGATTGCATTCCAGACCAGAACAACACACTGCTGAAAAAACAACTTCCTCATCACAGTTCGAATTCTTTTGTCAATTACTTTAAATGTGTTTCCTCTGGTTACTGACCCTTCTGTCACTGGCAACACTTTCTCCTTCTTCACTCTATCAAAACTCTTCAGGATTTGCATTTCCTGCTGCCTTTGCTGATATAACAAAGCTGAGCACACATCACCAAAAGGAATATGATTGGCTCTGATCACATTTATCCTTCCTGTCAATCTGATGTGGACGTTGTATTTTACCGGAACCAAACAATCTTAGCAGCAAGTGTGGGTTCCAGTGATTCCCACCGCTCTGAGAGAGGATGTGATAATGAGCCAGATAGAAGAAAGGAGTGAGATAGAGAGTAAAATAGCCCTGGTCTGTTTCTACTAACCCCCGGCCCCCTACTTAAAATGGCATCATTTTCTCCTGCCTCTCCACATTCTAATCCATTGATTAATGCAATCCTTTCATCTGGAACATAGAACATAGAACAGTACAGCACAGTACAGGCCCGTCGGCCCACGATGTTGTGCCGAACCTTTAACCTACTCTAAGATCAAACTACCTACATACCCTTCATTCTACTATCATCCATGTACCTATCCAAGAGTCGCTTAAATGTCCCTAATGTATCTGCTTCTACTACCACCGCTGGCAGTGCATTCCACGCACCCACCACTCTCTGTGGAAAGAACCTACCTCTGACATCTCCCCGAAACCTTCCTCCATCACCTTAAAATTATGTCCCCTGGTGATAGCCCTTTCTGCCCTGGGAAAAAGTATCTGGCTATCCACTCTATCTATGCCTCTCATCATCTTGTACCCCTCTATCAAGTCACCTCTCATCCTTCTTCGTTCCAATGAGAAAATCCCCAGCACCCTCAACCTTTCTTCGTAAAACATACCCTCCAGTCCAGGCAGCATCCTGGTAAATCTCCTCTGCACCCTCTCTAAAGCTTCCACATCCTTCCTATAATGAGGCGACCAGAACTGAACACAATATTCCAAGTGTGGTCTAACCAGGGCTTTATAGAGCTGCAGCATAACCTCGCGGCTCTTAAACTCAATCCCCCTGTTAATGAAAGCCAACACATCATACGCCTTCTTAACAACCCTATCAACTTGGGTGGCAACTTTGAGCGATCTATGGACATGGACCCCAAGATCCCTCTGTTCCTCCACACTACCAAGCATCCTGTCTTTAAGCCTGTATTCTGCATTCAAATTCGACCTTCCAAAATGAATCACTTCACACTTTTCCAGGGTGAACTCCATCTGTCCCTTTAATTCCTGTTTCCTAATCCATTGATGTTTCACAATGTACTGAACTGTCCCAATCCATTGATATAACTCAGTCTATAGAATTTCCCAATCCACTGATATTTTCCTGTCCATTGACTTTCCCAATCCATTAATGGTTCCTGACCATTGACATTCCCAATCCATTTATATTGCCTGTGATTTCAAAGCAACTGTGGAATACAAATAGTATCAGTATTATCAGATACATCGAGACGAGGTGCAATAGCCAAGTGGACAGATGTCAGGTTTATAAAGAAAAAAGCACTGGCTCGATATTTGTCCAGTCTATCACTGGATCTGAACTCTCAACCTAACGTTTTTCTGTGGGTCTGCTGACTTGTAGATGTGAAGAACCATTGGATGTTTCTCAATCCTCTGACTTTTCTCATTCTTGTGCCATATTTGTTCCTTTGGGTTCACCAGTGAAGAAAATTATTCCCTATTACATTTGGTGAAGACTTTAATAACCTCACATCCTTGTGTCTCACCATCTCAGGTCAAATTCCCTACAGAAACTTTAAACATTTAACTATTCTGCTGGAAACATTTTCAAGAGCGCAGCCATTCCTTCATTACGCTTCCTTCTTTGACATGTGATTGACAAATATGTGTGTAATGGAGAGAGAGAGAGAGTGAAAAAAAAGAGAGAGATAGTGCGATAGAAAGTTAGAGGACCAGCTAAAGACAGATAGAGAGAGAGAGGCAGAGAGAGGTAAAGCGATAGACAGAGAGAGAGAGAGAGAGAGAGAGAGAGAGAAGGAGAGAGAGTCATTGAGTCCTGGAGTCACTACAGTACAGGAAGTCATTTTGCCCATCAAGCCCATGTAAATCAATCCATTCAGTCCCATTCCCCCGCTCTATCCCCATAGCCCTATAAGTTATCTAAACCTGTCATATTTATTATAATCTTGTACATGTCTATCAAATCTCCCCTCAATCTCCTTTGCTCCAAGGAGAACAACCCCACCTTCTCCAACATAACCTTACAGCTAAAATCCCTCATGTCTGGAACCATTCTGATAAATCTTCTCCACCCTCTCAAGGACACTCACATCCCTCCAAACGTGTGTTGACTAGAACTGGATGCAATTCTCTGGTTGTGGCCCAACTAGAGATTTATACAGGTTCAGCATAACTTCCCTACTTTTGTACTCAGTACCTCTATTTATGAAGCCCAAGATCCCATATGCTTTGCTAACTACTTTCTCAATGTGTCCTGCCACCGTCAAAGAACTATGCATATGAATCCCCAGGATTTTATTCCTAAAAATATGCTTTCTTCATATAAATCTGTAAAAAATGCATATTACAACAGTTCAAAACAGCACCAAGTTGACATTCCAAAAAGTGCAAAGGAAATCAGCTTTCTTCAATACAGGAGTGAGTTGCCTCACAACCCTTCCACTCCATTTTACCTGACATGGACATTTTACAACAAACCCATATCTGGTGTATACAACACGAGGGGTTTCCAATGGGTCCAGCTGCCCAGTTCACTATGGCGGGGGGACCTTACACAGTGGTCTTTCCCCATTGAGTCTTTGCAGTGGCTACCCCAAGCTTTAGTGCGTCCCTCAGCACGTAGTCCTGGACCTTGAAATGTGCCAGTCTGCAAAACTCGGTCGTGGACAACTCTTTGCGCTGGAAGACCAGCAAGTTTAGGGCAGACCAAAGAGTGTCTATCACCGAATTGATGGTCCTCCAGCAGCAGTTAATGTTTATCTCGGTGTGCATCCCTGGGAACAGCCCATAGAGCACAGACTCCAGTGTTACAGAGCTGCTTGGGATGAACCACGACAAAAACCACTGCATCTCTTTCCACACCTGCTTTGCAAAGACACATTCCAGAAGGAGGTGGGCAACTGTCTCTTCCCCACCGCAGCCACCTCGAGGGACGCGTGTGGAGGGGGCGAGACTTCGGGCATGCAGGAAGGATCTGACAGGAAGGGCTCTTCTTACCACCAGCCAAGCTACATCTTGGTGCGTGTTTGAAAGTTCTGGTGATGAGGCATTCTGCCAAATGACTTTGGCAGTCTGCTCAGGGAACCATCCGACAGGAGCCCCCGTCTCCTTTTCCCATAGGGCCTTGGGGACATTCCGTGCAGACCACTGCCTGATGGATTGGTGGTCAAAGGTGTTTTCCCGCAGAAACATTCCCACGAAGGATAGCTGGTACGGTATGGTCCAACTGGATGAAGCGATCCACGGCAATGTGACCAGACCCATCCTTCGCAACACCTCAGCACATAGTGACACTTGGTGTTTGTGTACTGGGGCTCCACACACAGCTTGGTGCAGCTGCACACGAAGGTGGTCATCAGGATGAGGGCGACGTTGGGTACATTTTTCCCGCCCTTGTCCAGAGGTTTGAACATCGTGTCCCTCCCACCCTGGTCCATTTTAGACCTCCAGATGATGCAGTTGAAGTCACCGCCTAGGATGACCGGCCTGGACGTCGCCAGCAGCAGTGGGAGCTGCTGGAAGACGGTCAGCCGCTCGCTGCGTTGTACCGGTGCGTACATGTTGATCAACCGGAGCGGAGCGTTGTTGTACATCACGTCTGCTACGAGGAGGCGGCCGCCCACCACCTCCTTAACTTCGGAGATGGTGAAGTTACCTCCCCGCAGCAGAATACCCAGGCCGGAGGAACGGCAGTCATTACCCCCCGACCAGATCGATGGCCCGTGGGACCACCATCGCGACCACTGCCTGTAGGTGCTGAGGTGTGGTATTCCACACTCCTGCAGAAACAGTAGGTCAGCTTTGACCTTGGCAAGGTAATCCAAGGTTGAAACACATCGCGTAGTAGATTTAATGCTACGCACATTAATGGAAGCAATTCTTACACCCATTTTTTACTAAAAATTAGTTGTTGCTTCCCACACCATTTGTCCTCGCCTCCTTGATGAAGGGTCACTGACCCGAAACGTTAACTCTGCTTCTATTTCCACAGATGCTGCCAGACCTGCTGAGTGGTTCCAGCATTTCTTGTTTTTATTTCAGATTTCCAGCATCCGCAGTATTTTGCTTTTATCTCGCTGTCTCTTGCTGGTTTGCTCAGTACCTTTCTCTGTCTGTTCATTTCTGAGTCCTGATAATATCTTCCTGGTTTTCTGTGTGTCTTTCTCTGCCTGCCTCATTGTCGGTGCTGTTACTCAGTGTCCTTGTGTCATTGTGCAGTGAGGGTGAGTCCGTCAGCACGTGTGTTGCTGAGTCCGGGATTCTTGAGAAATCCGACTCCAATCCTATTTTTCTAAAAACATTGGGGAATGAACATATTTCACTAACGGGCAACTGAAATTGGAAACGGTAGTTAGCAGAGTGGTGCAACGGAGGTGTGCTGGGCCCATAATCCAGAGGTCGATGGATCGAAACCATTCTCTGCTATTTATGTTTGGTAATAATACAAACAGTTCACTTTCAAAACATCAAGTATTTTACCCATAATAACAAGATGCTTCCAAAGGCACTCGATTGCAATCAGCTTCTTCTTTCTGGTGAACACATCAATCAGTAACAAATCACTTTTGCTCACACGAACACAAGCTGCAAACACGGACCAGCCGAGTCTCTCCCACTTTGTCAACCCGTTCCTGCAGAGCCTCCTCTCCACCACCAGATGGTGATGTTGGCCACAATAAAACCAGGACAAATGGTCACAGTGAGGAGACGGTCAGTAACAGAAAATAAAACAATAACAGGGAAAACCTTTACACAACAACAGGGTACATCTTTACACAACAGAAAACATATTTACACAACAGGAAATACCTTTAGATAACAGGGAGAACACAATCATACAAATGCCTCGTTGCCTCTCTCTCTGTCCCTCACTTTTGCTTCCTCACAGTCTATTCTTGGTTTTCTGTGTGTTTTTCTCTCTGTCCCGTTGTCGCTGGTGTTACTCAGCGTCCTTGTAACATTGTGTAGGCAGGCTGAGCCTCCCAACGCCTGTGTTGCTGTAATAAAAACAGAAAATGCTGGAAATGCTCAGTTGGTCTGGCAGCATCTGTGCAGAGAGAAACAGTTAACAGTTCAGGTCTGTTTCCTTAGCTCACATTAACTTTGTTCTCTCTCCACAGATGCTGCCAGACCTGCTGATTATTTCAAGCATTTTCTGTTTATGTTTCAGATTTCCAGCATCTGCAGTATTTTGCTTTTGTACGTGTGTTGCTATGTCTGGGACTGTTTGAGTGCAATGCTATTGCTTTATAAACAGCGTTGAAACAAACATTTATCTCGTTAACACACAGCACTAATACACAGCTGGATATAAACAGCAGCCTGCAGCAGAGGGCGCAGTGGAAGTTTATTAACACAAATAATTCACCAGCACTATATTTACTGCTGCCCACAATCACACCACGCTTCATCTTAACACCTTTTACTCTTTATTTACATCAACTTCTTCCTTCCAGTAAACACTTCAATTTGGAACACAGCTTCCAAATCACCTTTATTCACAAACCCGAACTCACATCAGCCCAGACTTTCCCCTTTCTGTCAACCCATTCCTGCATCACTGCCTCTCCACCAACAGTTGTTGCTAGAATCATACAATCATAGAATGGCTACAGCACAGAAGGAGGCCATTCAGCCTGTCGAACCCGTGCTGGCTCTCTGTTAGAGCAACTCACCTCATTTCACTCCCTAGTCAGTTCAATTTTGGAGGTGGGAAAATTTCTCGAAAGAATAATTCGGGACAAAATTAATAATCCCATGGACAAATGTGGGTTAATTCAAGAAAGCCAGCATGGATATCTTAAGGGAAAATCATGTTTAACTGTCCTGCTGTAGTTTTTTGATGAGGAAACAGAGAGGGATGATGAGGGCAATGCTGTTGATGTGGTGTACATGGACTTTCAAAAGGTCTGGCAGCATCTGAAAGGTCACTGACCTGAAACGTTAACTTTGCTTCTCTCTGTACAGATGCTGCCTGACCTGCTGAGTATTTCCAGCATTTCTTGTTTTCATTATGGAACAGAGTTCCCTTTTCAAACTTACAGAATTAACTACAATAATGTACTCTGAGATTCAAGTTAAATATCAGCCCAATATTTACACACATTATGAGTTTATAACTTTCAGTATTAATTCCCATAGTGCATCCTGACATATACATTAGATATAACATAACATAAGAACAGAAGAAATAGGAGCAGGAGTAGGCCATTCGGCCCCTCAAGCCTGCCCTGCCATTCAGTAAGATCATGGCTGATCTGCCCCAGACCTCAACTCCTCTTTCATGCCAGCTCTTCATGGACCTCAACTCTCCAATATTTCAAAAATCTATTTACATCCTCTTTAAATACTTTCAGTGATTTAGCCTCCAATACTGTCTGGGATAGAGAATTCCAGACATTCACTACCCTCTGAGAGAAGAAATTCCTTTGCATCTCAGTTTTAAATGAGTGTCCCCATATTCTGTAACTATGTCGCCTAGTTTGAGATTCCCCCACTAGTGGAAACATCTTCTCAACATCTACCCTGTTAATAAAAACAAGAAATGCTGGAAATACTCAGCAGGTCTGGCAGCATCTGTGAAGAGAGAAGCAGAGTTAATGTTTCAGGTCAGAGACCCTTCTTCACCTTGTTAAGCCCCCTCAGAATCTTGTACGTTTCAAAAAGATCACCCCTCATTCTTCTAAACACGAATGAATAACCTGTTTAGCCGTTCTTCATAAGTCAACCCCTTCATCTCAGGAATCAGCTGAGTGAATCGCTTTTGAACTCCTCCAATGCCAGTACATCCTTTCTTAAGTCTAAATCTCAAGTGTGATATCAGATTGAGAGAATCTGAAAGATAGTATAACCTGAGATACAAACTGAGAATTCAGTTTAAAACTCCCCCGGATTGTGAAACTAAAAGATACAATAGCAATTTAATTTGTATAGACTGTGCTTTGGATCACATTCCAGCCCTCATACAGTATCAGACTGGAAGATACTGTAGCAATTCCATTAGTGCAGACTCAGCTCTACATTACAGAGCAGGGAACATATTTAAACAACCCGCAACACTTTTACACAAGACGGATCATATTTACACAACTGAGAAGTTCTTTACCCAACAGGGAACCATTTTACACAATAACAGAGAACATCTTCACACAACAGCGAATACAGTAACACAACAGAGAACATATTACACAGCAGGAAATATCTTTAAAAGAACACAGGGAACATCTTTACACAACAGTGAACACAATTACATAAATCATCAGTCTTTCGCTGTCTCTTGCTGGTTTGCTCAGTACCTTTCTCTGTCTGTTCCCTTCTGGGTCCTGATAATCTCTTCCTGGTTTTCTGTGTCTTTCTCTGTCTGTTCCCTTCTGGGTCCTGATAATCTCTTCCTGGTTTTCTGTGTGTCTTTCTCTGCCTGCCTCATTGTCGGTTCTGTTACTCAGTGTCCTTGTGTCATTGTGCAGTGAGGGTGAGTCCGTCAGCACATGTGTTGCTGAGTCCGGGATTCTTGAGAAATCCGACCACAATCCTATTTTGATAAAAACATTGGAGAAATGAACATATTTCACTAACAGGCAGCAAAAACTTAAACCAGCAGTTAGCAGAGTGGCGCAGCGGAAGCGTGCTGGGCCCATAACCCAGAGGTCGATGGATTGAAACCATTCTCTGCTATTTATGTTTGGTAATAACACAAACAGTTCACTTTCAAAACATCAAGTGTTTCCCCATAATAACAAGATGCGCTCGAGTGCAATCAGCTTTTTCCTTCGAGTGAACATATCAATCAGTAACAAATCACTTTTGCTCACACGAACACAAACTGCAAACACGGACCAGCCGAGTCTCTCCCACTTTGTCAACCCCTTCCTGCAGAGTCTCCTCTCCACCACCAGATGGTGATGTTGGCCACAATAAAACCAGGACAAATGGTCAGTGAGGAGACGGTCAGTAACAGAAAATAAAACAATAACAGGGAAAACCTTTACACAACAACAGGGGACATCTTTACACAACAGAAAACATATTTACACAACAGGAAATACCTTTAGACAACAGGGAGAGCACAATCATACAAATGCCTTGTTTCTTCGTCTCCGTTTCGTTGTCTGTCTCTCTCTCTCCGTTCCTCACTTTTGCTTCCTCACAGTCTATTCGTTTTCTGTGTGTTTTTCTCTCTGTCCGTTGTCGATGGTGTCACTCAACGTCATTGTAACATTGCGTAGCCAGGCTGTGCCTCCCAACACCTGTGTTATCGAACATAGAACATAGAACAGTACAGCACAGGTCAGGCCCTTCGGCCCACGATGATGTGCCGAACCTTTAACCTACTCGAAGATCAAAACTACCTACATACCCTTCATTCTACTATCATCCATGTACCTATCCAAGAGACGCTTAAATGTCCCTAATGTATCTGCTTCTACTACCACCGCTGGCAGTGCATTCCATGCACCCACCACTCTCTTGTGTGAAGAAACTACCTCTGACATCTCCCCGAAACCTTCCTCCATCACCTTAAAATTATACCCCCTGGTGATAGCCCTTTCCACCCTGGGAAAAAGTCTCTGGCTATCCACTCTGTCTATGCCTCTCATCATCTTGTACCCCTCTATCAAGTCACCTCTCATCCTTCTTCGTTCCAATGAGAAAAGTCCCAGCTCCCTCAATCTTTCTTCGTAAGACATGCCCTCCAGTCCAGGCAGCATCCTGATAAATCTCCTCTGCACCCTCTCTAAAGATTCCACATCCTTCCTATAATGAGACGACCAGAACTGAACACAATATTCCAAGTGTGGTCTAACCAGGGCTTTATAGAGCTGCAGCATAACCTCGTGGCTCTTAAACTCAATCCCCCTGTTAATGAAAGCCAACACACCATACGCCTTCTTAACAACCCTATCAACTTGGGTGGCAACTTTGAGCGATCTATGGACATGGGCCCCAAGATCCCTCTGTTCCTCCACACTACCAAGAATCCTGTCTTTTCGCCTGTATTCTGCATTCAAATTCAACCCTCCAAAATGAATTACTTCACACTTTTCCAGGTTGAACTCCATCTGCCACTTCTCAGCCCAGCTCTGCATCCTGTCAATGTCCTGTTGCAACCTGCAACAGCCTTCCACACTATCCACAACTCCAGCAACCTTCGTGTCATCGGCAAACTTGCTAACCCAGACTTCCACTTCCTCATCCAAGTCATTTATAAAAATCACAAAGAGCGGAGGTCCCAGAACAGATCCCTGCGGAACACCACTTGTCACCGAGCTCCAGGCTGAATACTTTCCATCTACTACCACCCTCTGTCTTCTATGGGCCAGCCAATTCTGTATCCAGACAGCCAACTTTCCCTGTATCCCATGCCTCCTTACTTTCTGAATGAGCCTACCATGGGGAACCTTATCAAACGCCTTGCTGAAATCCATATACACCACATCCACTGCTCTTCCTTCATCAATGTGTTTTGTCACATCTTCAAAGAATTCAATAAGGCTTGTGAGGCATGACCTGCCCCTCACAAAGCCATGCTGACTGTCTCTAATCAAATTATGCTTTTCCAACTAATCATAAATCCTGTCTCTCAGAATCCTCTCCAATAATTTGCCCACTACCTACGTAAGACTGACTGGTCTATAATTCCCAGGGTTATCCCTATTCCCTTTCTTGAACAAGGGAATAACATTTGCCACCCTCCAATCATCTGGTACTACTCCAGTGGACAGTGAGGACGCAAAGATCATCGCCAAAGGCGCGGCAATCTCTTCGCTCGCTTCCCGCAATATCCTTGGGTATATCCCGGCTGGCCCCAGGGACTTATCTGTCCTCATGTCTTTCAAAATTTCCAGCACATCCTCCCTCTTAACATCAACCTGTTCGAGCATATCAAAATGTTTCAAACTGTCCTCACAAACGACCAGGTCCCTCTCACTAGTGAATACTGAAGCAAAGTATTCATTTAGGACCTCCCCTACCTCCTCCGACTCCAGGCACAAGTTCCCTCCACTATCCTTGATCGGCCCTACCCTCACTCTGGCCATCCTCTTGTTCCTCACATAAGTGTAGAACGCATTGGGATTTTCCTTAATCCTACCCGCCAAGACTTTTTCATGTCCCCTTCTAGCTCTCCTAAGTCCATTCTTCAGTTCCTTCCTGGCTACCTTGTAACCCTCTAGAGCCCTGTCTGATCCTTGCTTCCTCAACCTTAAGTAAGCTTCCTTCTTCCTCTTGACTAGCTGTTCCACATTTCTTGTCATCCAAGGTTCCTTCACCCTACCATCCCCTCCTTGACTCATCGGGACAAACCTATCCAGCAGTCGCAGCAAGTGCTCCCTAAACAACCTCCACATTTCTGTCGTGCATTTCCCTGAGAACATCTGTTCCCAATTTATGCACCCCAGTTCCTGCCTAATAGCATTGTAATTCCCCCTCCCCCAATTAAATATTTTCCCATCCCGTCCGCTCCTGTCCCTCTCCATGACGATAGTAAAGGTCAGGGAGTTGTGATCACTATCACCGAAATGCTCTCCCACCGAGAGATCTGCCACCTGGCCTTGTTCGTTGCCAAGCACCAAATCCAACATAGCTTGCCCTCCAGTCAGCCTATCTACACAAACAGGTCAGTGGCAAGTGGTCCAGAGGAAAACCACAAGGAAAAAACATCCCAAAGCCACCACCCAAATCAGTGGCAAGGGGAGGCTCTCTTCTGAATCAGACTGCAACAACTCCTCTTCACTGGACGGGGAAATGCTGGAACGACAGCCCCTTCAAAAGAGGCGGCAGAACTCCGAGATGGATGATAAAGCATCCCAGCCCCCGGGCACTGGAAGCTGTGATGGGCCCGGCGTGCCCCAACCCCAATGCCCCACACGTAACGAAGTGGCCAACGCATCTCAGCTCCGGGACACCGGGAGCAAAGACACGTCTGGCGCACCTGAGCTCCGGGAGACCAGGAGCTGTGATGTTTTCGAGGAGGAACAGATGGAAGCAGCTGAGGACAACCCAATCCTCTCTGCCGACAAGACCCCCCCCCGATGTCACCCGAGCGGCACAAACCCTGCATGAAAAATCAGGAGGGGTTTCTGAGCCCAACCAACGTGAAACTGCTTGCGCACACGATGGGTATGCAGGAACATCCCGAAGGACTGGGACTAGCGAGGACAAATGGTATGGGAAGCAGCAACTAATTTTTAGTAAAACATGGGTATAAGAATTGCTTCCATTAATGTGCGTAGCATTAAATCTACTACGCGATGTGTTTCAACCTTGGATTACCTTGCCAAGGTCAAAGCTGACCTACTGTTTCTGCAGGAGTGTGGAATACCACACCTCAGCACCTACAGGCAGTGGTCGCGATGGTGGTCCCACGGGCCATCGATCTGGTCGGGGGGTAATGACTGCCGTTCCTCTGGCCTGGGTATTCTGCTGCGGGGAGGTAACTTCACCATCTCCGAAGTTAAGGAGGTGGTGGGCGGCCGCCTCCTCGTAGCAGATGTACAACAACGCTCCGCTCCGGTTGATCAACGTGTACGCCCCGGTACAACGCAGCGAGCGTCTGACCGTCTTCCAGCAGCTCCCACTGCTGCTGGCGACGTCCAGGCCGGTCATCCTAGGCGGTGACTTCAACTGCATCATCGATGCGGCTGGACGATCCGGCAGTGACGACAGCAAACTGGACGCTACGTCCAGAATGCTAATAGTAACAGTTAAGGATGCCAAACTGCACGACGTCTTCAGCAAACCTGCAGACGGAGCGCAGCGCAGATACACATGGTCAAGATCGGACGGGTCTACCCGTTCCAGGATTGACTTCCTGTTTGTGTCCCGTGCTGTCACGGTCGGAACCACCGACGTCAAGCCGGTGTTCTTCTCCGACCACTGCCTCTTACTGGCCGACTGTCACTTACAGGACGACCAGCGTGTTGGCAGAGGGACGTGGAAGTTCAATGCGACACTGCTGACCCCAGAGAACGTTGAGGAACTCAAAAGGGATTACAAAGGTTGGAGGACCGTGAAACCCCTCTTTGAGTCTCCAGTTCACTGGTGGGAAGCGATTAAGGAGAACATCAAGAGGTTCTTCATCCACAAAGGTGTTCAGAAGGCGAGAGAGAGACAGAGGGAACTGTCCCGACTCCAGAAAATTATGCAAAATCTACTCCGGTTGCAGTCAATGGGGGTCGAGGTCAAGGAGGACCTCCAAGAGGTGAAGAGCCAGCAGGCCTCGCTCTTTGCCAAGGAGGCCTCCAAGATCATCTTCCGATCCAGAGTCCGTTCCATTGAGCAGGATGAGACGTGCTCGCGTTACTTCTTCCAAAAGGGACACAGAGAGAGCTCTGTTATCAGCAGCCTGAAGGAAGAAGATGGCTCGGTAACGTCTTCGCAGTCCGACATACTAAGGATCAGCAAATCCTTTTATGCTGGGCTGTATGACGCGAAGCCCACAGACAGCAGAGCCTCCCAGTCCTTCCTGTCATCTATCACAGAGGTCTTAGATGACAGCAGGAGAGAGAGACTGGACAAGCCGCTAACTCTGGACGAGCTGTCAAAGGCCGTCCAGTCTTTCGAGACGAGTAAAACTCCCGGGAGCGACGGCTTACCGGTCGAGTTGTACTCGGCCCTGTGGGACTTGGTCGGCCCGGACCTGCTGGAAGTATACGAGAGTATGCTCCTGGCCGGCAGCATGTCAGAATCCATGAGAAAAGGCATCATCACCCTCATTTACAAGCAGAAGGGGGAGAGGGCAGAAATCAGAAATTGGCGGCCCATCTCACTACTTAATGTTGATTACAAGATTCTGTCCAAATTTATAGCCAGTCGAGTCAAGTCTGCTCTGGAGTTGGTGATTCACCCCGATCAGACCTGTACTGTACCCGACAGGAAGATCTCTGATAGCTTTGCGCTACTCAGGGATACGATCGCCTACGTATGGGACAGGAGGGTGGACACCTGCCTCATCAGCCTGGACCAGGAGAAGGCTTTTGACAGGATATCGCACACCTACATGATGGACGTGCTTTCCAAAATGGGGTTTGGGGAGGGAATCTGCAATTGGATCCAACTGCTCTACACAAACATCAGTAGCGCAGTCTCAATCAACGGGTGGGAATCGGAAAGTTTCCCGATCAAATCTGGAGTCAGACAGGGCTGCCCTCTATCCCCGGTCTTGTTTGTTTGCTGTATTGAACCCTTTGCTGAGTCTATTAGGAAGGATGCGAGCATAAGAGGGGTGACAATCCCAGGCAGCGGAGGCACTCAGGTCAAAACCTCCCTGTACATGGATGACGTCGCCGTTTTCTGCTCGGATCCGCTGTCCGTGCGCAGACTGATGAGCATCTGCGACCAGTTCGAACTGGCCTCGGGAGCCAAAGTTAACCACGGCAAGAGCGAGGCCATGTTCTTTGGCAACTGGGCTGACCGATCCTTTGTCCCCTTCACCGTCAGGTCAGATTACCTGAAGGTGCTGGGGATATGGTTCGGAAGGGCCGGGGCGTGCACCAAAACATGGGAGGAGCGAGTAGCCAAGGTACGACAAACGTTGGGCATGTGGGGGCAGCGATCTCTCTCCATTGTGGGTAAGAACCTGGTCATCAGGTGCGAGGCGCTCACGTTGTTGCTCTACGTGGCGCAGGTCTGGCCCAAACCCCACTCCTGCGCCGTGGCAGTCACCCGAGCCATTTTCCGCTTCGTCTGGGGATCTAAAATGGACCGGGTCCGGAGGGACACGATGTTCAAATCTCTGGACAAGGGCGGGAAAAGTTTACCCAACGCGGCCCTCATCCTGATGACCACCTTCGTGTGCGGCTGCATCAAGCTGTGTGCAGATCCCCAGTACGCAAACTCCAAGTGTCACTACGTGCTGAGGTTCTATCTGTCCCTGGTGTTGCGAAGGATGGGCCTGGTCACATTGCCACGGAATGCTCCGTGCAGTTGGGACGTGCCGTACCATCTATCCTTCGTGGAGCAGTTTCTGCGGGAAAACACCTTTGACCACCGGTCCATCAGGCAGTGTTCTGCACGGAATGTCCTCAAGGCCCTACGGGAAAAGGAAACGGTGGATCCTATCGGATGGTTCCCCGAGCAGACCGTCAAAGTCATTTGGCGGAATGCCTCATCACCAGAACTTTCAAACAAACACCAAGACGTAGCTTGGCTGGTGGTGAGAAGGGCCCTACCCGTCAGATCCTTCATGCACACCCGAAGTCTCGCCCCCTCCGCACAGTGCCCCCGTGTTGGCTGTGGTGGGGAAGAGATGGTCGCCCACCTCCTCCTGGAATGTGTCTTTGCAAAGCAGGTGTGGAAAGAGATGCAGTGGTTTTTGTCATGGTTCATCCCAAGCAGCTCTGTAACACAGGAGTCTGTGCTCCCCGGGCTGTTCCCAGGGACGCACACTGAGACAAACATCAACTGCTGCTGGAGGACTATCAATTCGGTGAAAGACGCCCTTTGGTCTGCCCGAAACCTGCTGGTCTTCCAGCGCAAAGTGTTGTCCACCACCGAATGTTGCAGACTGGCACATTCCAAGGTCCAGGACTGCGTGCTGAGGGACGGACTAAAGCTTGGGGCAGCCGCAGCAAAGGCTCAATGGGGAAAGACCACAGTGTTAGGTTCCCCCACCAAGCTGGACTGATGGGCTGGATCCATGGGAAACCCCTCGAACTGTTTTGTTGATATTTACTTTTGCTGTAAATGTGAAACTATAATTGGCATAACAATAGTGAAATGGAAGAGTTGTGAGGCAACTCATGATAGCATTGAAGGAAACTGATCACCTTAGCACTGTTTGTATTTTTTGACTTGATGCTGTTTTAAACTGTTTGGGAATGTAATTTTTGCAGATTTTTTTGAATAAAGTATATTTTGGAAATAAAGAAAAAGTTCTCCCAGGATGAGGCTAACCTATTGTACTGTGGATTTGCTGATGCCTGCGATGTCTTCAAGTGTGGGATACTCAACTGCAGAATTTGTGATAGTTGGGGGTCTGCTTTTGCGCTCACCCCTGATTGTATGAATCAAAAATAGAATTTACTAGCTGTTGCTGGACAGTGTTTCTGCTCCCAAATATTTTTTGCTAGAAACACTCGTGCTCGTTTCTTCGCAGCTCCAAGTACGCACTTCTCCACCTCAATGCTTGGACTTAGCTGGCAGGGGAGAGACCGGGATCAGTGGCATTTGATAATGCAGGTGCTGTTTTTGTGTTTTTTTGGGGGTGGGAGGTGGTTTCAGCACCGTATTTAGGGCATTCCGCCCTTTGGGATTGGAGATCTACCGTGGTGGTGGTTTCCCTGTCAGTTGAGGATTTAGTACTTGTCCCAGGAAAGCGTCAAGTAAAAATGGCTGCAACCAACACCAGAGCTCCAGGCCAGGGGGTGTGTAACACCGTTAGGGTGGCGGTGAAAGATAGTGAAGGAGTTGCACCCATCGACTGCGCCTACTTCATTAAGAATTTTGTTTTTCCAAAATATACTTTATTCATAAAAAGTTGGAAAAAAACACTGCAGCCTCACAGCTCCAGCGACCCGGGTTCGGTTCTGGGTACTGCCTGTGTGGAGTTTGCAAGTTCTCCCTGTGACCGCGTGGGTTTCCGACAGGTGCTCTGGTTTCCTCCCACAGCCAAAGACTTGCAGGTTGATAGGTAAATTGGCCATTGTACATTGCCCGAGTGTAGGTAGGTGGTAGGAGAATTGAGGGAAGGTGGGGATGTGGTACGGAATATGGGATTAATGTCGGATTACTGTAAATGGGTGGTTGGTGGTCAGCACAGACTCGGTGGGCTGAAGGGCCTGTTTTAGTGCTGTATCTCTCCATGACTCTATGACATTCCAATAAGTGTGAAAGAAATCAGTTTTCTTCAATACAGGAGTGAGTTGCCTCACAACCCTTCCATTCCACTTTACCTGCCATGTACATTTTACAGCAAAACCATATTTGGTGTATGCAGCCCGATGGGTTTCCCATGGGTCCAGTTCCTTAGTTCACTATGGCAGGAGGACCTTACACAATGGTCTTTCCACATTGAGCCTTTGCAGTGGCTACCCCAAGCTTTAGTGTGTCCCTCAGCACGTAGTCCTGGACCTTGGAATGTGCCAGTCTGCAACACTCGGTCATGGACAACGTTTTGCGCTGGAAGACCAGCAAGTTTCGGGCAGACCAAAAAGTGTCTATCACCAAATTGATGGTCCTCCAGCAGCAGTTGATGTTTGTCTCGGTGTGCGTCCCTGGGAACAGCCCGTAGAGCACAGACTCCTGTGTTACAGAGCTGCTTGGGATGAACCTCGACAAAAACTACGGCATCTCTTTCCACACCTGCTTTGCAAAGACACATTCCAGAAGGACGTGGGCAACTGTCTCTTCCCCACCTACTCAGCAGAGATGACATCTGTTATTGAAGCAAAAAGCAGAATCGACCTGGCGCACGACATGAAACCAGCAGCCAGAACATTATATGACTTGAAATTAGCCAAGGCAGTTGTGCAAGAGACAGTGAGACACTGCAAATAAACACTGGACAAAATCACAAATGTAACAATGCTTTCAAAAGCAAATCTCCCGAGTATGCTCACACTCGTCAAGCAGAGGTGACTTTGCTGGCTCAGGCACGTTTGCAGGATGGAAGATGACACATTCCCAAGGGTATTCTGTATGGGGAGGTAGCCGGAGACAGAAGACCAGTTGGATGCCCAAAGCCCCACTTCAAGGATGCCTGCAAGCAGGACATGAAGGCCCGAAACATCGATTTTCACACATGGGAGACACTGGCCAACAACAGAGGGAAATGGTGATATTACCCCTGGACTGGTGTGTGCGTCACCATGACAATCAGTGACTACAGCAGTTCGACAGCAGGTGCCGACATGGAAAACAGCAACACTTGATAATCCCACCTCATATGTGTCACTTGTGGAAGAACCTGCCTCTCACAGATTGACCTCTTCAGCTATCAGACAAAGTGCACCATGGGAAACTATCCCATCACCAATGGATTTGCTGCAAGTCCATCATCTCACGTAGAAGGAAGGATGACGACGACGACATCTACAACCAGGGCGGCCCATCGTGCCTGTGGCAGCTCTTTCATTTCCTTTCAACTATTTATCGAAATTCCCTTTTCAACCTTACGATTGAGTCTCCTTCCACCATTCTCTCAGGCAATACATTCCAGACCAAAAACAACAACAACTTGTGTGTAAATTTATAGAGCACCTTTAACGTAATACAGCGTCCCATGACACTTCACAGGAGTGTCGGAAAGCAAATTTGGACCCCAAGCCACACAAGACCGTATTAGAGCAGATGGCCAAAAGCTTGGTCACAGAAGTAGGCTTCCATGAGTGTTTTAAAGGAGGGAAGAGAGGTCGAGAGGCAGAGAGTTCAGGGAGGGAAATCTCAGGCTTCGGGCCTGGACAGCTGATGTCACAGCTGCCAGCGGTGGAGCGATAAAAATCAGCGATGCTCAAAAGACCAGAATTGGAGCAGGGCCGGAATCTCGGGGGGAGTGAACCAAATAAAATCCGGTCCTTTGTATCCCCCTCACAACTTACATTCCCACCGAGCTTTTTATTGTCAATCAATTTCCCTCTTGCAGTTCTATTTCACACCAAGAGATGTCAGTCTCATGCCATTTCACAGCAAGCTGCAGACAAGCTTACTTTACTGCCAGTCTAATACTGTGTTGAGTGGACAAGGATGTGTGTGGTGTGCAGTGTGTGGTATGCAACAAGGTTAGACTCAAACCAAAGAAGCTGCATCACTCCAAGCGGAAGGGCCGCCTGCGCATCAACACTAGCAGAATTTCTTATCCACAGCTGTTACGTAAGTTTCTAAATTCACTTGATAAAGTCCTTCAAAACACTCCTACAGGGGATGCAGAGACCAAGTGGGCCCACATCAGAGATGCCATCTATGACTCAGCTATGATCACCTATGGCAAACGTGTGAAGCAGAATGCAGACTGGTTTCAATCACACTTTGAAGAGCTGGAACCTCTCATAGCCGCTAAGCGCATTGCACTGTTGAAATACAAGAAAGCCCCCAGCGAGTTAACATCCGTAGCTCTTAAAGCAGCCAGAAGCGCTGCACAAAGAACAGCCAGGCACTGTGCAAATGACTACTGGCAACACCTATGCAGTCATATTCAGCTGGCCTCTGACACTGGAAACATCAGAGGAATGTATGATGGCATTAAGAGAGCTTTTGGGCCAAACATCAAGAAGATCGCCCCCCTCAAATCTAAATCAGGGGACATAATCACTGACCAACGGAAGTAAATGGACTGCTGGGTGGAGCACTACCTAGAACTGTACTCCAGGGAAAATGTTGTCACTGAGACGGCCCTCAATGCAGCCCAGTCTCTGCCAGTCATGGATGAGCTGGACGTACAGCCAACAAAATCGGAACTCAGTGATGCCATTCATTCTCTCGCCAGCAGAAAAGCACCTGGGAAGCACAGCATTACCCTGAAATAATCAAGAGTACCAAGCCTGCTATACTTCCAGCACTCTACGGACTGTTTTGCCTGTGCTGGGACAAGGGAGCAGTACCACAGGACATGCGCGATGGCAATATCATCACCCTCTATAAGAACAAGGGTGACCGTGGTGACTGCAACAATTACCGTGGAATCTCCCTGTTCAGGATAGTGGGGAAAGTCTTCACTCGAGTCGCTTTAAACAGGCTCCAGAAGCTGGCTGAGCGTGTCTACCCTGAGGCACAGTGTAGCTTTCGAGCAGAGAGATCCAACATTGACATGCTGTTCTCCCTTTACCAGCTACAGGAGAAATGCCGTGAACAACAGATGCCCCTCTACGTTGCTTTCATAGATCTCACCAAAGCCTTTGACCTCGTCAGCAGACATGGTCTCTTCAGACTACTAGAAAAGATTGGATGTCCACCAAAGCTGCTAAGTATCATCACCTCATTCCATGACAATATGAAAGGCACAATTTAGCATAACGGCACCTCATCAGACCCCTTTCCTATCCTGAGTGGCATGAAACAGGGCTGTGTTCTCGCACCTACATTGTTTGGGATCTTCTTCTCCCTGCTGCTCTCACATACATTCAACCCTTCAGAAGAAGGAATTTTCCTCCACACAAGATCAGGTGGCAGGTTGCCCGTCTAAGAGCGAAGACCAAAGTACGGAAAGTCCTCATCAGGGAACTCCTCTTTGCTGACGATGCTGCATTAATATCTCACACTGAAAAGTGGCTGCAGAGTCTCATCGACAGGTTTGCGGCTGCCTGCAACGAATATGGCCTAACCATCAGCCTCAAGAAAAAGAACATCATGGGACAGGATGTCAGAAATGCTCCATCCATTAATATCGGTGACCACGCTCTGGAAGTGGTTCAAGAGTTCACCTACCTAGGCTCAACTATCACCAGTAACCTGTCTCTCGATGCAGAAATCAACAAGTGCATGGGAAAGGCTTCCACTGCTATGTCCAGACTGGCCAAGAGAGTGTGGGAAAATGGCACACTGACACAGAGCACAAAAGTCCAAGTGTATCAAGCCTGTGTCCTCAGTACCTTGCTCTACGGCTGCGAGGCCTGGACAACGTATGTCAGCCAAGAGCGACGTCTCAATTCGTTCCATCTTCGCAGCCTCCGGAGAATCCTTGGCATCAGGTGGCAGAACCATATCTCCAACACAACCCCAGCATATACACCCTACTGAGCCAGTGGCACTTGAGATGGCTTGGCCATGTGAGCCGCATGGAAGATGGCAGGATCCCCAAGGACACATTGTACAGCGAGCTCATCACTGGTATCAGACCCACCGGCCGTCCATGTCTCCGCTTAAAAGACGTCTGCAAACGCAATATGAAGTCCTGTGACATTGATCACAAGTCGTGGGAGTCAGTTGCCAGTGATCGCCAGAGCTGGCGGGCAGCCATAAAGGTGGGGCTAAAGTGTGGCGAGTCGAAGAGACTTCGCAGTTGGCAGGAAAAAAAGACAGAAGCGCAAGGGTAGAGCCAACTGTGTAACAGCCCTGACAACCAATTTTATCTGCAGCACCTGTACAAGAGTCCATCACTCTAGAATTGGCCTTTATAGCCACTCCAGGCGCTGCTTCACAAACCACTGACCACCTCCAGGTGCTTACCCATTGTTTCTCGAGACAAGGAGGCCAAAGAAGAAGAAGATTCTTACACCTCTCTGAGATTTGCCGACATATTTTCTCCTCTATCTCTTCCTGTCTGTTTAGAGGCCTGTAGTACACTCCCAGCCAAGTGATTGTCCCCTTTTTGTTTTTAAGTTCTACCCATATGGCCTCATTTGAGGAATTTCTAAGATATCATCCTTCCTTACTGCAGTAATTGACTCCTTGATCAACAGTGCAATGCCACCTCCTCTTTTACCCCTTCACCTGTCTTGCCTGTAGATTCTGTACCCTGGAATACTGAGCTGCCAGTCCAGCCCCTCCCTCAACCATGTCTCTGTGATAGGAATAAGAAACAGACCCAGTGGTCGAGGAAATTAAGGCCCTCCCTCCTGCACCATATCCTCAGCCAAGCATTCATCTGCTCTACCCTCTTACTTTTTTACTCATTAGCATGTGGCATTGGGAGTAATCCAGAGGTTACAACCTTTGAGGTCCTGCTTTTTAATCTGCTATCTAGCTCCCTAAATTCTGGTTGCAGGACCTCATGCCTCTTTCTACCTATGTCATTGGTGCCAATGTGTACCATGACCTCTGACTGTTCACCCTCCCCCTTGTCCTGCAGCCACTCTTTGTGACATCCTTGACCCTAGCACCAGGGAGGCAACATATCATCCTGGAGTCACGTTTGCAGCCACAGAAATGCCTATCTGTACCTCTTACGATAGAATCCCCTATCACTATAGCTCTTCTACTCCTTTTCCGCCCCTCCTGTGCAGCTGATCCACCTGTGGTGCCACAGACTTGGTTCTTGCTGCATTCCCCTGAGAAGCTATCTCCCCCAACAGTATTCAAAGTGGAAAATCTGTTAGAAAGGGAGATGGATCCAGGGGACTCCTTCACTACCTGCCTAGTTCTTCTACTCTGCCTGGTGGTGACCCATTCCCTTTCTACCTGAGCAGTCTTTACCTGCGGTGTGACCACCTCCCTCTTCGTGCTATCCATGATGATCTCAGCCTCGCAGATGCTCCACAGTATTTCCAGCCGCCGCTCCAGATCCGAAACGTGGATTTCGAGTAGCTGCAGCTGGAGACACATCCTGCACACGTGTTCGCCCTGGATACTTGAAGTCTCCCTGACTTCCCACATTGCACAGGAGGATCACTCCACATTGCTGAGCTGCCCTGCCATGACCTACCCTTAATTTATCCCCCTAAATTACCCAAAAATTAAATTATTTACACTAGGGACCTTGATTCTCATCCAAAAAACACGACCTCCTTTATTGATAAAACTGTAGACCTTTCCCTTTACTTTTAGTTACTTACCCAGCTATTTAGAGTAACTCCCTAACAGCAGACACTCACCAACCAATCACCTTGCAGCCTTCCTGTGACATCACTGCTCACTTTGTTTTCAAACTCCGGCGTGCCTGGACTGCTCTCCGCTCCTCTCCCGGAAGGTGAGTGACTGGGCCGCGATCCTCAGGCTCAATTTATCGGCTCCACTCTCGGTGTTCTCCCCACAGGTCCGCTCCTCTCCTGGAAGGTGAGTGACTGGGCCGCAATCCTTGGGTTCAATTTATCGGCTCCACTCTCGGTGTTCTCCCCACAGGTCCACTCCTCTCCGCTCCGCCCCCGGAAGGAAAGTAAGTCTGGTATCTGTGACGGACAATGAGGAGAAACACAATATCAGGAGAGAGTGAAATACATTTTACTCTTCAGACGATATTATTTATTATATTTCAGCTGTTCCTTGTTTCACAAATATTTTGGCAGGCTTTTCAAATTTGTGAATGGGTTTCAGCTCTGACAATTTGCCGCTGTCAATCTCCACCCCATTTTCTCATTGCCCTTTGATGATCGGCGAAATAGCAGCTACCTGATTGGTGACATGAACCAGCCAATGAGATTCAGCAGACAGTAATCAATCAGAAGTAGCCGCACTGCATTCCTCCAGAAGGTAAAGCAGGGAAGTGCAGGAGGAATTCTTCACTCTTTGTGAAAGTATTTGTGAGATTGTGGAAATGTCTGGAAGAGGAGCAGGGGAGAGACCATGATCCTGTCTCAGGTAAGTTTTTGAGTAAAATGGCTGCAATCAATTCTGTAACTTCAGGCCAGGGAGTGTGTAACACCGTTCGGGTGGTGGTGAATGATATTGATGGAGATGCACCGGTTGATCGTACCTTCTTCATTAAGAAAATCCTTATTGATTGCTGTGGATTCCAAGCTGCGAACATCTTCTGCCTGCAGGACTTCCCCAGCAGTGGATATTTTGACGTGACGTCCAAGAACATGGCGGATGCATCAAGTTCCTGAAGGTGTTCAAGGAGAAGGGAAAGCAGGCGCCGCTGTCGATCCTCACAATGGAGCCGCTCTTCACACTGCCATCGCAACGTGACCGTGTGGTGAGAAGCCACCTCTACAACCCCCATGTTCCTGTCGTGGATGTACTCACCTTCCTCACCAGGTATGTCGAGGTGGCCGGCAGCAGCACTGATGTCAAGGACCCATTTGGGAATTGGACCAGTTAGCGGCAGGTCAAGGTGACCTTGAAGGTCAATGCCAACGGAGCCATCATCCATCCTCCCTCCAGCTTCACTTTCGGGGGAAGTCGAGGCTTCATGGTCTATGCGGAGCAGCCCAGAGTTTGTTGTACCTGCGGCAAATCTGGTCTTGTGGCAGCTAACTGCAGCACAGTCGTCTGCAAGAACTGCAAGAAGGAAGGCCATCACACCAAGGACTGTAAACAGAGTAAGTGCTGCAACCTGTGAGGTGGGGCAGGCCACCTCTACAAAACCTGCCCGAACGCTGCCTCAGTTATGCTCAGGCAGCAAGGACCAAGGAAAGTCTGGGTTAAGGAACGGTGAACACGTCTGGTGCTGGGAAGGAAACAAGCAATCCTCCCCACAGCGATGAAAGTCTATCTGAGAAAGAGAAGAAAGGGGAGGCAGCTGCAACCAGTGACCCAACACCTACTCCATGCCTGGAAACTCCTCCTCCACAGACAGAATTAATGGAGGGGGAGGCAGCAGATGGACAAACAGGTCAGTGGCAGGTGGTACAAAGGAAGAACACAAAGTAAAAAGCTCCAAAAAAAGAACAGGTCACCACCCAAACCAATGGCAAGAGGAGGCTACCGTCTGAGACAGACTACAGCAGCTCCTCCTCACTGCACGAGGAAGGGCCGGAACGATGGCACCTCCAAAAGAAGCAGCAGAACTCAAAGGAGCTGGAAGATAAAGCCCCCCAGCTCCGGGGCACTGGAAGCTGTGACACGCCCAGCGCACCCCAAACCAAAAGCATGGAACCCAAGGAGATGCTCAGTGCACCCCAGCTCCGGGAGACCGAGAGCAGCGAAGTGTCCTGCGCACTCCAGCTCCAGCTCCGGGAAGTCAGGAACAGTGATGTCTTCGAGGAGGGACCGAGGGGAAAGACACCAACAGCAGAGGACAACCCAAGCCTTGCTGCCAACAAGACCCGTCCCCCACCTGCCGATGTCACCCCAGTGGAACAAAACCCTCATGAATAACCATGAGGGGTTTCTGGGCTCAACGAATGTGAAACAGCTTGCGGACACGATGGGTATGCAGGAACATACTCAAGGATTGGGACTAGCAAGGACACCTGGTGTGGTAAGCAACACCCAACTTTATAGTGGATATAAAGAATGCTTCGATTAACATGCATTGTGTTAAATCCACCACGTGATGTGTTTCAACCTTGGATGACTTCGCAAAGGTCAAAGCCGGCGTACTGTTTTGTCAGGAGTGTGGAATCCTGCACCGCAGCACTTACAGGCAATGGTCTCACGGGCCATCGATCTGGTCCAGAGGAAATGATTCCTGTTCCTCCGGCCTGGGTATTCTGCTGTGGGGAGGCAATTTAACCATCTCTGAAGTTAAGATGCTGGTGGGCGGTCGCCTTCTCGTAGCAGATGTAATGTACAACAATGCTCCGCTCCAGTTAAGCAACGTATATGCCCCGGTCCAATGCAGCGAGAGGCTGACCATCCTCCAGCAACTCCCACTGCTGCTGGCGACATCCAGGCCGGTCATTCTTGGAGGTGACTTCAACTGCATCATTGATGCAGCTGGACGATCTGGCAGTGACAACAGAAAACTGGACGCTACGCCCAGATTCTTAAAGGAAACAGTATAAAATGCCAAACTGCACAATGTCTTCAGCAAACCTGCAGACGGAGTGCAGCGTAGATACACCTGGTCAAGATCGGACGGGTCTGCCCGTTCCAGGATTGACTTCCTGTATGTGTCCCCTGCTTTCACGGTCAGATCCACCGACGTCAAGCCGGTGTTCTTCTCCGACCACTGCCTCTTACTGGTTGACTGTCACTTACAGGATGACCAGCGGGTTAGCAGGGGGACATGGAAGCTCAATGCTACACTGCTAACCCCAGAGAACATTGTGGAACTCAAAAGAGATTGAAAAAGTTGGAGAACAGTGAGACCCTCTTTGAGTATCCGGTGCACTGGTGGGAAGCGATCAAGGAGAACATCAAGAGGTTATTTATCTCCAAAGGTCTTCAGAGGGTAAGAGAGACAGAGGGAAATGTCCGCACTCCAGAAAAGAATGCAAAATCTGCTCCGGCTGCAGTCGATGGGTGTCGAGGTCAAGGAGGTGCTCCAAGAGGTGAAGAGCCAGCAGGCCTCGGTCTTTGCCACGGAGGCCTCCAAGATCATCTTCCGGTCCAGAGTCTGCTCCATTGAGCAGGATGAGACGTGCTTGCGTTTCTTCTTCCAAAAGGTACACAGAGAGAGCTCTGTGATCAGCAGCCTGAAGGAAGAGGATGGCTCGGTCACAACTTCACACTCTGACATACTAAGGATTAGCAAATCCTTGAATGCTGGGCTGTAAGACGTGAAGTCTATGGACAGCACGTCCTCCCAGTCCTTCCTGTCATCTATCACAGAGGTCTTAGATGACAGCATGCAGGAGAATCTGGACAAACCGCTAACTCTGGACAAGCTGACAAAGGCCATCAAGTCATTTGAGACGAAGAAAACTCCCGGAAGCGACGGCTTACCAGTTGAGTTGTATTCGGCCCTGTGGGACTGGGTCAGCCCAGACCTGCTGGAAGTGTACGAGAGTACGCTCCTGGCCGGCAGCATGTCAGAATCCATGAGGAAAGGCATCATCACCCTCATCTACAAGCAGAAGGGGGAGAGGGCAGAAATCAGAAATTGGCGGCCCATCTCACTGCTTAATGTAGACTACAAAATTCTGTCCAAAGTCATCGCCAGTCGAGTCAAGACTGCTCTGGAGTTGGTGATTCACCCTGATCAGACCTGTACTGTACCCAGCAGGAAGATCTCTGATAGCTTTGCTACTCAGGGATACGATCGCCTATGTATGGGTCAGGAGGGTGGACACCTGCCTCATCAGCCTGGACCAGGAGAAGGCTTTTGACAGGATATCGCACACATACATGATGGATGTGCTCTCCAAAATGGGGTTTGGGGAGGGAATCTGCAATTGGATCAAACTGCTCTGCACAAACATCAGTAGTACAGTCCAAACAATTGGGTGGGAATCAGAAAGTTTCCAATCAAATCTGGAGTCAGACAGGGCTGTCCTCTTTCCCCTGCCTTGTGTGTTTGCTGTATCGAACCCTTTGCTGAGTCTATTTGGAAGGATGCGGGCATAAGAGGGGTGACAATCCCAGGCAGTAGAGTCACTCAGGTCAAAGCCTCCCTGTACATAGATGATGTTGCAGTATTCTGATCGGATCCGCTGTCCATTCACAGACTGATGAGCATCTGCGACCAGTTCGAACTGGATTCGGGAGCCAATGTTAACCATGGCAAAAGCGAGGCCATGTTCCTTGGAAACTGGGCTGACCGATCCTTTGTCCCCTTCACCGTCAGGTCAGACTACCTGAAGGTGCTGGGGATATGCTTTGGCAGGGCCGGGACGTGCACCAAAACCTGGGAGGAGCGAGCAGCCAGGGTACAACATAAACTGAGCAAGTGGGAGCAGCGATCTCTCTCTATTATGGGTAAGAACCTGGTCATCAGGTGCAAGGTGCTCACGTTGTTGCTGTAAGTGGCACAGGTCTGGCCCATACCCCACTCCTGTGCTGTGGCGATCACCCGAGCCATTTCCCGCTTTATCTGAAGACGCAAAATGGACAGGGTCCGGAGGGACACGATGTTCAAACCTCTGAATGAAGGCGAAAAAATGTACTCAACATCGCCTTCAACCTGATGGCCGCCTTAGTATGTGGCTGCATCAAGCTGTGCGTAGAGCCCCAGTATGCAAGCACCAACTGTCACTATGTGCTGAGGTTCTATCTGACCCCGGTGTTGCGAAGGATGGATCTGGTCACATTGCCACGGAACGCTCCATCCAGTTGGACTGTGCGTTCGTGGAAATGTTTGTGTGGAAAAACACCTTTGACCACCAATCCATCAGGCAGTGGTCTGCACGGAATGTCCTCAAGTATATTTTTGGAAAAGAAAAGTCTGGAAGAGGAAAGACCGGCGGGAAAGCTCGGTCCAAGGCCAAGTCTCGCTCCTCCCGGGCTGGACTGCAGTTCCCGGTGGGCCGTGTTCACAGGCTCCTGAGAAAGGGCAACTATGCTGAGCGTGTGGGTGCCGGAGCCCCGGTCTATCTGGCTGCTGTGCTGGAGTATCTGACCGCTGAAATCCTCGAGTTGGCCAGTAACGCGGCCCAGGACAACAGGAAGACCCGCAACATCCTCAGACACCTACAGCTGGCTGTCCAGAATGACGAGGAGCTCACCAAGCTGCTGGGAGGGGTGACCATCACTCAGGGCTGGGTGCTGCCTAATATCTAGGCCATGCTGCTGCCCAAGAAAACCAGCGCTCCGGGCACAAAAACCAAGGCAATCTGCCAGGATTTTATCAAATACCCAAAGGTTCTTTTCAGAGCCACCCACAGTATCATTCTTGTAAATCTCCTCTGTACTCTCTACACAGCAATTATGTCCTTTCTGTAATGTGATGACCAGAACTGTACGCAATACTCCAGCTGTGGCCAAACCACCGTTTTAAACAGTTCTCGCATTACATCCCTGCTTTTGTCGACCAAGAAAGGAAAGCATTCCATATGCCTTCTTCACCACTCTGTCTACCTATCCTGTCACTTTCAGGGACCTGTGGACATGCACTCCAAAGTCTCTCACTTCTTCTACCCATCTCAATATCTTCCCGTTAATTTTGTATTCCCTTGCTTTGTTTGCCCTCCCCAAATGCATTACCTCACACTTCTCCAGATTGAATTCCATTTGCCACTTTTCCGCCCACTCAATTAATCCATTCATATCATTCTGAAGTCTGCAGCCATCCTCCTCACTATCAATTACACGGCCAATTTTTGTGTCATCAGCAAATTTCCCAATCATAGTTCCCACATTTAATTCCAAATAATTAATTTTTTTTTGAAGAGATACAGCACTGAAACAGGCCCTTCGGCCCACCGAGTCTGTGCCGACCATCAACCATCCATGTTATACTAATCCTACACTAATTCCATATTCCTACCACATCCCCACCTGTCCCTATATTTCTCTACCACCTTCGTAGGGACAATTTATAATGGCCAATTAACCTATCAACCAGCAAGTCTTTGGCATGTGGGAGGAAACTGGAGCACCCAGAGGAAACCCACACAGACACAGGGAGAACTTGCATACTCCACACAGGCAGTGCCCAGAATTGAACCCGGGTCGCTGGAGCTGTGAGGCTGCGGTGCTAACCGCTGCGCCACTGTGCTGCCCGTCTGGTAATATACACCACAAACAGCAAGGGACCCAACACTGAGCCCTGTGGAACGCCACTGAAAACTGCTTTCCATTCGCAAAAACATCCGTTGACTACTCTCCTTTGTTTCCTGTCACTGAGTCAATTTTGGATCCAACCTGCCACATTCCCCTGTATCCCATGGGCTTTCATTTTATTGATCAGACTGCCATGTGGGACCTTATCAAATGCCTTACTAAAATCCATGTAAACCACATCCACCGCACTATCCTCATCAATGTTCCTTGTTACTTCCTCAAAAAACTCAATAAAGTTAGTGAGACATGACCTTCCCTTAACAAATCCATGCTGACTATCCCTGATTAATCCGTGCCTTTCGAAGTGGTAGTTTATCCTGTCCCTCAGAATTGATTCGAATAATTTACCCACCACTGAGGTCAGACTTACCACATCCTTTTAAAATAATAGTACAACGTTCGCAGACCTCCAATCCTCCGGCACCTCCCCCATATCCAGTGAGGATTTGAAGATGATCCTCAGCGCATCCACTATTTACTCCCTGGCTTCCTTTAACAACCTCAGATGCAAACCATCTGGCCCTGGTGATTTATTCATTTTCAAGGATGTCAGACCCTCTAGTACTTCCACTCTCATTATGCTTATCGTATCTAATATTTCACACTCCTCTTCTTTTACTACAATGTCTGCATCATCCCTCTCCTTTGTGAAGGCAGAGACAAAAAACTCATTAAGAACCCCGCCCACATCTTCTGGATCCACACAGAAGTTCCCTTGTACATCTCTGATAGGCCATACCCTTTCCTTAGTTATCCTCTTGCTCTTAATGGACTGATAAAACATCCTTGGGGTTCCTTCAAGTAGTTGTATCCAGTCCACATCCACCAAATCACCTCTCAGTTTTGTAAAATTTGCCTTCCCCCAATTTAGAACTTTTACTTTTCGAGCTGCCCTGCCATTACTAAGCTTTACAAACTCATTATTGCTCGTGTAATAAGTGTAATAAGTAGAATAATTTACCAGTTACTCGCCGATCAGCTTCTTCCCCTGTACCATGGAGGCTGAAAAGGCAGAAGAGACCAAAGAGCACCTCTTTCCCCTAGTCAGTGAAGTCCCTCACACATCAACTCACAGCTTTACACTCTGTCCAAACAGCACTTTCTAATTAGTAATTATTCATAAATTACACTAACTAAAACATTAGTAACATGACCAATTACAAGGTAGCGATTTGAGGGTTTTTAAACAAAGAGCTTTTTTCCCTATCCCAAAGGCTCTTTTCAGATCCACCCACAGTATCTGAAAGGGCTGATTACTGTCTGAAGTCTGCTGTACCCACACCTCTGTCTATCCCTCTTCATCCAGAACAACCAGTGATATCTTCCATTCCTTTCACCATCATGTGTTTAACTCGCTTCTCCTTATAGACAGTCAGATATCAATGTAATAATGAAATGATCTGTGTCAGTGCTGGCCATTTCCCTGTCCTGATTTCAGACCCCACTCTGGACACTTGTTTCCCATTCCAGGACCTTCTTGTATTAATATTCAGCACCACCTGTCAGTCAGAAACTTGTCTCAATGAACCGATCCTTTTACTGAACTTCCAACTGCTGCTGTCTATTTCTCGAGGGAAAGAGCTGCACACTGTGTAAGGATGTGAGGGGAATGTAACCCGGCTGCTGGTGAGAAGGTCCCGTCTTCTCAATCAAAAGCCTTTTATTTTACTACAGTGATTCCCAGATTCCCAGCTGGTCTGTTGAGGATTTTGTTTTCACAGAAATATCTTGTTAAATACAAATCTGATTCCAACATGTCAGTAACAGGACAGAATGGGAACCTTTTAAAAGGATGAAGCAACTATTTCAGTGGCTTCTCACTGTTCCCCTGAAGCCTGTGTGAAGGGGAATTACCAATAGTCTGTAATTTATTACTTCCACACCGAGTTTGAGTTATTTGTCGCGTGAAAGATTGCTGAACGGAGTGTTTTACTGTCAGTTACGGATGAGAAGTTGACAAAAATTGGCAAAATAAAGCTGTTCATAAAATAGCACCGGCAATTTGAGTCGGTAAAAGCAAAATTGTGTTTTAAAAGTTTATTTAAACCGCTACGGGAAAATAGATTTTTATGTACTTTTCCAGTCGATCACTTCTTTTCCACAGTGAAATTGGCGGCTTTCACAAATTCAAATATTCTGCCAGGTTGATAGGTTCAACCAATGATTTTTTGTATTTTGTGCTTCGAGATTCTCTGATTGAATCATTCACATAAGCTAATGGCTGTGTGGCCTAATGGATAAGGCGTCTGACTTCGGTATAGTCTATGATGTTATCAGAAGATTGCAGGTTCGAGTCCTGCCACGGTCATTTTGACCCAAAGGGATTATGCAGGAATTTGGGGATTGAGTCGGGTACTGAACAGATTGGAAACCCGACATGGACTTAATGGGGCGAATGGCCTCCTCATGTGCTGTCACTGACTTTGTGAGAAGAGGGTGACCAATCAGAAGTGGGCTGGGGTTCCAGCGGGTTCAAACTGCAGGAATTCCAGGTCCCGAAATGACTGAGCTGAAACTGATCAGTTTCACTGCAGGAAACACCGTCTCGGGGGAAATAACATCACAAATAATTCCATTTGACTAATTATTCAATTATTAAACAATGGGCAGATGTGAAGGTGCGATGTTACTTTTCACTGTGAGGGGAGAATCCGCCATCTGGGTAAATCAGCAACTTTGTAACATCGTCTGTACGTTTAGAAAAGAAACGATGAAAACTCTCCCCATAACCCTGGTGCGGTGGAAAGGCTCAATTCAGAGATTGGAATAGAACGAGAGCACAACATAAATCATTAACTGATATTTCCGGCATAAAACACACCCCAGCTCCCGTTCCCATGTCACTGCTGTCCCTATGAGGCGGTGGGTGACTCTGAAAAGAGACTTTGTTTTGTGTTGCTGCAGGAAAACCACAAAGATCCTCCCAGGCAGTGAAACTCGTCTTCCCAGAATCTCCATACCAGATTGAAACAGAAAACGCAAAGACAGTGAGAGAGTTCCAGAGAGTTACTGAGCATTAAAACCAATGAAATAAACCAATTCTAGAGAGATGTTGGTGCAGTTTTGTTCAGAGCGATTGTGGCTCTTAAAAGAGCTGTTGTGTTTCGAGTGTTTTCACTACATGGTGGAGTTTTCCTTGGATTTGATGTAGTTGGTCACTCACTTTGTCCCTTCTCACATTCCGAGCGCTTTGTTGGGTGGAAATATTTATTCAGGCAGTTTCAACAGCTCAGAGCCGACATTGAGTCAGAAACCATAAATGGGAGTACGGGACACAGACAAGGAATTTACGCTGGACCTTTAGAAATCTCACTGGTTATAGGCCTCAGTTAGAGCGTAGTGTCTAATTCCATGCTCCACACTTTAGCAGGAATGTCAAGGCCTTAGAGAGGGTGCAGAGGAGATTTACTGGAATGGTATCAGAAATGCAGGAATTCAGCTAATGTGGAAAGAATAGGGGTCTGGGGTGTGTGAAGCTGGGGTCCTTCTTCTTAGAGTAGAATGGCAGTTAATAGTTGCGTTCAACATTGTGAAGATATTTTATATGAATAAAGAAGTTTGACTGCAATTAGACAGAGCCTTGTTGAGATCACACATTATGGGCAGCACAGTGGCGCAGTGGTTAGCACCGCAGCCTCACAGCTCCAGCAACCCGGGTTCAATTCTGGGTACTGCCTAGGTTGAGTTTGCAAGTTCTCCCTGTGTCTGTGTGGGTTTTCTCCAGGTGCTCCGGTTTCTTCCCACAAGCCAAAAGACTTGTTGGTAGGTAAACTGGCCATGATAAATTGTCCCTGGTTTAGGTAGGTGGGAGAGAAATATAGGGTCGGTGGGGATGTGGTAGGAATATGGGATTAGTGTCGGATTAGTATAAATGGGTGGTTGTTGGTCGGCACAGACTCGGTGGGCCGAAGGGCCTTTTTCAGTGCTGTATCTTTCTGTGACTCTAGAGATGTGGATGCTCGTTGGGTATATCCAAGAGAGAGATCGATAGGTTTTTGGATACTAAGGGAATCAAGGGATCTGTGCTAGTGTGGCAAGATGGAGTTGATGTAGAAAATCAGCTGTGATCTTATTGAATGGCAGAGCTATTTCGATGGGCCGAATGGCCCACTCCTATTTTTTATGTAACGTTCCATTCCTCTCAGGGAATATTTTATTTTCAAAAAGAGAAATACTGCACACACTGGAAATCTGAATAATAACAGAAGATTCTGGAAACACTCAGCAGTTCCAGCAGTATCTGTGTAGAGAGGAAGGTAGGAGCAATGTTTCAGGTCTATAGAAGGGTCACAGAAATGGACCATTAACCCGAGCTTCTCTTCTCCACAGTTGTTTCCGGACTGGCTGAGTGTTTTCAGTATTTTAGGCTTTTTCTTTCTGTATTTCATCCATTTCCCACTTGACTATTTGCTGTGAAACTTTCAGCGTTGTGCTCAATTCCTGGTGTCGTTGTGTTTCCTTTATTTGAAGTAATGTAAATAGTATCCTGAAATGAATTTGCCAAATGGTTGGGCAAATTGTTACAACCAGTTTTTGAGCAAGTTCTCCACATGCACAGTGAAGGATTCCTTCACATTTGCGAAGACCATACAGGACTTGCATATCGATAGCAATGCCGTGTCCATGTGTCATTTGACATTGCTAGCCTATTCACCAATGTACCACTTCAGGAAGCCATAGATATTTGCACTGCAGTGCTATATCATGGTGATCTAGACCCGTCACCATTGTGTGAATCAGTATTCATTGAACTTATGAACTCGGCAACTTGCACAGTTGGGTTCAGTTTTATTGACACCATGTATCGCTGGTGTTGCCATGGGATCACCTCTAGGCCCAGCTCTCACAAACATCTTTGTTGGATTCCATGACAAACCTGTTTTTAAGGGAATGACACCTAACCTCCGACCTTTTGCATATTTCCAATATGTAGATGATACGTTTGCTAAATTTGAATCCGCAGCTGCATGAAATAATTTCCTTGCACGTCTTCATGGGCTCCATCCTACACTCAAATTCACCTTTGGAATGGAGCAGTCAAATGAGTTCCCTTTCCTTGATGTACTAGTTGAGAAATCTGCTAAGGGGTTTTCTACCACGGTCTACCGCAAACCTACCTTCACTGGTCAAAACACGCGTTAGGATTATTACAATTCCACGCGCTATAAGATTGGTCTTATCGACAACCTCATAAATAGGGCTGAGCCATTTGCTCACCATGCAAGCTTGATGCTGAAATAGGGTGAATCAAAGACATCCTGCATTACAATGGCTACACTGATCAGATCATTTCTCACTGAGTATCGCACAAACCTATAAACGGGCTGAAGGACGTCATTTTGAGCACTGAAAAGTGCCCAGTCTCCCTCAAATTACCCTGGAAGGGTAATATATCCCCAGTATTTGAGTAACAGGTGAAGCGAGCTGTTTCCTGCTGTTACTATGCAGGAGCAACAAGTGTGGTGTTCGCCACGAACAGGATGCTGCTGTCAAGCAAAAGAGACGTCCTGCCTATCACACAAATAAGTAACGTGATATATGAATTTTAATACCAGTGTGATGCTAGGTTTCTAGACCGTACATCCCAAAACTGGTGGATTGTATCAAATAACATGTCCCTTCCGCTGTTCGCAATGGGCCCCACCCAACCAACCCGTGCTTGCAAAACTCAAAACACAGTATCCAACATGAGATGTGATTCCACAATAGGACAACATTTGCTAAATAATTCTCAGTGTGCTAAGAATTACACTGACAACGAATTTAAGACTGTCAGTAGGGCTCGCAGTGTGGTGCACTGGTGTGTACTGTAAACTACATGTATTAATACACAGGGCCCTGTTCTTTGCAGACAGAAAGAACATGCACACATGTTGTGCCAGTTTCAGCTAAACAAAATAAGTGACAGCCATTCACTGGCTCATTCCACAGGGCAATGGCTTGACCACTCAGAGTCAAGCTGCCTGGTTTAAATTTCAAACAAAGCTGGGCAGTTATCTGTCAGTTACCAAAAACTGATGCATTCTGAATGGCAATGCCTCGACCAATCAGAGTTCACTTGCCAACCAATCAGCACTCTCTTCTCATACAGAAGAAAGTTGTTGTTTTCCCTTAAATTGGTATTCTTGTGGATTGCCCTGCTGAGTGCAAGACGAAAACAACTGGCTACCAAAGTTTGGACAACATGTCACTATTTTCACGAAATGATTACTTTTATTTTCAATATAAAAATATAAAGCAATATGAGTGTAACATTTACAGACAAATTCTATTACCTCACATTGCCTGATTCTTTCACACTGACAGACTATGTGAACTACTGTCCCGATTTTGCAGTTCTCACTTCCAGTTAGCAAATGTCAGCAATCTGTGATACAGTGCAGTTTACAGACCAGACCGTCAATCACAACATGCAATAATTGTTCAGCTTATGTTGGACTGGTGGGATTTAGAAATACTAGGAATTGAGATGAGCTGTTATTGCATTTAATTATTTGTTTCATGGGATGTGGACGTCGCCAGCCAGGCCAGCATTAATTGTCCATCCCTAATTGCCCATGAGAAGGTGGTGGTGAGCTTCCTTCTTGAACCACTGCAGTCCATGTGGGGTAGGTACACCCACAGTGCTATTAGGAAGGGAGTTCCAGGATTTTTACCCAGCGACAGTGAAGGAAGGAATGGCGATATAGTTCCAAGTCAGGATGATGTGTAGCTTGGAGGAGAACTTTCAGGTGGTGGTATTCCCATGCATCTGCTGCCCTTGTCCTTCTAGGCAGTAGAGGATGCAGGTTTGGAAGGTGCTGCCTGAGTAGCCTTGGTGCATTGTTGCAGTGCATCTTGTAGATGGTACACACTGCTGCCACTGTACGTCAGTGGTGAAGGGAGTGAATGTTGTGGACGGGGTGCCAATCAAGCGTGTTGCTTTGTCCTGGATGGTGTCGAGCTTCTTGAATGTTGTTGGAGCTGCACCCATCCGGGCAAGTGGATAGTATTCCATCACACTCCAGACTTGTGCCTTGTAAATGCTGGACAGGCTTGGGGAGTCAGGAGGTTAGTTACTCACCGCATGATTCCTATCCTCTGACCAGCTCATGTAGTCACACTATTTATAAGGCTACTCCAGTTCAGTTTCTGGTCAATGGGAACCCCCAGGAAGTTGATAGTGGGGGATTCAGTGATCGTAATGCCGTTGAATGTCAATGGGAGATCGTTAGATTCTCTCTTGTTCGAGATGGTCATTGCCTGGCACTTGTGTGGCGCGAATGTTACTTGCCACTTATCAGCCCAAGCCTGGATATTGTCCAGGTCTTGCTGCATTTCTACATGGACTGCTTCAGTATCTGAGGAGTCGCGAATGGTGCTAAATTTTGCAATCATCAGTGAACATTCCCACTTCTGACCTTATGATTGAAGGAAGGTCACTGATGAAGTAGTGAAGAAGGTTGGGCCGAGGATACTACCCTGAGGAACTCCAGCAGTAATGTCCTGGAGCTGAGATGACTGACCTCCAACAATCACAACCATTTTCCTTTGTGCTAGGTACGATTCCAACCAGTGGAGAGTTTTCCTCTTGATTCCCATTGACTCCAGTTTTGCTCTGGCTCCTTGATGCCATACTCAGTCAAATGCTACCTTGATGTCAAGGGCAGACACTCTCACCTCACCTCTTGAGTTCAGCTCTTTTGTCCTTGTTTGAACCAAGGCTGTAATGAGGTCAGGAGCTGAATGGCCCTGGCGGAACCCAACTGAGCGTCACTGAACAGGTTATTGCAAAGCAAGTGCCCCGTCGATGAATCTTCCATCACTATACTGATGATTGAGAGTAGACTGATGAGGCAGCAATTGGCTGGGTTGGAATTGTCCTGCTATTTGTGTACAGGACATACCTGGGCAATTTTCCACATTGCCGGGTAGATGCCAGTATTGTACCTGTACTGGAACAGCTTGGCTAGGGGCGCAGCACGTTCTGGAGCTCAGGTCTTCAGTACTATTGCTGGAATATTGTCAGGGCACGTAGCCTTTGCTGTATCCAGTGCCTTCAGTCGTTTCTTGATATCACATTGAGTGAATCGAATTGGCTGAAGACTGGCATCTGTGATGCTGGGGACTTCAGAAGGAGGCCGAGATGGATCATCAACCCAGCACTTGTGGCTGCAGATTGTTTCAAATTCTTCATCCTTGTCTTTTGCACTGATGTGCTGGGCTCCCCCATCATTGAGGTTGGGGATATTTGTGGAGCCACCTCCTCCTGTTGGTTGTTTAATTGTCCACCACCATTCATCATTGGATGTGGCAGGGTGTAGATCTGATCCGTTGGTTGTGGGATCACTTAGCCCTGTCTATTACATGCTGCTTCTGCTGTTTGGCATGAAAGTAGTCCTGGGCTGTAGCTTCATCAGGCTGACGCCTCATTTCAAGGTATGCCTGGTGCTGCTCCTGGCATGCCCTCCTGCACTCTTCATTGAATTAGGGTTGATCCCCCAGCTTGTTGGTAATGTTAGAGTGGGGGAATATGCCGGGCCATGAGGTTATAGAATGTGGTTGACTACAATTCTGCTGCTGCTAATGGTCCACAGTACCTCATGGATGCCCAGTTATACATTGCTAGATCTGTTCAAAATCTATCCCATTTAGCACAGTGGTAGTGGCACACAACACGATAGAGGATATCATCAATGTGAAGACAGGACTTCATCTCCACAAGGACTGAGCAGTGGTCACTCCAAACCAATACTGTCATAGACAGATGATCTGCGGCAGGCAGATTGGTGAGGCTGAGGTCAAGCATATTTTTCCCTCTTGTTAGTTCCCTCACCACCTACCGCAGACCCAATCGAGCAGCTATGTCCGTTAGGACTCGGCCAGCATGGTCAGTAGTGGTGCTACCGAGCCACTCACTGTGATAGACATTGAAATCCCCCAGCCAGACTACATTCTGGACCCTTGCCACCCTCAGTGCAACCTCCAAGTGGTGTTCATCAGTCTCTCGCTGTCTCTTGCTGGTTTGCTCAGTACCTTTCTCTGTCTGTTCCTTTCTGGGTCCGAATGATCTCTATCCGGTTTTCTGTGTGTCTTTCTCTGCCTGCCTCATTGTCGGTGCTGTTACTCTGTGTCCTTGTGTCATTGTGCAGTGAGGGTGAGTCCGTCAGCACGTGTGTTGCTGAGTCCGGGATTCTTGAGAAATCCGACTACAATCCTAATTTTATAAAAACATTGGGGAAATGAACATATTTCACTAACGGGCAGCTAAAATTTAAAACAGCAGTTAGCAGAGTGGCGCAGCGGAAGTGTGCTGGGCCCATAACCCAGAAGTCGTTGGATCGAAGCCATTCTCTGCTATTTATGCTTCGTAACAATGCAAACTGTTCACTTTCAAAACACCAAGTATTTCCCCATAATAACAAGATGCTTCCAAAGGCACTCTTTTGCAATCAGCTTCTTCCTTCTACTGAACACATCAATCAGTAACAACTCACTTTTGCTCACACGAACACAAGCTGCAAACACGGACCAGCCGAGTCTCTCCCACTTTGTCAACCCCTTCCTGCAGAGCCTCCTCTCCACCACCAGATGGTGATGTTGGCCACAATAAAACCAGGACAAATGGTCACAGTGAGGAGACGGTCAGGAACAGAAAATAAAACAATAACAGGGAAAACCTTTACACAACAACAGGGTACATCTTTACACAACAGAAAACATATTTACACACCAGGAAATACCTTTAGGCAACAGGGAGTACACAATCATACAAATGCCTTGTTTCTCCGTCTCAGTCTCGTTGTCTCTCTCTCTGTCCCTCAGTTTTGCTTCCTCAGAGTCTATTGGTTTTCTGTGTGTTTTTCTGTCTGTCCCGTTGTCGATGGTGCTACTCAGCGTCCTTGTAACATTGTGTAGCCAGGCTGAGCCTCCCAACACCTGTATTGCTGTAATAAAAACAGAAAATGCTGGAAATGCTCAGTAGGTCTGGCAGCATCTGTGGAGAAAGAAACAGTTAACAGTTCAGATCTGTTTCCTTAGCTCACATTAACTTTGTTCTCTCTCAACAGATGCCGCCAGACCTGCTGACTATTTCAAGCATTTTCTGTTTATGTTTCAGATTTCCAGCATCTGCAGTATTTTGCTTTTGTACGTGTGTTGCTATCTCTGGGACTGTTTGAGTGCAATGCTATTGCTTTATAAACAGCGTTGAAACAAACATTTATCTCGCTAACACACAGCACTAATACACAGCTGGATAGAAACAGCAGCCTGCAGCAGAGGGCGCAGTGGAAGTTTATTAACACAAATAATTCACCAACACTATATTTACTGCTATCCCCAATCACACCACGCTTCGTCTTAACACGTTTTACTCTTTATTTGCATCAACATCTTCCTTCCAGTAAACACTTCAATTTGGAACACAGCTTCCAAATCACCTTTATTCACAAACCCCAACACACACCAGCCCAGACTTTCCCCTTCCTGTCAACCCATTCCTGCATCACTGCCTCTCCACCAACAGTTGTTGCTAGTATCATCCAATCATAGAATGGCTGCAGCACAGAAGGAGGCCATTCAGCCTGTCGAACCCGTGCTGGCTCTCTGTTAGAGCACTAAAATAAAAGCAAAATACTGCGGATGCTGGAAATCTGAAACAAAAACAAGAAATGCTGGATTCACTCAGCAGGTCTGGCAGCATCTGTGGAAAGGTCACTGACCCGAAACGTTAACTCTGCTTCTCTTTCCACAGATGCTGCCAGACCTGCTGAGTGAATCCAGCATTTCTTGTTTTTGTCTCTGTTAGAGCAACTCACCTCATTTCACTCCCCAGTCAGTTCAATTTTGGAGGTGGGAAAACTTCTCGAAAGAATAATTCGGGACAAAATTAATAGTCCCATGGACAAATGTGGGTTAATTCAAGAAAGCCAGCATGGATTTCTTAAGGGAAAATCATGTTTAACTGTCCTGCTGGAGTTTTTTGATGAGGTAACAGAGAGGGTTGATGAGGGCAATGCTGTTGATGTGGTCCACATGGACCTTCAAAAGGTCTGGCAACATCTGAAAGGTCACTGACCTGAAACGTTAACTTTGCTTCTCTCTGTACAGATGCTGCCTGACCTGCTGAGTATTTCCAGCATTTCTTGTTTTCATTATGGCACTAGTTCCCTTTTCAAACTTACAGAATTAACCACAATAGTGTACTCTGAGATTCAAGTTAAATATCAGCCCAATATTTACACACATTATGAGTTTATAAGTTTCAGTATTAATTCCCATAGTGCATCCTGACATATACATTAGATATAACATAACATAAGAACAGAAGAAATAGGAGCAGGAGTAGGCCATTCGGCCCCTCAAGCCTGCCCTGCCATTCAGTAAGATCATGGCTGATCTGCCCCAGACCTCAACTCCTCTTTCATGCCAGCTCTTCATAGACCTCAACTCTCCAATATTTCAAAAATCTATTTACATCCTCTTTAAATACTTTCAGTGATTTAGCCTCCAATACTGTCTGGGGTAGAGAATTCCAGACATTCACTACCCTCTGAGAGAAGAAATTCCTTTGCATCACAGTTTAAATGAGTGTCCCCTTATTCTGTAACTATGTCGCCTAGTTTGAGATTCCCCCATTAGTGGAAACATCTTCTCAACATCGACCCTGTTAATAAAAACAAGAAATGCTGGAAATACTCAGCAGGTCTGGCAGCATCTGTGAAGAGAGCAGCAGAGTTAATGTTTCAGGTCAGAGACCCTTCTTCACCCTGTTAAGCACCCTCAGAATCTTGTACGTTTCAGAAAGAGCACCCCTCATTCTTCTAAACACGAATGAATAACCTGTTTAGCCGTTCTTCATAAGTCAACCCCTTCATCCCAGGAATCAGCTGAGTGAATCGCTTTTGAACTCCTCCAATGCCAGTACATCCTTTCTTAAGTCTAAATCTCAAGTGCGTCATCAGATTGCGAGAATCTGAAAGATAGCATAACCTGAGATACAAACTGAGATTTCAGTTTAAAACTCCCCTGGATTGTGAAACTAAAAGATACAATAGCAATTCAATTTGTATAGACTGTGCTTTGGATCATATTCCAACCCTCATACAGTATCAGACTGGACGATACTGTAGCAATTCCATTAGTGCAGACTCAGCTCTACATTACAGAGCAGGGAACATATTTAAACAACCCGGAACACTTTTACACAAGACGGATCATATTTACACAACTGAGAAGATCTTTACCCAACAGGGAACCATTTTACACAATAACAGAGAACATCTTTACACAACAGCGAATATAGTTACACAGCAGAGAACATATTACACAGCAGGAAATATCTTTAAAAGAACACAGGGAACATCTTTACACAACAGAGAACACAATTACATAAGTCATCAGTCTTTCGCTGTCTCTTGCTGGTTTGCTCAGGACCTTTCTCTGTCTGTTCCTTTCTGAGTCCTGATAATATCTTCCTGGTTTTCTGTGTGTCTTTCTCTGTCTGTTCCTTTCTGCGTCCTGATAATCTCTTCCTGGTTTTCTGTGTGTCTTTCTCTGTCTGTTCCCTTCTGGGTCCGAATGATCTCTACCCGGTTTTCTGTGTGTCTTTCTCTGCCCGCCTCATTGTCGGTGCTGTTACTCTGTGTCCTTGTGTCATTGGGCAGTGAGGGTGAGTCCGTCAGCACGTGTGTTGCTGAGTCCGGGATTCTTGAGAAATCCGACTCCAATCCTATTTTTATAAAAACATTGGGGAAATGAACATATTTCACTAACAGGCAGCTAAAATTTAAACCAGCAGTTAGCAGAGTGGCGCAGCGTCAGCGTGCTGGGTCGACGGATCGAAACCGTTCTCTGCTATTTATGTTTGGTCGGAAGACAAACAGTTCACTTTCAAAACATCAAGTGTTTCCCCATAATAACAAGATGCGCTCGATTGCGATCAGCTTTTTCCTTCTCGTGAACACATCAATCAGTAACAACTCACTTTTGCTCACACGAACACAAGCTGCAAACACGGACCAGCCGAGTCTCTCCCACTTTGTCAACCCCCTTCCTGCAGAGCCTCCTCTCCACCACCAGATGGTGATGTTGGCCACAATAAAAACAGGACAAATGGTCACAGTGAGGAGACGGTCAGGAACAGAAAATAAAACAAAAACAGGGAAAACCTTTGCACAACAACAGGGGACATCTTTACACAACAGAAAACATATTTACACAACAGGAAATACCGTTATACAACAGGGAGAACACAATCATACAAATGCCTTGTTTCTCCATCTCAGTTTCGTTGTCTGTCTCTCTCTCTCCGTTCCTCACTTTTATTTCCTCACAGTCTATTAGTTTTCTGTGTGTTTTTCTCTCTGTCCCGTTGTCGATGGTGTCACTCAGCGTCCTTGTAACATTGCGTAGCCAGGCTGAGCCTCCCAACACCTGTGTTATAGAAAATAGACCATAGAACAGTACAGCACAGCAATGGCCCTTCGGCCCACGATGTTGTGCCGAACCTTTAACCTACTCTAAGATCAAAACTACCTACATACCTTTCATTCTACTATCATCCATGTACCTATCCAAGAGACGCTTAAATGTCCCTAATGTATCTGCTTCTACTACCACCGCTGGCAGTGCATTCCACGCACCCACCACTCTCTGTGTGAAGAACCTACCTCTGACATCTCCCCGAAACATTCCTCCATCACCTTAAAATTATGCCCCCTGGTGATAGCCCTTTCCACCCTGGGAAAAAGTCTCTGGCTATCCACTCTATCTATGCCTCTCATCATCTTGTACCCCTCTATCAAGTCACCTCTCATCCTTCTTCGTTCCAATGGGAAAAGCCCCAGCACCCTCAACCTTTCTTCGTAAGACATGCCCTGCAGTCCAGGCAGCATCCTGATAAATCTCCTCTGCACCCTCTCCAAAGCTTCCACATCCTTCCTATAATGAGAAGACCAGAACTGAACACAATATTCCAAGTGTGGTCTAACCAGGGCTTTATCGAGCTGCAGCATAACCTCGCGGCTCTTAAACTCAATCCCCCTGTTAATGAAAGCCAACACACCATACGCCTTCTTAACAACCCTATCAAACTTGGGTGGCAACTTTGAGCGATCTATGGACATGGGCCCCAAGATCCCTGTTCCTCCACACTGCCAAGAATCCTGTTTTTAGCCTGTATTCTGCATTCAAATTCGACCTTCCAAAATGAATCACTTCACACTTTTCCAGGTTGAACTCCATCTGCCACTTCTCAGCCCAGCTCTGCACCCTGTCAATGTCCCGTTGCAACCTACAACAGCCTTCCACACTATCCACAACTCCAGCAACCTTTGTGTCATCGGCAAACTTGCTAACCCAGACTTCCACTTCCTCATCCAAGTCATTTATAAAAATCACAAAGCGCAGAGGTCCCAGAACAGATCCCTGCGGAACACCACTGGTCACGGAGCTCCAGGCTGAATACTTTCCATATATTACCACCCTCTGTCTTCTATGGGCCAGCCAATTCTGTATCCAGACAGCCAACTTTCCCTGTATTCCATGCCTCCTTACTTTCTGAATGAGTCTACCATGGGGAACCTTATCAAACTCCTTGCTAAAATCCATATACACCACATCCACTGCTCTTCCTTCATCGATGTGTTTTGTCACATCTTCAAAGAATTCAATAAGGCTTGTGAGGCATGACCTGCCCCTCACAAAGCCATGCTGACTGTCTCTAATCAAACTATGCTTTTCCAACTAATCATAAATCCTGTCTCTCAGAATCCTCTCCAATAATTTGCCCACTACCTACGTAGGACTGACTGGTCTATAATTCCCAGGGTTATCCCTATTCCCTTTCTTGAACAAGGGAATAACATTTGCCTCCCTCCAATCATGTGGTACTACTCCAGTGGACAGTGAGAACGCAAAGATCATCGCCAAAGGCGCGGCAATCTCTTCCCTCGCTTCCCGCAATATCCTTGGGTATATCCCGGCTGGCCCCAGGGACTTATCTGTCCTCATGTCTTTCAAAATTTTCAGCACATCCTCCCTCTTAACATCAACCTGTTCGAGCATATCAGCCTGTTCCACGCTGTCCTCACAAACGTCCAGGTCCCTCTCACTAGTGAATACTGAAGCAAAGTATTCATTTAGGACCTCCCCTACCTCCTCCGACTCCAGGCACAAGTTCCCTCCACTATCCCTGATCGGCCCTACCCTCACTCTGGCCATCCTCTTTTTCCTCACATAAGTGTAGAACGCATTGGGATTTTCCTTAATCCTACCCGCCAAGACTTTTTCATGTCCCCTTCTAGCTCTCCTAAGTCCATTCTTCAGTTCCTTCCTGGCTACCTTGTAACCCTCTGGAGCCCTGTCTGATCCTTGCTTCCTCAACCTTAAGTAAGCTTCCTTCTTCCTCTTGACTAGCTGTTCCACATTTCTTGTCATCCAAGGTTCCTTCACCCTACCATCCCTTCCTTGCCTCATCGGGACAAACCTATCCAGCAGTCGCAGCAAGTGCTCCCTAAACAACCTCCACATTTCTGTCGTGCATTTCCCTGAGAACATCTGTTCCCAATTTATGCACCCCAGTTCCTGCCTAATAGCATTGTAATTCCCCCTCCCCCAATTAAATATTTTCCCATCCCGTCCGCTCCTGTCCCTCTCCATGACTATAGTAAAGGTCCGGGAGTTGTGATCACTATCACCGAAATGTTCTCCCACCGAGAGATCTGCCACCTGGCCTTGTTCGTTGCCAAGCACCAAATCCAACATAGCCTCCCCTCTAGTCGGCTTACCTACATATTGAGTCAGGAAACCTTCCTGGACACACCTGACAAAAACTGCTCCCTCCAAACTATTTGCACGAAGGAGGTTCCAATCAGTATTAGGGAAGTTGAAGTCACCCATGACAACAACCCTGTTACTTCTGCACCTTTCCAAAATCTGCCTCCCAATCTGTTCCTCCGTGTCTCTGTTGCTATTGGGGGGTCTATAGAAAACTCCCAATAAAGTGACTGCTCCTTTATTGTTTCTGACTTCCACCCATAATGACTCAGCAGACAAACCCTCCTCGATGACCTCCCTTTCTGCAGCTGTGATACTATCGCTGATTAACAATGCCACTCCCCCACTTCTTTTACCTCCCTCCCTATTCCTTTTGGAACATCCAAACCCGGGAACATCCAACATCCATTCCTGCCCCTGTGATCTCCAAGTGTCCGTAATGGCCACAACATCGTAGCTCGAAGTACTGATCCATGCTCTAAGTTCATCACCCTTATTCCTGACACTTCTTGCATTAAAATAGACACACTTCAACCCATCATACTGGCTGCAACTTTGCCCTGTCAACTGTCTAACCTTCCTCACAGACTCTCTGCACTCGGTATCTGCCTGTTCAACAGCTACCCCATCCACTGATCCGTAGCTCCGGTTCCCATCCCCCTGCCAAACTGGTTTAAATCCTCCCGAGGAGCTCTAGCAAACCTCCCGCCCAGGATATTGGTGCCCCTCCAGTTCAGATGCAACCCAACCTTCTTGTACAGGTCCCACCTTCCCCAGAAGGTATCCCAATGATCCACATAACTGAAGCCCTCCCTCCTACACCAGCTCTGTAGCCACGTGTTCAGCTGCACTCGCTCTCTGTTTCTAGCCTCACTAGCACGTGGCACCGGTATCAATCCTGAGATTACTACTCTGCTCGTCCTGCCTTTTAGCTTCCAACCTAACTCCTATATTTGCTTTTCAGGTCCTCATCCCTTTTCCTAGCTATGTCATTGGTACAGATATGTACCACGACGTCTGGCTGCTCCCCCCCCCCCTTAAGAATCCTGTAGACTCGATCCGAGACATCCCTGACCCTGGCACCCGGGAGGCAACTTACCATCCGGGAGTCTCGTTCGCGACCACAGAATCTCCTGTCTGTTCCTCTAACCATTGAATCTCCTATCACTATCGCTCTCCTATTCTCCAACCTTCCCTTCTGAGCCGCAGAGCCAGGCTCAGTGCCAGAGAGCTGGTCGCTGTGGCTTTCCACTGGTAGGCACCCCCCCCACAACCGTATCCAAAACGGTATACTTATTATTGAGGGGAACGGGCACAGGGGATCCCTGCACTGTGCGCCTATTCCCTTTCCCTCCCCTGACGGTCACCCAGCTACCTTTATCCTGTGACTTAGGTGTCAGTACTTCCCTATAATTGCTCTCTATCATCCCCTCTGCCTCCCGCATGATCCGAAGTTCATCCAGCTCCAGCTCCAGTTCCCGAACGCGGTCTGCGAGGAGCTGGAGTTGGGTGCACTTCTCACAGGTGAAGTCAGCAGGGACACAAGTGGTGACCCTTACCTCCCACATCCTGCAAGAGGAGCATGCAACTGCCCTAGCTTCCATCCTCTCTACTCGAAATTGGCAACAGAGAATAAAAAAATATAAAGGAAAACCTTACCTTACCAAACCCTCCACACAAGAGTCCATTTTTTTGGTTGGAGGAGGAGGATGGGTGGGAGACACTACACGTGTTGTGTTTCGGGTTTAGCCACTGCCCGAATATATAAGTTCACTTACCCAGCAGACCCCGTGTCTGCGTCCGCCGAATCGCCAGGTAAGTACTTTATAGTGAAACATACCTTCCTGGCTGCCCCCTGGCTCGCACTATCACCGCTACTGCTGATCAAAGGTGTTGCTGTAATAAAAACAGAAAATGCTGGAAATGCTCAGTAGGTCTGGCAGCATCTGTGCAGAGAGAAACAGTTAACAGTTCAGGTCTGTTTCCTTAGCTCACATTAACTTTGTTCTTTCTCCACAGATGCTGCCAGACCTGCTGACTATTTCAAGCATTTTCTGTTTCTGTTTCAGATTTCCAGCATCTGCAGTATTTTGCTTTTCTCCGTGTGTTGCTATGTCTGGGACTGTTTGAGTGCAATGCTATTGCTTTATAAACAGCGTTGAAACAAACATTTATCTCACTAACACACAGCACTAATACACAGCTGGATATAAACAGCAGCCTGCAGCAGAGGGCGCAGTGGAAGTTTATTAACACAAATAATTCACCAGCACAATATTTACTGCTATCCACAATCACACCACCCTTCATCTTAACACGTTTTACTCTCTATTTACATCAACTTCTTCCTTCCAGTAAACACTTCAATTTGGAACACAGCTTCCAAATCACCTTTATTTACAAACCTGAACACAAGGTGCAAATGCTGCAAACACACACCAGCCCAGACTTTCCCCTTTTTGTCAACCCATTCCTGCATCACTGCCTCTCCACCAACAGTTGTTGCTAGAATCATACAATCATAGAATGGCTACAGCACAGAAGGAGGCCTTTCAGCATGTCGAACCCGTGCTGGCTCTCTGTTAGAGCAACTCACCTCGTCTCACTCCCCAGTCAGTTCAATTTCGGTGGTGGGAAAACTTCTCGAAAGAATAATTCGGGACAAAATTAATAGTCCCATGGACAAATGTGGGTTAATTCAAGAAAGCCAGCATGGATTTGTTAAGGGAAAATCATGTTTAACTGTCCTGCTGGAGTTTTTTGATGAGGTAACAGAGAGGGATGATGAGGGCAATGCTGTTGATGTGGTGTACATGAACTTTCAAAAGGTCTGGCAGCATCTGAAAGGTCACTGACCTGAAACATTAACTCTGTTTCTCTCTCCACAGATGCTGCCAGACCTGCTGAGTACTTCCAGCACTTTTTATTTATATTTCAGATTTCTAGCATCTGCAGTATTTTGCTTTTATTGACTTTCAAAAGGAGTTTGATACAATGCAACACAACAGACTTGTGAGCAAAGTTATAACTCATGGAATAAAAGGGACAGTAGTAACATGGATATGCAATTGGCTGAGTGACAGGAAACAAAGAGTAGTGAGCAATGGATGTTCTTCGGACTAGAGGAAGGTTTGTAGTGGAGTTCCCCAGGAGTCAGTGTTGGGACCCTTGCCTTTCCTGATATATATTAATGACCTAGACCTTGGTGTACAGGGCAGAATTTCAAAGTTTATGGATGATACAAAAATTGGAAGCATTGTGAACTGTAAGGAGGATAGTGTAGAACTTCAAAAGGGCATAGACAAGTTGGTGGAATGGGAGGACAGATGACAGGTGAAGTTCAATGCAGAGAAATGTGAATTGATTCATTTCGGTAGGAAGAACATGGAGTGACAATATAGAATAAAGGGTACAAATCTAAAGGGGGTGCAGGAGCAGAGAGACCTGGGGTTATATGTCATTGGTTGAGAGAGTGGTTAATAAAGCATACAGTATCCTCGGCTTTAGTGATAGGGGCATAGAGTACAAGAACAAGGAGGTCATGTTGAAATCGGAAGCCATTTCTCGTGTATAGGCGGAGCGCACGCGGGACTGCTGGGTAAGTGAGGTTACATATTTGGGCGGTTGCTTTACCCGAAACCCTATTCGGGTAGTGTCTCCCACCCATCCTCCTCCTCTAACCAAAAAAAAAGTTCTGTCTGTTGGATTTCTAAGCTAACAAGTTTTGACTTTTTTTTTGGTTTTCAGTAGATCTGTTGGGAATTTAGAATAGTGGGAATGGAGGTTCAGGCAGTTGAATGTTCCTCCTGCAGAATGTTGGAGGTAAGGGTCGCCAAGAGTGTCCCTGCTGACTGCATCTGCAGGAAGGGCACCCAACTCCAGCTCCTTGAGAACCGCGTTAGGGAACTGGAGCTGGAGCTGGATGAACTTCGGATCATTCGAGAGGCGGAGGGGGTTATTGAGAGGAGTTATAGGGAGGTAGTCACACCTCAGGTAAAAGAAGTAGGTAGATGGGTTACCGTCAGGGGAAGGAGAGGGAACCAGCAGGCAGTGCAGGGATCCCCTGTGGCCGTTTTCCTCAACAACAGGTTTACCGTTTTGGATACTGTTGCGGGGGACGACTTACCAGGGGTAAGCAATGGGGTACAGGTCTCTGGCACAGAGTGTGTCCCTGTTGCTCAGAAGGGAAGGGGGAAGAGGAGCAGAGCATTAGTCATTGGGGACTCCATAGTTAGGGCAACAGACAGGAGGTTCTGTGGGAACGAGAGAGACTCACGGTTGGTGTGTTGCCTCCCAGGTGCCAGGGTTCGTGATGTCTCGGATCGTGTTTTTGGGATCCTTAAGGGGGAGGGGGAGCAGCCCCAAGTCGTGGTCCACATAGGCACCAACGACATAGGTAGGAAGAGAGATGGGGATTTAAGGCAGAAATTCAGGGAGCTAGGGTGGAAGCTTAGAGCGAGAACAAACAGAGTTGTTATCTCTGGGTTGTTGCCCGTGCCACGTGCTAGCGAAGCGAGGAATACGGAGAGAGAGGAGTTGAACATGTGGCTGCAGGGATGGGGTAGGAGGGAGGGTTTTGGTTTCCTGGATAATTGGGGCTCTTTCTGGGGTAGGTGGGACCTCTACAAACAGGATGGTCTTCACCTGAACCAGAGGGGTTCCAATATCCTGGGGGGGAGATTTGCTAGTGCTCTTTGGGGGGGTTTAAACTAATTCAGCAGGGGGATGGGAACCGAAATTGCAGTTCCAGTGCACAGCATGTTGAGAGTAGTGAGGTCATGGATAAGGTTACAAGGACGCAAGAGGGCACTGGCAAGCAAGAACTTGGTTTAAAGTGTGTCTACTTCAACGCCAGGAGCATCCGGAATAAGGTGGGTGAGCTTGCAGCATGGGTTGGTACCTGCGATCTCGATGTTGTGGCCATTTCGGAGACATGGATAGAGCAGGGACAGGAATGGATGTTGCAGGTTCCGGGATTTAGATGTTTCAGTAAGAACAGAGAAGATGGTAAAAGAGGGGGGGGGGGGGGTGGCATTGTTAATCAAGGAGAGTATTACGGCGGCAGAAAGGACGTTTGAGGACTCGTCTACTGAGGTAGTATGGGCCGAGGTTAGAAACAGGAGAGGAGAGGTCACCCTGTTGGGAGTTTTCTATAGACCTCTGAATATTTCCAGAGATGTGGAGGAAAGGATAGCGAAGATGATTCTCGACAGGAGCGAGAGTAACAGGGTAGTTGTTCTGGGGGACTTTAACTTTCCAAATATTGACTGGAAATACTACAGTTCGAGAACTTTAGATGGGTCAGTTTTTGTCCAGTGTGTGCAGGAGGGTTTTCTGACACAGTATGTAGACAGGCCAACCAGGGGCGATGCCGCATTGGATTTGGTACTGGGTAATGAACCCGTCCAGGTGTTAGATTTAGATGTAGGTGAGCACTTTGGTGATAGTCATCACAATTCGGTTAGGTTTACCTTAGCAATGGGCAGGGACAGGTATATGCCGCAGGGCAAGAATTATAGCTGGGGGAAAGGAAATTATGATGCGATTAGGCAAGATTTAGGATGCGTAGGATGGGGAAGGAAACTGCAGAGGATGGGCACAATCGAAATGTGGAGCTTATTCAAGGAGCAGCTACTGCGTGTCCTTGATAAGTATGTACCTGTCAGGCAGGGAGGAAGTTGTCGAGCGAGGGAGCCGTGGTTTACTAAAGAAGTTGAAGCACTTGTCAAGCGGAAGAAGAAGGTTTATGTTAGGATGAGACGTGAAGGCTCAGTTAGGGCGCTTGAGAGTTACAAGCTAGCCAGGAAGGATCTAAAGGGAGAGCTAAGAAGAGCGAGGAGAGGACACGATAAGTCATTGGCGGATAGGATCAAGGAAAACCCTAAGGCTTTCTTTTGGTATATCAGGAATAAAAGAATGACTAGAGTTAGATTAGGGCCAATCAAGGATAGTAGTGGGAAGTTGTGTGTGGAATCAGAGGAGATAGGGGAAGCGTTAAATGAATATTTTTCGTCAGTATTTACAGTAGAGAAAGAAAATGTTGTCGAGGAGAATACTGAGATACAGACTATGAGGCGAGATGGGATTGAGGTTCACAAGGAGGAGGTGTTAGCAATTTTGGAAAGTGTGAAAATAGATAAGTCCCCTGGGCCAGATGGGATTTATCCTAGGATTCTCTGGGAAGCCAGGGAGGAGATTGCAGAGCCTTTGTCCTTGATCTTTATGTCGTCATTGTCAACAGGAATAGTGCCGGAAGACTGGAGGATAGCAAACGTTGTCCCCTTGTTCAAGAAGGGGAGTAGAGACAGCCCTGGTAATTATAGACCTGTGAGCCTTACTTCGATTGTGGGTAAAATGTTGGAAAAGGTTATAAGAGATAGGATTTATAATCATCTTGAAAAGAATAAGTTCATGAGCAATAGTCAGCACGGTTTTGTGAAGGGTAGGTCGTGCCTCACAAACCTTATTGAGTTTTTTGAGAAGGTGACCAAACAGGTGGATGAGGGTAAACCCGTGGATGTGGTGTATATGGATTTCAGTAAGGCGTTTGATCAGGTTCCCCACGGTAGGCTATTGCAGAAAAAACGGAAGTATGGGATTGAAGGTGATTTAGTGCTTTGGATCAGAAATTGTCTAGCTGAAAGAAGACGGAGGGTGTAGGTTAAAAGCAAAATACTGCGGATGCTGGAAATCTGAAACAAAAACAAGAAATGCTGGATTCACTCAGCAGGTCTGGCAGCATCTGTGGAATTTCAAGAAATGCTGGATTCACTCAGCAGGTCTGGCAGCATCTGTGGAATTTCAAGAAAAGAGGGTGTAGGTTGATGGCAATTGTTCATCCTGGAGTTTAATTACTAGTGGTGTACCGCAAGGATCTGTTTTGGGGCCACTGCTGTTTGTCATTTTTATAAATGACCTGGATGAGGGTGTAGAAGGGTGGGTTAGTAAATTTACGGATGACACGAAGGTCGGTGGAGTTGTGGATAGTGCCGAAGGATGTTGTAGGTTACAGAGGGACATAGATAGGCTGCAGAGCTGGGCTGAGAGATGGCAAATGGAGTTTAATGCGGAAAAGTGTGAGGTGATTCACTTTGGAAGGAGTAACAGGAATGCAGAGTACTGGGCTAATGGGAAGATTCTTGGTAGTGTAGATGAGCAGAGAGATCTTGGTGTCCAGGTACATAAATCCCTGAAAGTTGCCACCCAGGTTAATAGGGCTGTTAAGAAGGCATATGGTGTGTTAGCTTTTATTAGTAGGGGGATCGAGTTTCGGAGCCACGAGGTTATGCTGCAGCTGTACAAAACTCTGGTGCGGCCACACTTGGAGTATTGCGTGCAGTTCTGGTCATCGCATTATAGGAAGGATGTGGAAGCTTTGGAAAGGGTGCAGAGGAGATTAACTAAGATGTTGCCTGGTATGGAGGGAAGGTCTTACGAGGAAAGGCTGAGGGACATGAGGTTGTTTTCGTTAGAGAGGAGGAGGAGAGGTGACTTAATAGAGACATATAAGATAATCAGAGGGTTAGATAGGGTGGATAGTGAGAGTCTTTTTCCTCGGATGGAGATGGCAAACACGAGGGGACATAGCTTTAAGTTGAGGGGTGATAGATATAGGACAGATGTCAGAGGTAGTTTCTTTACTCAGAGAGTAGTCGGGGCGTGGAACGCAGCGCCTGCAAAAGTAGTGGACTCGCCAAATTTAAGGGCATTTAAGTGGTTATTGGATAGACATATGGATGAAAATGGAATAGTGTAGGTCAGATGGTTTCACAGGTCGGCGCAACATCGAGGGCCGAAGGGCCTGTCCTGCGCTGCAATGTTCAATGTTCTATTGTGCAAGACACTAGCCTCAGCTGAAGTACTGCGTCCCGTTCTGGGTGCCACACTTTAGGAAAGATGTGAAGGCATTGGAGAGATTATGGAAAAGATTCATGAGAATGGTTCCAGGGATGAGGAACTTCAGTTATGAAGATAGATTGGAGAAGTTAGGACTGTTTTCCTTGGAGAAAAGAAGGCTAAGAGGAGATTTCATAGTGGTATTCAAAATGATGAGGGGTGTGGACAGAGTGGATAGGGAGAAACTGTTCCCACTTGTGAAAGGATCGAGAACGAGAAGGCACAGATTTAAAGTAATTGGTAAAAGAAGCAAAAGCGACATGGGGTAAAACTTTTTCACACAGCGAGTGGTTAAAGTATGAACTGCCTGAGAATGTGATGGAGGCAGGTTCAGTTGAAGAATTCAAAGGGGAATTAGACTGTTCTCTGAAAAGGAAGAATGTGCAGGATTATGGGGAGAGGACGGGGAAGTGACATGAGGTGAATTGCTCATTTGGAGAGTCAGTGCAGACACGATGGGCCAAATGGCCTCCTTCTGGGCAGTAACAATTCTGTGATTCTGTGATTCCAATATTCAAGTCATTTCTATATATGGTGGTCCTGACACTGACCCTTGTGGACATCACTGTTCACCATCTTCCATTCTGAAAAACAACCAAATACCACAACTCGCCTTTCTTGATATTTCATCCATTTTTTAACCCAAGCAGATACTGACCCTCCTATTCCAGGAGCCTCAGTTTTGTTACCCAGCCTTTTATGTGGTAGTTTGTCAAACGCTTTCTTAAAATCCATATAGACAACATCCATTGCTTTCCCTTCATCAACCTTTTCTGTTACTTCATCAAAAAAATCAGTTATATTAGTGAAGAAGTGGAAAGGTGCTGAACCTCTCAGTTTTCGGTCTACCCAAACCAAGTTCAAGGCCTAAATAATGAACCGATTGCCTCATTAGTTCTGTGAATAATACAATGATTTAATAGACAAAGTTTTGAAACATTCCTGCCCATAAATCTTGATAACAGAGAGTGTGTGGATCTCCTGACTCAGAATGTTTAATGGATGCAGTCCTCAGATGCGACAAGGAACCCCTGAACATCCACAGTAAAGACAGTGTGGATGAGGAAATGTAAGAGCCGGGAGCTGAAACTCAGGGACGGCCGAGCTCTCCTGTCATTGAGCTTGTGTGTCTGCTCTGCTCGCCGCACTTCCGGCTCTACTTTGTTTCCAATGAAAAGATGAAAAGGGCCGTTCGGTTTTCCTCTCACTGACAGCGTGTTTCACTCGGGTTAATATAACCCGGGACTCTTGCTGCTGAAATGAATTCTGCAAGGTCCCAGCAAACACATCGGCTCCCTCCTTTCTCCCCTCTTTCTATCGGATTGTTTTACCAGGAGGGGCTCAATAATAACAAACCCCCTGCAGGGAATGACCACAAATTGAGCATCTAAATGGGGCAAGTGGGCAGCTTTCTGGGTTCTAGGTTCCCCCTACCCCGCCCCTCCCTCCCTCCAGTCCAAGCCCCTCTTCACTTTCTTTGGGACTTTGATGAGGGTGAAACGGGGAAAGTTCCCATTGATGTTTGAATGCTGAATTGCTGCAGGGATCTGCGCACGCGTGATGCAGCCCCGCCCACAGTGGGACGTCACAATGAGGAGTGGAGCACATGCGCAGACTTTCCCAACCCAGTCTGTGAAGCCATTCACTCAATCAGGGGAAGATGCTTTAAATCAGCTGCTGATGGAGACTTCCTGGGCCCGGGGGAAGGGAACAAACAGCACCTGCTTCCAGCAGCCACTGCTTTGGGAGCGTGTCCGCAGATGTGCTCAGAGATTAGCATTGAGTGGTGGGAAGTTGAGGGGGAGTCGGGGAGTGTTTGTAACAGACTTTTTTTTAATTTCCAAAATATACTTTATTCATAAAAATCAGTAAAAATTACATTGCCAAACAGTTTCCAAACAGCACCAAAAAATACAAACATTGCAAGGGAGGTCAGTTTCCTTCAATACTGTCATAAGTTTCTTCCCAACCCTTCAGTTTCACAATTGTCATGTCAATTACAGTTTTACATTTACAGCAATTGAGAATATTAACGATACAGTTCGAGGGGTTTCCCATGGATCCAGCCCCTCAGTCCAGCTTGGTGGGGGAACCTTACACTGTGGTCTTTCCCCATTGAGCCTTTGCTGCGGCTGCCCCAAGCTTTAGTGCGTCCCTCAGCACGTAGTCCTGGACCTTGGAATGTGCCAGTCTGCAACATTCGGTCGTGGACAACTCTTTGCGCTGGAAGACCAGCAAGTTTCGGGCAGACCAAAGGGCGTCTTTCACCGAATTGATAGTCCTCCAGCAGCAGTTGATGTTTGTCTCGGTGTGCGTCCCTGGGAACAGCCCGTAGAGCACAGACTCCTGTGTTACAGAGCTGCTTGGGATGAACCTTGACAAAAACCACTGCATCTCTTTCCACACCTGCTTTGCAAAGGCACATTCCAGGAGGAGGTGTGTGACCGTCTCTTCCCCACCACAGCCAACGCGGGGGCACTATGTGGAGGGGGCGAGACTTCGGGTGTGCATGAAGGATCTGACGGGTAGGGCCCTTCTCACCACCAGCCAAGCTACGTCTTGGTGCTTGTTTGAAAGTTCTGGTGATGATGCATTCCGCCAAATGACTTTGACGGTCTGCTCGGGGAACCATCCGACAGGATGCACCGTTTCCTTTTCCCGTAGGGCCTTGAGGACATTCCGTGCAGAACACTGCCTGATGGACCGGTGGTCAAAGGTGTTTGCCCGCAGAAACTGCTCCACGAAGGATAGGTGGTACGGCACCGCCCAACTGCATGGAGCGTTCCGCGGCAATGTGACCAGGCCCATCCTTCGCAACACCGGGGACAGATAGAACCTCAGCACGTAGTGAAACTTGGAGTTTGTGTACTGGGGATCTACACACAGCTTGATGCAGCCGCACACGAAGGTGGTCATCAGGATGAGGGCCACGTTGGGTACATTTTTCCCGCCCTTGTCCAGAGATTTGAACATCGTGTCCCTCCAGACGCGGTCCATTTTAGATCCCCAGACGAAGCGGAAAATGGCTCGGGTGACTGCCACGGCGCAGGAGTGGGGTATGGGCCAGACCTGCGCCACGTAGAGCAACAACGTGAGCACCTCGCACCTGATGACCAGGTTCTTACCCACAATGGAGAGAGATCGCTGCCCCCACATGCCCAACGTTTGTCGTACCTTGGCTACTCGCTCCTCCCATGTTTTGGTGCACGCCCCAGCCCTTCCGAACCATATCTGTTTGTAACAGACACTGTGGAGCAGGAGCTGCTCCCGGAACATGGAGTGAGCCGGGGACATGGGGAAGGGAGAGTTCATTCTCGGACAGTGTCTGTACAGGCTCAGGGAGACACAATGGGAAGAAATCACTGTTGAAAATCACTGACAATTTTACCACCCAAAGGAGAGGGAATTTTCCTGCTTTAGTTCCTGTCTCTCACTGTTTGTTGGATCGTGAACAGTGGGGGAAAAATAGCCGCACAACAACGATGTGGACAGTTTGACAAAGAGCATTTATTGCAGACACCAGGTGAGAAGTGTGAAAGGCACATTTTAAATAGTGGCTGCTTGTTTTCCGTTGAAATAGAAATGTGACTGTGTAAAGGTCACTGCTCTTTCGGACAGTCCCAGTCATTGAGCAGTGCAGGGCTTGTGTTGTTTCTGAATGTCACAAACTTGTTGTAAATCCACTGCAAACACCTGGTAAACAGAAGCTGAATGTTGCAGTACTGCAGTGGAGTCAGACACTGACACTGTTTGTGTTCCTGGTTTTCATTTTGTGATTGTTCATAATGATTATTATTGGGACGATTACATTGACCGCTTTTGGATCTTCTGTCTCACCAGTTCTTTCATTCCTGCAGGAAAATACACGAAGGAACCTGAATGGATGTGGTGATTCTTGGACACAAAGAAAAGTGCAGCGAGCTCATTCCAACACACAGTCGGTGCAGGATCACTCCCAAAGCACAGAGATACTGCCAGCTCATCAGTTCCACTGGAACAAACAAAAGAAGTAGTCACACAGACACTGATCCCAAAGTCAAGAGACACAGTCAAACAGTCAAACAACAGCATGAGAGACAGAAGTTGTTTCCATTTCACTCCAATTCAGTACAGCTGACAGGTTGATCCATCAATCACAGTCCAAAAACAAACTCACCATCAGATCTAAATAAACTCTGTCACCATGGTTACATTTTAAATATAAAATCTGAAATAGAACAGACAAAATTTACAGAATTGAAAGGTACAGAATGAATGCAAGGAGGCTTTGAGGGGATTTGGAAAGGTTAAATGAATGGGCAAGAACATGGCAGATGGAATATAATGTGAATAAGTGTGAAGTTCTCCACTTTGGTAGAATAAACAGAAAGACAGAGTATTTCTTAAGTGGTGAGAGGCTGGGAAGTGTCGATGTCCAAAGGCACCTGGGTGTCCTTGTTCCTGAGACACTAAAAGCTAGTATGCAGGTGCAGCAATCAATTAGGAAGGCAAATGGTATGTTGGCTTCATTGAAAGCGTATTTGAGTACATGAGTAAAGATGTATGAAGTCTAGATGAGACTGCACCTGGAGTATTCTGTACAATTTTGGTTTCCTTATCTAAGGAAGGATAGACTTGTCATAGAGGGAGTGCAACAGAGATTCACCGGTCTCATCCCCTAGGATGGTGGGATTGGCTTATGATGAGAGACTGCAGAGACTGGGCCTAAATTCTCTAGAGTTTTGAAGAATGAGAGGTGATCTCATTGAAACAGACAAAGTTTTTCCAGGGTGTCACAGGGTAGATATGGATAGGATGATTCCTCTGTCTAGTGAGTCCAGAACAAGGGGACACAGTCTCAGAATAAGGGCAGGCCATTTGAGACTGAGATGAGCAGGAATTTCTTTACTCAGAGGGTGGGAACTCGGTGGAATTCTTTATCCCAGAGGGCTGTGGAAGATCAATCATTGAACATATTCAAGACAGAAATCGATAGATTTCTAAATACTACAGGATCAAGGGATATGGAGATAGCAGGAAAAATGGCGTAGAGGTAGATGATCAGTCACGATCTGTTTGAATGTTGGAGCAGGCTCGATGGGCTGAATGGCCTAATGCCCCTATTTCCTATGATCCTATGAATCCCAATAATGTACATCAGACGTTAGACCAAGTTATGCATTACATACCAGTTCAAAAATGCCACAGCGATTAAGACTGAAAGACACAGTATCAATTCCATTACTACAAAATGAAGGACTTGGAGCTTGCAGACCAGCCCATGTTTAAGATTGAAAGTTATATTTTCATTCACAATCGTTTTCACAGAGCTAAATATTGAATACCAATCCACAACTTGTACAGGACTACCAAATAAAACCTACAACTGTAAAATACAGTTAATCCATATTTTAAATTAAACACAAGGCTAATACATATTGATACATTAAGAGAGCAGGAAACAGTGAGAGCATAATGGAGCATAAAGAGCCCAGGAGAGGGAGCAAGAGTTCACTCGGAGAGCAGGGAACAGCGAGAGCAGGCGTCAAAAAAGGCAAAGGAATACACAATTAATGGGAGAACACTGAACGGTGTCGAGGAAGTGAGGGACGTTGGAGTGAATGTCCACAGATCCCTGAAGGTAGCAGGACAGGTCAATAAGGTGGTTCAGCAGGTATATGGAATCCTTTCCTTTATTAACTGAGGTATAGAGTATAAGGGTGACCTGGTATCCAAGTCAATAAGTCACTGACAGCTAACATGCAGGTGCAGCAAGCAATTAGGAAGGCTAATAGTATGTTAGCCTTTATCGCAAGAGGATTTGAGTACAGGAGTAGTGAATTCTTGCTTCAATTGTATCGAACCCTGGTTAGACTGCACTTGGAGTACTGTGTGCAGCTTTGGTCCCCTTACCTTCGGAAGGATATTATTGCCATAGATGGAGTGCAAAGAAGGTTCATCAGACTTGTTCCTGGGATGGTGGGACTGTCCTATGAAGAGATATTGGGGAAACTGGGGCTGTATTCTCTAGAGTTTTGAAGAATGAGAGGTGATCTCATTGAAACCTACAAAATATTTAAAGGACAGTCAGGGTAGATGCAGCTAAGATGTTTCCCCTGGTTGGGGAGTCGAGAACCAGGGGACGCAATTTCAAAATAAGGGGCAAGCCACTTAGGACAGAGATGAGGAGAAATGTTATTCCTCAGAGGGTTGTGAATCTTTGGAATTCTGTGACCCAGAGGGCTGTGGAAGCTCAGTTATTGATTATGTTTAAAGCAGAGATTTATAGATTTCTAAATACAAATGACATAAGGGAATATGAGGAAAGTGTGGGGAAAAGGGCATTGAAGTGGATGATCAGCCATGATCATATTGAATGGTGGGGTAGGCTCGATGGGCTGAATGGCCGACTCCTGCTCCTATGTTCCTAACTCCACATTATCGATGAGATACAGCCTCAGGCTGACTTGTCGGGTGTTGCAAACAGATATCACTGCTTCTGATATAAAAGCAAAATACTGCGGATGCTGGAAATCTGAAACAAATCTGAATCCAGCATTTCTTGTTTTTGTCACTGCTTCTGATCTTCACTAGAACAGAGAGTGAGATGTAAAATTGATCATCAAACAGACTGTGAGAGAATTCTTTGGGCCCCCTTATCTCGAGAGACAATGGATACGCGCCTGGAGGTGGTCAGTGGTTTGTGAAGCAGCGCCTGGAGTGGCTATAAAGGCCAATTCTGGAGTGACAGGCTCTTCCACAGATGCTGCAGAGAAATTTGTTTGTTGGGGCTGTTGCACAGTTGGCTCTCCCCTTGCGCCTCTGTCTTTTTTCCTGCCAACTACTAAGTCTCTTCGACTCGCCACAATTTAGCCCTGTCTTTATGGCTGCCCGCCAGCTCTGGCGAATGCTGGCAACTGACTCCCACGACTTGTGATCAATGTCACACGATTTCATGTCGCGTTTGCAGACGTCTTTATAACGGAGACATGGACGGCCGGTGGGTCTGATACCAGTGGCGAGCTCGCTGTACAATGTGTCTTTGGGGATCCTGCCATCTTCCATGCGGCTCACATGGCCAAGCCATCTCAAGCGCCGCTGACTCAGTAGTGTGTATAAGCTGGGGGTGTTGGCCGCTTCAAGGACTTCTGTGTTGGAGATATAGTCCTGCCACCTGATGCCAAGTATTCTCCGAAGGCAGCGAAGATGGAATGAATTGAGACGTCGCTCTTGGCTGGCATACGTTGTCCAGGCCTCGCTGCCGTAAAGCAAGGTACTGAGGACACAGGCCTGATACACTCGGACTTTTGTGTTCCGTGTCAGTGCGCCATTTTCCCACACTCTCTTGGCCAGTCTGGACATAGCAGTGGAAGCCTTACCCATGCGCTTGTTGATTTCTGCATCTAGAGACAGGTTACTGGTGATAGTTGAGCCTAGGTAGGTGAACTCTTGAACCACTTCCAGAGCGTGGTCGCCAATATTGATGGATGGAGCATTTCTGACATCCTGCCCCATGATGTTCGTTTTCTTGAGGCTGATGGTTAGGCCAAATTCATTGCAGGCAGACGCAAACCTGTCGATGAGACTCTGCAGGCATTCTTCAGTGTGAGATGTTAAAGCAGCATCGTCAGCAAAGAGGAGTTCTCTGATGAGGACTTTCCGTACTTTGGACTTCGCTCTTAGACGGGCAAGGTTGAACAACCTGCCCCCTGATCTTGTGTGGAGGAAAATTCCTTCTTCAGAGGATTTGAACGCATGTGAAAGCAGCAGGGAGAAGAAAATCCCAAAAAGTGTGGGTGCGAGAACACAGCCCTGTTTCACACCACTCAGGATAGGAAAGGGCTCTGATGAGGAGCCACCATGTTGAATTGTGCCTTTCATATTGTCATGGAATGAGGTGATGATACTTAGTAGCTTTGGTGGACATCCGATCTTTTCTAGTAGTCTGAAGAGACCACGTCTGCTGACGAGGTCAAAGGCTTTGGTGAGATCAATGAAAGCAATGTAGAGGGGCATCTGTTGTTCACGGCATTTCTCCTGTATCTGACGAAGGGAGAACAGCATGTCAAAAGTCGATCTTTCTGCACGAAAGCCACACTGTGCCTCAGGGTAGACGCGCTCGGCCAGCTTCTGGAGCCTGTTCAGAGCGACTCGAGCAAAGACTTTCCCCACTATGCTGAGCAGGGAGATTCCACGGTAGTTGTTGCAGTCACCGCGGTCACCTTTGTTTTTATAGAGGGTGATGATGTTGGCATCGCGCATGTCCTGGGGTACTGCTCCCTCGTCCCAGCACAGGCATAGCAGTTCATGTAGTGCTGAGAGTATAGCAGGCTTGGCACTCTTGATTATTTCAGGGGTAATGCTGTCCTTCCCAGGGGCTTTTCCGCTGGCTAGGGAATCAATGGCATCACTGAGTTCCGATTTGGTTGGCTGTATGTCCAGCTCATCCATGACTGGTAGAGGCTGGGCTGCATTGAGGGCAGTCTCAGTGACAGCATTCTCCCTGGAGTACAGTTCTAGGTAGTGCTCAACCCAGCGGTCCATCTGTTTGCGTTGGTCAGTGATTATGTCCCCCGATTTAGATTTGAGGGGGGTGATCTTCTTGATGGTTGGCCCAAGAGCTCTCTTCATGCCATCATACATTCCTCTGATGTTTCCGGTGTCTGAGGCCAGCTGAATATGACTGCATAGGTGTTGCCAGTAGTCGTTTGCGCAACGCCTAGCTGTTCTTTGTGCAGTACTTCTGGCTGCTTTAAGTGCTGCGGATGTTAAATCGCTGGGGGCTTTCTTGTAGTTCAAAAGTGCAATGCGCTTAGCGGCTATGACAGGTTACAGCTCTTCATTATGAGATTGAAACCAGTCTGCATTTCTCTTCGCACTTTTGCCGTAGGTGGTCAAAGCTGACTCATAGATGGCGTCTCTGATGTGGGCCCACTTGGTCTCAGCATCCCCTGTGGGAGTGTTTTGAAGGGCTGTTACAAGTGAATTTAGAAATTTTTGTAACAGCTGTGGGTGAGAAATTCTGCTCGTGTTGATGCGCGGGTGGCCCTTCTGCTTGGAATGATGCAACTTCTTTGGTCTGAGTCTAACCTTGCTGCACACCAGGGAGTGGTCGGTGTCGCAGTCCGCACTGTGGAAGCTGCGTGTGATTTGAACACTGTTTAAGGCGGCACGCCTTGTGACAATGAGGTCTAGCTGGTGCCAACGACGTGATCTTGGGTGCCTCCATGAAACCTGGTGACAGGGTTTAGTGTGAAAGAACGAGTTGGTGATGCAGAGGTTATGATAGGTACACAACTCAAGCAGTCTCTGCCCGTTCTCATTCATCCTTCCAACGCCATAGCGCCCAAGGCAGGAGGGCCATGAGTCATGGTCGGCCCCAACCCTGGCATTAAAGTCCCCCAGCAGGAATAGGTGTTCGGTGTTGGGGATGCTGCTAATGATGTTATGGAGTTGTTCATAGAACTGGTCTTTAGCTTCAGGTGCGGAACAGAGTGTTGGAGCATAGATGCTGAGTAGGTGTACTGGACCAGAGGTGGTGAGCAGTCGGATGGACAGTATGCGTTCCGAGCCATTTGAGGGAGGCTCTATCATGCTGAGCAAGGAGTTTCTGATGGCGAAGCCCACTCCATGCTGTCTTGGTTCTTCAGGATCCCTGCCCTGCCAGAAGAAGGTGTAGTCTTGCTCTGCTAGAGAGCCACTCGCGGGGAGGCGAGTCTCCTGAAGTGCTGCAATGTCCACATTGAGTCTACTGAGCTCGTTGTTAATGATGGCGGTCTTCCGAGAATCGTTGATTTGTGTAAGGTCTTCCGACAGGCCAGGACACATAGTTCTGACGTTCCAGCTTGCAAAGCGAAGGGCTGGTACCTTCTTTCCTTTTTTCATGTTGTTTGGTGCGGTGTATCAGTCCACCTTTCGGGCAATGACCCTGAGCTCCAAGCACCCATTGAAGCAGGCAGACTGTGGCGGGACAGAACCTTATTGACCGGGGGCTGCCCGGTTTGAGGCGGGCGGTAGCTGTCCAGTGAGGTGCAATGACCTCTCCCACCGACAAAGGCAACCCGTGGCGCCCAGTTTCTACGCCAATTTATCTGGACTTATAACCCGTAACTGCTGCCTTCCGTGTTGTTTCAGTCGCTGTGAGGCAACTATGGAGTGACCTCTCCATGGCGCATGCCTGGGCAAATTTATGGAGGTTGAGAGTTGCCCAGTCGTCAAAACCCTCCTCTCGGCCTTTCTGGTGGGGTCCAAAGGAGTGCAGGACACGACGTTTGGCACCAGTATGGCTGCAGGAACTGCCGGAAACATGCCAAAGGTGACACATGACCGCCTACGGGGTTCCGCTCCGGATTTTCTGTTAGGGTTTACTCCCTTAGCCTTGGTCTCTCCCGAGACGCCCACAAGGCAGTGGGGTTGTTGGGGCCCCTACACAGGTGTAGGATGGTGCCGGTGGGAGGAGGGGATGCAAGGGGGAGGGGTAGAGGGAGGGGGTGGGGGGGTGCAGGGGAAGGGGGTGCGGGGTGAAGATGGTGCGAGGGGGGGCGGGCTGGGACGGGGTTGTGAGGGGGTGAGCTGAGAGGGTGGAGCAGGGAAGGGGACGGGGGTGGGGGTGGTGGAAGGGGGGTAAAGGGGGGGAGGGGGGGTGGAATCTGGTGCAGGTAATAAGCCATTTCCTCAGTGCCCACCATCGACGTCCGGAAAGCTCATCCACGTCCTTCGGGAGGTGAAGCATCATTTGGCAGACTTAAAGGTGATTACATTTGCTAAGGGTTTTTTTTTTTGCAGTGGTTTAAATAAAGGCATGCAGCATTGCCGACAGTGCGCTGCAGATGCTCTCCGAGCCATCTCCCGCGGGCGCTTTGAAGTTGCGGCCGGGGGGGCCGTTCGTGGATGTTTTGGGTGTTCGGGGCACCTTTTCACAGGACTTCTCTCGGGTCCCGCAGCTCCTTCTTCACCTCAATGGACTTACCGCATGCCGTGGCTGCAGACACTCTGGACTGTGAAGACAGCAGGATCGGAGATTAAAGTATCGACAGCTGTGCTCGTCAGTTTCATCCGGATCAATTTCATTGAGAAAACAAAGAGCAGGTGTGGCTGGGGGAGGGCAGTGGGCCCAGGTAGCATACACTAAACTAACTGTTAACTTTTAGATAGGGCTAAAATGAACTGATTTAAAGAGCCAGGGGAATTTAAACAGTTTAAGAGGGCAGATTGGGGGAGAAAACGTTAGGGATGGGAGCAGATGGCCATGGATAGAGTTGAACAGCAAGGGAGCTTCCTAGGGAGCTTCCAGCCCAGGAGCCATCTTGAATATAACAGAATAAAACACATGGAAAGACACTGTGGAATAACAAATAGATTTGATTGGAATGTTGAATTTTGATTGGAATGGATAAAACAGCAGAAACAGCAGAATAAATTGGGACAGAAAAGAGAAACTGATGGGAAAAAGGAAGAAAAGAAAGGATGGATCTGTTCACTTTTTTCAGTTTTTTCACTGGTCCATCAAAGCTGGATTAAAAAAAGATGCAAAAAACAGAGAATTTCACCAAAAAGGGAGATTAAATGCTGCCGAAACCTTGGATCGAAGGATGCCCCAACAGATCACCTGTTTAACTGTCTCCTCACTGGGGGATTTCAATCAATGAGCAATATTATTCTCTACTTTTCTTTTGTTAAATGAAACCACTACTGTCACTTGGAGTTAATATCCCTGTGTTCCAACTCCTGAATAATGAAATTGTGAGTTTCGTGATATTTTCTGGACACATTTCCTGCTGAAAGAACTAAGAGCTCTTTTCTAATTTACACAATACTATATACACACTCATCAAGCCTCCGAAACTAGCATCCTTGGTGCTGCTCTCTCCTCCCAAACCTCATCTCATGTGACTGTTACATCATCACTCTGATTGTGGGAGGGGTTGATCCCACTATCTTCAGCATTAACCCTTTACATCCTTATGCCACACTGTCTGTCCAAAAAAAATGGGTGGAGGGAACTTCCTTCATTTATCAAAACACCAACAGCAGCACAGTGGCGCAATGGTTAGCACCGCAGCCTCACAGCTCCAGCGACCAGGATTCAGTTCTGGGTACTGCCTGTGTGGAGTTTGCAAGTTCTCCCTATGTCTGTGTGGGTTTCCACCGGGTGCTCTGGTTTCCTCCCACCTCCAAAAGACTTGCAGGTTGATAGGTAAATTGGCCATTGTAAATTGTCCCTAGTGTAGGTACGTGGTAGGGGAATGGTGGGGATGTGGTAGAGAATATGGGATTAATGTAGGATTAGTATAAATGGGTGGTTGCTGGTTGGCACAGATTCGGTGGGCCGAAGGGGCTATATCTCTAAATAAGAAAAGTAAAATAAAAGCTACCAGTCGTAAATCAACTCAAACCCATTAGAGAGATAGAGGGAGACTGTCAGAGAACTTCCTGCATCCAGTCCTGACCCTGTCACACTCAGCAGCTTCTCACCCAGACCCCACTCTCATCAACACTGAACATTGTTACCGAGACCCTTCAAATACTGTTTATAAAAGGTAGAAAAATTCAAACTTCATCACAGCTAGATTGAATAGAACAAAGTTTAATATCTTCTCGTCGTCACTCGGTAACCACATGAGACAGTCCTTAAATCAGTAGCATAAATTATCAGCTGCAAGAATGTTTGTCATTGGGTTGAATCATTTCTGTGTGAGGAATGTTCCAGCATCATAAACCAGGGGAACGTGTTGACTGAGCTGTGTCTTCATCTCTTCTGGACAGTTCACCCTTCATTCTGCTCTGATTCACTTTCCCAAAGCGGATCTACAGATTCTCAAATCCGGAGACTGGGTTTTCTTATTTTGTTCCTTTTGATTTTTCTTGCTCCTGAATGATAATATATTCCAACCTCGGATCAACCTTGCCCTGTCTCCCAGTCTTGGTTAAAAGCGACAAATAACGGCAACAACATTCTGAAACAAACAACACGGTCACATTCTGCTTCAGTGAGATTAATGCTGAGGCCGTTTCTGTGTCGAATGCGATTGTGAACAAATTTCTCTCAAGGAAATTGTGAGTGATCAAGTATTTGCACTGAATTTCTGTGCAAGAAGGGAAAGTTTCAACCAGCCATTCCCAAATCACTTCCTTCACAAAGACAAAGACTGTGCTGTCTTAACGTGTGAATCAACTTCACAAACAAATTTGAACTCGAAGTTCAGGAGAAGACAGAGATGTGAATGATTGACAGTGTAATCTTTAAATCATAATTTTCCGTTTCTTCGTTGAAGTGAGGCTCAACCCTAAGACACTAGAGATCGCGGAAAGCTACAAACTTGGATCCAGAAATCAGAAAAGTAGTGAAACAGTTGGTGAGTACATTGTGACACTGAAGAATTTATCACCACATTGCAACATTGGCACATTCTTAGACCGTACATTATGAGACAGATTTGTGCTTATATTGGTGGATGAGGAAAGATACTAAACACACAAAATCCCAATTTGAGCTAGTGTGTAAGATTGCTCTTTCCACGGAGATAGCATCAAAGAATGCTCATGAATTTCATCCTATGCCAGTGACAGTAACACACTTCAGAGGAACTTAAACACACTGGCAAAATGGGCTTTCACACAACAGATAAAATTTTACACAGAGACTTGTGAAGTGATACAGTTTGGGAGGAAGAATGAGACAATGTACACCAATCTTTTTTGATCAAGGTTTGAAAAGGTTGCTAAGAGCAAACAGGACACTTGGCTTTATTAATAGAGGCATGGAGTAAAAGCAAATAAGTTATGCTAAACCTTTATAAAACACTGGGGCTGAATGACTTACTCCTGTACCTCCACGGAAAGCTTCCACTCCAGGCTCGGACACCCTCTTCAGGATCACTCTCCATACATCCCGCCACTCCACACACGGATATCTCCATCAGGATCAGATCACAGCTCCACAGTCCTGCCACATCAGTCGTGAATGGTGGTGGATAATTAAATAACTAACAAGATGAGGAGGCTCCAAAAACCTTCACATCCTCAATGATGGTGGTGCTGAGCACGTCAGTGCAAAAGATGAAGCTGAAGCATTTGCAACCATCTTCAGTCAGAAATATTAAGTGGATTTGATCTGTGCTAATTTCAGCTCCTCATGCTCGCTGGTGCCTTGGTTCTCTGGTGCTAATTTCAGAGTAAATCATGCAGCTTGACAATTGGAGCCAAAGAAAAAGACACAGGAGAGGTTGAAAGTGCCAAAACCTGGTATTGAACCAAGAACTGTTTAACTGTTAGTACAGCACGAACTCAACAAAGCTATTTCAACAACACACTAAAGCCACCATTCTGTCACTGCTTTGGAAGACAATATATACATTAAAGTGTTTGTAAAAAGTTACAGAATACAACATGTGAGTAATATTCCCCATTGTTTTCTCAGTACTGAGGGATTGTGACGTGGAACAGAGCCAGAAGTCCCACTGTGCCACACTGACCCTGAGCTGTGAGTGAAATGAGATAAAGTTCAATCTTTAGCAGAGAGATTCTGGAGAGAGGTAAGAGTCCTGAATCAAGGAAAGACTTTCTGACACAATAAAAGCAAAATACTGCAGATGCTGGAAATCTGAAATAAAAACAAAAAGTGCTGGAAATACTCAATAGCTCTGGCAGCATCTGTGGTGAGAGAAACAGAGTTAACGTTTCTGGTCTGTGACCTTTCATCAGAACTGACACAGGTTAGAAAAGAATTAGGTTTTAAACAAGTGACGGGGAGGGGCATGTGGGAGAGAACAAAGAGGAAGGTGTTTGATAGTGCAGAGGGAAGGAGAGATTAAATAACAAAGCTGTCCTGGGACAAAGGCAAAGAGTGTGTTAATGCTTGTGGTTGCCTGACACCAGTCATGCTCTGATGTTATTGAACACAATGTTCAATTCACAAGGCTGTAGAGTGCCGAATCAAAAGGTCAGGTGCTGCTCCTCGAGCTTGGGTTGATTTTCACTGGAACACTGGAACAGTCCAAAGACAGAAATGTTGACATGAGAGCAGGGGAGAGTGTTGAAATGGCAAGCAACCCGAAGCTCAGGATCATGCTTTCGGCCTGAGCAGAGGTGTTCCATCTAATCTGCGTTTGGTCTCCCCAGTTTAGAGGAGCCCGCATTATGAGCAGTGCATACAGTGTACATAATTGAAAGAAGTACAAGTAAATCGCTGCGTCACCTGAAAGGAGTGTTTGGGGCTTTAGATAATGAACAGAGAGGAGGGAAAAGGGCAGGTATTATATCTCCTGCGATTGCATGGGAAGGTGCCTTGGGAAGGGGACGAGGTATTGGGGGTAATGGAGGAGTGGACCAGGATGTCGCGGAGGGAACAATCCCTTCGGAATGCTGACAGGGGAGGGGAGGATGCGTTTGGTGGTGGCATCACGCTGGAGGTGGCGGAAATGGTGGAGGATGATCCTTTAGATGTGGAGGCAGGTGGGGTGGAAAGTGAGGACAAGGGGAACCCTGTCGCAGATCTGGGAGGGAGGGGAAGGGGAAGGCAGAGGTTGAGAGTCCTGTCAACTACACTGGGAGGGGGCGGGATGGGAGTAGTTGAAATCTGGTAATGTTGTTGAATTTAATTTCAAACACTCCTTGAACTCTCTGCTGATGAAGACTGAAAAAGGGAAGAACAACCACACAACAAGGGTCTCAAATCCAATACCCTGAGATTAAAAGTCCCATGCTCTACCAACTGAGTTAACAAGGCCTGATACAGTACTTCTACTCTGTCTGTTATTGGACGGATGCAGCTGTTAGCTCCACCCCAAGGGCGGGAATTTGTTCCACCAACTATGAAGCAGTTTCCTATCAATTCCCCAGATTATCAGTAAATCCACTTCCAGAAGCCCCAAAGTGTGATATATTCCTCTCACTCATCAATAATAAAACTGAAATCTTTTTACCTTCCAAATTCTGCCATCCATTTTGTCAGTATTTATTTCTCTCTGCTTTTTATTTAGTTCATGCATTTCTTCAGAATTTTTTTTTCAATTATATCTGAGGGAAGAAATGAACAGATCTGGCAGCTCAAAACTGGACATCCATGAGGCACTGTGGGTCATCAGCAGCAGCAGAATTGTATTTAAACACAATATGTTACCTCATGGCCTGGCATATCTCTCACTCTACCATTACCATCAAGCCAAGGGAGCAATAGTGGTTCAATGAAGTGTGCAGGAGGGCATGTCAGGAACAGCACCAAGCAGACCTAAAAATGAGTGAAGCGACAACACAGGATTACTTGCATGTCAGATAGCGGAAGCAGCATGCAATAGACTGAGCTGAGTGATCTCACAACCAACAGATCAGATCAAAGCTCTGCAGTCCTGCCACATCCAGTCCTGAATGGTGGTGGATAATTAAACAATTAACAGGAGGACGAGGCTCCACAAATATCCCCATCCTTAATGATAAGGGAGACCAGTATATCAGTGCAAAATACAAGGTTGAATCATTTGCAACCATCTTCAGCCAGAAGTGCCAAGCAGATGATCAATCTCGGCCTCCTCCTGAGGTCCCCAGCATCACAGGTGCCAATCTTCAGCTAAATCCACTTCACTCCACATGATATCAAGAAATGGCTGAAGGCTCTGGATACTGACAACATCCTGGCTGCAGTGCTGAAGACTTGTGCTCCAGAACTAGCCACACCGCCCGCCAAGCTACAACACTGGCATCTACCCAGCAATGTGGAAAATTGCCCAGGTATGTTCTGTATACAAAAGGCAGGACAAATCCAAAACGGTCAATTCCTGCCCGATCAGCCTCCTCTTGATCATCAGTAAAGTGATGGAAGGTGTCGTTGACAGTGCTATCAAGCAGCACTTACACAGCCATAACCTACTCACCAATGCTCATTTTGGGTTCCGCCAGGGACACTTAGTTCCTGACCTCATTATGGCCTTGGCCCAAATATGGACAGAAGTTTTGAATTCAGGAGGTGAGGTGAGGTGACAGTGACTGCTCTTGCCAAGGGCATCAAGGAGCCCTTGCAAAATTGAAGTCAATGGCAATCAAGGAGAAAAATCTCCACTGGTTGGAGTCATACCTTGCGCAAAGGAATATGGTGCTGGTTGTTGGTGGCCAATCATCTCAGTACCAGACATCGCTCAGGAGTTCCTCAGGGTAGTGTCCTCGGCCCCAACCGTCTTCAGTTGCTTCATCAAAGAACAAACAAAGAACAAAGAAAATTACAGCACAGGAACAGGCCCTTCGGCCCTCCAAGCCTGCGCCGATCCAGATCCTCTATCTAAACATGTCGCCTATTTTCTAAGGGTCTGTATCTCTTTTCTTCCTGCCCATTCATGTATCTGTCTAGAATCAATAAACTTCCTTCCATCATAAGGTCAGAAGTGGAAATGTTCACTGATGATTGCAAAATGTTCAGTTGCATTAGTAACGCCTCAGATACTGAAGCAGTCCGTGTCCACATGTAGAGAGACCTGGGCAAGATTGGGCTTGGACTGATAAGTGGCAAGTAACATGCACGCCACAAAAATGCCAGGCAATGACCATTTCCAACAAGAGTGAATCTAACCATCTCCCCTTGACAGTCAATGACATTACCATTGCTGAATCCTTCACAATCAACATCCGGGGGGTTACCAATGAGCAGAAACTGAATTGGATCAGTCATATAAATACCGTAGCTACAAGAGCAGGTCAGAGGCTGGGAATTCTGCTGCAAGTAACTCACCTCCTGTCCACCATCTACAAGGCACAAGTCAGGAGTGTGATGTAATACTCCCCACTTGCCTGGATGAGTGGAGCTCCAACAACACCAAAGAAACTCAACACCATCCAGGACAAAGCAGATCACTTGATCAGCACTCCATCCACTACTTTAAATATTCACTTCCTGCACCACCAGTGAACAGTGGCAGCAGTGTGTACCATCTACAAGATGCACTGCAGCAACTCACCAAGCCTCCTTCGACAGCACCTTCCAAACCCCCAACCTCGACCACCTAGAAGGACATTGGATGAATGGGAACACCACCATCTGCAAGCTCCCCTCCAAGTTACACACTGTCCTGACTGGGAACTATATCACCATTCCTTCACTGTCACTGGATCAAAATCTTGGAACTCCCTTCCTAACAGCACTGTGGGTTTACGTACAACGCATGGACTGCAGCAGCTCCAAAAAGGCAGCTCACCACCACCTTCTCAAGGGCAATTAAGGATGGACAATAAAGGCTGCGTTTGCTGACAACGCAACCACTAGGTGGCACAACTCGCTTTCTCCCCCTGCTTTGCACCGGCCGCTTCCACCCTCCATAGTCGCTCGCTCCAGACCTCGCTGCTCCCCCCCCCTACTTCCCTGGCCGATTGTCTCCCGATCATGTCACCCCATTCTCCAGTCGTTCGCTCACTCCCCACCCCCCTCCCCTCCAGCCACTAGCTCTAGGCTGCGCTGCTTCCCTTCTCTCGGCCACTTGCTCCCACGTTTGTCCAGTCTCCACGCGCCGCCCGAAGAAGCAAGGTGGGCTGCAAAGTGTGACGTAGGAGTGAGTAGTGAGTGGCCTAGAGGAGGGAAGTGGCATGGCCTAGAGCTGGCGGCTGGAGCGGGGGTTGGGGGGCAGAGAGCAAGCGGCCATAGAGCTGGATGACGCGAGTGGGGAACAATTGTCCAGGGGAGCATCGACGTGTACAGCGAGCGGCTGAGGGGAGGAAGCGTCGAGGCCTGGAGCGAGTTGCCGACGGGGGAGAGCTCCAGCCTCAAAGTCTCCTATTCAGCCGCTTCCTCCAGCTGAGTGAGGGGCTGGATACCTGATGACGCTTTAGCGCACATGTGCGAAGATGGACCAAGTGCGGATATGCGATGATGTTGGCGCTGCGCAATGACATCATCCTCCACATGTGACACTTAATCCTGGCAAGATGTAGCTGTGCCTATGCACAGCTTGGCACAGTCCGATGATGTCAGCGGGCCGCTCCGTTGATAGGAATCACATTGTGTCAGCAGTGCCCACATCCCATGAAAGAATAAGAAAGAGATTTACCACAATGGTAGCAGGGTGAGGGATTTCAGTTATGTGGAGAGATTGGAGAAGCTGGGGTTGTTCTCCTTGCAGCAGAGAAAATTCAGAAAAGATTTGACACATTTGTTCAAAGTCATGAAGTTCTTCAATAGTTTAAATCAGGAGAAACTGTTTCCAGTGGTAAAAGGGTCAGTAAGCAGAGGACACAGATATCAGGTGATTGGCAGAAGAACCAGAGGTGACATGAAGAACCATTGTTTACACAGCAATGTGTTGTGATAAAGAAAGAAAAGACTTGCATTTATAAAGCACCTTTCAAGACCACTGGACATATCAAAGCACTTTGTAGACAATGAAATACTTTTGAAGTGTAATCACTGTTGTAATGTCAGAAATGCAGCAGCTAATACCCACAAACAGCAATGTGATAATGACCAACTGATCTGAGGGGCAAATATTGATCACAACACCAGGGAGAATTGCTCTTCACTTGTTTGAAATTGCAGCATGGGATCTTTTACATTCACCCAAACATGCAGACCAGGTCTTGGTTTAACATCATACCTGAAAGGCAGCACCTTCAACACCCTCAGTGCTGCACTGGAGTGTCAGCTGTGAAATCTGAACCCAGAAGCTTGTGATTTCGAGGTGAGTGTGACCAACTGAGCCACAGCTTTTACCTGAGTCTCAATCCTTCTACCAACATTTTCTATCGGGTCTGTCACGACCCCTCATGATTGTGAACACCTCTATCAAATCTCCTCTCTGAAGAGAACAACCCCAGCTTCTCCAATCTATCCACATAACTGAAATCCTAACCACATGTTTCAGAAATCGATTTTTCCTCAAGTTCCTTCTGGTTTTGTGAGTCACCTTAAATCTATAACCTTCGGTTATTGACCTTTCAGCAGTTAGAAACAGTTCCTCAGTATTTACTCTACCTCAAACCTTCAAGGAAGCTCTGCAAAGTAACTGAAAATCAAGTTGTCAGAAGTGGGATTTGAGCACATGCCTCCAGTGAAAGCTGCAACCTGAACAGAGAAGCGGAAACCGCTCAGTCACCTCAACTGTTCAGACCTTTTTGACCTCGTCCGCACTTCTGTACTTTGAAAGGTTCACTCAGTTCAGGAACTTGTTCAATGTTGCTGGAATGCTCAGTGACTGGGATATTAACTCCCCCGGGCTTTCCTGAGCTTGTTCTCGGTGTATGGGGATGTTTGATGTTTGTCCTGGGCTGTGGAATCTTGCATCCCTGTAATGGACATTAACCCACTGATTGAATCTGTATTCACTGCTTTCCACTGGTGCTGGGTAATTGCAGAGTGTGGGGCCGGAATGTTGCTGCTTGTCCCGGCCTCACTCACTCTGGGAAAGAGTGAATAATTGATGCATCTGTTTCTGTATCTGAAATGTGGCTTAGATCTGCTGTTATTAACCGAGGCAGCGCTGCAGAAGGATACGTTAATAATCTCTCACTAATCAACTGCAAACAGTCAGAATGTGTAACTTTGAGCAGCGCTTTCTGCACCGTCAGGGCTGGAAAGTTGAGGGAGGGAGAGACACTGTCAGTATCTGAGTGTATGCAGCACTGTGCAGAGAAAGAGCCAATATACCGGGGCTGAGACACAGTGCATCTTTTCACATTTAATCACAATAATATCCACAGTCAGGGGCTCAAAATGTTGAAAAACCGAATAGCAAGAGCAAAATTAAGAAATGTAAGTAATTATCGATTAGCTGATCAGCTTTCACTGTGTTACCTGGTCGTCTACTATTTTATATTCAATGCTGTCTCCACTGTGGCCAGGGAATGATTTCTTCTCAAAGGCTGAACATTAACAAAACTGCTTGTAATTTAAAATCTTTTAAAAGTAATTCCATGGAGCGAATGGGGCAAAGTCAAATAACTGCACCAATTATAGGAGAGCTGGTTGGTGATGACGTGGATGTGTCTGCAGTGTGCAGGACCAGACTGTTTCTATAGATTCACAATGAATGTTCCATCTTTATTTATAACAGTAAAACTGATAGTGGACAATGGCTATTCTGGTTGCAGCAACCTGAAGCTTTAACTCACTAACACCCTACTTTAGGGTAATTTAGAAAGCACAACATGCAGCTCTGTCAGTTAGTATGTTTGTTTGTTAACCCACAATTTGATGGTTCAAGCACATAAATGGATGAGGCTTTATTAACTTAAACTCTTCTACATCTGCTATATTACTCTTGCTGTTGATTTTTCAAAGATAAGGTTCATCAAGTCTTTCTTTGTGAAATCCATGCTGACTGTTTTATTATTTTTCATTTCCATCTGTATTTTCTACTTTGGAGGATTACAGGTTATTATCATTTTTTTAATTCATTCATGGGAGGTGGGTGTCGCTGGCTAGGCCAGCATTTATTATCCATCCCTAATTGCCTTGAGAAGGTGGTGCTGAGCTGCCTTCTTGAACCACTGCAGTCCATGTGCTGCTGTTATGAAGAGAGTTCCAGGATTTTGACCCAGCAACAGTGAAGGAACGGTGATACAGTTACAATTCAGGATGGTGTGTGGCTTGGAGGGGAACTTGCAGGTTGTGGTGTTCCCATGCATCTGCTGCCCTTGTCCTTCTAGGTGATAAAGGTCGCGGGTTTGGAAGGTGCTGTCTCAGGAGCCTTGGCACATTGCTGCAGTGCATCTTGTGGATGGTACACACTGCTGCCACTGTGGGCCAGTGATGGAGGGCATGAATGTTGTAAATGGGGTGCCAATCAAGCGGGCTGCTTTGTCCTGTTGAGTTTCTTGAGTATTGTTGGAGCTGCACCCAGCCAGACAAGTGGAGAGTATTCCATCATACCCCTGACTAATGTCCAGGCTTTGGGGAGTCAGGAGGTGAGTTACTTGCCGCAGGCTTCCTAGTCTCTGACCTGCTCTTGTAGCCATAATATTTATATGGCTACTGCAGTTCAGTTTCTGCTCAATGGTAACCCCCAGGTTGTTGAGAGTGGGGGATTCAGCGATGGTAATGCCATTGAATGTCAAAGGGAGATGATTAGATTCTCTCTTGTTTGGGATGGTCATTGTAAGGCAGTTGTGTGGTGAGAATCTTATACATCTTTATTGTAGGGTACTCTATTGTACTGTTGAGTGACTACACTTTAAAAGTCCTTCCTTCATTGGCTGTAAAAGGGTTTGCAATGTCCTGTGGTCGTGAAATGCAAGTCTTGCTTTTTCCATTGTTATCAGTGTCATTGTGATCAAAAGATAGGATTCATGAGCACAAAGTTTAAATCAATTTTGATTAAAATAATGTAAAAGCATCTATATTTTTGCACTGTACTTAATAATCTCCATCTTCCTATCCTTACCAAGTACAATGTCTTTGACCCTGAAATTGATTCAACAATCGCAGTCCCTCAGACAATTTCAGCCCAGTTCTGATGAAAGGTCACAGATCTGAAAAGTTAACTCTGTCTCTCTCTCCACAGATGCTGCCAGACCTGCTGAGTATTTCCAGCATTTTCTGTTTTTATTTCAGATTTCCAGTATCAGCAGTATTTTGCTTCTGTGTTACTTTGAAAGTTAAAACTGACCCACCTGTCTACAATTCACACTGGGGTCTCCCATGAAATGATTCTGTATAATGTTGATGTAATGAATACAGACTCCGAGCACAGAGCTTCCTGTGGGGAATTGGGGATATGAAAACCAGCAGACTCTGCAGGAATTTCCACTGGGAGCACAAATTCACAAAATCTACCTTTTATATATCGATTCATTTTGATTGTCCTTCTGGAAAATTATTTTGAAGCAATTTAAACATCAACCCACAGCTCCATGACTGGGTCAATTATGAGGTCATCCTCTGACAGGTCATGTGACAGCTGGAGCCACAAGACATCAGAACCAGATTTGTGACTGGATTAAAACCCGGAATCCTGTCCCAATGGCTTTTCAAATAAAGCTGTTGCTGTTTGAAAACACAGCAGTTAAACTTTCTGCCTGACCATGAGGGGAGCGAGGGAGAAATTTACAAAACTAAATCCTTTTACAAAATAGTTCAAAAACCATTCACTGAAAAATCATGTGAGGATTCATCTGCAGTAGAGAAACAAGCAGAATACAGAAAGTACAGAGGAGAGCTGAAAAAGGAAATGAGATCAGCAAGAGAATGTATGAGAAAAGATTAGCAGGTCACATAACTGGGAACACTGAAGTCTTTTACCAACATATGGACAGTCAATGAAAGGGTGGGTCAATTAGGAGATCCTGTGGAGGCAGAGGGTGTGGCTGAGGTACTAATTAAGTACATTTCATCTGTCATCACAAAACAAACGGGTGCTGCAAATGTCACAGTAAAGGAGGAGGAAGTGGAGAATTTGGAGGGGATGAAAATAGTTAAAGAGGAGACAATTACAAGGTTTGCAGTGCTCACAGTAGAAAAGTCACCCGGTCTGGATGGGCTGCATCCTGGGTTGCTGAGGGAAGTCAGGGTGGAAATAGCAGAGACTCGAACCACAATCTTTCAATCCTCCTTGAATGTGGGAATGATGCCAGAGGACTGGAGGATGGAGGTAAGCTTGGGGAGTTCGATCTCAGTTCAACTTGACCATTTTTATCATGTATCCATTGTCATAACTAACAACGTTAAGAAAGCCATTTGATAATGAACACATGACCAAAGGAACCATTTTGTGTTCAGTACTAACGTTTATATCCTGTATAATTAATGAGTAGCTACCCATCCTGAAACAGATGATTGTAAAAGTAATGAACCTTGATTGAGTTATAATTAATGAATCAATAAACATTTTAGAGAGAATGGGTTTTCATTTAAAGTTAGTTCAATCTAATTACTGTGAGTTTCTGTGTCTGTGTGGGAAAGGACAGTTTCAGCTAAATGTATTCAAACAATGGACCTTTCTCGGACCCCTGATAAAACCCATGGTATGGTACATCGTGACATTCAAGAGTCTAGATTTAATGAACAGGAAACTTGTTTCAGATCAGATTGGGAGACAGTGTGAAACCACTCCATTGTACTCATGTCTGAGATTCTGAGGACAGGTGACTGTTAGTGGAAGACATTATTAAGAACCAATTAAATGTACCTAGCAACAGCTAGGATCAATTATTATTTTACATGTTGGGGTGATGGCCATCCAGGGGTTAAAAGTAGGGATCTTGTCAGGTTTCAGTGTGCAGGAACACTAGAAGATCTCAGGGGTAAAGACTCAGATCATCAACCAAGTTCTCCATCTGACGAGGGATCTAGACTGGACAAAGAGGACCGTGACACTCTGAGACCAAGCTCGACCAGTCCCCAGAGCTGTAAAGTTATATTCCCCAAGTTTGTTAAGTATAATTTTACTTTCAATTATTAAGTACTATTTTACTCTCAATAAAAGTTCTGGACTTATTAATCAAGTATCCTGTTGCTTTAATTGGTTAAAGTCATGCCCAAAGTGATTGTCTACAATAGACTTTCCAGAATTAAAAGATAAGTCTGCAAGGGTTGTGAATATTACAGCCCTGTTTAAAAAGAGAGATAAATCCAGGAACTACAGACCAATTAGTCTAATGTCGGTGGTGGGGAAACTTTTAGAGACAATTATCCAGGAGGAAATTAACTGTCACTTGGTAGAACATGGGCTGATAAATGACAGCCAGTACAGATTGGTGAACAGAAGATTGTGTCTGAAATAATTAATGAATTAATTTCTTTGATGAAGTTTCAGAGAGAGTTGACGAGGGTGGTGAGGTTAATGGTACGTGTCTGGACGTCAAAATTGTGTTTGAAAAGGTACAATAAACTAGACTTGGGGCAGCACAATGGCACAGTGGTTGGCACTGCAACCTCACAGCTCTCGCAACCCAGGTTCAGTTCTGGGTACTGCCTGTGCAGAGTTTGCAAGTTCTCCCTGTGACTGTGTGTGTTTCTGCTGGGTGCTCCGGTTTCCTCCCACAAGCAAAGACTGCAGGTTGATAGGTAAATTGGCTGTTGTAAATTGCCCCTCGTGTCGGTAAGAGAATGGTGGGTATGTGGTAGGGAATATGGGATTATGGTGTAGGATTACTATAAATGGGTGGTGGTTGGTCAGCACAGACTCAGTGGGCCGGATGGCCTGTTTCAGTTTTGCATCTCTCTATGACTTGTGAACAAAATTCAAGCAGATGGGATTAAAGGGGCAGTGGCAGTGTGGATCCAAAATTGGCTGCAGGGTAAAAAGTAGGGTGAATGCTTGTTTTTCAGAATGGAGGGAGTAATACAGTAATGTCCTTGTTGTTGCAATATATTCAATGTCAGACCCCGAGCTGTCCGAGGGATGGGGCAATTTGTGATGTTCCTGTGGTTGCAATATTTGCAGTGTCTGACCTTGATCTGTCACAGGGACGTGGCATTTATGAGGTCCCTGTGGGGTGCTGTTTGTTTGGTGTATCACACTGACCTGTCCCAGAGAGCGGGAAGGTTGTGATGTCCTTGTGGGTTGCAATATGTTCAGTGTCTGACTTTGATCTGTACCAGAGATGGGGCAGTGTGTGATATCCTTGTGCATGTCATACAGGCCCACTGGTGTGTGGTTCCATCCTGATGCCAAGAAACAGAGCCCCATCTCTGGGCAAAAAGTCTCACTTCTCAAGGGGTGTCTCGAGAAGACACAGTGGCGCAGTGGTTAGCACCGCAGCCTCACGCCTCTAGTGACCCGCGTTCGATTCTGGGTACTGCCTGTGCAGAGTTTACAAGTTCTTCCTGTGACTGCGTGGGTTTCTGCCGGGTGCTCTGGTTTCCTCCCACAGCCAAAGACTTGCAGGTTGACAGGTAAATTGGCCATTGTAAATTGCCTCTAGTGTAGGTAGGTGGTAGGGGAATTGAGGGGATGTGGTAGGAATATGGGATTAATGTAGGATTAGTATAAATGGGTGGTTGATGTTTGGTACAGACTCGGTGGGCTGGAAGGACCTGTTTCAGTACTGTATCTCTAAATAAATAAATAAGAAGGTTGAGGCAGTAAACCTGGACAGTAAATCCGGAGTGGAGTCCTGGGGGCGGTTACCTGTGACTTATCAGGCAGTTTTCCAGCAACTCCTACAACAGAACTGGTAGCAAACAGCACTGGTTTTCCCTTTCCTTTGGACAATACGAGCAATGCTGAGAGGGGGTCCTGATGCTCAGGGTCTCCATACTGTTTGCCCAGGCCTGTGCCCCAGAGAGGACACTCCAGCTTCGTGGTTAAACATGAGCACAACCCGGGAATAAACAGTTACTGATTATAAGCTCTCATTGAATTGGTGTAGAGTATGAGCGCCAGGGGTTACTTCGGACAGTGGGAGAGCTCTTAGTGTCTCATTGGATAGCTACCATTCACTCCAAGCTGGGCAGCCCCCAGTCAGTTAGGTGCTGTGAAGCCACGACCTGCTTGCTTCAATGGGTGCTTGGAGCTTGGAGAGTCATCTCTCAACAGACGGATTGATAATCTATGCACCAAGAAAAACAAACTCAACAAAGAAGACACCAGTCCTTCGCATCACAAGCTGGGATGTGAGGACCATGTGTCCTGGCCTGACCGACAACCTTCTGCAGGTTGATGACACACACAAGACAGCTGTGATCGACAAGGAACTCACAATGCTCAATGTGGACATTGCTGTGCTGCAAGAAACTAGACTCGTTCAAAGTGGATCCCTCAAAGAGAAACACTACACCTTCTTCTGGCAGGGGAAAGCCCAAGAGGCAACTCGTGAGCATGGAGTGGGTTTCACAGTAAAATACACGCCACTTCAAATGAGTGAACCACCCACAGTAGGCTCAGAGAGACTTCTTACTCTTCACTTGTCAACAAGTGTGGGCCCAGTTAATCTCATGTGCATCTATGTCCCGACACTCACCTCCACCCCAGATGTCAAGGATCAATTCTATGTGACACTTGACACTGCCATCAGTAGAATTCCCAGCACTGAGGGACTGTACCTTCTAGGAGACCTCAACACAAGCTTGGGTACTGACTACACAGCTTTGCCAATGTGCATAGAGCACCAGGGGATTGGCAAGACGAATGAAAATGGACAGAGGTTGCTGGAGCTATGCTGTCACCATGGATTCTGTGTGATGAACAGCTACTTCCAGGTCAAGCTGTGCTACAAGGTGTCCTGGAGACATCCGAGATCATGCCATTGGCACCAGCTAGACTTTATCTTCACCAGACATAACACCCTCAGCAGTGTCCTCATCACTCACAGCTATCACAGCGCTGACTGTGACACTGATCACTCCCTGGTGTGTAACAAGGTCAGGCTTCAACCAAGGAAGCTTCATCCATCCATGATAAAAGCTCGTCTTCTGATTAACACTTGCCGAACCACTGATCCAGAAAGGACCCAGGAGTTCCTCAACATCCTCGATCAGGCTCTTTCAGACAACAATGCTCAAGGCCTCAGTGCAGTGTCAAAGTGGAATCATCTGCACACCACCATCTATAACTCTGCACTCACTGTGTATAGGAAAAGAGATGGGAGGAATGCTGACTGGTTTGAGGCTTATTGGACTGAAATGGAGTCAGTTACTGCAACTAAGAGGAGAGCCCTCATGAACTACAAACAAGTCCCCAGCAAACAACATCTAAATGCTCTCAGAGCTGCCAGAAACAAGTCTCTGCAGACTGCTCGGCACTGCACCAATCAATACTGGTTAAAACTCTGCTGATGAATCCGGGGATGCTATGTTTGAAGGAATTAAGAAAGCAATGGGCCCAGTAGTAACTAAATCAGCACCTTTTGAAGACAAAGAGAGGGGTGATCATCACTGAACCTAACAAGCAGATGGAAAGGTGAGTGGAGCATTATCTTGAACTCTATATAACGGAGAACATTGTCATTGAAGTAGCTCTCAGTGCCATTCCAGACTTCCCTGTCATGGAGGAACTGGACATTGAGCCCACCATAGTCCAGCTCAACAAGGGCTCAAAACATGCGTGATGCAAACATTGTCACCTTGTACAAAATTAAGGGGGATCGCAGTGACTGCAGCAATTATCGGAGCCAGCTACTCAGTTCCACTCACCTGCTCGGTCCCTTTCCTCCTGCAAGTTCCTTTGCTTCAGGTATCCATCCAATTTCTTTTTCAAATCATTGATTGTCTCTACTTCCACCACACTCGTGGGTCAGGATTTACCACTCACAGCATAAAAAAATTCCACCTCACCCAAGGATGGGAAATATTTATATCTTCTATATTTAGCTTATTCCCTATCTCTACGAGAATAGAATGGCATTCAACATGAAAGGGAACCCAAAAATCTTCGAGCAGTATATAAATAATAAGCAGGTAGTCAGCGGTGAAGTGGGCCCCATTAGGGACAAAGAGGGTAATATATACTTAGAGCTGCAGGGCAATGTTAATCTAGTTAATAAGTACCTTGTATCAATGATCACTAAGGAAGTGGAATTTGACAAAATATCAGGAGAAGTGGAGAGTGTAGAGGCAATGGAGAGGGTACAAATTGAGAGAGGGAGGTACTGAAAAGGCTGGTTATGCTTCAGGAAGATAAATTACCTGGTCCGGATGGCTTTCATCCCAGATTGCGAAAGGAAATGTGGATGCAGATAACAGAAAGGCTTGCTATAATCTTCCAATCTTCCCTGGATACGGGGGAGGTGTCAGAGGATTAAACAGTTGCAAATGTGACACCCTTATTCAAGAAAGGGTGTAAGGGCAGTCCGGCTAACTACAGGCCAGTTAGATTAACAGCAGTGGTGGGTAAGGTTTTAGAAAGAACAATCAGGGAAAAAATCAACAGTCACTTGTAGAGGTTTGAGTTAATTAAGGAGAGTGAGCATGGATTTATAAATGGCAGTTCATGCTTGACTAATCTAACTGCATTTTTTGATGAACTAACAGAGAAGGTTCATGAAGGGAATGCAGTGGATGTTGTTTATATGGATTTTAAGAAACGACACATAAAAGGGTGATTAACAACATTGAGGTTCATGGAATAGGAGGGTCAGTGTCCAATTGGATAGAAAATTGGCTTAAGGACAGAAAACAGCAAGTCGTAATAAATGATTCATTCTCAGACTGGAAGGTTGTCGACAGTGCTGTTTCCCAAGGGTCACGTTTGGAACCACTGCTTTTTACTTGCGACAGATAAATGACTTGGATCTTGGAATATAGAGTAGAATCTCAAAATATGCCGATAACACCAAACTTGGAGAAGTGGCAAACAGTGAGGATGAAATGAACCACCTGCAACAAGACAGTGATAGGCTAGCAGAATGGGCAGACAGGTGCAGATGGATTTTAATAGTGACTAGTGTGAGGTGATGCATTTTAGCAGAAGGAATAGGGAGAGGCAATATATACTTAATGGCACAGTTCTAAAGAGTGAGCAGGAATAGAGGGACCTGTTCACTGAACAATCAACAACGTGAACAATTACTTCTTGTTGTGTGCTCTCAGATTTGTCACCTTCACTGCACTGGAGTGAGGTGACATCTACTGGCAGGAAGCAAGAACTGCAATCAAGCAGCAGAAATTCCATCGTCTGTCAGGGTGAAAGAAACATTGCAATGTGAGGAAATAGTGAATGGGTTTGATTGGGTTGGTGGAGACATGATTCCACTTGTGGTGGAGTCCAAAGCAAAGGCCAGAAATATAAAATTGTCATTATTAAAAGATATGAGGAATTCATGATAAATGTATTTAGGTAGTGAGTGGGTGAAATCTAGATAAAATAGAAAGTGAGATTGGGTGGACAGAAGCAGTGTGAAAGGATGGCTCAAACAAAAGGTAAACGCCCTGAAAGGTGAGCTTTGTTTCTCTCTCCACAGATGCTGCCAGAGTTTCTGAACATTTCCAACACTTTCTGTTTTTATTTCAGAATTTGCAAGATGTTGCTTTGCTCTGAAAAAAAAAATGGATGGTCGGCTTTGGCTGCCAGTGAAATTCCACAGGAGCTAAAAGGAAGTTCTGATATCAGTGGCATGTTGATCTAGGGGTATGATCCTTGCTTAGGGTGAGTGATTAATTAATGTGTGAGAGATCCTGGGTTCAAATCCTGGACAAGTCCTTCTTCTTTGGCATTTTTAGTTTAAGGTCATTGATTGGTTTCAGCCTTGCAGAAGGCGGAATTGATTTCCATATGGAGCCTGCTTGAGGACCAGAGAGCTGGATTAAAAGAGCTTGATTAACTAAATGAACAGATAGCCAAGTGGGAATATAAAGTTGTTGCAGTAATTGTGACCTGACTCCAAAAACAACAGGACTGGGTTCTGGACTGGACTGGAATGGAATTCTTCAGTGTTTCTGTTGTTTGGCTTGCATTGACTCATCGATTTTCTTGTTTTTCACTTTGTCGATGCCTTTGAATAATTGTGGATCCTTCTTCAGATTGTCATCTTTCACCAGGTAGTTCTGACCTCTGATGATGATGATCGTAATGAGCTTCAACTCACTGATAGTTTTGGAACTGAACAGATTTCCTTTGCTTGAGTCTACAACATGGAACTCAGTCTGACATGTGGACCCATGGGAGGATTTGAATGCCACCCCTGCGTTGGAGAATACAGTTGCATCCATCCAATAGGAGACCGAGTAGAAGTGACAGTTCTGTCAGTCAAACATTAAACTTTTAATTTCAGGGTGGTGAGTTTGAGTGCCATTTTGTTTTTCCCTTTTGTTAAGGCTTCATTAGCAGAGAGTACAAGGAGTGTTTGAAATGAAATTCAGCAAAAGTATGAGAAAGTCTCACTTTGATTCGGGACTCATCTCTCTGCAGCATCTCGCTGTGAAAGATTGAACTTCATCTCATTTCATTCCCATCTCGGGGTCAGTGCGGCTCAGTGGGACTTCTGGCTGTCTCCTGCTTCACAATCCATCAGATCTGAGAAAGCAATGGGGAATATTATTCACGGCTCTGTAACCTGAGGACACCGATTTAAGGTGAATGGCAAAAGAACCAAAGGCAACATGAGGAAAAACTTCTTTTGCACAGCGAGTGGTTAAGATCTGATATGCACTGCTTGAGAGTGTGATGGAGGCTGATTCAACCATGGCTTTCAAAATGGTATAAGATAATTATCTGAAGTGGAAAAATTGCATGTTTTCATGGAATACATGAGTCTGTGGCATGAGCTGAGTTGCTCGTGCAGAGAAGCAGCACAAGCACAATGAGCTGAATGGCTTCCTTTTGTTCTGTAACTATTCTATGATCTATGATTCTTTTCAGAGTGAAATCAACACTCACATGCAAGAAACTGACAGGTACACTGTAAACTTCGCATCACCAGACAAGAATTTGACAGATACAGTGTGAAACCCACAGTCACGTAGCAGCAGTTGGCAGGTAACGTGTAAAAATCTTTCTTTCATATCCCAACTGCAAGGTACAAAGGAAATTATGTACAAACCCAGGCTCACACTTCAAAGACTGAGAGATACAAAGCAAAACACATACTCACCTACAAGTACAGAGACGAAGACACACTCAGAGGAGGTGCAGATTAAAGACACATGCATGTAACAGAAACTAATAGGGATAGAATCAAACCCTTTCTCACTTCTCAGAAACTGATAGATATAGACAAAAGCTGATGCTCACATACAAGTTGTTGAAAGATATGTGGTGAAACTCACAGAGCAATAGCAGAAACAAACAAGGACTGAATAATACCCACAGTCACTGACCAAAAACTGAAATATACTGAGTTAAACACCACTTTCTCACACCAGAAACTCATGGCTGCAAAGTGAAGCTGACTCTATCCTCCCAGGCACTGACAGGTGCAAAAGAAAACACTCACGACGATTCCAGGTCATGAAATGTACGTAATAAAACCTTTCAGCTGAAAGAATAGCATTAATGACAGGTGTGATACCCAGAATGCTCAGCGGCCTAGAATCCGCCCTATCTGTGACAGGAGCGGGGCGCGCAGGCGCGGTAGGGAGCTTTGTCAGCAGCTCGAGCTGCGGGTTCGGAGTTGGAGCGGGATATTCACAAAGTGCGAGAAGACTTTGCGGGCTCACACAGCTGGAGCAGGGCCTCAGGGCCACAATAAGATGGAACAATCCCATCTGTATCCCTGCGGATGGCGGTGGTGAAGCTTTTCCCGGTGAGGCTTCCCGAAACGGCGTCCATAAATGGATAAGAATTGGGGACTTGTCAGGGAGCGTCTCTAAATGAATAACATTTGGGTACTGGTCAGGGAGCGTCTGTAAATGGATAAGAATTGAGGACTGGGCAGGGAGCGTCTGCAAATGGATAAGAATTGGGGGACTGGGCAGGGAGCGTCTCTAAATGAATAAGATTTGGGTACTGGTCAGGAAGCGTCTGCAAATGGATAAGAATTGGGGACTGGGCAGGGAGTGTCGATAATTGAATAAGAGTTGGAGACTGGGCAGGGAGCGTTTCTAAATGAATAAGATTTGGGGACTGGGCAGGGAGCGTCGATAAATGCTTAAGAATTGGGGACTGGTTCGGGAGCGTTTTTTTATTCGTTCGTGGGATGTGGGCGTCGCTGGCTCGATCTCAGCTCGAGTAATGTGTCCAGTTCTGGGCACCAGGCTTTAGAAAGGACATCAAAGCTTCTGAGACAGTTCAGAGGAGATTTACTAGAATGATACCAGAGATGAGGGGTGTCAGTTCTCTGGACAGGCTGGTGAAGCTGGGATTGTTCTCCTCAGAGTAGAGAAGGTTAAGGGAAGATTTAATAGAGGTGTTCAGAATCATGAAGGATTTTCATAGGGTAGAGAGGGAGAAACTGTTTCCACTGTCCTGGGGGTCAGTAACCAGAGGACACAGATTTAAAATAATTGGCCAGAAATGTCAAGGGGAGGTGAGGAGAGATCTTTTTACCCAGTAACTGATTCGGATTTGGAATGAATTGTCTGACAGGGTGGTGGAAACAGATTCAATTATAACTTTCATAAAGGAATTGGACAAATATTTCAAAGTGAAATTCTCCAGGATTATGGGGAAATAGGCAGGGGGTTGGACTAATTGCATCTTTTTGTCAGAGAGTCAGCAGAGGCACAATGGGGCCGAATGGCCTCCTTCTGTGCTGCATGATTCTATGAACGTAAGAACGAGGAGCCGGAGTCGGCAAGTCAGCCACTCGAGCCTGCTCTGCCGTTCAATACAATCATGGCTGATCTCATCACGGCAGTTCTTGTTTCTTGCCAGTAGATGTCACTTCACTCCAATGCAGTGAAGTTTACAAATCTGAGAGAGACACAACAGGAAAGAATTGTTCACATTATAGTGAATGTGTGGGATTTAGAAATACTAGGAGTGGAGACGAGTTATTACTTGTCTGCTCGATCCCATAGCCCTGTAAAATTATTTCCTTCAAGTGCCCATTCAAATTCCTTTTGTAATCCTCGATTGTCTCCATTTCCACCGCCCTCTTGGGCAGCGAGTTACAGATCATCACCAATCAGTGCAAACACGTTCTTGCGCACATTCCCCCTGTATCTCCTGTCCAAAACCTTCAATCTGTGTCCCCTAGTCCTTGTACCAATAGTTAACGGGAACAATGTTTCCTTGCCAATTTATTTAAAACTGTCATTGCCGAAAACACATCTATCAATTCTCCTCTCACTCTCCTTTGATGCAGGTAGAACAACCCTAGCTTTTCCAACCTAACCTTGTAAATAAAATCCTCCATCCCTGGATCCATTCTGGTGAATTTCCTCTGCATTCTCTCAAGGACGCTCACATTCTTTCTTAAGTGTGGTCAGCAAAACTGGAAGCAACACTCCAACTGGGGCCTAACCAGAGCTTTATAATGGTTCAGCATAACTTCCCTGCTTTGTACTCAATGCCTCTTTTTTTTCAAGCCCAAGATCCCATATGCTTTGCTAACCACTCTCGCAATATGTCTTGCCACCTTCAAAGATTGATGCACATGAACCCCAAGTCCCTCTATTCCAACACACACTTTAGAACTGTGCCATTAAGTAAATATTGCCTCTCCCTATTCCTTATGCCAAAATACATCACCTCACACTTGTCACTATTAAATTCCATCTGCCACCTGTCTGCCCATTCTGCTAGCCTATCATTGTCCTGTTGCAGGCAGTTCATATCATCCTCACTGTTTGCCACTCCTCCAAGTTTGTTGTCATCGGGATATTTTGAGATTCGACTCAATATTCCAAGATCCAAGTCATTTATCTTTAGCAAAAAAAGCAGTGGTTCTAGCACTGAATCTTGGGGAACACCTCTGTCGACTATCCTCCAGTCTGACAAAGAATCATTTCATTAGACTCCCTGTTTTCTGTCCTTAAACCAATTTTCTATCCAATTGTACACTGACCCTCCTATATCACGAACCTCAATTTTGTAAACTCCACTTTTATGTGGTACCTTGTCAAACGCTTCCTTAAAATCCATATAAACAACATCCACTGCATTCCCTTCATCAAGCTGCTCTGTTAGTTCATCAAAAAATGCAGTTAGATTAGTCAAGCATGAACTCCCATTTATAAATCCATGCTCACTCTACTTAATTAACTCAAACCTCTCCAAGTGACTGTTGATTTTTTACCCTGATTATTCTTTCTAAAACCTTACCCACCGCTGCTGTTAATCGAACTAGCCTGTAGTTAGCCGGACTGTCCTTACACCCTTTCTTGAATAAGGGCGTCGCATTTGCCACTGTTTACTCCTGGCACCTCCCCCGTATCCAGGGAAGATTGGAAGACTATGGCAAACTCTTCCATTATCTGCATCCGCATTTCCTTTCGCAACCTGGGATGCCAGCCATCCAGACCAGGTGATTTATCTACCCTAAGCACAGCCAGCCTTTTTAGTAGCTCCCTCTCTCAATTTGTACCCTCTCCATTGACTCTACTCTCTTCACTTCGACTGATATTTTGTCAAATTCCACTTCCTTCGTGATCACTGATACAAAGTACTCATTAAGTAGATTAACATTGCCCTGCACCTCTAAGCTTATATTATCCTTTTTGTCCCTAATAGGCCCGACTCAACCTCTTACTACCCACTTATCATTTACATGCTGCTCGAAGATTTTTGGGTTTCCTTTCATGTTGACTGCCAGTCTATTCTCATAGAAATAGAGAATAAGCAAATATAGAAGATGTAAGTATTTCCCATCCTTGATGAGGTGGAACTTTCTTATGTTGTGGGTGGTAATGACTTGGCCCACGAGTGTGGTGGAAGCAGAGACAATCGATGATTTGAATAGGAAATTAGATGGATACTTGAAGGAAAGAAACTTGCAGGAGGAAAGGGATCGAGCTGGTGAGTGGAACTGACTAGATTGCTCCGGGGAGAGCCAGCATGGATGTGATAGGCCAAACGACCACCTTCTGTGCTGTAAATGACTCTGTGTTGTTTCTCAAATTCAATCCACTGGTGCTTGGCAAATAATTTCAAAGTAAATTGTGCAACTGGAAAATCACAACCAAGGCAAGGGACGCATAAGGAACCAAAATTGCTGAAACCCGGGACTGAACCAGGAACCTTTAGATCTTCAGTTTGACGCTCTCCCAACTGAGCTATTTCAGCCCTACATTAACAGGGGCTCGGTGTCCTTGTTTTGGAAGAAAATACATACATTCAAGTTTTCCAAAAAATTAAAGAACACAACATGTGAGTAATATTCCCCATTGCTTTCGCAGTACTGATGGATTGTGAAGCGGGAGACAGCCAGAAGTGCCACTGAGCCGCACAGACCCCGAGCTGAGAATGCTATGAGATCAAATTCAATCTTTCATAGTGAGATGCTGCTGAGAGGTAAGAGTCCTGAATCAAAGCGAGACTTGCTCATTTCAAACACTCCCTGTACTCTCTGCTCATGAAGCCTTAAAAAAGGGAAAAACAGAATGGCACTCAAACTCACAACCCTGCCATTAAAAGTCTCATATTCGACTGACAGAACTGTCACTTCTACTCGGTCTCTTATTGGATGGATGCAACTCCAACGCAGGGATGGCATTCAAATCCTCCCATGGGTCCACATGTCAGACTGAGTTCCATGTTGTCGACTCAAGCAAAGGAAATCTGCTCACTTCCAAAACTATCAGCGAATTGAAGTTGATTACAATCAACATCATCAGAGGTCAGAACTACCTGGTGAAAGAAGACACTCTGAAGAAGGATCCACAATTATTCAAAGGCATCGACAATGTGAAAAACAAGAAAATCGATGAGTCAATGCAAGTCAAACAACAGAAACACTGAAGAATTCCATTCCATTCCAGTCCAGATGTTTTTGGAGTCAGGTCACAATTCCAGCAACAACTTTATATTCCCACTTGGCTATCTGGACATTTAGTTAATTACAATTTTGTCGACAAGCTCTTTGAATCCAGTTGTCTTGTCCTCAAGCCAGCTCCGGATGGAAGTCAATTCCGCCTTCTGCAAGGCTGAAACCAATAGATAACCTTAATCTAAAAATGCCAGCAGACCAGGGCTCATCCGGGACTTGAACCCGGGATCTCTCGCATGTTAATTAACCATACTCCCTAAGCGAGGATCATACCCCTACACCAACGAGCCGCTGACAGGTCAGGCTTTATTAGCTGCTGTGGAATTTCACTGGAACCCCCCAGCCAATCATCCATTTTTTTCAGATCAAAGCAACATCCTGCAAATGCTGAAATAAAAACAGAAAGTGCTGGAAATGTTCAGCAGCTCTGGCAGCATCTGTGCTGTGAGAAACACAGTTAACGTTTCAGGGCACTCACCTTTTGTTTAGCCATCCTTTCAGACTGCTTCTGTCCATCCAATCTCACTTTCTATTCTATTCACATTCTAACCATTCACTACGTTACTACATTTTTCATGAATTCCTCATTTCTTTTATTAATGACAATTTTGTATTTCTGGCCTTTGCTTCAGACACCACTACAAGTGTAATCATGTCTCCATCTACCCAATCAAACCAGTTCGCTGTATCCTCACATTGCAATGTTTCTTTAACCCTGACAGACTGTGGAGTTTCTGCTGCTTGATTGCAGTTCTTGCTTCCCGCCAGTAGATGTCACCTCACTCCAATACAGTGAAGTTTACAAATCTGAGAGAGACACAACAGGAAATAATTGTTCACATTATAGTGAATGTGTGGGATTTAGAAATACTAGGAGTGGAGACGAGTTATTATTGCACTCTGCTATAACATCTTTTATAATGGACTCCAGCATTTTCCCCACGACTGATGTCAGGCTTCGTTTGGGCCCCCTTATCTCGAGAGACAATGGATACGCGCCTGGAGGTGGTCAGTGGTTTGTGAAGCAGCGCCTGGAGTGGCTATAAAGGCCAATTCTGGAGTGACAGGCTCTTCCACAGGTGCTGCAGAGAAAATTGTTTGTCGGGGCTGTTGCACAGTTGGCTCTCCCCTTGCGCCTCTGTCTTTTTTCCTGCCAACTACTAAGTCTCTTCGACTCGCCACAATTTAGCCCTGTCTTTATGGCTGCCCGCCAGCTCTGGCGAATGCTGGCAACTGACTCCCACGACTTGTGATCAATGTCACACGATTTCATGTCACGTTTGCAGACGTCTTTATAGCGGAGACATGGACGGCCGGTGGGTCTGATACCAGTGGCGAGCTCGCTGTACAATGTGTCTTTGGGGATCCTGCCATCTTCCATGCGGCTCACATGGCCAAGCCATCTCAAGCGCCGCTGACTCAGTAGTGTGTATAAGCTGGGGGTGTTGGCCGCTTCAAGGACTTCTGTGTTGGAGATATAGTCCTGCCACCTGATGCCAAGTATTCTCCGAAGGCAGCGAAGATGGAATGAATTGAGACGTCGCTCTTGGCTAGCATACCTTGTCCAGGCCTCGCTAACCGGTATATAAATCGCTGTTTTCTTTCTGCCTCTTTTTTTAAATAGTGGAGTTACATTAACTACCGTCCAATCCATTGGAACTGTTCCAGAGTCGATAGAATTTTGAAAAAAGACCAGAAATGCATCTGCTATTTCAAGGGCCACTTCCTTAAGTACTCTGGGATGTAGATTATCAGGCCCTGGGGGATTTATCGGCCTTCAATCCCATCAATTTCCCAAACATTCCCTACTAATACTGATTTCATACAGTTCCTCCTTCTCACTAGACCCTATGTTCCCCAACATTTCTGCGAGAGAATTTGTATCCTCCTTTGTGAAGACAGATCCAAAGTATGTATTTAATTGGTCTGCCATTTCTTTGTTCCCCATTATTTTGCACAGACAGGAATGAACAATTGTTGTAATTCATCCATGCGCTCTTTAAATGCTAGCCATTGCCTATCCACTGTCAACCCTTCAAGTAACGTTCCCCAATCTATCAAAACCAACTCCCGCCTCATACCTTCATAGTTTTCTTTGTTTAGATATAGGACCCGAGACTCGGAATCAACTCTCTCACTCTCCATCTTAATGAAGAATTTTATCATATTATGGGCGCACTTCCCCAAGGGACCGCACACAACAAGATTGTTAACTAATCCTTTCTCATTACACAATACCCAGTCCAGGATGGCCTGTTCTCTAGAGGTGTTATACACCTCTATCAATTCTCCACTCAATCTCCTTTGAGAAAGGCAGAATAATCCTGGCTTTTCCAACCTAACCTTGTAACTAAAATCCCCCATCCCTGGATCCATTCTGGTAAATCGCCTCTGCGTCCTCTCAAGGACCCTCACATTCTTTCTAAAGTCTGCTGAGCAGAACTGGAATCAACACTCCAATTGGTGCCTAACCAGAGTTTTATAATGGTTCAGCATAACTTCCCTGCTTTTGTACTCAATGCCTCTACTTATAAAGCCCAAGATCCCATATGCTTTGCGAACCACTCTCGCAATATGACTTGCCTCCTTCAAATATCGATGCACATGAACCCCAAGTCCCTCTATTCCAGTACACTCTTTAGAACTGTGCCATTAAGTATATATTGCCTCTCCCTATTCCTTATGCCAAAATACATCACCTCACACATGTCACTATTAAATTCCATCTGCCACCTGTCTGCCCATTCTGCTAGCCTATCACTGTCCTGTTGCAGGCAGTTCATATCATCTTCACTGTTTGCCGCTCCTCCAGGTTTGGTGTCATCGGCATATTTTGAGATTCTACTCTGTATTCCAAGATCCAAGTCAATTACCTTGAGCAAAAAAAGTAGTGGTTCTAGCACTGACCCTTGGGGAACACCACTGTCGACTATCCTCCAGTCTGACAAAGAACCATTTAATAAGACTCGCTGTTTTCTGTCCTTAAACCAATTTTCTATCCAATTGGACACTGACCCTCCTTTTCCACGAACCTTAATTTTGTTAACCGCCCTTTTATGTGGTACCTTGTCAAACGCTTCCTTAAAATCAATATAAACAACATCCACTGCATTCCCTTCATCAGCCTGCTCTGTTAGTTCATCAAAAAATGCAGTTAGATTAGTCAAGCATGAACTCCCATTTATAAATCCATGCTCACTCTCCTTAATTAACTCAAACCTCTCCAAGTGACTGTTGATTTTTTACCCTGATTATTCTTTCCAAAACCTTACCCACCGCTGCTGTTAATCTAACTAGCCTGTAGTTACCCGGACTGTCCTTACACCCTTTCTTGAATAAGGGTGTCGCATTTGCCACTGTTTAATCCTCTGGCACCTCCCCCGTATCCAGGGAAGATTGGAAGATTATAGCAAGCCCTTCCGTTATCTGCATCCGCATTTCTTTTCGCAACCTGGGATGTGAGCCATCCGGACCAGGTGATTTATCTTCCCTAAGCACAGCCAGCCTTTTTAGTACCTCCCTCTCCTAATTTGTACTCTCTCCATTGCCTCTACTCTCTTCACTTCGACTGATATTTTGTCAAATTCCACTTCCTTAGTGATCACTGATACAAAGTACTCATTAAGTAGATTAACATTGCCCTGCACCTCTCAGCTTATATTATCCTTTTTGTCCCTTATAGGCCCGACTCAACCTCTTACTACCCAGTTATCATTTACATGCTGCTCGAAGATTTTTGGGTTTCCTTTCATGTTGACTGTCAGTCTATTCTCATAGAAATAGAGAATAAGCAAATATAGAAGATGTAAGTATTTCCCATCCTTGATGAGGTGGAATTTTTATGCTGTGGGTAGTAATGTCTTGGCCCACGAGTGTGGTGGAAGCAGAGACAATCAATGATTTGAAAAGGAAATTAGATGGATACTTGAAGGAAAGAAAATTGCAGGAGGAAAGGGATCGAGCTGGTGAGTGGAACTGACTAGATTACTCCGGGGAGAGCCAGCATGGACGTGATAGGCCAAACGACCACCTTCTGTGCTGTAAATGACTCTGTGTTGTTTCTCAAATTCAATCCACTGGTGCTTGGTAAATAATTTCAAAGTAAATTGTGCAACTGGAAAATCACAACCAAGGCAAGGGACGCATAAGGAAGCAAAATTGCTGAAACCCGGGATTGAACCAGGGACCTTTAGATTTTCAGTCTAACGCTCTTCCAACTGAGCTATTTCAGCCCTACATAAACCGCGGCTTGGTGTCCTTGTTTTGGAAGAAAATACATACATTCAAGTTTTCCAAAAAATTAAAGAACACAACATGTGAGTAATATTCCCCATTGCTTTCGCAGTACTGATGGATTGTGAAGCGGGAGACAGCCAGAAGTGCCACTGAGCCGCACAGACCCCGAGCTGAGAATGCAATGAGATCAAATTCAATCTTTCATAGTGAGATGCTGCTGAGAGGTAAGAGTCCTGAATCAAAGCGAGACTTGCTCATTTCAAACACTCCCTGTACTCTCTGCTCATGAAGCCTTAAAAAAGGGAAAAACAGAATGGCACTCAAACTCACAACCCTGCCATTAAAAGTCTCATATTCGACTGACAGAACTGTCACTTCTACTCGGTCTCTTATTAGATGGATGCAACTCCAACGCAGGGATGGCATTCAAATCCTCCCATGGGTCCACATGTCAGACTGAGTTCCATGATGTAGACTCAAGCAAAGGAAATCTGCTCACTTCCAAAACTATCAGCGAATTGAAGCTGATTACAATCAACATCATCAGAGGTCAGAACTACCTGGTGAAAGAAGACACCCAGAAGAAGGATCCACAATTATTCAAAGGCATCGACAAAGTGAAAAACAAGAAAATCGATGAGTCAATGCAAGCCAAACAACAGAAACACTGAAGAATTCCATTCCATTCCAGTCCAGAACCCAGTCCTGTTGTTTTTGGAATCAGGTCACAATTACAGCAACAACTTTATATTCCCACTTGGCTTTCTGTACATTTAGTTAATTGCAATTTTGTCGACAAGCTCTTTGAATCCAGTTGTCTGGTCCTCATGCCAGCTCTGTTTGGAAGTCAATTCCACCTTCTGCAAGGCTGAAACCAATAGATAACCTTAATGTAAAAATGCCAGCAGGCCAGGGCTCATCTGGGATTAGAATCCTGGATTTCTTATATGTTAATCAATCACATTCCCTAAGCGAGAATCACACCCCTAGACCAACGAGCCACTGACCAGTCAGGTTTCTTTAGCTGCTGTGGAATTTCACTGGAACCCCCCAGCCTATCATCCATTTTTTTTCAGATCAAAGCAACATCCTGCAAATGCTGAAATAAAAACAGAAAGTGCTGGAAATGTTCAGCAGCTCTGGCAGCATCTGTGCTGTGAGAAACACAGTTAACGTTTTTGGGCACTCACCTTTTGTTTCAGCCATCCTTTCAGACTGCTTCTGTCCATCCAATCTCACTTTCTATTCTATCCACATTCTAACCATTCACGACGTTACTACATTTTTCATGAATTCCTCATTTCTTTTATTAATGACAATTTTGTATTTCTGGCTTTTGCTTCAGACACCACCACAAGTGGAATCATGTCTCCATCTACCCAATCAAACCACTTCGCTGTGTCCTCACATTGCAATGTTTCTTTCACCCTGACAGACTGTGGAGTTTCTGCTGCTTGATTGCAGTTCTTGCTTCCCGCCAGTAGATGTCACCTCACTCCAATACAGTGAAGTTTACAAATCTGAGAGAGACACAACAGGAAATAATTGTTCACATCATAGTGAATGTGTGGGATTTAGAAATACTAGGAGTGGAGACGAGTTATTATTGCACTCTGCTATTACATCTTTTATAATGGACTCCAGCATTTTCCCCACGACTGATGTCAGGCTAACCGGTATATAATTCGCTGTTTTCTTTCTGCCTCTTTTTTTAAATAGTGGAGTTACATTAACTACCGTCCAATCCATTGGAACTGTTCCAGAGTCGATAGAATTTTGAAACAAGACCAGAAATGCATCTGCTATTTCAAGGGCCACCTCCTTAAGTACTCTGGGATGCAGATTATCAGGCCTTGGGGATTTATCGGCCTTCAATCCCATCAATTTCCCAAACATTCCCTACGAATACAGATTTCATACAGTTCCTCCTTCTCATTAGACCCTATGTTCCCCAACATTTCTGGGAGGTAATCTGTCTCGTCCTTTGTGAAGACAGAACCAAAGTATGTATTTAATTGGTCTGCCATTTCTTTGTTCCCCATTATAAATTCCCCCGCTTCTGACTGTAAGGGACCCACATTTGTCTTCACTAATCTTTTTCTCGACACATATCTATAGAAGCTTTTACAGTCAGTTTTTATGTTCTCTGCTAGCTTACTCTCATACCCTATTTCCCCCTTCTTAATCAATCCTTTTGTCCTCCTCTGCTAAATTCCAAACTGCTCACAATCTTCAGGTTTGCTGCTTGTTCTGGCCATTTTATATTTCTCCTCCTTGGATCTAATACTTTCCTTAATTTCTTTTGTAAGCCACAGTTGAGCCACCCTTCCTGTTTTACTTTTGCACAGACAGGAATGAACAATTGTTGTAATTCATCCATGCGCTCTTTAAATGCTAGCCATTGCCTATCCACTGTCAACCCTTTAAGTAACGTTCCCCAATCTATCATAGCCAACTCCCGCCTCATACCTTCATAGTTTCCTTTGTTTAGATTCAGGACCCTAGTCTCGGAATCAACTCTCTCACTCTGCATCTTAATGAAGAATTTTATCATATTATGGGCGCACTTCCCCAAGGGACCCCACACAACAAGATTGTTAACTAATCCTTTCTCATTACACAATACCCAGTCCAGGATGGCCTGTTCTCTAGAGGTGTTATACACCTCTATCAATTCTCAACTCAATCTCCTTTGATATAGGCAGAATAATCCTAGCTTTTCCAACCTAACCTTGTAACTAAAATCCCCCATCCCTGGATCCATTCTGGTAAATCGCCTCTGCATCCTCTCAAGGACCCTCACATTCTTTCTAAAGTCTGCTGAGCAGAACTGGAAGCAACACTCCAATTGGGGCCTAACCAGAGTTTTATAATGGTTCAGCATAACTTCCCTGCTTTTGTACTCAATGCCTCTACTTATAAAGCCCAAGATCCCATATGCTTTGCTAACCACTCTCGCAATATGTCTTGCCTCCTTCAAAGATCGGTGCACATGAACCCCAAGTCCCTCTATTCCAGCACACTCTTTATAACTGTGCCGTTAAGTATATATTGCCTCTCCCTATTCCTTATGCCAAAATACATCACCTCACACTTGTCACTATTAAATTCCATCTGCCACCTGTCTGCCCATTCTGCTAGCCTATCACTGTCCTGTTGCAGGCAGTTCATATCATCCTCACTGTTTGCCACTCCTCCAAGTTTGGTGTCATCGGCTTATTTTGAGATTCTACTCTGTATTCCAAGATCCAAGTCACTTACTTTTAGCAAAAAAAGCAGTGGTTCTGGCACTGACCCTTGGGGAACACCACTGTCGACTATCCTCCGGTCTGACCAAGAACCATTTAATATGACTCGCTGTTTTCAGTCTTTAAAACAATTTACTATCCAAATGGACACTGACCCTCCTAATCCATGAACCCCAATTTTGTTAACCACCCTTTTATGTGGTACTTTATAAAATGCTTTCGTAATATCCATATAAACAACATCCACTGCATTCCCTTCATCAGTATTCTCAGATAGTTTATCAACAAATGCAGTTAGATTTGTCAAGCATGAACTCCCATTGATAAATCCATGCCCACTCTCCTGAATTAACTCAAACCTCGCCAAAGGACTTGATTTTTTTCCCTGACCTGTTGATCTCATGCTGATAGCAAGCTCACCATAAAGCATGTTTTTGGCAATGTGACCATCATCCATTTGGCCCAGTCAACAGAGTCACCGCTGACTCAAGAGGGCAAACATGCTGCGGATCCCTGCACGCTGGTGTACTTCCGCATTCGGCACTCTGTCCTGCCAGGAGATGCCCAGTATCCATCTGAGGCAGTGGAGGTGGAAACTGTTCAGCCGCTTTTTTTGGCTTGTATAAGTTGTTGATGCTTCTCTACTATAAAGGAGGATGCTGAGAACACAAGCCTGGTACACGTGGAGCTTTGTATTTTCGGTCAGTTTGCTGTCGGTTCACACTTGTCTTCTCAACTTTGACATGACAGCTGCAGCATTGACAATGCTGGTGCTGATTTCAGCATCAAGGGCCAGATTTCTGGTGATTGTTGATTGAAGGTATGTGAAGCTGTTGACAACCTCCAAAGTGAGGTTGTCGATGTTGATGGAAAGTGGAGTCTCTACGTCCTGGCCCGTAACTTTCATCTTCCTGATGCTGATTGTCAGTCCAAACTCTTTGCAGGCCAGGGAGAACCGATCTACAAGCTGCTGTGACTGAACTTCATTATGGGATGTCAGCACAGCATCATCAGCAAATAGCAACTCACAGACTAGGAATTTACCCACTTTGGTCTTGGCGCACAGTCTTGCCAAGTTGAACAGCTTGTCGTCAGCTCTGATGTGCAGGTGAACACCTATATCTGAGTAATTGAAAGTGTACAATAGCAGCATGGAGAAGAATATGCCAATTATAAAGGATGTGATAACTAGACAGTTCGAAAATGATTACATGATTGGGCAGAGTCAACATAGATTTATGAAAAGGAAAACAGGTTTGAAAAACCTGTTGAGATTTTTGAGGATGTTACCTATAGAACAGATAAAGGAGAACCAGTGGATGTGTGGTATTTGTATTTTCCTTTGGTAAGGTCCGACACAGGAGGTGAGTAAACAAAATTAGAGCACATAGGCTTGGGGATAATATACTGATATGGATTGAGAATTGGTTAACAGACCGAAAACAGAGAGCAGGAATAACGGGTCCTTCTCAGGATGGCAGGCTGTTACTATTGGGGTACTGCAAGGATCAGTGTTGGAGCCACAGCTGTTAACAACCTATATAAATGATTTGGATGTGGGGATTAAATGTAATATTTCCAAGTTTGCAGATGACACAAAGCTCGGTGAAGTGTGAGTTGTGAGGAGGATGCAGAGAGGCTTCCAGGGGACCTGGAGAGGCTAAGTGAATGGGCAAGAACATGGAATATAATATGAATAAGTGTGAAGTTATTCACTTTGGTAGAATAAACAGAAAGACAGAGTATTTCTTAAATGGTGAGAGGTTGGGAAGTGTCGATGTCCAAAGGGACCTGGGTGTCCTTGTTCCTGAGACACTAAAAGCTCTTGTGCAGGTGCAGCAATCAATTAGGAAGGCAAATGGTATGTTGTACCCACACGAGGGGTCATAAGTACAGGAGTAAAGATGTCTTGCTTCAATTGTATAGAACCTTGGTGAATCCGCACTGGAGCATTGTGTACAGTTTAGTCTCCTCATCTTATGAAGGATACACTTGCCATAGAGGGGGTGAAACAGAGGGTCAACAGACTAATCTTTTTTTTGCATTTATTTCATTTCATCTCAGTTTGTTCAGTTTGCTTACTTACTGTTTTTTTTTAGGTTTGTACTTCCTGCTGTTCAATATTCAGTCCATTAACACCTAATCTGTACTAATGCTTTGTCTTTCAACACACCATTAACATATTGTTTGCCTTTGCTGCATGACCTTTTGGTCAGCTATGTGGCCTTGTCCAATCTACACCTTCTCCTTTGTTATCTCTTGCCCCACCCCCACCCCACTTGCTTATAACCTGTGACTTTTCTAATATATGTCAGTTCCGAAGATGGGTCACTGACCTGAAACGTTAACTCTGCTTCTCTTTTCACAGATGCTGCCAGACCTGCTGAGTGGTTCCAGCATTTCTTGTTTTTATGTCACCAGACTAATCCCTGGGATGGTGGGATTGTCTTATGAGGAAACTGGGCCTGTATTCCTTAAAGTTTCGAAGAATGAGAGGTGATCTGATTGAAACTGACAAAATTCTTACAGGGCGTGACAGTGTGGATGTAGACAGGATGTTTGCCCTGGTTGGTGAGTCTAAAACCAAAGGACATCGTCTCAGAATAAGGAGTAGGCCATTTAAAACTGAGATGGGTGGAATTTCTTCACTCAGACGGTGGTGAATCATTGGAATACTGTGCCCCAGAGGGCTGTGGCAGCTCAATCATTGAGCATGTTCAAGACAGAAATTGATAGAAATCTTGATACTCATGACATCAAGGGATATGGGGATAGCATGGGAAAGGGGCTTTGAGGTAGGTGATCAGCCATGATCGAATTGAATGACAGAGCAGGCTCGACGGGCTGAATAGCTTACTCCTATGTTCCTCTATTCCTAAGAGAGTTGGCGCCAGCGCGCAGCCCTGCTTTACCCCACTGCTGATCTTGAAAGCGTCTGATGTTGCTCCATTGTAACTGATGGAACTGTGCATGTTCTCGTGGAAAGAAGAGATGATGCCCAAGAGGTCAGGAGGGCAGCCTATGTTCCATTGCAGTTTGAAGAGGCCGTCTCTGCTGACAAGATCAAAGGCCTTAGTGATGCTAACAAAAATGTGTGAGGTTCAGTGGCGCAATGGATAGCGTGTTGGGCTTTTAAATAATGATTGAGACGATATTCGAAGGTTGTGGGTTCAAGTCCCACCAGAGTCAGATTTTGGACCAGAAACAGAGGAGCACAACGGAACAACAAATGAAGAAATGCGCCAAAAGCACAGACTCGGAGACAGAGCGAGAGAGAGAGGAGCACGGCAGGAGCAGAGCAGGGGAAAAAAAAAATCGAGGAGTGACGTCATAATGGAGAGTGAGAGCAGGGAAACAGAGAGCCGCTGGGTTGAGGACACAGGATTTGGTTCTTTCTTCGGTGCATTGGAAGGAGCTGTTTGGTGAGGATCTGGTAAGCTGTGACATCACAGGCAAGCAGGTAGTTAATTGGTTTGGAAGAACCGACCTGCTTGATGCGCATCTGGTTAGTGATTAAGATCCATTTTAGTCCTAACGTTTAAAATAGTAAACAAACTAGTGGTAAGTTTAATAAAATATGCAATAAAATTAATAATTGAATAAAATATTTAAGTAGTTAATTGAAACACGTTAAGGTTGACAGGACAGGTGATGTGTCACAGCTGCAGCATGTGGGAGTTCCTGGATGCCAGTGTGATCCAGGGCAAACACGTCTGCAGTAAGTGTTTGCGGCTCAAAGAGGGAGAAAAAAGGAATGTAGTGGTAGTAGGGGACAGTATAGTAAGGTGGATTGACTCTGTTCTCTGCAGCAAAAGCAAGAGTCCAGACGGCTGTGTTGCCTGCCGGTGCCAGGATTCAGGACATCTGCTCAGGGCTGGAGCGAAACATACAATGGGAGGGGGAGGATCAAGTCGTCGTGGACCATGTCGGTACCAGCGACATAGGCAGGACAAGGATAGAGGTTCTGCAAAGTCAGTATGAGGAACTAGGCACCAAATTAAGAAGCAGAACCTCAAAGTTAATCATCTCTGGATTATTACCTGAGCCATGTGCAAATTGGCATAGGACAAATAAGATTAGAGAAAGTAATGTGCGGCTGAAAGACTGGTGTGGTAGTAGTGGGTTCTGGTTCATGGGGCATTGGCACCAGTACTGTGGAAAGAGGTGGCTGTACCGTTGGGACGGTCTACACCTGAACCGTGCTGGTGCCGGTGTTCTAGCGAGCCACATAACGAGGGAAGTAGAGACGGTTTTAAACTGAATAGTGGGGGCAAGGGATCAAATTTGGGAAGATATGGTGAATCAAGGAGGAGAGACAAGGCAAGAGAGAAAGGTATAAATATGGGAAATGTTAAACAGACTGTGTCAGGAAGGGACAGAATGTACGAATCTAAGAGTAAATCGACAGATAAGGCTAGAGGTGACAAAAATAATAAAAGGACAAAACTAACTGCTCTGTATCTGAATGCATGGAGCATTTGAAACAAAACAGATGAACTGGGAGCGCAAATAGAATAAATAAGAACGATCTGATAGTCATTACAGAGACATGGCTGCAGGGCGACATAGATTGGGATGTGAATATTGGAGGTGACATGGCATTTTGGAAGGACAGGAAGCTAGGAAAAGGTGGCGGGGTAGCTCTGTTAATTAATGATGGTATTAGCGTAATAGAGAGGGATGACCTGAGTTCTGGAGATCAGGATGCAGAAGCAGTTTGGGTACAAATGAGAAATCATAAAGGCAAGAAGTCATGAAAGCAGAGCTAGCTAAAGTGAACTGGCAAATTAGGTTAAGGGATAAGTCAATAGAGATGCAGTGGCAGACATTTAAGGGGATATTTCAGAATACACAGAATAGATACATTTCAACGAGAAAGAAAAGTTCCAAAGGTGGGACTCATCATCCATGGTTCACGAAAACAGTTAAAGATACTATCAAACTTAAAGAAAAAGCCTATAATTGTGCAAAGGTGGGAGGCAGGTCAGAAGATTGGACAGAATATAAAAAAAACAGCAAAGAATGACTAAAAGATTGATAAGGAAGGTAAAATTAGAGTATGAGACAAAGCTCGCAAGAAATTTCAAGACAACTAGTAAGAGTTTCGATAGATATTTTAAAAAGAAAAGAGTTAACAAAGTGACTGTTGGTCCAATAGAAAGTGTGTCTGGGGAATTAATAATGGATAATTAAGAGATGGCAGATGAATTGAACAGATACTTTGCATCGGTCTTCACTATTGAGTATACAAATAACATCCCAGTATTAGCTGTAAGTCAGGAAATGGAAGGGATGGAGGAACTCAAGAAAATTACAATCACCAGGGAAGTGGTACGAAACAAATTGTTGGAGCTGCGGGTTGACAAGTCGCCAGGTCCTGAATTGGCTAGTGAGATAGTTGATGCGCTGGTTTTAATATTCCAAAATTCCCTAGATTCGAGAAAGTTCCGTTAGATTGGAAAAGAGTGAATGTAACTCATTTATTCCAAAAGGGAGGGAGACAGAAAGCAGGAAACGACAGGCCAGTTAGCTTAACATTTGTCTCAGGGAAAATGTTTGGAGCTATTACAGAGGATGTTATAGCAGGGCATTTAGAAAAAATTAAGGTAATCAGGCAGAGTCAACATGGTTTTTTGAAAGGGAAATCATGTTTAACCAATTTATTGGAGTTCTTTGAGGGAGTTACATGTGCTGTGGATAAAGGGGAACCAGTGGATGTATTGTATTTCGATTTCCAGAAGGATAAGGTGCCATATCAAAGGTTATTGCAGAAAATAGAAGCTCATGGTGTCGGGGGTAACATATTGGCATGGATAGAAGATTGGCTAGCGAACAGGATACAGAGAGTCAGCATAAATGGGTCATTTTCTGGTTGGCAAGAAGTAACGAGTGGTGTGCCACAGGGATCTGTGCTGGGGCCTCAACTTTTTACAATTTATATAAATGACTTAGATGAAGGGACCGAAGGTATTGTTGCTAAATTTGCTGATCACAAAGATAGGTAGGAAAGTAGGTTGTGAAGAGGACATAAGGGGGCTACAAAGGGATATAGATAGGTTAAGTGATTGGGCAAAGACTTGGCAAATGGAGTATAATGTGGGAAAGTCGGAAATTGTCCACTATGGCAGGAAGAATAAAAAAGCATATTATCTAAATGGTGAGAGATTGCAGAGCTCTGAGATGCAGAGGGATCTGGGTGACCGAGGGCATGAATTGCAAAAGGTTAGTATGCAGGTCCAGCACGTAATTAGGAAAGCTAATAGAATGTTATCATTTATCACCATGGGAATTGAATACAACAGCAGGGAGGTTATGCTTCAGCATTACAGGACATTGGTGAGACCTCTTCTGCAGTACTGAGTACTGTACTGGTCTCCTTATTTGCGGAAGGATGTAAATGCATTGGAGGTAGTACAGAGAAAGTTTACGAGACTAATACATGGAATGGGTGGGCTGTCTTACGAGGAAAGCTTGGACAAGCTAGGCTTGTCTCCGCCAGAGTTTAGAAGAGAAAGAGGCGACATGATTTGTTATTTAATTTATTAATTAACAAATTAGCTATCCTCCAGTCTTCCGGTACCTCACCCGTGGCTAACGATGATACAAAAATCTCTGCCAGCGCCCCAGCAATCTCCTCCCTTGCTTCCCATAGCATCCTAGGATACATCTGATCAGGCTGTGGGGATTTATCCACCTTAATGCGCTTCAAAACCTCCAACACCTCCTCCTTTGTAATGTTGATATGCTGCAGGATATCGCTGTTCCCTCCCTTGAACTCACTAGCTTCCATGACCTTCTCCACGGTAAATACAGACGAGAAATATTCATTTAAGACCTCGTCCATTTCGCGTGGCTTCACACATAGATTGCCACACTGATCCTTAAGGGGACCTACTCTCTCCCTAGCTAACCTTTTACTCTTAATACACTTATAGAATATTTTAGGATTCTCCTTTATCTTATCTGCCAGGGAAATCTCATGGCCCCTTTTCGCCCTCCTAATTTCCTTCTTAAGTATACTCCTATATCCCCGAAACTTCTCGAGGGACTCGCTCGATCCCAGCTGCCTATACCTGACGTATGCCTCCTTCTTTGTCCTGACCAGACCCTCAATACCCCTCATCAACCAAGGTTCCCTAAACTTGCCAGCCTTGCCCTTCCATCTATCAGGAACATGCTGGCCCTGAACTCTTCCTATCTCACTTTTAAAAGCCTCCCACTTGCCAGACGTCCCTTTACCTGTAAACAGCCTCTCCCATTCAACTTTTGAGAGTTCCTGTCTGATGCCATGGAAATTAGCCTTCCCCCAATTTAGGACTTCAACCTGAGGACCAGTCCTATTCTTTTTCATAACTATCTTGAAGCTAATAGAGTTATGGTCACTGGTCCCAAAGTGCTCCCCCACTGCCATATCAACCACCTGCCCATCCTCATTTCCTGAGAGGAGATCGAGTGTAGCCCCTTCTCTAGTCGGGCCATCCACGTACTGCTTCAGAAAACTATCCTGGACTCACTTAACAAATTCTTCCCCATCTGATCCCTCAGCACTAAGGCAGTCCCAGTCAATATTAGGGAAGTTAAAATCACCTACTATTACAACCCTATAATTCCTATACCTATCTGTGATTTCCCTACATATATGCTCCTCCACTTCCCTCTGACTATTGGGGGGCCTATAGTATAATCCCATCAAAGGGATCACCCTTTTATTATTTCTAAGTTCTACCAATATGGCCTCACTGGACATTCACCCCAGGATATCCTCTCTAAGTACTGCCGTGATGTCCTCCCTAATCAATAGTGCAACTCCCCCTCCTCTCTTACCTCCACCTCTGTCACGCCGGAAGGATCGGTACCGCGGAACATTGAGCTGCCAGTCCTGCCCATCCCTCAACCACGTTTCCGTAATAGCTACAATACCACAATCCCATGTACCGATCCATGCTCTGAGTTCATCTGCCTTACCTGTAAGGATACTTGCATTGAAGTAAATGCAGTTTAGCCCACCAGACCTTCCACGCTCCCTGTCCTGCCCCTTCCTGGCCTTCCTACTGGACTTGCTTGCTTTAACCTCTCCATTTGCCTCAACTATCTCATCGGAGAGACTACTACTTTGAGTCCCACCCCCGCTGCAAGACTAGTTTAAACCCTCCAGTGTATTACTTTCAAATCTCCCTGCAAGGATATTGGTCCCCTTCCAGTTCAGATGCAACCCGTCCCTCCTGGACAGGTCACCTCTGCACCAGAAGAGATCCCAATGATCCAAGTACCTGAAGCCCTCCCGCCTTCGCCAGTCTTCAGCAAAGCATTCATTTGCCTAATCCTCCTATTCCTACCCGCACTAGCACGTGTCACAGGGAGTAATCCTGAGATTACAACCCTAGAGGTCCTGCTCTTTAACCTTCTGCCTAACTCCCTATATTCACTTTGCAGAACCTCATCTCTCTTCCTGCCTATGTCGTTCGTACCAATATGGACCACGATCTCTGGCTGCACACCCTCCCCTTTCAAAACTTCCGGCAGCTGCTTCGAAACATCCTTGACCCTAGTATTAGGGAGGCAACATACCATCCTGGAGTCTCGTTTGCGGCCACAGAAACGCCTATCTGCACCCCTTATGATAGAATCCCCTATCACAATAGCTCTTCCACCCCTTTTCCTCCCCTGCTGTGCAGCAGAGCCCTCCGTGGTGGCACGGACCGCGGTGTTGCTCTTTTCCCCTGGGAGGTCATCCCCCCAACAGTAACCAAAGCAGTATCTCTGTTTGAGAGAGGGATGGCCACAGGGGACTCCTGCACTACCTGCCTGCTCCTACTATTCCATCTGGTGGTCACCCATCCCTTTTCTGCCTGTGCATCCATTACCTGCGGTGCGACCACCTCACTAAACATGCTATCCATGATGCCCTCAGCTTCGTGGACGCTCCACAGTGAAAACACCCGCAGGTCCAGCTCCATAATGCGAGTAGCCAGTATCTGCAGCTGGATACACTTGCTACACACATGGTCGTCATGGAGACTGGGAGGGTTCCTGAATCCCCACATAGCGCAGGAGGAGCATATCACGGGGCTGAGCTCTCCTGCCATGACTTACCCTTAGATTAATTAGTTACTCCCTTAATTAAAAAATACTAATGACACTAGGGGCCTTGTTCTACCCACTACAATCTCAAGTCCTTCATGAGCGACACTGAATAAAAAAACACTTTAATAGTACTCATCTTCTCAGCAGAGGTTTTTTTTTCAAGTAAAAAAACTTTGCCCTTTTCTTTAAGATATTTAAATACACTAACAGCAGTGACTCACCAACCAATCACCTTGCAGCTCTCCTCTGACATCACAGTTGGCTTCTTTTTTTTCAAAACTCCAGCACACTGGAAGAGCTCCACTCCACTCCTGGAAGGTAAGAGACTGGGCCTCGATCCTCGGATTGGATTTATAGGCTCCGCTCTCAACGTTCTCCTCATATCGGTCCATATAGGTCTGCTCCGCTCCGCTCCTCTCCGCTCCCGGAAGGTAATTCACCAGCTTTTGCAGAAAAGTACGTCTTAAGCTGTTGCAGTACCTGTTAGAAAGATAGTCTAAGCTATTCTGAAGTCATCTTCCAATGTCATCTACATGGAAGCAGGATTTTAAAGGATAAGATGTAGTTTTTAAAAGTCACTTCAATCTTGCTCAAGAGTCTTTACAAAGAAGCCAAGTAAATCTTGATAAAAAGTCATATACATTTGGAGATCTTTTAAAAGCACTTCAATCTTGTTAATAAAAAGTAAGATGTAAATTTAAGAACTCTGATCAGGCTATGCTAAAAAGTTACATACAATTAAGAAATAAAATACAACATTTAAAATGTCTGAATTCCCTCTGAAAGTTGACCACTGCTGCTGCCGGTGTCTTCCTGGAATAGTGGAGCTGTTGTGTCAACAGAAAAGTCTTTCAAGAGCAGCCTGTTGGTACCGGCTTTAATCCAACCCAGGTAAAAATCAGGGTACATTGTGGGCAATGAGCCCAAATTGCTGAACTACAGGTCCCTGTCACTTTAAAGAGTGGGCTGGTGCGATTATGATCAGAGGCTCCTTCTAAGCACATTTCTCACCACCACAACTTCCAGATGCTGGTGTTAGTGTGTGCATGTACCAGCAGTTGCAGTGCTGTTCAGACCCTCAATAGCAGTGAAAGTCTGAGTTCACCGCTATTGGGGCTGTAAAATCCAGGCCAATATCTCACAGTCCTGTTAGATTTGCTCTCCCTCTGTACAAAATCAAATTCCACACATTGTCTTTCACTCACTCCTGTTTCCAGCCCTGATGGTGCAGAAATCCCCTCTCAAAGGTACACAATCCAGTTGATTTCTGATCAAATACCTCCTTCCTCATTCAATAGAGGAAACAGAGACATGAACAGGAGTCAGGTGCAAGAAGGTTTCACCAACAGAGCAAAGAAAACACCAACAAAAGTCACACCTACTTTCCAAATCATTTCATTGGAATATTCTTTCACTTGTTTTCTCGGATGACTGCAATAAATCTGAAAATGAGCACCATGAGGTTTGTGTTCACTGGTCACTTGTTCTCCTGTGTTTGTCTGTCAGGTTTGTAATTCAGTTTGTATTGGATATTGAAGAGAATCTCTTTTCAAGATGATTGCACATCGTACTGTGTTTAAAGCAACCAACTTGTAAAATGGCAGAAAATGAATGTTTCAATACCTGTGTGACCAGATTCTTCCAATGCTTTTCAACAGCTAGATTGATGATGCTTGCAATCTGTATCCTGTGGAGAATGGGAGAGGAGAACAAAAACATGGTGCATGAACAGGACAGACTGTGTAAAATGGGAGCACAGAAATACTGCCACCTCATTGAAAGTTAATGAGATTTATTCTAAGTCAGACACCTGTCCACAATGAACAAGTGAATACATTAATTGTCCACTTTCAATCTAAATGGGACTGAGGTTCCAACAGAGAAGTTTTCTGGAAAATACCTGCTGCAGTTTTAAAATTGATGAACTGGAACATCTTATACTAACTTTCAAATAACTGTAGTGATTGTATAGTTCTCATAGTGGAGAGAAGGAGTTGTTTATAAATATAAGCAGAAAGACACATTTGTGGATTGGTGAATGAGCTTTATCTTTCTGAAATGTATTTGTCCATTGGTTGCAGGTCACTGGAAATTCTTTTTTACATTTCAATTGTAGCAGCAGCAGTTAGCAGCAAAATGTCTGATTAATCAGAGTAGTGGGTCTGGGAAACACTTAAACAGCCGAGACCCTGTAAAACAGAACTCCAAGTAATAGTTTAAATAAGGCACTGAACTGTCAGGAAAAAAAACCCGACACGAACCTGACAGAACCACATTGGACCCGAGCCCGACCCGGCCCGAGTATCTCCATTTATTCCCGCGCCCGAACCGACCCGAGCCTTACCCGACCACCGGAATGTTCACTGCACCTGCCTCCCGATTCCGAATCTACAGGAAGCTGCAGCATGAGCGCAATGACGTCATAGAGATGCTCACTTGCTCACTGAGCAGACTCAGAGTTTCCCTCCTTGATGACCCGGACTCCCAGCTTAGGTTGGCTTTTCAACTTTTGACACTTATTAAACTCAACTTCCCAGCAGAGTTAAATGTAATACTTACTGTGTGTGTCCGACACGGACTCAGCCCGACCTGGACCCAGCCCGACTCGAACCTAGCCCGACCTGACCCGAGCCCGAAAGCCAGACCCGGAAGAGCGACCCAACACGACCCGGACCCGACACAGGTCGTCGGGTCCCGTTGGGTTCAGGTCGGGTGGCAGGCCTTTTCAGAGCGGAGGTCAGATGAGGATTGAATTAATTTCAATCACTGAATCTAAACAAGAAGTAAATCTGCCAGGAATGGAAGACTTTGCTTTATCTGTGAGCTTGTGGCGCAACGGTAGCGCGTCTGACTCCAGATCAGAAAGTTGTGTGTTCAAATCATGTCAGGCTCACTTATATTTTACAGCAGCTCAAGTTCCTGGATTTTCTATCAGAAGAGAGTTAGTTCTCTTGGAATGTTCGTGCATGGTATAATTTCAAGATCAACTTTAATAGATTAAAGTCCTGATTTCTGGTTCCGTTCCATTTCCATGCTCAATTCTTATTTCACACTGTTTTATATCAGAACAATGTTTCAGGGATGTGATGTGTCCATTGTTTGGACAATCGCTCTGTCACCCAGCGTGAGAAACAAAACACAAACCGCACAGCGTGCGGCGCAAACCCATACCTGGCTCTGTCTATAGGCCGCTTAGTTCAGTTGGTTAGGACGCAGTGTTGATAACAACAAGGCTGTGGATTTGATCCCCATGTGCGCTGTCACATGGTCAGTCATTAATTTGACTCATTTTTGTAACACTTAAAATCCAACTTTTAGATGCAAACAAGTTTACATCAAATGTCAAAGGGAATTTATTTTGAATAACATCCATTGCCTCTTTGTCACTGGTCTGGAGTAACACAGAATTCTTTCCAATTATCTTCCATTTGCTGATAAACATTGAACTCGTGGCCTGTTCTCGTTAATGGTCACGAGCAGCAAAAACAGACAGAGCAAGTCTGACCGCCCAGAGATGTGGAAAAGGCTTCAGTTTGGGACATATGCAGCAAATCAAATGTTCACCCGGCCCCGAAAGATTCAAAAACTGGGGAAAAGGACACAAGGAGATAGAGAATAAGCAAAAGCAGACAATGTAAATATTTCCCATCCTTGATATCTCTCTATTCCAATCCAACCTTCAGAGTTGGGTAAATAATTTCAGTGTAAATTGTGCAGCTCAAGAGTCAAAACCAAAGGGCGATGCAGAATAAAGGAGAACTGCCAAAACCCCAGATTGAACCAGGCATCTTCAGTCTAACACACTCCCAACTGAGCTATTTCAGTCTCACAGGCTTGGGATGATAAGTGGCAAGTAACATTCGCACCACACAAGTGCCAGGCAATGACCATCTCCAACAAGAGAGAATCTAACTATCTCCCCTTGACATTCAATAGCATTACAATCACTGAATCCCCCACCATCAACATCATGGAGGTTACCATGGGGAGCCATACAAATAACTTGACTAGACGAGCAGGTCAGAGGCTTGGAATCCTGAGATGAGTAATTACAGTGCAGCTGTTGGCTCCACCCCAGGGGCTGAATTTGTTCTGTAAACCATGAAGCAGCTTCCTCTCAAATCCCAGGTTTATCAATAAATCCTCTTACAAAAGCCCCAAAGTGTGATATATTCCTCGCACTCATCCATGACTCATGACTCCCCAAAGCCTGTCCACCATCTGCAATTCACAAGTCAAGAGTGTGATGGAATACTCTCCACTTGCCTGGATGGGTGCACTTCCAACTCAAGAATCTCAACACCGTCCAGGACAAAGCAGCCCACTTGATTGGCACCCCATCTACAAACATTCACTCCCTCCACCATCGGCACACAGTGGCAGCAGTGTGTACCGTCTACAAGATGCACTGCAGCAATGCACCAAGACTCCTTCGACAGCACCTTCCAAACCAGCGACCTTTACCACCGAGAAGGGCAAGAGCAGCAAATGCACGCGATACCACCACCTGCAAGTTCCCCTCCAAGCCACACACCATCCTGACTTGGAACTATATCGCCGTTCCTTCACTGTCGCTGGGTCAAAATCCTGGAACTCCCTTTCTCACAGCACTGTGGGTGTACCTACCCCACATGGACTGCAGCGGTTCAAGAAGGCAGTTCACCACCACCTTCTCATGGGCAATTAGGGATGGGCAATAAATGCTGGCCTAGCCAGCGATGCCCACATCGCATGAATGAATGAATAAAAATGTGAAGTATCCCTTGTGTCATTCCTTTGGTAGAAAATATAACCCTGGTGGAATTGCCCCTCCCAATCACACCTCACTTCATAGAACATAGAAAATGGAGAAAATTTATGGCACAGAATGAGACCATTTAGCAATCGTGTCTGTGCCAGCTGAAAAAGAGTGATCCAGCCCAATCCCACTTTCCAGGTCTTGGGAATGGGATCTGAACAGATCTCAGAGCTCACATTATGTGAATGTTCTGTTGAAGTGTTGGTGAGCTGATATACCAGGGGAGATTCACACTGTTGGACACAGTGTGAAATACATTCAAGTATTTATAAAACATTACAACATGTGAGTAATATTCCCCATTGATTTCTCAGCACTGATGGATTGTGAAGTGGGAGACAGCCAGAAGTCCCAGTGATCCACACTGGCCCTGAGCTGAGAATGAAATGAGAAAAAGTTCAATCTTCAGCAGCGAGATGCTGCAGAGAGGTAAGAGTCCTGAATCAAGGACAGACTTTCTCATACTGCTGTTGAATCTCATTTCAAACACTCCTTGAACTCTCTGCCGAGGAATTCAGAGCTGGAGAATGCCTGTAAAATCAGCCTAAAAAGGAAATAGAAAACACCCACTGTGGGCTCAAACTCAAAAACTTGAGATTCAGAGTTTCATGCTTTCATCGACTGAGCTCACCAGGCCTGAGACAGTGTCCCCGTCCTGTCTGTTATTGGACGGTGCAGCTGTTGGCTCCACCCCAGTGGCTGAATTTGTTCTGTAAACCATGAACCAGCTTCCTCTCAAATCCCAGGTTTATCAGTAAATCCTCTTACAAAAGCCCCAAAGTGTGATATATTCCTCTCACTCATCCAGAATAAAAGTTACATCTTTTGCTCTTTTTACCTTCCAAACATTGACTTCTATTTTACTCAGCATTTATTTATCTCTCCTTTTTATGTTGTGCATTTCCTAATAAACATTTCATTTCAATTATTTATGAGGGATGAAATGAACAGAAAAGATTTTCTGCAATGGTACCGGGGTGTGGGACAGAGTGAGTGGTTCGGATCTGGAATACACTGCCTGAGAGTGTGCTGGAGGCAGCTTCAATCGTGGCTTTCAGAAGGGAATTGGATAAACACCTGAATAGAGAAAATTTGCAGGGCTACAATGAAAGGGCAGAGGAGTGGAATTAGATGATCTGCTCTTGCAAAGAGCTGTCATGGACATGATGGACTGAATGGTCTCCTTCTGTACTGTAACCATTTGATTCCTTGATTCTAACTCTGTCAAAGTTGTTATGAACTTGCTCTGCTCCAAGGAGAACAACCCCAGCTTTTCCAGTCTCTGCACATAACTGAAGTTATGAGGAACCATGGGGAACCCACTGTAAACCTTCCTCCAGACAGAAATACAACTGTTCACCACCACACTGTGACCCAGCTGTTCACATGATTTGGATGCGGGGACCAAATGTAGTATTTCCAAGTTTGCAGATGACACAAAACTAGGTGGGAATGTGTGTTGTGAGGAAGTTGCAAAGTGGCTTCAAGGGAATTTGGACAGACTTAGTGAGTGGACAAGAAAGTGGCACATGAAATATAATGTGTAAAAATGTGAGGTTATCCACTTTGGTAGGAGAAACAGATGTGCAGATTATTTGTTAAATGGTAAGAGTGTGAATGTACAAAGGGGCCTGGGTGTCCTTGTCAATAAGTGACTGAAAGCTAACATGCAGCTGCAGCAAGCAATTAGGAAGGCTAATGATATGTTAGCCTCTATCGCAAGAGGATTTGAGTACAGGAGTAGTGAAGTCTTGCTTCATTTGTGTATAACCTTGGTTGGATTGCACTTTGGAATACTGTGTGAAGTTTTGTTCCCCTTACCTTCGGAAGGATATCATTGCCATAGAGGGAGTGCAACGAAGGTTCACCAGACTTGTTCCCGGGATGGCGGGACTGTCAAATGAAGAGAGATTGGGGAAACTGGGCCTGTATTCTCTAGAGTTTTGAAGAATGAGAGGTGATCTCATTGAAACTTACAAAATATTTAAAGGGATAGACAGGTAGATGAAGCTAAGATGTTTCCCCCGGTTGAGGAGTCTAGAACCAGGGGACACAATTTCAACGTAAGGGGAAAGCCACTTAGGACAGAGATGAGGAGAAATTTCTTTACTCAGTGGGTTGTGAATCTTTGGAATTCTCTACCTCAGAGGGCTGTGGAAGCTCAGTCATTGAGTATGTTTAAAGCAGAGATTGACAGATTTCTAAACACAAATGACATCGGGGAAATGGAGATAGTGTGGGAAAAAGGCATTGGAGTGGACGATCAGTCATCATCATATTGAATGGCAGGGTGGGCTCGACGGGCTGAATGGCCTGCTCCTGCTCCTATGTTCCTATCAGTCTGCAAACTTCATATGCATGCTGTCATTGTCCGTTTTATTCCATGGGCTTCAGTTTTACTGGCAGTCTAGTATGTGACATCATCAAGAAGGTTTTCAATAAGTTAAATAAGGAGAAATTGTTTCCAGTGGCAAAAGGGTCAGTAACCAGAGGATGTATTTATCAGGTGATTGAGAAAAGAACCAGAGGCGAAATGAGGAATGATTTTTTATACAGTGATGTGTTGTGATCTGGAATGCACTGTCTGATCAGGACTTGAAAGCAGATTCAGTCGTAACTTTGAAAAGCGATAGGGATAAATACTGGAAGGAAAAATGTACAGATTACAGGAGACAACACTGACACAATGGACCAAATGGTCTCCTTCTTTGGGTATCATTCTATGGTTTTATGAACATAATGTTGATACAATTCGCTGAGTTGGAAGGGAAGTGAACCCAGATTCCGGGTATTCTAAACACCAGACCCAAACCAACTGAACAAGCCTGTTGTTTAATCTCTGTTTTTCACACCAGCTTCTCCTCGCTCTTTCTGTGTTTCCAGCCTGGTCTGTTCCTCTGACCTTCATTCCTGACACTCTATTGAGAATGGCCAACTCACTGCCCCTCTCACACACACCGTCACTCCACCCCTTCACCCACTTCCAAACCTCTCTGTTCAACAGTACCTCACATCTGCTCCTCTGCTCCATTAATATAACAGGAAAACATTTTCAAACAGACATTTCTAGACAGTGAACGTTCCAGTAAGACAAGGTAAAGATCAGATTCATTCACTTTACACACAGAGAGAGCAGCTCTCCCTGTTCAGTCTAAGGAGCAGATGTAGTTTCACTCCCATTAGTCTTGGAGACATGGGCCAGAATTTTAAGGGACCGTTGGAGACGGGAATGGAGGCTGGGGAGGGGGAGGGGGGTGTATAAGATAGGGATGGAAGACGTCGGTCCGGATTTTTCTGTCGGCGGCTGACATGGAGGGCAGACTTCGCACATCCACACGGCAAGAAGGCATTTAAAGTATTTATGAGTCCAATTGTCAGCAATTTTATTCACTGGGTTCAATTGAAATAATAGTGCACGGGAACCACGGGGCTTCAGAGCCTCGCCTGGTTAAAGGAGGTGACTGGGAGGTGGGAGCTGAGTGTTGGCTTCACTGGGAAGCTATCGGGTGAGGCAGCGTAACTTGGCAGCAAGGGTGGAGGGGGAAAGGGCATCGGGAAACACTGTCAGGAGTGGGGGCCAATGTGCCAGCTCTGCAGAGGGAACAACACCAGGGTGCCATTGGGGCAGTGCCACTTCATTGAGGGTGACAAGTGAGGTAAATGTGGCTGGGTGTTGTTTACTGTAAAGGCCTTGCACTCAGGGAGGGGCAACCTGTCATGGGCCTCATTCACCCTGGATTCGAGGCTCCCATTGAAGAGGAGGAGGAGTAGAGAGGGAGGGAGGGAGGTGCAGGCACCAGCAGGGACACCACAGCAGCTTGGGGGCCCACAGGAGGGCCAGCCTCGAACAGGAGGCTGGAGAAGGAGGCAGAGGAACACGTCAGCCGAGGTTCAACTACCTGCAGATGTCCGAGTGACAGTGTTTCCACAGACTGCGCCTCTCCACGGAGGTTGTCATTGATCTCTCTGCCATGATGGGACTTGGTGGGCACCTGATGCCAGTGTCACTGAAGGTCACCGTGCCACTGAACGTCTACACCAGCATATCATTGCGTGGATCCACTGGAGATATGTGTGGAATCTCACAGTCTGTGGTGAATCAGTGCATCAAGGAGGTCACCAATCTCCTGTTCAGGAGGGCCGGTGACGATGTGCACATTGATCCAAACAGTCAAGCTGAAAGGGCTATAGGATTCGTGGCCATCGCTGGATTCCCCCAGGTGTAGGATGCCATTGACTGCACCCATGTGACCATCAAGGCTCCCGCAGACCAGCCAGCAGCCTTCAACAGGAAGGGCTTCCACTTGCTCAGTGTGTAACTGGTCTGTGACCATCACAAATGCATCCTACAGGTGTGTGCACAAATCCCGGGAAGCAGTCACAACGCCTGCATACCAAGGCAGTCGCAGGTACCAGAACTTTTCCGTGGCCCCATGCGCTTTCTGAGATGGATCTTTGGAGACAAGGGCAACCCAGTGAGAACATGAGTACTGACGCCTGTGAGGAACCCACACAAGAATGCAGAGGAGAGGTACAACACCTGCCACGGGTCAACCCGAGCGACCAACAAAGAGGCCATTGGTCTCCTGAAGATGAGATTCAGGCACTTAGATTGTTCCTGTGGAGCCCTTCAGTATGTCCCGGCGAGGGTCTCGCATATCGTGGTGTTTTGCTGTGCACTGCAAAATCTGGCATTACAGAGGGGTGAGGTGTTGACTCGTGAGGATATCATGGAGCGTGATGGCTCCTCTGATGATGAGGATGTGGAGGAGGATGCTGCTCAGGCAGTGCCAGATGAAGGACCTCAGGCACAGCAGGAAAGCCACCATGAGATACACACAAGGGAGACAAGAGACACCCTTATACATTCACGTTTCCTTTGAGCCTTACCACCTTCTGGAACCAAGGCAATAAAGCCTGAGCTTTAAGCAGCCCTGTTGTCACCTCTTTCCTTCCACACTACAGTGCCCAGGTACACATCGCACACTGGCAAAGCTGAAGCTTTGTGAACTCAGGGCTTGGTCCCTCACTTACAGCCCCTTGGGAGGAAGGGTTTAAATGAAGTCCCAAAGGGCATCAACAATAGGAAGGAGACATAGTGAGAGAACATCATTTCTTTATTCTGTGTGACACCAAACACAACCCTATCCATCTGGAATGTACATTCACCCGTGAACCCCTCAGTGAATCTAGGTGCTCTTCTTAAATCTTTTCCGGGTGCTCCTACGTGGTGCTCCCCCTGCTCTGTCAGCTGAGGTGGAGACAGGCTGCTGACCTTGCTGCTCCATGGCTTGGGATGACATTGGCGACCGTCCTCTTGCTGCCTGAGGCCTGGAGGGCCCTGGCACACTGAGCGCCTCCTGCACAGGTGCAGGGACCCCCTCTGTCATCGAGGATGATGGAGGTGCTGGCATCACTGGTGTCACTGGCAGAGGGACTTTGGAATTACTGTCCACACGAGGAGCACCCTGAGAGGAGACCCCAGATGTAGCAGCCAACTGCTCCTCCCCCTTATAAGACACACTTGTACCTCCCTGCTGACCTGAGAGGGATGTGGACCTGGTGAAGAGTTCAGGTGCCTCGTCCCCCCTCTCACCTTGTCACCGCTGGATGGAGCTCATGGACAAAGTGATGGAGTGCAGGTCTGCGCACATCTCCGGCAGCCACTGATTGGTCGGCTGGATCTGGCTCTCCATCAGAGTCACCAATCTCTCAAGGAAGGAAGCCAGACAGAACCCCATCAGAGACAGTACAGCATGCAAGGCCTGGATGGACTCCTCCATAATCCGAACTTGGGTACACATAACCTCCGGCAACTCTGCCAGATGTTGCCTGACCTCTCACTGCAGCTGCAGCATTTCCCGTGTTGCTGGTGACACCACAGGCACGTCATCAGCCTGGGGCACAGCATGGGCCTGGCCTCCCACAGACCACCAACTCCCAGTGGCCTCGGCTGTCACAGCCTCCGCCAGCTGCCCGGGCCTGTCTGTGATGTGCTCATCAGTTTGTATGCCAGAATCTAACCGCGAACGGATACCCACCAACATGAGGGTTTCTGTGCTGGTGGAGGGTGCAGGGGAATGAGGTGATGGTGCACCCTCTGAGGCTCCCTCCTCCTCCTCAGACGTGTCCGGCTGTCCCCCAGTCTCTCCAGCTCTTTGCTTTTGTCGTTCATCCGGGCCTGCATGTGAAAACAGGGACATTGAAATGTTAGGGTCTGCCCATCACGACATTCCAACCACCCCTACTGTGCAGCTCCATTGATGCAGTGGTGAACAGATGAGCAGTGTGGCTCCTTTGCAGCGGATGCTCCCTTGTGCCCCAGGAGATGTTCACTCACTCTCTTGGGTAGGTGACCCTGTCTCTCCATCAGCTGTGGAGCAGCTGCTTTGCTGCCCAGCCAGTTCTATGGCCTCCTCCTCCATCGGGATGAGGACATGGAGATAAGGCACTCCACCGCCAGTCTTGACACGCTCTTTCCAATTGTGGGATGTCTTCTCCTGCAGCCACAATGATGAACAAAGTTAGTCTCCCAGCGGGGACAAGCACAACATCTCTGATGGTGATAGTCCAGCAGTCCATGATGGGGACACACGTATTCCTCCTGCATGTGGCCCCTCTCAAGGGACTGTGTGAGGTTATACAATGACTGACGTGCACCTCTCACCGAAATGCAGCCAAGCCTCAGGCAGCATGTCCTGCTGCCCTTCCCCAATACACATGACTGGGTGGTCACTCCCTTTCCACCAAACACTCCCTCTCACTCTGCCACATGCAATGTCCAAAGGGTCCAAAGTGTTTTGAGTTGTCGCCTGAGCAACCCGGATCTGGTCATTGACCCACTTCCTGTCCTGGATCCATGTTCTGGGGGTGACCCCACGTCTGCTGACCTCACCGATTATCTCCAGCTAGCTTTGCTTGGTCTGGTGGACAGGTCTCCACCTCCCATCCCTGGGGAAGAGGATCTTCCACCTTTCTCTTGCCACCTGGAGGCGAACCTGCAGGGAAGCATCGCTAAACCGTGGGACCATGGTCACTGCAGGCTCGCATTCAGCTCCTTACTCAACAGGCAGCAGAGGCAGCAGAACGGGTCCTGGGACAGCAGAGGCAGCAGAACGGATCCTGGGGCAGCAGAGGCAGCAGAATGGGTCCTGGGACAGCAGAGGCAGCAGAACGGGTTCTGGGACAGCAGAGGGCTCTCAGGAAGACACTCCTTTAAACCAGGCAGCAGTGAATGCAGGGCTGGCAGCCCTTTAAATATGGTGCCAGCACCTGCCGTTGTGTCAGATGTCGGTGCCATCGGCACCTCGTTCCCTACCTCTGGTCCTTGTTTACATGGGCCCCACGCCTCCCCTTCATTAATTGGTCGGCTGCTCCATGATCGGGGTCGGTCGGCCACATTTCACTTGTGTGGTGACGACACCCACTCACGGTGTCTCTGCCGAGAGCCGCACCGTTAGTTTAAAATTCAGCCCATGGGGTCAAGAGTGGAAAATCTCCCCTCTGATTCTCTCTACTTAAATTGATGGAGACACCAAATTAAAACTGATGAAACCAGGGATTGTATCCTGGTTCTTCAATCTAGTGTTCTCCCAACTGAGCTATTCCATCCTCACTGTGAACTCATCTTCATTGGAGACAAATCTAACTCCAGGCGGAATTTCCTCACGCGTTCATTCCTCACTTCAGGGGAATGGGACCCGACCAGATCGCGGAACTCAGATTATGTTAATGTTCTGCTCTTGATATCTTGTGTTTGAGACACTTTTATTCAGGTTCATGGTAAAATTCTTCCATCATCCCTTCTCCCACATTCTCTCTCTCTCATTCATTCTTCATTCCTCACAATCCAGAAAGGGTGAGGAATCAGAGCTCACCTCCAAACCCTCTGCACACAGACCTCTGTCTGTTACCCTGTTTGATCCAAGATCCAAGAGACCAGTCAATAAATTACACTCTTTATAAACACAGAAAGCTGCCTCACAGTGTTGGACACAGAGTTAAATACACTGAAGTCTTTTGAAAAAAGTTCATCTTATGGGTTGTGTAATGATGGAAATATACCTTCTGTAAGTAAATGAAACAGGGAATGGAGCGGTGTGAAACATTTCCAGACCATGTCCAACACGTTTCCACTCAGTGTGAAAACCCACCACGGAAAGAGTGGAACATGCAATCATTTGATCACATTATGATTAACATCACTCAGATGCCTGAATCATTAGGTCACTGCAGCTGGCTGCACAGCCAGGAGTTGCACTGAAGGTGACAGCCATGCTTGTGCAACTGTTAAGGTGGCTGCAAGGTTAAGGCAATGGATGGCTAATCCATTGTGTTCTGCACGCATGGGTTTGAATCGCATCCTTGTTGTTAGTTTGTGAGCTGTTTAGTGCATTGTTTCCAATGGGGGACTTTTTGCATAAAGTCAGCCTGGAAACCTGTTCTTGTCAATTTCCAGATGGTGATTCCAGAATTGTTCATACTTTATTAAAATTGAGACAGACAATTGGGATTCTTCACCCAAATTGGACTGGAATGAAGATCAAATTGGGATCACGAAACGGAGCAAGATTTTCCCTCCCTCCCATCCTTCCATCTTTACTTTCTGTGGATTTACACCAAGTGAAAGACTAACGGGAAAAGCAAACGGCGAGGGAGCAGAAGCAGAACATTATCCTTTGGCAAGAAATTTATTTTCAAATCTTCTTGATAGATTAAGTGAATGAGCAATGCTTTGACAGATGAAGTTTAAATGTGGGGTCATGTAGTACCGACGAAAGATAGATCAGAGTGTTTTTTTGTAAGAGGTGAGATGTTAGAAACTGTGGAGGAGCCGAGACCCGAATACAGAATTACTAAAAGCTAGTGGACTGGTAGAAAAATAATGTGAAAAGCGAACGGAATATGAAGTTTGGAACTCATGTTGCAGTTATACAAAGTTCTGTGCTCCTGAAGCGAATGTCCAAGCCCAGATTGTGGGGAATCTGTGGAGAGTGATTTGTTTTTTATTCATTCTTGGATGTGAGTATCGCTGATAAGGCTAGCCATCCCTAATTGCCCTTGAGAATGTAGTGGTGAGCTGCCGTCTTGAACTGCTGCAGTCCATGTGGTGCAGGAACACCCACACTGCCGTTGGGGAGGGAGTTCCAGGATTGTTACCCAACAACAGTGAAGAAATTGCGATATAGTTCCAAGTCAGGATGGTGAGTGACTTGGAGGGGAACCTGCAGATGGCGAGTTCCCATGCATCTGCTGCCCTTGTCCTTCGAGGTGGTAGAGTTTAAGGATTTGAAAGGTGCTGTTGAAGGATACTTGACGAGTTACTGCAGTGCATATCGAGATGGTACATACTGCAGCCACTGTGTACTGGTGGTGGAGAGAGTGAATGTTTAAGGTGGTGGGTTAGGTGGCGATCAAGTGGGCTGCTTTGTCCTGGATGGAATTGAGCTGCTTGAGTGTTGTTGAGTGGGATGTATTCCATCCCACTCCTGACTTGTGCCTTGTAGATGGTGGACAGGGTTCGATGTATCAGGAGGTGAGATACTTGCTGCAGAATTCCTAATCTCTGACCTGCACTTATAGCCGCAGCATAGATGTGACTGGTCCCGTTTAGTTTCTGGTCAATGGTAACCCCCAACATATTGATGGTGGGGGATTCAATGATGATAATGCTTCTGAATATCAAAAGGTAGATTTTTTTCTCTCTCTCATTGGAGATGTTCACTGCTTGGCACTTGTGTGTCCAGAAGGTTGCTCATCGCTTCTCAGCTCAAGCCTGAATATTGTTCAGGTCTTGCTGCTTGTAGGCACAGACTGCTTCAACTGAGGAGTTGTGAATCATCACATAACATTCCCACTTCTGACTTATTTTGAAGAGAAAGTCGTCAATGAAACAGCTGAGTTTGTTTGGGTCTACGACACTACCCTGAGAAACTACTGAAGCAATGTCCTGGGATGAGATGATTGGCCTCCACTAACCACAACCATCTTGTTTTGTGCGAGGTACGACTCCAGCAAGTGGAGAGTTTTCCCCCTGATTCCCATTGACTTCAATTTTGCTAGGGATCCTTGATGCCACACTCACTCAAGGGCAATCACTCTCACCTCTCCTCTGGAATTCCACTCTTTCGTCTCCGTTTGGACCAAGCTGCAATGAGATCATATGAACAGAAGATCAGAAGAACTAGTAGCAGGAGTAGGCCATTTGGCCCCTCGAGCTTGCTCCGCCATTCAATAGGATCATGGCTGACCTGATCATGACCTCAACTCCACTTTCCTGCCTGCCCACATAACCCTTGGCTCTCTTGTAGATACAAATCTTGAAGACATTCAATGACCCAGCCTCCACTGCTCTCTGCGGTAGAGAATTCCAAAGACTAATGACCCTCTGTGAGAAGAAATTCCTTCTTAAATGAAAAACCCTAAATCTGGAACTGTGTCCCCTAGTTCTAGATTCCACCACGAGAGGAAACATCCTCTCAGGATCTACCCTGTCAAGCCCCCTCAGAATCTTATATGTCTCAATACGTTCTCCTTTCATTTTTCTCAACTCCAATGAGTATCGGTCCAACCTGCTCAACTTTCCTCATACGACAACCCCTTCATCACTGGAATAAATCTAGCGAACCTTCTCTGAACTGCCTCCAATGCAAGTATATCCCTCCTTAAATAAGGAAACCAAAACTGTACCCAGTACTCTAGGTGTGGTTTCACCAGCACCATGTACATTTGTAGCAACACCTCTCTACTTTATTCTCCATCCCCCTTGCAATAAAGGGTAACATTCCATTTACCTTCCTAATTATTTTCTGTACCTGCATGGTAACTTTTTGTGATTCATGTACGAGGACACCCAGATCCTTCTGCACCGCAGCATTCTGTAATCTCTCACAATTTAAATAATATTTTCCTGTTCTATTCTTCCTACCAAAGTGGATAACCTCACATTTTCCCACATTATACTCTATCTGCCAAATTATTTCCTGGAGCTGAGAGACCCTGGCAGAATCTAAACTGAGCATCGATGAGCAGATTATTGTTAAGTGTGTGGTGCTTGATAGCACTGTTGGTGACATCTTCCATCACTTTGCTGATGATTAATAGTAGACTGATGGGGCGGCAATTGGTCAGATTGCATTTGTCCTGCTTTTTTACAGACAGGGCACACCTGGGCAATTTTCCACATTGTTGAGTAGACGCCTGTGTTGTAGCTCGACTGGAACAGCTTGGCTGAGAGCGCAGCTAGTTCTGGAGCACAAGTCTTCAGTACTAGAGCCGGGATGTTGTTAGGGCCCATAGTCTTTGCTGTATCGAGTGCCTTCAGCTGTTACTTGCTATCATGTGGAGTGAAGCGAATTGGCTGAAAACTGGAAGCTGTGATGCTGGGGACCTCAAGAGGCCGAGGTGAATCATCCACTGAGCAATTTCTGACTGAAGATGGTTTCAAATGCTTCAGCTTCATCTTTTGCACTGACATGCTCGGCTCCACCAACATTGAGGATAGGGATGTTTTTGGAGCCTCCTCATCTGGTTCGTTATTTAATTGTCCTCCACCTTTCATGACTGGATACCTAGTTTCTCAGGGCAGTGCCCTAGGCCCAACCATCCTCAGCTGTTTCATTGATGGCTTTCTCTTCAACATAAGTCAGAAGTGGGAATGTTCGCTGATGATACACAAGTCCTCAGATACTGAAGCAGTCTGTGCCTGCAAGCAGCAAGACCTGAACAACATTCAGGCTTGAGCTGATAAGTGACAAGCAACATTCTTTGATCTGATCCTGAGGGAGATATCAGTGCGTGGAGCGGTGGGATGCATGGAGAGTGATTCTGAAGAGGATGTCTGAGCCTGGAAGGCAGAATCTGTGGAGAGTGGTCCTCAAAGGATGTCTGTGCCTGGAGTGTTAGGATCTCCGAAGAGGGTCTCCGAGCCCATAGTGCTGGGATCTATGGAGAGTGATCCTGAAGTGGGTCTCCGAACCTGGAATGGCGGGATCTGTGGAGAGTGATCCTGAAGCGGGTATCCGAGCCTGGAATGGCGGGATCTGTGGAGAGTGATCCTGATGAGTGTGTGTAAACCTGGAATGGAAGCTTTCTGTGGAGGTACAGGAAGAGGCCATTCATTCCCAGCATTTTATAAAGGTTTAGCATAACTTATATGCTTTTACTCTCTGCCTCTAGTAATAAAGCCAAGTGTCCTGTTTGCTCTTCGTTACCTTTTCAATCCTTCTAACATTGGTGTACATTGTCTCTCTGCTCCTGCACCCACTTTAGAATTGTAATGTTTCATTTATATGGCCTCTCCTCATACTTCCTTCCAAATTGTACCACTTCACACTTCTCTGTGCAAAATTTCATCTGTTATGTGAAAGCCGATTTTACCAGTTTTTTTTAAGTTCCCCTGAAGTGTGTTACTATCACTGGCATAGGACAAAATTCCTGAGCATTCTTTGATGCTATCTCCAAAGACAGAGCAATCTTATACGCGAGCTCAAATGTAGGATTTTGTGTGTTTAGTATCTTATTTCACCCACCAATAGAAGCACAAATATGTCACGTAAATCTTGTTCACTGCAGTCCCTGCTGCTGTTTGCTGCCTATATTTACAGACTTTTATCTCAACCTCGTCACCATGTTCTCTAATATATTCAGGGGGCATCAGCAGAGAAAATGTTCACCAAGCGTGGCAAGTGCAAGGAAGTGTTTATTTGCATCATAATGTCATGAATATAATATACAAATACATTACATGTGTGAATCATCAAGATGTGTCTGAATAAATGGAACCCCGTTACTATAAACACTGTCACCTTTCAATGTTTAGCAGACAGGTTTGACGGCTTGATGTGTGTGATTCCCTCATTAATGTGTTTGCACAAAGTTCGGGGAAAGACGGAGATATGAATAATTTATAGGGAAATTTTTTAAGCATATCTCCACATCTCTCATTCACAAAGATCTACAAGCACATGGATTCCAAAAGAACCTGAGTACAAAATCACCTAAAATAAACACAGCCAGAGAGTCTTACAATAACCTGTAGCTCAGGGAAAGTACATGCTGTTATGGAAGTGATTCTGTTTCTTCTGTTAAAATATTTTTTGAAGAAGTCATAATCAAACGGAATAAATGTAGGACCAGTTCTTTTTCAAGAGAGCACCAGAAGAGCCAATTTGGCAACTATGTTTACTGTTTGTCAAATAATTCAAGTTAAATATAGAACAGAAACCATGGTAACAGGGAGATGTGGTTCGTGAAGTCATTCGCGCCCCTTGATTGGACAAGCTCGGCAGCAGCAGCGCACACCGAAGACAGCAGAAAACTCACAAGCTTTTGGTTGTAGAGTCAGTGTGTTTTACCTGCTGGAGTGAGCAGCTGATAAAGTTAGCCTGAAGAAGTGTCAAGGAAGGAGAGAAGACCACAACCCAGCTTGTTTTCCAGAAAATCTTTAAAAGACCCTGAGAAGTCCACTGAGTTAATTCATCTTATCGCATGTCTTTGAAGAATGTCTGCTAAAATTAATTCTCAATGCCTTCTGAAAAGAACTGTTCTAAAATACCCTAGTGACCTGTCTACCTATACTCAGAAGTTAGACTGTATTCCAATTTTGGAGCAACGTATCTCATCTGATGTTTTCTTCAAAAATGAGCAAGTAAACAGCCCAAGAGGTTTTTTTTTGTGTTTGTGACATGTTGGAGAAATGTTCTTAGCTTTGCTAATTATTACTTAACTTTGTAGAAGCAGAAAAGCAGGAGACAGCTTGTAGCTAATCTAACCACAACCAACGGTCATAAAATGTAGACAGAGCAGCTAACCACAATCAGACGTTACGGCCAGATATGGTGTCTGAAGTGGGCATTGAATTAAGGAACTAGCTTGTTATTGTTGAAACTGATGTTTTGCTGACCTCGGACCCTGCATGGTGCACCGTTACGTAGGCAGTCTTGTGGGTGCTTATCTAATTGTGAAACTGTTAGCTCTGCCTCTTTTATACTATATAAGTCCACGGCGATCTGTAGCTTTTTGGGAGTAGCACTGGACCGCCTTTTGGTAAGGTGTTATATCCCATGATATCATGCAATAAAGTGTTAGTTCTCAACGTCTGAGTCCGGAGAATTTGTTCAACAATTGGGCACAATCTGGATTTTCTCCAACAGTTTGGCGTAGTTGGCAGGATCCCTGAGTTCACGGGATCCAAAAGAACCTAGTGAAAAAATAATCAACAGGATCAGGGGTAAGTCAACTTTTCTGCAACCCTGATATCCCAATCACCCAGCCTGAGCCGGAATTAAGAGGACAATTGGGTCCCACGTGAAGGCCAGGAATTAAATGGGCGAAGGGAGCAAAGGGGTCAAGGAAGATGCAGTCCATATGGTGCAGGAACACCCACACTGCCGTTGGGGAGGGAGTTCCAGGATTGTGACCCAACAACAGTGAATAAATGGCGATATCGTTCCAAGTCAGGATGGTGAGTGACTTGGAGGGGAACCTGCAGGTAGTGAGTTCCCATGCATCTGCTGCCCTTGTCCTTCGAGGTGGTAGTGGTCACGAGTTTGGAAGGTGCTGTTGAAGGATACTTGGCGAGTTGCTGCAGTGCATATGGAGATGGTACACACTGCAGCCACTGTTTACTGGTTGTGGAGGGATTGAATGTTTAAGGTGGCGGGTTAGGTGCCGATCAAGTGCGCTGCTTTGTCCTGGATGGTGTTGAGCTTCTTGAGTGTTGTTGAGTGGGATGTATTCCATCACACTCCTGACTTGTGCCTTGTAGATGGTGGACAGGATTTGGGGTGTCAGGAGGTGAGATACTTGCTGCAGAATTCGTAATCTCTGACCTGCGCTTATAGCCACAGCATAGATGTGACTGGTCCAGTTACGTTTCTGGTCAAGATATTGATGGTGGGGGATTTAACGATGATAATGCTTCTGAATATCAAAAGGTAGATTTTTTTTCTCTCTCATTGGAGATGTTCACTGCTTGGCACTTGTGTGGCCAGAAGGTTGCTTGCCACTTATCAGCTCAAGCCTGAATGTTGTTCAGGTCTTGCTGCTTGCAGGCACAGACTGCTTCAGTATCTGAAGAGTTGTGAGTCATCATCTAACATTCCCACTTCTGACTTATGTTGAAGAGAAAGTCGTCAATGAAACAGCTGGGTTTGGGTCTAGGACACTACCCTGAGAAACCCCTGAGGCAATGTCCTGGGCTGAGATGATTGGCCTCCACGAACCACAACCATCTTGTTTTGTGCGAGGTACGACTCCAGCAAGTGGAGAGATTTCCCCCGGATTCCCAGTGACTTCAATTTTGCTAGGGATCCTTGATGCCACACTCACTCAAGGGTGGTTCAAGAAGGCAGCCCACCCCACCACCTTCTCAAGGGCAATTAAGGATGGGCAGTAAATGCTGGCCTGACCAGCAACGCCCACATCGCATGAATGAATGAATAAAAAAGTGAAGTATCCCTTGTGTCATTGTTTTGGTAGAAAATATAACCCTGGTGCAATTGCCCCTCCCAATCACACCTCACTTCATAGAACATAGAAAATGGAGAAAATTTATGGCACAGAATGAGACCATTTAGCAATCGTGTCTGTGCCAGCTGAAAAAGAGCGATCCAGCCCAATCCCACTTTCCAGGTCTTGGGAATGGGATCTGAACAGATCTCAGAGCTCACATTATGTGAATGTTCTGTTGAGCTATTGGTGAGCTGATATACCAGGGGAGATTCACACTGTTAGACACAGTGTGAAATACATTCAAGTATTTATAAAACATTGTAACATGTGAGTAATATTCCCCATTGCTTTCTCAGCACTGATGGATTGCGAAGTGGGAGACAGCCAGAAGTCCCAGTGATCCACACTGACCCTGAGCTGAGAATGAAATGAGATAAAGCTCAATCTTCAGCAGCGAGTTGCTGCAGAGAGGTAAGAGTCCTGAATCAAGGAGAGACTTTCTCATACTGCTGTTGAATCTCATTTCAAACACTCCTTGAACTCTCTGCCGAGGAATTCAGAGATGGAGAATGCCTGTAAAATCAGCCTAAAAAGGAAATAAAAAACACCCACCGTGGGGCTCAAACTCAAAAACTTGAGATTCAGAGTTTCATGCTTTCATCGACTGAGCTCACTAGGCCTGAGACAGTGTCCCCGTCCTATCTGTTATTGGACAGTGCAGCTGAAGGCTCCATCCCAGGTGCTGAATTTGTTCTGTAAACCATGAACCAGCTTCCTCTCAAATCCCAGGTTTATCAATAAATCCTCTTACAAAATCCCCAAAGTGTGATATATTCCTCTCACTCATCCAGAATAAAAGTTACATCTTTTGCTCTTTTTTCCTTCCAAGCATTGACTTCTATTTTGCTCAGCATTTATTTTTCTCTCGTTTTTATGTTGTGCATTTCCTAATAAACATTTCATTTCAATTATTTATGAGGGATGAAATGAACAGAAGAGATTTTCTGCAATGGTACCAGGGGTGTGGGACAGAGCGAGTGGTTTGGATCTGGAATACACTGCCTGAGAGTGTGCTGGAGGCAGATTCAATCGTGGCTTTCAAAAGGGAATTGGATAAACACCTGAATAGAGAAAATTTGCAGGGTTACAATGAAAGGGCAGAGGAGTGGAATTAGCTGATTTGCTCTTGCAAAGAGCTGTCATGGACATGATGGACTGAATGGTCTCCTTCTGTACTGTAACCATTTGATTCCTTGATTCTAACTCTGTCAAAGTTGTTCTGAACTTGCTCTGCTCCAAGGAGAACAACCCCAGCTTTTCCAGTGTCTGCACATAACTGAGGTTATGAGGAACCATGGGGAACCCACTGTAAACCTTCCTCCAGACAGAAATACAACTGTTCACCACCACACTGTGACCCAGCTGTTCACAATATATATCAATGATTCGGATGTGGGGACCAAATGTACAATTTCCAAGTTCGCAGATGACACAAAACTAGGTGGGAATGTGTGTTGTGAGGAAGATGCAAAGCGGCTTCAAGGGGATTTGGACAGACTTAGTGAGTGGACAAGAAAGTGGCACATGGAATATAATGTGCAAAGATGTGAGGTTGTCCACTTTGGCAGGAGAAACAGATGTGCAGATCATTTCTTAAATGGTAAGAGATTAGAATGTGTAGATGGACAAAGGGGCCTGGGTGTCCTTGTCAGTAAGTGACTGAAAGCTAACATGCAGGTGCAGCAAGCAATTAGGAAGGCGAATGACATGTTAGACTCTATCACAAGAGGATTTGAGTACAGGAGTAGTGAAGTATTGCTTCAATTGTATGTAACCTTGGTTGGACTGCACTTTGGAATACTGTGTGCAGTTTTGGTCCCCTTACCTTAGGAAGGATATCATTGCCATAGAGGGAGTACAACGAAGGTTCACCAGACTTGTTCCCGGGGTGGCGGGACTGTCCTATGAAGAGATTTTGGGGAAACTGGGACTGTATTCTCTAGAGTTTCGAAGAATGAGAGGTGATCTCATTGAAACTTACCATATATTTAAAGGGATAGACAGGTAGATGAAGCTATTTCCTCCGGTTGAGGAATCTAGAACCAGGGGACACAATTTCAACATAAGGGGAAAGCCACTTAGGACAGAGACGAGGAGAAATTTCTTTACTCAGAGGGTTGTGAATCTTTGGAATTCTCTATCCCAGAGGGCTGTGGAAGCTCAGTCATTGAGTATGTTTAAAGCAGAGATTGACAGATTTCTAAATGCAAATGACATAGGGGATATGGACATAGTGTGGGAAAAAGGCATTGAAGTGGATGATCAGTCATCATCATATTGAATGGCGGGGTTGGCTCGACGGGCTGAATGGCCTACTCCTGCTCCTATGTTCCTATCAGTCTGCTAATTTCATATCCATGCTGTCATTGTCCCTTTTATTACATGGGCTTCAGTTTTACTGGCAGTCTAGTATGTGACATCATCAAGAAGGTTTTCAATAAGTTAAATAAGGAGAAATTGTTTCCAATGGCAAAAGGGTCAGTAACCAGAGGATGTATTTATCAGGTGATTGAGAAAAGAACCAGAGGCGAAATGAGGTCGGGATTTATACGGTGATGTGTTGTGATTTGGAATGCACTGTCTGATCAGGACTTGAAAGCAGATTCAGCAGTAACTTTGAAAAGCAATAGGGATAAATACTGGAAGGAAAATGTACAGATTACAGGAAAAAGCTGAGCATCAGAACTAATTGGATAACACAACCAAAGAGACAGCATTGACACAATGGACCAAATGGTCTCCTTCTTTGTGTATCATTCTATGGTTTTATGAACATAATGTTGGTCCAATTGCTGAGTTGGAAGTGAAGTGAACCCAGATTCCGGGTATTCTAAACACCAGACCCAAACCAACTGAAACAAAAACAAGAAATGCTGGATTCACTCAGCAGGTCTGGCAGCATCTGTGGAAAGAGAAGCAGAGTTAACGTTTCGGGTCAGTGACCCTTCTTCGGAACTGACTGAACAAGCCTGTTGTTTAATCTCTGTTTTTCACACCAGCTTCTCCTCGCTCTTTCTGTGTTTCCTGCCTGGTCTGTTCCTCTGACCTTCATTCCTGACACTCTATTGAGAATGGCCAACTCACTGCGCCTCTCACTCCCACCGTCACTCCACCCCTTCACCCACTTCCAAACCTCTCTGTTGAACAGTACCTCACTTCTGCTCCTCTGCTCCATTAATATAACAGGAAAACATTTTCAAACAGACATTTCCACACAGTGAACGTTTCAGTGAGACAAGGTAAAGAGCAGATTCATTCACTTTCAACACAGAGAGAGCAGCTCTCCCTGTTCAGTCTAAGGAGCAGCTGTAGTTTCACTCCCTTTAGTCTTAGAGACATGGGCCAGAATTTTAAGGGACCGTTGGAGATGGGAATGGAGGCTGGGGAGGGGGAGGGGGGGGTGTATAAAATAGGGATGGAAGACGTCGGACCGGATATTTCTGTCGGCGGCTGACATGGAGGGCAGACTTCGCACATCAACACGGCAAGAAGGCATTTAAAGTATTCATGAGTCCAATTGTCAGCAGTTTTATTCACTGGGTCCAATTGAATTAAAAGCACACGGGAACCCTGGGGCTTCAGAGCCTCGCCTGGTTAAAGGAGGTGACTGGGAGGTGGGAGCTGAGTGTTGGCTTCACTGGGAAGCTGTCGGGTGAGGCAGCGTAACTTGGCAGCAAGGGTGGAGGGGGAAAGGGCATCGGGAAACACTGTCAGGAGTGGGGGCCAATGTGCCAGCTCTGCAGGGTGAGCCACACCAGGGTGTTATTGGGGCAGTGCCACCTCATTGAGGGTGACAAATGAGGTAAATGTGGCTGGGTGTTGTTTACTGTGAAGGCCTTGCACTCAGGGAGGGGCAACCTGTCATGGGCCTCATTCACCCTGGATTCTAGGCTCCCATTGAAGAGGAGGAGGAGTAGAGAGGGAGGGAGGGAGGCGCAGGCACCAGCAGGGACACCACAGCAGCTTGGGGGCCCACAGGAGGGCCAGCCTCGAACAGGAGGCTGGAGAAGGAGGCAGAGGAACACGTCAGCCGAGGTTCAACTACCTGCAGATGTCCGAGTGACAGTGTCTCCCCAGACTGCGCCTCTCCACGGAGGTTGTCACTGATCTCATGCCATGATGCAGCTGTGCCCCATGGAACTTGGTGGGCACCTGATGCCAGTGTCACTGAAGGTCACCGTGCCAATGAACTTCTCCACCAGCAGATCATTGCGGGGATCCACTGGCGATATGTGTGGAATCTCACAGTCTGTGGTGAATCAGTGCATCAAGGAGGTCACCAATGTCCTGTTCAGGAGGGCCGGTGACTATGTGCACATTGATCCAAACAGTCAAGCTGAGAGAGCTATAGGATTCGGGGCCATCGCTGGATTCCCCCAGGTGTAGGGTTTCATCAACTGTACCCATGTGACCATCAAGGCTCCTGCAGACCAGCCAGCAGCCTTCAACAGGAAGGGCTTCCACTTGCTCAGTGTGTAACTGGTCTGTGACCATCACAAATGGATCCTACAGGTGTGTGCACAAATCACGGGAAGCAGCCACAATGCCTGCATACCAAGGCACTCCCAGGTGCCAGAACCTTTCCGTGGCCCCATGCGCTTTCTGAGATGGATCCTTGGAGACAAGGGCAACCCAGTGAGAACATGAGTACTGACGCCTGTGAGGAACCCACACAACGATTCAGAGGAGAGGTACAACACCTGCTGCGGGTCAACCCGAGCGACCATCAAAGAGGCCATTGGTCTCCTGAAGATGAGATTCAGGCACTTCGATTGTTCCTGTGGAGCCCTTCAGTATGTCCCAGCGAGAGTCTCCCGTATCATGGTGGCTTGCTGTGCTCTGCACAATCTGGCATGACAGAGGGGTGAGGTGTTGACTCGTGTGGATATCACACGTGTGGATGTCTCCTCTGATGATGAGGATGTGGAGGCGGATGCTGCCCAAGCAGTGCCAGATGAAGGACCTCAGGCACAGCAGGAAAGCCTCCATGAGATACACACAAGGGAGACACGAGACACCCTTATACATTCACGTTTCCTTTGAGCCTTACCACCTTCTGGAACCACAGCAATAAAGTCTTAGCTTTAAACAGCTCTGTTGTCACCTCCTTCCTTCTACACTACAGCGCCCAGGTACACATCGCACAGTGACAAGGCCGAAGCTTTGTGAACTCAGGGCTTGGTCCCTCACTTCCAGCCCCTTGGGAGGAAGGGTTGAAATGAAGTCCCAAAGGGCATCAACAATAGGAAGGAGACATAGTGAGAGAACATCATTTCTTTATTCTGTGTGACACCAAACACAACCCTATCCATCTGGAATGTACATTCACCCGTGAACCCCTCAGTGAATCTAGGTGCTCTTCTTAAATCTCTTCCTGGTGTTCCTACCTGCTACTCCCCCTGCTCTGTCAGCTGAGGTGGAGACAGGCTGCTGACCTTGCTGCTCCATGGCTTGGGATGACATTGGCGGCCGTCCTCTGCTGCCTGAGGCCTGGAGGGCCCTGGCACACTGAGGGCCTCCTGCACAGGTACAGGGACCCCCTCTGTCATCGAGGATGATGGAGGTGCTGGCATCACTGGTGTCACTGGCAGAGGGACTTTGGAATTACCGTCCACACCAGGAGCACCCTGAGAGGGGCCCCCAGATGTAGCAGCCAGCTGCTCCTCCCCCTTATAAGACACACTTGTACCTCCCTGCTGACCTGAGAGGGACGTGGACCAAGTGGAGAGTTCAGGTGCCTTGTCCCCCCTCTCACCTTGTCACCACTGGATGGAGCTCCTGGACAAAGTGATGGAGTGCAGGTCTGTGCACATCTCCGGCAGCCACTGATTGATCGGCTGGATCTGGTTCTCCATGAGAGTCACCAATCTCTCAATGGAGGAAGCCAGACACACCCCCATCAGAGACAGTGCAGCACCCAAGGCCTGGATGGACTCCTCCATCGTCCGTGCTTGGGTACACATAGCCTCTGGCAACTCTGCCAGATGTTGCCTGACCTCTCACTGCAGCTGCAGCATTTCCCGTGTTGCTGGTGACACAAGAGGCACGTCATCAGCCTAGGGCACAGCATGGGCCTGGCCTCCCACAAACCACCAACTCCCAGTGGCCTCGGCTGTCACAGCCTCCGCCAGCTGCCCGGGCCTGTCTGTGATGTGCTCACCAGTTTGTAAGCCAGAATCTAACCGCGAACGGATACCCACCAACGTGAGAGTTTCTGTGCTGGTGAAGGGCGCAGGGGAATGAGGTGATAGTGCACCCTCTGAGGCTCCCTCCTCCTCCTCAGACATGTCCGGCTGTCCCCCAGTCTCTCCAGCTCTTTGCTTTTGACGTTCATCCGGGCCTTCATGAGAAAACAGGGACATTGAAGGGTTAGGGTCTTCCCATCATGACATTCCAACCACCCCTAACGTGCAGCTCCATTGATGCAGTGGTGAACAGATGAGCAGTGTGGCTCCTTTGCAGCAGATGCTCCCTTGTGCCCCAGGAGATGTTCACTCACTCTCTTGGGTAGGTGTCCCTGTCTCTCCATCAGCTATGGAGCAGCTGCTTTGCTGCCCTGCCTGTTCCATGGCCTCCTCCTCCATCGGGATGTGGACATGGAGATAAGGCATCCACCGCCGGTCTTGACACGCTCTTTCCAATTGTGGGATGTCTTCTCCTGCAAGGTGAACTCCTGATGAACAAAGTTAGTCTCCCAGCGAGGACAAGCCCAACATCTCTGATGGTGATAGTCCAGCAGTCCATGATGGGGACACACGTATTCCTCCTGCATGTGGCCCCTCTCGAGGGACTGTGTGAGTTTATACAATGACTGACGTGCACCTCTCACCGAGATGCAGCCAAGCCTCAGGCAGCATGTCCTGCTGCCCTTCCCCAATACACATGACTGGGTGGTCACTCCCTTTCCACCAAACACTCCCTCTCACTCTGCCACATGCAATGTCCAAAGGGTCCAAAGTGTTTTGAGTTTTCGCCTGAGCAGCCTGGATCCGGTCATTGACCCACTTCCTGTACTTGATCCATGTTGTGGGGGTGACCCTACGTCTGCTGACCTCACCGACTATCTTCAGCCAGCTTTCCTTGGTCAGGTGGGCAGGTCTCCACCTCCCATCCCTGGGGAAGAGGATCTTCCACCTTTCTCTTGCCACCTGGAGGAGAACCTGCAGGGAGGCATCGCTAAACCGTGGGACCATGGTCACTGCAGGCTCGCATTCAGCTCCTTACTCAGCAGGCAGCAGAGGCAGCAGAACGGGTCCTGGGGCATCAGAGGCAGCAGAATTGGTCCTGGGGCATCAGAGGCAGCAGAACGTGTCCTGGGACAGCAGAGGCAGCAGAACGAGTTCTGGGGCAGCAGTGACAGCAGAACGGGTCCTGGGGCAGCAGAGACAGCAGAACGGATCCTGGGGCAGCAGAGGCAGCAGAACGGGTCCTGGGGCAGCAGAGGCAGCAGAACGGGTCCTGGGGCATCAGAGGGCTCTCAGGAAGACACTCCTTTAAACCAGGCAGCAGTGAATGCAGCGTTGGCAGCCCTTTAAATATGGTGTCAGCACCTGCCGTTGTGTAAGATGTCGGTGCCATCGGTGCCTTGTTCCCTGCCTCAGGTCCTTGTTTACATGGGCCCCACGCCTCCCCTTCATTAATTGGTCGGCTGCTCCGTGATCGGAGTCGGTCGGCCACATTTCACTCGTGTGGTGACGACACCCGCTTCCGGTGCCTCTGCCGAGAGCCGCACCGTTAGTTTAAAATTCAGCCCATGGGGCCAAGAGTGGAAAATCTCCCCTCTGATTCTCTCTACTTAAACTGACGGAGACACCAAATTAAAACTGATGAAACCAGGGATTGTATCCTGGTTCTTCAATCTAGTGTTCTCCCAACTGAGCTATTCCAGCCTCACTGTGAACTCATCTTCATTGGAGACAAATATAACTCCAGGTGGAATTTCCCCACCCGTTCATTCCTCACTTCAGGGGAATGGGACCCGACCAGATCGCGGAACTCAGATTATGTTAATGTTCTGCTCTTGATATCTTAATATTATCTTGCGTTTGAGCCACTTTTAATCAGGTTCACAAACAAATTCTTCCATCATCCCTTCTCCCACATTCTCTCTCTCTCATTCATTCTTTATTCCTCACAATCCAGAAAGGGTTAGGAATCAGAGCTCACCTCCAAACCCTCTGCACACAGACCTCTATCTGTCACCCTGTTTGATCCAAGATCCAAGAGACCAGTCATTAAATTGCACTCTTTATAAACACAGAAAGCTGCCTCACAGTGTTGGACACAGAGTTAAATACACTGAAGTCTTTTGAAAAAAGTTCATCTTATGGGTTGTATAATGATGGAAATATACCTTCTGTAAGTAAATGAAATAGGGAATGGAGCGGTGTGAAACATTTCGAGACCATGTCCAACACGTTTCAACTCAGTGTGAAAACCCACCACGGAAAGAGTGGAACATGCAATCATTTGATCACATCATGATCAACATCACTCAGATGCCTGAATCATTGGGTCACTGCAGCTGGCTGCACAGCCAGGAGCTGTGCTGAAGGTGACTGCCATGATTGTGCATCTGACAAGGTGGCTGCAAGGTTAAGGTGATGGATTGCTAATGTTGTGTTCTTCATGTATGGGTTCGAATCCCATCCTTGTTGTTAGTTTGTGAGCTGTCGAGTTCCTTTATTTCTAATGAGGGACTTTTTGCATAAAGTCAGACTGGAAACCTGTTCTTGTCAATTTCCAGACGGTGCTTCCAGAATTGTTTATATATTATTAAAATTGAGACAGACAATTGGGATTCTTCACCCAAATTGGACTGGAATGAAGATCAAATTGGGATCACAAAACGGAGCAAGATTTTCCCTCCCTCCCTTCCTTCCATCTTTATATTCTCTGGATTTACACCAAGTGAAAGACTAATGGGAAAAGCAAACGGCGAGGGAGCAGAAGCAGAATATTATCCTTTGGCAAGAAATTTATTTTCAAATCTTCTTGATAGATTAAGTGAGTGAGCAATGCTTTGACAGATGGAGTTTAAAATGTGGGGTCATGTAATACTGAAGAAAGATAGATCAGAGTGTTTTTTTGTAAGAGGTGAGATGTTAGAAACTGTGGAGGAGCCGAGACCCGAATACAGAATTACTAAAAGCTAGTGGACTGGGAGAAAATAATGTGAAAAGCGAACGGAATATGAAGTTTGGAACTCATGTTGCAGTTATATAAAGCTCTGTGCTCCTGAAGCGAATGTCCAAGCCCAGATTGTGGGGAATCTGTGGAGAGTGATTTGTTTTTTATTCATTCTTGGATGTGAGTATCGCTGATAAGGTGAGCATTTATTACCCATCCCTAATTGCCCTTGAGAATGTAGTGGTGAGCTGCCGTCTTGAACTGCTGCAGTCCATGTGGTGCAGGAACACCCACACCGCCGTTGGGGAGGGAGTTCCAGGATTGTGACCCAACAACAGTGAAGAAATGGCGATATAGTTCCAAGTCAGGATGGTGAGTGACTTGGAGGGGAACCTGCAGATGGCGAGTTCCCATGCATCTGCTGCCCTTGTCCTTCGAGGTGGTAGAGGTCACGGGTTTGAAAGGTGCTGTTGAAGGATACATGGCGAGTTACTGCAGTGCATATAGAGATGGTACACACTGCAGACTCTGTGTACTGGTGGTGGAGAGAGTGAATGTTTAAGGTGGTGAGTTAGGTGGCGATTAAGAGGGCTGCATTGTCCTGGATGGTATTGAGCTTCTTGAGTGTTGTTGAGTGGGATGTATTCCATCACACTTGTGCCTTGTAGATGGTGGACAGGTTTTGGTGTATCAGGAGGTGAGATACTTAGTTTAGTTTAGAGATACAGCACTGAAACAGGCCCTTCGGCCCACCGAGTCTGTGCCGACCATCAACCACCCATTTATATTAATCCTACACTAATCCCATATTCCTACCACATCCCCACCTGTCCCTATATTTCCCGACCACCTACCGATACTATAGGACAATTTATAATGGCCAATTTACCTACCAACCTGCAAGTCTTTTGGCTTGTGGGAGGAAACCGGAGCACCCGGAGAAAACCCACACAGACACAGGGAGAACTTGCAAACTCCACACAGACAGTACCCAGAATTGAACCCGGGTTGCTGGAGCTGTGAGGCTGCGGTGCTAACCACTGCGCCACTGTGCCGCCCCCAGAATTCCTAATCTTTCCCACTTGCTGCAGAATTCCTAATCTCTGACCTGCGCTTATAGCTGCAGCATAGATCTGACTGGTCCCGTTTAGTTTCTGGTCAATGATAACCCCCAACATATTGATGGTGGGGGATTCGGCGATGATAATGCTCTGAATATCAAAAGGTAGATTTTTTTCTCTCTCTCATTGGAGATGTTCACTGCTTGGCACTTGTGTGGCCAGAAGGTTGCTTGTCACTTATCAGCTCAAGCCTGAATATTGTTCAGGTCTTGCACTTGTAGGCACAGACTGCTTCAACTGAGGAGTTGTGAATCATCACCTAACATTCCCACTTCTGACTTATTTTGAAGGGAAAGTCGTCAATGAAACAGCTGAGGATGTTTGGGTCTACGACACTACCCTGAGAAACTACTGAAGCAATGTCCTGGGCTGAGATGATTGGCCTTCACGAACCACAACCATCTTGTTTTGTGTGAGGTACAACTCCAGCAAGTGGAGAGTTTTCCCCCTGATTCCCATTGACTTCAATTTTGCTAGGGATCCTTGATGCCACACTCACTCAAGGGCAATCACTCTCCCCTCTCCTCTGGAATTCCACTCTTTCATCTCTGTTTGGACCAAGCTGCAATGAGATCATAACACCACAAGATCAGAACAACTAGTAGCAGGAGTAGGCCATTTGGCCCCTCGAGCTTGCTCCGCCATTCAATAGGATCATGGCTGACCTGATCATGACCTCAACCCCACTTTCCTGCCTGCCCACATAACCCTTGGCTCTCTTGTAGATAAAAATCTTGAAGACATTTAATGACCCAGCCTCCACTGCTCTCTGTGGTAGAGAATTCCAAAGATTAATGACGCTCTGAGAGAAGAAATTCCTTCTTAAATGAAAAACCCCTAAATCTGAAACTGTGTCCCCTAGTTCTAGATTCCACCACGAGGGGAAACTTCCTCTCAGCATCTACCCTGTCAAGTCCCCTCAGAATCTTATATGTCTCAATACGTTCACCTTTCATTTTTCTCAACTCCAATGAGTATCGGTCCAACCTGCTCAACTTTCCTCATACGACAACCCCTTCATCACTGGAATAAATCTAGTGAACCTTCTCTGAACTGCCTCCAATGCAAGTATATCCCTCCTTAAATAAGGAAACCAAAACTGTACACAGTACTCGAGGTGTGGTTTCACCAGCACCCTGTACATTTGTAGCAACACTTCTCTACTTTTATACTCCATTCCCCTTGCAATAAAGGGTAACATTCCATTTGCCTTCCTAATTATTTGCTGTACCTGCATGGTAACTTTTTGTGATTCATGTACGAAGACACCCAGATCCTTCTACACCGCAGCATTCTGTAATCTCTCACAATTTAAATAATATTTTCCTTTTCTATTCTTCCTACAAAAGTGTATAACCTCACATTTTCCCACATTCTACTCTATCTGCCAAATTATTTCCTGGAGCTGAGAGACCCTGGCAGAACCTAAACTGAGCATCGATGAGCAGATTATTGTTAAGTGTGTGGTGCTTGATAGCACTGTTGGTGATATCTTCCATCACTTTGTTGATGAATGATAGTAGACTGATGGGGCGGCAATTGGTCAGATTGGATTTGTCCTGTTTTTTTACGGATAGGGCACACCTGGGCAATTTTCCACATTGTTGAGTAGATGCCTGTGTTGTCGCTCTACTGGAACAGCTTGGCTGAGGGCGCAGCTAGTTCTGGAGCACAAGTCTTCAGTACTAGAGCCGGGATGTTTTTAGGGCCCATAGTCTTTGATGTACTGAGTGCCTTCAGCTGTTTCTTGCTATCATGTGGAGTGAAGCGAATTGGCTGAAAACTGGAAGCTGTGATGCTGGGGACCTCAAGAGGCCGAGATGAATCATCCACTGAGCAATTTCTGACTGAAGATGGTTTCAAATGCTTCAGCTTCATCTTTTGCACTGACGTGCTCGGCTCCACCAACATTGAGGATAGGGAAGTTTTTGGAGCCTCCTCATCTGGTTCGTTATTTAATTGTCCTCCACCTTTCATGACTGGATCCCTAGTTTCTCAGGGCAGTGCCCTAGGCCCAACCATCCTCAGCTGTTTCATTGATGGCTTTCTCTTCAACATAAGTCAGAAGTGGGCATGTTCGCTGATGATTCACAACTCCTCAGATACTGAAGCAGTCTGTGCCTGCAAGCAGCAAGACCTGAACAACATTCAGGCTTGAGCTGATAAGTGACAATCAACATTCTTTGATCTGATCCTGAGGGAGATAACCGTGCGTGGAGCGGCGGGATGGATGGAGGGTGACTCTGAAGTGGGTGGCTGAGCCTGGAGGGAAGAATCTGTGGAGAGTGGTCCTCAAAGGATGTCCGTGTCTGGAGATTTAGGATCTCTGAAGAGGGTCTCCGAGCCCATAGTGCTGGGATGTATGGAGAGTGATCCTGAAGTGGGTGTCCGAACCTGGAATGGCGGGATCTGTGGAGAGTGATCCTGAAGTGGGTGTCCGAGCCTGGAGTGGCAGGATCTGTGGAGAGTGGTCCTCAAAGGATGTCCGTGTCTGGAGATTTAGGATCTCCGAAGAGGGTCTCCGAGCCTGTAGTGCTGGGATGTATGGAGAGTGATCCTGAAGTGGGTGTCCGAACCTGGAATGGCGGGATCTGTGGAGAGTGATCCTGAAGTTGGTGTCCGAGCCTGGAGTGGCAGGATCTGTGGAGAGTGATCCTGATGAGTGTGTGTAAACCTGGAATGGAAGCTTTCTGTGGAGGTACAGGAAGAGGCCATTCATTCCCAGCATTTTGTAAAGGTTTAGCATAACTTATATGCTTTTACTCTATGCCTATATTAATAAATCCAAGTGTCCTGTTTGCTCTTAGTTACCTTTTCAATCCTTCTAACATTGGTGTACATTGTCTCTCTGCTCCTGCACCCACTTTAGAATTGTCATGTTTCATTTATATGGCCTCTCCTCATACTTCCTTCCAAATTGTATCACTTCACACTTCTCTGTGCAAAATTTCATCTGTTATGTGAAAGCCGATTTTACCAGTTTTTTTTAAGTTCCCCTGAAGTGTGTTACTATCACTGGCATCGGACAAAATTCCTGAGCATTCTTTGATGCTATCTCCATAGACAGAGCAATCTTCCGCGAGCTCAAATGTAGGATTTTGTGTGTTTAGTATCTTATTTCACCCACCAATATAAGCACAAATATGTCACGGAAATCTTGTTCACTGCAGTCCCTGCTGCTGTTTGCTGCCTATATTTACAGACTTTTATCTCAACCTCATCACCATGTTCTCTAATATATTCAGGGGGCATCAGCAGAGAAAATGTACACCAAGCGTGGCAAGTGCAAGGAAGTGTTTATTTACATCATAATGTCATGAATATAATATACAAATACATTACATGTGTGAATAATCAAGATGTGTCTGAATAAATGGAACCCCGTTACTCTAAACACTGTCATCTTTCAATGTTTATCAGACAGGTTTGACGGCTTGATGTGTGTGAGTCCCTCATTAATGTGCTTGCACAAAGTTCGGGGAAAGACTGAGATATGAATAATTTATAGGGAAATTTTTTAAGCATATCTCCACATCTCTCACTCACAAAGATCTGCAAACACATGGATTCCAAAAGAACCTGAGTACAAAATCACCTAAAATAAACACAGCCAGAGAGTCTTTCAATAACCTGTAGCTCAGGGAAAGTACATGATGTTATGCAAGTGATTCTGTTTCTTCTGTTAAAATATTTTTTGAAGAAGTCATAATCAAACTGAATAAATGCAGGACCAGTTCTTTTTCAAGAGAGCACCAAAAGAGCCAATTTGGCAACTATGTTTACTGTTTTTCACATAATTCAAGTTAAAAATAGAACAGAAACCATGGTAACAGGGAGATGTGGTTAGTGAAGTCATTTGCGCCCCTTGATTGGACAAGCTCGCAGCAGCAACGTACACCTAAGACAGCAGAAAACTCACAAGCTTTTGGTTGGAGAGTCAGTGTGTTTTACCTGCTGGAGTGAGCAGCTGATAAAGTTAGCCTGAAGAAGTGTCAAGGAAGGAGAGAAGACCACAACACAGCTTGTTTTCCAGAAAATCTTCAAAAGATCCTGAGAAGTCCAGTGTGTTAATTCATCTTATCGCATGTCTTTGAAGAAGGCCTGCTAAAATTAATTCTCAGTGCCTTCTGAAAAGAACTGTTCTGAAATACCCTAGTGACCTGTCTACGTATACTCAGAAGTTAGACTGTATTCCAATTTTGGAGCAACGTATCTCATCTGATGTTTTCTTCAAAAATGAGCAATTAACCAGCCCTAGAGTTTTTTTTTGTGTTTGCAACAAAATTTAAAAAATTTTAAAAAAACATCCCTTTTATCTTTTCTGTTAACCGGTGTATGTGTGTGTGCGCATGTGGCTCGAAGATTTTTTAAAAAGACTTTAATAGCAAAGGTGAAAAGGGAACTTTTAAAATTTCCACCTGTGTGTTTATGCTTTCCTTCATGACTAGTTAAAACTTGTTCTACAATAAATGAATCATTTTGTTGTTCATTATAGAAATCTGGTCAGTGTCTTCTATTCTGGGAAAAATAGAGTATATGATTGACTGTTTCAGTAAGTGGGAAAAGTTGAAATCGATGTTGTGACCTGTGGAGAAGTGGGATGAGAATAAAGAGTGCCCTCCTCTGCCCTTAGTTGTCACAGCATTTGTGATCTGGCTCAGTAGCTTCGTTGGCTCGAGTGTTTGTCCAATAATCAGAAAATCTTGGATTCATATCCTTGCTTCAAAAGTTTAGCTATCAATCGTTTACATCTGTTTTCTTGTGAACTTTAATTTTTCTTATGAATTTTATTCACACAAGAAAACAGCTCAGTGGTTGCCTTTGTGAAGGATGTCAGTTTGAAATGGCTGTTCCTCCTTGTACAAATGTTCAATGCTAATATTTCAACGGCAACTCAATCCCCTACAATTTCTTTGAGAGCAATGTGTTTGCAGTTGCATTGAACCTGGAAAACAGCTCAACATTAATCTCACTGAAGGAAAGTGTGACCGTGTTGTATGTTTCAGACTGTTCGTGCCGTTTTGTGTCTTTTTTAACCAAGACTATAACACGACGCAAAGGGGAGGGTTGATCCGAGGTTTAGAATATATTATTCAGTCAGGAGCAAGAAAAATCAAAAGGAACAAAATAAGAAAACCCAGTCCACAGATTTGAGAATCTGTAGATCCGCTTTGGGAAAGTGAATCAGAGCAGAATGAAGGGTGAACTGTCCGACTGCCCAGAAGAGATGAAGACACAGCTCAGTCAGCATGTTCCCCTGGTTTATGATGCTGGAACATTCCTCACACAGAAATTATTCAATCAATACTCATCTGCCAAGTCGGTCTGAGGCTGTGCCTCTCTGATCATGTGGAATTAAAGCAATTCTTCCAGTCAGTTAGTTCAGTTGTCATTTCATGAGAAATTCTGTCATCATGACTTCGTCAGTGACCTCATGGTTCAGGTGTCTGAGTGATGTTAATCATGATGTGATGAAACGATTGTATGTTCCAGTCTTTCCATGGTGGATTTTCACATTGAGTCGAAACGTGTTGGACATGGTCTGGAAATGTTTCACACCGCTCCATTCCCAACAGGCCATGACCTGATGTGATGGAAATTGCATTTACTTACAGAAGCTGCATTTCCATCATTGCACATCTGGCTGCACAGCCAGGATCTGCACTGTCCCAACAGCTGGCCAGGTGGTCGAGAGGTTAAGACGGTGGTGTGTTAATGCATTTTGCTTTGCATGTGTGGGTTCGGATCCCAATTTTGTCATTAGTTTATGAAGTGTCTAGTACATTGTTGTGGGGGAGCTTTTGTGGAAAGTTGGCCTGGAAACATGTTCTTGTCAATATCTCGCTGGTGATTCCAGAATTGTTTATACTTTATTTAAATTGAGACAGACAATCGGAATTCTTCACCCAAACTGCACTGGAATGAAGATCAAATAGGGATCACGAAAAGGAGGAAGATTTTTCCCTCCCTCCTTCCTTCCATCTTTACTTTCTCTGGATTTACACCAAATGAAAGACTAACGGGAAAAGCAAATGGCGAGGGAGCAGAAGCAGAACATTATCCTTTGGCAAGAAATTTATTTTCAAATCTTCTTGATAGATTAAGTGAGTGAGCAATGCTTTGGCAGATGGAGCTTAAAATGAGGGGTCATCTAGGACCTACGAAAGATAGATCAGAGTGTTTTTTATCAGTGGTGAGATGTTAGAAACTGGAGAAGCAGAGACCCGAGTGCTGAATCACTAAAAGCTAGTGGACTGGGAGAAAATAATGTGAAAGGCTAATGGAATCTGAAGATTGGAACTCATGTTGTAGTTATATAAAGCTCTGTGCTCCTGAAGTAAATGTCCAAGCCCGGATTGTGGGGAATCTGTGGAGAATAATTTGTTTTTTATTCATTCTTGGGTGTGAGTATCGCTGGCAAGGCTGGCATTTATTGCCCATCCCTAATTGCCCTTGAGAATGTGGTGGGGAGCTGCCTTCTTGAACTGCTGCAGTCAATGTGGTGTAGGAACACCCACAGTGCTATTGCGGAGAGAGTTCCAGGATTTTGACCCAACAACAGTGAAGAAATGGTGATATAGTTCCAAGTCATGATGGTGAGTGACTTGGAGGTGAACCTGCAGGTGGTGGTGTTCCCATGCATCTGCTGCCCTTGTCCTTCGAGGTGGTAGTGATCACGGGTTTGGATGGTGCTGTCGAACGTTACTTAGCGAGTTACTGCAGTGCATCTTGTAGGTGGTACACACTGCTGCCACTGTGCTCTGGTGGTGGAGGGAGTGAATGTTTAAAGTGGTGGGTGAGGTACCGATGAAGAGGACTGCTTTGTCCTGGGTGGTATTGAGCTTTTTATGTGTTGTTGGAGCTGCAGCTATCCAGAAAAGTGGAGAGTATTCCATCACACTCCTGACCTGTGCCTTGTAGACAATGGACAGGCTTTGGCATGTCAGGAGGTGAGATACTTGCTGCAGAATTCCCAATTTCTGACCTACGCTAAAAGCCGCAGCATAGATGTGACTGGTCCAGTTTAGTTTATTATCAATGGTAACCCCCAAGATGTTGCTGGTGAGGGATTCAGTGATGATAATGCTGCTGAGTATTAAAAGGTAGATGGTTTGATTCTCTCTCATTGGAGATGTTCACTGCATGGCACGTTTGTGGCAATCAAGTCGCTTGTCACTTATCAGCTCAAGCCTGAATGTTGTTCAGGTCTCGCTGCTTGCAGACATGGACTGCTTCAGTATCTGAGGAGTTGTGAATCATCAACTAGCATTCCCACTTCTGACTTAAGTTGAGGGGAAACTCATTAATAAAACAGCTGAGGATGGTTGAGCCTAGGACACTACCCTGAGAAACTCCTGAGGCAATGTCCTGGGCTGAGATGATCGGCCTCCACCAACCATAATCATCTTGCTTTGTGCTAGGTAGGACTCCAACAAGTGGACAGTTTTCCCCTGATTCCCATTGATTTCAATTTTTCTTGGGATCCTTGATGCCACACTCACTCAAGGGTAATTACTCTCACCTCTCCTCTGGAATTCCACTCTTTTGTCTCTATTTGGAACAAGCTGCAATGAGATCATAAGAACAGAAATAGTAGCAGGAGTAGACCATTTGGCCCCTCGAGCCTTCTCTGCCATTCAATAGGATCATGGCTGATCTGATCATGGCATCAACCCCACTTTCTTGCCTGCCCCCCAGAACCCTTGACTTCCTTGTAGATAAAAATCAAAGATGAATGACTGTCTGAGTGAAGAAATACCTCCTCATTTCCTTCTTAAATGGAAAATCCGTAATTCTGAAACTGTGTCCCCAAGTTCTAGATTCCACCACGAGGGGAAACATCCTCTCAGCATCTACCCTGTCAAGACCCTTCAGAATCTTAGATGTCTCAATACGATCACCTCTCATGTTTCTAAACTCCAATCAGTATAGATCCAACCTGCTCAATCCTCCTCAAAAGACAACCCCTTCATCACAGGAATAAATCCAGTGAACCTTCTCTGAACTTTTTTTTTTTCAAAATATACTTTATTCGTCAAAAAAACTATAAAAAGATACATTACAAAACAGTTCAAAAACAGCACCAAGTCAAAAATACAAAGATTGCAAAGGAGATCAGTTTTCTTCAGTACAGGAGTGAATTGCCTCACAACCCTTCCATTTCATTTTACCTGCCATGTACTTTTTGCAGCAAACAAATATTTTTTGGAATAAAAACAAGAAATGCTGGAACCACTCAGCAGGTCTGGCAGCATCTGTGGAAAGAGAAGCAGAGTTAACGTTTCGGGTCACTGACCCTTCTTCGGAACTGACAAATATTAAAAATGTCACAGGTTATAAGCAAGTGAGGTGTGGGTGGGGCAAGAGATAACAAAGGAGAAGGTGCAGGTTGGACAAGGCCACATAGCTGACCAAAAGGTCATGGAGCAAAGGCAAACAATATGTTAATGGTGTGTTGAAAGACAAAGCATTAGTACAGAATAGGTGTTAACGGACTGAATATTGAACAGCAGCAAGTGCAAACCTGAAAAAAAAACAGTGGGTAAGCAAACTGAATAAACTAAGATGAAATGAAATAAATGCAATATAAAAGGTTGTAAAAAATGTAAAAGAGCAAAAAAGAAGAAAGAAGAAAAAACAACTAAAAATGAAAGTAAAATCGGGGGCTGTCATGCTCTGAAATTATTGAACTCAATGTTCAGTCCGGCAGGCTGTCGTGTGCCTAATCGGTAAATGAGATACTGTTCCTCGAGCTTGCGTTGACGTTCACTGGAACACTGCAGCAATCCCAGGACAGAGATGTGAGCATGAGAGCAGGGGGGAGTGTTGAAATGGCAAGAAACCGGAAGCTCAGGGTCCTGCTTGCGGACCGAACGGAGGTGTTCCGCAAAACGGTCACCCAGTCTGCGCTTGGTCTCCCCAATATAGAAGAGACCACATTGTGAGCAGCGAATACAGTATACTACATCGAAAGAAGTACAAGTAAATCGCTGCTTCACCTGAAAGGAGTATTTGGGGCCTGGGATAGTGAGGAGAGAGGAGGTAAATGGGCAGGTATTACACCTCCTGCGATTGCAGGGGAAGGTGCCATGGGATGGGGACGAGGTGGTGGGGGTAATGGAGGAGTGGACCAGGGTGTCGCAGAGGGAATGATCACTTCGGAATGCTGACAGGGGAAGGGAGGGGAAGATGCGTTTGGTAGTGGCATCACGCTGGAGGTGGCGGAAATGGCAGAGGATGATCCTTTGGATATGGAGGCTGATGGGGTGGAAAGTGAGGACAAGGGGAACCCTGTCACCGTTCTGGGAGGGAGGGGAAGGGTTGAGGGCAGAAGTACGGGAAATGGGCTGGACACGGTTGAGGGGTCTGTCAACAACAGTGGGGGGGATTCCTCGGTTGAGGAAAAAGGAGGTCATACCAGAAGCACCGTCATGGAAGGTAGCATCATCAGAGCAGATGCGTCGAAGACGGAGAAACTGGGAGAATGGAATGGAGTCCTTACAGGAGGTAGGGTGTGAAGAAGTGTGGTCGAGGTAGCTGTGCGAGTCGGTGGGCTTGTTATGGATATTAGTAGACAACCTATCCCCAGAGATGGAGACAGACAAGTCGAGGAAGGGAAGGGTCAGAGATGGACCATGTAAGGGTGAGAGAAGAGTGGTAATTGGAAGCAAAGTTGATAAACTTTTCCAGTTCGGGGCGGGAGCAGGAAACGGCACCGATACAGTCATCAATGTACCGGAAAAAGAGTTGGGGGAGGGGGCCTGAGTAGGACTGGAACAAAGAATGCTCGACATATCCCCCAAAAAGACAGGCATAACTAGGACCCATGCGGGTACCCATAGCGACACCTTTGACTTGAAGGAAGTGCGTGGAGTTGAAGGAGAAGTTGTTCAATGTGAGAACAAGTTCAGCCAGGCGGAGGAGGGTGGTGGTGGATGGGGACTGGTTGGGCCTCTGTTCCAGGAAGAAGCGGAGAGCCCTCAAACCATCCTGGTGGGGGATGGAGGTGCAGAGCGATTGGTCGTCCATAGTGAAGAGGAGGCGGTTGGGACCAGGAAACTGGAAATTGTCAAAATGACGTAAGGCGTCAGAAGAGTCACGGATGTAGGTGGGAAGAGACTGGACCAGCGGAGAAAAGATAGAGTCAAGATAGGAAGAAATAAGTTCAGTGGGGCAGGAGCAGGCTGACACAATGGGTCTGCTGGGACGTACCCGTTTGTGGATTTTGGGAAGGAGGTAGAAGCGGGCTGTCCAGGGTTGCGGGACTCTGAGGTTGGAAGCTGTAGAGGGAAGATCTCCAGAGGAGATGAGGTCAGTGACAGTCCTTTGGATGGTGGTTTGATTTTCGGCGATGGGGTCATGGTCCAGTGGGAGGAAGGAAGAAGTGTCTCTGAGTTGGCGCTGAGCCTCTGCAAGGTAGAGGTCAGTATGCCATACAACAACAGCACCACCCTTGTCTGCAGGTTTAGTTTAGTTTCGAGATACAGCACTGAAACAGGCCCTTCGGCCCAGCGAGTCTGTGCCAACCATCAGCCACCCATTTATACTAATCCTACACTAATCCCATATTCCTACCACATCCCCACCTGTCCCTATATATTTCCCTACCACCTACCTATACTAGGGGCAATTTATAATGGCCAATTAACCTGTCAACCTGCAAGTCTTTGGCATGTGGGAGGAAACCGGAGCACCCGGAGGAAACCCACGCAGACACAGGGAGAACTTGCAAACTCCGCACATGCAGTACCCAGAATCGAACCCGGGTGCCTGGAGCTATGAGGCTGCAGTGCTAACCACTGCGCCACTGTGCCGCCCATGGTTTGATGACCATGTCGGGGTTAGACCTGAGAGAACGGAGTGCCTCAAGTTCAGAGGGGGACAGGTTAGAGTGAGTGAGGGGGGCAGAGAAATTGAGATGACAAATGTCTGGCCGACAGTTTTCAATGAAGAGATCAAGAGTGGGTAAGTGGCCAGGGGGAGGGGTCCAGGTAGAGGGAGAATGCTGGAGGTGGGTGAATGGGTCTGCTGGTCGGGAGGAGGACTCCTGGTCAAAGAAGTGAGCCTGGAGGCGGAGAAATATTTTCTGAATTCAGCCCGAGGGGATTTCCATGGATGCAGTCCCTCAGTTCACCTTGGTGGGGGTGCCTTACACAGTGGTCTTCCCCAGTGAACCTTTGCAGCGGCTGCCCCAAGCTGTAGTGCGTCCCTCAGCACGTAGTCTTGGACCTTGGAATGTGCCAGTCTGCAACATTAGGTCGTGGACAACTCTTTGCGCTGGAAGACCAGCAAGTTTCGGGCAGACCAAAGGGCGTCTTTCACCCAATTGATAGTCCTCCTGCAGCAATTGATGTTTATCTCGGTGTGCATCCCTGAGAACAGCCTGTGGAGCACAGACTCCTGTGTTCCACAGCTGCTTGGGATGAACCACGATAAAAACCACTGTATCTTTTTCTACACCTGCTTTGCAAAGACAGACAGGGCAGTCCTCTCTCCTCTGTCTTGTTTGTTTGCTGTATTGAACCCTTTGCTGAGTCTCTTAGGAAGGATGCAAGCATAAGGGGGTGTTACAATCCGAGGCAGTGGAGTCACTCAGGTTAAAACTTCCCTGTACCTGGATGACGTCGCCGTCTTTTGCTCGGATCCGCTGTCCGTTCGCAGACTGATCAGCATCTGCGACCAGTTCGAACTCGCCTCGGGAGCCAAAGTTAACCACGGCAAGTGCGAGTCCATGTTCTTTGGGAACTGGGCTGACCGATCCTTTGTCCCCTTCACCGTCAGGTCAGACTACCTGAAGGTGCTGTGGATATGGTTTGGAAGGGCTGGGACGTGCACCAAAACCTGGAAGTAGCGAGTAGCCAGGATACACCAAAAGCTGAGCATGTGGGAGCAGCGATCTCTCTCCATTGTGGGTAAGAACCTGGTCATCAGGTGCGAGGCGCTCACGTTGCTGTACATGGTGCAGGTCTGGCCCATACGCCACTCCTGCGCTGTGGCGATCACCCGAGCCATTTTCCGCTTCATATGGGGTTCCAAAATGGACCAGGTCTGGAGGAACACGATGTTCAAACCCCTGGATAAGGGCGGGAAAAATGTACCCAACGTCGCCCTCATCCTGATGAGTACCTTCGTGTGCGGCTGCATCAAGCTGTGCGCAGATCCCCAGTACACAATCTCCAAGTGTCATTACGTGCTGAGGTTCTATCTGTCCCCAGCGTTGTGAAGGATGGGCCTGGTCACATTGCCGCGGAATGCTCCATCCAGTTGGGCGGTGCCGTACCACCTATCCTTCGTGGGAAAGTTTCTGTGGAAAAACATTTTTGACCACCAATCCTTCAGGTAGTGGTCTGCACGGAATGTCCTCAAGGCCCTACAGGAAAAGGAGATGGTGGATCCAGTCGGATGGTTCCCCGAGCAAACTGCCAAAGTCATTTTGCGGAATGCCTCATCACCAGAACTTTCACACAAGCACCAAGATGAAACTTGGCTGGTGGTGAGAAGAGCCGTCCCCATCAGATCCTTCCTGCACGCCCGAAGTCTCACCCCCTCCGCACAATGCCCTCGAGGTGGCTGTGGTGGGGAAGAGACAGTTGCCCACCTCTTTCTCTGAATTGCCTCCAGTGCAAGTATATCCCTCCTGAAATAAGGAGACCAAAACTGTACACAGTACTCCAGGTGTGGTTTCACCAACACCCTGTACATTTGTAGCAAGACTTCTCTCCTTTTATACTCCATTCCCCTTGTAATAAAGGGTAACATTCCATTTGCCGTCCTAATTATTTGCTCTACCTGCATGCTAACTTTTTGTGATTCATGTGCGAAGACACCCAGATCCTTCTATACCGCAGCATTCTGTAGTCTCTCGCAATTTAAATAATATTTAATTTATCTGTTCTTACTACCAAAGTGAATAACCTCACATTTTCCCACATCATACTCCAGCTTCCAAATGTTTGCCTGGATCCGAGAGGCCCTGGCGGAATCTAAACTGAGCATCGATGAGCAGATTATTGCTAAATGCGTGGTGATTGATAGCACTGTTGATGACATCTTCCATCACTTTGCTGATGATTGATAGTAGACTGATGGGGCGGGAATTGGTCAGATTGGATTTGTCCTGCTTTTTTTTTTATGGACAGGACACACCTGGGCAATTTTCCACATTGTCGAGTAGCTGTTTGTGTTGTAACTCAAAAAAAAATTATCTCAATAAATTATCGGCTGGAAGCACGTTTCTCATCGGGTTGAATAATTTCTGTGTGAGGAATGTTTCAGCATCATAAACCAGGGGAACGTGCTGACTGAGCTGTGTCTTCATCTCTTCTGGGTAGTCGGACAGTTCACCCTTCATTCTGCTCTGATTCACTTTCCCAAAGCGGATCTACAGATTCCCACATCTGGAGACTGGGTTTTCTTGTTAGGTTCCTTTTGATTTTTCTTGCTCCTGAATGATAATATATGCCAACCTTGGATCAACCTTGCGTTGTGTCCCAGTCTTGGTTAAGAGCGACACATAACGGCACCAACACTCTGAAACAAACAACACAGTCACACTTTCCTTCAGTGAGATTAATGTTGAGGCGGTTTCCATGTCGAATGCAATTGTGAACAAATTTCTCACGAAGAAATTGTGGGTGATTTGAGTATTTGCACTGAATTTCTGTGCAATGAGGGACAGTTTCAAACAGCCATTCCGAAATCACTTCCTTCACAAAGACAAAGACTGTGCTGTCTTAACGTGTCACTCAACTTCACAAACAAATTTGAACTCGAAGTTCAGGAGAAGACAGAGTGGTGAATGATTGATAGTGTAATCTTTGGATGAGAAAAGATACTAAACATACAAAATCCAACATTTGAGCTAGCGTAAGATTGATCTTTCCATGGAGATGTTCACTGGAACACTGGAACAGGCCCAAGACAGAAATGTTGACATGAGAGCAGGGGGGAGTGTTGAAATGGCAAGGAACCAGAAGCTCGGGGTCATGCTTTCGGACTGAGCCGAGGTGTTCCACCTAATCTGCGTTTGGTCTCCCCAGTTTAGAGGAGACCACATTGTGAGCAGTGAATACAGTATACATAATTGAAAGAGGTACAAGTAAATCGCTGCTTCACCTGAAAGGAGTGTTTGGGCTTTAGATAATGAGCAGAGAGGAGGGAAAAGGGCAGGTATTATATCTCCTGCGATTGCATGAGAAGGTGCCTTGGGAAGGGGACGAGGTGTCAGGGATAATGGTGGAGTGGACCAGGGTGTTGTGGAGGGAACGATCCCTTCGGAATGTTGACAGGGGAGGGGAAGATGAGGTAGGTGGTGGCAACACGCTGGAGGTGGCGGAAATGGTGGAGGATGATCCTTTGGATGTGGAGGCATGTGGGGTGGAAAGTGAGTCGCAGTTCTGGGAGGGAACGGAATGGGGAGGGCAGAGGTTGAGGGACCTGTCAACTACACTGGGAGGGGGGTGGGGCGGCAGGGTTGAAATCTAGTGATGTTGTTGAATTTAATTTCAAACACCCCTTGAACTCTCTGCCGATGAAGTCTGAAAAAGGGAAGAACAACCACACAACAAGGGTCTCAAATCCAAGACCCTGAGATTAAAGGTCTCATGCTCTACCAACTGAGCTAACAAGGCCTGATACAGTACTACTACTCTGTCTGTTATTGGACGGATGCAGCTGTTGGCTCCACCCCAAGGGTGAGAATTTGTTCCCACCAAACATGAAGCAGTTTCCTATCAATTCCCCAGATTATCAGTATATCCACTTACAGAAGCCCCAAAGTGTGATATATTCCTCTCACTCATCAATAATAAAACTTTCTTTTCACCTTCCAAATGCTGCCATCTATTTTGTCAATATTTATTTCTCTCTCCTTTTTATTTAATTCATGCATTCCTTAGGAATTTTTTCCCAATTATTTCTGAGGGAAGAAATGAACAGATCTGGCAGGTCAAAACTGGGCATCCATGAGACACTGCGGGTCATCAGCAGCAGCAGAATTGTATTTAAACACAATATGTTACCTCCTGGCCTGGCATATCCCTCACTCTACCATTACCATCAAGCCAAGGGAGCAATAGTGGTTCAATGAAGTGTGCAGGAGGGCATGTCAGGAGCAGCACCAAGCAGACCTAAAAATGAGGTGTCAACCTGGTGAAGCTACAACACAGGATTACTTGCATGTCAAACAGTGGAAGCAGCATGCAATAGACAGAGCTAAGCGATCTCACAACCAACAGATCAGATCAAAGCTCTGCAGTCCTGCCACATCCAGTCCTGAATGGTGGTGGATAATTAAACAATTAACAGGAGTCACAGAGATTCATAGAGTCGTACAGCATAGAACCAGGCCCTTCGGCCCACCGCGTCCATGCCGACCATAATGCCCATCTGTACTAATCCTACCTGCCTGCATTAATTCCATATCCCTCTATGCCTTGCTCATTCAAGTACCTGTCCAGATGCCTCATAAATGTCACTGCTGTTCATGCCTCCACCAGGCAGCTCATTCCAGATACCCACGATTCTTTGTGTGAAAAATGTACCCCTTTGATCCCCTTTAAACCTCCTCCCTCTTAACTTAAATCTATGCCCTCTAGTTTTAGTCACCCCTACATGGGAAACAGACTCTGGCTATCTACACTATCTATGCCTCTCATAATTTTATATACCTCTATCATGTCCCCTCTCAGCCTCCTTCACTCCAGGAAAAACAGACCCAGCCTATCCAATCTCTCTTTATAACTCAGGCCCTCCAAACCAGGCAGCATCCTTGTGAATCTTTTCTGCACCCTCTCTAGCTTAATCACATCTTTCCTGTAGTGCAGCCACCAGAACTGCACACAGTACTCCAAATGCGGCCTAACCAACGTTATGTACAACTGTAACATGACGTCCCAACTCTTGTACTCAATGCCTCAGCCGATGAAGTCAAGCATGCCAGACGCCTTCTTCACCACCCTGTCTACCTGTGTTGCCACTTTCAGGGAACTATGTACTTGCACCCCAAGGTCTCTCTGCTCAACAACACTCCCCAGGCCCTGCCATTCAGTGAAAATGTCCTGCCCTGTTTTAACTTCCCAAAATGCATGACTTCACACTTGTCCGCGTTAAATTCCATTTGCCAATCCCTTGCCCACTTTTCCAGTTGATCTATATCCTGTTGTAAACTTAGACAACCTTCTTCACTGTCCACTATACCACCAATTTTGGTGTCATCTGCAAACTTACTAATCATGCCCCTTACATTCACATCCAAGCCATTAATATATACGACAAACAACAGAGGGCCCAGCACCGATCCCTGCGACGCACCACTGGTCACTGGCCTCCAATCTGAAAAACAACCCTCCACTACCACCCTCTGCCTCCTATCACCAAGCCAATTTTGTATCCAATTGGCTAGCTCACCCTGGATTCCATGTGTTTGAACCTTCTGGACCAGCCTACCATGCAGGACCTTGTCAAAGGCCTTGCTAAAGTCCATGTAGACAGCATTCATCGGCCTGCCCTTGTCAATCCTCTTGGTCACCTCCTCGGAAAACTCAATCAAAATCATGAGTCATGATTTCCCACGCACAAAGCCATGCTGACTATCCCTAATCTGACCTTGCCTTTCCAAATGCATATAAATCCTGTCTCTCAGAATCCCTTCCAAGAACTTTCCCACCACTGATGTAAGGCTCACCGGCCTGCAGTTTCCTGGCTTATCCCTGCTGCCCTTCTTAAATAAAAGCATAGCATTAGCTATCCTCCAGTCTTCCGGTACCTCACCTGTGGCTAACGATACAAAAATCTCGGCCAGGGCCCCAGCAATCTCCTAACTTGCTTCCCATAGCATCCTAGGATACACCTGGTCAGACCCTGGGGATTTATCCACCTTAATGCGCTTCAATACCTCCAACACCACTTCCTTTGTAATGTTGATATGCTTCAGGATATTGCTGTTCCCTCCCTTGAACTCACTGGCTTCCATGACCTTCTCCACGGTAAATATGGACGAGGAATATTCATTTAAGACCTCGCCCATTTCCCGTGGCTCCACACATAGATTACCACACTGATCCTTAAGGGGACCTACTGTCTCCCTGGCTACCCTTTTACTCTTAATATACTTATCGAATCTTTTAGGATTCTCCTTTATCTTATCTGCCAGGGAGATCTCATGGCCCCTTTTCGCCCTCCTAATTTCCTTCTTCAGTGTAGTCCTACATCCCCTACACTCCTCGAGGGTCTCGCTCGATCCCAGCTGCCAATACCTGACATATGCCTCCTTCTTTATCCTGACCAGGCCCTCAATACCCCTAGTCAACCAAGGTTCCCTAAACTTGCCAGCCTTGCCCTTCCATCTAACAGGAAATTGCCAGCCCTGAATTCTTCCGATCTCACTTTTAAAAGCCTCCCACTTGCCAGATGTCCCTTTACCTGTAAACAGCCTCTCCCATTCAACTTTTGAGAGTTCCTGTCTGATGCTATCAAAATTAGCCTTCCCCCAATTTAGGACTTCAACCTGAGGACCAGTCCTATCCTGTTCCGTAACGATCTTGAAGCTAATAGAGTTATGGTCACTGGTCCCAAAGTGCTCCCCCACAGACACATCAACCACCTGCCCATCCTCATTTCCTAAGAGGCGGTCAAGTGTAGCCCCTTCTCTAGCAGGGCCATCCACATACTGCTTCAGAAAACTATCCTGGACACATTTAACAAATTTTTCCCCATCTGACCCCTTAGTACTAAGGCAGTCCAGTCAATATTAGGGAAGTTAAAATCACCTACTATTACAACCCTATAATTCCTACACCTATCTGTGATTTCCCTACAAATATGCTCCTTCAATTCCCCCTGACTATTGGGGGACCTATAGTATAATCCCATCAAAGTGATCACCCCTTTCTTATTTCTAAGTTCTACCCATATGGCCTCGCTTGTCATTCCCCCCGGGATATCCTTTCTAAGTACTGCCGTGATGTCCTCCCTAATCAATAGTGCAACCTCCTCTCTTACCTCCATCTCTGTCACGCTGGAAGGATCGGTACCCCGGAACATTGAGCTGCCAGTCCTGCTCATCCCTCAACCACGTTTCCGTAATAGCTATAATATCACAATCCCATGTACCGATCCATGAGTTCATCTGCCTTACTGTAAGGCATCTTGCATTAAAGTAAATGCAGTTTAGTCTACCAGACCTTCCACGCTCCCCGTCCTGCATCTGCCCAGCCTGCCTACTGGACTTGTTTGCTTTGACCTCTATATTTGCCTCAAATATCTCATCAGAGAGACCACTACTTTGGGTCCCACCCCCCTGCCAGACTAGTTTAAACCCTCCCGAGTAGTACTAGCAAACCTCCCTGCAAGGATATTGGTCCCCCTCCAGTTTAGATGCAACCTGTCCCTCTTGTACAGGTCACCTCTGCACCAGAAGATCCAAGTACCTGAAGCCCTCCCGGCTACACCAGCTCTTCAGCCACGCATTCATTTGCCTAATCCTCCTATTCCTACCATCACTAGCACGTGGCACAGAAAGTAATCCTGAGATTACAACCCTAGAGGTCCTGCTTTTTAACCTTCTGCCTAACTCCCTATATTCACTTTGCAGGACCTCAACTCTCTTCCTGCCTATGTCGTTAGTATCAATATGGACCATGACCTCGAGCTGCTCACCGTCCCTTTTCAGAATGTCCTGCAGCCACTCCGAGACATCCTTGACCCTAGCACCAGGGAGACAAGATACCATCCTGGAGTCTCGTTTTTGGCCGCAGAAATGCCTATCTGCACCCCTTATAATGAATCCCCTATCACTAAAGCTCTTCCAAACCTTTTCCTCCCCTGCAGTGCTGCAGAGCCCTCTGTGATGCCACAAACTCGGCTGTTGCTGCTTTCCCCTGGGAGGTCATCCCCCCAACAGTATCCAAAGCGGTATATCTGTTTGAGAGGGGGATGGCCACAGGGAACCCCTGCACTACCTACCTGCGCCTACTACTCCATCTGGTGGTCACCCATCTATTTTCTGCCTATGCAGCCATTACCTGTGGTGCGACCACCTCACTAAACGTGCTGTCCACGACTTCCTCAGCATCGCGGATGCTCCACAGTGAATCCACCCGCAGCTCCAGCTCCCTAATGCGGGTAGCCAGTAGCTGCAGATAGATACACTTCCCGCACACGTGGTCATCAGGGACACTGGAAGCGTTCCTGATTTCCCACATAGCGCAGGAGATGCATATCACGGGGCTGAGCTCTCCTGCCATGACTTACCCTTAGGTTAATGAGTTACTCCCTTAATTAAAAAATACTAATTATACTAGAGGCCTTGTTCCACCCACTTCAACCCAAAGTCCTTAAAAAAAAACTTTCGTAGTACTCACCTTAACACCAGAGTTTTTTTTTCCAACAAAAAAAAACAACTTTCCCCTTTTTTCAGAGCTGCTACCACCAACCAATCAGCATGCAGCTCTCCTCTGACATCACTGTTTGCCTTTTTTTCCAAAACTCCGGCGCGCTGGAAGAGGTTCAACTGCTCTCTGGTCCTGGAAGGTAAGGAGGACAAGGCTCCACAAATGCCCCCATCCTTAATGATAGGGGAGAACACCATATCAGTGCATAATACAAGGTTGAATCATTTGCAAACTTCTTCAGCCAGAAGTGCCAAGTAGATGATCCATCCCGGCCTCCTCCTGAGGTCCCCAGCATCACAGGTGACAATCTTCAGCTCATCCAATTCACTCCACATGATATCAAGAAATGGCTGAAGGCACTGGATACTGACAACATTGCTGCTGTAGTGCTGAAGATTTGTGCTCCAGAACTAGCCGCACCGCTAGCCAAGCTGTTCCAGTACAGTTACAACACTGGCATCTACCCGGCAATGTGGAAAATTGCCCAGGTATGTCCTGTACACAAAAAGCAGGACAAATCCAACCCGGTCAATTCCTGCCCCGTCAGCCTCCTCTTGATCATCAGTAAAGTGATGGAAGGTGTCGTTGACAGTGCTATCAAGCAGCACTGACACAGCAATAACCTACTCACCGATGCTCATTTTGGTTTCTGCCAAGGCCACTTGGTTCCTGACCTCATTATGGCCTTGGCTCAAATCTGGACAAAAGAGCTGAATTCAGGAGGTGAGATGAGGTAACAGTGACTGCTCCTGCCAAGGGCATCAAGGAGCCCTTGGAAAATTGAAGACAATGGCAATCAGGGGGAAACTCTCCACTAGTTGAGTCATACCTAGCGCAAAGGAATATGGTGATGGTTGTGGATGGCCAATCATCTCAGTCCCAGAACATCGTTCAGGAGTTGCTCAGGGTCACGTCCTAGGCCCCAATCAACTTCAGCTGCTTCATCAATGACCTTCCCTCCATCATAAGGTCAGAAGTGGGGATGTTTGCTGATGATTGCAAAATGTTCAGTCACATTAGCAACTCCTCAGATACTGAAGCAGTCCGTGTCCATATGTAGAGAGACCTGGACAACATTGGGCTTGGGCTGATAAGTGGCAAGTAACATGCACGCCACAAAAATGCCAGGCAATGACCATCTCCAACAAGAGAGAATCTAACCATCTCCTCTTGACATTCAATGACATTACCATTTCTGAATCCTTCACTATCAACACCCTGGGGATTACTATTGAGAAGAAACTGAATTGGTTCAGCCATATAAATACCGTAGCTGCAAGAGCAGGTCAGAGGATGGTAATTCTGCTGGAAGTAACTCACCTCCTGTCCACCATCTACAAGGCACAAGTCAGGAGTGTGATGCAACACTCACCACTTGCCTGGATGAGTGCAGCTCCAACAACACCAAAGAAACTCAACACCATCCAGGACAAAGCAGCTCACTTGATCAGCACTCCATCCACTACTTTAAATATTCACTCGCTCCACCACGAGTGAACAGTGGCAGCAGTGTGTACCATCTACAAGATGCACTGCAGCAACTCACCAAACCTCCTTCTGCAGCACCTTCCAAACCCCCGATCTCGACCACCTAGAAGGACATTGGATGAATGGGAACACCACCATCTGCAAGCTCCCCTCCAAGTTACACACTGTCCTGACTGGGAACGATATCACCATTCCTTCACTGTCACTGGATCAAAATCTTGGAACTCACTTCCTAACAGCACTGTGGGTTTACGTACAACACATGGACTGCAGCAGCTCCAAAAAGGCAGCTCACCACCACCTTCTCAAGGGCAATTAAGGATGGACAATAAAGGCTGCGTTTGCTGACAACGCAACCACAAAGTGGCACAACTCGCTTTCTCCCCCTCCTTCGCACTGGCCACTTCAACCCTCCACAGCCGCTCACTCCAGTCCTCACTGCTCTACCCCACTTCCCTGGCCGATTGTCCTCTGATCGCGCCACCCCATTCTCTGGTCACTCGTTCCCCACCCCACCCCCTCCCCTCCAGCTGCAAGCTCTAGGTCGTGCTGCTTCCCTTCTCTCGGCCTCTTGCTCCCACGTTTGTCCAGTCTCCACGCGCCGCCCGAAGAAGCAAGGCGGGCTGTAAAGTGTGACGTAGGAGCGAGTAGTGAGTGGCCGAGAGGAAGGAAGTGGTACGGCCTAGAGCTAATGGCTGGAGCGGGGTTTGGGGGGCTGGGAGCGAGTGGCAGGAGAGCTGGGTGACGCGAGCGGGGAACAATCGGCCAGGGGAGCAGTGCGGTGCAGAGCGAGCGGCTGAGGGGAGGAAGCATCGAGGCCTGGAGCGAGTTGCCGAGGGGGGAGAGCTCCAGCCTCAAAGTCTCCTATTCAGCTGCTTCCTCCAGCTGAGTGAGAGGCTGGATACCTGATGATGCTGCAGCGTGCATGTGCGAAGATGGACCAGGCGCGGATATGCGATGACGTTGGCGCTGAGCCATGACATCATCCTGCGCATGTGCAACTTAATCCTGGCAAGATGTAGCTGTGCCTATGAGCAGCTTGGCGCTCTCCGATGATGTCAGCGGGCCGCTCCATTGACAGGAATCACATTGTGTCAGCAGTGCCCACATCTCATGAAAGAATAAAAAAGAGATTTACCACAATGGTAGCAGGGTGAGGGATTTCAGTTATGTGAAGAGATTGGAGAAGCTGGGGTTGTTCTCCTTGCAGCAGAGAAAGTTCAGAAGAGATTTGACACATTTGTTCAAAATCATGGAGGTTTTCAATAGTTTAAATAAGGAGAAACTGTTTCCAGTGGTAAAAGGGTCAGTAAGCAGAGGACACAGATATCAGGTGATTGGCAGAAGAACCAAAGATGACATGAGGAACTATTTTTAACACAGCAATGTGTTGTGATAAAGAAAGAAAAGACTTGCATTTATATAGCACCTTTCAAGACCACTGGATATATCAAAGCACTTTATAGACAATGAAATACTTTTGAAGTGTAATCACTGTTGTAATGTCAGAAATGCAGCAGTTAATACCCACAAACAGCAATGTGATAATGACCAACTGATCTGAGGGGCAAATATTGATCACAACACCAGGGAGAATTGCTCTTCACTTGTTTGAAATTGCAGCATGGGATCTTTTACATTCACCCAAACATGCAGACCAGGTCTTGGTTTAACATCACACCTGAAAGGCAGTACCTTCAACACCCTCAGTGCTGCACTGGAGTGTCAGCTGTGAAATCTGAACCCAGAAGCTTGTGATTTCGAGGTGAGTGTGACCAACTGAGCCACAGCTTTTACCTGAGTCTCAATCCTTCTACCAACAGTTTCTCTCTATCGGGTCTGTCACGGCCCCTCATGATTCTGAACACCTCTATCAAATCTCCTCTCGAAGGAGAACAACCCCAGCTTCTCCAATCTATCCACATAACTGAAATCCTAACCACACGTTGCAGAAAGGAATTTTTCCTCAAGTTCCTTCTGGTTTTGTCAGTCACATTAAATCTGTAACCTTTGGTTATTGACCATTCAGCAGTTAGAAACAGTTCCTCAGTATTTACTTGACCCCAAACCTTCAAGGAAGCTCTGCAAAGTAACTGAAAATCTAGTTGTCAGAAGTGGGATTTAAACACATGCCTCCAGTGAAAGCTGCAACCTGAACAGAGAAGCTGAAACCACTCAGTCACCTCAACTGTTCAGACCTTTTTGACCTCGTCATCACTTCTGTACTTTGAAAGGTTCACTCAGTTCAGGAACTTGTTCAATGTTACTGGAATGCTCAGTGATTGGGATATTAACTCCCCCGGGTTTTCCTGAGCTTGTTCTCGGTCTATGGGGATGTTTGTCCTGGACCGTGGAATCTTGCATCCCTGTAATGGACATTAACCCACTGATTGAATCTGTATTCACTGCTTTCCACTGGTGCTGGGTAATTGCAGAGTGAGTGGCTGGAATGTTGCTGCTTGTCCCGGCCTCACACACTCTGGGAAAGAGTGAATAATTGATGCATCTGTTTCCGTATCTGAAATGTGGCTTAGATAAACAAACAAACAAAGAACAAAGATAATTACAGCACAGGAACAGGCCCTTCGGCCCTCCAAGCCTGCGCCGATCCACATCCTCTCTCTAAACATGTCGCCTATTTTCTAAGGTTCTGTATCTCTTTTCTTCCTGCCCATTCATGTATCTGTCTAGATACATCTTAAAAGACTCCATCGTGCCCGCATCTACCACCTCCGCTGGCAATGCGTTCCAGGTGCCCACCACCCTCTGCGTAAATAACTTTCCACGCATATCCCCCCTAAACTTTTCCCCTTTCACTTTGAACTCGTGTCCTCTAGTAATTGAAACCCCCACTCTGGGAAAAAGCCTCTTGCTATCCACCCTGTCTATACCTCTCATGATTTTGTACACCTCAATCAGGTCCCCCCTCAACCTCCGTCTTTCTAATGAAAGTAATCCTAATCTGCTCAACCTCTCTTCATAGCTAGCGCCCTCCATACCAGGCAACATCCTGGTGAACCTCCTCTGCACCCTCTCCAAAGCATCCACATCCTTTTGATAATGTGGCGACCAGAACTGTACGCAGTATTCCAAATGTGGCCGAACCAAAGTCCTATACAACTGTAACATGACCTGCCAACTCTTGTACTCAATGCCCCGTCCGATGAAGGAAAGCATGCCGTATGCCTTCTTGACCACTCTATTTACCTGCGTTGCCACCTTCAGGGAACAGTGGACCTGAACACCCAAATCTCTCTGGACATCAATTTTCCCCAGGACTTTTCCATTTACTGTATAGTTCACTCTTGAATTGGATCTTCCAAAATGCATCACCTCGCATTTGCCCTGATTGAACTCCATCTGCCATTTCTCTGCCCAACTCTCCAATCTATCTATATTCTGCTGTATTCTCTGGCAGTCCCCTTCACTATCTGCTACTCCACCAATCTTAGTGTCGTCTGCAAATTTGCTAATCAGTCCACCTATACTTTCCTATACAGATCTGCTGTTATTATCCGAGGCAGCGCTGCAGAAGGATCTGTTAATAATCTCTCACTAATCAACTGCAAACAGTCAGAATGTGTAACTTTGAGCAGCGCTTTCTGCACCGTCAGGGCTGGAAATTTGAGGGAGGGAGAGACACTGTCAGTATCTGAGTGTGGACAGCACTGTACAGAGAAAGAGCCAATATACCGGGGCTGAGACACAGTGCATCTTTTCACATTTAATCACAATAATATCCACAGTCAGGAACGGAAAAGGATGAAAACCCGAATAGCAAGAGCAAAAGTAAGAAAAGTAAGTAATTATAGATTAGCTGATCAGCTTTCTCTGTGTTACCTGGTAGTCTACAGTTTTATATTCAAAGCTTTCTCAACTGTGGCCAGGGAATGATTTCTTCTCAAGGGCTGAATATTAACAAAACTTCTTGGAATTTAAAATCTTTCAAAAATAATTCCATGGAGCTAATGGGGAAAAATCAAATAACTGCATCAATTATAGGAGAGCTGGTTAGTGATGACCTGGATGTGTCTGCAGTGTGCAGGACCAGACTGTTTCTGTAGGTTCACAATGAATGTTCCACCCTTTATTTGTAACAGTAAAGCTGATAGTGGACAATGGCTATTCTGGTTGCAGCAACCTGAAGATTTAACTGACACCCTGCTTTCGGGTAATCTAGAAAGCACAACATGCAGCTCTGTCAGTTAGTGTGCTTGTTTGTTAACCCACAATTTGTTGGTTCAAGCACTTAAAAGGATGAGGCTTTATTAACTTAATAACTTCTGCATCTGCTGTATTACTCTTGCTGTTGGTTCTTCAAAGATAAGGTTAATCAAGACTTTCTTTGTGAAATCCATGCTGACTGTGCTTTATTATATTTTCATTTTCATATGTATTTTCTACTTTTGGGGATTACAGGATATTGTCTTTTTATTGATTTTATTGCATTTATTGCCCATCCCTAATTCCCTCGAGAAGGTAGTGGTGAGCTGCCTTCTTGAACCACTGCAGTCGATGTGGTGCTGTTAGGAAGGGAGTTCCAGGATTTTGACCCAGCCACAGTGAAGGAATGGTGATATAGTTCCAATTCCAGGGTGGTGTGTGGCTCAGAGGGGAACTTTCAGGTGGTGGTGTTCCCATGCATCTGCTGCCCTTGTCCTTCAAGGTGGTAGAAGTCACGGGTTTGGAAGGTGCTGTCTAAGGAGGCTTGCTGCCTTGCTGCACTGCATCTTGTGGATGGTACACACTGCTACCACTGTGCGTCAGTTATGGAGAGAGTGAATTTTGTGAATGAGGTGCCAATCAAGTGGGCTGCTTTGTCCTGGATGGCGTCGAGCTTCTTGAGTGTTGTTGGAGCTGCAACTATCCAGGCAAGTGGAGAATATTCCATCACACTCCTGACTTGTGCCTTGTAGATAGGGGACAGGCTTTGGGGAGTCAGGAGGTGAGTTACTCGCCGCAGGATTCCTAGTGTCTGACCTGCTCTTGTCGCCATGATATTTATATGCTTATTGCAATTCAGTTTCTGGTCAATGGTAACCCCCAGGATGTTGATAGTGGGGGGATTCAGCAATCGTAGCACCGTTGAATGTCAAGGGGAGATGGTTAGATTCTCTCTTGTTTGAGATGGTCATTGCCTGGCACTTGTGTGACTCGAATGTGAAGTATACTTATTGTAGGGTATTGTATTGCACTGCAGAGTGACAACACTTGGAAAGTCCTTCATTGGCTGTAAAATGCTTTACAAAGTCCTGTGGTCGTGAAATGCATGTGTTGCTTTTTCCATTGTTATCAATGTCATTTTGATCAAAAGATAGGATTCGTGAGCACAAAGTTTAAATCAATGTTGATTCAAGTAATGTAAAAGCATCTATATTCTTGCACTATACTTAATAATCACCATCTTCCTATCCTTACAGAGTACAATGTCTTTGACCCTGAAATTGATTCCACAATCTCAGTCCCTCAGTCAATTTCAGCCCAGTTCTGATGAAAGGTCACAGATCTGAAACGTTAACTCTGTTTCTCTCTCCACAGAAGTTGCCAAACCTGCTGAGTATTTCCAGCATTTTCTGTTTTTATTTCAGATTTCCAGTATCTGCAGTATTTTACTTCTGTGTTACTTTGAAAGTTAAAACTGACCCACCTGTCTACAATTCACACTTGCGTCTCCCATGAAATGATTCTGTATAATGTTAATGTAATGAATACAGATTCCGAGCACTGAGCTTCCTGTGGGGAATTGGGGATATGAAAACCAGCAGACTCTGCAGGAATTTCCACTGGGAGCAAAAATTCACAAAATCTACCTTATATATATTGATTCATTTTGATTGTCCTTCTGGAAAATTATTTTGAAACAATTTAAACATCAACCCACAGCTCCATGACTTGGTCAATTATGAGGTCATCCTCTGACAGGTCATGTGACAGCTGGAGCCACAAGACATCAGAACCAGATTTGTGACTGGATTAAAACCCGGAATCCTGTCACAATGGCTTTTCAAAAAAAGCTGTTGCTGTTTGAAAACACAGCAGTTAAACTTTCTGCCTGACCATGAGGGGAGCTAGGGAGAAATTTACAAAACTAAATCCTTCAACAAAATAGTTCATAAACCATTAATATCGAAATCATGTGAGGATTCATATGCAGTAGAGAAACAAGCAAAATACAGAAAGTGCAGAGGAGAGCTGAAAAAGGAAAAGCGATCAGCAAGAGAGTGTATGAGAAAAGATTAGCAGGTCACATAACTGGGAACACTGAAGTCTTTTACCAACATATGGCCAGTCAATGAAAGGGTGGGTCAATTAGGAGATCCTGTGGAGGCAGAGGGTGTGGCTGAGGTACTAATTAAGTACATTTCATCTGTCACAAAACAAGCAGATTGTGCAAATGTCACAGTAAAGGAGGAGGTTGTGGAGAAATTGGACGGGATAAAAATAGATAAAGAGGAGACAATTACAAGGTTGGCAGCACTCACAGTAGAAAAGTCACCCGGTCTGGATGGGCTGCATCCTGGGTTGCTGAGGGAAGTAAGGGTGGAAATATCAGAGACTCGAGCCACAATGTTTCAATCCTTCTTGAATATGGGAATGTTGCCAGAGGACTGGAGGATGCAGGTCAGCTTGGGTAGTTCGATCTCAGTTTAACTTGACCATTTTTATAATGTATCCATTGTAATAACTAACAACGTTAAGAAAGCCATTTTATAATGAACACATGACCAAAGGAACCATTTTGTGTTCAGTACTAACGTTTATATCCTTTATAATTAATGAGTAGCTACCCATCATGAAACAGCTGATTGTAAAACCAGCGGCGATGCCAGATTGGATTTGGTACTGGGTAATGAACCTGGCCAGGTGTTAGATTTAGATGTAGGTGAGCACTTTGCTGATAGTGATCACAATTCGGTTAGGTTTACCTTAGCGATGGGCAGGGACAGGTATATACCGCAGGGCAAAAATTATAGCTGGGGGAAAGGAAATTATGATGCGATTAGGCAAGATTTAGGATGCGTAGGATGGGGAAGGAAACTGCAGGGGATGTGAACAATAGAAATGTGGAGCTTATTCAAGGTGCAGCTACTGCGTGTCCTTGATAAGTATGTACCTGTCAGGCAGGGAGGAAGTTGTCGAGCAAGGGAGCCGTGGTTTACTAAAGAAGTTGAAGCGCTTGTCAAGAGGAAGAAGAAGGCTTATGTTAGGATGAGACGTGAAGGCTCAGTTAGGGCGCTTGAGAGTTACAAGCTAGCCACGAAGGATCTAAAGGGAGAGCTAAGAAGAGCAAGGAGAGGACACGAGAAGTCATTGGCGGATAGGATCAGGGAAAACCCTAAGGCTTTCGATAGGTATATCAGGAATAAAAGAATGACTAGAGTTAGATTAGGGCCAATCAAGGATAGTAGTGGGAAGTTGTGTGTGGAATCAGAGGAGGTAGGGGAAGTGTTAAATTAATATTTTGGGTCAGTATTTACAGTAGAGAAAGAAAATGTTGTCGAGGAGAATACTGAGATTCAGGCTACTAGGCTAGATGGGATTGAAGTTCACAAGGAGGAGGTGTTATCAATTTTGGAAAGTGTGAAAATAGATAGGTCCCCTGGGCCAGATGGGATTTATCCGAGGATTCTCTGGGAAGCTAGGGAGGAGATTGCAGAGCCTTTGCCCTTGATCTTTATGTCATCATTGTCGACAGGAATAGTGCCGGAAGACTGGAGGATAGCAAATGTTGTCCCCTTGTTCAAGAAGGGGAGTAGAGACAGCCCTGGTAATTATAGACCTGTGAGCCTTACTTCGGTTGTGGTTAAAATATTGGAAAAGGTTATAAGAGACAGGATTTATAATCATCTTGAAAAGAATAAGTTCATTTGCAATAGTCAGCACGGTTTTGTGACGGGTAGGTCGTGCCTCACAAACCTTATTGAGTTTTTCGAGAAGGTGACCAAACAGGTGGATGAGGGTAAAGCAGTGGATGTGGTGAATATGGATTTCAGTAAGGCGTTTGATAAGGTTCCCCATGGTAGGCTATTGCAGAAAATACAGAAGTATGGGGTTGAAGGTGATTTAGAGCTTTGAATCATAAATTGGCTAGCTGAAAGAAGACAGAGGGTGGTGGTTGATGGCAAATGTTCATCCTGGAGTTTAGTTACTAGTGGTGTACCGCAAGGATCTGTTTTGGGGCCACTGCTGTTTGTCATTTTTATAAATGACCTGGAAGAGGGTGTAGAAGGGTGGGTTAGTAAATTTGCGGATGACACTAAGGTCGGTGGAGTTGTGGATAGTGCCGAAGGATGTTGTAGGGTACAGAGGGACATAGATAGGCTGCAGAGCTGGGCTGAGAGATGGCAAATGGAGTTTAATGCGGAAAAGTGCGAGGTGATTCACTTTGCAAGGAGTAACAGGAATGCACAGTACTGGGCTAATGGGAAGATTCTTGGTAGTGTAGATGAACAGAGAGATCTTGGTGTCCAGGTGCATAAATCCCTGAAGGTTGCTACCCAGGTTAATAGGGCTGTTAAGAAGGCATATGGTGTGTTAGCTTTTATTAGTAGGGGGAACGAGTTTCGGAGCCACGAGGTCATGCTGCAGCTGTACAAAACTCTGGTGAGACCGCACCTGGAGTATTGCGTGCAGTTCTGGTCACTGCATTTTCGGAAGGATGTGGAAGCTATGGAAAGGGTGCAGAGGAGAATTACTAGGATGTTGCCTGGTATGGAGTGAAGGTCTTACGAGGAAAGGCTGAGGGACTTGAGGTTGTTTTTGTTGGAGAGAAGGAGGAGGAGAGGTGACTTAATAGAGACATATAAGATAATCAGAGGGTTAGATAGGGAGGATAGTGAGAGTCTTTTTCCTCGGATGGTGATGGCAAATACGAGGGGACATAGCTTTAAGTTGAGGGGTAATAAATATAGGACAGATGTCAGAGGTAGTTTCTTTACTCAGAGAGTAGTCGGGGCGTGGAACGCCCTGCCTGCAACAGTAGTAGACTCGCCAACTTTAAGGGCATTTAAGTGGTCATTGGATAGACATACGGATGGAAATGGAATAGTGTAGGTCAGATGGTTTCACAGGTCGGCGCAACATCGAGGGCCGAAGGGCCTGTACTGCGCTGTAATGTTCTAATTCTAATTCTAATTCTAAAAGTAATGAACCTTGATTGAGTTATAATTAATGAATTAATAATCATTTTAGAGAGAATGGGTTTTCATTTAAAGTTAGTTCAATCTAATTACTGTGAGTTTCTGTGTCTTTGTGGGAAAGGGCAGTTTCAGCTAAATGTATTCAAACAATGGACCTTTCTCGGACCCCTGATAAAACCCATGGTATGTTCCATCGTGACCTTCAAAAGTCTAGATTCAATGAAGCGGAAACTTGTTTCAGATCAGATTGGGAGACAGTGTGAAACCACTCCATTGTACTCATGTCTGAGATTTTGAGGACAGTTGGCTGTTAGTGGAAGACATCATTAAGAACTAATTAAATGTACCTAGCAAATGCTCGGAACAATTATTATTTTACAAGGTGGTGTGATGGCAATCCAGGGGTTAAAAGTAGGGATCTTGAAAGCTTTCAATGTGCAGGAACACTAGAAGAGCTCAAGGGTAAAGGCTCAGATCATCAACCAAGTTCTCCACCTGATGAGGGATCTAGGCTGGACAAAGAGGACCGTGACACTCTGAGACCAAGCTCGACCATTCCGCACACCTGCTGGAGCTGTAAAGTTATATTCCCCAAGTTTGTTAAGTATAATTTTACTTTCAATTATTGAGTACTATTTTACTCTCAATAAAAGTTCTGGACTTATTAATCAAGTATCCTGTTGCCTTAATTGGTTAAAGTCATGCCCAAAGAGATTGTCCACAATAGACTTTTCAGAATTAAAAGATAAGTCTGCAAGGGTTGCTAATTTTACAGCCCTGATTAAAAAGAGAGATAAACCCAGGAACTACAGACCAGTTAGTCTAAAGTCGGTGGTGGGGAAACTTTTCGAGACAATTATCCAGGAGAAAACTAACTGTCACATGGTAGAACATGGGCTAATAAATGACAGCCAGTACAGATTGGTTAACAAGATTGTGTCTGAATTAATGAATTAATTTTTTTGATGAAGTTTCAGAGAGAGTTGACCAGGGTAGTGGGGTTGATGGTGTGTGTCTGGACTTCAAAAATGTGTTTGAAAAAGTACCATAAAATAGACTTGTTAACAAAATTGGAGCAGATGGGATTAAAGGGGCAGTGGCAGCGTGGATAAGGGGCAGAAAGCATAAAGTAGGGTGAATGCTTGTTTTTCAGAATGGAGGGACTAATACAGTAATGTCACTGTTGTTGCAGTGTGTGCAGTGTCTGACCCTGAGCTGTCCTAGGGAGGGGGCTGTTTGTGATGTTCCTGTGGGGTGCATTATCATCAGGGTCTCTCTCTGAGCTGTCCCAGGGATGGGGCAGTGTGTGATATCCTTGTGCATGTCATACAGGCCCACTGGCGTGTGGTTCCATCCTGAAGCCAAGAAACAGAGCCCCAGATATGGGCAAAAAGTCTCACTTCTCTATCGGTACCTTGAGAAGACACAGTGGCGCAGTGGTGAGCACCGCAGCCTCACACCTCCAGTGACCTGCGTTCGATTCCGGGTACTGCCTGTGCAGAGTTTGCAAGTTCTCCCTGTGACTGCGTGGGTTTCTGCCGGGTGTTCCAGTTTTCTCCCACAGCCAAAGACTTGCAGATTGATAGGTAAATTAGCCATTGTAAATTACCCCTAGTGTATGTCGGTGGGAGGGGAATTGAGGGGATGTGGTAGGAATATGGGATTAATGTAGGATCAGTATAAATGGGTGGTTGATGGTTGGCACAGACTCGGTGGGCTGGAAGGGCCTGTTTCAGTACTGTATCTCTAATTAAATAAATAAGAAGGCTGAGGGAGTAAACCTGGACAGTAAATCCGGAGTGGAGTCCTGGAGGCGGATACCTGTGACTTATCAGGCAGTTTGACAGCAATTCCTACAGCAGATCTGGTAACAAACAGTACTGGTATTTTCCTTTCCTCTGGACAATACCAGCAATGCTGACAGGGGTTCCTGATGCTCAGGGTCTCCATACTATTTGCCCAGGCCTGTGCACTGGAGAGGTCACTCCAGCTTCATGGTTAAACATTAGCACAACCCGGGAATAAACAGTTACTGATTGTGAGCTCTCATTCAATTGGTGCAGAGTATGAGCGCCAGGGGTTATCTCGGACAGTGGGAGAGCTCTTAGTGTCTCATTGGATAGCTACCATTCACTCCAAGCTGGGCAGCCCCCAGTCAGTTAGGTGCTGTCCTGCCACGACCTGCTTACTTCAATGGGTGCTTGAAGCTTAGAGAATCATCTCTGAACAGACAGATTGATAATCTATGCACCAAGAAAAACAAACTCAACAAAGAAGACACCAGTCCTTCGCATCACAAGCTGGAATGTGAGGAACATGTGTCCTGGCCTTACCGACAACCTTCTGCAGGTTGATGACACACACAAGACAGCTGCGATCGACAAGGAACTCACAAGGCTCAATGTGGACGTTGCAGTGCTGCAAGAAACTAGACTCGTTCAAAGTGGATCCCTCAAAGAGAAACACTACACCTTCTTCTGGCAGGGGAAAGCCCAAGAGGCAAGTCGTGAGCATGGAGTGGGTTTCACAGTAAAATACACGCTACTTGAGATGAGTGAACCACCCACAGTAGGCTCAGAGAGAATTCTTACTCTTCACTTGTCAACACGTGTGGGCCCAGTTAATCTCATGTGCATCTATGTCCCGGCACTCACCTCCACCCCAGATGTCAAGGATCAATTCTATGTGACACTTGACACTGCCATCAGTAGAATTCCCAGCACTGAGGGACTGTACCTTCTAGGAGACTTCAACACAAGATTGGATACTGACTACACAGCTTTGCCAATGTGCATAGAGCACCAGGGGATTGGCAAGATGAACGTAAATGGACAGAGATTGCTTGAGCTATGCTGTCACCATGGATTCTGTGTGATGAACAGCTACTTCGAGGTCAAGCTGTGCTACAAGGTGTCCTGGAGACATCCGAGATCATGCCATTGGCACCAGCTAGACCTTATCATCACCAGACATACCACCCTCAGCAGTGTCCTCATCACTCACAGCTATCACAGCGCTGACTGTGACACTGACCACTCCCTGGTGTGTAACAAGGTCAGGCTTCAGCCAAGGAAGCTTCATCCATCCAAGAAGTAAGGTCGTCTTCTGATCAACACTTGCCGAACCACTGACCCAGAAAGGACCCAGGAGTTCCTCAACATCCTCGATCAGGCTCTTTCAGACAACAATGCTCACGGCTTCAGTGCAGTGTCAAAGTGGAATCATCTGCACACCACCATCTACAACTCTGCACTCGCTGTGTATGGGAAAAGAGATGGGAGGAATGCTGACTGGTTTGAGGCTTATCGGACTGAAATGGAGTCAGTGACTGCAACTAAGAGGAGAGCTCTCATGAACTACAAACAAGTCTCCAGCAAACAACATCTAGATGCCCTCAGAGCTGCCAGAAACAAGTCTCTGCAGACTGCTCGGCACTGCACCAATCGATACTGGTTAAAACTCTGCTGCTGAATCCGGGGATGCTGGAGGGATGTATGAAGGAATTAAGAAAGCAATGGGCCCAGTAGTAACTAAATCAGCACCTTTTGAAGACAAAGGGAGGGGTGATCATCACTGAACCTAACAAGCAGATGGAAAGGTGAGTGGAGCATTACCTTGAACTCTACATAACGGAGAACATTGTGATTGAAGGAGCTCTCAGTGCCATTCCAGACTTCCCTGTCATGGAGGAACTGGACAGTGAGCCCACCATAGTCGAGCTCAACAAGGGCTCAAAACATGCGTGATGCAAACATTGTCACCTTGTACAAAATTAAGGGGGATCGCAGTGACTGCAGCAATTATCGGAGCCAGCTGCTCAGTTCCACTCACCTGCTCGATCCCTTTCCTCCTGCAAGTTCCTTTGCTTCAAGTATCCATCCAATTTCCTTTTCAAATCATTGATTGTCTCTACTTCAACCACACTCGTGGGTCAGGACATTACCACTCACAGCATAAAAAATTCCACTTCACCCAAGGATGGGAAATATTTATATCTTCTATATTTAGCTTATTCCCTATCTCTACCAGAATAGAATGGCAGTCAACATGAAAGGGAACCCAAAAATCTTCGAGCAGTATATAAATAATAAGCAGGTAGTCAGCGGTGAAGTGGGCCCCATTAGGGACCAAGAGGGTAATATATACTGTGAGCTGCAGGGCAATGTTAATCTAGTTAATGAGTAGCTTGTATCAATGATCACTAAGGAAGTGGAATTTGACAAAATATCAGTAGAAGTGGAGAGTGTAGAGGCAATGGAGAGGGTACAAATTGAGAGAGGGGGTACTGAAAAGGCTGGTTATGCTTCAGGAAGATAAATTACCTGGTCCGGATGGCTTTCATCCCAGATTGCGAAAGGAAATGTGGATGCAGATAACAGAAAGGCTTGCTATAATCTTCCAATCTTCCCTGGATACGGGGGAGGTGTCAGAGGATTAAACAGTTGCAAATGTGACACCCTTATTCAAGAAAGGGTGTAAGGACAGTCCGGCTAACTACAGGCCAGTTAGCTTAACAGCAGTGGTGGGTAAGGTTTCAGAAAGAACAATCAGGGAAAAAATCAACAGTCACTTGTAGAGGTTTGAGTTAATTAAGGAGAGTGAGCATGGATTTATAAATGGGAGTTCATGCTTGACTAATCTAACTGCATGTTTTGATGAACTAACAGAGAAGGTTTATGAAGGGCATGCAGTGGATGTTGTTTATGTGGATTTTAAGAAACGACACATAAAAGGGTGATTAACAACATTGAGGTTCATGGAATAGGAGGGTCAGTGTCCAATTGGATAGAAAATTGGCTTAAGGACAAAAAACAGCAAGTCGTAATAAATGGTTCATTCTCAGACTGGAAGGTTGTCGACAGTGCTGTTCCCCAAGGGTCACTGCTGGAACCACTGCTTTTTATTTGCTACAGATAAATGACTTGTATCTTGGAATATAGAGTAGAATCTCAAAATATGCCGATAACACTAAACTTGGAGAAGTGGCAAACAGTGAGGATGAAATGAACCACCTGCAACAAGACAGTGATAGGGTAGAAGAATGGGCAGACAGGTGCAGATGGATTTTAGTAGTGACTAGTGTGAGGTGATGCATTTTAGCAGAAGGAATAGGGAGAGGCAATATACACTTAATGGCACAGTTCTAAAGAGTGTGCAGGAATAGAGGGACCTGTTCACTGTCACGTGAACAGTCACTTCTTGTTGTGTGCTCTCAGATTTGCAACCTTCACTGTACTGGAGTGAGGTGACATCTACTGGCAGGAAGCAAGAACTGCAATCAAGCAGCATGAGCTCCATCGTCTGTCAGGGTGAAAGAAACATTGCAATGTGAGGAAATAGTGAATGGGTTTGATTGGGTTGATGGAGACATGATTCCACTTGTGGTGGAGTCCAAAGCAAAGGCCAGAAATATAAAATTGTCATTAATAAAAGAAATGAGGAATTCATGAAAAATGTAGTAACGGAGTGAATGGTTGGAATGTGGATAGAATAGAAAGTGAGATTGGATGGACAGAAGCAGTCTGAACGGATGGCTGAAACAAAAGGTGAGTGCCCTGAAATGTTAATTGTGTTTCTCTCAGCACAGATGCTGCCAGAGTTTCTGAACATTTCCAACACTTTCTGTTTTAATTTCAGAATTTGCAAGATGTTGCTTTGCTCTGAAAAAAAATGGATGATCGGCTTTGGCTGCCAGTGAAATTCCACAGGAGCCAAAAGGAAGTTCTGATATCAGTGGCATGTTGATCTAGGGGTATGATTCTTGCTCAGGGTGAGTGATTAATTAATGTGTGAGAGATCCTGGGTTTAAATCCTGGACAAGCCCTTCTTCTTTGGCATTTTTAGTTTAAGGTCATTGATTGGTTTCAGCCTTGCAGAAGGCGGAATTGATTTCCATATGGAGCCTGCTTGAGGACCAGAGGGCTGGATTCAAAGAGCTTGTCGACAAAATTGGAATGAATGAAATGTACAGAGAGCCAAGTGGGAATATAAAGTTGTAAATTTAACTGAAGCCTGGCTCCAAAAAACAACAGAACTGGGTTCTGGTATGGAAAGGAAACCTTTCCCATTTCTGTTGTTTGGCTTGCATTGACTCATCGATTTTCTTGTTTTTCACTTTGTTGATGCCTTTGAATAATTGTGGATACTTCCTCAGGGTGTTTTCTTTCACCAGGTAGTTCTGACCTCTGATGATGATGATCGTAATGAGCTTCAACTCACTGATAGTTTTGGAACTGAGCAGATTTCCTTTGCTTGAGTCTACAACATGGAACTCAGTCTGACATGTGGACTCATGGGAGGTTTTGAATGCCACCCCTGCGTTGAAGAATACAGTTGCATCCATCCAATAAGAGACCGAGTAGAAGTGACAGTTCAGTCAGTCGAACATGAAACTTTTAATTTCAGGGTGGTGAGTTGGAGTGCCATTTTGTTTTCCCCTTTTTTACGGCATCATGAGCAGAGAGTACAAGGAGTGTTAGAAATGAAATTCAGCAAAAGTATGAGAACGTCTCACGTTGATTCGGGACTCTTATCTCTCTGCAGCATCTCGCTGTGAAAGATTGAACTTCATCTCATTTCATTCCCAGCTCGGGGTCAGTGCGGCACAGTGGGACTTCTGGCTGTCTCCTGCTTCACAATCCATCAGTGCTGAGAAAGCAATGGGGAATATTATTCACGGCTCTGTAACCAGAGGACACCGATTTAAGGTGAATGGCAAAGGAACCAAAGGCAACATGAGGAAAAACTTCTTTTGCACAGCGAGTGGTTAAGATCTGATATGCACTGCTTGAGAGTGTGATGGAGGCTGATTCAACCATGGCTTTCAAAATGGTATAAGATAATTATCTGAAGTGAAAAAAATTGCATGTTTTCATGGAATACATGAGTCTGTGGCATGAGCTGAGTTGCTCGTGCAGAGAAGCAGCACAAGCACAATAAGCTGAATGGCTTCCTTTTGTTCTGTAACTATTCTATGATCTATGATTCTTTTCAGAGTGAAATCAACACTGACATACAAGAAACTGACAGGTACAATGAAAACCCCACACTAACAGACCAGCGAATGCTAGGGACAGAGTAAAATCAATCAGTCCCAGACTAGAAACTGACAGGTGCACAGTAAACTTCGCATTACCAGACAAGAAATTGACAGATACAGTGTGAAACCCACAGTCACTTTGCAGCAGTTGGCAGGTAACGTGTAAAAATCTTTCTTTCATATCCCAGCTGCAAGGTACAAAGAAAATTAGGTGCAAACCCAGGCTCACACTTCAAAGACTGAGAGATACAAAGCAAAACACACACTCACCTACAAGTACAGAGAAGAAGACACACTCAGAGGAGGTGCAGATTAAAGACACATGCATGTAACAGAAACTGATAGGGATAGAATCAAACCCTTTCTCACTTCTCAGAAACTGATAGATATGGACAAAAGCTGATGCTCACATACAAGTTGTTGAAAGATATGTGGTGAAACTCACATAGCAATAGCAGAAACAAACAGGTACTGAATAATACCCACAGTCACAGACCAAAAACTGAAATATACTGAGGTAAACACCACTTTCTCACACCAGAAACTCATGGCTACAAAGTGAAGCTGACTCTCTCCTCCCAGGCATTGACAGGTGCAAACGAAAACACTCACGACGATTCCAGGTCATGAAATGTACGGAATAAAACCGATCAGCTGAAAGAATAGCATTAATGACAGGTGTGATACCCAGAATGCTCAGCGGCCTAGAATCCGCCCGATCTGTGACAGGAGCGGTGCGCGCAGGCGCAGTAGAGACAGCTCTGTCAGCATCTGGAGCTGCGGGTTCGGAGTTGGAGCGGGATATTCACAAAGTGCGAGAAGACCGCGCCCTTTGCGGGCTCACACAGCTGGAGCAGGGCCTCCGGGCCACAATAACATGGAACAATCCCATCTGTATCTCTGCGGATGGTGGCGGTGAAGCTTTTCCCGGTGAGGCTTCCCGAAACCGCGTCTCTAAATGGATAAGAATTGGGGATTGGGCAGGGAGGGTCTCTAAATGAATAAGATTTGGGGACTGGTCAGGGAGCGTCTGTAAATGGATAAGAATTGGGGACTGGTTAGGGAGCGTTTTTTTATTCTTTCGTGGGATGTGGGCGTCGCTGGCTCGATCTCAGCTCGAGTAATGTGTCCAGTTCTGGGCACCAGGCTTTAGAAAGGACATCAAAGCTTCTGAGACAAATCAGAGGGTATTTACTAGAATGATCCCAGAGATGCGGGGTGTCAGTTCTCTGGACAGGCTGGTGAAGCTGGGATTGTTCTCTTCAGAGCAGAGAAGGTTAAGGGAAGATTTAATGGAGGTGTTCAGAATCATGAAGGATTTTCATAGGGTAGAGAGGGAGAAACTGTTTCCACTGTCCTGGGGGTCAGTAACCAGAGGACACAGATTTAAAATAATTGGCCAAAAATGTCAAGGGGAGGTGTGGAGAGATCTTTTTACCCAGTAACTGATTTGGATTTGGAATGAATTGTCTGACAGGGTGGTGGAAACAGATTCAATTATAACTTTCATAAAGGAATTGGACAAATATTTCAAAGTGAAATTCTCCAGGATTATGGGGAAGTCGGCAGGGGGTTGGACTAATTGCATCTTTTTGTGAGAGAGTCATCAGAGGCACAATGGGGCTGAATGGCCTCCTTCTGTGCTGTATGATTCTATGAACATAGGAACTAGGAGCAGGAGTCGGCAATTCAGCCACTCGAGCCTGCTCTGCCATTCAATACAATCATGGCTGATCTCATCACGCCAGTTCTTGGTTCTTGCCAGTAGATGTCACTTCACTCCAATACAGTGAAGTTTACAAATCGGAGAGAGACACAACAGGAAATAATTGTTCACATTATAGTGAATGTGTGGGATTTAGAAATACTAGGAGTGGAGACGAGTTATTACTTGTCTGCTCGATCTCCATAGCCCTGTAAAATTATTTCCTTCAAGTGCCCATCCAAATTCCTTTTGTAATCCTCGATTGTCTCCATTTCCACCGCCCTCGTGGGCAGCGAGTTACAGATCATCACCAGTCACTGTGTAAAAAAGTTCTTGCACACATTCCCCCTGTATCTCCTGTCCAAAACCTTCAATCTGTGTCCCCTAGTCCTTGTACCAATAGTTAACGGGAACAATGTTTCCTTGCCAACTTATTTAAAACTGTCACAGCCGAAAACACATCTATCAATTCTCCCCTCACTCTCCTTTGATACAGGTAGAACAGCCCTAGCTTTTCCAACCTAACCTTGTAACTAAAATCCTCCATCCCTGGATCCATTCTGGTGAATTTCCTCTGCATCCTCTCAAGGACCCTCACATTCCTTCTTAAGTGTGGTAAGCAAAACTGGAAGCAACACGCCAACTGGGGCCTAACCAGAGTTTTATAATGGTTCAGCATAACTTCACTGCTTTGTACTCAATGCCTCTATTTATAAAGCCCAAGATCCCATATGCTTTGCTAACCACTCTCGCAATATGTCTTGCCACCTTCAAAGATTGATGCACATGAACCCCAAGTCCCTCTAATATAACACATACTTTAGAACTGTGCCATTAAGTAAATATTGCCTCTCCCTATTCCTTATGCCAAAATACATCACCTCACAATTGTCACTATTAAATTCCATCTGCCACCTGTCTGCCCATTCTGCTAGCCTATCATTGTCCTGTTGCAGGCAGTTCATATCATCCTCACTGTTTGCCACTCCTCCAAGTTTGTTGTCATCGGGATATTTTGAGATTCTACTCAATATTCCAAGATCCAAGTCATTTATCTTTCGCAAAAAAAGCAGTGGTTCTAGCACTGACCCTTGGGGAACACCACTGTCGACTATCCTCCAGGCTGACAATGAATCATTTCATAAGACTCGCTGTGTTCTGTGATTCAACCAATTTTCTATCCAATTGGACACTGAACCTCCTATACCACGAACCTCAATTTTGTAAACCACCCTTTTATGTGGTACCTTGTCAAACGCTTCCTTAAAATCCATATAAACGTCATCCACTGCATTCCCTTCATCAAGCTGCTCTGTTGGTTCATCAAAAAATGCAGTCAGATTAGTCAAGCATGAACTCCCATTTATAAATCCATGCTCACTCTCCTTAATTAACTCAAACCTCCCCAAGTGACTGTTGATTTTTTACCCTGATTATTCTTTCTAAAACCTTACCCACCACTGCTGTTAATCTAACTGGCCTGTAGTTAGCCGGACTGTCCTTACACCCTTTCTTGAATAAGGGCGTCGCATTTGCCACTGTTTACTCCTGGCACCTCCCCCGTATCCAGGGAAGATTGGAAGATTATCGCAAACTCTTCCATTATCTGCATCTGCATTTCCTTTTGCAACCTGGGATGCAAGCCATCCAGACCAGGTGATTTATCTACCCTAAGCACAGCCTGCCTTTTTAGTACCTCCCTCTCTCAATTTGTACCCTCTCCATTGCCTGTACTCTCTTCACTTCGACTGATATTTTGTCAAATTCCACTTCCTTAGTGATCACTGATACAAAGTACTCATGAAGTAGATTAACATTGCCCTGCACCTCTAAGCATATATTATGCTCTTTGTCCATAATAGGCCCGACTCAACTTCTTACTACCCACTTATCATTTACATGCTGCTCGAAGATTTTTGGGTTTCCTTTCATGTTGACTGCCAGTCTATTCTCATAGAAATAGAGAATAAGCAAATATAGAAGATGTAAGTATTTCCCATCCTTGATGAGGTGGAACTTTTTTATGTTGTGGGCAGTAATGTCTTGGCCCACGTGTGTGGTGGAAGCAGAGACAATCAATGATTGAAAAGGAAATTAGATGGATACTTGAAGGAAAGAAACTTGCAGGAGGAAAGGGATCGAGCTGGTGAGTGGAACTGACTAGATTGCTCCGGGGAGAGCCAGCATGGACGTGATAGGCCAAACGACCACCTTCTGTGCTGTAAATGACTCTGTGTTGTTTCTCAAATTCAATCCACTGGTGCTTGGTAAATAATTTCAAAGTAAATTGTGCAACCGGAAAATCAGAACCAAGGCAAGGGACGCATAAGGAAGCAAAATTGCTGAAACCCGGGATCTTTAGATCTTCAGTCTAACGCTCTCCCAACTGAGCTATTTCAGCCCTACATTGACAGTGGCTTGGTGTCCTTGTTTTGGAAGAAAATACATATATTCAAGTTTTCCAAAAAATTAAAGAACACAACATGTGAGTAATATTCCCCATTGCTTTCTCAGTACTGATGGATTGTGAAGCGGGAGACAGCCAGAAGTGCCACTGAGCCGCACAGACCCCGAGCTGAGAATGAAATGAGATCAAATTCAATCTTTCATAGTGAGATGCTGCTGAGAGGTAAGAGTCCTGAATCAAAGCGAGACTTGCTCATTTCAAACACTCCCTGTACTCTCTGCTCATGAAGCCTTAAAAAAGGGAAAAACAGAATGGCACTCAAACTCACAACCCTGCCATTAAAAGTCTCATGTTCGACTGACAGAACTGTCACTTCTACTCGGTCTCTTATTGGATGGATGCAACTCCAACGCAGGGGTGGCATTCAAATCCTCCCATGGGTTCACATGTCAGACTGAGTTCCATGTTGTAGACTCAAGCAAAGGAAATCTGCTCACTTCCAAAACTATCAGCGAATTGAAGCTGATTACGATCAACATCATCAGAGGTCAGAACTCCCTGGTGTAAGAAGACACCCTGAAGAAGGATCCACAATTATTCAAAGGCATCGACAAAGTGAAAAACAAGAAAATCGATGAGTCAATGCAAGCCAAACAACAGAAACACTGAAGAATTCCATTCCATTCCAGTCCAGAACCCAATCCTGTTGTTTTTGGAGTCAGGTCTCAATTACTGCAACAACTTTATATTCCCAGTTGGTTATCTGCACATTTAGTTAATTACAATTTTGTCAACAAGATCTTTGAATCCAGTTGTCTGGTCCTCATGCCAGCTCCGCATGGAAGTCAATTCCACCTTCTGCAAGGCTGAAACCAATAGATAACCTTAATCTAAAAATGCCAGCAGACCAGGGCTCGTCCGGGACTTGAACCCGGGATCTCTCACATGTTATTTAACCATACTCCCGAAGCGAGAATCATACCCCGAGACCAACGAGCCACTGATAAGTCAGGTTTCATTAGCTGCTGTGGAATTTCACAGGAACCACCCAGTCAATCAACTATTTATTTTCAGATCAAAGCAACATCCTGCAAATGCGGAAATAAAAACAGAAAGTGCTGGAAATGTTCAGCAGCTCTGGCAGCATCTGTGCTGTGAGAAACACAGTTAACGTTTTAGGGCACTCACCTTTTGTTTCAGCCATCCTTTCAGACTGCTTCTGTCCATCCAATCTCACTTTCTATTCCATCCACATTCTAACCATTCACTACGTTACTACATTTTTCATGAATTCCTCATTTCTTTTATTAATGACAATTTTGTATTTCTGGCCTTTGCTTCAGACACCACCACAAGTGGAATCATGTCTCCATCTACCCAATCAAACCACTTCGCTGGATCCTCACATTGCAATGTTTCTTTAACCCTGACAGACTGTGGAGTTTCTGCTGCTTGGTTGCAGTTCTTGCTTCCCTCCAGTAGATATCACCTCACTCCAATGCAGTGAAGTTTACAAATCTGAGAGGAAATAATTGTTCACATTATAGTGAATGTGTGGGATTTAGAAATACTAGGAGTGGAGACGAGTTATTATTGCACTCTGCTATTACATCTTTTATAATGGACTCCAGCATTTTCCCCACGACTGATGTCAGGCTAACCGGTATATAATTCGCTGTTTTCTTTCTGCCTCTTTTTTTAAATAATGGAGTTACATTAACTACCGTCCAATCCATTGGAACTGTTCCAGAGTCTACCGAATTTTGAAAAAAGACCAGAAATGCATCTGCTATTTCAAGGGCCACTTCCTTAAGTACTCTGGGATGTAGATTATCAGGCCCTGGGGATTTATCGGCCTTCAATCCCATCAATTTCCCAAACATTCCCTACTAATACTGATTTCATACAGTTCCTCCTTCTCACTAGACCCTATGTTCCCTAACATTTCTGGGAGATAATTTGTATCCTCCTTTGTGAAGACAGATCCAAAGTATGTATTTAATTGGTCTGCCATTTCTTTGTTCCCCATTATAAATTCCCTCGTTTCTGACTGTAAGGGGCCCACATTTGTCTTCACTAATCTTTTTCTCTACACATATCTATAGAATCTTTTACAGTCAGTTTTTATGTTCTCTGCTAGCTTACTCTCATACTCTATTTCCCCCTTCTTAATCAATCCTTTTGTCCTCCTCTGCTAAATTCCAAACTGCTCACAATCTTCAGGTTTGCTGCTTGTTCTGACCATTTTATATTTCTCCTCCTTGGATCTAATACTTTCCTTAATTTCTTTTGTAAGCCACAGTTGAGCCACCCTTCCTGTTTTACTTTTGCACAGACAGGAATGAACAATTGTTGTAATTCATCCATGCGCTCTTTAAATGCTAGCCATTGCCTATCCACTGTCAACCCTTTAAGTAACGTTCCCCAATCTATCATAGCCAACTCCCGCCTCATACCTTCATAGTTTCCTTTGTTTAGATTCAGGACCCGAGTCTCGGAATCAACCCTCTCACTCTCCATCTTAATGAAGGATTTTATCATATTATGGGCGCACTTCCCCAAGGGACCCCACACAACAAGATTGTTAACTAATCCTTTCTCATTACACAATACCCAGTCCAGGATGGCCTGTTCTCTAGAGGTGTTATACACCTCTATCAATTCTCCACTCAATCTCCTTTGATATAGGCAGAATAATCCTAGCTTTTCCAACCTAACCTTGTAACTAAAATCCCCCATCCCTGGATCCATTCTGGTAAATCACCTCTGCGTCCTCTCAAGGACCCTCACATTCTTTCGAAAGTCTGCTGAGCAGAACTGGAAGCAACACTCCAATTGGGGCCTAACCAGAGTTTTATAATGGTTCAGCATAACTTCCTTGCTTTTGTACTCAATGCCTCTATTTATAAAGCCCAAGATCCCATCTGCTTTGCTAACCACTCTCGCAATATGTCTTGCCACCTTCAAAGATTGATGCACATGAACCCCAAGTCCCTCTATTCCAGCACACTCTTTAGAACTGTGCCATTAAGTATATATTGCCTCTCCCTATTCCTTTACATCACCTCACACTTGTCACTATTAAATTCCATCTGCCACCTGTCTGCCCATTCTGCTAGCCGATCACTGTCCTGTTGCAGGCAGTTCACATCATCCTCACTGTTTGCCGCTCCTCCAAGTTTGGTGTCATCGGCATATTTGTGGATTCTACTCTGTATTCGAAGATCCAAGTCACTTACCTTTAGCAAAAAAAGCACTGACCCTTGGGGAACACCACTGTCGACTATCCTCCAGTCTGACAAAGAACCATTTAATCAGACTCGCTGTTTTCTGTCCTTAAAGCAATTTTCTATCCAATTGGACACTGACCCTCCTATACCACGAACCTCAATTTTGTTAACCGCCCTTTTATGTGGTACCTTGTCAAACGCTTCCTTAAAATCCATATAAACAACATCCACTGCATTCCCTTCATCAAGCTGCTCTGTTAGTTCATCAAAAAATGCAGTTAGATTAGTCAAGCATGAACTCCCATTTATAAATCCATGCTCACTCTCCTTAATTAACTCAAACCTCTCCAAGTGACTGTTGATTTTTTACCCTGATTATTCTTTCTAAAACCTTACCCACCGCTGCTGTTAATCTAACTAGCCTGTCGTTACCCAGACTGTCCTTACACCCTTTCTTGAATAAGGGTGTCGCATTTGCCACTGTTTAATCCTCTGGCACCTCCCCCGTATCCAGGGAAGATTGGAAGATTAAGCAAGCCCTTCCGTTATCTGCATCCGCATTTCCTTTCGCAACCTGGGATGTGAGCCATCCGGACCACGTGATTTATCTTACCTAAGCACAGCCAGCCTTTTTAGTACCTCCCTCTCCTAATTTGTACTCTCTCCATTGCCTCTACTCTCTTCACTTCGACTGATATTTTGTCAAATTCCACTTCCTTAGTGATCACTGATATAAAGTACTCATTAAGTAGATTAACATTGCCCTGCACCTCTAAGCTTATATTATCCTTTTTATCCCTAATAGGCCCTACTCAACCTCTTACTACCCACTTATCATTTACATGCTGCTCGAAGATTTTTGGGTTCCCTTTCATGTTGACTGCCAGTCTATTCTCATAGAAATAGAGAATAAGCAAGTATATAAGATATAAGTGTTTACCATCCTTGATGAGGTGGAACTTTTTTATGTTGTGGGTGGTAATGACTTGGCCCACGAGTGTGGTGGAAGCAGAGACAATCAATGATTTGAAAAGGAAATTGGATGGATACTAGAAGGAAAGAAACTTGCAGGAGGAAAGGGATCGAGCTGGTGAGTGGAACTGACTAGATTGCTCCGGGGCGAGCCAGCATGGACGTGATCGGCCAAACGACCACCTTCTGTGCTGTAAATGATTCTGTGTTGTTTCTCAAATTCAATCCACTGGTGCTTGGTAAATAATTTCAAAGTAAATTGTGCAACTGGAAAATCGGAACCAAGGCAAGGGACGCAGAAGGAAGCAAAATTGCTGAAACCCGGGATTAAACCAGGGACCTTTAGATTTTCAGTCTCACACTCTCCCAACTGAGCTATTTCAGCCCTACATTAACAGTGGCTTGGTGTCCTTGTTTTGGAAGAAAATACATACATTCAAGTTTTCCAAAAAATTAAAGAACACAACATGTGAGTAATATTCCCCATTGCTTTCTCAGTACTGATGGATTGTGAAGCGGGAGACAGCCAGAAGTCCCAGTGATCCACACTGACCCTGAGCTGAGAATGAAATGAGATAAAATTCAATCTTTCATAGTGAGATGCTGCTGAGAGGTAAGAGTCCTGAATCAAAGCGAGACTTGCTCATTTCAAACACTCCCTGTACTCTCTGCTCATGAAGCCTTAAAACAGGGAAAAACAGAATGGCACTCAAACTCACAACCCTGCCATTAAAAGTCTCATATTCGACTGGCAGAACTGTCACTTCTACTCGGTGTCTTATTGGATGGATGCAGCTCCAACGCAGGGGTGGCATTCCACTCCTCCCATGGGTCCACATGTCAGACTGAGTTCCATGTTGTAGACTCAAGCAAAGGAAATCTGCTCACTTCCAAAACTATGAGCGAATTGAAGCTGATTACAATCAACATCATCAGAGGTCAGAACTACCTGGTGAAAGAAGACAATCTGAAGAAGGATCCACAATTATTCAAAGGCATCGACAAAGTGAAAAACAAGAAAATCGATGAGTCAATGCAAGCCAAACAACAGAAACACTGAAGAATTCCATTCCATTCCAGTCCAGAACCCAGTCCTGTTGTTTTTTGGAGACAGGTCTCAATTACTGCAACAACTTTATATTCCCAGTTGGTTATCTGTACATTTAGTTAATTACAATTTTGTCGACAAGCTCTTTGAATCCAGTTGTCTGGTCCTCAAGCCAGATCCGCATGGAAGTCAATTCCACTTTCTGGAAGGCTGAAACCAATAGATAACCTTAATCTAAAAATGCCAGCAGACCAGGGCTCGTCCGGGACTTGAACACGGGATCTCTCGCATGTTAATTAATCATACTCCCGAAGCGAGAATCATACCCCTAGACCAACGAATCACTGACAGGTCAGGTTTTGTAGCTGCTGTGGAATTTCACTGGAACCCCCCCCCCCCCCCCCCCGTCAATCATCCATTTTTTTTCAGATCAAAGCAACATCCTGCAAATGCTGAAATAAAAACAGAAAGTGCTGGAAATGTTCAGCAGCCCTGGCAGCATCTGTGCTGTGAGAAACACAGTTAACGTTTCAGGGCACTCATCTTTTGTTTCAGCCATCCTTTCAGACTGCTTCGGTCCATCCAATCTCACTTTCTATTCCATCCACATTCTAACCATTCACTACGTTACTACATTTTTCATGAATTCCTCATTTCTTTTATTAATGACAATTTTGTATTTCTGGCCTTTGCTTCAGACACCACCACAAGTGGAATCATGTCTCCATCTGCCCAATAAAACCACTTCGCTGTATCCTCACATTGCAATATTTCTTTCACCCTGACAGACTGTGGAGTTTCTGCTGCTTGATTGCAGTTCTTGCTTCCCGCCAGTAGATGTCACCTCACTCCAATACAGTGAAGTTTCCAAAACTGAGTGAGACACAACAGGAAATAATTGTTCACATTATAGTGAATGTGTGGGATTTAGAAATACTAGGAGTGGAGACGAGTTATTATTGCACTCTGCTATTACATCTTTTATAATGGACTACAGCATTTTCCCCACGACTGATGTCAGGGTGACCGGTATATAATTCGCTGTTTTCTTTCTGCCTCTTTTTTTAAATAATGGAGTTACATTAACTACCGTCCAATCCATTGGAACTGTTCCAGAGTCTATAGAATTTTGAAAAAAGACCAGAAATGCATCTGCTATTTCAAGGGCCACTTCCTTAAGTATTCTGGGATGTAGATTATCAGGCCCTGGGGATTTATCGGCCTTCAATCCCATCAATTTCCCAAACATTCCCTATTAATACTGATTTCATACAGTTCCTCCTTCTCACTGGACCCTATGTTCCCCAACATTTCTGGGAGATAATTTGAATCCTCCTTTGTGAAGACAGATCCAAAGTATGTATTTAATTGGTCTGCCATTTCTTTGTTCCCCATTATAAATTCCCCCGTTTCTGACTGTAAGGGGCCCACATTTGTCTTCACTAATCTTTTTCTCTGCACATATCTATAGAATCTTTTATAGTCAGTTTTTATGTTCTCTGCTAGCTTACTCTCATACTCTATTTCCCCCTTCTTAATCAATCCTTTTGTCCTCCTCTGCTAAATTCCAAACTGCTCACAATCTTCAGGTTTGCTGCTTGTTCTGACCATTTTATATCTCTCCTCCTTGGATCTAATACTTTCCTTAATTTCTTTTGTAAGCCACAGTTGAGCCACCCTTCCTGTTTTACTTTTGCACAGACAGGAATGAACAATTGTTGTAATTCATCCATGCACTCTTTAAATGCTAGCCGTTGCCTATCCACTGTCAACCCTTTAAGTAACGTTCCCCAATCTATCATAGCCAACTCCCGCCTCATACCTTCATAGTTTTCTTTGTTTAGATTCAGGACCCGAGTCTCGGAATCAACTCTCTCACTCTCCATCTTAATGAAGAATTTTATCATATTATGGGCGTACTTCCCCAAGGGACCCCACACAACAAGATTGTTAGCTAATCCTTTCTCATTACACAATACCCAGTCCAGGATGGCCTGTTCTCTAGAGGTGTTATACACCTCTATCAATTCTCCACTCAATCTCCTTTGATATAGGCAGAATAATCCTAGCTTTTCCAACCTAACCTTGTAACTAAAATCCCCCATCCCTGGATCCATTCTGGTAAATCACCTCTGCGTCCTCTCAAGGACCCTCACATTCTTTCGAAAGTCTGCTGAGCAGAACTGGAAGCAACACTCCAATTGGGGCCTAACCAGAGTTTTATAATGGTTCAGCATAACTTCCCTGCTTTTGTACTCAATGCCTCTATTTATAAAGCGCAAGATCCCATATGCTTTGCTAACCACTCTCGCAATATGTCTTGCCACCTTCAAAGATTGATGCACATGAACCCCAAGTCCCTCTATTCCAGCACACTCTTTAGAACTGTGCCATTAAGTATATATATTATGGAAAGCTGTCGGAGCAACAGGGTGGTGGTGATAGGAGATTTTAATTTTCCCAACATTGACTGGGATTCACTTAGTGTTCGAGGTCTAGATGGAGCAGAATTTGTCGGGAGCATCCAGGAGGGTTTTCTAGAGCAGTATGTAAATAGTCCAACTCGGGAAGGGGCCATACCGGACCTGGTGTTGGGGAATGAGCCTGGCCAGGTGGTTGATGTTTCAGTGGGGGACTACTTTGGGAATAGTGATCACAATTCCGTAAGTTTTAGAATACTCATGGACAAAGACGAGAGTGGTCCTAAAGGAAGAGTGCTAAATTGCGGGAAGGCCAACTGTACCAAAATTCGGCAGGCGCTGGGGAATGTAGATTGGGAGCAGCTGTTTGAAGGTAAATCCACATTTGATATGTGGGAGGCTTTTAAAGAGAGGTTGATTAGCGTGCAGGAGAGACATGTTCCTGTGAAAATGAGGGGTAGAAATGGCAAGATTAGGGAACCATGGATGACAGGTGAAATTGTGAAACTAGCTAAGAGGAAAAAGGAAGCATACATAAGGTCTGGGCGGCTGAAGAAAGACGAAGCTTTGAAAGAATATCGGGATTGTAGGCGCAATCTGAAATGAAGAATTAAGAGGGCTAAAAGGGGTCATGGAATATCTTTAGCAAACAGGGTTAAGGAAAATCCCAAAGCCTTTTATTCATATATAAGGAGCAAGAGGGTAACTAGAGAAAGGATTGGCCCTCTCAAGGACAAAGGAGGAAAGTTCTGCGTGGAGTCAGAGAAAATGGGTGAGATTCTAAATGAGTACTTTGCATCGGTATTCACCGAGGAGAGGGACATGAGGGATGTTGAGGTTAGGGCCAGATGTTTGATTACTCTCGGTCAAGTCGGCATAAGGAGGGAGGAAGTGTTGGGTATTCTAAAAGGCATTGAGGTGGACAAGTCCCCAGGTCCGGATGGGATCTATCCCAGGTTACTGAGGGAAGCGAGAGAGGAAATAGTTGGGGCCTTACCAGATATCTTTGCAACATCCTTGAACACGGGTGAGGTCCCGGAGGACTGGAGAATTGCTAATGTTGTCCCCTTGTTTAAGAAGGGTAGCAGGGATAATCCAGGTAATTATAGACCGGTGAGCCTGACGTAAGTGGTAGGGAAGCTGCTGGAGAAGATACTGAGGGATAGGATCTATTCCCATCTGGAAGAAAATGGGCTGATCAGTGATAGGCAACATGGTTTTGTGCAGGGAAGGTCATGTCTTACCAAATTAATAGAATTCTTTGAGGAAGTGACAAAGTCGATTGATGAGGGAAGGGCTGTAGATGTCGTATACATGGACTTCAGTAAGGCGTTTGATAAGGTTCCCCATGGTAGGCTGATGGAGAAAGTGAAGGCGCATGGGGTCCAAGGTGTACTAGCTAGACGGATAAAGAACTGGCTGGGCAACAGGAGACAGAGGGTAGCAGTGGAAGGGAGTGTCTCAAAATAGAGACGTGTGACCAGTGGTGTTCCACAGGGATCCGTGCTGGGACCACTGTTGTTTGTGATATACATAAATGATTTGGAGGAAAGTATAGGTGGTCTGATTAGCAAGTTTGCAGCCGACACTAAGATTGGTGGAGTAGCAGATAGTGAAGGGGACTGTCAGAGAATACAGCAGAATATAGATAGACTGGAGAGTTGGGCAGAGAAATGGCAGATGGAGTTCAATCAGGGCAAATGCGAGGTGATGCATTTTGGAAGATCCAATTCAAGAGTGAACTATGCAGTAAATGGAAAAGTCCTGGGGAAAATTGATGTACAGAGAGATTTGGGTGTTCAGGTCCATTGTTCCCTGAAGGTGGCAACGCAGGTCAATAGAGTGGTCAAGAAGGCATACGGCATGCTTTCCTTCATCGGACGGGGTATTGAGTACAAGAGTTCGCAGGTCATGTTACAGTTGTATGGGACTTTGGTTCGGCCACATTTGGAATACTGCGTGCAGTTCTGGTCGCCACATTACCAAAAGGATGTGGATGCTTTGGAGAGGGTGCAGTGGTGGTTCACCAGGATGTTGCCTAGTATGGAGGGCGCTAGCTATGAAGAGAGGTTGAGTAGATTAGGATTATTTTCATTAGAAAGACGGAGGTTGAGGGGGGACCTGATTGAGGTGTACAAAATCATGAGAAGTACAGACAGGGTGGATAGCAAGAAGCTTTTTCCCAGAGTGGGGGATTCAATTACAAGGGGACACGAGTTCAAAGTGAAAGGGGAAAAGTTTAGGGGGGATATGCGTGGAAAGTTCTTTACGCAGAGGGTGGTGGGTGCATGGAACGCATTGCCAGCGGAGGTGGTAGACGCGGGCACGATAGCGTCTTTCAAGATGTATCTAGACAGATACATGAATGGGCAGCAAGTAAAGAGATACAGACCCTTAGAAAATAGGCGACAGGTTTAGATAGAGGATTTGGATCGGCGTAGGCTTGGAGGGCCGAAGGGCCTGTTCCTGTGCTGTAATTTTCTTTGTTCTTTGTTCTTTGCCTCTCCCTATTCCTTCTGCCAACATACATCACATCACACTTGTCACTATTAAATTCCATCTGCCACCTGTCTGCCCGTTCTGCTAGCCTATCACTGTCCTGTTGCAGGCAGTTCATATCATCCTCACTGTTTGCCACTCCTCCAAGTTTGGTGACATCGGCATATTTTGAGATTCTACTCTGTATTCCAAGATCCAAGTCACTTACCTTGAGCAAGAAAAGCAGTGGTTCTAGCACTGACCCTTGGGGAACACCACTGTCGACTATCCTCCAGTCTGACAAAGAACCATTTAATAAGACTCGCTGTTTTCTGTCCTTGAACCAATTTTCTATCCAATTGGACACTGACCCTCCTATACCACGAACCTCAATTTTGTTAACCACCCTTTTATGTGGTACCTTGTCAAACGCTTCCTTAAAATCCATATAAACAACATCCACTGCATTCCCTTCATCAACCTGCTCTGTTAGTTCATCAAAAAATGCAGTGAGATTAGTCAAGTATGAACTCCCAGTTATAAATCCATGCTCACTCTCCTTAATTAACTCAAACCTCTCCAAGTGACTGTTGATTTTTTACCCTGATTATTCTTTCTAAAACCTTACCCACCACTGCTGTTCATCTAACTAGCCTGTAGTTACCCAGACTGTCCTTACACCCTTTCTTGAATGAGGGCATCGCATTTGCCACTGTTTAATCCTCTGGAACCTCCCCGTATCCAGGGAAGATTGGAAGATTATAGCAAGCCCTTCCGTTATCTGCATCCGCATTTCCTTTCGCAACCTGGGATGTAAGACATCCGGACCAGGTGATTTATCTACCCTAAGCACAGCCAGCCTTTTTAGTACCTCCCTCTCCTAATTTGTACTCTCTCCATTGCCTCCACTCTCTTCACTTCTACTGATATTTTGTCAAATTCCACTTCCAAAGTGATCACTGATACAAAGTACTCATTAAGTAGATTAACATTGCCCTGCACCTCTAAGCTTATATTATCCTTTTTGTCTCTAATGGGCCCTACTCAACCTCTTACTACCCACTTATCATTTACATGCTGCTCGAAGATTTTTGGGTTCCCTTTCATGTTGACTGCCAGTCTAGTCTCATAGAAATAGAGAATAAGCTAAATATAGAAGATATAAGTATTTCCCATCCTTGATGAGGTGGAACTTTTTTATGTTGTGGGTGGTAATGACTTGGCCCACGAGTGTGGTGGAAGCAGAGACAATCAATGATTTGAAAAGGAAATTGGATGGATACTAGAAGGAAAGAAACTTGCAGGAGGAAAGGGATCGAGCTGGTGAGTGGAACTGACTCTATTGCTCCGGGGAGAGCCAGCATGGACGTGATAGGCCAAACAACCACCTTCTGTGCTGTAAATGACTCTGTGTTGTTTCTCAAATTCAATCCACTGGTGCTTGGTAAATAATTTCAAAGTAAATTGTGCAACTGGAAAATCAGAACCAAGGCAAGGGACGCATAAGGAAGCAAAATTGCTGAAACCCGGGATTGAATCAGGGACCTTTAAATCTTCAGTCTAACGCTCTCCCAACTGAGCTATTTTACATTATTCTGCATTAACAGCACCTTGCTGTCCTTGTTTTGGAAGAAAATACATACATTCAAGTTTTCCAAAAAATTAAAGAACACAACATGTGAGTAATATTCCCCATTGCTTTCTCAGTACTGATGGATTGTGAAGCGGGAGACAGCCAGAAGTGCCACTGAGCCGCACAGACCCCGAGCTGAGAATGAAATGAGATAAAATTCAATCTTTCATAGTGAGATGCTGCTGAGAGGTAAGAGTCCTGAATCAAAGCGAGACTTGCTCATTTTCAAACACTCCCTGTACTCTCTGCTCATGAAGCCTTAAAAAAGGGAAAAACTGAATGGCACTCAAACTCACAACCCTGCCATTAAAAGTCTCATGTTCGACTGACAGAACTGTCACTTCTACTCGGTCTCTTATTGGATGGATGCAACTCCAACGCAGGGGTGGCATTCAAATCCTCCCATGGGTCCACATGTCAGACTGAGTTCCATGTTGTAGACTCAAGCAAAGGAAATCTGCTCAGTTCCAGAACTATCAGCGAATTGAAGCTGATTACGATCAACATCATCAGAGGTCAGAACTACCTGGTGAAAGAAGACACCCTGAAGAAGGATCCACAATTATTCAAAGGCATCGACAAAGTGAAAAACAAGAAAAACAAAAAAATCAATAAGCAAGATGCCGGAGAGAGTTAAGAATCACAGAATCATAGAAAGTGTAGCGCACAGAAAGAGGCCACTAGGCCCATCATGTCTGTGGCGGCTGAAAAACGATCCACCTGTTCTAATCCCACCTTCCAGCATTTGGTCCGTAGCCCTGCAGATTACGGCACTTGAGGTGATTATCCAGACTCCTTTTGGATGAGTTGAGGGTTTCTGTCTCAACCACCCTTTCAGGCAGTGAGTTCCACACCCACACCATCCTCTGGGTGAAAAGGTTTTTCCTCGTCTCCCCTCTAATTTTTCTACCAATCACTTTAAATCTATGCCTCCTCGTCACTGACCTCTCTGCTAAGGTGAATAGACCTTGCACTTCCACTCTATTTAGACCGCTCAAAATTTTGTACATTTCAATCAGATCTCCTCTCAGCCTTCTCTGTTCCAAGGAGAACAGCCCCAGCCTATCCAGTCTTTCCTCATAGCTGCATTTTTCCAGTCCTGGCAACATCCTTGTAAATCTCCTCTGTACCTTCTCTAGTGCAATTGCATCCTTTCTGTAATGAGGTGTCCAGAACTGCACACAGAACTCAAGTTGTAGCCTAACCAATGAGTTATACAGTTGCAGCATAAGCTCGCTGCTCTTGTATTCTATACCTCGGCTAACAATGGAAAGGATTCCATCTGCCTTCTTAACCACCTTATCGACCTGTCCTGCCATCTTCAGGGATCTGTGGACATTCAATCCAATGTCTCTCACTTCCTCTATACTTCTCAGTATCGTGTATTCTGTTGCCTTGTTTGACCTCCCCAAATGCATCACCTCACACTTCTCCAGGTTGAATTCCATTTGCCACTTTTCTGCCCACCTGGCCAAACCATCAATATCTTCCTGCAGCCTACAGCTATCCTCCTCATTATCTACCTCATGGCCCATCTTTGTGTCGTCTGCAATGGTCTTGATCATGCCCCCTACATTGACTTCCAAATCGCTAATATGTACCACAAAAAGCAGGGGACCTGGTACTGAGCCCTGCAGAACACCACTGGAAACAGCCCTCCAGTCGCTAAAACACCCGTCAACAATTACCCTTTGTTTCCTGCCACTGAGCTAATTTTGTATCCACCTTACTGCATTTCCCTGGATCCCATGGGTTTTTATTTTTTTAACCAGTCTGCCATGTGGGACCTTGCCAAATGCCTTGCTAACATCCATGTAGGACACGTCAGCTGCACTACCCTCATTTATCTTCCTTGTTACTTCTTCAAAAAATTCCATCAAGTTGGTCAAACAAGATCTTCGCTTAAAAATCCATGCTGACTATCCTTGATTAACCTGTGCTTTTCGAACTGACAGTTTATTCTGTCTCTCAGAATAGGTTCCAGTTATTGGGCCATGACTGAGGTTAGTCTGACAGGCCTGTAATTACTCGGTCTTTCCTTCGCTCCCTTTTTCAACAGAGGTTCAACCTCTTTTGTAGCAGACTATTGTAAATTTCACAATTCGCATGGGAAAAAGTATTAAATACTTCACTTGCAAGTTCTAATGTTACTGGCGAAATGAGGGCTTATGTATGATTTGAACCCAGGACCTCACACAAATACGCAGCAGGAATTCTGCTCCTTTACCAAAAAGCCATCTCCTTTATAGAGATGTAAATATGTAATATTGGAAGAGTGGAGGACTTGGGACCAGGACAGTGACTTTGACTTTTCTGCCTGTCTTCCAAATTCTGCAAGGTTCCATACAGACAATTAATGAATTGTCAGGGTGTTACTTTATTCCATTCTTCTTCTTCTTCTTCTTCTTAGGCAGTCCCTCGAGAACGAGAATGATTTTCTTCCACTTCAGGGTTCTGGGTCCTGTGACGAGATGTCTACTTAAATCGCAGAGAAATTAAACACTTCTCAATTTGTCTCACGACATAAATAGCAACATTTGCAGATATTTCACAGCTGTATGATTGGATGCTGCTAACGTTGTTACACTCAGTACACATGGCACCTTAATGTTGCAATAAATATTATAATATCTATTCAGGTAACTGTCATCCCACAGCTGCAAAATTTCACTGGTTCAACATTCTCATCAAATACTAAAGCATTCCACAAAGCAATGCTCACAAATTCAACACCAGTTTCTCTTTTGGAGTCTCTCTGGTGTAATCTGATCTCTGATAGATTACTGGTGATCATCCTCCACATGAGCAGTCGTCCTAATCCCATGTACCTGTCCTGTTCCCACCTCCCTTTCCTGTATCCACCACAGAATTCCATACTGCTGATATATGCTGGTAAACACTTTCCTTGTTGTATGAAACTGTGATTACAGTGGAAATCCGCAAGAGAGGAAGCTATTGTTGGCACCTTTAACTCTGCAGCCAGTGACCAGAAGAATTCTCACTCCTGAACGAGGACTGTTTCAATTTCCTTTTGGAAGATCACATCATCACATGAAGGAAGTGAAGTGTTTTTGTATCACAGTGACCACAGAGGAGTTTTAAAACAAACTATTAAATTATGAATTCATATTTTATTTTGAATGCTACGTTGGAGGTTAATTTCACAGACAGTCCTGCAGTTTATGATTTGTGTGAAATCAGTGAGATTGTGAGTTGGGTCGACCCCTCCCGATCAGAGTCACCAGGACAAAGGGAGTGTTTAGTCATCGACATCTTGCTCAGTTCAGCATTTTGGTGGCTGGCTCTTGAACTCACACCGTCTCCTGACAGTGACAGGAGTAAACAAGTTATCACTGAGGATTTCAAGTGCTATTTAAAGATTAATCACCTTTTCCTGTTCACATACTGTTGGAGGTTTGAAGAGGACATTTGAAACACGTTGGGAGACTTTCTGGGAAACTTTGTCAAGACTTCACCAACACTCTGTCAGCATTTATTTGGGAAATACTCTGAGGATTTCACCTATAAAGAGTAAGTGCTGTGTTACTCCACCTTATTGGAAACTTTATAGGAATCAGCAGGAGAAAGGGAGCGTTTGGTCATTGACATCTTGCTCGGTCTGCGGGAGGAATGGGAGGAGGACACGAGGCCAGGCTGAGCAGCACCAGCCGCGGCAGGAGAGAAGGACAGGAGAGACAGGAGAGGGAGGTGGACTCCTTCTCCTCTGTAAGTACAGGACATTCCTCCTCCTTTGGACCTCCTCCATCAAGACCTCCAGTACTGTATCTGTGAACCTGTGCCTTCGTTCCCTCAGTCCCTGAGTGATCCTGAAACATGCTGCTGTGTGTCAGACAGCACACTTCACACCTTCAGTGGAAATGTGTGTGTGGAACCCACTAAAACTGCACCAAGAACATTGCTTCGAATCAGCACTCGAGTGATGAACTGCAGCTTTCTGTTTTCATGCCTCCAGGCAATTTCAAATTATGGTCATCAGAATGTTGTGTGAAAACCAGATTTCAAACAGGCGAGTCTTATTATCACAGCACCCGTATCCCAAAATCACCAGCTGGAATTTCCTTCTGAAAACCACCCACTTCTGGGAGCTGGTCTGGCAAGTGAAGTGGGACACGGCCCCTCAGCAAAACTCCACACCAGAAGTGACCACTGGGATTTCTGCCATGATTTCCCTCTCTGAGCCTCTGTAACTCTGATCATTTTGTGACAGTGCACCCACCAGAATCAAATGACTGGGGCGACGGGGGGGAAATGGCTAAATGTGAACACACAGTGGGCTAATTCTGGATCAGGGATTTACCAGGAGTTATGGCAATGATGATGAAACTGCAGTTTCTGAGCAGTCAAGGCTACGTTGTCAGAATGCCAGCTATGGAAGCAGTAACTGTTGTCACTGTAGAAGTGACCAGAGCTCTTCTACCCTCCTCCTAATGTCTGGTTGGCAGCTACATTGATCTCCCGGACGGCCAGTGCCCAGGGTCTTCCTCACTTCATGTGTTGCCTCCCTCATTGTGTTGTCGGTGTGAGTTCTGGACTCCTCCAATTGTCCCGTCATCTGCACCAGGAGAGAAGAGACTGTCTCCACAGCCTGTGTGTGAGACCAATGCTCATCAATCATTGATCTTTACCAGCCGAGGCCTCGGAGATCTTGCTCTTGGAATCCTCAGCTGAGACCTCCTGCTTCTGTCACCCCCGGGGGAGAGACAGATTTCTCCTCAATGTTATCCACAGTTCCTCCTGCTCACTGCTGCTCTGTGTCAGGAATACTGCCTCCCTGAATGGGTTTGAAGATTCACCAATAGTTACAATAACACAACAGAATATTTATTTAATTACAATCCATACATTTACAAATGTGTAGGTCATGTTGAAAGAATGATCAGTTTGTTGTTCTGAAGAGGAGGAGGTGGAGGAGGATCGGGGTCTGTGTCTTTAGGTTTCATTCTGGTGGGGGACAGCAGCAGTTCATTACACAGCTCGTCCACCAGGTAACCCACCGGGCGGGTCAGACACGTTCCAGCTGCTGCAGGAGTAAAGTTGAAAAGGTCACTGCGTGTTCTCGGAGCTGCTCCTGCTCATTATTGAAGAATAACTCACAATCCATGGTATAGGAATTGATCTTTCTCTGATCAATGGTTTTGTTTCTGAGAGTGAATCACAGCAGAGAGAATTCACAGCTCAATTTCAAACATCTATAAGTAGGGATTTGTGTGTCAAAAGTGTGGAGACACTAAAGATCCCTTTGAATCAGACAATTATAGAGACGGAGCTGAATACATGGAAAGAAATGGAGGATGGGAACAGATGATGAACCTCTGCAAATTCAACAAGGGGGTTGTTCTGCTGCCAGAGCAATGGTGGAATATGTTGGTCCCAGTCTGCCTGGTATTGTGGAGCAGCTGGCTTCTCACATCCTTAAGATCCAACACTGTCAGGCAGTCACTGTGACTGTCTTCCTTGGAGAACTGATAAAAGCTCCACAGGTTTCGAAGCATCTTAAACTAACTGCTGTGATAGGTATCTGAGGAAGTCCATGTAACTCCCATTGGGCTCCTCTAGATATCTATGAGGAAGCCTCAGCAGATCCAGTAAGTGGCAAGATCATCCACAGTGTTGACCTACAAGATCTGATGATCTCCTCACTCTTTCCATCCAAGTGCAACAATAAGTGAACGAGTTTGGAATGGACCTGTTGGTAGAAGAAAGATCTTCACCCTCAGGTTCCACTTGGTCAAGTTTCCCAACACATTGGAACATTTCCACCAGTACTTTCTCACACCTTCCCTCAAAGAGTGACTGAATTCTGCTGAGAATTGTATCGACAAAGGGTGGATTAGTGTTTGCTCTCAACTGAATCATGTTCTTCGACAGGTATGACAGCACCTCAAGCGTTAGCATCTCTTTGTTCTGCTTATTCGTCAACAGGATAATGATTGAGTCCAGCACCCTCCAAAACTATCCAGCATCTCCAAAGGTCATGTTCTCCAGGCCCCTGCCACACTGCAATGAGAGAAGCAAACAGCAAATACCTCAACAATCTGCTCACCAGAGTGATTGTGAGTGGTTGCGAAGAGGATGGAAGGACAGCAAGTGACAATATTAGCTTGCCCAGCGGAGACAGAAATTGATGAAACCTGGTGGTGTTTGGAGGATCCCCCAGCTCCAAAACTTGAACAGAGACAGGGAATGAGGCCACCGTTCCCTTTCTCACCCCCTTTGTCATCTCCGACTTCGGAGCACCAAACCTACATGGTTCAAGTGGTGACTGAGGTAACTGCAGCAGCCCCGACAGTGTCTCTCGTTGAAATTAGCTAACTCAGCCAAGAGTGGGAATCAAACCTGAGATCCTCTGGTTCATATGGTTGAATGTCAGGTGAACGGCAGTACCTTTACGAGACCATTGGGGAACTCGAGAAACTGCGTTTCTAAATTAAAAAGTGCAATTTGTTTCCAGCAGCTTAAAAAACACAGATTTAGTATATTTTCACAATTCCCTGTCTGGTTTTTACACAAATGCACTGAGTTCCCATTGAGCCTTGAGGATAGAGTGTAATTAGTCTACAAAAGCAGACAGGTCAAATGGCTCCTGATTGGGACAATCCTATTAATGTCATTTGAGAATTATAATAACTTAAATCTCTGGGAAGGAGAGGAACTTATTACACTGGGTTTTAAAAAATCTACAATATATGTGATTATGTTTGTAAACGGTTTCAAAGCAGCTGTTTACAGAAGTTAAAGGAACTCGGTTATGAATTATAGTCATCTTTTTGATGAGGCATTATTAGAGGTCATGCAAGATTAACGCTGGTGTTTTGTCGAACCACGGTTTCTCTGGCCTCAAAATTCCTCGCGTTCTACCACAATGTTGCTCATCAACACACTTAGCCTTTAGATCCTTAACTATTTACAAACATCTCCCACCCCCCTAAAAATTTTATTCCATGTGCTTGAATGGATCAGATTGTCCGACGGCTCTAATCTTGATTACCTCATGTTTTTTCATGCTTGTAGAGAAAGGGAACACATTTACAAAAGGTCAGGGATGAGTTTTGTTTGACCTGTGGGTTCTGGATTTCTTCGGTAAGTTGTATGGTCTGTTTAGTAGTGCAGTCTTCGGAAGGCAAGCCTGCTTTTGCTGCAGAGCCTCTGCTGGAAGCACAGCAGCTCAGTGAAGTGCTTGAAGACTCAATATCATCTGTCAAGCTGCTGTCTTCTAGATCTGGGGAGTAAAAAACACAATCACATGAATAAAAAGTTACTGTGCTGAGAATGTTTCAGGTTATTGAAGTGTTGTGACTCAGTCTGGGTTCAACAAACTCCATAAGAGAAACAAGCAGTTTGCAAGAACCAGTTTCTCAATTGTATAAAAACCGTCATTCTTCAACTCAACCGAAAGCGAAACAAATGTTACATTCTGTAGAAAAAAATTATTCCCTTATTGCTCGGGCTGTCAACACAGGCCAAACCCATGCATACGAGGGAGTCAGTGTGACTGCATGGTGTCACAAGTGTTTCCACCCGGACCATTGAGGCCAGACTCCTTTTCTTAAAGATGGTCTTTTTGCATCTTCCCCATGCCCTGCACCATAATTCACTCCTCGCCAAGTGCACAAGTGACCTTACACACTACAAATTAGCAGCACTAGAACAGAACCGTGTGGGGCACTGCTACCCACTTCCATCCCCTCGGAGAAACTGCCCTTAACTCCTACTCTCCCCTCCCTCAGAACCAGTTTTTAATCCCATTTCATCCCATTCCCCTAATTCCAAAAGTGTTAATCTTCTCCAATGGTCTCCTCTCTACTAACTTTTCCAAGGCATTCCGAATGTCCCTGTACACACGGCCACCATTATCTGTCACTTCAAAAGAACTCTATTGGGTTTTGTCGAGCACGATTTTCCTTTATGAAACCAGTGTTTCTACTTCTAATAATTTTCTCACTTGGATATTGAGTAATTTTATCTTTAAAGATTCTAAACATTGACCTAGAAAATAAGAAATAGGAGCGGGTGTAGATTGTACGGCCCCTCGACCCTCTCCACCATCCAATAAGATCATGGTTGATCTTCTACCTCAATCCATTTCCCACCCTATCCCCATTTCCCTTGTTTCCATTCATGTCCAACACTCTACCAATCTCAGTCTTGAACATACTCACTCAACTAACATAGATGTTAAATTAACTGGGCTGCAATTATTCGGCTTAGTTCTGTCACCCTTTTCGAAGATGGATATTACATTACCTCTGAATGAAAATAATAAAAGTGTCAGTGCAAAGTTGAAACCACTTCACACTGATCGAAAATGCAGTCTAAATACACCCAAAATGCAAGAGGGATCTTCAGGATTTTGACCACAAAGACTTAATAATGGATCCAGTTGATGTGAGGATTAGTGAAATAGATTCAGAAACACATTTGTGAATAAGATCTTGGGTTTTACAAAGAGGTGATGTAAAATACATACAGGTTTTCCAAATCTATTTTGAAGATCTGTTAGCTGTACCTTGAGCTCGCAGTTTTGTGTCCTCACCATGCTTATCATAACCTTGTCACTGCATGAGAGGGAGTCTCATGTAGGTGAGTTACCTCTTTTCCATTGGTTGTTTTGCCCATGCGAGACACTTCACTCAGACTACGAAGCAAACAGATAACCTATCCCCAGACATATAGCAATTCAGCCTTACAGGTTATAAACATTGGGATTCTGAGGAATGCCATCTGGCCTATTCAAGCTCATTGATGCAGAAAGAACTGCATCCCTCACTCCCACACTCTCCAACTGTTTCTTCAGTGTTGACAAGCTTTTTTGTCTTCACTGCCCTATCTGGAAGTCTTTTCCACACGGCGATCACTATTTGTGTACGGAACTTCCTGACATCAGTCCTAATTTTACTTTCTACCAGTTGAACCTGTGTGTCTTAGTTTGCTAAAATAACTGGCACTCGCTTTCATGTCCTAGGCTGACACTCCAATTTCACTTTCACTTTCACTGAGGAGCCTCCTAGTCTGTAGATGGAGAATATTACTGCTGGGCACTTACGGGTTCAAACCCACATCATGTTGTTTTGTTGCAGCATGAACTGTTGCATTATATATAACTTTACAAACAGCATTTCAATTATTTTATCCAATCATTGTTTTTCTCCTCCTCTGGTTGTTGAGTCCTCACTGGGATTATGATCCATGGGTTTGGTCAGCCTTCTAGAACATTCTTCATGTGTGAGCTGAGAGAGCCATTGTTGACAGGCTGCTTGAAGCACATCACAAGTTGAGCTTAAGCTCTCCCTTGCCTCAGGTCCATCCCTGTGTAATTGACATCAAGTCACTGAATTGCTATTAGGAGGAGGAATCCTGGCTTCGTTTTCCCATTCTTAAACTAAGGACAATGAGACTAAATGTGGTACGTCAGCTCAGCACAAATCTGGGCAAATCTACCTTGTGGTTTCCGAGTTTCCATCATTCCATTGCCACGCCACATACACCCATTAAACCTTTAGGGGAGGTGGAACAACAAACAGCGGCAAATAATTTTGATCCCGTTTCTCCAGTTGAATGTGTCCAGTGCATTTCTTTCTTTGTTTTAAAGAACATTTTTTCCTCAAGCCCCAAGAGAGTGGGAAAAAGAACTGCATTGTTATCTCACAACATTCTGTGCAGTTCAGTTCAGTCAAAACTCTGAATGGATGTGTTCTTTGAGATTTATGTCTTCTGGGAAAGCCATTCCTCCTCCCCCTGCCCTAAATGAAGAGGGAGCCCCTCTTATCTGTGCAGGGATAGGCACTGACATGTTGATGTTGCACCATGGACATTTGACAAAATTATTGACTCAGCCATGGACATGGGGGCAATTAATCTGTATATAAATTGTATAGCCAATCTGATGCCTTCAAAACACAGTCTGATTTAAAACATATTTTCTCCCTATAAATAATGCAGCATACAAACATCAATGGAGAGCAGCAAAATGCATTAGCTAGCAAGCAAGCAATATAGTATGTAATGCCAATGCGGATTACTTTCATTGATAGAATAAAGCTAGCTACACCATGTCACGGGCTTTAGATGGACCTTATCGATGACTTCTGTGGATTCACACTGTGTCAGGACTGCAAATTCATTCAATAAACCAAGAAACCCAAGGAGATGATTGTTATTGTGGTTATTGAGGTGAGGCAATAGAAAAATCAGCAGGAAAATGGACCATTTCTCATACTACTGATGTTCTTGTGTTCTTGTGTCTGGACAGAGTAGATAGGGAGAAACTGTTCCCATTGCTGGAAGGATCTACAACCAGAGGACATCAATTTAAGATGATTGGCTAAAGAATCAATGGCAACATGAGGAAAAACTATTTTAAGCAGCGAGTGGTTAGGATCTGGAATGCACTGCCTGAGAGTGCGGCGGAGGCAGGTTCAATCGAGGCCTTCAAAAGAGAATTGGATAATTATCTGAGGAGAAAAACTTGCAGGGCAATGGAGAAAAGGCAGGGGAGTGGGACTGGGTGAGTTGCTGTTGCAGAGAGCTAGCATTGACACGATAGGCTGAATGGCCTCCTTCTGTGCTGTAACCAGTCACTGATTCTATGAGTTTATCACCTTAAAGCCCTGTTACATTTGCTCTTCCTTTCATCCATGTTCAACTCGAACATTTTTGATTTCTTGTGTTAAATACTGCTTACATGCTTATTTGCACAAATCTATTATTTATTCAGGTTGAACTGTCTTATTCAAAAAAATTATCTGTTTATTTATTTCTGTTTTATTTATTAATAACACCTAAGTACATTTATACACAAAGATACACACAAATATATTCCAAAACCACACACACAGACATACACATTTATTCATAATGAGCCCATTGATGCACTCCCGGCTACAGTAAAATAGTGGTAATATTTACTGCACTAGTAATCCAGAGGCCTGGACTAATAATCTGGTGACAGTGATTTCAAATCCCAGCAATAATCTGATGACAGTAATTTCAAATCCCATCGCTAATCTGGTGACAGTGATTTCAAATCCCAGCAATAATCTGCTGACAGTGATTTCAAATCCCATCAGTAATCTGGTGACAGTGATTTCAAATCCCATCAGTAATCTGGTGACAGCGATTTCAAATCCCAGCAATAATCTGGTGACAGTGATTTCAAATCGCATCAGTAATCTGGTGTCAGTGATTTCAAATCCCAGCAATAATCTGGTGACAGTGATTTCAAATCCCATCAGTAATCTGGTGACAGTGATTTCAAATCCCAGCAATAACCTGGTGACAGTGATTTCAAATCCCATCAGTAATCTGGTGACAGTGATTTCAAATCCCAGCAATAATCTGTTGACAGTGATTTCAAATCCCATCAGTACTCTGGTGACAGTGATTTCAAATCCCAGCAATAATCTGGTGACAGTGATTTCAAATCCCATCAGTAATCTGGTGACAGTGACTTCAAATCCCATCAATAATCTGGTGACAGTGATTTCAAATCCCATCAGTAATCTGGTGACAGTGATTTCAAATCCCATCAATAATCTGGTGACAGTGATTTCAAATCCCATCACCACAGTTGCAGAATTTAAGTTCAGTTAATGAAATAAATCAACAATAAATAGCTTGTATCAGTAATGGTGACAATGAAACAACTGGAGTATTGGTTCACTAATGTTCTTAGGACAGGAAATCTGTTCTCCTCACCTGGTCTGGCCCATGTGTGACTTCAAACTCACAGCAATGTAGTTAACTCTTTACTGCTCTCTGAAATGCCCGAGCATACCGTTCATCTGTTTCAAATGAATAACTACAAGAAAAACTGCAAATCCACACGGGCTGCAGCTGTTCAGGAAGCCGGTTCAGCACCAGCATCTCAAGGGCAAGTCAGGATGGGCAGTAAATGTTGGCCTTGTAAACGATGTCCACATCCAATGGATGATTAATAAAACTCACCATTTACAGGAGCACAGTTTCAATCATAGATATGTATAATATATTACAGATTAGAAACATAATGAAAATACATTTACAACTGATACCATCATAACTTCAGCACTCATTTTGTATATAAATGTGACACCCACATTCACACACTGACAGTTTATATTGTCACAAGGTACTATTTGCAGCTCTGGGAAAAGTCTACACACCAGACCTTTACAAAGCCAAATGCTGCAGTTGTAGAAAATGTGAAATTAGGATGGGAAATGTTCATCGAGTCATAGAATAGTGAACAAAGACCATTTGGCCCATCATGCCAGTGCTGTATCTTTGGCTGTGTTCTCCAATTAGTCCAACTGCTCTGCTTCTTCCTAAAAACATCTCAAGGTGATCCTCCCCTGTTCTGGCAATATATCCACGTGACATTCATTTTACAGAAACTTTGCATGTATGTCAGCCAATGACCAGGAGAGGGCAGCATGAACCGCCATTGCAGCTGAACATATCGGGCTGAATTTTACCAGCCTCTCGATGTCATGGGTCACGGCAGGAGGGGGCCATAAAATTCCGCGGGAAGAGACCCGCCGCGACCCCCGACTTCGGGAAAGGCCCGCCGCTCCCCCACCCCTCACCTCCCCACCGCCCCCACCGGCCGCTTGGCAGTGGGACCAAGTGTGAGATTCTGAAACCAGTTTTCAGTCTTCAAAATATGTTCAATGGGGAAGAAGAACAGTCAGAAGTCGTGGTCTATTTTGGAACCAATGACATGGGTATGAAAAGGGTTGAGATCCTACAATCAGAGTTTTAGGAGCTGGGAAGGAAGTTAAAGAGCAAGACCACAAAGGTTATAATATTTGGATTACTCCCATGTGTATTAGTGAGTATAGGAATAGTAGGATAATACAGGTTAATGCATGGCTGGAGAAATGGCGGATGAGGCAGGGCTACAGCTTCCAGGAACATTGTCACCACTTCTGATGTTGATGTGACCTGCAAAAGATGGACAGGACAAATGACCTCGCTGTCACTTTAACTAATGCTTTGTGAAAGGATTTATACTAATTTGGCTGGGGGAGCGGCACAAGGATGAAGCATTAGAGAATAGATACAAGGTGCACCGAGGACTGAGAGAAACAAACAGCATTCGAATAAAGAATAGTTCAGAAACACAAGACTCAAACAAGAGACAAATGCAAGGCAGACTGAGATAGGTTTAGAGTGCATGTTTGTAAATACTTGCAGCATGGTAAATAGGATTGGTGAGCTGCAGGCACAAGTAGCCACATGGGATTGTGATCCAGCTGCAATAACAGAGACATGGATCAAACAAGGGGAGGAATGGGAACTTAATATTCCTCACTGCGATGTATTCAAGAAAGATAGAGAAGAAAAATAGGCAGAGGATTGTGTGGGTGCAGCTGTATTGATCAAAGATACTGTTACAGCACTAGGAAGAGAAAATGTACTTGAGGGTTGAAAGGTAGAATCTATTTGTTTAGAATAATGCATCAACAGAGGAGTTATTCCACTGCTCAGTGTATATCCAGGCCACTAAATAGTAGGAAGTGGATAGAGGAGTAAATTTGCAGGCAAATTGTCGAAAGATGCAAGAACCTCTGAGTAATGCTAATGGGGATTTCAATTATCCGAATGCAGGCTGGGAAAATAACTGTGTGAAGGGCAAAGAGGGAGAAGAATTCCTGGAATGTGTGTAAGAGAACTTTCTGAATCAGTATATTTCCATCCAATGGGGAAGGAGATGGTACTGGATCTAGATTTGGAGAATGAAGTCAGGTGAATGAAGTATGTTTCAGTCGGAGAGGATTGTGTGCAAGAGTCATTAAAATATCATTCGTTTTAGAGTAGCTGTGAAAAAGGACTGTCTGTGTAGGTATAAGAACATAAGAAGTAGGAACAGCAGTAGGCCATTCAGCCCCTTGATCCTACTCCGCCATTCAATAAAATCATGGCTGATCTGATCGTGGTCTTAACTTCACTTTCCTGCCCCCTCATAACCCTTGGCTCCCTTGTCAATCAAAAATCTGTCTAACTCAGCCTTGAATATATTTATTGACCCAGCCTCCACTGCTCGCTGGGAAAGAGAATTTCAAATGCTAATGACCTACTGAGAGAAGAAATTCCTCCTCATCACCATCTTCAATTGGAATCACCTTAATTTGAAACTGTGTGCCCTATTTCTACATTCCCCCATGAGAGGAAACATCCTCTCAGCATCTAGCCTGTCGAGCCCCCTCAAGATCTGATATGTTTCAATAAGATCACCTCTCATTCTTCTAAACTCCAATGAGTACAGGCCCAACCTGCTCAACCTTTCCTCATAAGACAAACCCCTCATCCGAGGAATCAGCCTAGTGAACCTTTTCTGAACTTTTTCTCCCCCCAAAAATATGCTTTATTCATAAAAATCTGTTAAAAAAAATGCTTGACAAAACAGTTCAAAACAGCACCAAGTTGACATTCCAGAAATGTAGAGGAAAGGATAGCGAAGATGATTCTCGACAGGGGCGAGAGTAACAGGCTAGTTGTTATGGGGGACTTTAACTTTCCAAATATTGACTGGAAATACTATAGTTCGAGTACTTTAGATGGGTCAGTTTTTGTCCAGTGTGTGCAGGAGGGTTTTCTGACACAGTATGTAGACAGGCCAACCAGGGGCGATGCCACATTGGATTTGGTACTGGGTAATGAACCCGGCCAGGTGTTAGATTTAGATGTAGGTGAGCACTTTGGTGATAGTGATCACAATTCGGTTAGGTTTACCTTAGCGATGGGCAGGGACAGGTATATACCGCAGGGCAAGAATTATGGCTGGGGGAAAGGATATTATGATGCGATTAGGCAAGACTTAGGATGCGTAGGATGGGGAAGGAAACTGCAGGGGATGGGAACAATCGAAATGTGGAGCTTATTCAAGGAGCAGCTACTGCGTGTCCTTGATAAGTATGTACCTGTCAGGGAAGGAGGAAGTTGTCGAGCGAGGGAGCTGCGGTTTACTAAAGAAGTTGAAGCGCTTGTCAAAAGGAAGAAGAAGGCTTATGTTAGGATGAGACGTGAAGGCTCAGTTAGGGCGCTTGAGAGTTACAAGCTAGCCAGGAAGGATCTAAAGAGAGAGCTAAGAAGAGCAAGGAGAGGACACGAGAAGTCATTGGCGGATAGGATCAAGGAAAACCCTAAGGCTTTCTATAGGTATATCAGGAATAAAAGAATGACTAGAGTTAGTTTAGAGATACAGCACTGAAACAGGCCCTTCAGCCCACCGAGTCTGTGCCGACCATCAATACTAATCCTGCACTAATCCCATATTCCTACCACATCCCCACCCGTCCCTATATTTTCCCAACCACCTACCGACACTAGGAGCAATTTCGAATGGCCAATTTACCTGTCAACCTGCAAGTCTTTGGCATGCGAGAGGAAACCAGAGCACCCGGAGGAAACCCACACAGACACAGGGAGAACTTGCAAACTCCACACAGGCAGTACCCGGAATTGAACCCGGGTCGCTGGAGCTGTGAGACTGCGGTGCTAACCACTGCGCCACTGTCCCACCCCAGATTAGGGACAATCAAGGATAGTAGTGGGAAGTTGTGTGTGGAATCAGAGGAGATAGGGGAAGCGTTAAATGAATATTTTTCGTCAGTATTTACAGTAGAGAAAGAAAATGTTGTCGAGGAGAATACTGAGATTCAGACGACTAGGCTAGATGGGATTGAGGTTCACAAGGAGGAGGTGTTATTTTGGAATTTTGGAAAGTGTGAAAATAGATAAGTCCCCTGGGCCAGATGGGATTTATCCGAGGATTCTCTGGGAAGCTTGGGAGGAGATTGCAGAGCCTTTGTCCTTGATCTTTATGTCGTCATTGTCGACAGGAATAGTGCTGGAAGACTGGAGGATAGCAAATGTTGTCCACTTGTTCAAGAAGGGGAGTAGAGACAGCCCTGGTAATCATAGACCTGTGAGCCTTACTTCGGTTGTGGGTAAAATGTTGGAAAAGGTTATAAGAGACAGGATTTAGAATCATCTTGAAAAGAATAAGTTCATTAGCGATAGTCAGCACGGTTTTGTGAAGGTTAGGTCGTGCCTCACAAACCTTATTGAGTTTTTCGAGAAGGTGACCAAACAGGTGGATGAGGGTAAAGCAGTGGATGTGGTGTATATGGATTTCAGTAAGGCGTTTGATAAGGTTCCCCACGGTAGGCTATTGCAGAAAATACGGAAGTATGGGGTTGAAGGTGATTTAGAGCTTTGGATCAGAAATTGGCTAGCTGAAAGAAGACAGAGGGTGGTGGTTGATGGGAAATGTTCATCCTGGAGTTTAGTTACTAGTGGTGTACCGCAAGGATCTGTTTTGGGGCCACTGCTGTTTGTCATTTTTATAAATGACCTGGAAGAGGGTGTAGAAGGGTGGGTTAGTAAATTTGCGAATGACACGAAGGTTGGTGGAGTTGTGGATAGTGCCGAAGGATGTTGTAGGGTACAGAGGGACATAGATAGGCTGCAGAGCTGGGCTGAGAGATGGCAAATGGAGTTTAATGTGGAAAAGTGTGAGGTGATTCACTTTGGAAGGAGTAACAGGAATGCAGAGTACTGGGCTAATGGGAAGATTCTTGGTAGTGTAGATGAACAGAGAGATCTTGGTGTCCAGGTACATAAATCCCTGAAAATTGCTACCCAGGTTAATAGGGCTGTTAAGAAGGCATATGGTGTGTTAGCTTTTATTAGTCGGGGGATCGAGTTTCGGAGCCACGAGGTCATGCTGCAGCTGTACAAATCTCTGGTGAGACCGCACCTGGAGTATTGCGTGCAGTTCTGGTCACCGCATTATAGGAAGGATGTGGAAGCTTTGGAAAGGGTGCAGAGGAGATTTATTAGGATGTTGCCTGGTATGGAGGGAAGGTCTTACGAGGAAAGGCTGAGGGACTTGAGGTTGTTTTCGTTGGAGAGAAGGAGGAGGAGAGGTGACTTAATAGAGACATATAAGATAATCAGAGGGTTAGATAGGGTGGACAGTGAGAGTCTTTTTCCTCGGATGGTGATGGCAAACACGAGGGGACATAGCTTTAAGTTGAGGGGTGATAGATATAGGACAGATGTTTGAGGTAGTTTCTTTACTCAGAGAGTAGAAGGGGCGTGGAACGCCCTGCCTGCAACAGTAGTAGACTCGCCAACTTCAAGGGCATTTAAGTGGTCATTGGATAGACATATGGATGAAAATGGAATAGTGTAGGTCAGATGGTTTCACAGGTCGGCGCAACATCGAGGGCCGAAGGGCCTGTATTGTGCTGTAATGTTCTAATTCTAATTCTAAAAAAAAGTTGTAAAAGAAATCAGTTTTCTTCAAAGCAGGAGTGAGTTGCCACACAATCCTTCCATTCCTTTTTTCATGTCGTGTACATTTTACAGCAAACCCACATTTGGTGTATACAGCCCGAGGGGTTTCCCATGGGTCCAGCCCCTCAGTTCACTATGGTGGGAGGACTTTACACTGTGGTCTTTCCCCATTGAGCCTTTGTGACGGCAGCCCCAAGCTTGAGTGCATCCCCCAGCCTGTAGTCCTGGACCTTGGAATGTGCCAGTTTGCAACACTCGGTGGTGGACAACTCTTTGCGCTGGAAGACCAGCAAGTTTCGTACAGACCAAAGAGCGTCTTTCACCAAATTGATAGTCCTTCAGCAGCAGTTGATGTTTATCTCAGTGTGTGTCCCTGGGATCAGCCCACAGAGCACAGACTCCCGTGTTACAGAGCTGCTTGGGATGAACCTCGACAAATGCTTTTCCACACATGCTTTGCAAAGACACATTCCAGAAGGAGTCTCTTCCCCACTGCAGCCACCTCAAGGGCAGCGTGTGGAGGGGGATAGACTCCGGGTGTGCAAGAGGGATCTGACGGGGAGGGCCCTTCTCACCAGCAGCCAAGCTACATCCTGGTGCTTGTTTGATGGTTCTGGTGATGAGGCATTCCGCCAAATGACTTTGACGGTCTGCTTGGGGAACCATCCGACCGGATCCACCATCTCCTTTTCCCATAGGGCCTTGAGGACATTCTGTGCAGACCACTGCCTGATGGATTGGTGGTCAAAGGTGATTTCCCCCAGAAACATTCCCACATAGGATAGTTGGTACGACATGGTCCAACTGGATGGAGCGTTCCGCGGCAATGTGACCAGACTCATCCTTCACAACAACGGGGACAGATAGAACCTCCGCACGTAGTGACACTTGGAGTTTGCATACTGGGGGTCTACACACAGCTTGATGCAGCCGCACAAGAAGGTGGTCATCAGGATGAGGGCGATGTTGGGTACATTCTTCCCGCCCTTATCCAGAGGTTAGAACATCGTGTCCCTCCGGACCTGGTCCATTTTAGACTTCCAGATAAAGCGGAAAATGGCTCGGGTGACCACCACAGCGCAGGAGTGGAGAATGGGCAACTTGCGCCACGTACAGCAACAACGTGAGCACCTCGCACCTGATGACCAGGTTCTTACCCACAATGGAGAGATTGTTGCTCCCACATGCTCAGTTTATGGTGGACCCTGGCTTCCCTGAACTTTTTTTTAATTTCCAAAATATACTTTATTCATAAAAATCTGTAAAAAATTACATGGCAAAACAGTTCTAAACAGCACCAAGTCAAAAATTACAAATAGTGCAAAGGAGGTCAGTTTCCTTCAATACAGGAGTGAGTTGCCTCACAACCCTTCCATTTCATTTTTCATGCCATTTACATTTTACAGCAAACGGAAATTTCCCAAAACAGTTCGAGGGGTTTTCCATGGAGCCAGCCCCTCAGTTCAGCTTGGTGGGGGGACCTTACACTGTGGTCTTTCCCCATTGAGCTTTTGCTGCAGCTGCCCCAAGCTTTAATGCGTCCCTCAGCACGTAGTGCTGGACCTTGGAATGTACCAGTCTGCAACATTCGGTAGTGGACAACTCTTTGCGCTGCAAGACCAGCAGGTTTCGGGCAGACCAAAGGGCGTCTTTCACCGAAATGATAGTCCTCCAGCAGCAGTTGATGTTTGTCTCGGTGTGCGTCCCTGGGAACAGCCCGCAGAGCACAGACTCCTGTGTTACGGAGCTGCTAGGGATGAACCTCAACAAAAACCACTTCATCCCTTCCACACCTGCTTTGCAAAGACACATTCCAGGAGGAGGTGGGCAATCATCTCTTCCCCACCACAGCCACTGCGGTGGGAATTGCGCGGAGGGGACGAGACTTCGGGCGTGCAGGAAGGATCTGACGGGGAGGGCCCTACTCACCACCAGCCAAGCTACATCTTGGTGCTTGCTTGAAAGTTCTGGTGATGAGGCATTCCACCAAATGACTTTGACGGTCTGCTCAGGGAACCATCCGACAGGATCACCCGTCTCCTTTTCCCGTAGGGCCTTGGGGACATTCCGTGCAGACCACTGCCTGATGGATCGGCGGTCAAAGGTGTTTTCCCGCAGAAACTGCTCCACGAAGGATAGGCAGTACGGCACAGTCCAACTGCATGGAGCGTTCCGCGGCAATGTGACCAGGCCCATCCTTTGCAACACCGGGGACAGATAGAACCTCAGCACGTAGTGACACTTGGAGTTTGCGTACTGGAGATCTACACACAGCTTTATGCAGCTGCACACGAAGGTGGTCATCAGGATGAGGGCCACGTTGGGTACATTTTTCCCGCCGTTGTCCAGAGATTTGAACATCGTGTCCCTCCGGATCCGGTCCATTTTAGATCTCCAGATGAAGCGGAAAATGGCTCGGGTGACCGCCACAGCGAAGGAGTGGGGTATGGGCCAGACCTGCACCACATACAGCAACAAAGTGAGCGCCTCGCACCTGATGACCAGGTTCTTACCCACAATGGAGAGAGATCGCTGCCCCTCCCTTCCGAACCATATCCTCAGCACCTTCAGGTAGTCTGACCTGACGGTGAAGGGGACAAAGGATCGGTCAGCCCAGTTCTCAAAGAACATGGCCTTGCTCTTGACATGGTTAACTTTGGCTCCCGAGGCCAGTTCGAACTGGTCGCAGATGCTCATCAGTCTGCGCACGGACAGCGGATCCGAGCAGAAGACGGCGACGTCATCCATGTACAGGGAGGTTTTCACCTGAGTGCCTCCACTGCCTGGGATTGTCACCCCTCTTATGCTCGCATCCTTCCTAATAGACTCAGCAAAGGGTGCAATACAGCAAACAAACAAGACCGGGGAGAGAGGACAGCCCTGTCTGACTCCAGATTTGATCGGGAAACTTTCCGATTCCCACCCGTTGATTGAGACTGCGCTACTGATGTTTGTGTCGAGCAGTTGGATCCAATTGCAGATTCCCTCCCCAAACCCCATTTTGGAAAGCACGTCCATCATGTCGGTGTGCGATATCCTGTCAAAAGCCTTCTCCTGGTCCAGGCTGATGAGGCAGGTGTCCACCCTCCTGTCCATACATAGGCGATCGTATCCCTGGGTAGTGCGAGACTATCAGAGATCTTCCTGTCGGGTACAGTACAGGTCTGATCAGGGTGAATCACCAACTCCAGAGCAGACTTGACTCGACTGGTGATGACTTTGGACAGAATCTTGTAATCAACATTAAGCAGTGAGATGGGCCTCCAATTTCTGATTTTTGCCCTCTCCCTCTTCCGCTTGTAAATGAGGGTGATGATGCCTTTCCTCATGGATTCTGACATGCTGCGGGCCAGGAGCATACTCTCGTATACTTCCAGCAGGTCCGGGCTGACCCAGTCCCACAGGGCCGAGTACAACTCAACCGGTAAGCCGTCGCTCCCGGGAGTTTTACTCGTCTCGAAGGACTCAACGGCCTTTGTCTGCTCGTCCAGAGTTAGCGGCTTGTCCAGTCTCTCCCTCCTGCTGTTATCTAAGACCTCTGTGATAGATGATAGGAAGGACTGGGAGGCTCTGCTGTCTGTGGGCTTCGCGTCATGCAGCCCAGCATTAAAGTATTTGCTAATCCTTAGTATGTCGGACTGTGAAGACGTGACTGAGCCATCCTCTTCCTTCAGGCTGCTGATAACAGAGCTCTCTGTGTATACCTTTTGGAAGAAGTAATGCGAGCACATCTCATCCTGCTCAATGGAGCGAAATCTGGACCGGAAGATGATCTTGGAGGCCTCCGTGGCAAAGAACGAGGCCTGCTGGCTCTTCACCTCTTGGAGGTCCTCCTTGACCTCGACCCCCATTGATTGCAGCCGGAGCAGATTTTGCATACTTTTCTGGAGTCGGGACATTTCCCTCGTCTCTCTCTCGCCCTCTGAACACATTTGTGGATGAACAACCTCTTGATGTTCTCCTTGATCGCTTCCCACCACTGAACTGCAGACTCAAAGAGAGGTTTCACGGTCCTCCAACCTTTGTTATCCCTTTTGAGTTCCTCAACGTTCTCTGGGGTCAGCAGTGTGGCATTGAGCTTCTACCTCCCTCTGCCAACCCGCTGGACGTCCTGAAAGTGACAGTTGGCCAGTAAGAGGCAGTGGTCGGAGAAGAACACCGGCTTGACATCGGTGGATCTGACCGTGACAGCACGGGACACAAACAGGAAGTCAATCCTGGAACGGGCAGACCCGTTCGATCTTGACCATGTGTATCTGCGCTGCGCTCCGTCTGCAGGTTTGCTGAAGACGTCGTGCAGTTTGGCATCTTTAACTGTTTCTATTAGGAATCTGGACGTAGTGTCCAGTTTGCTGTCGTCACTGCTGGATGGTCCAGCCGCATTGATGATGCAGTTGAAGTCACCGCCTAGGATGACTGGCCTGGACGTCGCCAGCAGCAGTGGGAGCTGCTGGAAGACGGTCAGCCGCTCGCTGCGTTGTACCGGGGCGTACACGTTGATCAACCGGAGCGGAGCGTTGTTGTCCATTACGTCTGCTACGAGGAGGCGACCGCCCACCACCTCCTTAACTTCGGAGATGGTGAAGTTACCTCCCCGCAGCAGAATACCCAGGCCGGAGGAACGGCAGTCATTACCCCCCGACCAGATCGATGGCCCATGGGACCACCATCGTGACCACTGCCTGTAGGTGCTGAGATGTGGTATTCCACACTCCTGCAGAAACAGGAGCTCGGCTTTGACCTTGGCAAGGTAATCCAAGGTTGAAACATATCGCGTAGTGGATTTAATGCTACGCACATTTATGGAAGCAATCCTTATACCCATTTTTTAAAAGTTGGTTGTTGCTTCCCATATCATTTGTCCTTGCTAGTCCCAGTCCTTCGGGATGTTCCTGCATAACCATAGTATACGCAAGCTGTTTCACATTCGTTGGGCTCAGAAACCCCTCCTGGTTTTTCATGCAGGGTTTGTTCCGCTGGGTTGACATCGGGGGGGTCTTGTAGGCAGTAAGGATAGGGTTGTCCTCTGCTGTTCCCCTCTGTTCCTCCTCGAAAACATCACTGCTCCCTGCTTCCCGGAGCTGAGGTGCGCCAGACGTGTCTTTGCTCTCAGTGTCCCGGAGCTGGGATGCGGTGGCCATTTCGTTAGGTGTGGCACTTTGGGGTTGGGGCTCGTCAGGCCTATCACATCTTCCTGTGTCCGGGGGCTGGGGGGCGTTATCTTCCAGCTCCTTGGAGCTCTGCCGCTTCTTTTGAAGGGGCCGTCGTTCCAGCACTTCCTCATCCAGTGAAGAGTAGTTGTTGTAGTCTGTCTCAGAAGGTAGTCTCCTCTTGCCACTGGTTTGGGTGGTGACCTGTTCTGCTTTTGGAGGTCTTTTCTTTGTGGTTTTCCTTTGTACCACTTTCCACTGACCGGTTTGTCCATCTGCTGCCTCCTCCGCCATTGATTCTGCCTGTGGAGGAGGGGTTTCTGGGTGCAGGGGAGGTGCTGGGTCGCTGGTTTCAGCTGCCTCCCCTTTGTTCTCTTTCTCAGGGAGAAGTTCCTCACTGCGGAGAAGGTTGCTTGTCTTCTTTCCAGCACCGGACGCCTTCGTCGAACCTTCTCCCGGCCTTTCCTTGGACCTTGCCGCCTGAGCATAACTGAGGCAGCGTTTGGGGCAGGTTTTGTAGAGATGGCCTGCCGCACCGCACAAGTTGCAACACTTAGTCTGCTTACAGTCCTTGGTCTGATGGCCTTCCTCCTTGCAGTTCTTGCAAACAACCATGCTGCAGTTAACTGCCGTGTGACCAGATTTGCCACAGGTGCAGCAAAATCTGGGCTGCCCAGCGTAGACCAAGAAGCCTCGACTTCCCCCGATAGCGAAGCTGGAGGGAGGGTGGATAATGGTTCCACTGCATCGACCTTCAAGGTCACCTTGACCTGCCGCTTGCTGGTCCAAGTCTCAAAGGGGTTCTTGACATCAGTGCTGCTGCCGGCCACCTCGACGTACTTGGCGAGAAAGGTGAGTACATCCACCACCGGAACATGGGGGTTGTAGAGGTGAATCGTCACCACCTGGTCACGTTGTGAAGAGTGCCTTCACTGTGAGGATCGACAACGGCGCCTGGTCCCCTTTCTCCTTGAACGCCTTCAGGAACTTGATGCATCCTGCCACATTCTTGAACATCATGTCGAAATACCCACTGCTGGGGAAATCCTGCAGGCAGAAGATGTCCGAAGCTCGAAATCCACAGCAATTGATGAGGATTTTCTTGATGAAGAAGGTGCGATCGACCAGTGCATCTCCTTCCTTGTCCTTCACCACCACCCGAACGGTGTTCCGCACTCCCTGGCCTGAAGCGCGAAGATTGGTTATAGCCATTTTACTCAAAGCCTACCCAGGATCAAAAGCCAATGATCATGCATTCTTCTCTTCCAAATAAGCACCGATAAGAACAGATACTACACTTGATCTTAGCCAAAAGGCCCTTATTTATGTTTAAAATACTAGTCTGGGACCCACTCTTCTCTCCCTCAAACTGAATGTAAAATTCAATCATATTATGATTGCTACTACCTAGGGGCACCTGAACTATGAGGTCATTAATTAATCCTATCTCGTTGCACAATGCCAGGTCTAGTATAGCCTGCTCTCTGGTTGGCTCCAGAATGTTTTGTTCCAAGAAGTTATCCCAAAAACATTCTATGTATTCCTCATCTAGGCAACCTCTGCCCATCTGAATTTTCCAGTCTATATGTAGATTAAAACCCCCCATAATTATCGCTGTACCTTTCCGACAAGCTGCCATTATTTCTTCCTTTATACCCCATCCTACAGTGTGGTTAATGTTAGGTGGCCTATACACTGCTCCCACAAGTGACTTCTTGCCTTCATGATTTCTCATCTCTACCCAAACTGCTTCTACATCCTGATCTCCTAAACTTAGGTCATCCCTCTCTATTGTGCTAATACCATCATTAATTAACAGAGCTACCCCATCACCTTTTCCAAGCTTCCTGTCCTTCCTAAATGCCATGTCACCTCCAATATTCACATCCCAATCTATGTCGCCCTGCAGCCAGCCATGTCTCTGTAATGACTATCAGATCGAGATCGTACTTATTTATGCTATTTGTGCTCTCAGTTCATTTGTTTTGTTTCGAATGCTCCATGCATTCAGATACAGAGCATTTAGTTTTGTCCTTTCATTATTTTTGTCACCTCTAGCCTTATCTGTTGATTTACTCTTTGATTTGTATGCTTTGTCTCTTCCTGTCTCGGTCTCTTTATCATTTCCCCTATTTATACCTTTCTCTCTTGCCTTGTCTCTCCTCCTTGATTCATCATATCTTCCCAAATTTGATCCCTTGCCCCCACTATTCAGTTTAAAACCGTCTCTACTTCCCTAGTTATGTGGCTCGCTAGAACACCGGCCCCAGCATGGTTCAGGTGCAGACTGTCCCAACGGTGCAGCCACCTCTTTCCCCAGTACTGGTGCCAATGCCCCACGAACCAGAACCCACTACTACCACACCAGACTTTGAGCTGTGCATAAGTTTCTCTAATCTTATTTGTCCTATGCCAATTTGCACGTGGCTCAGGTAATAATCCAGAGATGATTACCTTTGAGGTTCTGCTTCTTAATTTGCTGCCTCGTTCCTCATACTGACGATGCAGAACCTCGATCCTTGTCCTGCCTATGTCGTTGGTACCGACATGTACCACGACAACTGGATCCTCCCACTCCCATTGTATGTTTCACTCCAGCCCTGAGCAGATGTCCTTAATCCTAACACCGGCAGGCAACACAGCCATCTGGACTCTTGCTCTTTGCTGCAGAGAATAGAGTCAATCCACCTTACTTTTCTGTCCCCGACTACCACTACGTTCCTTTTTTCTCCCTCTTTGAGCCGCAAACACTTACTGCAGACGTGTTTGCCCTGGATCACACTGGCATCAAGGAGCTCCCACATGCTGCAGCTGTGACACATCACCTGTCCTGTCATCCTTAAAGTGTTCTAATTAACTACTTAATTATTTTATTCAATTATTTATTTTATTGTATATTTTATTAAGCTTACCACTAGTTTGTTTACTATTTTAAACGTTAGGACTAAAATGGACCTAAATCACTTACCAGATAGTCATCAAACATGCAGCTTTTTCCAAATCAATGAACTACCTGCTTGCCTGTGATGTCACAGCTTCCCAGATCCTCACCAAACAGCTCCTTCCACTGCACCGAAGCAAGAACCAAATCCTGTATCCTCACCCCAGCGGCTCTCTGTTTCCCTGCTCTCACTCTCCATTGTGATGTCACTCCTGCCTTGCTCTGTCTCCAAGTCTGTGCTTTTGACGCACTTTTTATCTCTCTGTTCTGTCGTGCTCCTGTGTCTCTGGTCCAAAGTTAGACTTTGGTGAGACTCGAACCCACACCTTTGAATATTTTCTCTATCATTATTTACAAGGTCCAACACGCTATCCATTGCACCACAGAGACACATATGTTTTAAGGAACATCACCAGGGCCTTTGATCTTGTCAGCAGAGATGGTCTCTTCTTCTTTCCACAAGAACATGCACAGTTCCATCAGTTCCAATGGAGCAACATCAGACACTTTCAAGATCAGCAGTGGGGTAATGCAGGGCTGCGCACTGGCGCCAACTCTCTTAGGAACAGAGGAACATCGGACTAGGCCATTCAGCCCGTCGAGCCTGCTCGACCATTCAATTTGATCATGGCTGATTATCTCCCTCAAAGCCCCTTTCCCCTGCTATCCCCATATCCCTTGATATCATGAGTATCAAGATTTCTATCAATTTCTGTCTTGAACATGCTCAATGATTGAGCTGCCACAGCCCTCTGGGGTACAGAATTCCAATGATTCACCACCATCTGAGTGAAGAAATTCAACCCTATCTCAGTTTGAAATGGCCTACTCCTTATTCTGAGACTATGTCCCCTGGTTTTAGACTCACCAACAAGGGCAAACATCCTGTCGACACCCACACTATCACGCCCTGTACGAATTCTGTCAGTTTCAATGAGATCACCTCTCATTCTTCGAAACTTTATGGAATACAGGCCCAGTTTCCTCATCAGACAATCCCACCATCCCAGGGATTAGTCTGGTGACCCTCTGTTTCACTCCCTCTATGGCATGTATATCCAACCTTAGATGAGGAGACCAAACTGTACACAATACTCCAGTGCGGATTCAACAGGGCTCTATACAATTGCAGCAAGACATCTTTACTCCTGTACTCAAGACCCCTCGTGTGAAGGCCAACATACCATTTGCCTTCCTAATTGATTGCTGCACCTGCACAAGAGCTTTTAGTGTCTCATGAACAAGGACACCCAGGTCCCTTTGGACATCAACACTTCCCAACCTCTCACCATTTAAGAAATACTCTGTCTTTCTGTTTATTCTACCAAAGTGGAGAACTTCACACTTACTCACATTATATTCCATGTTCTTGCCCATTCACTTAGCCTCTCCAGGTCCCCTGGAAGCCTCTCTGCATCCTCCTCACAACTCACACTTCACCGAGCTTTGTGTCATCTGCAAACTTGGAAATATTACATTTAATCCCCACATCCAAATCATTTATATAGGTTGTTAACAGCTGTGGCTCCAACACTGATCCTTGCAGCACCCCAATAGTAACAGCCTGCCATCCTGAGGAGGACCCGTTATTCCTGCTCTCTGTTTTCGGTCTGTTAACCAATTCTCAATCCATACCAGTATATTATCCCCAATCCTATGTGCTCTAATATTGTTTACTCACCTCCTGTGTGGGATCTTACCAAAGGAAAATGCAAATACCACACATCCACTGGTTCTCCTTTATCTGTTCTACAGGTAACATCCTCAAAAAACTCAACAGATTTTTCAAACCTGCTTTCCTTTTCATAAATATATGTTGACTCTGCCCAATCATATCATTATTTTCTAACTGTCTAGTTATCACATCCTTTACAATTGGTGTATTCTTCTCCATGCTGCTATTGTACACTTTCAGTGACTCAGATGGGGGTGTTCACCTGCACATCAGAGCTGACGACAAGCTGTTCCACTTGGCAAGACTGTGCGCCAAGACCAAAGTGGGTAAATTCCTAGTCTGTGAGTTGCTGTCCACCACTGACCACCTCCAGGCGCGTATCCATTGTCTCTCGAGATAAGGAGGCCCAAAAGAAAGAAGAAAGAAAGAAAGAGTTGCTGTTTGCTGATGATGCTGCGCTGACATCCCATAATGAAGTTCAGTCACAGCAGCTTGCAGATCGGTTCTCCCTGGCCTGCAAAGAGTTTGAACTGACGATCAGCCTCAGGAAGATGAAAGTTATGGGCCAGGACGTAGAGACTCCACTTTCCATCAACATCGACAACCTCACTTTGGAGGTTGTCAACAGCTTCACATACCTTGGATCAACAATCACCAGCAATCTGTCCCTTGATACTGAAATCAGCACCAGGATTGTCAATGCTGCAGCTGTCATGTCAAAGTTGAGAAGACGAGTGTGAACCGACAGCAAACTGAACGATACAAAGCTCCACGTGTACACGGCTTGTGTTCTCAGCACCCTCCTTTATCGTCAAGAAGCATCAACAACTTATATAAGCCAAGGAAAGCAGCTGAACAGCTTCCACCTCCGCTGTCTCAGATGGATATTGGACATCTCCTGGCCGGACAGAGTGCCGAATGCGGAAGTACACCAGCGTGCAGGGATCCACAGCATGTTTGCCCTCTTGTGTCAGCGGTGACTCTGTTGACTGGGCCAAATGAATGACGGTCACATTGCCAAATAAATGCTCTATGGTGAGCTTGCGATTAGCATGAGACCAACAGGTCAGGAAAAAAATTCAAGTCATTTGGAGAGGTTTGAGTTAACTAAGGAGAGTGAGCATGGATTTATAAATGGGAGTTCATGCTTGACAAATCTAACTGCATTTTTTTATAAACTATCTGAGAAAGTTGATGAAGGGAATGCAGTGGATGTTGTTTATTTGGATTTTACGAATGCGTTTGAAAAAGTACCACTTGCAAATTCCACACAAGCAGTACTCAGAACTAAACCTGGGTCATTGGAGTTGTGAGATTGCAGTGCTCACCAATGTATCACCTTTAGAATGTGGATAGAATAAAAAGTGAGATTGGATGGACAGAAGCAGTCTGAAAAGATGGCTCAAACAAAAGGTGAAAACCCTGAAATGTTAATTCTGTTTCTCTCTCCACAGATGCTGCCCGAGGTGCTGAGCATTTCCTGCACTTTCTGTTTTTATTTCAGATTTGCAGGATGTTGCTTTGATCAGAAAAAAATGGATGATCGGCTGTGGGCGCCAGTGAAATTCCACAGGAGCAAATAAAAAGTTCACCAATAGCGGCTCGTTGGTCTAGGGGCATGATTCTCACTTTGGGTGGATAAATAATTAACATATCAGAGGTCCTGCGTTCAAATACCAGACGAGCCATTCTCTGTTGCTATTTTTAGTTTAAGGTCATCGATTGGTTTCAGCCTTCCAGAAGGTGGAATCAATTTCCATACTGAGCCTGCTTGAGGACGGGTGAACTGGATTCAAAGAGCTTGTCGACAAAATTGAAATGAACAAAATATACAGGTTGTCAAGTGGGAATATAAAGTTGCAGCAGTAACTAAAGGCCTGCTCAGGTCTGCAAATGTAACCCGACCCAAGCCTGACAGCACCACATCCGACCTGGTCCGAGTCCTTTCATTTTTTCCCGTGCCCGAACCGACCACCAGAATGTTCAGTTAAACTTGCTTCCGTTTTTCACTTTTTAAGCTTGTGCAGATAAGGCAACAAAAACTGTAACTGGACTTGAAAGGTTGTTTAAATGTACATTAAGATTCGAGCTACGTACCGGAGGTGATGAGCTGAAGATTGTTACCATAGAAGTTAGTGATTGTTAGGTCACTAGTTAAAGAGAAAGTCATGGAGTTGTGCCCAGACAGGTTGTCCCACACTGTATTGATTAAAATATTGCCCGAAGGCTAGAAAATATCATTATACATTCCCTAGACTCCTGCTTTACAGGTTGAAATACTTGCTGCAAGTTTATCCAGAGAGCAGCTGAGATGCAGAGACCAGGAAGGTCTTGAGTGATTAATTATTATAAAATATACATTCTTATATTAAAGAGATTGTGCTCTACCTTCAATAGAATCGCTCACTGCAGACTAGTGCAGAGTGTTTCCCACCTTGACGTCCTGGCTGTCACTGGATCTTGAGTCCAGGCCTCTGGATTACTGGTCAAGTAATCTTTGAAATGTCTCCTTTGATTTAATATTTTAGTCTGGTAAGTCAGATTTTACAAAAAAAAATTAACTTATTTAAGACTGCTTCGTATTTAGCAGTGTCAAATGAATAAAGAAATTAAAATATATTCAAAATTATATATCAACTATTAAATACTAATGCCCAGCTTTGTAAATAAAAAATGCCTCTTAATTTCATTAATTATCCATAAACACTGAGGCCACATTAAACTAAAAGCAGCGATTTATCAAGTCTGACACTTAATTGATTAAATATATTCCAAATTTAGAGCATAATTCATTGTCTTTCCCCTTTAAATCTCTTAATTTGCATTACAAGCCTCCTTTACTTTACAATCTTTATTCAATACAATATGTTTTGAGGCAGGCACAAGAAGTCTTGCCAACCCCTAACGGGATGTAGTCGATTCATTTGCAAACTGTGCAATTAAAGAAAAGGGTGAAGTTGCTATTAATGCAGATTGTAGCTGTTCAACTGCTTTTGTCACCAAGAATACAAAGCACGAAGGAAAACCAAGAGAGAAACCAAAACACAAAAAGGTTAAATTTGTGTCAATGAAAAATAGAACTCATTAAAAACATCATATTACACAACAGTGCAGCAACTGATTACATTGTACATATTTCATTATGATTAAAATGGCAAAGAGCTTCAACACCCCTCGAATCAGGAAAGGGCAAGAAAGGGCTAACTGGATAATTATGTGCCTGGGGCTGAGTTCTGCTACAATGTACGCCAAAAACTGTTTATTGATTAGTACACAGTAAGTTGAAATACCAAGCAGAGTAGGAAGTACACTTCAAAAGATCTGCGGTTTCCAGTGTTTCACTAACACAATTTGAACACAAGGCATTTAGAGTATTCGAGTGTGTCTGACCCAGCCTGGCCTGACCTGAGCCCGAATGCCGAACGCAAATGCTGAACCAGGAGGAGCGACCCAAACCCGACACATGTCATCGGGACCCGTCGGGTTAGGGTCAGGCAGGTAGCCATGTTCTAGCATTAACTGAGACCTGGCTCCAAAAGCAACAATACTGTGTTCTGGTCAGGAATGGAATTCTTCAATTGTTTCTGTTTATCTTGGATTGACTCATCGATTTTCTTGTTTTTCACTTTGTCGATGCCTTTGAATAATTGTGGCTCCTTCTTCAGGGTGTCTTCTTTCACCAGGCAGTTCTGACCTCTGATGATGTTGATCGTAATCAGCTTCAATTTGCTGATAATTTTGGAACTGAGCAGATTTCCTTTGCTTGAGTCTACAACATGTAACTCAGTCTGACATGTGGATTCATGGGAGGATTTGAAAGCTGCCCTTGCATTGGAGCATACAGTTGCATCCATCCAAACAGAGGTAGAGTAGAAGAGACAGTTCAGTCTGTCAATCATGGGACGTTTAATCTCAGGGTTGTGAGTTTGAGCGCCATTTAGTTTTTCCCTATTTTTCGGCTTCAGTAGCAGAGATGACAAGGAGTGTTTGAAATGAAATTCAACAACAGTATGAGAAAGTCTCACTTTCATTCGGGACCCCTAACTCTCTGCAGCATCTCGCTGTGAAAGATTGAACTTTATCTCATTTCTTTTTCAGCTGGGAGTCAGTGCTGCTCAGTGGGACTTCTAGCTGTCTCCCACCTCACAATCCATCAGTACTGAGAAAGCAACGGGAAATATTACTCATGGCTGAGCAAGCAGAGGACACCGATTTAAGGTGATTGGGAAAAAAACCAAAGGCAACATGAGGAAAAACCTTTTTTTAAGCAGCGAATGGTTAAGATCTGATATGTACTGCATGAGAGTGTGACGGAGGAAGATTCAACCATAGCTTTCAAAAGGATATATGATAATTATCTGAAGAGAAACAACAAATCAGGTTTTCATGGAATACATGAGGATGTGGCATGAGCTGAGTTGCTTGTGCAGAGAGGCAGCACAAGCACGATGAGCTGAATCCCTCCTTTTGTGCTGTAGGTATTCTGTGATCTATGATTCTATACAAAGTGAAACCAACATTCACATCTGAGAAACTGACAGGTACAGTGTAAACCCCACACTAACAAACCAGCAAATGCCAGGGGCAGAGTAAAACCAACAGTCCTAGACAAGAAACTGACAGATACTGTGTGAAACCCAAAAATCATTTATCAGGATTTGGCAGTTAATGTGTAAAAACCTCTCTTCAATATCCATACTGCAAGGTACAAAGAAAATTAGGTACAAAACCAGGCTCATACTTCGAAGACTGAGAGATAAAAAGCAAAACACAGACTCACCTACAAGAGACTGACCATTACAGAGAATAAAACACACTCACCTAGAGGAGGTGCAGATTAAAAACACATGCATGTAACAGAAACTGATAGGGACAGAATCAAATCCTTTCTCACACATGACACAAAAATTGGTGGTGTCGTAAATAGTGAGGAGGAAAGCTTTAGATTACAGGACGATATAGATCGTCTGAGGCATAGAATATAAGAGCAGGGTGTTATGATGGAGCTGTATAAAATGCTAGTTAGGCCACAGCTGGAGTACTGTGTGCAGTTCTGGGCACCACACTATAGGAAGGATGTGATTGCACTGGAGAGGGTGCAGAGGAGATTCACCAGGATGTTGCCTGGACTGGGGAATTTCAGCTATGAAGAGAGACTGAAAAGGCGAGGGTTGTTTTCCTTAGAGCAGAGAAGGCTGAGGGGGGAGCTATACAAAATTATAAAGGGCATTGATAGTTTAGATAGGAAGAAAGTATTTCCATTAGCAGAGGGGTTAATAACGAGGGGGCGTAGATTTAAGGTGAGGGGCAGGAGGTTTAGAGGGGATTTGAGGAAATAATTTTACCCAGAGGGTGGTTGGAATCTGGAATACACTACCTGAAGGGGTGGTAGAGGCAGGAACCCTCACAACATTTAAGAAGTATTTCGATGAGCACTTGAAATGCCATAGCATACAAGGCTGCAGGCCAAGTACTGGAAAATGGGATTAGAATAGTTAGGTGCTTGATGGCCGGCACAGACACGAAGGGCCGAAGGGCCTGTTTCTGTGCTGTATAACTCTATGACTCTATATCAGAAACTGATAGATCTGGACAAAAGCTGATGCTCACATACAAGTTGTTGAAAGATATGTGGTGAAACTCACATAGCAATAGCAGAAACAAACAGTCACAGACCAAAAACTGAAACATACAAAGTAAAAACCCACATTCTCGCACTCGAAATTCACAGTTACGAAGTGAAGTTGACTCTCTCCTCCCAGGCACTGACAGGTACAAAAGAAAACACACACTAACATACCAGGAAATGAAAGGCTGCATTTGCTGACAATGCCACCACTAGGTGGCGCTGCATCAGCACATGTGCAAAAGCAGCCTGTTCAAATCAGACCGCAATTGTTGACAACGCGATCGGTAGGTGGCGCTGTTTTGGCACATGCGCAGATACAGCATGTGCCACGAAAACGTCACAGCCTGCGACTGTAGCAGCTGCCAGGTCTAAAGATGGCGCTGGTCAAAAAATCACAGAGATGAAACCTAACAAACACGTGGCAGAATACAATGGCCGGAGTGAGAGAGTGGAGCGCGCCGGGGAGAGCAGTGCGGGGAGACCAGCGGTAGCGGTGCCCGGGGGAGGGGTGTGAAAGGGGGAGACCAGCGGTAGCGGTGCCCGGGGTGGGGGGGGGGGGGATGAAAGAGGGAGAGGGAGGGGGGGGATGGGAGAGGGAGGGTGGCATGAAAGAGGGAGGGGAGCGATGAAAGAGGGAGAGGGAGGGGGGGATGAAAGAGGGAGGGGGGAGAAAGAGGGAGAGGGAGGGGGAGAAAGAGGGAGGGGAGAAGGGGAAGAGGGAGGGGGGAGAAGGGGGAGAAAGAAGGAGAGGGAGAGGGAGGGGGAGAAAGAGGGGGGGGAGAAAGAGGGAGGGAGAGGGTTGTGGGAGAAGGGGAAGAGGGAGGGGGGGAGAAGGGAAGAGGGAGGGGGAGAAGGGAAGAGGAGGGGAGAGGGGGAGAAAGAGGGAGGGGGGAGAAAGAGGGGGGGAGAAAAGGGGAGAGGGTGGGGGGAGAAAGGGGGAGAGGGTGGGGGGAGAAAGGGGGAGAGGGGAGGGGGGGAGAAAGAGGGAGGAGAGTGGGGGGGGAGAAGGGGAGAGAGAGGGGGGAGAAGGGGAGAGAGTGGGGGTGAGCAGCGGAACGGAAGAGGAGTGCCTTTTTTCTGTGCATGCGCTATGAACACAACAGCAAAAGACTTACTGGCCAGCCCCTGGACCCGGTGACACCAAAGTCTTCGCACGCTCGCTCCCCGCGGCTCTCTACGGCCTCTCGCTTCCGGCCCTCTCCATTCAGCCCTTCCCTCCAGCTGCGGATGCCCAATCCAGTTGCTTTCTCCCCTACCCAGTTGCTTTCTCTACTTCTCCACAGTACTTCAGGCATTGCAAACTGTTTGGTCCCTGCATTTTGCATGCTCCTCTCCCCACCCCTCCCCCTCTTCACCCACCCCCTCCCTCTACCCCCCCCCCCCCCACCATAGTTGAATATCTGAAGTGCAGTTGCAAAGTCGGGGAAATAACATGCAAAACAAAACCTCAACAATTCTGGGTTTAATTATTGAAAAGTTTTATTAAGTTCATTAAGTATCCGAGGAACTGCTGTGCATGGATACATGAGTGTTGTGTCCCAGCATTCCCGTTAGACAGACAGGCCGAGTCTCTGCTATGCACAGCTAAAGAGATTGTTCCTGGAGAGCCTTGTGGTGAATGAACGCTTGGCTCTCTATTCCACGACTGTATTGTCCATGTGAAGAAGGCAAAGTCACAAGAGTCTGAGCTCAGTCTATTCTTGGTGAATGTTCCCCAAGCGCATCCAATGTGCATTCCCAATTCATCCAAAAATGCAATGTTCCTTTCCACATCGCGATGAGCTCCGCAGCATGATCCAGTTGCCTTCGTTGCTTGAATGCTGACCGTAAGTCTCGAGGATTGTTTTCTCGACGGCATGTTTTACATGAAAAGAAGAAAAGCAAATCAGAGTCAGAGCTTCCTCCCTCCAATGAAATTAGGGTTGGGCATGCTTTATGCTCTGCAGTATAGGCAATGAATCACTTAGTACCCACCTCAGCTGTAGGAGGCAGGATGATGTAACTGCCCTTATCTCGTGATGGTTCAATGCTGCTCTCAGGGAAAAACATGAATGATGTGAGGGTGCTGGAAAAAGAAGCACATTTCTTTTGGACTATGAACGTAAAGCAGGCCATTTAGCCCAGCTGTTCCCTGCTAGTGGTTATGCTACTCGTGCGTCTTTCCATCCATTCCCATTTAATCCTGCCTACTACTATCAGCATCATCTTCCATTTCTTTCACTCTTATCTACCTTTGCCTTAAAGCAACACTGAGGATGGAGAATGGTGTGGCTGCACTCCCACCTCACCAGTTGTGTACGCAGCAAGAGCATTCACATTTGTGCTACCACTGGACACGGCATGCTTGTTTCTTTTAGTGCTCAGTCTCTTCTTGCTGTATGTTCCCCAAGTTCTTGACCCCTTTGGACGCCTTCTCTGCTTGACAGGCAGCAGCTGGCAATTGCGGAGTCTCACAAGGCTCTGCATGGTTGTTTCAAGGCGGATGGGGAAACATGTGGCAGTATGTCCACGTGCACTGCTTGGATGGGTGCAGGAACAGGTGACTGTGTAACTGAACAGCAAGGAGAGGGTACCGCAGGTGGGGGAAGTGGAGCTTTGAAACATCAGGCAGGCATATGTATGGTCATCAGATCATTAGGCCAGGGTGTGAAATGCTCAGGATCCATTGATTGTGGCACGCGACTGATGTCCAGCGCGTGGCCACCTCATCCGAAGGTGCTTCCGGGCAATTGTTGGGCAAATTAATTGGCTCCATCTCATCAGCCAGTCCTTGTGTCCTCCCACCCTCCCCCCTTCCCCCCGTCCCTCCCTTCCCTTCCCTCTTTACCCCCCCTCCCTTCCCCCTCCCTTCCCCCCTCCTTCCCTCCTTTCCTACTTCCGCCCTGCCCTCCTCCCTTCCCCTTCTCTCTCCCTTCCCTCCCCCTCCCTTCCCTCCTCCCTACCCCCTTCCCTCCCCTTCCTTCCTCCCTTCCCTTCCCTCCCCTCCCCTCCCCACCCCTCCCCTCCCTTCCCTTCCTTCCCTCCTTTCCCTCCCCTCCCTCACCCTCCCCTCCCCTCCCTTCCCTTCCCTCCCTTGAAATGTATTTTCAGAGCAACTTACCTTGGAACAATCTCCTCTGTCTAATAAAAATGAAGCAAATGTCCAAAATGACTAAATAATTGAGATAAAATGCCCGACGAAACCTCTCCTCCTTCCATTTTCAAAAACTCGCGCCGAAGCATTCGGAAGATTGACGCACATGCGCACACGGGCTCTGGTCATCTCCGCATGCGCTGCGGTCCGAATTGCCAGGACCAGTTTGCGCATGCGCGCAGGCCAACCTGGTGTTCCCCGAGGATGACGTTTCGCGATGACGTCGTCTGCGCATGCGCAAACTGGTCCTGGCAATCCGGACCGCAGCGCATGCGCAGAGGGCCCGAGACCGTGTGCGCATGTGCGCACCGCGGCGCATTCTGATGACGTAGCGTTGTCATCAATCACTTTGTTCAAATAAAACGTCCCAGTCAGCGACGTTCTGGCAGCTGCCAGGACTAAAGATGGCGCTGCTCAAATAATCACACAAAGGCAATGTAAAGCAAAACAAAGGCCATGTGTTTAAATGACAGCAGGGAATGGCTGGTGAGATCGGGCGGAGGGGGTTAGGGTGCAGGGAGGGGGGGGGGTGGAATGGCCGGAGAGATCAGGCGGGGGAGAAAGACCGGAGAGATCAGGTGGGAGAGAATGTCCGGAGAGAGCGGGGAGGAGGAGGAGAGCACACCCACCGCCACCAAGGTCTTCGGCCGCTCCCTCCCCACTTCCCCCATGCTCTCTACTTGCTTCCCCCACACGCTCTCCCCGCTTCCCCCACGCTCTCTTCCCACTTCCCCCACACTCTCTCCCCGCTTCCCCCACGCTCTCTACTCGCTTCCCACCCCTCTCCCCGCCCTCTCCCCTCACTTCCCCCGCTATTTCCCCCCACCCTCTCCAACCCCCACTACCCCCGCCCTCTCCTTCTGTTAAGTATTTCCGTGACCTTGTCCTATCAATACCTTCTCCTTTGTTATCTCTTGCCCCACCCCCGCTTTACTTGCTTAAAATCTTTTACATTTCTTATATCTGCCAGTTCTGAAGAAAGGTCACTGACCTGAAATGTTAACTCTGTTTCTCTCTCCACAGATGCTGCCAGACCCGCTCAGTTTTTCCAGCACTTTCTGTTTTTATCATCGATTTTCTTCTTTTTTACTTTGCCGATGTCTTTGAATATATTGTGGATCCTTCTTCAGAGTGTCTTCTTTCACCAGGGAGTTCTGACCTCTGTTGATGTTGATCGTAATCAGCTTCAATTTGCTGATAGTTTTGGAACTGAGCAGATTTCCTTTGCTTGATTCTACAACATGGAACACAGTCTGACATGTGGACCCATGGGAGGATTTAAAAGTAACTTGGATGATCCCTAGGACTGGTGGAGGAGTATCTGATCCATGGGAACCCAGGTTCAATCCCGGGTTTCAGCAATTCTGCTTCCTTATGCGTCCCTTGCCTTGGTTCTGATTTTCCAGTTGCACAATTTACTTTGAAATTATTTACCAAGCACCAGTGGATTGGATTTGAGAAACAACACAGAGTCATTTACAGCACAGAAGGTGGTCGTTTGGCCTATCACGTCCATGCTGGCTCTCCCCGGAGCAATCGAGTCAGTTCCACTCACCAGCTCGATCCCTTTCCTCCTGCAAGTTTCTTTCCTTCAAGTATCCATCCAATTTCCTTTTCAAATCATTGATTGTCTCTGCTTCACCACACTCGTGGGCCGAGACATTACCACCCACAACATAAAAAAGTTCCACCTCACCCAAGGATGCGAAATATTTATATCTTCTATATTTAGCTTATTCTCTATTTCTATGAGAATAGACTGGCAGTCAACATGAAAAGGAACCCAAAAATCTTTGAGCAGCATGTAAATGATAAGTGGGTAGTAAGAGGTAGAGTGCAGCCAATTAGGGACAAAGAGGGTAATATATGCTTCGAGGTGCAGGGCAATGTTAATCTACTTAATGAGTACTTCGTATCAGTGATCATTAAGGAAGTGGAATTGGACAAAATATCATTAGAAGTGTAGAGAGTAGAGGCAATGGATAGGGTACAAATTGAGAGAGGGAGGTACTAAAAAGGCAGAGCAAAGCAGCACCGCAAAGTGCTTCGTGATAATATCCAGGGCATCACTAAACCAGCAATCCGCCGCCTGGTTCGCCGTGGCGGGGTCAAGCGGATTTGGTTTGATCTATGAGGAGACTCGCGGGGTGTTGAAGGTATTCCTGGAGAATGTGATCAGGGATGCGGTCACCTACACTGAGCACGGCAAGCGCAAGACGGTCACTGCCATGGATGTGGTGTACGTTCTGAAATGGCAGGGCCGCACTCCACGGATTCGGCGGCTGAACAACTCGACCCTTTCCAGCAAACACACAACAAAGGCTCTTCTGAGAGCCACCCGCCGCCTCACACAGAGAGAGCAGTGACCTGGAAACGGGAGCTGGGATAGGCTGCTCAGAACTGACTGGAATAAATCTGTCCTGTATTCGGGAATAAAACTGGAATCCCCGAATTTGACATTTCATTTGCAGCAAGGATGTGCAGTGGATTTGATTTTCTAAACGGGCTGTGTAAACAGTGCCCGAGGTTCTACAGTTAGTTATTTCCCCAGTCGACACATGCCCTCAGTGAAAAGCCACATCTTCTTCTTTGGCCTCCTTGTCTCGAGAGACAATGGGTAAGCGACTGGAGGTGGTCAGTGGTTTGTGGAGCTGTGCCTGGAGTGGCTATAAAGGCCAATTCTAGAGTGACAGGCTCTTCCACAGGTGCTGCAGATAAAAGTGGTTGTCAGGGCTGTTATGCAGTTGGCTCTCCCCTTGCGCTTCTGTCTTTTTTCCTGCCAACTGCTAAGTCTCTTCGACTCGCCGCACTATAGCCCCGCCTTTATGGCTGCCCGCCAGCTCTGGCGATCATTGGCAACTGACTCCCATGACTTGTGATCAATGTCACAGAACTTCATGTCGCATTTGCAGACGTCTTTAAAGTGGAGACATGGATGGCTAGTGGGTTTGATACCAGTGGCGAGCTCGCTGTACAATGTGTTCTTGGGGATCCTGCCATCTTCCATGTGGCTCACATGGCCAAGCCATCTCAGGCGCCGCTGCCTCAGTAGGGTCTATAAGCTGGGGATGTTGGTCACCTCGAGGACTTCTGTGTTAGAGATACGGTCCTGCCACCTGATGCCAAGGATTCTCCGGAAGCAGCGAAAATGGAATGAATTGAGACGTCGCTCTTGGCTGACATATGTTGTCCAGGCCTCGCTGCTGAAGAGCAAGATACTGAGGACACAGGCTTGATACACTTGGACTTTTGTGTTCTGTGTCAGTGTGCCATTTTCCCACACTCACTTGGCCAGTCTGGACATAGCAGTGGAAGTCTTTCCCATGCGCTTGTTGATTTCTGCATTGAGAGACAGGTTACTGGTGATAGTTGAGCCTAGGTAGGTGAACTCTTGAACCACTTCCAGAGTGTGGTTGCTGATATTGATGGATGGAGCATTTCTGACCTCCTGTCCCATGATGTTCGTTTTCTTGAGGCTGATGGTTAGGCCACATTCGTTGCAGGCAGTCGCAAACCTGTCGATGAGACTCTGCAGACACTCTTCAATGTGAGATGTTAATGCAGCATTGTCAGCAAAGAGGAGTTCCCTGATGAGGACTTTCCGTACTTTGGTCTTCGCTCTTAGACGGGCAAGGTTGAACAACCTGCCACCTGATCATGTGTGGAGGAAAATTCCTTCTTCTGAAGACTTGAATGCATATGAGAGCAGCAGGGAAAAGATGATCCCAAACAGTGTGGGTGCGAACAGTTCCGGATCCAAAACGTTAACTCTGCTTCTCGTTCCAAAGATGCTGCCAGACCTGCTGAGTGGTTCCAGCATTTCTTGTTTTTATTACATTGGTTTAAATTGTCGACCTGGCAGAAAGTTTGAATTCGCAAAAGGCGCCAACTTCAGTGTCGGAAAGAAGCAATTACTGGAAAATCTATTTAAAGTTGTTCGTAAAATATTTTCCACCAACCTTTAAAAACCTTTGTTTATTCCACTATTTTCGCCACAAATTCCTGGCGCTATTTTACGCACAGTTTTAACCTGTCATTTTTTTCCCACTTCTTATCTGTAACTGGCGGTAAAAGACTCCATTCAGCAATCCTTAAGGGACCAATAACTCAAACTTGGTGTGGAAAGGAATAAATTAGACTTTTGGTAATTCCCCTTCACACAGGGATCAGGGGGACAGTGAGAAGCCACTGAAATAGTTGCTTAAACATTTTAAATAGATCTTATTCTGTCCTGTTACTGACATGCTGGAATTAGACAGTAATCAGCCCTTTCACAGAGACTGTGGGTGGCTCTGAAAAGAGCCTTTGGGTTATTAGATGACATTTTGGCCGCTTTCCTTTTTCTGGAAGCTCTGAGCGCTGGTTTTCTTGGGCAGCAGCACGGCCTAGATATTAGGCAGCACCCCGCCCTGTGCGACGATCACTCCTCCCAGCAGCTTGTTGAGCTCCTCGTCGTTGCGGACGGCCAGCTGCAGTTGTCTGGGGATGATGCGGGTCTTCTTGATGTCCCCGGCCGCGTTACCACCCAGCTCGAGGATTTCAGCGGTCAGATACTCGAGCACAGCAGCCAGATAGACCGGGGCTCCCGCACCCACACGCTCAGCATTGTTGCCTTTTCTCAGGAGCCTGTGAACACGGCCCACCGGGAACTGCAGTCCAGCCTGGGAGGAGCGAGACTTGGCCTTGGACCGAGCTTTTCCGCTGGTCTTTCCTCTTCCAGACATTTCCACAATCTCACAAATACTTTCACAAAGAATGGATAACTACCTCAGCATTAAGCATCCAGATGGGGTAGACAGGATGGTCAAGCAGTCTGAAATGGTGCATTCAGATCACAACGCTCTCTGGAGGGGTGGGTTTAAATCCCACTTCTGACAAGTTGTGCTTTGACATGACTACAGGCATTTGGGAGCAGTGGTGAAAAACACAGAGCATGAAAGAATTTTGACAACCAAAATCAAAACGAATTCAAAGATATTTCTTCAATATATGGGAGTCAGAGGCAACAGAGGAAAATGTAGGGCCCATCAAAGAACTAAAAAGTAACCTATGTGTCAGGGTTGAAGATGTTGGTATGTTTGTTAATGAATACTTTACTGTCTTCACAAATGAGGGGGTGATGCAGACATTATAATTAAGGAGAAGGAGTGTGAAGCATTGGACATGATAAACTGAGGGGGAGAAGAAGTATAAATGGGATGAGCAACCTTGAAAGTGGATAAATCATCAAGGCCGGATGAAATGTACCCCAGGCTGTTAAAAGAAGCCAGTGAGGAAATAGTGGAAGGTCTGACCATCAGTTTCCAATCCCTCACTGGATACAGGTGTGATGTCAGAGGATTGGAGGTCTCTGCAATAAAAGCAAAATTCTGCAGATGCTGGAAATCTGAAATAAAAACTATTAGTGCTGGAAATACACAGCAGGTCTGGCAGCATCTGTGGAGAGAGAAGCAAAGTTAACATATCTGTTCTGATGAAAAGTCACTGACCTGAAATGTTAACTTTGCTTCTCTCTCCACAGATGCTGCCAGATCTGCTGTGTATTTGCAGTCCATTTTGTTTTTATTGCTAACATTGCACCATTGTTGAAAAAGGAAGCAGGAGATAGACCGAATAATTAAAGACCAGTCAGCCTAACCTCAATAGTGGGTGAATTATTGGAATTAATTCTGAGAGACAGTTTAAACTGTCACTTAGAAAGGCTCAGATTAATCAAGTATCATCAGCATGGATTTGTTAAGGGAAGCTCCTGTCTGACTATCTTGAGTGAATTTTTTGAAGAAGTAACAATGAGGATTGTGAGGATAGTGCAGTTGATGTGGTCTACATGGATTTTAGCAAGACTTTTGACAAGGTCCCACATGGCAAACTGGTTAAAAAAACATAAAAGCACATGGGATCCAGGGGAATGTAGCAAACTGGACATAAAATAGACTCGGTGGCAGGAAGCAAAAAGGAATTGGGTACGGGTGTTTGTGCAACTGGAGGTCTGTTTCAAGTGGTGTTCCACAGGGCTCAGAACTAGGTTCCCTGCTTTTTGTGGTATATATTAATGATTTGGACATGAATGTAGAGGGCATAATCAAGACGATTGCAGATGACATGAAAATTGAACGTGTTGCTGATAGCGAGGAGGATCGCTGGACGCTGCAGGAAGATATCAATAGACTGGTCAGGTGGGGAGAATAGTGGCAAATGGAATTCAAATTGGACAAGGGTGAGGTGATGCATTTGGGAGGTCAAAAAAGGCAAAGGAATACACAATTAATGGGAGAACACTGAACGGTGCAGAGGAAGTGAGGGACGTTGGAGCGAATGTCCACAGATCCCTGAAGGTAGCAGGACAGGTCAATAAGGTGGTTCAGCAGGTATATGGAATCCTTTCCTTTATTAGGTGAGGTATAGAATATAAGGGTGACCTGGGTGTCCATGTCAATAAGTCACTGAAAGCTAACATGCAGGTGCAGCGCTCAATTAGGAAAGCTAATAGTATGTTAGCCTTTATCACAAGACGATTTGAGTACAGGAGTAGTGAATTCTTGCTTCAATTGTACAGAAACTTGGTTAGACCGCACTTGGAATACAGTTTTGGTCTCCTTACCTTAGGAAGGATATTATTGCCGTGGAGGGAGTTCAACGAAGGTTCATCAGACTTCTTCCAGGGATGGTGGGACTGTTGTATGAAGAAAGGTTGGAGAAACTGGGGCTGTATTCTCTAGAGTTTATGAAGAATGGGAGGTGATCTCATTGAAACCAACAAAATACTTAAACGACATTCAGGGTAGATGAAGCTAAGATCCCTGGTTGGGGAGCCGAGAACCAAGGGAAGGAATTTCAAAATAAGGGAGTAGCCGCTTAGGACAGAGATGAGGAGAAATTTCTTTACTCAGAGGTTTGTCAATCTTTGGAATTCTCTACCCCAGAGGGCTGTGGAAGCTCAGTCATTGAGTATGTTTAAAGCAGAGATTGACAGATTTCTAAATACAAATGACATAAGGGAATATGAGGAAAGTGTGGGGAAAAGGGCATTGAAGTGGACGATCAGCCATGATCATATTGAATGGTGGGCCAGGCTCGATGGGCTGAATGGCCGACTCCTGCTCCTATGTTCCTATGTTCCTAACTCCACATGATCAGCGAGGCACAGCCTCAGGCCGACTTGGTGGGTGGTGCAAACAGATATTACTGCTTCTGATCTTCACCAGAACAGAGTGAGATGTAACATTGAACATCAATCAGACTGCGAGAGAATACAACAGAATAAAACACATGGAGAGACACTGTGGAATAACAAATAGATTTGATTGGAATGTTGAATTCTGATTGGAATGGATAAAACAGCAGATTAAATTGGGATTCTCATTGATCTGGGACAGAAAAGAGAAACTGATGGAAAGAAGGGAAGAAGAAAGAAAAGAAAGGATGGAACTGTTCACTTTTTTCAGTTTTTTCACTCACCCATCAAAGCTGGATAAAAAAAGTTGCAAATAACAGAGAATTTCACCAGAAAGGGAGATTAAGTGCTGTCGAAACCTTGGATCGAAGGATGCCCCAACAGATCACCTGTTTAACTGTCTCCTCACTGGGGGATTTCAAGCAGTGAGTAATATTATTCTCTACGTTTGTTAAATGAACCCAGAACTGTCACTTGGAGTTAATATCTGTGTTCCGACTCCTGACTTATAAAAGTGTGACTTTATCAATATTTTCTGGACACACTTCCAGCTGAAAGAACTAAGAACTCTTTTCTAATTTACACAATACTGTATACACACTCATCAAGCCTCCTAAGCTAGCATCCTTGGTGCTGCTCTCTCTTCTCCCAAATCTCGTCTCATTTGACTGTTACATCATCACTCTGACAGTGGGAGGGGTTTATCCCACTGTCTTCAGCATTAACCCTTTACACCCTTATCCTACACTGTCAGTCAGAAAAAAATGGTGAGAGGGTACTTCCTTCATTTATCGAAAAACCAGCTGCTCCCAGTTGAAAATCAACTCAAACCCATCAGCGAGAGAGAGAGACTGTCAGAGAACTTCCTGCATCCAGTCCTGACCCTGTCACACTCAGCAGCTGCTCGCCCAGACCCCATTCTCCTCAACACTGAACATTGTTACCGAGACACTTCAAATACTGTTGAGAAAAGGCAGGAAAGGTCAAAGTTCACAGCTGTTTTGAATAGAACAAAGTTTAATATCTTCTCACCGTTTCTCGGTAACCACATGAGACAATGGTTTTCTTATTTGGTTCCTTTGATTTTTCTTGTTCCTGACTGAGAAATATTCCAAACCTCAGATCAACCCTCCCACTTGTGTCGTGTCCCAGTCTCAGTTACAAGCAACACATAATGACACACACACTTTGAAACAGACAACACGGTCACACTTTCCTTCAGTGAGATTAGGGTCGAGCTTTTTTTCCAGGTCGAATGCAACTGTGAACAAATTTGTATCAAAGAAGTTGCCTTTGAAATATCAGCACTGAATTTCTGAACGAGGAGGAAGAGCCATTCCAAACTCACATCCTTCACAAAGGCTGTTTTCTCTTGTGAATGAAATTCATCATGTAATTTGAATTCAAATTTAAAGTTCACAAGACACAGACATAAATGTTGATACGGAAACTTCTCAAGCATATTGCAAATATGAAATAAGGCTCCGCTGGGAATCGAACCCAGGATCTTCTGTTTACAAGACAGGTATTTAACCAACTAAGCTGCAGAGCCAGATCACAAGTGCGGTTGCAATTGAAATCTGAGGTGGTTACTATTTATTCTCATCCCACTTCTCCACAGGTCACAACAAAAATTTTAACTTTTCCCACTTACTGATACAGTCAATCATATGCTCTATTTTTCCCAGAATAGGAGACTCTTAATGAACAACAAAATTATCAGTTTCTTATAGAACAAGTTTTAACTAATCATGAAGTAAAGCATAAACACACAGGTGGAAATTTTAAAAGTTCCCTTTTTACCTTAACCAACATTTAAAGTCGCTTTCTTACCTCAGCTGAACACACGCACACACACATACTGAAAAAAAGGGATTTTTCTATACAATTCAGGGCTCTGTTAAAGACAAAAAAAACACTTGGACTGATTACTTGCTCATTTCTGAAGAAAACAGCAGATGAGATATGTTGTTCCAAAATTGACATGCAGTCTAATTTCCGAGTACATGTACACAGGTCACTCGGTTCTTTTAAAAGAGTTTATTTAGAGGCGGGGTTGAGAATTAATTTTAGCAGGCTTTCTTCAAAGACAGAATATGAGACGAATTGACACAGTGAACTTCTCAGAGTCTTTTCAAGATTTGCTGCAAAACAAGGTGGGTTGCGGTCTTCTCTCATTCCTTGACACTTCTTCTGGCTAACTTTATCAGCTGCTCACTCCAGAAGGTAAAACACAATGACTGCTCCAAACAAAAGCTTGCGATTTTTCTGCCCTCTTTGGTGCGCGCTGCTGCTGCCGGGCTTGTCCAATCAAGAGGCACGACTGACTTCTCTGTCCACATTTCCCCGTTACCAGGGCTTCTGTTCTACATTTATCTTGAGTTGTGACAACTTGTCAACATAGTTGTCAAATTAATACTTTCAGTGCCCTCTTGAAAAATAACTGGTCTTACATTTATTCAGTTTGATTATAATTTCCTCAACAAAATAAAATTCACAAAAAAAAATTCAAAGTCCCTTCCATAACATCATGTACTTTCCCTGAGCTATAGGTTACTGCAAGTCTCTCTGGCTGTGTTTTTTTCTGTTGATTTTGCACTCAGGTTCTTTCTGAATCCATGTGTTTGCAGTTCTTTGTGCGTGAGAGACATGGAGATATGCTTAAAGATTTCCCAACAAATTATTCATATCTCCGTCTTTCTCCGAACTTTGTACAAACACATTAAAGTGGGAATCACACACACCAGGCCGTCAAACCTCTCCGCTAAACATTGAAAGGTGACAGTGTTTATTGTGACGGGGTTCCATTTATTCAGACACATCTGGTATAAAGGTAATAGTGATCAAGATGTGATTCACACATGTAATGTATTTGTATATGATGTTCATGAGGTAATGATGTAAATTAACAATTCCTTACACTTCCCACACTTGGTGTACATTTTCTCTGCTGATGCCCCCTGAATATATCAGAGAAAATGGTGATGAGGATGAGATAAAAGTCCGAAAATATTGGCAGCAAACAGCAGCAGGGACGGCAGTGAACAAGATCAGCCAGCTCCTGGTGAGCTACCTGCTCGGATGATGGAGATTTTGGGTGGATTGTGTGAAGCCTGGGCCACAGACTGTCTCCTCAGTTGAATGAGATGCCGCAGGGTCTCAGTGTGCATCCGATTCAAAGTGATATTTTTGGAAAATATGGCTACACCCATGGGATACATGGCTCGGAACATATGAGAGGGCTCGAGAACCATTCAGTTCATATATTGAAAGAATTGAAATGTTTTTCAGAGCTAATAACATATTGGAATGTGAAGATGAAAATATAGAGGTCAAGACTCTGAATAAAGCAATTCTTGAGGGCAAGAAAGCAATTTTGCTAATGGAAATTAGCCTGGAAGTGTATGACCAGCTGACAAAGCTTCCTGCTCCCATCAAGGCAAAAGATGTGCCATTCAAAACAATCATCACCAAGTTAGAGGAACATTTCAACCCTAAGCCACTAGAGATCACGGCAAGCTAGAAATTTGGAACCAGAAAGCAGAAAAGTAGTGAATCAGTTGGTGAGTACATTGTGACACTGAAGAATTTATCACTGCATTGCAGCTTTGGCACATTCTTAGACGGTACATTATGAGACAGATTTGTGCTTATATTGGTGAATGAGAAAAGATACGAAACACACAAAATCCGACATTTGAGCTAGCGTGTCAGATTGCTCTTTCCATGGAGATAGCATCAAAGAATGCTCGGGAATTTCATCCTGTGCCAGTGATAGTAACACACTTGAGGGGAGCTTAAAAAAAAAACTGGAAAATGGGCTTTCAAATGGCAGATAAAATTTACACAGAGAATTGTGAAGTGATACAATTTGGGAGGAAGAATAAGGAGAGGCCATCTAAATGAAATGTTACAATTCTAAAGTGGGTGCAAGAACAAAGAGACAATGTACACCAATCTTACAAGGTTTGAAAAGGCTGCTAAGAGAAAACAGGACACTTGGCTTTATTAATAGAGACATAGAGTAAAAGCAAATAAGTTATGATAAACCTTTATAAAATACTGGGTCTGAATGGCCTACTCCTGTACCTCCACAGAAAGCTTCCATTCCAGGTTTACACACACTCGTCAGGATCACTCTCCACAGATCCCACCACTCCATGCAAGGATATCTCCCTCACGATCAGATCACAGGTCCTTAGTCCTACCACATCCAGTCATGAATGATGGTGGACAGATGAGATGAGGAGGCTCCAAAAACATCCCCATCCTCAATGATGCTGGAGCCAAAGCTGAAGCATTTCTAACAATCTTCTGTCAGAAATTGCTCAGTGGATGATTCATCTCGGCCTCCTGAGGTCCCCAGCATCAGAGTTTCCAGTCTTCAGCCAATTCGATTCACTCCACATGATAGCAAGAAACAGATGAAGGCACTCGATACAGCAAAAACTATGGGCCCTAACAACATTCCGGTTCTAGTACTGAAGACTTGTGCTCCATAACTAGCTGCACTCTCAGCCAAGCTGTTCCAGTAGAGCTACAACACAGGCATCTACTGGACAATGTGGAAAATTGCCCAAGTGTGCCCTCTCCATAAAAAAAATCAGGACAAATGCAATCTGACCAATTGCCGCCCCATCAGTCTACTATCAATCATCAGCAAAGTGATGGAAGATGTCATCAACAGTGCGATCAAGCACCGCACACTTAGCAATAATCTGATCATCGATGCTCAGTTTAGGTTCTGCCACGGTCTCTCAGCTCCAAGCAAATACTAGCAGGTAGAGTATAATGTGGGAAAATGTGAGGTTATCCACTTTGGTAGGAAGAATGGAAAAGAAAAATATTACTTAAATTGCAAGAGACTACAGAATGCTACGGTGCAGAAGGATCTGGGTGTCCTTGTACATGAATCACTAAAAGTTGGCATGCAGGTAGAGCAAATAATTAGGAAGGCAAATGGAATGTTACCTTTTATTTCAAGGGAATGGAGGACAAAAGTAGAGAAGTCTTGCTGCAAATGTACAGGGGTGTTGGTGAAAACACACCTAGAGTACCGTGTACAGTTTTGGTTTCCTTATTTAAGGAGGGATATCCTTGCAGTGGAGGCAGTTCAGAGAAGGTTCACTGGATTGATTCCTGTGATGAAGGGGTTGTCTTATGAGGAGAGTTGAGCAGGCTGGACCTGTACTCATTGGAACTGAGAAAAAATGATAGGTGATCGTATTGAGACATATAAAATTCTGAGGGGGCTTGACGGGGTAGATGCTGAGAGGATGTTTCCCCTCATGGTGGAATCTAGACCTCAGGGACACGGTTTCAGAATTAGGGGTTTTCCATTTAAGAAGGAAATGAGGCCGAATTTCTTCTCTCAGAGATTCATTAATCTTTGGAATTCTCTAGCGCAGAGAGCAATAGAGGCTGGATCATTGAATGTCTTCAAGACTGAGTTCGACAGACTTTTATCTACCAGGAAGTCAAGGGTTATGGGGAGCAGGAAGAAAGTGGGAGTGAGGCCATGATCAGGTCAGCCATGATCCTATTGAATGGCGGAGCAGGCTCAAGGGGCAAAATGGCCTACTCCTGCTACTATTTCTTCTGTTCTTCTGTTCTTATAACCTCATTGCAGATTGGTTCAAACAGAGACGAATGAGTGGAATTCCAGAGGAGAGGTGAGAGTGATTGCCCTTGAGTGAGTGTGGCATCAAGGATCCCTAGCAAAATTGAAGTCAATTGGAATCGGGGGAAAACTCTCCACTTGGTGGAGTCGTACCTCGCACAAAGCAAGATGGTTGTGGTTAGTGGAGGCCAATCATCTCAGCCCAGGACATTGCCTCAGGAGTTTCTCAGGGTAGTGTCCTAGGTCCAGACATCCTCAGCTGTTTCATTGTTGACTCAGAAGAGTCAGAAGCGGGAATGTTCCCTGCTGATTCACAATTCCTCAGATACTGAAGCAGTCTGTGCCCACAAGCAGCAAGACCTATACAACATTCTCAGCTGATAAGTGACAAGCAACCTTCTGGCCACACAAGTGCTAAGCAGTGAATATCTCTAATGAGAGAAAATCAAACCATCCACCTTTTGATATTCAGCAGCATTACCATCGCTGAATCCCTCACCATAAACATCTTGGGGGTTACCATTGACCAGAAACTAAACTGGACCAGTCACATCTATGCTGCGGCCATAAGCGTAGGTCAGAGATTGGGAATTCTGCAGCAAGTATCTCACCTCCTGATACACCAAAACCTGTCCACTATCTACAAGGCACAAGTCAGGAGTGTGATGGAATACACCTCACTCAACAACACACAAGAAGCTCAACACCATCCAGGACAAAGCATCCCACTTGATCAGAACCTAACCCACCACCTTAAACATTCACTTCCTCCACCACCAGTACACAGTGGCTGCAGTGTGTACCATCTCCATATGAACTGCAGTAACTTGCCAAGTCTCCTTCAACAGCACCTTCCAAGCCCGTGACCACTACCACCTCGAAGGACAAGGGCAGCAGATGCATGGGAACTCACTACCTGCAGGTTCCCCTCCAAGTCACTCACCATCCTGACATGGAACTATATCGCCATTTCGTCGCTATTGTTGGGTCACAATCCTGGAAGTCCCTCCCCAACAGCACTGTGGGTGTTCCTACACCATATGGACTGCAGTGGTTCAAGAAGGCAGCTCACCACTACATTCTCAAGGGCAATTAGGGATGGGTAATAAATGCTAGACTTATCAGCGATACTCGCGCCCAAAAATGAATAAAAACCAAATCACTCTCCAAAGATTCCCCACAATTCAGGCTGGGACATTTACTTCAGGAGCACAGAGCTTTATATAACTACAACATGAGTTCCAATCTTCAGATTCCATTAGCCTTTCACATTATTTTCTACCAGTCCACTAGCTTTTAGTGATTCAGCACTCGGGTCTCTGCTTCTCCAGTTTCTAACATCTCACCATTTATAAAAAACACTCTGATCTATCTTTGGTAGGTACTAGATGACCCCTCATTTTAAACTCCATCTGCCAAAGCATTGCTCACTCACTTAATCTATCAAGAAGATTTGAAAATAAATTTCTTGCCAAAGGATAATGTTCTGCTTCTGCTCCCTCGCCGTTTGCTTTTCCCGTTAGTCTTTCATTTGGTGTAAATCCAGAGAAAGTAAAGATGGAAGGAAGGGAGGGAGGGAAAAATCTTCCTCCTTTTCGTGATCCCAATTTGATCTTCATTCCAGTCCAATTTGGGTGAAGAATTCCAATTGTCTGTCTCAATTTTAATAAAGTATAAACAATTCTGGAATCACCTTCTCGATATTGACAAGAACAGGTTTCCAGGCCGACTTAACACAAAATTTCCCCCCCTGGAAACAACAATGCACTAGACAGTTCATAAACTGACAACAAGGATGGGATTTGAACCCACGCGCGCGAAGCACAATGGATTAGAAATCCATCATGTTAACCTCTCCGCTACCTTGTCAACTGTTTTGGCGTAATGGTCACCTTCAGCTCAGATCCTGACTGTGCAGCCAGATGTGCAATGATGGAAATGTAGCTTCTGTAAGTGAATGAAATTTCCATCACATCAGGTCATGGCCTGTTTGGAATGGAGCGGTGTGAAACATTCCAGACCATGTCCAACACGTTTCTACTCAGTGTGAAAACTCACCACGGAAAGACTGGAACATACAAACATTTGATCACACCATGATTAACATCACTCAGGCATCTGAACCATTAGGTCACTGACGAAGTCATGATGACTTCTAATTTCTCATGAAATGACGACTGAACTGACTGGAAGAATTGCTTTAACTCCACATGATCAGAGAGACACAGCCTCAGCCGACTTGTCAGGTGGCGTAAACAGATATTACTGCTTCTGATCTTCACCAGAACAGAGAGTGAGATGTAACATTGATCATCAAACAGAATATGAGAGAATACAACAGAATAAAACACATGGAGAGACACTGTGGAATAACACCTAGATTTGACTGGAATGTTGAATTTTAATTGGAATGGATAAAACACCAGAAACAACTGATTAAATTGGGATTCTCATCATTATATTGATCTGGGACAGAAAAGAGAGACTGATAGAAAGAAGGGAAGAAGGAAGAAAAGAAAGGATGGAACTGTTTACTTTTTTCAGTTTTTTCACTTGCCCATCAAAGCTGGATAAAAAGGTTGCAAATAACAGGGAATTTCACCAAAAAGGGAGATTAAATGCTGCCGAAACCTTGGATTGAAGGATGCCCCAACAGATCACCTGTTTAACTGTCTCCTCACTGGGGGATTTCAATCAGTGAGCAATATTATTCACTACTTTTTTTGTGAAATGAACCCAGAACTGTCACTTGGAATTAATATCTGTGTTCCAACTCCTGAATAATAAAATTGTGAGTTTCTCAATATTTTCTGGACACATTTCCTGCTGAAAGAACTAAGAACTCTTTTCTAATTTACACAATACTATATACACACTCATCAAGCCTCCTAAGCTGGCATCCTTGGTGCTGCTCTCTCTTCTCCCAAACCTCATGTCATGTGACTGTTACATCATCACTCTGACAGTGGGAGGGGTTGATCCCACTGTCTTCAGCATTAACCCTTTACATTCTTATGCTACACTGTCTGTCCAAAAAATGGTTAGAGAACTTCCTTCATTTATCGAAACACCAACAGCTGCCAGTTGTAAATCAACTCAAACCCATCAGAGAGAGAGAGAGAGAGAGAGAGACTGTCAGAGAACTTCCTGCATCCAGTCCTGACCCTGTCACACTCAGCAGCTGCTCACCCAGACCCCACTCTCATCAACACTGAATACTGTTACCGAGACCCTTCAAATAATGTTTATAAAAGGCGGAAACATTCAAAGTTCATCGCAGCTGGACTGAATAGAACAAAGTTTAATATCTTTTCACCGTCACTCGGTGACCACATGAGAGACAGTCCTTAAATCAGTCGTATAAATTATCAGCTGTAAGAATGTTTGTCATTGGGTTGAATAATTTCTGTGTGAGAAATATTCCAGCATCATAAACCAGGGGAATGTGCTGACTGAGCTGTGTCTTCACCTCTTCTGGTCAGTCGGACAGTTCACCCTTCATTCTGCTCTGATTCGATTTCCCCAAGCGGATCTTCAGATTCTCAAATAGTCATAGAGTCGTACAGCATAGAAACAGGTCCTTCGGCCCACCGCATCCATGTCGACCATAATGCCTATCTATACTAATCCCACCTGCCTGCATTAATTTCATATCCCTCTATGCCTTGCTCATTCAAGTACCTGTCCAGATGCCTCTTAATTGTCACTACTGTTCCTGCCTCCACCACCTCCTCAGGCAGCTCATTCCAGATACCCACGATTCTTTATGTGAAAAATTTACCCCTTTGATCCCCTTTAAACCTCCTCCCTCTCACCTTAAATCTATGCCCTCTAATTTTAGTCACCCCTCCTATGGGAAACAGACTCTGGATATCTATGCTATCTATGCCTCTCATAATTTTATATACCTCTATCATGTCTCCTCTCAGCCTCCTTCGCTCCAGGGAAAACAGACCCAGCCTGTCCAATCTCTCTTGATAACTCAAGCCCTCCAAACCAGGCAACATCCTTGTGATTCTTTTCTGCACCCTTTCTAGCTTAATCACATCTTTCCTGTAATGCGGCAACCAGAACTGCACACAGTACTCCAAATATGGCCGAACCAACGTTATGTATAACTGTAACATGACGTTCTAACTCTTGTACTCAATGCCTCGGCTAATGAAGGCAAGCATGCCATACGCCCTCTTCACCACCCTGTCTACCTGTGTTGCCACTTTCAGGGAACTATGTACTTGCACACCAAGGTCTCTCTGCTCAACAACACTCCCCAGAGCCCTGCCATTCACTGTATATGTCCTGCCCTGGCTTAACTTCACAAAATGCATCACTTCACACTTGTCTGCATTAAATTCCATTTGCCAAGCCCTTGTCCACTTTCCCAGTTGATCTATATCCTGTTGTAACCTTAGACAACCTTCTTCACTGTCCACTATACCACCAATTTCGGTGTCTTCTGCAAACTTACTAATCATGCCCCTTACATTCACATCCAAGTCATTAATATATATGAAAAACAACAGGGGGTCCAGCACCGATCCCTGCGGCACACCACTGGTCACCGGCCTCCAATCTGAAAAACAACCGTCCACTACCACACTCTGCCTCCTATCACCAAGCCAATTTTGCATCCAATTTGCTAGCTCATCCTGGATCCCATTTGTTCGAACCTTCTGGACCAGCCTACCAAGTGGGACCTTGTCAAAGGCCTTGCTAAAGTCCATGTAGACAACATCCATCGCCCTGCCCTCGTCAATCCTCTTGGTCACTTCCTTGAAAAACTCAATCAAATTCGTGAGACATGATTTCCCACGCACAAAGCCATGCTGACTATCGCGAATCAGACCATGCCTTTCCAGAAGCATATAAATTCTGTCCCCTGTACTCCTCGAGTGAGTCGCTCGATCCCAGCTGCCTATACCTGACATATGCCTCCTTCTTTGTCCTGACCATACCTCAATATCACTCGTCAACCAAGGTTCCCTAAACTTGTCAGCTTGCCCTTCCATCTAACAGGAACATGCCTGCCCTAAACTCTTCCTATCTCATTTTTAAAAGCCTCCCACTTACCTGCAAACAGCCTCTCCCATTCAACTTTTGAGAGTTCCTGTCTGATGCCATCGAAATTAGCCTTCCCCCAATTTAGGACTTCAACCTGAGGACCAGTCCTATCCTTTTCCAGAACTATCTTGAAGCTAATAGAGTTATGGTCACTGGTCCCAAAGTGCTCCCCCACTGACACATCAACCACCTGCCCAGCCTCATTTCCTAAGGGGAGGTCGAGTGTAGCCCCTTCTCTGGTAGGGCCATCCATATACTGCTTCAGAAAACTATCCTGGACACATTTAACAAATTCTTCCCCATCTGATCCCTTAGCACGAAGGCAGCCCAGTCAATATTAGGGAAGTTAAAATCACCCACTATTACAACCCTATAATTCCTACACCTATCTGTGATTTCCCTACGTATATGCTCCTCCACTTCCCTCTGACTATTGGGGGGCCTATAGTATAATCCCATCAAAGTGATCACCCTTTTCTTATTTCTAACTTCTACCCACAGGTCCTCGCTGGACATTCCCCCCGGATATCCTCTCTAAGTACTGCCGTGATGTCCTCCCTAATCAATAGTGCAACTCTCCCTCATCTCTTACCTCCACCTCTGTCACGCCGAAAGCTTCGGTACCCAGGAACATTGAGCTACCACTCCTGTCCATCCCTCAACCACGTTCCCGTAATAGCTACAATATCACAATCCCATGTACCGATCCATGCTCTGAGTTCATCTGCCTTACCTGTCAGGCTTCTTTCATTAAAGTAAATGCAGTTTAGCCTACCAGACCTTCCACGCTCCCTGTCCTGCCCCTGCCCAGCCTGCCTACTGGACTTGCTTGCTTTAACCTCTACATTTGCCTCAACCATCTCATCTGAGAGATTACTACTTTAGATCCCACCCCCTGCAAGACTAGTTTAAACCCTCCTGAGTAGTACTAGCAAACCTCCCTGCAAGGATATTGGTCCCCCTCCAGTTCAGATGCAACCCATCCTTCTTGTACAGGTCACCTCTGCACCAGAAGAGATCCCAATGATCGAAGTAGCTGAAGCCCTCCCGCCTTCGCCAGTCTTCAGCAACGCATTCATTTGCCTTATCCTCCTATTCCTACCCTCACTATCACGTGGAATAATCCTGAGATTACAACCCTAGAGGTCCTGCTTTTTAACCTTCTGCCTAACTCCCTATATTCACTTTGCAGGACCTCATCTCTCTTCCTGCCTATGTCGTTAGTACCAATATGGACCACGATCTCTGGCTGCTCACCTTCCCCTTTCTGAATGTCCTGCAGCCGCTCCGAGACATCCTTGACCTTAGCACCAGGGTGGCAACATACCATCCTGGAGTCTCGTTTGTGACCACAGAAACGCCAAACTGCACCCATTACTATCGAATCCCGATCAGTATAGCTCTTGCAACATTTTTCCTCCCCTGCTGTGCAGCAGAGCTCTCCGTGGTGCCACAAACTTGGCTGTTGCTGCTTTCCCCTGGGAGGTCATCCCCCCGCAACAGTATCCAAAGCGGTATATCTGTTTGAGAGGTGGATGGCCACAGGGGACTCCTGCACTACCTGCTCCTCCGTCTGGTGGTCACCCATCTCTTTTCTGCCTGTGCAGCCATTACCTGCATTGTGACCACCTCACTAAACATGCTATCCACAACGTCCTCAGCATCGCGGATGCTCCACAGTGAATCCACCTGCAGCTCCAGTTCCGTAATGCGGGTAGTCACTAGCTGCAGCTGGATACACTTCCTGCAGACATGGTCACCAGGGACACTGGAAGCGTCCCTGATTTCCCTCAAAGCGCAGGAGGAGCATATCATGGGGCTGAGCTCTCCTGTCATGACTTACCCTTAGGTTAATTAGTTACTACCTTCATTAAAAAATACTAATTATACTAGGGTAATTGTTCTACCCACTTCAATCTAAAGTCCTTAAAAAAAAAAAACACTTTAGTAGTACTCACCTTATCACCAGAGGATTTTTTTTCCAACAAAAAAAACAACTTTCCCCTTATTTTTTAAGATATTCAAACAGCTGCTACTTACCAAGCAATCGGCTTGCAGCTCTCCTCTGATGTCACTGTTTGCCTTTTTTGTTCAATATTCCGGCGCATTGGAAGAGGTTCGACTGCTCTCCGCTCCCGGAAGGGAAGAGACTGGACCTTGATCCTCGGGGTCAATTTACAGGCTCCGCTCCCGGTGTTCCCCCCACAGGTCCGCTCTGCTCCTCGCCTCTCCGCTCCCGGAAGGTAAGAGACTGGGCCTCGATCCTCGGGGTCGATTTACAGGCTCCGCTCCCGGTGTTCCCCCCACAAGTCCGCTCTGCTCCTCACCTCTCCACTCTTGGAAGGTAAGAGCAAATCTGGACACTGGGTTTTCTTATTTAGTTCCTTTCGATTTTTCTTGCTCCTGAATGATAATATATTCCAACCTTGGATCAACCTTGCCCTGTCTCCCAGTCTCGGTTAAAAGTGACACATAACGGCACCAACACTCTGAAACATACAACATGGTCACACTCTGCTTCAGTGAGATTAATGCTGAAGCAATTTCCATGTCGAATGCGATTGTGAACAAATTTCTTTCGAGGAAATTGTGGCTGATTGAGTATTTGCACTGAATTTCTGTGCAAGAAGCGACAGTTTCAAACAGCCATTCCCAAATCACTTCCTTCACAAAGACAAAAACTGTGCTGTCTTAACGTGTGACTCAACTTCACAAACAAATCTGAACTCGAAGTTCAGGAGAAGACAGAGAAGTGAATAATTGACAGTGTAATCTTTGAATCATAATTTTCTGTTTCTTCGCTGAAGTGAGGCTCAACCCGAAGACACGCGAGATTATGGAAATCTACAAATTTGGAATGAGAAAGCATAAAGTAGTGAAACAGTTGGTGAGTACATTGTGGCACTGAATAATTTATCACTACAGGGCAACTTTGACACATTCTTAGACCGTACATTATGAGACAGATTTGTGCTATCTTGGCGGATGAGAAAAGATACCAAACGCACAAAATCCCACATTTGAGCGAGCGTGTAAGATTGCTCTTTACATGGAGATAGCATCAAAGAATGCTCGTGAATTGCGTCCTATGCCAGTGACAGTAACACACTTCAGAGGAACTTAAACACACTGGTAAAATGGGCTTTCACATAACAGATAACATTTTACACAGAGAAGTGTGAAGTGATACAGTTTGGGAGGAAGAATGAGACAATGTACACCAATCTTTTTTGATCAAGGTTTGAAAAGGTTGCTCAGAGCAAACAGGACACTTGGCTTTATTAATAGAGGCATAGAGTAAAAGCAAATACGTTATGCTAAACCTTTATAAAACACTGGGGCTGAATGGCCGACTCCTGCACCTCCACAGAAAGCTTCCACTCCAGTCTCAGACACACTTGTCAGGATCACTTTCCATACATCCCACCACTCCACGCACGGATATCTCCCTCAGGATCAGATCACAGCTCCACAGTCCTGCCACATCCAGTCGTGAATGGTGGTGGATAATTAAATAACTAACAAGATGAGGAGGCTCCAAAAACATTCACATCCTCAATGATGGTGGTGCTGAGCACGTCAGTGCAAAAGATGAAGCTGAAGCATTTGCAACCATCTTCAGTCAGAAATATTAAGTGGATTTGATCTGTGCTAATTTCAGCTCCTCATGCTCGCTGGTGCCTTGGTTCTCTGGTGCTAATTTCAGAGTAAATCATGCAGCTTGACAATTGGAGCCAAAGAAAAAGACACAGGAGAGGTTGAAAGTGCCAAAACCTGGGATTGAATCAAGAACTGTTTAACTGTTAGTACAGCACGAACTCAACAAAGCTATTTCAACAACACACTAAAGCCACCATTCTGTCACTGCTTTGGAAGACAATATATACATTAAAGTGTTTGTAAAAAGTTACAGAACACAACGTGTGAGTAATATTCCCCATTGTTATCTCAGTACTGATGGATTGTGAAGTGGGAGACAGCCAGAAGTCCCACTGAGCAGCACTGACCCTGAGCTGTGAGTGAAATGAGATAAAGTTCAATCTTTAGCAGAAAGATTCTGGAGAGAGGTAAGAGTCCTGAATCAAGGAAAGACTTTCTGACATAATAAAAGCCAAATACTGCAGATGCTGGAAATCTGAAATAAAAACAAAAAGTGCTCGAAATATTCAGTAGGTCTGGCAGCATCTGTGGAGAGAGAAACAGAGAAAACATTTCAGGTCTGTGACCTTTCATCAGAACAGACAAAGGTTAAAAAAGAATTAGGTTTTAAACAAGTGAAGGGGAGGGGTGTGTGGGAGAGAACAAAGGGGAAGGTGTTTGATAGGGCAGAGGGCAGGAGAGATTAAATAACAAAGCTGTCCTGGGACAAAGGCAAAGAGTGTGTTAATGCTTGTGGTTGCCTGACACCAGTCATGCTCTGAAGTTATTGAACTCAATGTTCAGTCCACAAGGCTGTAGAGTGCTGAATCGAAAGCCAGGTGCTGCTCCTCGAGCTTGCGTTGATGTTCACTGGAACACTGGAACAGGCCAAAGACAGAAATGTTGACATGAGAACAGGGGGGAGTGTTGAAATGGCAAGCAACCAGAAGGTCAGGGTCATGCTTTCGCACTGAGCAGAGGTGTTCCACCTAATCTGCGTTTGGTCTCCCCAGTTTAGAGGAGACCGCATTGTGAGCAGTGAATACAGTATACATAATTGAAAGAAGTACAAGTAAATCGCTGCTTCACCTGAAAAGAGTGTCTCGGGCTTTGGATAATGAGCAGAGAGGAGGGAAAAGGGCAGGTATTATATCTCCTGCGATTGCATGGGAAGGTGCCTTGGGAAGGGGACGAGGTGTTGGGGTAATGGAGGAGTGGACCAGGGTGTTGTGGAGGGAACAATCCCAGCAGAATGCTGACAGGGGAGGGGAGGATGCGTTTGGTGGTGGCATCACGCTGGAGGTGGCGGAAATGGTGGAGGATGATCCTTTGGATGTGTAGGCAGGTGGGGTGGAAAGTGAGGACAAAGGGAACCCTGTCGCAGTTCTGGGAGGGAGGGGAAGGCGGAGGGCAGAGGTTGAGGGTCCTGTCAACTACACTGGGAGGGGGCCGGGGCGGGGGGGGGGGGGGGGGGTTGGTAGTTGAAATCTGATGAAGTTGTTGAATTTAATTTCAAACACTCCTTGAACTCTCTGCCGATGAAGTCTGAAAAAGGGAAGAACAACCACACAACAAGGGTCTCAAATCCAAGACCCTGAGATTAAAAGTCTCATGCTCTACCAACTGAGCTAACAAGACCTGATACAGTACTTCTACTCTGTCTGTTATTGGACGGATGCAGCTGTTGGCTCCACCCCAAGGGCGGGAGTTTGTTCCACCAACCATGAAGCAGCTTCCCATCAATTCCCCAGATTATCAGTAATCCACTTCCAGAAGCCCCAAAGTGTGATATATTCCTCTCACTCATCAATAATAAAACTGAAATCTTTTTACCTTCCAAATGCTGCCATCTATTTTGTCAGTATTTATTTCCCTCTCCTTTTTATTTAGTTCATGCATTCCTTAGGAATTTGTTTTCCAATTATTTCTGAGGGAAGAAATGAACAGATCTGGCAGCTCAAAACTGGGCATCCATGAGGCACTGTGGGCCATCAGCAGCAGCAGAATTGTATTTAAACACAATATGTTACCTCATGGCCTGACATATCCCTCACTCTACCATTACTATCAAGCCAAGGGAACAATAGTGGTTCAATGAAGTGTGCAGGAGGGCATGTCAGGAACAGCACCAAGCAGACCTAAAAATGAGGTGTCAACCTGGTGAAGCTACAACACAGGATTACTTGCATGTCAAACAGTGGAAGCAGCATGCAATAGACAGAGCTAAGCGATCTCACAACCAACAGATCAGATCAAAGCTCTGCAGTCCTGTCACATCCAGTCCTGAATGGTGGTGGATAATTAAACAATTAACAGGAGGTCAAGGCTCCACAAATATTCCCATCCTTAATGATAAGGGAGACCAGCATATCAGTGCAAAATACAAGGTTGAATCATTTGCAACCACCTTCAGCTAGAAGTGCCAAGTTGATGATCCATCTCGGCCTCCTCCTGAGGTCCCCAGCATCACAGATGCCAATCTTCAGCTAATCCAATTCACTCCACATGATATTTGCAGCGATTCAAGAAGGCAGCTCACCACCACCTTCTCAAGGGCAATTAGGGATGGCGCCCATATCCCATGAATGAATAAAAAAAAATCAAGAAATGGCTGAAGGCTCTGGATACTGACAACATCCCGGCTGTAGTGCTGAAGACTTATGCTCCAGAACTAGCCATGCCACCAGCCAAGCTGTTCCAGTACAGCTCCAACACTGGCATCTACCCGGCAATGTGGAATATTGCCCAGGTGTGTTCTGTACACAAAAAGCAGGACAAATCCAACCCGGTCAATTACTGCCCCATCAGCCTCCTCTTGATCATCAGTAAAGTGATGGAAGGTGTCGTTGACAGTGCTATCAAGCAGCACTTACTCAGCAATAACCTGCTCTTCATTGCTCATTTTGGGTTCAGCCAGGGCCACTCAGTTCCTGACCTCATTATGGCCTTGGCCCAAATATGGGCAGAAGAGTTGAATTCAGTAGGTGAGGTGAGGTGACAGTGACTGCTCTTGCCAAGAGCATCAAGGAGCCCTTGCAAAATTGAAGTCAATTTTAATCAGGGGAAAACTCTCCACTAGTTGGAGTCATACATCGCGCAAAGGAACATGGTGATGCTTGTTGGTGGTCAATCATCTCGGTCCAAGAACATCACTCAGGACTTCCTCAGGGTAGTGTCCTAGGCCCCAACCATCTTCAGCTGCTTCCTCAATGACCTTCCCTCTGTAATAAGGTCAGAAGTGGGGATGTTCGCTGATGATTGCAAAATGTTCTGTCGCATTAACATCTCCTCAGATACTGAAGCAGTCCAAGTCCACATGTAGAAAGACCTGGACAAAATTGGGCTTGGGCTAACAAGTGGCAAGTAACATTCACGCCACAAAAATGCCAGACAATGACCATTTCCAACAAGAGAGAATCTAACCATCTCCCCTTGATATTCAATGACATTACCATTGCTGAATCCTTCACTATCAACATTCTGGGGGTTACCATTGAGCAGAAACTGAATTGGATCAGCCATATAAATAGAATAGCTACAAGAGCAGGTCAGAGGCTGGAAATTCTGCTGTGACTGACTCACCATCTACAAGGCACAAGTCAGGAGTGTGATGCAATACTCCCCACTTGCCTGGATGAGTGGAGCTCCAACAACACCAAAGAAACTCAACACCGTCCAGGACAAAGCAGCTCGTTTGATCAGCACCTCATCCACGACTTTAAATATTCATTCCCTGCACCACCAGTGAACAGTGGCAGCAGTGTGTGCCATCTACAACATGCACTGCAGCAACTCACCAAGCCTCCTTCAACAACACCTTCCAAACGCCCGACCTTGAGAACCTGGAAGGACATTGAATGAATGGGAACACCACCATCTGCAAGCTCCCCTCCAAGCTACACACCATCTTGACTTGGAACTATATCACCGTTCCTTCACTGTCACTTGATCAAAATCCTGGAACCCCCTTCCCAACAGCACTGTTGTTTTACGTACAACACATGGACTGCAGTGGCTCAAATAAGCTGCTCACCACCACCTTCGCAAGGGCAATTAAGGATCGACAATAAAGGCTGCGTTTGCTGACAACACAACCACTAGGTGGCACAACTCGCTTTCTCCCCCTCCTTCGCACCGGCCGCTTCCACCCTCCGCAGTCGCTCACTCCAGACCTCACTGCTCCCCCCACTTCCCTGGACGATTGTCCCCCGATCGCGTCACCCCATTCTCTGGTCGCTGGCTCACTCCCCACCCCCCCTCCCCTCCAGCCGCTAGCTCTATGCTGCGCTGCTTCCCTTCTCTCGGCCACTTGCTCCCACGTTTGTCCAGTCTCCACGCGCCGCCCGAAGAAGTAAGGTGGGCTGCAAAGTGTGACGTAGGAGCGAGTAGTGAGTGGCCTAGAGGAGGGAAGTGGCACAGCCTAGAGCTAGCAGCTGGAGCGGGGATTGGGAGGTTGAGAGAGAGCAGCCAGAGAGCTCGATGACGCGAGCGGGGAACGATCGGCCAGGGGAGCATCGAGGTGTGGAGCGAGCAGCTGATAGAAGGAAGCGTCGAGGCCTGGAGCGAGTTGCCGAGGGGGGAGAGCTCCAGCCTCAAAGTCTCCTATTCAGCCGCTTCCTCCAGCTGAGTGAGGGGCTGGATACCCGATGCCGCTTTAGCGCACATGAGCGAAGATGGACCATGCGCGGATATGCGATGCTGTTGGCGCTGCGCAATGACATCATCCTGCGCATGTGCCACTTAATCCTGGCAAGATGTAGCTGTGCCTATGAGCAGCTTGGCACAGTCCGATGATGTCAGCGGGCCGCTGCATTGACAGGAATCACATTGTGTCAGCAGTGCCCACATCCCATGAAAGAATAAAAAAGAGGTTTACCACAATGGTAGCAGGGTGAGGGATTTCAGTTATGTGGAGAGATTGGAGAAGCTGGGGTTGTTCTCCTTGCAGCAGAGAAAATTCAGAAGAAATTTGACACATTTGTTCAAAATCATGAAGTTCTTTAATAGTTTAAATAAGGAGAAACTGTTTCCAGTGGTAAAAGGGTCAGTAAGCAGAGGACACAGATATCAGGTGATTGGCAGAAGCACCAGAGATGACATGAAGAACCATTGTTTACACTGCAATGTGTTGTGATAAAGAAAGAAAAGACTTGCATTTATATAGCACCTTTCAAGACCACTGGACATATCAAAGCACTTTGTAAACAATGAAATACTTTTGAAGTGTAATCACTGTTGTAATGTCAGAAATGCAGCAGCTGATACCCACAAACAGCAATGTGATAATGACCAACTGATCTGATTGAGAGGCAAATATTGATCACAACAGAGTGAATAATTGATGCGTCAGTTTCTGTATCTGAAATGTGACTTAGATCTGCTGTTATTAACCGAGGCAGCGCTGCAGAAGGATATGTTAATAATCTCTCACTAATCAACTGCAAACAGTCAGAATGTATAACTGTGAACAGCACTTTCTGCAATGTCAGGGCTGGAAAATTGAGGGAGGGAGAGACACTGTCAGTATCTGAGTGTATACAGCACTGTACAGAGAAAGAGCCAATATACCGGGGCTGAGACACAGTGCATCTTTTCACATTTAATCACAATAATATCCACAGTCAGGAATTGAAAAGGATGAAAAACCAAATAACAAGAGCAAAAGTAAGAAAACTAAGCAATTATAGATTAGCTGATAAGCTTTCACTGTGTTACCTGGTAGTCTACTGTTTTATATTCAATGCTCTCTCCACTGTGGCCAGGGAATGATTTCTTCTCAAGGGCTGAATATTAACAAAACTTCTTAGAATTTAAAATCTTTCAAAATTAATTCCATGGAGCTAATGGGGAAAAGTCAAATAACTGCATCAATTACAGGAGAGCTGGTTGGTGATGACGTGGATGTGTCTGCAGTGTGCAGGACCAGACTGTTTCGAAAGATTCACAATGAATGTTCCACCCTTTATTTGGAACAGTAAAACTGATCGTGGACAATGGTTATTCTGGTTGCAGCAACCTGAAGATTTAACTCATTAACACCCTGCTTTAGGGGAATCGAGAAAGCATAACACCCAGCTCTGTCAGTTAGTGTGCTTGTTTGCGAACCCACAATTTGTTGGTTCAAGCACTTAAAAGGATGAGGCATTATTAACTTAAACTCTTCTACATCTGCTATATTACTCTTGCTGTTGATTCTTCAAAGCTAAGGTTAATCAAGACTTTCTTTGTGAAATCCATGCTGACTGTGTTTTATTATATTTTCATTTTCATATGTATTTTCTACTTTTGGGGATTACAGGATATTGTCATTTTTTATTGATGTTATTTTTATTTATTGCATTTATTGCCCATCCCTAATTCCCTGGAGAAGGTGGTGGTGAGCTGCCTTCTTGAACCACTGCAGTCGATGTGGTGCTGTTAGGAAGGGAGATCCAGGATTTTGACCCAGCCACAGTGAAGGAACGGTGATATAGTTCCAATTCCAGGATGGTGTGTGGCTCAGAGGGGAACTTGCAGGTGGTGGTGTTCCCATGCATCTGCTGCCCTTGTCCTTCTAGGTGATAGAAGTCATGGGTTTGGAAGGTGCTGTGTAAGGAGGCTTGCTGCGTTGCTGCAGTGCATCTTGTGGATGGTACACGCTGTGTGTTGGTGATGGAGAGAGTGAATATAGTGAATGAGGCGCCAATCAAGTGGGCTGCTTTGTCCTGGATGACGTTGAGCTTCTTAAGTGTTGTTGGAGCTGCACCCATCCAGGCAATGGAGAGTATTGCATCACACTCCTGACTTGTTCCTTGTAGATAGGGGACAGGCTTTGGGGAGTCAGGAGGTGAGTTACTTGCCGCAGGATTCCTAGTGTCTGACCTGCTCTTGTAGCCATGATATTTATATGGCTACTGCAGTTCAGTTTCTGGTCAATGGTAACCCCCAGGATGTTGATAGTGGGGGATTCAGCAATCGTAATGCTGTTGAATGTCAAGGGGAGATGGTTAGATTCTCTCTTGTTTCAAAAGGTCATTGCCTGGCACTTGCGTGACTCGAATGTGAAATATCCTTATTGTAGGGTATTGTATTGTACTGTACAGTGACTACACTTGGAAAGTCCTTCATTGGCTGTAAAAGGCTTTACAAAGTCCTGTGGTCGTGAAATGCATGTGTTGCTTTTTCCATTGTTCTCAGTGTCATTTTCATCAAAAGATAGGTTTCGTGAGCACAAGGTTTAAATCAATGTTGATTCAAATAATGTAAAAGCATCTATATTCTTGCACTGTACTTAATAATAACCATCTTACCATCCTTGCAGAGTGCAATGTTTTTGACCCTGAAATTGATTCCACAATCTCAGTCCCTCAGACAATTTCAGCCCAGTTCTGATGAAAGATCACAGATCTGAAACGTTAACTCTGTTTCTCTCTCCACAGATGCTGTCAGACCTGCTGAGTATTTCCAGCATTTTCAAGAGTCTCGATTTAATGAACAGGAAACTTGTTTCAGATCAGATTGGGAGACAGTGTGAAACCACTCCATTGTACTCATGTCTGAGATTCTGAGGACAGTTGGCTGTTAGTGGAAGACATTAATTAAATGTACCTAGCAACAGCTCAGACCAATTATTATTTTACATGGTGGTGTGATGGCCATCCAGGGGTTAAAAGTCAGGATCTTGCAAGGTTTCAGTGTGCAGGAACACTAGAAGACCTCAGGGGTAAAGGCTCAGATCATCAACCAAGTTCTCCACCTGATGAGGGATCTGGACTGGACAAAGAGGACCGTGACACTTTGAGACCAAGCTCGAACAGTCCACACACCTGCTAGAGCTGTCAAGTTATATTCCCCAAGTTTGTTAAGTATAATTTTACTTCCAATTATTAAGTACTATTTGACTCTCAATAAAAGTTCTGGACTTATTAATCAAGTATCCTGTTGATTTAATTGGTTAAAGTCATGCCCAAAGAGATTGTCCACAATCGACTTTCCAGAACTGAAAGATAAGTCTGCAAGGATTGCTAATTTTACAGCCCTGTTTAAAAAGAGAGATAAACCCAGGAACGACAGACCAGTTCATCTAATGTCAGTGGTGGGCAAAGTTTTGGAGACAATTATCCAGGAGAAAATTAACTGTCACTTGGTAGAACATGGGCTAATAAAGGACAGCCAGTACAGATTGGTTAACAGAAGATTGTGTCTGAAATAATTAATGAATTAATTTCTTTGATGAAGTTTCACAGAGAGTTGACCAGGGTGGTGAGGCTGATGGTGTGTGTCTGCACTTCAAAATTGTGTTTGAAAAAGTACCATAAAATAGACTTGTTAACAAAATTTGAGCAGATGGGATTAAAGAGGCAGTGGCAGCGTGGATACAAAATTGGCTGAGAGACGGAAAGCATAAAGTAAGGTGAATGCTTGTTTTTCAGAATGGAGGGACTAATCCAGTAATGTCACTGTTGTTGCAGTGTGTGCAGTGTCTGACCCTGAGCTGTCCTAAGGAGGGGGCTGTTTGTGATGTTCCTGTGGGGTGTATTATCATCAGGGTATCTCTCTGAGCTGTCACAGGGATGGGGCAGTGTGTGAGATCCTTGTGCATGTCATGCAGGCCCACTGGCGTGTGGTTCCATCCTGATGCCAAGAAACAGAGCCCCATCTATGGGCAAAAAGTCTCACTTCCCTGTGGGTGTCTTGAGAGAGAAGAAGGCTTAGGGAGTAAACCTGGACAGTAAATCCGGAGTGGAGTCCCGGAGGCGGTTACCTGTTACTTATCAGGTAGTTTTCCAGCAACTCCTACAGCAGAGCTGGGACCAAACAGTGCTGTTTTTTTCCTTTCCTTTGGACAATACTAGCAATGCTGAGAGGGGGTCCTGATGCTCAGTGCCTCCATACTATTTGCCCAGGCCTGTGCCCTGGAGAGGACACTCCAGCTTCATGGTTAAACATCAGCAAAACATGGGAAGAAACAGTTACCGATTATAAGCTCTCACTCAATTGGTGTAGAGTATGAGCACCAGGGGTTACTTTTGACAGTGGGAGAGATCATCGCGTCTCAATGGATAACTACCACCTACTCCAAGCTGTGCAGCCGCCAGTCAGTTAGGTGCTGTCCTGCCACGACCTACCTGCTTCAATGGGTGCTTGCACCTTCGAGAGATATCTCTCAACTGGCGGATTGATAATCTATGCACCAGGCAAGACAAACTCAACAAAGAAGACACCAGTGCTTCGCATCACAAGCTGAAATGTAAGGACCATGTGTCCTGGCCTTACCGACAACCTTCTGCAGCACACACAAGACAGCTGTGATTGACAAGGAACTCACAAGGCTCAATGTGGACATTGCTGTGCTGCAAGAAACTGGACCCATTCAAAGTGGATCCCTCAAAGAGAAACACTACACCTTCTTCTGGCAGGGGAAATCCCAAGAGGCAACTCGTGAGCATGGAGTGGGTTTCACAGTAAAAAAAACACGCCACTTGCAATGAGTGAACCCTCCACAGTTGGCTCAGAGAGACTTCTTCCCCTTCACTTGTTAACAAGCGCGGGCCCAGTTAATCTCATGTGCATCTATGTCCCGACACTCACCTCCACCCCAGATGTCAAGGATCAATTCTATGAGACACTTGACACTGCCATCAGTAGAATTCCCAGCACTGAGGGACTGTATCTTCTAGGGGATTTCAACGCAAGCTTGGGTACTGACTACAGCTTGGCCAATGAGCATAGGGCACCAGGGGATTAGCAAGATGAACAAAAATGGACAGAGGTTTTGGAGCTATGCTGTCACCATGGACTCTGTGTGACGAACAGCTCCTTCCAGGTCAAGCTGTGCCACAAGGTGTCCTGGAGACATCCGAGATCATGCCACTGGCACCAGCTAGAACTTATCATCACCAGACATACCACCCTCAGCAGTGTCCTCATCACTCGCAGCTATCACAGCGCTGACCACTCCCTGGTGTGTAGCAAGGTCAGGCTTCAGCCAAGGAAGCTTCATCCATCCATGAAGAAAGGTCGTTCTCGGATCAACACTCACCGAACCACTGATCCAGAAAGGACCCAGGAGTTCCTCAACATCCTAGATCAGGCTCTTTCAGTAAACACCCAAGGCTTCAGTGCAGTGTCACAGTGGAATCATCTGCACGCCACCATCTATAACTCTGCACTCACTGTATGGGAAAAGAGATGGGAGGAATGCTGACTGGTTTGAGGCTCATTGGACTGAAATGGAGTCAGTTACTGCAACTAAGAAGAGAGCCCTCATGAACTACAAACAAGTCCCCAGCAAACAAACTCTAGATGCTCTCAGAGCTGCCAGAAACAAGTCTCTGCAGACTGCTCGGCACTGCACCAATCAATACTGGTTAAAAGTCTGCAACAGCATACAATCTGCCACTGAATCTGGGGGATGCTAGAGGGACATATGAAGGAATTCAACACACCAAGGTTCCTTAGACAGCACCTTCCATACCCGCAACCTCTACCAACTAGAAGGACAAGGCAGCAAATTCATGGGAACACCACCACCTGCAAGTTCCCCTCCAAGCCACACACTATCGTGACTTGGAACTATATCGCCTTTCCTTCATTGTTGCTGGGTCAAAATCCTGGAACTCCCTTCCTAACAGCACTGTGGGTGTACCTACCTCACACAGACTGCAGCGGTTCAAGAAGGCAGCTCACCACCACCTTCTCATGGGAATTGAGGGATGGGCAATAAATGCTGGCTTGGCCAGTGATGACCACATCACATGAATGAATAAAAAAAAATTTTGAAAGCAACGGGCCCAGCAGTAACTAAATCAGCACCTTTGAAGACAAAGACAGGGACAATCATCACTGAACCGAACAAGCAGATGGAAAGGTGAGTGGAGCATTACCTTGAACTCTACATAACGGAGAACATTGTCATTGAAATAGCTCTCAGCACCATTCCAGACTTCCCTGTCATGGAGGAGCTGGACAGCGACACCACCATAGAGCTCAACAACGCCATTGACCGTCTTGCCAGTGGTAAAGCCCCGGGAAATGATGGTATTCCACCTGGAATCATCAAAAGTGGAAAAGCAGCTCTGCTGCAGCATCTCCATGAACTTCTGTGTCTCTGTTGGAAGGGGAGATCTGCGCCTCTAAACATGCGTGATGCAAACATTGTCACCTTGTGCAACAATAAAGGTGATCGCAGTGACTGCAGAAATTACCGAGGCATCTGCTTGCTAAGTATTGTGGGGAAGGTCTTTGCTCGCATTGCTCTGACCAGATTGCAGACCCTGACATCACACATCTATCCTGAGTCTCAGTGCAGCTTCAGAGCTGGTAGATCGACAGTCGACATGATTGTCTCACTTCGGCAGTTACAGGAGAAGTACTGTGAACAGTACAGACCACTCTACATTGTCTTTATAGACATCACCAAGGCCTTCAGTCTTGTCAGCAGAGACGGACTCTTCAAACTGCTGTGGAAACTAGGCTGCCCTCCTGAACTCTTGGGCGTCATCTCTTCTTTCCACGAGAACATGCACAGTTCCGTCAGTTACAATGGAGCAACATCAGACACTTTCACGATCAGCAGTGGGGTAAAACAGGGCTGTGTCCTGGTGCAAACTCTCTTCGGAACGTAGGAGGAGGCAGTTTAACCTGTCGAGCCTGCTCTGTCATTCAATTACATCCTTGCTGATCATCTACCTCAACACCACTTTCCCGCGCTCTCCCCATCTCCCTTGATGTCATGAGGATCAAGATTTCTATCAATTTCTGTCCTGAACATGCTCAATGATTGAACTTTCACAAACCCCTGAGGTAGAGAATTCCAAAAATTCACCACCCTCTGAGTGAAGAAATTCCACCCTATCTCAGTTTTAAATGGCCTTTTAAATGAAACTTTAAGGAATACAATCCCAGTTTCCTCATAAGACAATCCCACCATCCCAGGGATTAGTCTGGTGACCCTCTGTTGCACTCCCTCTGTGGCAAGTATATCCTTCCTTAGATAAGGAAACCAAAACTGTACACAATACTCCAGCACGATCTCACCAAGGCTCTATACGATTGCAGCAAGACATCTTTACTCCTGTACTCATGACCCCTTGTGTTAAGGCCAACATACCATTTGCCTTCCTAATTGATTGCTGCACCTGCATGCGAGCTTTTAGTGTCTCATGAACAAGGACACCCAGGTCCCTTTGGACATCAACACTTCCCAACCTCTCACCATTTAAGAAATACTCTGTCTTTCTGCTTATTCTACCAAAGTGGATAACTTCACACTTTTTCACATTATATTCCATCTGTCTCTTCCTGTGGAAGAGCCTGTCACTCCAGAATTGGCCTTTATAGCCACTCCAGGCGCTGCTTCACAAACCACTGACCACCTCCAGGCGCGTATCCATTGTCTCTCGAGATAAGGAGGCCCAAAAGAAAGAAGAAAAAGAAAGAATTCCATCTGTCATTTCATTCACTTATCCTGTCCAAGTCCCCTGGAAACTTCCTTGTAACCTCCTCACAGCTCACATCCTTTACAATTGGCATATTCTTCTCCATGCTGCTATTTTAAACTTTCAGTGACTCAGATGGGGGTGTCCACCTGCATACCAGAGCTGATGACAAGCTGTTCATCTTGGCAAGACTGCGCACCAAGACCAAAATGAGTCAGTTCTTGGTCTGTGAGTTGCTGTTTGCTGATGACGCTGTGCTGACATCCCATAATGAAGTTCATTAACAGCAGCTTGTATATCGGTTCTCCCTGGCCTGCAACGAGTTTGGACTGACGATCAGCATCAGGAAGATCAAAGTTATGGGCCAGGCCGTAGAGACTCCACTTTCCATCAACATCGACAACCTCACTTTGGAGGTTGTCAACAGCTTCACAGACCTTGGATCAACAATCACCAGCAATCTGTCCCTTGACACTGAAATCAGCACCAGGATTGTCAATGCTGCAGCTGTCATGTCAAAGTTGAGAAGACGAGTGTGAACCAACAGCAAACTGATCGAAAATACAAAGCTCCGCGTGTAACAGGCTTGTGTTCTCAGCATCCTCCTTTATAGTAGAGAAGCATCAACAACTTTTCCAAGCCAAGAAAAGCAGCTGAACAGCTTCCACCTCCGCTGTCTCAGATGGATATTGGGCATCTCCTGGCAGGACAGAGTGCCGAATGCGGAAGTACACCAGCGTGCAGGGATCTGCAGCATGTTTGCCCTCTTGAGTCAGCAGTGACTCTGTTGACTGGGTCATGTGTGCTGAATGGATGACGGTCGCTTTGCCAAGGACAAGCTCTTTGGTGAGCTTGCTATCAGCACGAGACCAACAGGTCACCTACGTCTGTGATCCAAGGACATCTGCAAAGCGAGATCTCAAGCTGACTGGGATTGGAGTCGATGCATGGGACATCCTTCCTGCTGACTGGAATTCCTGGAGAAAGGCATTCAGGAAGACCATGGGAAAATCAGAGGACAAAAGAAATGACCAGATGGTGGGAAAGAGAGCTCAGAGGAAGGAAAAATTATCAGTCGACCTCGGGCCAATGATATTCATCTGTACCAGCTGCGGAAGGGATTGTCACTCACGAGTCATCCTCTACAGCCACAACAAACGATGTTTCATATAGAAGTGACGTACACCCCGGGTGTAGCCCATCGTCTTCCAAGACGGACGGTTGCCTATTACAATTAAAACGACAGCTACAACTACAAGAGCGAGTCAGAGGCTGGGAACTCTGCTGTGACGAACTCAACTCTTGACTCGCCAAAGCCTGCCCACTATCTACAAGGCCTTCCTCTGATTTCAATTGTACACACATTTGTGATCTGGCTCTGTAGCTTAGTTGGTTAAAGCACCTGTCCAGTAAACAGAAAATCTTGGATTCAACTCCCAACAGAGCCTTGTTTCACAGTAACAACATGCTTGAAAAGTTTCATTCTTAACATTGACATTTGTGAACTTTAATTCAAAACACATGATGAATTTCAATTACATAAAAAAACAGCCTTTGTGAAGGATTTGAGCTTGGAATGGCTGTTTCTCCTTGTGCAGAATTTCAGTGCTGATACATCAAAGGTAACTTCTTTGACATAAATTTGCTCACAGTTCCATTCAACCTGGAAAACAGCTTGATATTAATCTCACTGAAGGAGAGTGTTTGTTTCATTATGTGTTGCTTTTAACCGAGACTGGGACATGACGCAAGTGGGAGGGTTTCTCTGAGGTTTGGAATATTTGTCAGTCAGGAGCAAGAAAAATCAAAGGAACCAAATCAGAAAACCTATGTCTCATGTGGTTACCGAGAAACGGTGAGAAGATATTAAACTTTGTTGTATTTAATACAACTGTGTGAACTTTGATCTTTCCTGCCTTTTATAAACAGTATTTGAAGGGTCTCAGTAAAAATGTTCAGTGTTGATGAGAGTGGGGTCTGGCTGAGCAGCTGCTTAATGTGACAGGGTCAGGACTGGATGCAGGAAGTTCTCTGACAGTCTCTCTCTGATGGGTTGAGTTGATTTTCAACTGGCAGCTGTTGCTGTTTTGATAATTCAAGTTCCCTCCACCAATTTTTTTGGACAGACAGTGCAGTATGAGGATGTAAAGGGTTAATGCTGAAGACAGTGGGATCAACCCCTCCCACAATCAGAGTGATGGTGTAACAGTCACATGAGATGTGGTTTGGGAGGAGAGAGAGCAGCACCAAGGATGCTAGTTTAGGAGGCTTGATGAGTGTGTAGATAGTATTGTGTAAATTAGAAAAGAGTTCTTAGTTCTTTCAGCAGGAAATGTGTCCAGAAAATATCGCGAAACTCACAATTTTATTATTCAGGAGTTGGAACACAGGGATATTAACTCCAAGTGACAGTAGTGGTTTCATTTAACAAAAGAAAAGTAGAGAATAATATTGCTCATTGATTGAAATCCCCCAGTGAGGAGACAGTTAAACAGGTGATCTGTTGGGGCATCCTTCCATCCAAGGTTTCGGCAGCATTTAATCTCCCTTTTTGGTGAAATTCTCTGTTTTTTGCATCTTTTTTTAATCCAGCTTTGATGGACCAGTGAAAAAACTGAAAAAAGTGAACAGATCCATCCTTTCTTTTCTTCCTTCTTCCCATCAGTTTCTCTTTTCTGTCCCAATTTAATCTGCTGTTTTATCCATTCCAATCATAATTCAACATTCCAATCAAATCTATTTGTTATTCCACAGTCTCTCTCCATGTGTTTTATTCTGTTGTATTCTCTCACAGTCTGTTTGATGATCAATTTTACATCTCACTCTGTTCTGGTGAAGATCAGAAGCAGTGTTATCTGTTTGCAACACCCGACAAGTCGGCCTGAGGCTGTGTCTCATAGATAATGTGGAGTTAGGAACATAGGAACATAGGAGCAGGCGTCGGCCATTCAGCCCATCGAGCCTACCCCACCATTCAATATGATCATGGCTGATCATCCACTTCAATGCCCTTTTTCCAACACTTTCCTCATATTCCCTTATGTCATTTGTATTTAGAAATCTATCAATCTCTGCTTTAAACATACTCAATCACTGAGCTTCCACAGCCCTCTGGGTTACAGAATTCCAAAGATTCACAACCCTCTGAGTAACAACATTTCTCCTCATCTCTGTCCGAAGTGGCTTGCCCCTTATTTTGAAATTGCGTCCCCTGGTTCTCGACTCCCCAACCAGGGGAAACATGTTAGCTGCATCTACCCTGACTGTCTTTTAAATATTTTGTAGGTTTCAATGAGATCACCTCTCATTCTTCAAAACTCTAGAGAATACAGCCCCAGTTTCCCCAATCTCTCTTCATAGGACAGTCCCACCATCCCAGGAACAAGTCTGATGAACCTTCTTTGCACTCCATCTATGGCAATAATATCCTTCCTGAGGTAAGGCGACCAAAGCTGCACACAGTACTCCAAGTGCAGTCTAACCAAGGTTCTATACAATTGAAGCAAGAATTCACTACCCCTGTACTCAAATCCTCTTGCGATAAAGGCGAACATACTATTCGCCTTCCTAATTGCTTGCTGCACCTGCATGTTAGCTGTCAGTGACTTATTGACATGGATACCAGGTCACCCTTATATTCTATAATTCAGTTATTGACCTGTACTGCTACTTCAGGGATCTGTGGACAGTCACTCCAACGTCCCTCACTTCCTCTACACCGTTCAGTGTTCTCCCATTAATTGTGTATTCCTTTGTCTTTTTTGACGCCTGCTCTCGCTGTTCCCTGCTCTCCGAGTGAACTCTTGCTCCCTCTCTCTCCTGGGCTCTTTATGCTCCACTCTGCTCTCACTGTTTCCTGCTCTCTTAATGTATCAATATTTGTTTGCCTTGTGTTTAATTTAAAATATGGATTAACTGTATTTTACAGTTGTAGGTTTTATTTGGTAGTCCTGTGCAAGTTGTGGATTGGTATTTAATATTTAGCTCTGTGAAAACGATTGTGAATGGAAATATAACTTTCAATCTTATACATGGGCTGGTCTGCAAGCTCCAAGTCCTTCATTTTGTAGTAATGGAATTGATACTGTATCTTTCAGTCTTAATATCTGTGGGATTTTTGAACTGGTATGTCATGCATAACTTGGCCTAACGTCTGATGTACATTATTGGGATTCATAGGATCATAGGAAATAGGGGCATTAGGTCATTGAGCCCATCAAGCCTGCTCCAACATTCAAACAGATCGTGACTGATCATCTACCTCTACGCCATTTTTCCCTGCTATCACCATATCCCTTGATCTTGTTAGTATTTAGAAATCTATCGATTTATGTCTTGAATATGTTCAATGATTGATCTTCCACAGCCCTCTGGGATAAAGAATTCCACAGATTTCTCACCCTCTGAGTAAAGATATTCCTGCTCATCTCAGTCTCAAATGGCCTGCCCTTATTCTGAGACTGTGTCCCCTTGTTCTAGACTCACTAGACAGAGGAAACATCCTATCCATATCTACCCTGTGACACCCTGGAAGAACTTTGTCTGTTTCAATGAGATCACCTCTCATTCTTCAAAACTCCAGAGAATTTCGGCCCAGTTTCTGCAGTCTCTCATCATCAGACAGTCCCACCATCCAAGGGGATGAGACCGGTGAATCTCTGTTGCACTCCTTCTGTGACAAGTCTATCATTCCTTAGATAAGGAAACCAAAATTGTACAGAATACTCCAGGTGCGGTCTCATCCAGACTTCATACATCTTTACTCATGTACTCAAATACGCTTTCAATGAAGCCAACATACCATTTGCCTTCCTGATTGCTTGCTGCACCTGCATACTAGCTTTTAGTCTCATGAACAAGGACACCCAGGTGCCTTTGGACATCGACACTTCCCAGCCTCTCACCATTTAAGAAATACTCTTTCTGTTCATTCTACCAAAGTGGAGAACTTCACACTTATTTACATTATATTCCATCTGCCATGTTCTTGCCCATTCATTTAACCTGTCCAAATCCCCTTGAAGCCTCCTTGCATTCATTCTGTACCTTTCAACCAGGTAAATTTTGTCTGTTCTATTTCAGATTTTATATTTAAAATGTAACCATGGTGACAGAGTTTATTTAGATCTGATAGTGAGTTTGTTTTTGGACTGTGATTGATGTATCAACCTGTCAGCTGTATTGAATTGGAGTGAAATGGAAACAACTTCTGTCTTTGCTGCTGTTGTTTGACTGTTGTATTGAAAATGTGTCTCTTGACTTTGGGATCAGTGTCTGTCTGACTACTTATTTTGTTTGCTCCAGTGGAACTGATGAGCTGGCAGTATCTCTGTGCTTTGGGAGTGATCCTGTACCGACTGTGTGTTGGAACGAGATCACTTTCCTTGTGTCCAAGAATCACCACATCCATTCAGGTTCCTTCGTGTATTTTCCTGCAGGAATGAAAGAACTGGTGAGGTAGAAGATACAAAAGCGATCAATGTAATCGTCCCAATAATAATCATTATGAACAATCACAAAATGAAAACCAGGAACACTAACAGTGTCAGTGTCTGACGCCACTGCAGTACTGCAGCATTCAGCTTCTGTTTACCAGGTGTTTGCAGAGGTTTTACAAACACTCCCCGACTCCCCCTCAACTTCCCGCCACTCAATGCTAATCTCTGAGCACATCTGCGGACACGCTCCCAAAGCAGTGGCTGCTGGAAGCAGATGCTGTTTGTTCCCTTCCCCCGGGCCCGGGAAGTCTCCATTAGCAGCTGATTTAAAGCATCTTCCCCTGATTGAGTGAATGGCCTCACAGACTGGGTTGGGGAAGGATGCGCATGCGCTCCACTCCTCATTGTGACGTCCCACTGGGGCGGGGCTGCATCGCGCGTGCGCAGATCTTTGCAGCAATTCAGCATTCAAACATCAATGGGAACTTACCCCATTTCACCCTCATCAAAGTCCCAAAGAAAGTGAAGAGGGGCTTGGACTGGAGGGAGGGAGGGGCGGGGTAGGTGGAACCTAGAACCCAGAAAGCTGCCCACTTGCCCCATTTTGATGCTCAATTTGCGGTCATTCCCTGCAGGGGGCTTGTTATTATTGAGCCCCTCCTGGTAAAACAATCCGATAGAAAGAGGGGAGAAAGGAGGGAGCCGGTGTGTTTGCTGGGACCTTGCAGAATTAATTTCAGCAGCAAAAGTCCCGGGTTATATTAACCCGAGTGAAACACGCTGTCAGTGAGAGGAAAACCGAACGGCCCTTTTCATCTTTTCATTGGAAACAAAGTAGAGCCGGAAGTGCGGCGAGCAGAGCAGACACACAAGCTCAATGACAGGAGAGCTCGGCCGTCCCTGAGTTTCAGCTCCCAGCTCTTACATTTCTTCATCCACACTGTCTTTACTGTGGATGTTCAGGGGTTCCTTGTCGGATCTGAGGACTGTATCCATTAAACATTCTGAGTCAGGGGATCCATACACTCTCTGTTATCAAGATTTATGGGCAGCAATGTTTCAAAACTTTGTCTATTAAATCATTGTATTATTCACAGAACTAATGAGGCAATCGGTTCATTATTCAGGCCTTGAACTTGGTTTGGGTAGACCGAAAACTGAGAGGTTCAGCACCTTTCCAGTTCTTCACTAATATAACTGATTTTTTTTGATGAAGTAACAGAAAAGGTTGATGAAGGGAAAGCAATGGATGTTGTCTATATGGATTTTAAGAAAGCGTTTGACAAACTACCACATAAAAGACTGGGTAACAAAACTGAGGCTCCTGGAATAGGAGGGTCAGTATCTGCTTGGATTTAAAAATGGATGAAATATCAAGAAAGTTGTTTTTCAGAATGGAAGATGGTGAACAGTGATGTCCACAAGGGTCAGTGTCAGGACCACCATATATATAAATGACTTGAATATTGGAATCACAGAATCACAGAATTGTTACTGCACAGAAGGAGGCCATTTGGCCCATCGTCTCTGCACTGACTCTCCAAATGAGCAATTCACCTCATGTCACTTCCTCGTCTTCTCCCCATAATCCTGCACTTTCTTCCTTTTCAGATAACAGTCTAATTCCTCTTTGAATTCTTCAATTGAACCTGCCTCCATCACATTCTCAGGCAGTTCATACTTTAACCACTCGCTGTGTGAAAAACTTTTTCCTCATGTCGCTTTTGCTTCTTTTACCAATGACTTTAAATCTGTGCCCTCTCGTTCTCGATCCTTTTACAAGTGGGAACAGTTTCTCCCTATCCATTCTGTCCACACCCCTCATCATTTTGAATACCACTATGAAATCTCCTCTTAGCCTTCTTTTCTCCAAGGAAAACAGTCCTAACTTCTCCAATCCATCTTCATAACTAAAGTTCCTCATCCCTGGAACCATTCTCATGAACCTCTTCCATAATCTCTCCAATGCCTTCACATCTTTCCTAAAGTGTGGCACCCAGAACTGGATGCAGTACTTCAGCTGAGGCTGGTGTCTTATACAAGTTCGACATGACCTCCTTGTTCTTGTACTCTATGCCTCTATCACTGAAGCCGAGCATACTGTATGCTTTATTAACCACTCTCTCAACCAATAACATATAACCCCAGGTCCCACTGCTCCTGCACCCCCATTAGAATTGTACCCTTTATTCTATATTGTCACTCCATGTTCTTCCTACCGAAATGAATCAATTCACATTTCTCTGCATTGAACTTCACCTGTCATCTGTCCTCCCATTCCACCAACTTGTCTATGTCCTTTTGAAGTTCTACACTATCATCCTTGCAGTTCACAATGCTTCCAATTTTGGTATCATCCATACACTTTGAAATTCTGCCCTGTACACCAAGGTCTAGGTCATTAATATATATCAGGAAAGGCAAGGGTCCCAACACTGACTCCTGGGGAACTCCACTACAAACCTTCCTCTAGCCCGAAGAACATCCATTGCTCACTACTCTTTGTTTCCTGTCACTCAGCCAATTCCATATCCATGTTACTGCTGTCCCTTTTATTCCATGAGTTATAACTTTGCTCACAAGTCTGTTGTGTTGCATTGTATCAAATTCCTTTTGAAAGTCAATAAAAGCAAAATACTGCAGATGCTAGAAATCTGAAATATAAACAGAAAGTGCTGGAAATACTCAGCAGGTCTGGCTGCATCTGTGGAGAGAGAAACAGAGTTAATGTTTCAGATCAGTGACCTTTCAGATGCTGCCAGACCTTTTGAAAGTCCATGTACACCACATCAACAGCATTGCCCTCATCATCCCTCTCTGTTACCTCATCAAAAAACTCCAGCAGGACAGTTAAACATAACTTTCCCTTAAGAAATCCATGCTGGCTTTCTTGAATTAACCCACATTTGTCCATGGGGCTATTAATTTTGTCCCGAATTATTCTTTCGAGAAGAGAGTGAGACGAGGTGAGTTGCTTTAGCAGAGAGCCAGCATGGGTTCGTCAGGCCGAATGGCCTCCTTCTGTGCTTTAGCCATTCTATGATTGTATGATTCTAGCAGCAACTGTTGGTGGAGAGGCAGTGATGCAGGAATGGGTTGACAGAAAGGGGAAAGTCTGGGCTGGTGTGTGTTTGCAGCATTTGCAGCTTGTGTTCGGGTTTGAATAAAGGTGATTTGGAAGCTGTGTTCCAAATTGAAGTGTTTATTGGAAGCCTGAAGTTGATGTCAATGAAGAATAAAATGTGTTAAGATGAAGCGTGGTGTGATTGTGGATAGCAGTAAATATATTGTTGGTGAATTATTTTTGTTAATAAACTTCCACTGCACCCTCTGCTGCAGGCTGCTGTTCATATCCAGCTGTGTATTAGTGCTTTGTGTTAGATAAATGTTTGTTTCAACGCTGTTTATAAAGCAATAGCATGGCACTCAAACAGTCCCAGACATAGCAACACACGAACAAAAGCAAAATACTGCAGATGCTGGAAATCTGAAATATAAACAGAAAATGCTTGAAATAGTCAGCAGGTCTGGCAGCATCTGTAGAGAAAGAAACAAAGTTAATGTGAGCTAAGGAAACAGACCTGAACTGTTAACTGTTTCTCTCTGCACAGATGCTGCCAGACCTACTGAGCATTTCCAGCATTTTCTGTTTTTATTACAGCAACACCTTTGATCAGCAGTAGCGGTGATAGTGCGAGCCTGGGGGCAGCCGGGAAGGTATGTTTCACTATAAAGTACTTACCTGGCGATTCGGCGGACGCGGACACGGGGACTGCTGGGTAAGTGAACTTATATATTCGGGCAGTGGCTAAACCCGAAACACTACACGTGTAGTGTCTCCCACCCACCCTCCTCCTCCAACCAAAAAAAAGGACTTTTGTGTGGAGGGTTTGGTAAGGTCAAGTTTTCCTTTATATTTTTGTATTCTCTGTTGTCAATTTAGAGCAGAGGGGATGGAAGCTAGGGCAGTTGCATGCTCCTCTTGCAGGATGTGGGAGGTAAGGGTCACCACTTGTGTCCCTGCTGACTTCACCTGTGAGAAGTGCACCCAACTCCAGCTCCTCACAGACCACGTTAGGGAACTGGAGCTGGAGCTGGATGAACTTCGGATCATGCGGGAGGCAGAGGGGATGATAGAGAGCAGTTATAGGGAAGTACTGACGCCTAAGTCACAGGATAAAGGTAGCTGGGTGACCGTCAGGGGAGGGAAAGGGAATAGGCTCACAGTGCAGGGATCCCCTGTGGCCGTTCCCCTCAATAATAAGTATACCGTTTTGGATACGGTTGGGCGGGGGACCTACCAGGGGAAAACCACAGCGGCGAGGTCTCTGGCACTGAGCCTGGCTCTGCGGCTCAGAAGGGAAGGGTGGAGAATAGGAGAGCGATAGTGATAGGAGATTTAATGGTTAGAGGAACAGACAGGAGATTCTGTGGTCGCGAACGAGACTCCCGGATGGTATGTTGCCTCCTGGGTGCCAGGGTCAGCGATGTCTCAGATCGAGTCTACAGGATTCTTAAGGGGGAGGGGGAGCAGCCAGAAGTCGTGGTACATATCGGCAAAAATGACATAGCTGGGAAAAGGGATGAGGACCTGAAAAGCCAATATAGGAGTTAGGTTGGAAGCTAAAAGGCAGGACGAGCAGAGTAGTAATCTCAGGATTGATACCGGTGCCACGTGCTAGTGAGGCTAGAAACAGAGAGCGAGTGCAGCTGAACACGTGGCGACAGAGCTGGTGTAGCAGGGAGGGCTTCAGTTATGTGGATCATTGTGATACCTTCTGGGGAAGGTGGGACCTGTACAAGAAGGACGGGTTGCATCTGAACTGGAGGGGCACCAATATCCTGGGCGGGAGGTTTGCTAGAGCTCTTCGGGAGGGTTTAAACTAGTTTGGCAGGGGGATGGGAACCGGAGCTATGGATCAGTGGATGGGGTAGCTGTTGAACAGGCAGATACCGAGTGCAGAGTGTCTGTGAACAAGGTTAGACAGTTGACAGGGCAAAGTTTCAGCCAGTATGATGGGTTGAAGTGTGTCTATTTTAATGCAAGAAGTGTCAGGAATAAGGGTGATGAACTTAGAGCATGGATCAGTACTTCGAGCTACGATGTTGTGGCCATTACGGACACTTGGAGATCACAGGGGCAGGAATGGATGTTGGATGTTCCGGGGTTTAGATGTTTCAAAAGGAATAGGGAGGGAGGTAAAAGAAGTGGGGGAGTGGCATTGTTAATCAGGGATAGTATCACAGCTGCAGAAAGGTAGGTCATCGAGGAGGGTTTGTCTACTGAGTCATTATGGGTGGAAGTCAGAAACAGGAAAGGAGCAGTCACTTTATTGGGAGTTTTCAATAGACCCCCCAATAACAACAGAGACACGGAGGAACAGATTGGGAGGCAGATTTTGGAAAGGTGCAGAAGTAACAGGGTTGTTGTCATGGGTGACTTCAACTTCCCTAATATTGATTGGAACCTCCTTAGTGCAAATAGTTTGGATGGAGCACTTTTTGTCAGGTGTGTCCAGGAAGGTTTCCTGACTCAATAGGTAGATTTTTTTTTTTATTTCCAAAATATACTTTATTCATAAAGATCTGTAAAAATTACATTGCCAAACAGTTTCCAAACAGCACCAAAAAATACAAACATTGCCAGGGGGATCAGTTTCCTTCAATACTGTCATGAGTTTCTTCCCAACCCTTCCGTTTCACAATTGTCATGTCAATTACAGTTTTACATTTACACCAATTGAGAATATTAACGATACAGTTCGAGGGATTTCCCATGGATCCAGCCCCTCAGTCCAGCTTGGTGGGGGAACCAGACACTGTGGTCTTTCCCCATTGAGCCTTTGCTGCGGCTGCCCCAAGCTTTATTGCGTCCCTCAGCACGTAGTCCTGGACCTTGGAATGTGCCAGTCTGCAAAATTCGGTGGTGGACAACTCTTTGCGCTTTAAGACCAGCAAGTTTCGGGCAGACCAAAGGGCGTCTTCCACCGAATTGATAGTCCTCCAGCAGCAGTAGATGTTTGTCTCGGTGTGCGTCCCTGGGAACAGCCCGTAGAGCACAGACTCCTGTGTGACAGAGCTGCTTGGGATGAACCTTGACAAAAACCACTGCATCTCTTTCCACACCTGCTTTGCAAAGGCACATTCCAGGAGGAGGTGGGCGACCGTCTCTTCCACACCACAGCCAACGCGGGGGCACTGTGCGGAGGGGGCGAGACTTCGGGTGTGCATGAAGGATCTGACGGGGAGGGCCCTTCTCACCACCAGCCAAGCTACATCTTGGTGCTTGTTTGAAAGTTCTGGTGATGAGGCATTCCGCCAAATGACTTTGACGGTCTGCTCGGGGAACCATCCGACAGGATCCACCGTTTCCTTTTCCCGTAGGGCCTTGAGGACATTCCGTGCAGACCACTGCCTGATGGACCGGTGGTCAAAGGTGTTTCCCCGCAGAAACTGCTCCACGAAGGATAGGTGGTACAGCACCGCCCAACTGCATGGAGCGTTCCGCGGCAATGTGACCAGGCCCATCCTTCGCAACACCGGGGACAGATAGAAACTCAGCACGTAGTGACACTTGGAGTTTGCGTACTGGGGATCTACACACAGCTTGATGCAGCCGCACACGAAGGTGGTCATCAGGATAAGGGCCGCGTTGGGTACATTTTTCCTGCCCTTGTCCAGAGATTTGAACATCGTGTCCCTCCGGACCTGGTCCATTTTAGATCCCCAGACGAAGCGGAAAATGGCTCGGGTGACTGCCACGGCACAGGAGTGGGGTATGGGCCAGACCTGCGCCACGTATAGCAACAACGTGAGCGCCTCGCACCTGATGACCAGGTTCTTACCCACAATGGAGAGAGATCGCTGCCCCCACATGCCCAACTTTTGTCGTACCTTGGCTACTCGCTCCTCCCATGTTTTGGTGCACGCCACGGCCCTTCCGAACCATATCCCCAGCACCTTCAGGTAATCTGACCTGACGGTGAAGGGGACAAAGGATCGGTCAGCCCAGTTGCCAAAGAACATGGCCTCGCTCTTGCCGTGGTTAACTTTGGCTCCCGAGGCCAGTTCGACCTGGTTGCAGATGCTCATCAGTCTGCGCACGGACAGCGGATCCGAGCAGAAAACGGCGACGTCATCCATGTACAGGGAGGTTTTGACCTGAGTGCCTCCGCTGCCTGGGATTGTCACCCCTCTTATGCTCGCATCCTTCCTAATAGATTCAGCAAAGGGTTCAATGCAGCAAACAAACAAGACCGGGGACAGAGGGCAGCCCTGTCTGACTCCAGATTTGATCGGGAAACTTTCCGATTCCCACCCGTTGATTGAGACTGCGCTACTGATGTTTGTGTGGAGCAGTTGGATCCAATTGCAGATTCCCTCCCCAAACCCCATTTTGGAAAGCACGTCCATCATGTAGGTGTGCGATATCCTGTCAAAAGCCTTCTCCTGGTCCAGGCTGATGAGGCAGGTGTCCACCCTCCTGTTCCGTACGTAGGCGATCGTATCCCTGAGTAGCGCGAGACTATCAGAGATCTTCCTGCCGGGTACAGTACAGGTCTGATCGGGGTGAATCACCAACTCCAGAGCAGACTTGACTCGACTGGCTATGACTTTGGACAGAATCTTGTAATCAACATTAAGCAGTGAGATGGGCCGCCAATTTCTGATTTCTGCCCTCTCCCCCTTCTGCTTGTAAATGAGGGTGATGATGCCTTTTCTCATGGATTCTGACATGCTGCCGGCCAGGAGCATACTCTCGTATACTTCCAGCAGGTCCGGGCCGACCCAGTCCCACAGGGCCGAGTACAACTCGACCGGTAAGCCGTCGCTCCCGGGAGTTTTACTCGTCTCAAAAGACTGGACGGCCTTTGTCAGCTCGTCCAGAGTTAGCGGCTTGTCCAGTCTCTCCCTCCTGCTGTCATCTAAGACCTCTGTGATAGATGACAGGAAGGACTGGGAGGCTCTGCTGTCTGTGGGCTTCGCGTCATACAGCCCAACATAAAAGGATTTGCTGATCCTTAGTATGTCGGACTGCGAAGACGTTACCGAGCCATCTTCTTCCTTCAGGCTGCTGATAACAGAGCTCTCTCTGTGTACCTTTTGGAAGAAGTAACGCGAGCACGTCTCATCGTGCTCGATGGAACGGACTCTGGATCGGAAGATGATCTTGGAGGCCTCCTTGGCAAAGAGCGAGGCCTGCTGGCTCTTCACCTCTTGGAGGTCCTCCTTGACCTCGACCCCCATTGACTGCAACCGGAGTAGATTTTGCATAATTTTCTGGAGTCGGGACAGTTCCCTCTGTCTCTCTCTCGCCTTCTGAACACCTTTGTGGATGAAGAACCTCTTGATGTTCTCCTTAATCGCTTCCCACCAGTGAACTGGAGACTCAAAGAGGGGTTTCACGATCCTCCAACCTTTGTAATCCCTTTTGAGTTCCTCAACGTTCTCTGGGGTCAGCAGTGTCGCATTGAGCTTCCACGTCCCTCTGCCAACCCGCTGGTCGTCCTGTAAGTGACAGTCGGCCAGTAAGAGGCAGTGGTCAGAGAAGAACACCGGCTTGACGTCGGTGGATCCGACCGTGACAGCACGGGACACAAACAGGAAGTCAATCCTGGAACGGGCAGACCTGTCCGATCTTGACCATATGTATCTGCGCTGCGCTCCGTCTGCAGGTTTTCTGAAGACGTCGTGCAGTTTGGCATCCTTAATTGTTTCTATTAGGAATCTGAACGTAGCGTCCAGTTTGCTGTCGTCACTGCTGGATCGTCCAGCCGCATCGATGATGCAGTTGAAGTCACCGCCTAGGATGACCGGCCTGGACGTCGCCAGCAGCAGTGGGAGCTGCTGGAAGACGGTCAGCCGCTCGCTGCGTTGTACCGGGGCGTACACGTTGATCAACCGGAGCGGAGCGTTGTTGTACATCACGTCTGCTATGAGGAGGCGGCCGCCCACCACCTCCTTAACTTCGGAGATGGTGAAGTTACCTCCCCGCAGCAGAATACCCAGGCCGGAGGAACGGCAGTCATTACCCCCCGACCAGATCGGTTGCCCGTGGGACCACCATCGCGACCACTGCGTGTAGGTGCTGAGGTGTGGTATTCCACACTCCTGCAGAAACAGTCGGTCAGCTTTGACCTTGGCAAGGTAATCCAAGGTTGAAACACATCGCGTAGTAGATTTAATGCTACGCACATTAATGGAAGCAATTCTTACACCCATGTTTTACGAAAAATTAGTTGTTGCTTCCCATACCATTTGTCCTTGCTAGTCCCAGTCCTTCGGGATGTTCCTGCATACCCATCGTGTGCGCAAGCAGTTTCACGTTGGTTGGGCTCAGAAACCCCTCCTGATTTTTCATGCAGGGTTTGTTCCGCTTGGGTGACATCGGGGGGGTCTTGTAGGCAGAGAGGATTGGGTTGTCCTCAGCTGCTTCCATCTGTTCCTCCTCGAAAACATCACAGCTCCCGGTCTCCCGGAGCTCAGGTGCGCCAGACGTGTCTTTGCTCCTGGTGTCCCGGAGCTGAGATGCGTTGGCCACGTCGTTACGTGTGGGGCATTGGGGTTGGGCCACGCCGGGCCCATCACAGCTTCCAGTGCCCGGGGGCTGGGATGCTTTATCATCCATCTCGGAGTTCTGCCGCCTCTTTTGAAGGGGCTGTCGTTCCAGCATTTCCCCGTCCAGTGAAGAGGGGTTGTTGCAGTCTTATTCAGAAGAGAGCCTCCTCTTGCCACTGGTTTGGGTGGTGGCTTTGGGATGTTTTTTCTTTGTGGTTTTCCTCTGGACCACTTGCCACTGACCTGTTTGTGTAGATAGGCTGACTGGAGGGGAAGCTATGTCGGATTTGGTGCTTGGCAACGAACAAGGCCAGGTGGCAGATCTCTCGGTGGGAGAGCATTTCGGTGATAGTGATCACAACTCCCTGACCTTTACTATCGTCATGGAGAGGGACAGGAGCAGACGGGATGGGAAAATATTTAATTGGGGGAGGGGGAATTACAATGCTATTAGGCAGGAACTGGGGTGCATAAATTGGGAACAGATGTTCTCAGGGAAATGCACGACAGAAATGTGGAGGTTGTTTAGAGAGCACTTGCTGCGACTGCTGGATAGGTTTGTCCCGATGAGGCAAGGAAGGGATGGTAGGGTGAAGGAACCTTGGATGACAAGAAATGTGGAACAGCTAGTCAAGAGGAAGAAGGAAGCTTACTTAAGGTTGAGGAAGCAAGGATCAGACAGGGCTCTAGAGGGTTACAAGGTAGCCAGGAAGGAACTGAAGAATGGACTTAGGAGAGCTAGAAGGGGACATGAAAAAGTCTTGGCGGGTAGGATTAAGGAAAATCCCAATGCGTTCTACACTTATGTGAGGAACAAGAGGATGGCCAGAGTGACGGTAGGGCCGATCAAGGATAGTGGAGGGAACTTGTGCCTGGAGTCGGAGGAGGTAGGGGAGGTCCTAAATGAATACTTTGCTTCAGTATTCACTAGTGAAAGAGACCTGGTCGTTTGTGAGGACAGCGTGAAACAGGCTGATATGCTCGAACAGGTTGATGTTAAGAGGGAGGATGTGCTGGAAATTTTGAAAGACATGAGGACAGATAAGTCCCTGGGGCCAGACGGGATATACCCAAGGATATTAAGGGAAGCGAGGGAAGAGATTGCCGCGCCTTTGGCGATGATCTTTGCGTCCTCACTGTCCACTGGAGTAGTACCAGATGATTGGAGGGTGGCAAATGTTATTCCCTTGTTCAAGAAAGGGAATAGGGATAACCCTGGGAATTATAGACCAGTCAGTCTTACGTAGGTAGTGGGCAAATTATTGGAGAGGGTTCTGAGAGACAGGATTTATGATTAGTTGGAAAAGCATAGTTTGATTAGAGACAGTCAGCATGGCTTTGTGAGGGGCAGGTCATGCCTCACAAGTCTTATTACATTCTTTGAAGATGTGACAAAACACATTGATGAAGGAAGAGCAGTGGATGTGGTGTATATGGATTTCAGCAAGGCGTTTGATAAGGTTCCCCATGGTAGGCTCATTCAGAAAGTAATGAGTCATGGGATACAGGGAAAGTTGGCTGTCTGGATACAGAATTGGCTGGCCCATAGAAGACAGAGAGTGGTAGTATATGGAAAGTATTCAGCCTGGAGCTCGGTGACCAGTGGTGTTCCGCAGGGATCTGTTCTGGGACCTCTGCTCTTTGTGATTTTTATAAATGACTTGGATGAGCAAGTGGAAGTCTGGGTTAGCAAGTTTGCCGATGAAACGAAGGTTGCTGGAGTTGTGGATAATGTGGAAGGCTGTTGTAGGTTGCAACAGGACATTGACAGGATGCAGAGCTGGGCTGAGAAGTGGCAGATGGAGTTCAACCTGGAAAAGTGTGAAGTGATTCATTTTGGAGGGTTGAATTTGAATGCAGAATATAGGAAAAAAGACAGGATTCTTGGTAGTGTGGTGGAACAGAGGGATCTTGGGGCCCATGTCCATAGATCGCTCAAAGTTGCCACCCAAGTTGATAGGGTTGTTAAGAAGGCGTATGGTGTGTTGGCTTTCATTAACAGGGGGATTGAGTTTAAGAGCCGCGAGGTTATGCTGCAGCTCTATAGGTTATGCTGCAGCTCTATAAAGCCCTGGTTAGACCACACTTGGAATATTGTGTTCAGTTCTGGTCGTCTCATTATAGGAAGGATGTGGAAGCTTTAGAGAGGGTGCAGAGGAGATTTATCAGGATGCTGCCTGGACTGGAGGGCATGTCTTACGAAGAAAGATTGAGGGAGCTGGGACTTTTATCATTGGAACGAAGAAGGATGAGAGGTGACTTGATAGAGGGGTACAAGATGATGAGAGGCGTAGATAGTGTGGATAGCCAGAGACTTTTTCCCAGGGTGGAAAGGGCTATCACCTGGGGGCATAATTTTAAGGTGATGGAGGAAGGTTTCGGGGAGATGTCAGAGGTAGGTTCTTCACACAAGAGAGTGGTGGGTGCATGGAATGCACTGCCAGCGGTGGTAGTAGAAGCAGATACATTAGGGACATTTAAGCGTCTCTTGGATTGGTACATGGATGATAGTGGAATGAAGGGTATGAAGGTAGTTTTGATCTTGGAGTAGGTTAAAGGTTCGGCACATCATCGTGGGCCGAAGGGCCTGTACTGTGCTGTACTGTTCTATGTTCTATGTTCTATAACACAGGTGTTGGGAGGCTCAGCCTGGCTACGCAATGTTACAAGGACGCTGAGTGATACCATCGACAACGGGACAGAGAGAAAAACACACAGAAAACGAATAGACTGTGAGGAAGCAAAAGTGAGGAACGGAGAGAGAGAGACAGACAACGAAACTGAGATGGAGAAACAAGGCATTTGTATGATTGTGCTCTCCCTGTTTTCTAAAGGTATTTCCTGTTGTGTAAATATGTTTTCTGTTGTGTAAAGATGTACCCTGTTGTTGTGTAAAGGTTTTCCCTGTTATTATTTTATTTTCTGTTGCTGACTGTCTCCTCACTGTGACCATTTGTCCTGGTTTTATTGTGGCCAAAATCACCATCTGGTGGTGGAGAGGAGACTCTGCAGGAAGGGGTTGACAAAGTGGGAGAGATTCGGCTGGTCCGTGTTTGCAGTTTGTGTTCATGTGAGCAAAAGTGATTTGTTACTGATTGATCTGTTCACTCGAAGGAAAAAGCTGATTGCAATCGAGCGCGTCTTGTTATTATGGGGAAACACTTGATGTTTTGAAAGTGAACTGTTTGTGTTACTACCAAACATAAATAGCAGAAAATGGTTTCGATCCATCGACCTCTGGGTTATGGGTCCAGCACACTTCCGCTGCGCCACTCTGCTAACTGCTGTTTTCAATTTTAGCTGCCTGTTAGTGAAATATGTTCATTTCTCCAATGTTTTTATAAAAATAGGATTGTGGTCGCATTTCTCAAGAATCCCGGACTCAGCAACACACGTGCTGACGGACTCACCCTCACTGCACAATGACACAAGGACACTGAGTAACAGCACCGACAATGAGGCAGGCAGAGAAAGACACACAGAAAACCAGGAAGATATTATCAGGACCCAGAAAGGAACAGACAGAGAAAGGGACTGAGCAAACCAGCAAGAGACAGCGAAAGACTGATGATTTATGTAATTGTGCTCTCTGTTGTGTAAAGATGTTCCCTGTGTTCTTTTAAAGATATTTCCTGCTGTGTAATATGTTCTCTGTTGTGTTACTGTATTCGCTGTTGTGTGAAGATGTTCTCTGTTATTGTGTAAAATGGTTCCCTGTTGGGTAAAGATCTTCTCAGTTGTGTAAATATGATCCGTCTTGTGTAAAAGTGTTCCGGGTTGTTTAAATATGTTCCCTGCTCTGTAATGTAGAGCTGAGTCTGCACTAATGGAATTGCTACAGTATCTTCCAGTCTGATACTGTATGAGGGCTGGAATATGATCCAAAGCACAGTCTATACAAATTGAATTGCTATTGTATCTTTTAGTTTCACAATCCGGGTGAGTTTTAAACTGAATTCTCAGTTTGTATCTCAGGTTATACTATCTTTCAGATTCTCTCAATCTGATATCGCACTTGAGATTTAGACTTAAGAAAGGATGTACTGGCATTGGAGGAGTTCAAAAGCGATTCACTCAGCTGATTCCTGAGATGAAGGGGTTGACTTATGAAGTACGGCTAAACAGGTTATTCATTAGAGTTTAGAAGAATGAGGGGTGATCTTTTTGAAACGTACAAGATTCTGAGGGTGCTTAACAGGGTGAAGAAGGGTCTCTGACCTGAAACATTAACTCTGCTTCTCTCTTCACCGATGCTGCCAGACCTGCTGAGTATTTCCAGCATTTCTTGTTTTTATTAACAGGGTCGATGTTGAGAAGATGTTTCCACTAGTGGGGGAATCTCAAACTAGGCGACAAAGTTACAGAATAAGGGGACACTCATTTAAAACTGAGATGCAAAGGAATTTCTTCTCTCAGAGGGTAGTGAATGTCTGGAATTCTCTCCCCCAGACAGTATTGGAGGCTAAATCACTGAAAGTATTTAAAGAGGATGTAAATAGATTTTTGAAATATTGGAGAGTTGAGGGCTATGAAGAGCTGGCATGAAAGAGGAGTTGAGGTCTGGGGCAGATCAGCCATGATCTTACTGAATGGCAGGGCAGGCTTGAGGGACCGAATGGCCTACTCCTGCTCCGATTTCCTCTGTTCTTATGTTATGTTATATCTAATGTATATGTCAGGATGCACTATGGGAATTAATACTGAAACTTATAAAATCATAATGTGTGTAAATATTGGGCTGGTATTTAACTTGAATCTCAGAGTACACTATTGTGGTTAATTCTGTAAGTTTGAAAAGGGAACTCTGTGCCATAATGAAAACAAGAAATGCTGGAAATACTCAGCAGGTCTGGCAGCATCTGCACAGAGAGAAGCAAAGTTAACGTTTCAGGTCAGTGACCTTTCAGATGCTGCCAGACCTTTTGAAAATCCATGTACACCACATCAACAGCATTGCCCTCATCATCCCTCTCTGTTACCTCATCAAAAAAACTACAGCAGGACAGTTAAACATAATTTTCCCTTAAGAAATCCATGCTGGCTTTCTTGAATTAACCCACATTTGTCAATGGGATTATTAATTTTGTCCCGAATTATTCTTTCGAGAAGTTTTCCCACCTCCAAAATTGAACTGACCAGGGAGTGAAATGAGGTGAGTTGCTCTAACAGAGAGCCAGCACGGGTTCGACAGGCTGAATGGCCTCCTTCTGTGCTGTAGCCATTCTATGATTGTATGATTCTCGCAACAACTGTTGGTGGAGAGACAGTGATGCAGGAATGGGTTGACAGAAAGGGGAATGTCTGGGCTGGTGTGTGTTCGGGTTTGTGAATAAAGGTGATTTGGAAGCTGTGTTCCAAATTGAAGTGTTTACTGGAAGCAAGAAGTTGATGTAAATAAAGAGTAAAACGTGTTAAGATGAAGTGTGGTGTGATTGTGGGCAGCAGTAAATATAGTGCTGGTGAATTATTTGTGTCAATAAACTTCCATTGCGCCCTCTGCTGCAGGCTGCTGTTTATATCCAGCTGTGTATTAACGAGATAAATGTTTGTTTCAACGCTGTTGAAAAAGCAATAGCATTGCACTCAAACAGTCCCAGACACAGCAACACACGTACAAAAGCAAAATACTGCAGATGCTGGAAATCTGAAACATAAACAGAAAATGCTTGAAATAATCAGCAGGTCTGGCAGCATCTGTGGAGAGAGAACAAAGTTAATGTGAGTTAAGGAAACAGACCTGAACTGTTAACTGTTTCTCTCTGCACAGATGCTGCCAGACCTACTGAGCATTTCCAGCATTTTCTGTTTTTATTACAGCAACACAGGTGTTGGGAGGCTCAGCCTGGCTACACAATGTTACAAGGACGCTGACTAACACCATCGACAACAGGATAGAGAGAAAAACACACAGAAAACCAAGAATAGACTGTGAGGAAGCAAAAGTGAGGGACAGAGAGAGAGGCAACGAGACTGAAATGGAGAAACAAGGCATTCGTATGATTGTGTTCTCCCTGTTATCTAAAGGTATTTCCTGTTGTGTAAATATGTTTTCTGTTGTGTAAAGATGTACCCTGTTGTTGTGTAAAGGTTTTCCCTGTTTTTGTTTTATTTTCTGTTACTGACCGTCTCCTCACTGTGACCATTTGTCCTGGTTTTATTGTGGCCAACATCACCATCTGGTGGTGGAGAGGAGGCTCTGCAGGAAGGGGTTGACAAAGTGGGAGAGACTCGGCTGGTCCGTGTTTGCAGCTTGTGTTCGTGTGAGCAAAAGTGATTTGTTACTGATTGATGTGTTCACTGAAAAGAAGAAGCTGATTGCAATAAAGAGCCTTTGGAAGCATCTTGTTATTATGGGTAAAATACTTGATGTTTTGAAAGTGAACTGTTTGTATTGTTACCAAACATAAATCGCAGAGAATGGTTTCGATCCATCGACCGCTGTGTTATGGGCCCAACACGCTTCCCCTGCAGCACTCTGCTGACGACTGTTTTCAAGTTCAGCTGCCCGTTAGTGAAATATGTTCATTCCCCAATGTTTTTATAAAAATAGGATTGGAGTCGGATTTCTCAAGAATCCCGGAATCAGCAACACACGTGCTGACGGACTCACCCTCACTGCCCAATGACACAAGGACACAGAGTAACAGCACCGACAATGAGGCAGGCAGAGAAAGACACACAGAAAACCAGGAAGATATTATCTGGATCCAGAAATGAACAGACAGAGAAAGGTACTGAGCAAACCAGCAAGAGACAGCGATATAAAAGCAAAATACTGCGGATACTGGAAACCTGAAATAAAAACAATAAATGCTGGAACCACTCAGCAGGTCTGGCAGCATCTGTGGAAAGAGAAGCAGAGTTAACGTTTCGGGTCAGTGACCCTTCATCAAGGCGGCGAGGACAAATGGTATGGGAAGCAACAACTAATTTTTAGTAAAAAATGGGTGTAAGAATTGCTTCCATTAATGTGCGTAGCATTAAATCTACTACGCGATGTGTTTCAACCTTGGATTACCTTGCCAAGGTCAAAGCTGACCTACTGTTTCTGCAGGAGTGTGGAATACCACACCTCAGCACCTACAGGCAGTGGTCGCGATGGTGGTCCCACGGGCCATCGATCTGGTCGGGGGGTAATGACTGTCGTTCCTCCGGCCTGGGTATTCTGCTGCGGGGAGGTAACTTCACCATCTCCGAAGTTAAGGAGGTGGTGGGCGTCCGCCTCCTCGTAGCAGACGTGATGTACAACAACGCTCCGCTCCGGTTGATCAACGTGTACGCCCCAGTACAACGCAGCGAGCGGCTGACCGTCTTCCAGCAGCTCCCACTGCTGCTGGCGACGTCCAGGCCGATCATCCTAGGCGGTGACTTCAACTGCATCATCTAGAGATCTAAAATGGACCAGGGCGGGAGGGACACGATGTTCAAACCTCTGGACAAGGGCGGGAAAAATGTACCCAACGTCGCACTCATCCTGATGACCACCTTCGTGTGCAGCTGCACCAAGCTGTGTGTGGAGCCCCAGAACACAAACACCAAGTGTCACTATGTGCTGAGGTTTTGCGAAGGATGGGTCTGGTCACATTGCCGCGGATCGCTTCATCCAGTTGGACCATACCGTACCAGCTATCCTTCGTGGGAATGTTTCTGCGGGAAAACACCTTTGACCACCAATCCATCAGGCAGTGGTCTGCACGGAATGTCCTCAAGGCCCTACGGGAAAAGGAGATGGTGGATCCGGTCGGATGGTTCCCCGAGCAGACTGCCAAAGTCATTTGGCAGAATGCCTCATCACCAGAACTTTCAAACAAGCACCAAGATGTAGCTTGGCTGGTGGTAAGAAGAGCCCTTCCTGTCAGATCCTTCCTGCATGCCCGAAGTCTCGCCGCCTCCACACGCGGCCCTCGAGGTGGCTGCGGTGGGGAAGAGACAGTTGCCCACCTCCTTCTGGAATGTGTCTTTGCAAAGCAGGTGTGGAAAGAGATGCAGTGGTTTTTGTCGAGGTTCATCCCAAGCAGCTCTGTAACACAGGAGTCTGTGCTCTGCGGGCTGCTCCCAGGGATGCACACCGAGATAAACATTAACTGCTGCTGGAGGACCATCAATTTGGTGAGAGACACTCTTTGGTCTGCCCGAAACTTGCTGGTCTTGCAGCGCAAAGAGTTGTCCACGACCGAGTTTTGCAGACTGGCACATTCCAAGGTCCAGGACTACGTGCTGAGGGACGCACTAAAGCTTGGGGTAGCCACTGCAAAGGCTCAATGGGGAAAGACCACTGTGTAAGGTCCCCCCGCCATAGTGCACTGGGCAGCTGGACCCATTGGAAACCCCTCGTGCTGTATACACCAGATATGGGTTTGCTGTAAAATGTCCATGTCAGGTAAAATGGAGTGGAAGGGTTGTGAGGCAACTCACTCCTGTATTGAAGAAAACTGATTTCCTTTGCACTTTTTGGAATGTCAACTTGGTGCTGTTTTGAACTGTTGTATAATGCATTTTTTACAGATTTATATGAAGAAAGCATATTTTTAGGAATAAAATCCTGGGGATTCATATGCATAGTTCTTTGACGGTGGCAGGACACATTGAGAAAATAGTTAGCAAAGCTTATGGGATCTTGGGCTTCATAAAGTGAGGTACTGAGTACAAAAGTAGGGAAGTTATGCCGAACCTGTATAAATCTCTAGTTGGGCCACAACCAGAGAATTGCATCCAGTTCTAGTCAACACACGTTTGGAGGGATGTGAGTGTCCTTGAGAGGCTGGAGAAGATTTATCAGAATGGTTCCAGACATGAGGGATTTTAGCTGTAAGGTTAGGTTGGAGAAGCTGGGGTTGTTCTCCTTGGAGCAAAGGAGATTGAGGGGAGATTTGATAGACATGTACAAGATTATAATAAATATGACAGGTTTAGATAACTTACAGGGCGATGGGGATAGAGCGGGGGAATGGGACTGAATGGATTGATTTACATGGGCTTGATGGGCAAAATGAGTTCCTGTACTGTAGTGACTCCATGACTCAATGACTCTCTCTCCTTCTCTCTCTCTCTCTCTCTCTATCTATCTATCGCTTTACCTCTCTCTGCCTCTCTCTCTCTATCTGTCTTTAGCTGGTCCTCTAACTTTCTATCGCACTATCTCTCTTTTTTCACTCTCTCTCTCTCCATTACACACATATTTGTCAATCACATGTCAAAGAAGGAAGCGTAATGAAGGAATGGCTGCGCCCTTGAAAATGTTTCCAGCAGAATAGTTAAATGTTTAAAGTTTCTGTAGGGAGTTTGACCTGAGATGGTGAGACACAAGGATGTGAGGTTATTAAAGTCTTCACCAAATGTAAAAGGGAATAATTTTCTTCACTGGTGAACCCAAAGGAACAAATATGGCACAAGAATGAGAAAAGTCAGAGGATTGAGAAACATCCAATGGTTCTTCACATCTACAAGTCAGCAGACCCACAGAAAAACAGGAGGTTGAGAGTTCAGATCCAGTGATAGACTGGACAAATATCGAGCCAGTGCTTTTTTCTTGATAAACCTGACATCTGTCCACTTGGCTATTGCACCTCATCTCGATGTATCTGATAATACTGATACTATTTGTATTCCACAGTTGCTTTGAAATCACAGGTAATATAAATGGATTGGGAATGTCAATGGTCAGGAACCATTAATGGATTGGGATAGTCAATGGACTGGAAAATATCAGTGGATTGAGAAATTCTATAGACTGAGTTATATCAATGGATTGGGACAGTTCAGTACATTGTGAAACATCAATGGATTAGGAAACAGGAATTAAAGGGACAGATGGAGTTCAACCTGGAAAAGTGTGAAGTGATTCATTTTGGAAGGTCGAATTTGAATGCAGAATACAGGCTTAAAGACAGGATGCTTGGTAGTGTGGAGGAACAGAGGGATCTTGGGGTCCATGTCCATAGATCGCTCAAAGTTGCCACCCAAGTTGATAGGGTTGTTAAGAAGGCATATGGTGTGTTGGCTTTCATTAACAGGGGGATTGAGTTTAAGAGCCGCGAGGTTATGCTGCAGCTCTATAAAGCCCTGGTTCGACCACACTTGGAATATTGTGTTCAGTTCTGGTCGCCTCATTCTAGGAAGGATGTGGAAGCTTTAGAGAAGGTGCAGAGGAGATTTACCAGGATGCTGCCTGGACTGGAGGGTTTGTTTTACGAAGAAAGGTTGAGGGTGCTAGGGCTTTTCGCATTGGAACGAAGAAGGATGAGAGGTGACTTGATAGAGGGGTACAAGATGATGAGAGGCATAGATAGAGTGGATAGCCAGAGACTTTTTCCCAGGGCAGAAAGGGCTATCACCAGGGGACATAATTTTAAGGTGATGGAGGAAGGTTTCGGGGAGATGTCAGAGGGAGGTTCTTTACACAGAGAGTGGTGGGTGCGTGGAATGCACTGCCAGCGGTGGTAGTAGAAGCAGATACATTAGGGACATTTAAGCGACTCTTGGATAGGTACATGGATGATAGTAGAATGAAAGGTATGTAGGTAGTTTGATCTGAGAGTAGGTTAAAGTTTCGGCACAACATCGTGGGCCGACGGGCCTGTACTGTGCTGTACTGTTCTATGTTCTATGTTTCAGATGAAAGGATTGCATTAATCAATGGATTAGAATGTGGAGAGGCAGGAGAAAATGATGCCATTTTAAGTAGGGGGCCGGGGGTTAGTAGAAACAGACCAGTGCTATTTTACTCTCTATCTCACTCCTTTCTTCTATCTGGCTCATTATCACATCCTCTCTCTCTCAGAGCGGTGGGAATCACTGGAACCCACACTTGCTGCTCAGATTGTTTGGTTCCGGGAAAATACAAGGTCCACATCAGATTGACAGGAAGGATAAATGTGATTCAGAGCCAATCATATTCCTTTTGGTGATGTGTGCTCAGCCTTGTTATATCAGCAAAGGCAGCAGGAAATGCAAATCCTGAAGAGTTTTGATAGAGTAAAGAAGGAGAAAGTGTTGCCAGTGACAGAAGGGTCAGTAACCAGAGGAAACACATTTAAAGTAATTGACAAAAGAATTCGAGTTGTGATGAGGAGATTGTTTTTTCAGCAGTGTGTTGTTCTGGTCTGGAATGCAATCCTGAAAGGTCAGTGGAAGCAGATTCAATGTTAACTCTGAATGGAATTGGCTATTTATCTGACATGGAAAATCTAACAGGGCAATGGGGGAAAGGACAGGAGTGCGGGATGTGGGATGAGATTACATTAGAGATACAGCACTGAAACAGGCCCTTCGGCCCACCGAGTCTGTGCCGAACATCAACCACCCATTTATACTAATCCTACATTGCTGCCAAACATCCCCACCTGTCCCTATATTTCCCAACCACCTACCTACATAAGTGACAATTTATAATGGCCAATTTACCTATCAACCGACAAGTCTTTTGGCTTGTGGGAGGAAACCGGAGCACCCGGAGAAAACCCACGCAGACACAGGGAGAACTTGCAAACTCCACACAGGCAGTACCTGGAATCGAACCCGGGTCCTTGGAGCTGTGAGGCTGCGGTGCTAACCACTGCGCCACTGTGCCGCCCTTAATAGAATAGCTCTGTTAAATATCAAGCAAATGCACAGTAAAAAGGTTCAGTGCTTGGACCTCAGTTATTTTCACTCTGTCAATGGCAGAGAAGGCTCGAGGAACCATGTGGCTGCTTCTCATGTTCTTCACAGTGTCCAGAATAAAGTGTAACATGACACTGATTTCCAGATGGCCGACACAAATGCAACGCACATCTTTTCTGGAAACATCACATTTAAAGTGAGAATCTAATCATAAGGCACGGACGGGATTGAATCCGTGATCTTCAGTTTCCGAGACTGACGCCTTACCACTTGGCCACCATGCCTTTTATTAATGAACACCTGAGGCTCCAGAGGAGGATTTGTGATTCTTTTTCAATTTGGTTGAAACAGCATCGAGAAACATGCACAGAAATAAAGAGGGATTGTGGAATGGGTAACAGATCAGCCTCATTTACATCATCAGCATCATGAAATCTTCATTCAGACGTTCCATTCCCATCCTCAGCTTTTCTCACATCTGTGCAATAATATAAGAGTGGACATTGGGTTGTTACTGGGCAGATTATATAAATAGACTATGTGCATCATCACAGGAAGTGATGTAATATAATCTGTGTGGCACCTCATGGAGAGTTGTCGATGAAACCTTCAATGCAAGGTGTGTAGAGTAAACTCAGGTTATTTTAACTGTCAGATTCTTATAAATTCTGTACTAAGCCTTGACAGATATCAGAATATTATATGGGGCCACAGTAAACCAAAGCGAAGATGGAGAAATCTTTGCCTGCACCTTTGAAAAGGTCACTGGACTGGACCAAGCCGAGGACTGGCCGAGATGGTTCCAGAGATTTGCAAGGTATCGTACTGCATCGGGTCTCGTGCAGAAGCCAGACATGGAACAGGTCAGTACGCTATTGTCTGCAATGGAGGGAGTGTGCAGGCAACATCCTCATGAAGAACAGAAGGCTACATGTGAAGAAGTTATTAAGGCACTCAAGACATATTTTAATTGAGGAAAAAATGTCATCGTGGAGCCAAAGTTAAAACGCTGCATTTGCTGACAACGCAACCACCAGGTGACGCTGTACTAGCACATGCGCAAATGCAGCCTCTTCCACTGAAACGTCACTGTCTGTGACATTCAGGCAGCTGCCTGGATTAAAGATGGAGCTACTCAATTTATCACAGAAAACAACTTCGACCCAAAAATCCCCTCAAAGTTTGCCATCGCCGCCTCCGTCCCACCCCAACAGTCCCCCGTTACCTCTTGCGCATTCGCGTTATATAGTACCAAGTCATCTTAATTCACCTAAAGTGAATTACTTTCGGAGCAGTGACTGTCATTTCATAAGCAAATATGGCACATATCTACACAATGGACATGTTTTGGTTGATACTCGGAGAACGTTGCGCTGTTTGAAGTCTCATCAGAAGGACAGCACCTCTGACAGTGCTGCACACCCTCTGTAATTCAGTGAGGTTTCATAGAGTCATAGAGTTATACAGCACAGAAACAGGCCCTTCGGCCATTGTGTCCGTGCCGGCCATCAAGTACCTATCTATTCTAATTCCATTTTCCAGCACGTGGCCGTAGCCTTGTATTCTGTGGCGTTTTGAGTGCTCATCTAGATACTTCTTAAATGTTGTGAGGGTTCCTGCCTCTACCACTCCTTCAGGCAATGTGTTCCAGATTCCAACCACCCTCGAGGTGAAACATTTTTTCCTCAAATCCCCTCTAAACAGTGCCATCCCATTCTCCGGACAATCATTCCCCGCTTCCCCCCATCCCACTCTCTGACTGCTCACTCCCCGCTTCACCCACCACCACCCCCATCCTGCTCTCTGGCCGCTCACACTCCAGGCCATGGGCTCTGCCGCTTCCCTCCTCTCGGCCACTCACTCCAACATTGCCCCATCACCCCCCGAGGCTCGCCTTGCTTTCTCGGGTGGTGCGATGAAGAATGATCGAATATTGGAGCGAGAGGCCGAGAGGAGGGAAGCAGCATGGCTTAGAGCTAGTGTCTGGAGGGACGTAGGGGGGAAGCGGGCCGTGAGTGGACGGAGAGAGGGCAGTGCGGGGGTGGGGGGGGGTAGCAAGTGGCCGGAGGGCGGGGGAGCGGGGTAGCGAGGAGCGGGCAGCGAGCGGCCTGGAGTGAGTGGCTGAGAGGGGGTAGAGAGTTTTCCCGCGCATGCGCCACTTCGTCCTGGAAGACGGAGGCTGAGCATGCGCAGCATCTCAGAGCGCAGGAGACTGTTTGTGCATGTGCGCAGCTTGGAGCGCTCTGATGACGTCGGCTGGCTGCTGCATTGTCAGGAATCACTTTGAATTTAATAAGCGTACAAAACAGAAAGGGGAGAGTATTCATTCATTTATCAATGACTTGTACAATCTCACGGAGGATTGTGAATACCGCAACTTAAGGGAAGAGCTGAATGGAGACAGGATTGTGTTCGGGGTATTAGACAACACCCTTTCAGATCATCTACAGTCCAGGGCTGGTCTCACATTAACGAAAGAGTTTCAATTGAGCAGACAAACAGAGGTTAGAAAGTTTAACCAATCCGTTGTCCAAGGGGACAGGGAGAGTCTGATCTCGAGAGTTGCAGACTCAATTGAATTTGTTCAGAAAACAAAAGGAAAAATTAGGGGTAAAAGACAAGAAAGACGGGAAGAGCATCTAGTGGTAGCTGCAACCAATTGCAGTAGGTGTGGCCTCGCCAAAGAAGCTGAGTGTTTTTCCTGCAGAAAGATGGGACACTTTCAGTCAGTGTGTGGCAGTAAAATACCAGCGCTGAATATAATTAAAGGGAAATCCCCAGAGAGCAAAAACATTAATGAAGTACAGGATATCCAAAGTGTGGAAATACATTTTTTAGGTGAAATCCAGGAAATAAAGTGAGAGTTGCTGGACGACAGAAATTCTGAAATATGTTAAGATAGAGGTAGATAGATTCTTGATAAACAAGGGGGTGAAAGGTTATTGGGGGCAGGTGGGAATGTGGAGTTGAGGTTACAATCAGATCAGCCATGATCTTATTGAATGGTGGAGCAGACTCGAGGGGCCGAGTGGTCTACTCCTGCTCCTAATTGGTATGTTTGTATGTAAGAAAACATGTTCTAGACACAATGAGAACTATCATTTGTTTGGAAATGGATTTGAAACCCCCTTTTATCAAAAGGTTATAGAGCTTTAATTTTTCTACAATTAACAGACAAATCTTTGTGGAGTTGAGATTGACAGAAACAATGGGCTGGATTCTATAGAGCCCTCAACGTCGAGATCTGTGGTGGGGGTGGGGTGGGAGCCGCCTGAAGATGGCCCCGGATGAGGCCCGCCATGGACCTCAACGCCGGCAGGGCCTGGCTCGATATTGCCGGCGACGGCGAGACGTTGTGGGGGGACCCCCACCGCTCGGCAACGGGACCACAAACCTGCATTAATTATTATCCCATCATTTCCTGATATCCAGCTGCGATCTTCAGCCCGGTCACCGGCACTGCCGTGCCTTCGGAGCCCCATCCGGGGAAATGAGGTGCAACACTGGTGGGGAGGGGGGAGAAGGTAAGTTTCTCAGTGTGGGGGAGGGGGGACGGAGTCAAATTAATGTCATGGGTGTAGGGGATGGTGGGAAGGGTTATAGTTTACAGTTTGTGCAGTTTTGGGCGGAAGGTCAGATGGTAAAGGTAGGTTTTGGGAGGGAAGGGCAAATAATTAATTTAACTGTTATTGGGGGGATGGGAGAGAGGCAAAAGCAATGTATTTATTTCATTTCATTTCATCTTCCTTTAAATATTTTCCAGTCGGACTAACAGCCCTTTAAAAATGGCTGACACTCCAGTACAGTACTACGGCACTGCTGCACTGTCAGAAATGCTGTTTTTCAGGTGAGACAGAAAACTGAGGATCCCTCTGCCCTCTCAGGTGGATGTTAAAGGTACCATGGCACTATTTCAGAGAATAGAAGGGGAATTATTTCTGGGGTACTGGTCATTGTTTAACCCTGAATCAACATCACTTAAAAACAGATTATCTCGTTTTTATCACGTTGTTGTTTCTGGGAGCTTGCTGTGCGCACATTGGCCACCATGTTTCCTACATGACCACAGTGACTACACTTGGAAAGTCCTTCATTGGCTGTAAAAGGCTTTGCAACGTCCTGTGGTCGTGAAATGCAAGTCTTGCTTTTTCCATTGTTATCAATGTCATTGTGATCAAAAGATAGGATTCGTGAGCACAAAATTTAAATCAATTTCGATTAAAATAATGTAAAAGCATCTATATTCTTGCACTGTACTTAATAATCTCCATCTTCCTATCCTTGCAGAGTGCAATGTCATCGACCCTGAAATTGATTCCACAATCTCATGGAATAACAGAGTCAGAGAATGTTTAAGGCACAGAAAGAGGCCACTTGACCCATCGTGTCTGTTCCACAAACAATTTCAGCCCAGCTCTGATGAAAGGTCACAGATCTGAAACGTTAACTCTGTTTCTCTCTCCACAGGTGCTGCCAGACCTGCTGAGTATTTCCAGCATTTTCTGTTTTTATTTCAGATTTCCAGTATCAGCAGTATTTTGCTTCTGTGTTACTTTGAAAGTTAAAACTGACCCACCTGTCGACAATTCACACTGGGGTCTCCCATGAAATGATTCTGTGTAATGTTGTTAGAATGAATGCAGACTCCGAGCACAGAGCTTCCTGTGGGGAATTGGGGATATGAAAACCAGCAGACTGCAGGAATTTCCACTGGGAGCACAAATTCACAAAATCTACCTTTTATATATCGATTCAATTTAATTGTCCTTCTGGAAAATTATTTTGAAGCAATTTAAACATCAACCCACAGCTCCATGACTGGGTCAATTATGAGGTCATCCTCTGACAGGTCATGTGACAGCTGGAGCCACAAGACATCAGAACTAGATTTGTGACTGGATTAAAACCCGGAATCCTGTCACAATGGCTTTTCAAATAAAGCTGTTGCTGTTTGAAAACACAGCAGTTAAACTTTCTGCCTGACCATGAGGGGAGCTAGGGAGAAATTTACAAAACTCAATCCTTCAACAAAATAGTTCAAAAATCATTCATATCGAAATCATGTGAGGATTCATATGCAGTAGAGAAACAAGCAGAATACAGAAAGTACAGAGGAGAGCTGAAAAAGGAAATGAGATCAGCAAGAGAATGTATGAGAAAAGATTAGTGGGTCACATAACTGGGAACACTGAAGTCTTTTACCAACATATGGACAGACAATGAAAGGGTGGGTCAATAAGGAGATCCTGTGGAGGCAGAGGGTGTGGCTGAGATACTAATTAAGTACATTTCATCTGGCATCACAAAATGAGCGGATGCTGCAAATGTCACAGTAAAGGAGGAGGAAGTGAGAAAATTGGACGGAATGAAAATAGATAAAGCGGAGACAATTACAAGGTTGGCAGCTCTCACAGTAGAAAAGTCACCCAGTTTGAATGGGCTGCATCCTGGGTTGCTGAGGGAAGTAAGGTTGGAAATAGCGGAGACTCGAACCACAATCTTTCAATCCTCCTTGAATATGGGAATCATGCCAGAGGACTGGAGGAATCTCCTCAAGATTCCACATGAATCAGTGTCCATAATTCAACTTTACATATTTAAACCATGTTTACAAAAACAGTAGAAGTACTCTCATAACATAAAAGCAAAATACTGCAGATGCTGGAAATCTGAAACAAAAACAAAAAGTGCTGGAAGTACTCAGCAGGTCTGGCAGCATCTGTGGAGAGAGCATCAGGTCAGTGATTAGGCACGCAACAACCTGCCGGACTGAACATTAAATTCAATCATTTCAGAGCATGACGGACCCCACCCCCCACACTCCCCCCCAACACACTTTTTTATGTTTATTTTTTTTTCTTTTTTCTTTTTTCTTTGGTTAATTTATTTCAGGTTTTTTTTTAGTTTGGTTAGTTTGTTTCTACTGTGTCTACCCATTGTTTCTGTTTTAAAAAAAATGTTTAATGTTTGTGTTCGGAGTGCTTTGTGCATTACAGTCAATTCACACCTTCTCTGTACTAACGCTTTGTCTTTCAGCACACCATTGAGCACTGTTCAGCACTGTTCGCCTTTGTTCCATGCCCTTCTGGTCAGTTATTCTCTGTGACCTTGTCCAATCAACACCTCTTTTGATATCTCTTGCCCCACCCCCAGCTTTACTTGCTTAAAACCTTTTCATTTATAATATTTGTCAGCTGTGATGAAGGGTTACTGACTTGAAATGATTTTTTTTATTTCCAAAATATACTTTATTCATAACAATCTGGAAAAATTACATTGCCAAACAGTTTCCAAACAGCACCAAAAAATACAAACATTGCAAGGGAGATCAGTTTCCTTCAATACTGTCATGAGTTTCTTCCCAACCCTTCCGTTTCACAATTGTCATGTCAATTACAGTTTTACATTTACAGCAATTGAGAATATTAACGATACAGTTCGAGGGGCTTCCCCTCGCTTCATTCCTTGGTTTGTGGGCTGGTTCACCACCTGTAGACATTTGAGACACTCACAGGCACTGGTAATCTCTAGGATTAGAGTCATAGAATCATAGACAGGTTACAGCACAGAAGGAGGCCATTCAGCCCTTTGTGTCCATGCCAGCTCTCTGCAAGAACAAGCCAGCTAGTCACACTCCCCCGCCTTTGCCTGTAACCCTGCATTTTCTTTTCTTCAGATAATTATTAAATTCTCTTTCAAAAGTCATGATTGAATCTGCCTCCACCACACTGTCAGGCAGTGCAATCCAGATCCTAACCAGTCGCTGCATAAAAAAGCTTTTCCTCATGTTGCCTCTGGTTCTTTGGCCTTTCACCTTAAATCTGTGCCCTCTGGTTCTTGACACTTCTGCCAATGAGAATAGTTTCTCCCTATCTACTCTGTCCAAACCCTTAATGATTTTGAACACCTCTATCAAATCTCATCTCAACCTTGTCTTCCCAAAGAAGAACAACTCCAGATTCTCCAAAATAGTAGAAGGCTTTCTATTTCTACTGGAAAATGGGCAGAGAGAAAGAGTATGAGACAGAGTTCACAAGAGAGAGAAAAAATTGGGTATGTGTCTGTGAGAGAGAGCAAGACAGAGGGAGGGAGAGTAACTGTCTGTGTGTGAGAGAGAACACAACCCAGTCCCAATATAATTGCTCTTTCTTGATACTATTCGATAAACTCAGACCCTACCCAGATACCGACAGCTTCTCTCCCTCACTGCTGTTCCCCGCCCTGACTGTACAGAAATCCCCTCTCAAAGATGCACATTAACACTGGTCTCACTGCTGTTTCATTCCCTGACTGTACAGAAATCCCCTCTCATAGCTGCACATTAACACTGGTCTCACTGCTGTTTCATTCCCTGACTGTACAGAAATCCCCTCTCATAGCTGCACATTAACACTGGTCTCACTGCTGTTTCATTCCCTGACTGTACAGAAATCCCCTCTCAAAGCTGCACATTAACACTGGTCTCACTGCTGTTTCATTCCCTGACTGTACAGAAATCCCCTCTCATAGCTGCACATTAACACTGGTCTCACTGCTGTTTCATTCCCTGACGGTACAGAAATCCCCTCTCAAAGCTGCACATTAACACTGGTCTCACTGCTGTTCCATTCCCTGACTGTCCAAAAATCCCCTCCCATAGCTGCACATTAACACTGGTCTCAGTGCTGTTCCTTGCCCTGACTGTACAAAAATCCCCTCCCATAGCTGCACATTAAAACTGGTCTCAGTGCTGTTCCCTGCCCTGACTGTACAAAAGTCCCCTCTCATAGCTGCACATTAACACTGGTCTCACTGCTGTTCCCTGCCCTGACGGTACATAAATCCCCTCTCATAGCTGCACATTAAAACTGGTCTCACTGCTGTTCCCTGCCCTGACGGGACAGAAATCCCCTCTCATAGCTGCACATTAACACTGGTCTCACTGCTGTTCCCTGCCCTGACTGTCCAAAAGTCCCCTCTCATAGCTGCACATTAACACTGGTCTCACTGCTGTTCCCTGCCCTGACGGTACATAAATCCCCTCTCATAGCTGCACATTATCACTGGTCTCACTGCTGTTCCCTGCCCTGACGGTACAGAAATCCCCTCTCATAGCTGCACATTAACACTGGTCTCACTGCTGTTCCCTGCCCTGACTGTCCAAAGGTCCCCTCTCATAGCTGCACATTAACACTGGTCTGACTGCTGTTCCCTGCCCTGACTGTACATAAATCCCCTCTCATAGCTGCACATTAACACTGGTCTCACTGCTGTTCCCTGCCCTGACTGTACAGAAATCCCCTCTCATCGCTGCACATTAACGCTGGTCTCACTGCTGTTCCCTGCTCTGACTGTACAGAAATCCCCTCTCATAGCTGCACATTAACACTGGTCTCACTGCTGTTCCCTGCTCTGACTGTACAGAAGTCCCCTCTCATAGCTGCACATTAACACTGGTCTCACTGCTGTTCCCTGCTCTGACTGTACAGAAATCCCATCTCATAGCTGCACATTAACACTGGTCTCACTGCTATTCCCTGCCCTGACTGTACAGAAATCCCCTCTCATAGCTGCACATTAACACTGGTCTCACTGCTGTTCCCTGCCCTGACTGTACAGAAATCCCCTCTCATAGCTGCACATTAACACTGGTCTCACTGCTGTTCCCTGCCCTGACTGTACAGAAATCCCCTCTCATAGCTGCACATTAACACTGGTCTCACTGCTGTTCCCTGCTCTGACTGTACAGAAATCCCCTCTCATAGCTGCACATTAACACTGGTCTCACTGCTGTTCCCTGCCCTGACTGTACAGAAATCCCCTCTCATAGCTGCACACTAACACTGGTCTCAGGTGAATTTTGAGTGGTCATTAAATGATCCGACAATGGCGTGGCCTCGGTTAATAGCAGTTTGAAGTCGGATATCTGTTTTAAATTCCATCGGCTCATCCCAAAAACCGACCTTTAAACAAGTCAAAACACTGGAAACACACGATGGCTCATTCAACGTCTATGGAGAGAACAAAGACGTTTACTGTTGGGGTTTGGACAATGAAGAGAAACATAGGAACTTGACGAGGACATTCAGCCTTTCGAGTCTGTTCCACCATTCAATTAGATATTTGCTGATCTGTATATTAACACCATTTGTCTGCTTGTTTCTGTAACCCTTGGTACCTTACCTAACTCAAATCTATCATTTGTCAGAAATAAATAAGGAAACTGATTCATCGAATTTCTTAAAAGCAAAATACTGCGGATGCTGGAAATCTGAAATAAAAACTGAAAGTGCTGACAAGACTCAGCAGGTCTGGCAGCATCTGTGGAGAGAGAAGCAGAGTCAACGTTTCAGGTCACTGACCCTTCTTCAGAACTGGCAAATATTAGAAATGTAAAAGATTATAAGCAAGTAAAGCGGGGGTGGGGCAAGAGATGACAAAGGAGAAGGTGTAGATAGGACAAGGCCACAGAATAGTTGACCAGAAAAAGGCAAGCAATATGTTAATGGTGTGCTGAAAGACAAAGCATTAGTGCAGATAGGGTGTTAATGGACTGAAAAACTAAACAGCCACAATCACAAACATGAAAAAAACAGTGGGTAGGCACAGTAGAAACAAACTGAACAAACTAAAATAAAGTTTTCTTTTTTACTTTGCCGATGTCTTTGTATATATTGTGGATCCTTCTTCAGACTGTCTTCTTTCACAATGTAGTTCTGACCTCTGGTTATGTTGATCGTAATCAGTTTCAACTTGCTGATAGTTTTGGAATTGAGCACATTTTCTTTGCTTGATTCTACAACATGGAACTCAGTCTGACATGTGGACCCCTGGGAGGACTTAAAAGTAACTTGGACGATCCCTAGGACTGGTGGAGGAGTATCTGATCCATGGGAGAAGATTTTAGATATCAGCTTGTTCAATTACAGTTTCTGTTTTCTCTGTTACTTGTGGAATGTCGGAGCATCCATTTTGTTGATCATTGCTCCGAGTCAATTACTGCAGATATTGTCTAATTGCCTCTGAAGACATCACACATGGGCACGTGTCGGGACTTGTGGTCGCGAGCAACAAAAATCTTCTCTCGTGCTGCAAATATGTAATCTTCCTTCTGGCATTTAAATCTGTGAATGTTTCCTGCAGGCTTCGATCAGCATACTGTAGTGAAATGTCCCATTTTTCTGCAGACTTGACACTTCTTCCCTCTCGAAGGACAAGTTTTGTAATAAGGATCCTCACCACTGCAATGATTGGATGTTTGAATGTGATTGTGACTTCTGTCTTGGTCTTCCTTGACCTTTCTCTGGGTTTCCTCTGTGTCCTTGTGTTTTGTGTGTTTCTCAGGGGAATCTCGTCGTCACGTTATTTGCCTCTTTCTCAGACTTCTGAGTCTCATCATGTAGTGGTCAAGAGTCTCGCACCATATTGTTTTGCTTGCCTGAAACATAAATTTCAGAGTGAGGATTTGTCCTTGCTTGAAAATATCTTGTTAGAAAATGCATCGCAACATCATAATCAGTTCCAGTGTCTCTGAGTGTATTGTCAACTTTTGGTCCAGCAGAGTGTAACAGTAACGCTCTCTGTCTTCGGGGTGTATTGATAGCGAGTGCCATCATTAGGAGTTCAAGTCTTGTGAGCCATTTGCTCCAGTGTGGCCCTGGGTTGCTGTCTATCTCTGTGAAGGCTGGAAAGACTGGCTGTTGTTGTGCACACATGATGATTGTTATTTCTTTAAATCTGGAATTGTCAATGTAAGTCTTCAGTATGTCCCTGGTTGTGATTAGATTAGATTGGAGAGACAGCACTGAAACAGGCTCTTCGGCCCACCGAGTCTGTGCTGAACATCAACCACCCATTTATACTAATCCTACACTAATCCCATATTCCTACCAAACATCCCCACCTGTCCCTATATTTCCCTACCACCTACCTATACTAATGACAATTTATAATGGCCAATTTACCTATCAACCTGCAAGTCTTTTGGCAGGAAACCGGAGCACCCGGAGAAAGCCCATGCAGACACAGGGAGAACTTGCAAACTCCACACAGGCAGTACCCGGAATCGAACCCGGGTCCCTGGAGCTGTGAGGCTGCGGTGCTAACCACTGCGCCACTGTGCCGCCCTGATTGTCTGTGTGATTACTTCTTTTTAATCCTCAATGTCAGAAAAATATAGTGTTGTGCTGTGTTCTTATGTCTACATTAAATGATGACCCCAGGGTTTATATTCAGATTCAATACAAACAGTATTTATTGTCTTTCTTATCTACATGGCGTGATCACAGGTCACAGGTCTTTTTCTCATTGGTGTGTGTGTGCTCTCGACAAGCCATGTTCGAATGTGTCTCTCAAAATGGTGTCTCCTTATATATGTATGATGATGTCATCTGTTGCATCAGTGGCTTGGTCTCTTAAAGGTACAGTTTCTTAAAGGTGAAGTCACCATTACACAACATTGCAAACAATGAGTCAGCCACGGTCGATAGAGTGTCAGGAATGAAGGTCAGAGGAGCAGACCAGGCTGGAAACACATAAAGAACGAGGGGCAGCCAATGTGAAAAACAGAGAATAAACAACATGGCATGGGTGGTGTTTACAATACCTCGAATCGGTTTGATTCTCTTCCAGGTCAGAGGGAATTCTAGCAACATGATGTCTATGGAATCACAGAATGACGAACAAAGAGACCATTTGGTCCATCATGCCAGTGTTGTCTCTTTGGTAGAGACAAATTACAATTAGTCCTGCTGCGTGGCTTTTTCCTGTAATCCTGTACATTTTCCCTTCCAGCATCTGTCCATATCCCTTTTGAAAGTTACGATTGAATCTGCTTTCATCTCCCAATCAGGCAGTGCATTCCAGATCACAACACATTACTGTGTAACAAATGGTTCTTCATGTCACCTCTAGTTCTTTTGCCAATCACCTGATATCTGTGTCCTCTGCTTACTGACCCTTTTGCCACAGGAAACAGTTTCTCCTGATTTAAAGTGTTGAGAACCATCATGATTTTGATCACCTTGGACAAATCTCTTCTGAACGTTCTCTGCTCCAAGAAGAACAACCTCAGCTTCTCCAATCTCTCCACATAACTGAAATCCTTCACCCCTGGTATCATTGCAGCAAATCTCTTCTGTTCATTTCTTGCCCCAGAAATAATTGAAATGAAATGTTTCTAAGAAAATGCATGAACTAAATAAAAAGGAGAGAGAAATAAATGCTGAGCAAAATGGATATCAATGTTTGGAAGGTAAAAAGAGCAAAGAGATCGAAATTTTATTGTCGAGGAGTGAGAGGAATAAATAACACTTTGGATATTTTGTCAGTGGATTTACTGATAAATTTGGGAATTGAGAGGAAGCTGGTTCACAGAGAAAAAACTGCCAACCCTGGGGAGGAGCCTACAACTGCATCCGTCCAATAAGAGACAGAGTAGAAGTGACAGTTCAGTCAGTGGAACAGGACACTTTTAATCTCAGGATTATGGGTTGGATGATCCACTGTGGGTGCCCGCGAAATTCCACAGGAGCTAATACAACACCTTGCTGTCAGTGGCTCCTTGGTCAACGGGTGTGATTCTTGTTTAAGGAGTGTGATTAATGAAAGTGTGAGCGACCCCAGGTTCAAATCACCAATGAGCTCTTGGCATTTTTAGTTTAATGTTACTGATTGGTGTCAGCCTTACGGAGCTGGCTTCAGGACCAGAGAACTGGATTCAAAGAGCTTGTCGACAAAATTGAAATTTACAAAATGTACAGATAGCCAAGTGAGAATATAAATTTGTCGCAGTAATTGAGAACTGACTCCAAAAACAACAGGACTGGGTTCTGGAATGGAATGGAATGGAATTCTTCAGTCTTTCTGTTGTTTGGCTTGCATTGACTCATCGATTTTCTTGTTTTTCACTTTGTCGATGCCTTTGAATAATTGTGGCTCCTTCTTCAGAGTGTCTTCTTTCACCAGGTAGTTCTGACCTCTGATGATGTTGATTGTAATCAGCTTCAATTTGCTGATAGTTTTGGAACTGAGCAGATTTCCTTTGCTTGAGTCTACAACATGGAACTCAGTCTGACATGTGGACCCATGGGAGGATTTGAATGCCACCCCTGCGTTGGAGTTGCATCCATCCAATAAGAGACCGAGTAGAAGTGACAGTTCTGTCAGTCGAATATGAGATTTTTAATGACAGGGTTGTGAGTTTGAGTCAAATACAAGAAATGCTGGAATCACTCAGCAGGTCTGGCAGCATCTGTGGAAAGAGAAGCAGAGTTAACGTTTCGGGTCAGTGACCCTTCTTCGGAACTGACAAATATTAGAAAAGTCACAGATTATAAGCAAGTGAGGTGGGGGTGGGGCAAGAGATAACAAAGGAGAAGGTGCAGATTGGACCAGGCCACATAGCTGACCAAAAGGTCACGGAGCAAAGGCAAACAATATGTTATTGGTGTGTTGAAAGACAAAGCATTAGTACAGATTAGGTGTGAATACATTGAATATTGAACAGCAGAAAGTGCAAAACTGAAAAAAAAACCTGAAAAAAAACAGTGGGTAAGCAAACTGAACAAACTAAGATGAAATGAAATAAATGCAAAAAAAGATTGTAAAAAATGTAAAAAAGAATGTAAAAAAAAAGGAATAAAAAATAACTAAAGTGAAAGTAAAATGGGGGGCTGTCATGCTCTGAAATTATTGAACTCAATGTTCAGTCCGGCAGGCTGTCGTGTGCCTAATCGGTAGATGAGATGCTGTTCCTCGAGCTTGCGTTGATGTTCACTGGAACACTGCAGCAATCCCAGGACAGAGATGTGAGCATGAGAGCAGGGGGGAGTGTTGAAATGGCAAGCAACCGGAAGCTCAGGGTCCTGCTTGCTGACTGAGCGGAGATGTTCCGCAAAGCGGTCACCCAGTCTGCGCTTGGTCTCCCCAATGTAGAGGAGACCACACTGTGAGCAGCGAATACAGTTTACTACATTGAAAGAAGTACAAGTAAATCGCTGCTTCACCTGAATGGAGTGTTTGGGGCCTGGGATAGTGAGGAGAGAGGAGGTAAATGGGCAGGTATTACACCTCCTGCGATTGCAGGGGAAGGTGCCCTGGGACGGGGACGAGGTGGTGGGGGTAATGGAGGAGTGGACCAGGGTGTCGCGGAGGGAACGATCCCTTCGGAATGCTGACAGGGGAAGGGAGGGGAAGATGCGACTGGTAGTGGCATCACGCTGGAGGTGGCGAAAATGGCGGAGGATGATCCTTTGGTTATGGAGGCTGGTGGGATGAAAAGTGAGGACAAGGGGAACCCTGTCACGGTTCTGGGAGGGAGGGGAAGGGGTGAGGGTAGAGGTGCGGGGAATGGGTCGGACACGGTTGAGGGCCCTGTCAACCACAGTGGGGGGAAATCCTCGGTTGAGGAAAAAGGAGGGCATATCAGAAGCACCGTCATGGAAGGTAGCATCATCAGAGCAGATGCGTCGGAGACGGAGAAACTGGGAGAATGGAATGGAGTCCTTACAGGAGGTAGGGTGTGAAGAAGTGTAGTCGAGGTAGCTGTGGGAGTCGGTGGGCTTATAATGGATATTGGTAGACAACCTGTTCCCAGAGATGGAGACAGAGAAGTCGAGGAAGGGAAGGGAAGTGTCAGAGATGAACCATGTGAAGGTGAGAGAAGGGTGGAAATTGGAAGCAAAGTTGATAAAGTTTTCTAGTTCGGGGCGGGAGCAGGAAACGGCACCGATACAGTCATCAATGTACCGGAAAAAGAGTTGGGGGAGGGGGCCTGAGTACGACTGGAACAAAGAATGCTCGACATATCCCACAAAAAGACAGGCATAACTAGGACCCATGCGGGTACCCATAGCGACACCTTTTACTTGAAGGAAGTGCGTGGAGTTGAAGGAGAAGTTGTTCAATGTGAGAACATTGTCCCCCTCTGAACCTGAGGCACTCCGTTCTCTCAGGTCCACCCCTGACATGGTCATCAAACCTGCAGACAAGGGTGGTGCTGTTGTTGTATGGCGTACCGACCTCTACCTTGCAGAAGCTCAACGCCAACTCACAGACACCTCTTCCTACCTCCCTCTGGACCATGACCCCACCACCGAACATCAAGCCACCGTCCAAAGGACTGTCACTGACCTTATCTCCTCTGGAGATCTTCCCTCTACAGCTTCCAACCTCATAGTCCCACAACCCCGGACAGCCCGCTTCTACCTCCTTCCCAAAATCCGTGACTCTTCTGACGCCCTACGTCATTTTGACAATTTCCACTTTCCTGGTCCCAACCGCCTCCTCTTCACTATGGACGTCCAATCGCTCTACACCTCCATCCCCCACCAGGATGGTTTGAGGGCTCTCCGCTTCTTCCTGGAACAGAGGCCCAACCAGTCCCCATCCACCACCACCCTCCTCCGCCTGGCTGAACTTGTTCTCACATTGAACAATTCTCCTTCAACTCCACGCACTTCCTTCAAGGAAAAGGTGTCGCTATGGGTACCCGCATGGGTCCTAGTTTTGCCTGTCTTTTTGTGGGATATGTCGTGCATTCTTTGTTCCAGTCCTACTCAGGCCCCCTCCCCCAACTCTTTTTCCGGTACATTGATGACTGTATCGGTGCCGTTTCCTGCTCCCGCCCCGAACTAGAAAACTTGATCAACTTTGCTTCCAATTTCCACCCTTCTCTCACCTTCACATGGTCCATCACTGACACTTCCCTTCCCTTCCTCGACTTCACTGTCTCCATCTCTGGGAATAGGTTGTCGAACAATATCCATTAAAAGCCCACCGACTCCCACAGCTACCTCGACTACACTTCTTCACACCCTACCTCCTGTAAGGACTCCATTCCATTCTCCCAGTTTCTCCGTCTCCGACGCATCTGCTCTGATGATGCTACCTTCCATGACGGTGCTTCTGATATGAACTCCTTTTTCCTCAACCAAGGATTTCCCCCCACTGTTGTTGACAGGGCCCTCAACCGTGTCCGACCCATTCCCCGCACCTCTACCCTCACCCCTTCCCCTCCCTCCCAGAACCGTGACAGGGTTCCCCTTGTCCTCACTTTTCATCCCACCAGCCTCCATATCCAAAGGATCATCCTCCGCCATTTTCGCCACCTCCAGCGTGATGCCACTACCAGTCGCATCTTCCCCTCCCTTCCCCTGTCAGCATTCCGAAGGGATCGTTCCCTCCGCGACACCCTGGTCCACTCCTCCATTACCCCCACCACCTCGTCCCCGTCTCAGGGCACCTTCCCCTGCAATCGCAGGAGGTGTAATACCTGCCCATTTACCTCCTCTCTCCTCACTATCCCAGGCCCCAAACACTCCTTTCAGGTGAAGCAGCGATTTACTTGTCCTTCTTTCAATGTAGTATACTGTATTCGCTGCTCACAGTGTGGTCTCCTCTACATTGGGGAGACCAAGCGCAGACTGGGTGAACGCTTTGCGGAACATCTCCGCTCAGTCCGCAAGCATTACCCTGAGCTTCCGGTTGCTTGCCATTTCAACACTCCCCCCTGCTCTCATGCTCACATCTCTGTCCTGGGATTGCTGCAGTGTTCCAGTGAACATCAACGCAAGCTCGAGGAACAGCATCTCATCTACCGATTAGGCACACTACAGCCTGCCGGACTGAACATTGAGTTCAATACTTTCAGAGCATGACAGCCCCCCATTTTACTTTCATTTTTAGTTATTTTTTCTTCCTTTTTTTTGACATTCTTTTTTACATTTTTTACAATCTTTTTTTGCATTTATTTCATTTCATCTTAGTTTGTTCAGTTTGCTTACCCACTGTTTTTTTTCAGGTTTTTTTTCAGGTTTGCACTTGCTGCTGTTCAACATTCAGTGTATTCACACCTAATCTGTACTCATGCTTTGTCTTTCAGCACACCATCAACATATTGTTTGCCTTTGCTCCGTGACCTTTTGGTCAGCTACGTGGCCTGGTCCAATCTGCACCTTCTCCTTTGTTATCTCTTGCCCCACCACCACCTCAATTGCTTATAATCTGTGACTTTTCTAATATTTGTCAGTTCCGAAGAAGGGTCACTGACCCGAAACGTTAACTCTGCTTCTCTTTCCACAGATGCTGCCAGACCTGCTGAGTGGTTGCAGTATTTCTTGTTTTTGTTTCAGATTTCCAGCATCCGCAGTATTTTGCTTTTATTTTTGTGAGTTTGAGTGCCATTTTGTTTTTCCCTTTTTTCAGGCTTCATGAGCAGAGAGGACAGGGAGTGTTTGAAATGAGCAAGTCTCGCTTTGATTCAGGACTCTTACCTCTCAGCAGCCTCTCACGATGAAAGATTGAATTTGATCTAATTTCATTCTCAGCTCGGGGTCTGTGCGGCTCAGTGGCACTTCTGGCTGTCTCCCGCTTCACAATCCATCAGTACTGAGAAAGCAATGGGGAATATTACTCACATGTTGTGTTCTTTAATTTTTTGGAAAACTTGAATGTATGTCTTTTCTTCCAAAACAAGGACACCAAGCCACTGTTAATGTAGGGTTGAAATAGCTCAGTTTGGAGAGCGTTAGACTGAAGAGCTAAAGGTCCCTGGTTCAATCCCGGGTTTCAGCAATTTTGCTTCCTTATCCATCCCTTGCCTTGGTTCTGATTTTCCAGTTGCACAATTTACTTTGAAATTATTTCCCAAGCACCAGTGGATTGAATTTGAGAAACAACACAGAGTCATTTACAACATAGAAGGTGGTCGTTTGGCCTATCACATCCATGCTGGCTCTCCCCGGAGCAAGCTAGTCAGTTCCACTCAGCAGCTCGATCCCTTTCCTCCTGCAAGTTTCTTTCCTTCAAGTATCCATCTAATTTCCTTTTCAAATCATTGATTGTCTCTGCTTCCACCACACTCGTGGGCCAAGTCATTACCACCCACAACATAAGAAAGTTCTACCTCATCAAGGATGGGAAATACTTACGTCTTCTATATTTGCTTATTCTCTATTTCTATGAGAATAGACTGGCAGTCAACATGAAAGGAAACCCCAGAATCTTCGAGCAGCATGTAAATGATAAGTGGGTAGTAAGAGGTTGAGTCGGGCCTATTGGGGACAAAAAGGATAATATAAGCTTAGAGGTGCAGGGCAATGTTAATCTACTTAATGAATACTTTGTATCAGTGATCACTAAGGAAGTGGAATTTGACAAAATATCAGTCGAAGTGAAGAGAGTAGAGGCAATGGAGAGAGTACAAATTTGGAGAGGGAGGTACTAAAAAGGCTGGCTGTGCTTAGGGTAGATAAATCACCTGGTCCGGATGGCTCACATCCCAGGTTGCGAAAGGAAATGCGGATGCAGATGACGGAAGGGCTTGCTATAATCTTCCAATCTTCCCTGGATATGGGGGAGGTGCCAGAGGATTAAACAGTGGCAAATGCGACACCCTTATTCAAGAAAGGGTGTAAGGACAGTCCGGGTAACTACAGGCCAGTTAGATTAACAGCAGCGGTGGGTAAGGTTTTAGAAAGAATAATCAGGGTAAAAAATCAACAGTCACTTGGAGAGGTTCGAGTTAATTAAGGAGAGTGAGCATGGATTTATAAATGGGAGTTCATGCTTGACTAATCTAACTGCATTTTTTGATGAACTAACAGAGCAGGTTGATGAAGGGAATGCAGTGGATGTTGTTTATATGGATTTTAAGGAAGCGTTTGACAAGGTACCACATAAAAGGGCGGTTAACAAAATTGAGGTTCGTGGTATAGGAGGGTCAGTGTCCAATTGGATAGAAAATTGGTTTAAGGACAGAAAACAGCGAGTCTTATGAAATGGTTCTTTATCAGACTAGAGGATAGTCGACAGTGGTGTTCCCCAAGGGTCAATGCTAGAACCACTGCTTTTTTTGCTCAAGGTAATTGACTTGGATCTTGGAATACAGAGTAGAATCTCAAAATATCCCGATGACAACAAACTTGGAGGAGCGGCAAACAGTGAGGATGATATGAACTGCCTGCAACAGGACAGTGATAGGCTAGCAGAAAGGGCAGCCAGGTGGCAGATGGAATTTAATAGTGACAAGTGTGAGGTGATGTATTTTGGCATAAGGAATAGGGAGAGGCAATATATACTTAATGGCACAGTTCTAAAGAGTGTGCTGGAATAGAGGTACTTGGGGTTCATGTGCATCAATCTTTGAAGGTGGCAAGACATATTGCGAGAGTGGTTAGCAAAGCATATGGAATCTTGGGCTTTATAAATAGAGGCATTGAGTACAAAAGCAGGGAAGTTATGCTGAACCATTATAAAACTCTGGTTAGGCCCCAATTGGAGTGTTGCTTCCATTTCTGCTCAGCAGACTTTAGAAAGAATTTGAGTGTCCTTGAGAGGACGCAGAGGTGATTTAGCAGAATGGATCCAGGGATGGGGGATTTTAGTTACAAGGTTAGGTTGGAAAAGCTAGGATTATTCTGCCTTTCTCAAAGGAGATTGAGTGGAGAATTGAGAGAGGTGTAAAACACCTCCAGAGAACAGGCCATCCTGGACTGGGTATTGTGTAATGAGAAAGGATTAGTTAACAATCTTGTTGTGTGGGGTCCCTTGGGGAAGTGTGCCCATAATATGATAAACTTCTTCATTAAGATGGAGAGTGAGAGAGTTGATTCCGAGACTCGGGTCTTGAATCTAAACAAAGGAAACTATGAAGGTATGAGGCGGGAGTTGGCTATGATAGATTGGGGAACGTTACTTAAAGGGTTGACAGTGGATAGGCAATGGCTAGAATTTAAAGAGCGCATGGATGAATTACAACAATTGTTCATTCCTGTCTGTGCAAAAGTAAAACAGGAAGGGTGGCTCAACTGTGGCTTGCAAAAGAAATTAAGGGAAGTATAAGATCCAAGGAGGAGAAATATAAAATGGCCAGAACAAGCAGCAAACCTGAAGATTGTGAGCAGTTTGGAATTTAGCAGAGGAGGACAAAGGGATTGAATAACAAGTGGAAATAAGCTTGCAGAGAACATCAAAATTGACTGTAAAAGCTTCGATAGATATGTGAAGAGAAAAAGAGTAGTGAAGACAAATGTGGGTCCCTTCCAGTCAGAAACGGGGGAATTTATAATGGGGAACCAAGAAATGACAGACCAATTAAATACATACTTTGGATCTGTCTTCACAAAGGAGGATACAAATTATCTCCCATAAATGTTGGGGAACATAGGGTCTAGTGAGAAGGAGGAACTGTATGAAATCAGTATTAGTTGGGAATGTTTGGGAAATTGATGGGATTGAAGGCCGATAAATGAGCAGATTTCCTTTGCTTGAGTCTGCAACATGGAACTCAGTCTGACATGTGGACCCATGGGAGGATTTGAATGCCACCCCTGCGTCGGAGTTGCATCCATCCAATAAGAGACCGAGTAGAAGTGACAGTTCTGTCAGTCGAACATGAGACTTTTAATGACAGGGTTATGAGTTTGAGTGCCATTCTGTTTTTCCCTTTATTAAGGCTTCATGAGCAGAGAGTACAGGGAGTGTTTGAAATGAGCAAGTCTCGCTTTGATTCAGGACTCTTACCTCTCAGCAGCATCTCACTATGAAAGATTGAATTTGATCTCATTTCATTCTCAGCTCGGGGTCTGTGCGGCTCAGTGGCACTTCTGGCTGTCTCCCGCTTCACAATCCATCAGTACGGAGAAAGCAATGGGGAATATTACTCACATGTTGTGTTCTTTAATTTTTTGGAAAACTTGAATGTATGTAATTTCTTCCAAAACAAGGACACCAAGCCACTGTTAATGTAGGGCTGAAATAGCTCAGTTTGGAGAGCATGAGACTGAAGTTCTAAAGGTCCCTGGTTTAATCCTGGGTTTCAGCAATTTCGCTTCCTTATGTGTCCCTTGCCTTGGTTCTGATTTTCCAGTTGCACAATTTGCTTTGAGATTATTTACCAAGCACCAGTGGATTGAATTTTAGAAACAACACAGAGTCATTTATAACACAGAAGGTGGTCATTTGGCCTATCACCTCCATGCTGGCTCTCCCCGGAGCAATCTAGTCAGTTCCACTCACCAGCTCGATCCCTTTCCTCCTGCAGGTTTCTTTCCTTCAAGTATCCATCCAATTTCCTTTTCAAATCATTGATTGTCTCTGCTTCCACCACACTCGTGGGCCAAGACATTACCACCCACAACATAAAAAATTCCACCTCATCAAGGATGGGAAATACTTACATCTTCTATATTTGCTTATTCTCTATTTCTATGAGAATAGACTGGCAGTCAACATGAAAGGAAACCCCAGAATCTTCGAGCAGCATGTAAATGATAAGTGGGTAGTAAGAGGTTGAGTCGGGCCTATTAGGGACAAAAAGGATAATATAAGCTTAGAGGTGCAGGGCAATGTTAATCTACTTAATGAGTACTTTGCATCAGTGATCACTAAGGAAGTGGAATTTGACAAAATATCAGTTGAAGTGAAGAAAGTAGAGACAATGGAGAGAGTACAAATTAGGAGAGGGAGGTACTAAAAAGGCTGGCTGTGCTTAGGGAAGATAAATCACCTGGTCCGGATGGCTCACATCCCAGGTTGCGAAAGGAAATGCGGATGCAGATAACGGAAGGGCTTGCTATAATCTTCCAATCTTCCCTGGATACGGGGGAGGTGCCAGAGGATTAAAGAGTGGCAAATGCGACACCCTTATTCAAGAAAGGGTGTAAGGACAGTCCGGGTAACTACAGGCTAGTTAGATTAACAGCAGCGGTGGGTAAGGTTTTAGAAAGAATAATCAGGGTAAAAAATCAACAGTCACTTGGAGAGGTTCGAGTTAATTAAGGAGAGTGAGCATGGATTTATAAATGGGAGTTCATGCTTGACTAATCTAACTGCATTTTTTGATGAACTAACAGAGCAGGTTGATGAAGGGAATGCAGTGGATGTTGTTTATTTGGATTTTAAGGAAACGTTTGACAAGGTACCACATAAAAGGGCGGTTAACAAAATTGAGGTTCGTGGTATAGGAGGGTCAGTGTCCAATTGGATAGAAAATTGGTTTAAGGACAGAAAACAGCGAGTCTTATTAAATGGTTCTTTATCAGACTGGAGGATAGTCGACAGTGGTGTTCCCCAAGGGTCAGTGCTAGAACCACTGCTTTTTTTGCTCAAGGTAATTGACTTGGATTTTGAATACAGAGTCGAATCTCAAAATATGCCGATGACACCAAACTTGGAGGAGCGGCAAACAGTGAGGATGATATGAACTGCCTGCAACAGGACAGTGATAGGCTAGCAGAATGGGCAGACAGGTGGCAGATGGAATTTAATAGTGACAAGTGTGAGGTGATGTATTTTGGCATAAGGAATAGGGAGAGGCAATATATACTTAATGGCACAGTTCTAAAGAGTGTACTGGAATAGAGGGACTTGGGGTTCATGTGCATCAATCTTTGAAGGTGGCAAGTCATATTGCGAGAGTGGTTCGCAAAGCATATGGGATCTTGGGCTTTGTAAATAGAGGCATTGAGTACAAAAGCAGGGAAGTTATGCTGAACCATTATAAAACTCTGGTTAGGCCCCAATTGGAGTGTTGCTTCCAGTTCTGCTCAGCAGACTTTCGAAAGAATGTGAGGGTCCTTGAGAGGACACAGAGGCGATTTACCAGAATGGATCCATGGATGGGGGATTTTAGTTACAAGGTTAGGTTGGAAAAGCTAGGATGATTCTGCCTATATCAAAGGAGATTAGTGGAGAATTGATAGAGGTGTAAAACACCTCTAGAGAACAGGCCATCCTGGACTGGGTATTGTGTCATGAGAAAGGATTAGTTAACAATCTTGTTGTGTGGGGTCCATTGGGGAAGTGCACACATAATATGATAAAATTCTTCATTAAGATGGAGAGTGAGAGAGTTGATTCCGAGACTCGGGTCCTGAATCTAAACAAAGGAAACTATGAAGGTATGAGGCGGGAGTTGGCTATGATAGATTGGGGAACGTTACTTAAAGGGTTGACAGTGGATAGGCAATGGCTAGCATTTAAAGAGCGCATGGATGAATTACAACAATTGTTCATTCCTGTCTGTGCAAAAGTAAAACAGGAAGGGTGGCTCAACTGTGGCTTACAAAAGAATTTAAGGAAAGTATTAGATCCACGGAGGAGAAATATAAAATGGCCAGAACAAGCAGCAAACCTGAAGATTGTGAGCAGTTTGGAATTTAGCAGAGGAGGACAAAAGGATTGATTAAGAAGGGGGAAATAGAGTATGAGAATAAGCAAGCAGAGAACATACAAACTGACTGTAAAAGCTTCTATAGATATGTGTAGAGAAAAAGATTAGTGAAGACAAATGTGGGCCCCTTACAGTCAGAAACGGGGGAATTTATAATGGGGAACAAAGAAATGGCAGACCAATTAAATACATACTTTGGATCTGTCTTCACAAAGGAGGATACAAATTATCTCCCAGAAATGTTGGGGAACATAGGGTCTAGTGAGAAGGAGGAACTGTATGAAATCAGTATGAGTAGGGAATGTTTGGGAAATTGATGGGATTGAAGGCCGATAAATCCCCAGGGCCTGATAATCTACATCCCAGAGTACTTAAGGAAGTGGCCCTTGAAATAGCAGATGCATTTCTGGTCTTTTTTCAAAATTCTATCGACTCTGGAACAGTTCCAATGGATTGGACGGTAGTTAATGTAACTCGGCTATTTAAAAAAGGAGGCAGAAAGAAAACAGCGAATTATCTACCGGTTAGCCTGACATCAGTCGTGGGGAAAATGCTGGAGTCCATTATAAAAGATGTAATAGCAGAGTGCAATAATAACTCGTCTCCACTCCTAGTATTTCTAAATCCCACACATTCACTATAATGTGAACAATTATTTCCTGTTGTGTCTCTCTCAGATTTGTAAACTTCACTGTATTGGAGTGAGGTGACATCTACTGGCGGGAAGCAAGAACTGCAATCAAGCAGCAGAAACTCCACAGTCTGTCAGGGTGAAAGAAACATTGCAATGTGAGGATACAGCGAAGTGGTTTGATTGGGTAGATGGAGACATGATTCCACTTGTGGTGGTGTCTGAAGCAAAGGCCAGAAATACAAAATTGTCATTAATAAAAGAAATGAGGAATTCATGAAAAATGTAGTTAAGTCGTGAATGGTTAAAATGTGGATAGAATAGAAAGTGAGATTGGATGGACAGAAGCAGTCTGAAAGGATGGCTGAAACAAAAGGTGAGTGCCGTGAAACGTTAACTGTGTTTCTCACAGCACAGATGCTGCCAGAGCTGCTGAACATTTCCAGCACTTTCTGTTTTTATTTCAGCATTTGCAGGATGTTGCTTTGATCTGAAAAAAAAATGGATGATTGGCTGGGGGGTTACAGTAAAATTCCACAGCAGCTAATAAAGCCTGACCTGTCAGTGGCTCGTTTGTGTAGGGGTATGATTCTCGCTTAGGGAGTATGGTTAATTAACATGTGAGAGATCCTGAGTTCAAGTCCTGGACGAGCCCTGGTCTGCTGGCATTTTTAGATTAAGGTTATGTATTGGTTTCAGCCTTGCAGAAGGTGGAATTGACTTCCATGCGGAGCTGGCTTGAGGACCAGACAACTGGATTCAAAGAGCTTGTCGACAAAATTGCAATTAACTAAATGTGCAGATAGCCAAGTGGGAATATGAAGTTGCTGCTCTAATTGTGACCTGACTCCAAAAACAACTGGACTGGAATGGAATGGAATTCTTCAGTGTTTCTGTTGTTTGGCTTGCATTGACTCATCGATTTTCTTGTTTTTCACTTTGTCGATGCCTTTGAATAATTGTGGATCCTTCTTCAGGGTGTCTCCTTTCACCAGGTAGTTCTGACCTCCGATGATGTTGATTGTAATCAGCTTCAATTCGCTGATAGTTTTGGACGTGAGCAGATTTCCTTTGCTTGAGTCTACAACATGGAACTCAGTCTGACATGTGGACCCATGGGAGCATTTGAATGCCATCCCTGCGTTGGAGTTGCATCCATCCAATAAGAGACCGAGTAGAAGTGACAGTTCTGTCAGTCGAATATGAGACTTTTAATGGCAGGGTTGTGAGTTTGAGTGCCATTCTGTTTTTCCCATTTTTAAGGCTTCATGAGCAGAGAGTACAGGGAGTGTTTGAAATGAGCAAGTCTCGCTTTGATTCAGGACTCTTACCTCTCAGCAGCATCTCACTATGAAAGATTGAATTTGATCTCATTTCATTCTCAGCTCGGGGTCTATGCGGCTCAGTGGCACTTCTGGCTGTCTCCCGCTTCACAATCCATCAGTACTGAGAAAGCAATGGGGAATATTACTCACATGTTGTGTTCTTTAATTTTTTGGAAAACTTGAATGTATGTATTTTCTTCCAAAACAAGGACACCAAGCCGCTATTAACGTAGGGCTGAAATAGCTCAGTTTGGAGAGCGTTAGACTGAAGATCGAAAGGTCCCTGGTTCAATCCGGGGTTTTACTAATTTTGCTTCCTTAAGAGTCCCTTGCCTTGGTTCTGATTTTCCGGTTGCACAATGTACTTTGAAATTATTTTCCAAGCACCAGTGGATTGAATTTGAGAAACAAAACAGAGTCATTTACAGCACAGAAGGTGGTCGTTTGGCCTATCACGTCCATGCTGGCTCTCCACGGAGCAATCTAGTCAGTTCCACTCACCAGCTCGATCCCTTTCCTCCTGCAAGTTTCTTTCCTTCAAGTATCCAACGAATTTCCTTTTCAAATCATTGATTGTCTCTGCTTCCGCCACACTCGTGGGCCAAGACATTACCACCCACAACATAAGAAAGTTCCACCTCATCAAGGATGGGAAATACTTACATCTTCTATATTTGCTTATTCTCTATTTCTATGAGAATAGACTGGCAGTCAACATGAAAGGAACCCCAAAAGTCTTCGAGCAGCATGTAAATGATAAGTGGGTAGTAAGAGGTTGAGTCGTGCCTATTAGGGACAAAAAGGATAATATAAGCTTAGAGGTGCAGGGCAATGTTAATCTGCTTAATGAGTACTTTGTATCAGTGATCACTAAGGAAGTGGAATTTGACAAAATATCAGTCGAAGTGAAGAGAGTAGAGGCAATGGAGAGGGTACAAATTGAGAGAGGGATGTACTAAATAGGCTGGCTGTGCTTAGGGTAGATAAATCACCTGGTCTGGATGGCTTGCATCCCAGGTTGCAAAAGGAAATGCAGATGTAGATAATGGAAGAGTTTGCTATAATCTTCCAATCTTCCCTGGATACGGGGGAGGTGCCAGGAGTAAACAGTGGCAAATACGACGCCCTTATTCAAGAAAGGGTGTAAGGTCAGTCCGGCTAACAACAGGCCAGTTAGATTAACAGCAGTGGTGGGTAAGGTTTTAGAAACAATAATCTGGGTAAAAAATCAACAGTCACTTGGAGAGGTTCGAGTTAATTAAGGAGAGTGAGCATGGATTTATAAATGGGAGTTCATGCTTGACTAATCTAACTGCATTTTTTGATGAACTAACAGAGCAGCTTGATGAAGGGAATGCAGTGGATGTTGTTTATGTGGATTTTAAGGAAGCGTTTGACAAGGTACCACATAAAAGGGTGGTTAACAAAATTGAGGTTCGTGGTATAGGAGGGTCAGTGTCCAATTGAATAGAAAATTGGTTTAAGGACAGAAAACAGCGAGTCCTATGAAATGATTCATTGTCGGCCTGGAGGATAGTCGACAGTGGTGTTCCCCAAGGGTCAGTGCTAGAACCACTGCTTTTTTTGCGAAAGATAAATGACTTGGATCTTGGAATATTGAGTAGAATCTCAAAATATCCCGATGACAACAAACTTGGAGGAGTGGCAAACAGTGAAGATGATATGAACTGCCTGCAACAGGACAATGATAGGCTAGCAGAATGGGCAGACAGGTGGCAGATGGAATTTAATAGTGACAGTTGTGAGGTGATGTATTTTGGCATAAGGAATAGGGAGAGGCAATATTTACTTAATGGCACAGTTCTAAAGAGTGTGTTGGAATAGAGGGACTTGGGGTTCATGTGCATCAATCTTTGAAGGTGGCAAGACATATTGCGAGAGTGGTTAGCAAAGCATATGGGATCTTGGGCTTCATAAATAGAGGCATTGAGTACAAAGCAGGGAAGTTATGCTGAACCATTATAAAACTCTGGTTAGGCCCCAATTGGCGTGTTGCTTCCAGTTTTGCTTACCACACTTAAGAAAGAATGTGAGGGTCCTTGAGAGGATGCAGAGGAAATTCACCAGAATGGATCCAGGGATGGAGGATTTTAGTTACAAGGTTAGGTTTGAAAAGCTAGGGTTGTTCTACCTGTGTCAAAGGAGAGTGAGGGGAGAATTGATATATGTGTTTTCGGCTATGACAGTTTTAGATAAGTTGGCAAGGAAACATTGTTCCCGTTATCTATTGGTACAAGGACTAGGGGACACAGATTGAAGGTTTGGACAGGAGATACAGGGGGAATGTGCGCAATAACTTTTTTACACAGTGACTGGTGATGATCTGTAACTCGCTGCCCAAGAGGGCGGTGGAAATGGAGACAATCGAGGATTACAAAAGGAATTTGAATGGGCACTTGAAGTAAATAATTTTACAGGGCTATGGGGATCGAGCAGACAAGTAATAACTCGTCTCCACTCCTAGTATTTCTAAATCCCACACATTCACTATAATGTGAACAATTATTTCCTGTTGTGTCTTTCTCAGATTTGTAAACTTCACTGTATTGGAGTGAAGTGACATCTACTGGCAAGAAACAAGAACTGCCGTGATGAGATCAGCCATGATTGTATTGAATGGCAGAGCAGGCTCGAGGGGCTGAATTGCCGACTCCTGCTCCTAGTTCTTATGTTCATAGAATCATACAGCACAGAAGGAGGCCATTCAGCCCCATTGTGCCTCTGCTGACTCACTCACAAAAAGATGCAATTAGTCCAACCCCCTGCCTATTTCCCCATAATCCTGGAGAATTTCACTTTGAAATATTTGTCCAATTCCTTTATGAAAGTTATAATTGAATCTGTTTCCACCACCCTGTCAGACAATTCATTCCAAATCCGAATCAGTTACTGGGTAAAAAGATCTCTCCTCACCTCCCCTTGACATTTTTGGCCAATTATTTTAAATCTGTGTCCTCTGGTTACTGACCCCCAGGACATTGGAAACAGTTTCTCCCTCTCTATCCTATGAAAATCCTTCATGATTCTGAACACCTCTATTAAATCTTCCCTTAACCTTCTCTACTCTGAAGAGAACAATCCCAGCTTCACCAGCCTGTCCAGAGAACTGGGATCATTCTAGTAAATCCCCTCTGAATTGTCTCAGAAGCTTTGATGTCCTTTCTAAAGCCTGGTGCCCAGAACTGGACACATTACTCGAGCTGAGATCGAGCCAGCGACGCCCACATCCCACGAACGAATAAAAAACGCTCCCTGACCAGTCCCCAATTCTTAAGCAATTAAAGACGCTCCCTGACCAATACCCAAATCTTATTCATTTAGAGACGCTCCCTGCCCAGTCCCCAATTCTTATCCATTTATAGACGCGGTTTCGGGAAGCCTCACCGGGAAAAGCTTCACCGCCACCATCCGCAGAGATACAGATGGGATTGTTCCATCTTGTTGTGGCCCTGAGGCCCTGCTCCAGCTGTGTGAGCCCGCAAAGGGCGCGGTCTTCTCGCACTTTGTGAATATCCCGCTCCAACTCCGAACCCGCAGCTCCAGCTGCTGACAGAGCTGTCTCTACTGCGCCTGCGCGCCCCGCTCCTGTCACAGATCGGGCGGATTCTAGGCCGCTGAGCATTCTGGGTATCACACCTGTCATTAATGCTATTCTTTCAGCTGATCGGTTTTATTACGTACATTTCATGACCTGGTATCGTCGTGAGTGTTTTCGTTTGTACCTGTCAATGCCTGGGAGGATAGAGTCAGCTTCACTTTGTAGCCATGAGTTTCTGGTGTGAGAAAGTGGTCTTTAACTCAGCATATTTCAGTTTTTGGTCTGTGACTGTGGGTATTATTCAGTACCTGTTTGTTTCTGCTATTGCAATGTGAGTTTCACCACATATCTTTCAACAACTTGTATGTGAGCATCAGCTTTTGTCCATATCTATCAGTTTCTGAGAAGTGAGAAAGGGTTTGATTCTATCCCTATCAGTTTCTGTTACATGCATGTGTCTTTAATCTGCACCTCCTCTGAGTGTGTCTTCTTCTCTGTACTTGTAGATGAATATGTGTTTTGCTTTGTATCTCTCAGTCTTTGAAGTGTGAGCCTGGGTTTGCACCTAATTTTCTTTGTACCTTGCCGCTGGGATGTGAAAGAAAGATTTTTACACGTTACCTGCCAACTGCTGCTAAGTGACTGTGGGTTTCACACTGTATCTGTCACTTTCTTTTCTGGTAATGCGAAGTTTACTGTGCACCTGTCAGTTTCTAGTCTAGGACTGATTGGTTTTACTCTGTCCCTAGCATTCGCTGGTCTGTTAGTGTGGGGTTTACATTGTACCTGTCAGTTTCTTGTATGTGAGTGTTGATTTCACTCTGAAAAGAATCATAGATCATAGAATAGTTACAGAACAAAAGTAAGCCATTCAGCTCATTGTGCTTGTGCTGCTTCGCTGCACGAGCAACTCAGCTCATGCCACAGACTCATGTATTCCATGAAAACATGCAATTTTTTTCACTTCAGATAATTATCTTATACCATTTTGAAAGCCATGGTTGAATCAGCCTCCATCACACTCTCAAGCAGTGCATATCAGATCTGAACCACTCGCTGTGCAAAATAAGTTTTTCCTCATGTTGCCTTTGGTTCCTTTGCCATTCACCTTAAATCGGTGTCCTCTGGTTACAGAGCCGTGAATAATATTCCCCATTGCTTTCTCAGCACTGATGGATTGTGAAGCAGGAGACAGCCAGAAGTCCCACTGAGCCGCACTGACCCCGAGCTGGGAATGAAATGAGATGAAGTTCAATCTTTCACAGCGAGATGCTGCAGAGAGATAAGAGTCCCGAATCAAAGTGAGACTTCCTCATACTTTTGCTGAATTTCATTTCAAACACTCCTTGTACTCTCTGCTAATGAAGCCTTAAAAAAGAGGAAAACAAAATGGCACTCCAACTCACCACCCTGAAATTAAAAGTTTCATGTTCGACTGACTGAACTGTCACTTCTACTCGGTCTCTTATTGGATGGATGCAACTGTATTCTTCAACGCAGGGATGGCATTCAAAACCTCCCATGAGTCCACATGTCAGACTGAGTTCCATGTTGTAGACTCTAGCAAAGGAAATCTGCTCAGTTCCAAAACTATCAGTGAGTTGAAGCTCATTACGATCATCATCATCAGAGGTCAGAACTACCTGGTGAAAGAAAACACCCTGAAGAAGTATCCACAATTATTCAAAGGCATCAACAAAGTGAAAAACAAGAAAATCGATGAGTCAATGCAAGCCAAACAACAGAAATGGGAAAGGTTTCCTTTCCATACCAGAACCCAGTTCTGTTGTTTTTTGGAGCCAGTCTTCAGTTAAAGTTACAACTTTATATTCCCACTTGGCTCTCTGTACATTTCATTCATTCCAATTTTGTCGACAAGCTCTTTGAATCCAGCCCTCTGGTCCTCAAGCAGGCTCCATATGGAAATCAATTCCGCCTTCTGCAAGGCTGAAACCAATCAATGACCTTAAACTAAAAATGCCAAAGAAGAAGGGCTTGTCCAGGATTTGAACCCAGGATCTCTCACACATTAATTAATCACTCACCCTAAGCAAGAATCATACCCCTAGATGAACATGCCACTGATATCAGAACATCCTTTTAGCTGCTGTGGAATTTCACTGGCAGCCAAAGCCGATCATCCATTTTTTTTTCAGAGCAAAGCAACATCCTGCAAATTCTGAAATAAAAACAGAAAGTGTTGGAAATGTTCAGAAACTCTGGCAGCATCTGTGCTGTGAGAAACACAGTTAACATTTCAGGGCACTCACCTTTTGTTTCAGCCATCCGTTCAGACTGCTTCTGTCCATCCAAGCTCACTTTCTATTCTATCCACATTCTAACCATTCACTCCGTTACTACATTTTTCATGAATTCCTCATTTCTTTTATTAATGACAATTTTATATTTCTGGCCTTTGCTTTGGACTCCACCACAAGTGGAATCATGTCTCCATCAACCCAATCAAACCCATTCACTATTTCCTCACATTGCAATGTTTCTTTCACCCTGACAGACGATGGAGTTTCTGCTGCTTGATTGCAGTTCTTGCTTCCTGCCAGTAGATGTCACCTCACTCCAGTCCAGCGAAGGTTGAAAATCTGAGAGCACACAACAATAAGGAACTGTTCACGTGACAGTGAACAGGTCCCTCTATTCCTGCACACTCTTTAGAACTGTGCCATTAAGTATATATTGCCTCTCCCTATTCCTTCTGCTAAAATGCATCACCTCACACTTGTCACTACTAAAATCCATCTGCACCTGTCTGCCCATTCTGCTAGCCTATCACTGTCTTGTTGCAGGTGGTTCATTTCATCCTCACTGTTTGCCACTTCTCCAAGTTCAGTGTTATCGGCATATTTTGAGATTCTACTCTATATTCCAAGATCCAAGTCATTTATCTGTAGCAAATAAAAAGCAGTGGTTCCAGCAGTGACCCTTGGGGAACAGCACTGTTGACAACCTTCCAGTCTGAGAATGAACCATTTATTACGACTTGCTGTTTTTTGTCCTTAAGCCAATTTTCTATCCAATTGGACACTGACCCTCCGATTCCATGAACCTCAATGTTGTTAATCACCCTTTTATGTGTCGTTTCTTAAAATCCATATAAACAACATCCACTGCATGCCCTTCATAAACCTTCTCTGTTAGTTCATCAAAAAATGCAGTTAGATTAGTCAAGCATGAACTCCCATTTATAAATCCATGCTCACGCTCCTTAATTAACTCAAACCTCCCCAAGTGACTGTTGATTTTTTCCCTGATTGTTCTTTCTAAAACCTTACCTACCACTGCTGTTAATCTAACTGGTCTGTAGTTAGCCGGACTGTCCTTACACCCTTTCTTGAATAAGGGTGTCACATTTGCCACTGTTTAATCCTCTGACACCTCCCCTGTATCCAGGGAAGATTGGAAGATTATAGAAAGCCTTTCTGTTATCTGCATCCACATTTCCTTTTGCAATCTGGGATGAAAGCCATCCGGACCAGGTAATTTATCTTCCTGAAGCATCACCAGCCTTTTCAGTACCTCCCTCTCTCAATTTGTACCCTCTCCATTGCCTCTACACTCTCCACTTCTCCTGATATTTTGTCAAATTCCACTTCCTTAGTGATCATTGATACAAGGTACTCATTAACTAGATTAACATTGCCCTGCAGCTCTAAGTATATATTACCCTCTTTGTCCCTAGTGGGGCCCACTTCACCGCTGACTACCTGCTTATTATTTATATACTGCTCGAAGCTTTTTGGGTTCCCTTTCATGTTGACTGCCATTCTATTCTCGTAGAGATAGGGAATAAGCTAAATATAGAAGATATAAATATTTCCCATCCTTGGGTGGGATGGAATATTTTTATGCTGTGAGTGGTAATGTCCTGACCCACGAGTGTGGTGGAAGTAGAGACAATTAATGATTTGAAAAGGAAATTGGATGGATACTTGAAGCAAAGGAACTTGCAGGAGGAAAGGGATCGAGCAGGTGAGTGGAACTGAGTATCTGGCTCCGATAATTGCTGCTGTCACTGCGATCCCCCTTAATTTTGTACCAGGTGACAATGTTTGCGTCATGCATGTTTTGAGCCCTTGTTGAGCTCGACTATGGTGGGCTCACTGTCCAGTTCCTCCATGACAGGGAAGTCTGGAATGGCACTGAGAGCTACTTCAGTGACAATGTTCTCCGTTATGTAGAGTTCAAGGGAATGCTCCACTCACCTTTCCATCTGCTTGTTAGGTTCAGTGATGATCACCCCTGTCTTTGTCTTCAAAAGGTGCTGATTTAGTTACTACTGGGCCCATTGCTTTCTTAATTCCTTCATACATCCCTCTCGCATCCCCGGATTCAGCAGCAGAGTTTTAACCAGTATTGATTGGTGCAGTGCCGAGCAGTCTGCAGAGACTTGTTTCTGGCAGCTCTGAGAGCATCTAGATGTTGTTTGCTGGAGACTTGTTTGTCGTTCATGTGGGCTCTCCTCTTAGTGACAGTAACTGACTCCATTTCAGTCCAATAAGCCTCAAACCAGTCAGCATTCCTCCCATCTCTTTTCCCATACACAGTGGGTGCAGAGTTATAGATGGTGGTGTGCAGATGATTCCACTTTGACACTGCACTGAGGCTTGAGCATTGTTGTCTGAAAGAGCCTGATCGAGGATGTTGAGGAACTCCTGGGTCCTTTCTGGGTCAGTGGTTTGGCAAGTGTTGATCAGAAGATGAACTTTCATCATGGATGGATGAAGCTTCCTTGGCTGAAGCCTGACCTTGTTACACACCAGGGAGTGGTCAGTGTCACAGTCAGCGCTGTGATAGCTGCGAGTGATGAGGACACTGCTGAGGGTGGTATGTCTGGTGATGATAAGGTCTAGCTGGTGCCAGTGGCGTGATCTCAGATGTCTCCAGGGCACCTTGTGGCACAGCTTGACCTGGAAGTCGCTGTTCATCACACAGAAGCCATGGTGACAGCATAGCTCCAGCAACCTCTGTACATTTTCGTTCATCTTGCAAATCCCCTGGTGCTCGATGCACATGGGCAAAGCTGTGTAGTCAGTATCCAAGCTTGTGTTGAAGTCTCCTGGAAGGTACAGTCCCTCAGTGCTGGGAATTCTACTGATGGCAGTATCAAGTGTCACATAGAATTGATCCTTGACATCTGGGGTGGAGGTGAGTGTCGGGACATGGATGCTCATGAGATTAACTGGGCCCACGCTTGTTGACAAGTGAAGAGTAAGAAGTCTCTCTGAGCCTACTGTGGGTGGTTCACTCATCTCAAGTGGCGTGTATTTTACTGTGAAACCCACTCCATGCTCACGAGTTGCCTCTTGGGCTTTCCCCTGCCAGAAGAAGGTATAGTGTTTCTCTTTGAGGGATCCACTTTGAACGAGTCTAGTTTCTTGCAGCACAGCAATGTCCACATTGAGTCTTGTGAGTTCCTTGTCCATCACAGCTGTCTTGTGTGTGTCATCAACCTGCAGAAGGTTGTCGGTAAGGCCAGGACACATGGTCCTTACATTCCAGCTTGTGATGCGAAGGACTGGTGTCTTCTTTGTTGAGTTTGTTTTTCTTGGTGCATAGATTATCAATGCGCCTGTTGAGAGATGACTCTCCAAGCTCCACGCACCCATTGAAGCAAGCAGGTCGTGGCTTCACAGCACCTAACTGACTGGGGGCTGCCCAGCTTGGAGTGAATGGTAGCGATCCAATGAGACACTAAGAGCTCTCCCACTGTCCGAAGTAACCCCTGGCGCTCATACTCTACACCAATTCAATGAGAGCTTATAATCAGTAACTGTTTATTCCCGGGTTGTGCTAATGTTTAACCATGAAGCTGGAGTGTCCTCTCCAGTGCACAGGCCTGGGCAAACAGTATGGAGACCCTGAGCATCAGGACCCCCTCTCAGCATTGCTTGTATTGTCCAAAGGAAAGGAAAAACCAGTACTGTTTGTTACCAGCTCTGCTGTTGGAGTTGCTGAAAAACTGCCTGATAAGTAACAGGTAACCGCCTCCAGGACTCCACTCCGGATTTACTCTCCAGGTTTACTCCCTCAGCCTTCTTATTCATTTATTTGGAGATACAGTACTGAAACAGGCCCTTCCAGCCCACCGAGTCTGTACCGACCATCAACCACCCATTTATACTAATCCTACATTAATCCCATATTCCTACCACATCCCCTCAATTCCCCGACCACCTACCTACACTCGGGGCAATTTGCAATGGCCAATTTACCTATGAACCTGCAAGTCTTTGGCTGTGGGAGGAAACCGGAGCACCTGGCAGAAACCCACGTGGTCACAGGGAGAACTTGTAAACTCTGCACAGGCAGTACCCAGAATCGAACGCGGATCACTGGAGGTGTGAGGCTGCGGTGCTAACCACTGCGCCACTGTGTCTTCTCGAGACACCCATTGAGAAGTGAGACTTTTTGCCCAGAGATGGGGCTCTGTTTCTTGGCATCAGGATGGAACCACACACCAGTGGGCCTGTATGGCATGCACAAGGATATCACACACTGCCCCATCCCTGGGACAGCTCAGAGTCAGACACTGAACAGATTGCAATCCACAAGGACATCACAACCTTCCCACTCTCTGGGACAGGTCAGTGTGACACACCAAACAAACAGCACCCCACAGGGACCTCATAAATGCCACGTCCCTGTGACAGATCAAGGTCAGACACTGCAAATATTGCAACCACAGGAACGTCACAAATTGCCTCATCTTTCGGACAGCTCGGGGTCTGACATTGAACATATTGCAACAACAAGGACATTACTGTATTACTCCCTCCATTCTGAAAAACAAGCATTCACCCTACTTTTTACCCTGCAGCCAATTTTGGATCCACACTGCCACTGCCCCTTTAATCCCATCTGCTTGAATTTTGTTAGCAAGTCATAGAGAGATGCAAAACTGAAACAGGCCATCCGGCCCACTGAGTCTGTGCTGACCAACCACCACCCATTTATAGTAATCCTGCACCATAATCCCATATTCCCTACCACATCCCCACCATTCTCTTACCGGCACTGGGAGCAATTTACAACAGCCAATGGACCTATCAACCTGCAGTCTTTGCTTGTGGGAGGAAACCGGAGCACCCAGCAGAAACACACACAGTCACAGGGAGAACTTGCAAACTCTGCACAGGCAGTACCCAGAACTGAACCTGGGTTGCGAGAGCTGTGAGGTTGCAGTGCCAACCACTGTGCCATTGTGCTGCCCCAAGTCTAGTTTATGGTACCTTTTCAAACACAATTTTGATGTCCAGACACGTACCATCAACCTCACCACCCTCGTCAACTCTCTCTGAAACTTCATCAAAGAAATTAATTCATTAATTATTTCAGACACAATCTTCTGTTAACCAATCTGTACTGGCTGTCATTTATTAGCCCATGTTCTACCAAGTGACAGTTAATTTCCTCCTGGATAATTGTCTCCAAAAGTTTCCCCACCACTGATAATAGACGAATTGGTCTGTCGTTCCTGGGTTTATCTCTCTTTTTAAACAGGGCTGTAATATTCGCAACCCTTGCAGACTTATCTTTTAATTCTGGAAAGTCGATTGTGGACAATCACTTTGGGCATGACTTTAACCAATTAAAGCAACAGGATACTTGATTAATAAGTCCAGAACTTTTATTGAGAGTAAAATAGTACTTAATAATTGCAAGTAAAATTATACTTAACAAACTTGGGGAATATAACTTACAGCTCTAGCAGGTGTGTGGACTGGTCGAGCTTGGTCTCAGAGTGTCACGGTCCTCTTTGTCCAGCCTACATCCCTCATCAGGTGGAGAACTTGGTTGATGATCTGAGCCTTTACCCCTGAGGTCTTCTAGTGTTCCTGCACACTGAAACCTGACAAGATCCCTACTTTTAACCCCTGGATTGCCATCACACCACCATGTAAAATAATAATTGGTCCGAGCTGTTGCTAGGTAGATTTAATTTGTTCTTAATAATGTCTTCCACTAACAGCCACCTGTCCTCAGAATCTCAGACATGAGTACAATGGAGTGGTTTCACACTGTCTCCCAATCTGATCTGAAACAAGTTTCCTGTTCATTAAATCTAGACTCTTGAAGGTCACGATGTACCATACCATGGGTTTTATCAGGGGTCCGAGAAAGATCCATTGTTTGAATACATTTAGCTGAAACTGTCCTTTCCCACACAGACACAGAAACTCACAGTAATTAGATTGAACAAACTTTAAATGAAAACTCATTCTCTCTAAAATGTTTATTGATTCATTAATTATAACTCAATCAAGGTTCATTACTTTTACAATCATCTGTTTCAGGATGGGTAGCTACTCATTAATTATTCAGGATATAAACGTTAGTACTGAACACAAAATGGTTCCTATGGTCATGTGTTAATTATAAAATGGCTGTCGTAACGTTGTTAGTTGTTACGATGGATGCATTATAAAAATGGTCAAGTTAAACTAAGATCGAACTACCCAAGCTTACCTCCATCCTCCAGTCCTCTGGCATCATTCCCATATTCAAGGAGGATTGAAAGATTTTGGTTCGAGTCTCTGCTATTTCCACCCTTACTTCCCTCAGCAACCCAGGATGCAGCCCATCCAGACCGGGTGACCTTTCTACTGTGAGCACTGCTAACCTTGTAATTGTCTCCTCTTTATCTATTTTCATCCCCTCCAAATTCTCCACTTCCTCCTCCTTTACTGTGACATTTGCAGCACCCGTTTGTTTTGTGATGACAGATGAAATGTACTTAATTAGTACCTCAGCCACACCCTCTGCCTCCACGGGATCTCCTAATTGACCCACCCTTTCATTGTCTGTCCATCTGTTGGTAAAAGACTTCAGTGTTCCCAGTTATGTGACCTGCTAATCTTTTCTCATACATTCTCTTGCTGATCTCATTTCCTTTTTCAGCTCTCCTCTGTACTTTCTGTATTCTGCTTGTTTCTCTACTGCATATGAATCCTCACATGATTTTTCAGTGAATGGTTTTTGAAATATTTTGTAAAAGGATTTGGTTTTGTAAATTTCTCCCTCGCTCCCCTCATGGTCCGGCAGAAAGTTCAACTGCTGTGTTTTCAAACAGCAACAGCTTTATTTGAAATTTGATTCCGGGTTTTAATCCAGTCACAAATCTGTTTCTGATGTCTTGTGGCTCCAGCTGTCACATGACCTGTCAGAGGATGACCTCATAATTGACCCAGTCATGTGGGAGCTTTGGGTTGATGTTTAAATTGTTTCAAAATAATTTTCCAGAAGGACAATCAAAATGAATCGATATGTAAAAGGTAGATTTTGTGAATTTGTGCTCCCAGTGGAAATTCCTGCAGAGTCTGCTGGTTTTCATATCCCCAATTCCCCACAGTAAACTCTGTGCTCGGAGTCTGTATTCATTACATCAACATTATACAGAATCATTTCATGGGAGACCCCAGTGTGAATTGTAGACAGGTGGGTCAGTTTTAACTTTCAAAGTAACACAGAAGCAAAATACTGCTGATACTGGAAATCTGAAATAAAAACAGAAAATGCTGGAAATACTCAGCAGGTCTGGCAGCATCTGTGGAGAGAGAGACAGAGTTAACGTTTCAGATCTGTGACCTTTCATCAGAACAGGGCTGAAATTGTCTGAGGGACTGCGATTGTGGAATCAATTTCAGGGTCAAAGACATTGTACTTGGTAAGGATAGGAAGATGGAGATTATTAAGTATAGTGCAAAAATATAGAAGCTTTTACATTATTTTAATCAAAATTGATTTAAACTTTGTGCTCATGAATCCTATCTTTTGATCACAATGACACTGATAACAATGGAAAAAGCAAGACTTGCATTTCACGACCACAGGACATTGCAAAGCCTTTTACAGCCAATGAAGGAAGGACTTTTCAAGTGTAGTCACTCAACAGTACAATAGAGTACCCTACAATAAAGATGTATAAGATTCTCACCACACAACTGCCAGACAATGACCATCCCAAACAAGAGAGAATCTAACCAGCTCCCTTTGACATTCAATGGCATTGCCATCGCTGAATCCCCCACTCTCAACAACCTGGGGGTTACCATTGAGCAGAAACTGAACTGCAGTAGCCATATCAATATTATGGCTACAAGAGCAGGTCAGAGACTAGGAATCCTGCGGCAAGTAACTCACCTCCTGACTCCCCAAAGCCTGTACATTAGTCAGGGGTATGATGGAATACTCTCCACTTGTCTGGCTGGGTGCAGCTCCAACAATACTCAAGAAACTCAACAGGACAAAGCAGCCCGCTTGATTGGCACCCCATTTACAACATTCATGCCCTCCATCACTGGCACACAGTGGCAGCAGTGTGTACCATCCACAAGATGCACTGCAGCAATGTGCCAAGGCTCCTGAGACAGCACCTTCCAAACCCGCGAACTTTATCACCGAGAAGGACAAGGGCAGCAGATGCATGGGAACACCACAACCTGCAAGTTCCCCTCCAAGCCACACACCATCCTGAATTGTAACTGTATCACCCTTCCTTCACTGCTGCTGGGTCAAAATCCTGGAACTCTCTTCATAACAGCAGCACATGGACTGCAGTGGTTCAAGAAGGCAGCTCAGCACCACCTTCTCAAGGCAATTAGGGATGGATAATAAATGCTGGCCAAGCCAGCGACACTCACCTCCCATGAATGAATAAAAAAAATGTTAATGTCCTGTAATCCTCCAAAGTAGAAAATTCAGATGGAAATGAAAAATAATAAAACACAGTCAGCATGGATTTCACAAAGAAAGACTTGATTAACCTTATCTTTGAAAAATCAACAGCAAGAGTAATATAGCAGATGTAGAAGAGTTTAAGTTAATAAAGCCTCATCCGTTTATGTGCTTGAACCAACAAATTGCAGGTGAACAAACAAACACACTAACTGACAGAGCTGGGTGTTGTTCTTTCTAAATTACCCTAAAGTAGGGTGTTAATGAGTTAAATCTTCAGGTTGCTGCAACCAGAATAGCCATTGTCCACGATCAGTTTTACTGTTATAAATAAAGATGGAATATTCATTGTGAATCTATAGAAACAGTCTGGTCCTGCACACTGCAGACACATCCACGTCATCACCAACCAGCTCTCCTATAATTGGTGCAGTTATTTGACTTTGCCCCATTCGCTCCATGGAATTACTTTTAAAAGATTTTAAATTACAAGCAGTTTTGTTAATGTTCAGCCTTTGAGAAGAAATCATTCCCTGGCCACAGTGGAGAGAGCATTGAATATAAAACAGTCGACTACCAGGTAACACAGTGAAAGCTCATCAGCTCATCTATAATTACTTACTTTTCTTATTTTTGCTCTTGCTATTCGGTTTTTCATCATTTTCAGGTCCTGACTGTGGATATTATTGTGATTAAATGTGAAAAGATTCACTGTGTCTCAGCCCCGGTATATTGACTCTTTCTCTGTACAGTGCTGTATACACTCAGATACTGACACTGTCTCTCCCTCTCTCAACTTTCCAGCCCTGACATTGCAGAAAGCGCTGCTCAAAGTTACACATTCTGACTGTTTGCAGTTGATTAGTGAGAGATTATTAACGTATCCTTCTGCAGCGCTGCCTCGGTTAATAACAGCAGATCGAAGTCACATTTCAGATACAGAAACAGACGCATCAATTATTCACTCTTTCCCAGAGTGAGTGAGGCCGGGACAAGCAGCAACATTCCGGCCCCACACTCTGCAATTACCCAGCACCAGCGGAAAGCAGTGAATACAGATTCAATCAGTGGGTTAATGTCCATTACAGGGATGCAAGATTCCACGGCCCAGGACAAACATCCCCATACACCGAGAACAAGCTCAGGAAAACACGGGGAAGTTAATATCCCAATCACTGAGCATTCCAGCAACATTGAACAAGTTCCAGAACTGATTGAACCTTTCAAAGTACAGAAGTGAGGACGAGGTCAAAAAGGTCTGAACAGTTGAGGTGACTGAGCGGTTTCAGCTTCTCTGTTCAGGTTACAGCTTTCACTGGAGGCATGTGCTCAAATCTCACTTCTGACAACTTGATTTTCAGTTACTTTGCAGAGCTTCCTTGAAGGTTTGAGGTAGAGTAAATACTGAGGAACTGTTTCTAACTGCTGAAAGGTCAATAACCGAAGGTTATAGATTTAAGGTGACTCACAAAACCAGAAGGAACTTGAGGAAAAATTCCTTTCTGCAACGTGGGGTTAGGATTTCAGTTATGTGGATAGATTGGAGAAGCTGGGGTTGTTCTCCTTGGAGAGGAGATTTGATAGAGGTGTTCACAATCATCAGGGGTCGTGACAGACCCGATAGAAACTGTTGGTAGAAGGATTGAGACTCAGGTAAAAGCTGTGGCTCAGTTGGTCACATTCACCTCGAAATCACAAGCTTCTGGGTTCAGATTTCACAGCTGACACTCCAGTACAGCACTGAGGGTGTTGAAGGTGCTGCCTTTCAGGTGTGATGTTAAACCAAGACCTGGTCTGCATGTTTGGGTGAATGTAGAAGATCCCATGCTGCAATTTCAAACAAGTGAAGAGCAATTCTCCCTGTTGTTGTGATCAATATTTGCCCCTCAATCAGATCAGTTGGTCATTATCACATTGCTGTTTGAGGGTATTAACTGCTGCATTTCTGACATTACAACAGTGATTACACTTCAAAAGTATTTAATTGTTTCCAAAGTGCTTTGATATGTCCAGTGGTCTTGAAAGGTGCTTTATAAATGCAAGTCTTTTCTTTCTTTATCACAACACATTACTGTGTAAAAATGGTTCCTCATGTCATCTCTGGTGCTTCTGCCAATCACCTGATATCTGTGTCCTCTGCTTACTGACCCTTTTGCCACTGGAAACAGTTTCTCCTGATTTAAACTATTGAAGAACTTCATGACTTTGAACAAATGTGTCAAATCTTTTCTGAATTTTCTCTGCTGCAAGGAGAACAACCCCAGCTTCTCCAATCTCTCCACATAACTGAAATCCCTCACCCGGCTACCATTGTGGTAAATCTCTTTTTTATTCTTTCCTGGGATGTGGGCACTGCTGACACAATGTGATTCCTTTCAACGGAGCGGCCCGCTGACATCATCGGACTGTGCCAAGCTGTGCATAGGCACAGCTACATCTTGCCAGGATTAAGTGGCACATGCGTAGGATGATGTCATTGCACATTGCCAACATCATCGCATATCCGCGCCTGGTCCATCTTCGCACATGTGTGCGAAAGCATCATCGGGTATCCAGCCCCTCACTCAGCTGGAGGAAGCGGCTGAATAGGAGACTTTGAGGCTGGAGCTCTCCCCCCTCGGCAACTCGCTCCAGGCCTCGACGCTTCCTCCCCTCAGCCGCTCGCTCCACACCTCGATGCTCCCCTGGACAATTGTTCCCCACTCGCGTCATCCAGCTCTATGGCCGCTTGCTCTCTACCCCCCAACCCACGCTCCAGCCGCTAGCTCCAGTCCGTGCCACTTCCCTCCTCTAGGCCACTCACTACTCACTCCGACGTCACACTTTGCAGCCCACCTTGCTTCTTCGGGCGGCGCGTGGAGACTGGACAAACGTGGGAGCAAGTGGCCGAGAGAAGGGAAGCAGCACAGCCTCGAGCTAGCGGCTGGAGGGGAGGTGGGTGGGGAGTGAGCGAACGACTGGAGAATGGGGTGACATGATCGGGAGACAATCGGCCAGGGAAGTAGGTGGGGAGCAGCGAGATCTGGAGCGAGCGACTGTGGAGGGTGGAAGCGGCCGGTGCAAAGCAGGGGGAGAAAGCGAGTTGTGCCACCTAGTGGTTGCATTGTCAGCAAAAGCAGCCTTTATTGTCGATCCTTAATTGCCCTTGAGAAGGTGGTGGTGAGCTGCCTTTTTGGAGCTGCTGCAGTCCATGTGTTGTACGTAAACCCACAGTGCTGTTAGGAAGGGAGTTCCAAGATTTTGATCCAGTGACAGTGAAGGAATGGTGATATAGTTCCCAGTCAGGACAGTGTGTAACTTGGAGGGAGCTTGCAGATGGTGGTGTTCCCATTCATCCAATATCCTTCTAGGTGGTCGAGGTTAGGGGTTTGGAAGGTGCTGTCGAAGGAGGCTTGGTGAGTTGCTGCAGTGCATCTTGTAGATGGTACACACTGCTGCCACTGTTCACTGGTGGTGCAGGAAGTGAATATTTAAGGTAGTGGATGGAGTGCTGATCAAATGATCTGCTTTGTCCTGGATGGTGTTGAGTTTCTTTGGTGTTGTTGGAGCTCCACTCATCCAGGTAAGTGGGGAATATTGCATCACACTCCTGACTTGTGCCTTGTAGATGGTGGACAGGAGGTGAGTTACTTGCAGCAGAATTCCCAGCCTCTGACCTGCTCTTGTAGCTACGGTATTTACTTGACTGATCCAATTCAGTTTCTGCTCATTGGTAACCCCCCGGATGTTGATTGTGAAGGATTCAGCAATGGTAATGTCATTGACTGTCAAGAGGAGATGGTTAGATTCACTCTTGTTGGAAATGGTCATTGCCTGGCATTTTTGTGGCGTGCATGTTACTTGCCACTTATCAGTCCAAGCCCAATCTTGCCCAGGTCTCTCTACATGTGGACACGGACTGCTTCAGTATCTGAGGAGTGACTAATGCAACTGAACATTTTGCAATTATCAGTGAACATTTCCACTTCTGACCTTATGATGGAAGGAAGTTTATTGATGAAGCAACTGAAGACGGTTGGGGCCTAGGACACTACCCTGAGGAACTCCTGAGCGATGTCTGGTACTGAGATGATTGGCCACCAACAACCAGCACCATATTCCTTTGCGCAAGGTATGACTCCAACCAGTGGAGATTTTTCTCCTTGATTGCCATTGACTTCAATTCTGCAAGGGCTCCTTGATGCCCTTGGCAAGAGCAGTCACTGTCACCTCACCTCACCTCCTGAATTCAGCTCTTCTGTCCATATTTGAACCAAGGCCATAATGAGGTCAGGAACCGAGTGGCCTTGGCGGAAACCAAAATGAGCATTGGTGAGTAGGTTATGGCTGTGTAAGTGCTGCTTGATAGCACTGTCAACGACACCTTCCATCACTTTACTGATGATCAAGAGGAGGCTGACGGGGCAGTAATTGACCGGGTTGGATTTGTCCTGCTTTTTGTGTACAGGACATACCTGGGCAATTTTCCACATTGCCGGGTAGATGCCAGTGGTGTAGCTTGGCAGGCGGCGTGGCTAGTTCTGGAGCACAAGTCTTCAGCACTGCAGCCAGGATGTTTTCAGTATCCAGAGCCTTCAGCCATTTCTTGATATCATGTGGAGTGAAGTGGATTTAGCTGAAGGTTGGCACCTGTGATGCTGGGGACCTCAGGAGGAGGCCGAGAAGGATCATCTACTTGGTACTTCTGGCTGAAGATGGTTGCAAATGATTCAACCTTTTATTTTGCACTGATATACTGGTCTCCCCTATCATTAAGGATGGGGATATTTGTGGAGCCTCGTCCTCCTGTTAATTGTTTAATTATCCACCACCATTCAGGACTGGATGTGGCAGGACTGCAGAGCTTTGATCTGATCTGTTGGTAGTGAGATCACACAGCTCTGTCTATTGCATGCTGCTTACGCAAAATGACATGCAAGTAATCCTGTGTTGTAGCTTCACTCATTTTTGGGTCTGCTTCGTGCTGCTCCTGACATGCCCTCCTGCACACTTCATTGAAGCACTATTGCTCCCTTGGCTTGATGGTAATGGCAGAGACAGGGATATGTCAGGCCATGAGGTAACATATTGTGTTTAAATACAATTCTGCTGCTGCTGATGGCCCACAGTGCCTCATGGATGTCCAGTTTTGAGCTGCCAGTTCTGTTCATTTCTTCCCTCAGATATAATTGACTACTCCGCCCCCGCCCAGTGTGGTTGACAGGACTCTCAACCTCTGCCTTCCCCCTTCCCCCTTCCCCTCCCTCCCAGAACTGCGACAGGGTTCCCCTTGTCCTCACTTTCCACCCCACCTGCCTCCACATCCAAAGGATCATCCTCCACCATTTCTGCCACCTCCAGCATGATGCCACCACCAAACGCATCCTCCCCTCCCCTGTCAACATTCTGAAGGGATTGTTCCCTCCGCGACACCCTGGTCCACTCCTCCATTACCCCCGATACCTCGTCCCCTTTCCAAGGCACCTTCCCATGCAATCGCAGGAGATATAATACCTGCCCTTTTCCCTCCTCTCTGCTCATTATCCAAAGCCCCAAACACTCCTTTTAGGTGAAGCAGCGATTTACTTGTACTTCTTTCAATTATGTATACTGGATTCACTGCTCACAATGTGGTCTCCTCTAAACTGGGGAGACCAAACGCAGATTAGGTGGAACACCTCTGCTCAGGCCGAAATCATGACCCTGAGCTTCTGGTTGCTTGCCATTTCAACACTCCCCCCTGCTCTCATGTCAACATTTCTGTCTTTGGCCTGCTCCAGTGTTCCAGTGAAAATCAACCCAAGCTCGAGGAGCAGCACCCGACCTTTTGATTCGGCACTCTACAGCCTTGTGGATTGAGCATTGTGTTCAATAACATCAGAGCATGACTGGTGTCAGGCAACCACAAGCATTAACACACTCTTTGCCTTTATCCCAGGACTGCTTTGTTATTTAATCTCTCCTGCCCTCTGCTCTATCAAACACCTTCCCTTTTGTTCTCTCCCACATGCCCCTCCCCTTCACTTGTTTAAAACCTAATTCTTTTCTAACCTGTGTCAGTTCTGATGAAAGGTCACAGACCAGAAACGTTAACTCTGTTTCTCTCTCAACAGGTGCTGCCAGAGCTATTGAGTATTTCCAGCACTTTTTGCTTTTATTTCAGATTTGCAGCATCTGCAGTATTTTGCTTTTATTGTGTCAGAAAGTCTTTCCTTGATTCAGGACTCTTACCTCTCTCCAGAATCTCTCTGCTAAAGATTGAACTTTATCTCATTTCACTCACAGCTCAGGGTCAGTGTGGCACAGTGGGACTTCTGGCTGTCTCCCACTTCACAATCCATCAGTACTGAGAAAACAATGGGGAATATTACCCACATGTTGTGTTCTGTAACTTTTTACAAACACTTTAATGTATATATTGTCTTCCAAAGCAGTGACAGAATGGTGGCTTTAGTGTGTTGTTGAAATAGCTTTGTTGAGTTCGTGCTGTACTAACAGTTAAACAGTTCTTGGTTCAATCCCAGGTTTTGGCAGTTTCAACCTCTCCTGTGTCTTTTTCTTTGGCTCCAATTGTCAAGCTGCATGATTTACTCTGAAATTAGCACCAGAGAACCAAGGCACCAGCGAGCATGAGGAGCTGAAATTAGCACAGATCAAATCCACTTAATATTTTTGACTGAAGATGGTTGCAAATGCTTCAGCTTCATCTTTTGCACTGACGTGCTCAGCACCACCATCATTGAGGATGTGAATGTTTTTGGAGCCTCCTCATCTTGTTAGTTATTTAATTATCCACCACCATTCACAACTGGATGTGGCAGGATTGTGGAGCTGTGATCTGATCCTGAGGGAGATATCCGTGCGTGGAATGGCGGGATGCATGGAGAGTGATCCTGAAGAGGGTGTCCGAGCCTGGAGTGGAAGCTTTCCGTGGAGGTACAGGAGTAGGTCATTCAGCCCCAGTGTTTTATAAAGGTTTAGCATAACGTATTTGCTTTTACTCTATGCCTCTATTCATAAAGCCAAGTGTCCTGTTTCCTCTTAGCAACCTTTTCAAACCTTGATCAAAAAAGATTGGTGTACATTGTCTCATTCTTCCTCCCAAACGGTATCACTTCACAATTTTCTGTGGAAAATTTTATCTGCTGTGTGAAAGCCCATTTTACCAGTGTGTTGAAGTTCCTCTGAAGTGTGCTACTGTCACTGGCATAGATTAGATTAGATTAGATTAGAGATACAGCACTGAAACAGGCCCTTCGGCCCACCGATTCTGTGCCGAACATCAACCACCCATTTATACTAATCCTACACTAATCCCATATTCCTACCAAACATCCCCACCTGTCCCTATATTTCCCTACCACCTACCTACACTAGTGACAATTTATCATGGCCAATTTACCTATCAACCTGCAAGTCTTTTGGCTTGTGGGAGGAAACCGGAGCACCCGGAGAAAACCCACGCAGACACAGGGAGAACTTGCAAACCCCACACAGGCAGTACCTGGATGAAATTCATGAGCATTCTTTGATGCCATCTCCGTGGAAAGAGCAATCTTACACACAGGCTCAAATTGGGATTTTGTGTGTTTAGTATCTTTTCTCATCCACCAATATAAGCACAAACCTGTCTCATAATGTAGAGTCCAAGAATGTGCCAATGTTGCAATGTGGTGATAAATTCTTCAGTGTCACAATGTACTCACCAACTGTTTCACTACTTTTCTGATTTCTGGATCCATGTTTGTAGCTTTCCGCGATCTCTAGTGGCTTAGGGTTGAGCCTCACTTCAACGAAGAAACGGAAAATTATGATTTAAAGATTACACTGTCAATCATTCACATCTCTGACTTCTCCTGAACTTCGAGTTCAAATTTGTTTGTGAAGTTGAGTCACACGTTCAGGCAGCACAGTCTTTGTCTTTGTGAAGGAAGTGATTTGGGAATGGCTGTTTGAAACTGTCCCTTCTTGCACAGAAATTCAGTGCAAATACTCGATCACTCACAGTTTCCTTGAGAGAAATTTGTTCACAATCGCATTCGACACGGAAACTGCCTCAGCATTAATCTCACTGAAGCAGAATGTGACCGTGTTGTATGTTTCAGAATGTTGGTGCCGTTATTTGTCGCTTTTAACCAAGACTGGGTGACAGGGCAAGGTTGATCCGAGGTTGGAATATGTTATCATTCAGGAGCAAGAAAAATCAAAAGGAACAAAATAAGAAAACCCAGTCTCCAGATTTGAGAATCTGTAGATCCGCTTTGGGAAAGTGAATCAGAGCAGAATGAAGGGTGAACTGTCCAGAAGAGATGAAGACACATCTCAGTCAACACGTTCCCCTGGTTTATGATGCTGGAACATTCCTCACTCAGAAATGATTCAACCCAATGACAAACATTCTTACAGCTGATAATTTATGCTACTGATTTAAGGACTGTCTCATGTGGTTACCGAGTGACGACGAGAAGATATTAAACTTTGTTCTATTCAATCTAGCTGTGATAAAGTTTGAATTTTTCTCCCTTTTATAAACAGTATTTGAAGGGTCTCGGTAACAATGTTCAGTGTTGATGAGAGTGGGGTCTGGGTGAGAAGCTGCTGAGTGTGACAGGGTCAGGACTGGATGCAGGAAGTTCTCTGACAGTCTCCCTCCATCTCTCTAATGGGTTTGAGTTGATTTACGACTGGTAGCTTTTATTTTACTTTTCTTATTTAGAGATACAGCACTGAAACAGGCCCTTCGGCCCACCGAGTCTGTGCCAACCAGCAACCACCCATTTATACTAATCCTACATTAATCCCATATTCTCTACCACATCCCCACCATTCTCCAACCACGTACCTACACGAGGGACAATTTAAAATGGCCAAATTACCTACCAACCTGCAAGTCTTTTGGAGGTGGGAGGAAACCAGAGTACCCGGCGGAAACCCACATAGACACAGGGAGAACTTGCAAACTCCACACAGGCAGTACCCAGAACTGAATCCTGGTCGCTGGAGCTGTGAGGCTGCGGTGCTAACCATTGTGCCACTGTGCTGCTGTTGGTGTTTTGATAAATGAAAGAAGTTCCCTCCACCCATTTTTTTGGACAGACAGTGTGGTATAAGGATGTAAAGGGTTAATGCTGAAGATAGTGGGATCAACCCCTCCCACGGTCAGAGTGATGATGTAACAGTCACATGAGATGAAGTTTGGGAGAAGAGAGAGCAGCACCAAGGATGCTAGCTTAGCAGGCTTGATGAGTGTGTCTAGAGTATAGCGTAAATTAGAAAAGAGTTCTTAGTTCTTTCAGCAGGAACTGTGTCCAGAAAATATCGAGAAACTCACAATTTTATTATTCAGGAGTCGGAACACAGATATTAATTCCAAGTGACAGTTCTGGGACCAATTAACAAAAAAAGTAGAGATAATATTACTGACTGATTGAAATCCCCCAGTGAGGAGACAGTTAAACAGGTGATCTGTTGGAGCATCCTTCGATCCAAGGGTTCAGCAACATTTAATCTCCCTTTTTGGTGAAATTCTCTGTTATTTGCAACTATTTTTATCAGCTTTGATGGGCGAGTGAAAAAACTGAAAAAATTGAACAGTTCCATCCTTTCTTTTCTTCCTTCTTCTCTTCTTTCCATCAGTTTCTCTTTTCTCTCCCAGATCAATATAATGATGAGAATCCCACTTTAATCTGCTGTTCTGGTGTTTTATCCATTCCAATCAAAATTTCAACATTCCAATCAAATCTATTTGTTATTCCACAGTGTCTCTCCATGTGTTTGATTCTGTTGTATTCTTTCACAGTCTGTTTGATGATCAATGTTACATCTCACTGTCTGTTCTGGTGAAGATCAGAAGCAGTGATATCTGTTTACACCACCCGACAAGTCGGCCTGAGGCTGTGCCTCGCTGATCATGTGGAGTTTAAGCAATTCTTCCAGTCAGTTAGTTCAGTTGTCATTTCATGAGTAATTCGGGCATCATGACTTCGTCAGTGACCTAATGGTTCAGGTGTCTGAGTGATGTTAATCATGATGTGTTGAAATGATTGTATGTTCCAGTCTTTCCGTGGTGGGTTTTCACACTGAGTAGAAACGTGTTGGACATGGTCTGGAAATGTTTCACACCGCTCCATTCCCAACTTCATTTCCTTGCAGAAGATATATTTCCATCATTGCACAGCTGGCTGCACAGCCAGAAACTGTGCTGAAGGTGACAGCAATGCTGCTGCAAGTGACAAGGTGGTCACGAGGTTAAGGCGATGTACTGTTAATCCGTTGTGCTCTGCACACGTGGGTTCGAATCCCACCCTTGTCGCTAGTTTATGAACTGCATAGTGTATTGTTTATGTTGGGTGAGCTTATTTGTAAAGTCAGCCTCGAAACCTGTTCTTGTCCATGTCCAGACAGTGATTCCAGAATTTGTTATCCTTTATTAAAATTGAGACAGACAATTGGAATTCTTCACCCAAACTGCACTGGAATGAAGATCAAATATGGATCACGAAACAGAGCAGGATTTTTCCTCCCCTCCTTCCTTCCATCTTTACTTTCTCTGGATTTGCACCAAGTGAAAGACAAATGGGAAAAGCAAATGGCGAGGGAGCAGATGCCGAAAATTATCCTTTGGCAAGAAATTTATTTTCAAATCTTCTTGATAGATTAAGTGAGTGAGCAATGCTTTGGCAGATGGAGTTTGAAATGAGGGGTCATCTACTACCTACGACAGATCAGAGTGTTTTTTTGTAAGAGGTGAGATGTTAGAAACGACGGAGGAGCAGAGACCCGAATACTGAATTAATGAAAGCTAGTGGACTGGTAGAAAATAATGTGAAAAGTGAACAGAATATGAAGATTGGAACTCATGTTGCAGTGAGAGAAAGCTCTGTGCTCCTGAAGTAAATGTCCAAGCCCAGATTGTGGGGAATCTGTGGAGAGTGATTTGGTTTTTATTCATTCTTGGGTGTGAGTATCGCTGATAAGGCTGGCATTTATTACCCATTCCTATTGCCGTTGAGAAGGTGGTGGAGAGCTGCCTTCTTGAACTGATGCAGTCCATATGGTGCAGGAACACCCACAGTGCTATTGGGGAGGGAGTTCCAGGATTGTGACCCAACAACAGTGAAGAAATGGCGATATCGTTCCAAGTCAGGATGGTGAGTGTCTTGGAGGGGAACCTGCAGGTAGTGAGTTCCCATGCATCTGCTGCCCTTGTCCTTCGAGGTGGTAGTGGTCACGAGTTTGGAAGGTGCTGTTGAAGGATATTTGGCGAGTTGCTGCAGTGCACGTGGAGATGGTACACACTGCAGCCACTGTTTACTGGTTGTGGAGGGATTGAATGTTTAAGGTGGTGGGTTAGGTGCCGATCAAGTGCGCTGCTTTGTCCTGGATGGTGTTGAGCTTCTTGAGTGTTGTTGAGTGGGATGTATTTCATCACACTCCTGACTTGTGCCTTGTAGATGGTGGACAGGATTTGGGGTGTCAGGAGGTGAGATACTTGCTGCAGAATTCGTAATCTCTGACCTGCGCTTATAACCACAGCATAGATGTGACTGGTCCAGTTACGTTTCTGGTCAAGATGTTGATGGTGGGGGATTTAACGATGATAATGCTTCTGAATATCAAAAGGTAGATTTTTTTTCTCTCTCATTGGAGATGTTCACTGCTTGGCACTTGTGTGGCCAGAAGGTTGCTTGTCATTTATCAGCTCAAGCCTGAATGTTGTTCAGGTCTTGCTGCTTGCAGGCACAGACTGCTTCAGTATCTGAAGAGTTATGAGTCATCATCTAACATTCCCACTTCTGACTTATGTTGAAGAGAAAGTCGTCAATGAAACAGCTGGGATGTTTGGGTCTAGGACACTACCCTGAGAAACTCCTGAGGCAATGTCCTGGGCTGAGATGATTGGCCTCCACGAACCACAACCATCTTGATTTGTGCGAGGTACAACACCAGCAAGTGGAGGGTTTTCCCCCTGATTCCCAGTGACTTCAATTTTGCTGGGGATCCTTGATGCCACCCTCACTCAAGGGAAATCACTCTCACCTCTCCTCTGGAATTCCACTCTTTTGTCACTGTTTGGACCAAGCTGCAATGAGATCATACAAACATAATATCAGAAGAACTAGTAGCAGGAGTAGGCCATTTGGCCCCTCGAGCTTGCTCCGCCATTCAATAGGATCATGGCTGACCTGATCATGACCTCAACCCCACTTTCTTGCCTGCCCACATAACCCTTGGCTCTCTTGTAGATAAAAATCTTGAAGACATTCAATGACCCAGCCTCCACTGCTCTCTGAAGTAGAGAATTCCAAAGATTAATGACCCTCTGAGAGAAGAAATTCCTTCTTAAATGAAAAAGTCCTAAATCTGAAACTGTGTCCCCTAGTTCTAGATTCCACCACAAGAGGAAACATCCTCTCAGCATCTACCCTGTCAAGCCCCCTCAGAATCTTATATGTCTCAATATGTTCACCTTTCATTTTTCTCAACTCCAATGAGTATCGGTCCAACCTGCTCAGCTTTCCTCATAAGACAACACCTTCATCACAGGAATCAATCCAATGAACCTTCTCTCAACTGCCTCCTGTGCAAGTATATCCCTCCTTAAATAAGGAGACCAAAACTGTACACAGAACTCTAGGTGTGGTTTCACCAGCACCATGTACATTTGTAGCAAGACTTCTCTACTTTTATACTCCATCCCCCTTGCAATAAAGGGTAACATTCCATTTGCCTTCCTAATTATTTGCTGTACCTGCATGGTAACTTTTTGTGATTCATGTACAAGGACACCCAGATCCTTCTACACCGCAGCATTCTGTGATCTCTCACAATTTAAATAATATTTTCCTGTTCTATTCTTCCTACCAAAGTGGATAACCTCACATTTTCCCACATTCTACTCTATCTGCCAAATTATTTCCTGGAGCTGAGAGACCCTGGCAGAACCTAAACTGAGCATCGATGATCAGATTATTGCTAAGTGTGTGGTGCTTGATAGCACTGTTGGTGACATCTTCCATCACTTTGCTGATGATTGATAGTAGACTGATGGGGCGGCAATTGGGCAGATTGGATTTGTCCTGCATTTTTTTTATGGAGTGGGCACACTTGGGCAATTTTCCACATTGTCAAGTAGATGCCTGTGTTGTAGCTCGACTGGAACAGCTTGGCTGAGAGCGCAGCTAGTTCTGGAGCACAAGTCTTCAGTACTGGAGCCGGAAATCTTGTTAGGGCCCAAAGTCTTTGCTGTATCGAGTGTCTTCAGCTGTTTCTTGCCATTATGTGGAGAGAAGCGAATTGGCTGAAAACTGGAAGCTGCGATGCTGGGGACCTCAAGAAACCGAGATGAATCATCCACTGAGCAATTTCTGACTGAAGATGGTTTCAAATGCTCCAGTGTCACCTTTTGCACTGACGTGCTCGGCTCCACCAACATTGAGGATAGGGATGTTTTAGGAGCCTCCTCATCGGGTTCGTTATTTAATTGTCCACCACCATTCATGACTGGTTACTTAGCTTCTCAGGGCAGTGTCCTAGGCCCAACCATCCTCAGCTGTTTCATTGATGGCTTTCTCTTCAACATAAGTGAGAAGTGGGAATGTTTGCTGATGATTCCCAACTCATCAGATACTAAAGCAATCTGTACCTGCAAGCAGCAAGACCTGAACAACATTCAGGCTTGAGCTGATATGTGACAAGCAACATTCTTTGATCTGATCCTGAGGGAGATATCCGTGCGTGGATTGGCGGGATGTATGGAGAGTGATTCTGAAGAGGGTGTCTGAACCTGGAGGGCAGAATCTGTGGAGAGTGGTCCTCAAAGGTTGTCCATGTCTGGAGATTTAGGAATTCTGAAGAGGGTCTCCGAGCCCATCGTGCTGGGATGTATGGAGAGTGATCCTGAAGTGGGTGTCCGAGCCTGGAGTGGCAGGATCTGTGGAGAGTGATCCTGATGAGTGTGTGTAAACCTGGAATGGAAGCTTTCTGTGGAGGTACAGGAAGAGGCCATTCATTCCCAGTATTTTATAAAGGTTTAGCATAACTTATATGCTTTTACTCTATGCCTCTATTAATAAAGCCAAGTGTTCTGTTTGCTCTTAGCTACCTTTTCAATCCTTCTAACATTGGTGTACCTTATCTCTCTGCTCCTGCACCCAGTATAGAATTTTAACCTTTCAGTTATATGGCATTCTTCCTTCCAAATTGTATCACTTCACACTTCTCTGTGTAAAATTTCATCTGTTATGTGAAAGCCCATTTTACCATTTTTTTTAAGTTCCCCTGAAGTGTGTTACGATCACTGGCATGGGACAAAATTACAGAGCATTCTTTGATGCGATCTCCATCGACAGAGCAATCTTTTACGCGAGCTCAAATGCAGGATTTTGTGTGTTTCGTATCTTATTTCACCCACCAATATGAGCACAAATATGTCACGTAAATCTTGTTCACTGCAGTCCCTGCTGCTGTTTGCTGCCTATATTTACAGACTTTAATCTCAACCTCGTCACCATGTTCTCTAATATATTCAGGGGGCATCAGCAGAGAAAATGTTCACCAAGCATGGCAAGTGCAAGGAAATGTTTATTTATGTCATTATGTCATGAACATAATATACAAATTTTTACATGTGTGAATCATCAAGAGGTGTCTGAATAAATGGAACCCCGTCACAATAAACACTGTCACCTTTCAATGTTTAGCAGACAGGTTTGACGGCCTGATGTGTGTGATTCCCATATTAATGTGTTTGTGCAAAGTTCGGGGAAAGATGGAGAATTGAATAATTTATAGGGAAATCTTTTAAACATATTACCACATCTCTCACTCACAAAGATCTGCAAACACATGGATTCCAAAAGAACCTGAGTACAAAATCACCTAAAATAAACACAGCCAGAGAAACTTGCAATAACCTGTAGCTCAGGGAAAGTACAGATGGATATTGGGCATCTCCTGGCAGGACAGAGTGCCGAATGCAGAAGTACACCAGCGTGCAGGGATCTGCAGCATGTTTGCCCTCTTGAGTCAGCGGTGACTCTGTTGACTGGGTCATGTGTGCTGAATGGATGACGGTCGCTTTGCCAAAGACATGCTCTTTGGTGAGCTTGCTATCAGCACGAGACCAACAGGTCACCCAAGTCTGTGATACAAGGACATCTGCAAAGCGAGATCTCAAGCAGACTGGGATTGGAGTCGATGCATGGGAAGTCCTTCCTGCTGACTGGAATTCCTGGAGAAAGGCATTCAGGAAGACCATGGGAAAAGCAGAGGACAAAAGAAATGACCAGATGGTGGGAAAGAGAGCTCAGAGGAAGGAAAGATTATCAGTCGACCTCGGGCCAATGACATTCATCTGTACCAGCTGCGGAAGGGATTGTCACTCACGAGTCATCCTCGACAGCCACAACAAACGATGTTTCATACAGAGGTGACGTACACCCCGGGTGTAGCCCATCGTCTTCCGAGACGGACGGTTGCCTATTACAATTACAACTACAGCTACAACTACAAGAGCGAGTCAGAGGCTGAGAACACTGCCGTGACGAACTCAGCTCTTGACTCGCCAAAGCCTGCCCACTATCTACAAGGCCTTCCTCTGATTTCAATTACTCATGTATTTGTGATCTGGCTCTGTAGCTTAGTTGGTTAAAGCACCTGCCTAATAAACAGGAGATCCTGTATTCAACTCCCAGCAGAGCCTCATTTCACAGTGGCAACATGCTTGAAAAGTTTCATTATCTATATTGACATCTGTGTCTTGTTAACTTTAATTCAAAATACTTGATGAATTTCAATCACAAAAAAAACAGCCTTTGTGAAGGATTTGAGTTTGGAATGGCTGTTCCTCCTTCGACAGAATTTCAGTGCTGAACCATCAAACGTAACGTCTTTGACATAAATTTGTTCACAGTAACATTCAACCTGGAAAACAGCTTGATATTCATCTCACTGAAGGAGAGTGTTTGTGTCATTATGTGTTGCTTTTAACCGAGACTGGGACATGACGCAAGTGGGAGGGTTTATCTGAGGTTTGGAATATTTGTCAGTCAGGAGCAAGAAAAATCAAAGGAACCAAATAAGAAAACCTATGTCTCATGTGGTTACCGAGAAACGGTGAGAAGATATTAAACTTTGTTGTATTTAATACAACTGTGTGAACTTTGATCTTTGCGGCCTTTTATAAACAGTATTTGAAGGGTCTCAGTAAAAATGTTCAGTGTTGATGAGAGTGGGGTCTGGGTGAGCAGCTGCTTAATGTGACGGGGTCAGGACTGGATGCAGGAAGTTCTCTGACAGTCTCTCTCTGATGGGTTGAGTTGATTTTCAACTGGCAGCTGTTGCTGTTTTGATAATTCAAGTTCCCTCCACCGATTGTTTTGGACAGACAGTGCAGTATGAGGATGTAAAGGGTTAATGCTGAAGACAGTGGGATTAACCCCTCCCACAATCAGAGTGATGATGTAACAGTCACATGAGATGAGGTTTGGGAGGAGAGAGCAGCACCAACGATGCCAGTTTCGGAGGCTTGATGAGTGTGTATATAGTATTGTGTAAATTAGAAAAGAGTTCATAGTTCTTTCAGCAGGAAATGTGTCCAGAAAATATCACGAAACTCACAATTTTATTATTCAGGAGTTGGAACACAGGGATATTAACTCCAAGTGACAGTAGTGGTTTCATTTAGCAAAAGAAAAGGAGAGAATAATATTGCTCATTGATTGAAATCCCCCAGTGAGGAGACAGTTAAACAGGTGATCTGTTGGGGCATCCTTCCATCCAAGGTTTCGGCAGCATTTAATCTCCCTTTTTGGTGAAATTCTCTGTTTTTTGCATCTTTTTTTAATCCAGCTTTGATGGACCAGTGAAAAAACTGAAAAAAGTGAACAGATCCATCCTTTCTTTTCTTCCTTCTTCCCATCAGTTTCTCTTTTCTGTCCCAATTTAATCTGCTGTTTTATCCATTCCAATCATAATTCAACATTCCAATCAAATCTATTTGTTATTCCACAGTGTCTCTCCATGTGTTTTATTCTGTTGTATTCTCTCACAGTCTGTTTGATGATCAATTTTACATCTCACTCTCTGTTCTGGTGAAGATCAGAAGCAGTGTTATCTGTTTGCAACACCCGACAAGTCGGCCTGAGGCTGTGTCTCATCGATAATGTGGAGTTCGGAACATAGGAACATCGGAGCAGGAGTCGGCCATTCAGCCCATCGAGCCTGCCCCACCATTCAATATGATCATGGCTGATCATCCACTTCAATGCCCTTTTCCCCACACTTTCCTCATATTCCCTTATGTCATTTGTATCTAGAAATCTATCAATCTCTGCTTCAAACATACTCCATGACTGAGCTTCCACAGCCCTCTGGGGTACAGAATTCCAAAGATTCACAACCCTCTGAGTAACAACATTTCTCCTCATCTCTGTCCTAAGTGGCTTGCCCCTTATTTTGAAGTTGCGTCCCCTGGTTCTCGACTCCCCAACCAGGGGAAACATCTTAGCTGCATCTACCCTGACTGTCCTTTAAATATTTTGTTGGTTTCAATGAGATCACCTCTCATTCTTCAAAACTCTACACAATAGAGCCCCAGTTTCCCCAATCTCTCCACATCGGACAGTTCCACCATCCCAGGAACAAGTCTGATGAACCTTCTTTGCAGTCTATCTATGGCAATAATATCCTTCCTAAGGCAAGGGGACCAAAACTGCACACAGTACTCCAAGTGCAGTCTAACCAAGGTTCTATACAATTGAAGCAAGAATTCACTACTCCTGTACTCAAATCCTCTTGCGATAAAGGCCAACATACTATTAGCCTTCCTAATTGCTTGCTGCACCTGCATGTTAGCTGTCAGTGACTTATTGACATGGACACCCAGGTCTCCCTTATACTCCATACCTCAGTTAATAAAGGAAAGGACCTGCTGAACCACCTTATTGACCTGTACTGCTACTTCAGGGATCTGTGGACATTCACTCCAACTTCCCTCACTTCCTCTGCACCATTCAGTGTTCTCCCATTAATTGTGTATTCCTTTGCCTTTTTTGACGCCTGCTCTCGCTGTTCCCTGCTCTCCGAGTGAACTATTGCTCCCTCTCTCTCCTGGGCTCTTTATGCTCTACTCTGCTCTCACTGTTTCCCGCTCTCTTAATGTATCAATATTTGTTTGCCTTGTGTTTAATTTAAAATATGGATTAACTGTATTTTACAGTTGTAGGTTTTATTTGGTAATCCTGTGCAAGTTGTGGATTGGTATTCAATATTCAGCTCTGTGAAAACGATTGTGAATGAAAATATAACTTTCAATCTTATACATGGGCTGGTCTGCAAGCTCCAAGTCCTTCATTTTGTAGTAATGGCTTGATACTGTATCTTTCAGTCTTAATCTCTGTGGGATTTTTGAACTGGTATGTAATGCATAACTTGGTCTAACGTTCTGATGTACATTATTGGGATTCATAGGATCATAGGAAATAGGGGCATTAGGCCATTCTGCCCATCTAGCCTGCTCCAACATTCAAACAGATCGTGACTGATCATCTACCTCTACGCCATTTTTCTCTGCCATCTCCATATCCCTTGATCTTGTTAGTATTTAGAAATCTATCGATTTATGTCTTGAATATGTTCAATGATTGATCTTCCACAGCCCTCTGGGATAAAGAATTCCACAGATTTCTCACCCTCTGAGTAAAGAAATTCCTGCTCATCTCAGTCTGCCCTTATTCTGAGACTGTGTCCCCTTGTTCTGGACTCACTAGACAGAGGAAACATCCTATCCATATCTACCCTGTGACACCCTGTAAGAAATTTGCCTGTTTCAATGAGATCACTTCTCACTCTTCAATACTCTAGAGAATTTAGGCCCAGTTTCTGCAGTCTCTCATCATAAGACAATCCCACCATCCGAGGGGATGAGACCAGTGAATCTCTGTTGCACTCCCTCTGTGACAAGTCTATCCTTCCTTAGATAAGGAAACCAAAATTGTACAGAATACTCCAGGTGCGGTCTCATCTAGACTTCATACATCTTTACTCATGTACTCAAATACGCTTTCAATGAAGCCAACATACCATTTGCCTTCCTAATTGCTTGCTGCATCTGCATACGAGCTTTTAGTGTCTCATGAACAAGGACACCCAGGTGACTTTGGACATCGACACTTCCCAGCCTCTCACCATTTAAGAAATACTCTGTCTTTCTGTTTATTCTACCAAAGTGGAGAACTTCACACTTATTCACATTATATTCCATCTGCCATGTTCTTGCCCATTCATTTAACCTGTCCAAATCCCCTTGAAGCCTCCTTGCATTCATTCTGTACCTTTCAATCAGGTAAATTTTGTCTGTTCTATTTCAGATTTTATATTTAAAATGTCACCATGGTGACAGAGTTTATTTAGATCTGATAGTGAGTTTGTTTTTGGACTGTGATTGATGTATCAACCTGTCAGCTGTACTGAATTGGAGTGAAATAGAAACAACTTCTGTCTATCCTGCTGTTGTTTGACTGTTGGATTGAAAATGTGTCACTCTTGACTTTGGGATCAGTGTCTGTCTGACTACTTCTTTTGTTTGCTCCAGTGGAACTGATGAACTGGCAGTATCTCTGTGCTTTGGGAGTGATCCTGTACCGACTGTGTGTTGGAATGAGCACGCTGCACTTTTCCTTGTGTCCAAGAATCACCACATCCAGTCAGGTTCCTTCATGTATTTTCCTGCAGGAATGAAAGAACTGGTGAGGTAGAAGATACAAAAACGATCAATGTAATCGTCCCAATAATAATCATTATGAACAATCACAAAATGAAAACCAGGAACACAAACAGTGTCAGTGTCTGACTCCACTGCAGTACTGCAGCATTCAGCTTCTGTTTACCAGGTGTTTGCAGTGGTTTTACAACAAGTTTCTGACATTCAGAAACAACACAAGCCCTGCACTGCTCAATGACTGGGACTGTCCGATAGAGCAGTGACCTTTACACAGTCACATTTCTATTTCAACGGAAAACAAGCAGCCACTATTTAAAATGTGCCTTTCACACTTCTCACCTGGTGTCTGCAATAAATGCTCTTTGTCTAACTGTCCACATCGTTATTTTGCGGCTATTTTTCCCCCACTGTTCACGATCCAACAAACAGTGAGAGACTGGAACTAAAGCAGGAAAATTCCCTCAATAGTGATTTCTTCCCATTGTGTCTCCCTGAGCCTGTACAGACACTGTCCGAGAATGAACTCTCCCTTCCCCGTGTCCCCGGCTCACTCCATGTTCCGGGAGCAGCTCCTGCTCAACAGTGTCTGTTCCAAACACTCCCCGACTCCCCCTCAACTTCCCACCACTCAATGCTAATCTCTGAGCACATCTGCGGACACGCTCCCAAAGCAGTGGCTGCTGGAAGCAGATGCTGTTTGTTCCCTTCCCCCGGGCCCGGGAAGTCTCCATTAGCAGCTGATTTAAAGCATCTTCCCCTGATTGAGTGAATGGCCTCACAGACTGGGTTGGGGAAGGATGCGCATGCGCTCCACTCCTCATTGTGACGTCCCACTGGGGGCGGGGCTACATCGCGCGTGCGCAGATCTTTGCAGCAATTCAGCATTCAAACATCAATGGGAACTTTCCCCATTTCACCCTCATCAAAGTCCCAAAGAAAGTGAAGAGGGGCTTGGACTGGAGGGAGGGAGGGGCGGGGTAGGGGGAACCTAGAACCCAGAAAGCTGCCTACTTGCCCCATTTAGATGCTCAATTTGCGGTCATTCCATGCAGGGGGTTTGTTATTATTGAGCCCCTCCTGGTAAAACAATCCGATAGAAAGAGGGGAGAAAGGAGGGAGCCGGTGTGTTTGCTGGGACCTTGCAGAATTCATTTCAGCAGCAAAAGTCCCGGGTTATATTAACCCGAGTGAAACACGCTGTCAGTGAGAGGAAAACCGAACGGCCCTTTTCATCTTTTCATTGGAAACAAAGTAGAGCCGGAAGTGCGGCGAGCAGAGCAGACACACAAGCTCAATGACATGAGAGCTCGGCCGTCCCTGAGTTTCAGCTCCCGGCTCTTCCATTTCCTCATCCACACTGTCTTTACTGTGGATGTTCAGGGGTTCCTTGTCGGATCTGAGGACTGTATCCATTAAACATTCTGAGCCAGGAGATCCACACACTCTCTGTTATCAAGATTTATGGGCAGGAATGTTTCAAAACTTTGTCTATTAAATCATTGTATTATTCACAGAACTAATGAGGCAATCGGTTCATGATTCAGGTCTTGAACTTGGTTTGGGTAGACCTAAAACTGAGAGCTTCAGCACCTTTCCCCTACATCGCTCCTGGCTGTGTGGCCGAATGGATAAGGTGTCTGACTTCGGTATATTTAACGAGGTTATCAGAAGATTATCGGTTCGAATCCTGCCACGGTCATTTTGGGCGATCAGTGTTTCGCACCGCAGCCTCACAGCTCCAGCGACCCGTGTTCAGTACCTGTGCGCAGTTTGAGTTCTTCCTGTGACTGCGTGGGTTTCCTCGCACAGCCAAAGACTTGCAGATTGATCGGTAAATTGGCCATTGTAAATTGCCCCCAGTGCAGGCAGGTGGGAGAAGAATAGTGGGGCTGTGATCGGGAATATGGGATTAATGCAGCATTAGGAAAAATGGGTGGTTGTTGGTCGGCACAGACTTGATGGGCCGAAGGGCCTGTTTCAGTACTGCATCTATCAATAAATAACTGATTTTTTTGATGAAGTAACAGAATGGTTGATGAAGGGAAAGCAATGGATGTTGTCTATATGGATTTTAAGAAAGCGTTTGACAAACTACCACATAAAAGGCTGGGGAACAAAACTCAGGCTCCTGGAATACGAGGGTCAGTATCTGCTTAGATTAAAAAATGTATGAAATATCAAAAAAAGTGAGTTGTGATATTTAGTTGTTTTTCAGAATGGAAGATGGTGAACAGTGATGTCCACAAGGGTCAGTGTCAGGACCACCATATATATAAATGACTTGAATATTGGAATCACAGAATCACAGAATTGTTACTACACATTCACAATGCTTCCAATTTTCGTATCATCCAGAAACTTTGAAATTCTGCCCAGTACACCAAAGTCTAGGTCATTAATATATATCAGGAAAGGCAAGGGTCCCAACACTGACTCCTGGGGAACTCCACAACAAACCTTCCTCTAGCCTGAAGAACATCCATTGATCACTACTCTTTGTTTCCTGTCACTCAGCCAATTCCATGTCCATGTTACTACTGTCCCTTTTATTCCATGAGTTATAACTTTGTTCACAAGTCTGTTGTGTTGCATTGTATCAAACTCCTTTTGAAAGTCAATAAAAGCAAAATACTGCAGATGCTAGAAATCGGAAATATAAACAAAAAGTGCTGGAAATACTCAGCAGGTCTGGCAGCATCTGTGGAGAGAGAAGCAGAGTTAACATTTCAGGTCAGTAACCTTTCAGATGCCGCCAGACCTTTTGAAAGTCCATGTGGACCACATCAACAGCATTGCCCTCATCAACCCTCTCTGTTACCTCATCAAAAAACTCCAGCAGGACAGTTAAACATGATTTTCCCTTAAGAAATCCATGCTGGCTTTCTTGAATTAACCCACATTTGTCCATGGGACTATTAATTTTGTCCCGAATTATTCTTTCGAGAAGTTTTCCCACCACCAAAATTGAACTGACTGGGGAGTGAGACGAGGTGAGTTGCTCTAACAGAGAGCCAGCACGGGTTCGACAGGCCGAATGACCTCCTTCTGTGCTTTAGCCATTCTATGATTGTATGATTCTAGCGACAACTGTTGGTGGAGAGGCAGTGATGCAGGAATGGGTTGACAGAAAGGGGAAAGTCTGGGCTGGTGTGTGTTTGCAGCATTTGCAGCTTGTGTTCGGGTTTGTGAATAAAGGTGATTTGGAAGCTGTGTTCCAAATTGAAGTGTTTATTGGAAGCAAGAAGTTGATGTAAATAAAGAGTAAAACGTGTTAAGATGAAGCGTGGTATGAATGTGGATAGCAGTAAATATAGTGTTGGTGAATTATTTGTGTTAATAAACTTCCACTGCGCCCTCTGCTGCAGGCTGCTGTTTATATCCGGCTGTGTATTAGTGCTGTGTGTTAGCGAGATAAATGTTTGTTTCAACGCTGTTTACAAAGCAATAGCATTGCACTCAAACAGTCCCAGACATAGCAACACACATACAAAAGCAAAATACTGCAGATGCTGGAAATCTGAAACATAAACAGAAAATGCTTGAAATGGTCAGCAGGTCTGGCAGCATCTGTGGAGAGAGAACAAAGTTAATGTGAGCTAAGGAAACAGACATGAACTGTTAACTGTTTCTTTCTCCACAGATGCTGCCAGACCGACTGAGCATTTCCAGCATTTTCTGTTTTTATTACAGCAACACAGGTGTTGGGAGGCTCAACCTGGCTACACAATGTTACAAAGACGCTGAGTCACACAATCGACAACGGGACAGAGAGAAAAACACACAGAAAACCAATAGACTGTGAGGAAGCAAAACTGAGGGACAGAGAGAGAGAGACAACGAGACTGAGATGGAGAAACGTGATTGTATTCTCCCTGTTGTCCAAAGGTATTTCCTGGTGTGTAAATATGTTTTCTATTGTGTAAAGATGTACCCCGTTGTTGTGTAAAGGTTTTCCCTGTTACTGCTTTATTTTCTGTGACTGACCGTCTCCTCAGTGTGACCATTTGCCCTGGTTTTATTGTGGCCAACATCACCATTTGGTGGTGGAGCGGAGGCTCTGCAGGAAGGGGTTGACAAAGTGGGAGAGACTCGGCTGGTCCGTGTTTGCAGCTTGTGTTCGTGTGAGCAAAAGTGAGTTGTTGCTGATTGATGTGTTCACTGGAAGGAAAAAGCTGATTGCAATAGAGTGTCTTTGGAAGCATCTTGTTATTATGGGTAAATACTTGACGTTTTGAAAGTGAACTGTTTGTATTATTACTAAGCATAAATAGCAGAGAATGGTTTCGATCTATCAATCTCTGCGTTATGGGCCCAGCACGCTTCCGCTGCTGTTTTAAATTGTAGCTGCCTGTTAGTGAAATATGTTCATTTCCCCAATGTTTTTATAAAAATAGGATTGGAGTCGGATTACTCAAGAATCCCGGACTCAGCAACACACGTGCTGACGGACTCACCCTCACTGCACAATGACACAAGGACACAGAGTAACAGCACCGACAATGAGGCAGGCAGAGAAAGACACACAGAAAACCAGGAAGAGATTATCAGGACCCAGAAAGGAACAGACAGAGAAAGACACAGAAAACCGGGTAGAGATTATCAGGACCCAGAAAGGAACAGAAAGAGAAAGACACACAGAAAACCAGGAAGAGATTATCAGGACCCAGAAATGAACAGACAGAGAAAGGTAAAAGCAAAATACTGCGGATGCTGGAAATCTGAAACAAAAACAAGAAATGCTGGAATCACTCAGCAGGTCTGGCAGCATCTGTGGAAAGAGAAGCAGAGTCAACGTTTCGGGTCAGTGACCCTTTGACGTTTTGAAAGGTACAGAGAAAGGTACTGAGCAAACCAGCAAGAGACAGCGAAAGACTGATGAACACCACTTGGAGGGAGCACTGAGGGTGGCAAGGGCACAGAATGTAGTCTGCCTGGGGGATTTCAATGTCCACCACCGTGAGTGGCTCGGTAGCACCACTACTGACCATGCTGGCCGAGTCCTAACGGACATAGCTGCTCGATTGGGTCTGCAGTAGGTGATGAGGGAACTAACAAGAGGGAAAAACATACTTGACCTCATCCTCACCAATCTGCCTGCCGCAGATGCATCAGTCCATGACAGTATTGGTAGGATTGACCACTGCACAGTCCTTGTGGAGATGAAGTCCTGTCTTCACATTGAGGATACCCTCTATCGTGTTGTGTGCCACTCCCACTGTGCTAAATGGGATAGATTTTGAACAGATCTAGCAATGTATAACTGGGCATCCATGAGGTGCTGTGGACCATTAGCAGCAGCAGAATTGAAGTCAACCACATTCTATAACCTCATGGCCCGGCATATTCCCCCACTCTAACATTACCAACAAGCTGGGGGATCAACCCTAATTCAATGAAGAGTGCAGGAGGGCATGCCAGGAGTAGCACCAGGCATACCTTGAAATGAGGCATCAGCCTGATGAAGCTACAGCCCAGGACTACTTTCATGCCAAACAGCAGAAGCAGCATGTAATAGACAGGGCTAAGTGATCCCACAACCAACGGATCAGATCTACACCCTGCCACATCCAATGATGAATGGTGGTGGACAATTAAACAACCAACAGGAGGAGGTGGCTCCACAAATATCCCCAACCTCAATGATGGGGGAGCCCAGCACATCAGTGCAAAAGACAAGGATGAAGAATCTGAAACAATCTTCAGCCAGAAGTGCCGGGTTGATGATCCATCTCGGCCTCCTTCTGAAGTCCCCAGCATCACAGATGCCAGTCTTCAGCCAATTCGATTCACTCAACGTGATATCAAGGAACGACTGAAGGCACTGGATACAGCAAAGGCTACGGGCCCTGACAATATTCCGGCAATAGTACTGAAGTCCTGTGCTCCAGAACTTGTCGCGCCCCTAGCCAAGCTGTTCCAGTACAGCTACAACACTGGCATCTACCCGGCAATGTGGAAAATTGCCCAGGTATGTCCTGTACACAAATAGCAGGACAAATCCAACCCAGCCAATTGCTGCCGCATCAGTCTACTCTCAATCATCAGTATAGTGATGGAAGATGTCATCGACAGTGATATCAAGTGGCACTTGCTTTGCAATAACCTGTTCAGTGACGCTCGGTTGGGTTCCGCCAGGGCCATTCAGCTCCTGACCTCATTACAGCCTTGGTTCAAACAAGGACAAAAGAGCTGAACTCAAGAGGTGAGGTGAGAGTGTCTGCCCTTGACATCAAAGTAGCATTTGACTGAGTATGGCATCAAGGAGCCAGAGCAAAACTGGAGTCAATGGGAATCAAGAGGAAAACTCTCCACTGGTTGGAATCGTACCTAGCACAAAGGAAAATGGTTGTGATTGTTGGAGGTCAATCATCTCAGCTCCAGGACATTACTGCTGGAGTTCCTTAGGGTAGTATCCTTGGCCCAACCTTCTTCACTACTTCATCAGTGACCTTCCTTCAATCATAAGGTCAGAAATGGGGATGTTCACTGATGATTGCAAAATTTAGCACCATTTGCGACTCCTCAGATACTGAAGCAGTCCATGTAGAAATGCAGCAAGACCTGGACAATATCCAGGCTTGGGCTGATAAGTGGCAAGTAACATTCGCGCCACACAAGTGCCAGGCAATGACCATCTCGAACAAGAGAGAATCTAACGATCTCCCATTGACATTCAACAGCATTACGATCGCTGAGTCCCCCACTATCAACTTCCTGGGGGTTCCCATTGACCAGAAACTGAACTGGAGTAGCCTTATAAATAGTGTGACTACATGAGCTGGTCAGAGGGTAGGAATCATGCGGTGAGTAACTCACCTCCTGACTCTCCAAGCCTGTCCACCATTTACAAGGCACAAGTCTGGAGTGTGATGGAATACTATCCACTTGCCCGGATGGGTGCAGCTCCAACAACATTCAGGAAGCTCGACACCATCCAGGACAAAACAACATGCTTGATTGGCACCTCGTCCACAACATTCACTCCCTTCACCACTGACGTACAGTGGCAGCAGTGTGTACCATCTACAAGATGCACTGCAACAATGCACCAAGGCTACTCAGGCAGCACCTTCCAAACCTGCATCCTCTACTGCCTAGATGGACAAGGGCAGCAGATGCATGGGAATACCACCACCTGAAAGTTCTCCTCCAAGCTACACATCATCCTGACTTGGAACTATATCGCTATTCCTTCACTGTCGCTGGGTAAAATTCCTGGAACTCCCTTCCTAATAGCACTGTGGGTGTACCTACCCCACATGGACTGCAGTGGTTCAAGAAGGAAGCTCACCACCACCTTCTCATGGGCAATTAGGGATGGACAATAAATGCTGGCCTGGCTGGCGACGTCCACATCCCATGAAACAAATAATTAAATGCAATAACAGCTCATCTCAATTCCTAGTATTTCTAAATCCCACCAGTCCAACAGAAGCTGAACAATTATTGCATGTTGTGATTGACGGTCTGGTCTGTAAACTGCACTGTATCACAGATTGCTGACATTTGCTAACTGGAAGTGAGAACTGCAAAATCGGGACAGTAGTTCACATAGTCTGTCAGTGTGAAAGAATCAGGCAATGTGAGGTAATAGAATTTGTCTGTAAATGTTACACTCATATTGCTTTATATTTTTATATTGAAAATAAAAGTAATCATTTCGTGAAAATGGTGACATGTTGTCCAAACTTTGGTAGCCAGTTGTTTTCGTCTTGCACTCAGCAGGGCAATCCACAAGAGTACCAATTTAAGGGAAAACACCAACTTTCTTCTGTATGAGAAGAGAGTGCTGATTGGTTGGCAAGTGAACTCTGATTGGTCAAGGCATTGCCCTGTGGAATGAGCCAGTGAATGGCTGTCACTTATTTTGTTTAGCTGAAACTGGCACAATGTGTGTGCATGTTCTTTCTATCTGCAAAGAACAGGGCCCTGTGTTTTAATATATGTAGTTTACAGTGCACACCAGTGCACCACACTGCGAGCCCTACTGACAGTCTTAAATCGGTTGTCAGTGTAATTCTTAGCACACTGAGAATTATTTTGCAAATGTTGTCCTATTGTGGAATCACATCTCATGTTGGATACTGTGTTTTGGGTTTTGCAAGCACGGGTTGGTTGGGTAGGGCCCATTGCGAACAGCGGAAGGGACATGTTATTTGATACAATCCGCCAGTTTCGGGATGTACGGTCTCGAAACCTAGCATCACACTGGTATTGAAATTCATAAATCACGTTACTTATTTGTGTGATAGGCAGGACGTCTCTTTTGCTTGACAGCAGCATCCTGTGAGTGGCGAACACCACACTTGTTGCTCCTGCATCGTTCCAGCAGGAAACAGCTCCCTTCACCTGTTACTCAAATACTGGGGATATATTACCTTTCCAGGGTAATTTGAGGGAGACTGGGCACTTTCCAGGGCTCAAAATGACAGCCTTCAGCCCGTTTATAAGTTTGTGTGATATACAGTGAGAAATGATCTGATCAGTGTAGCCATTGTAATGCAGGATGTCTTTGATTCGCCCTATTTCAGCATCAAGCTTGCATGGTGAGCAAATGGCTCAGCCATATTTATGAGGTTGCTGATAAGACCAATCTTATAGCGCGTGGAACTGTAATAATCCCAACGCGTGTATTGACCAGTGAAGGTAGGTTTGCGGTAGACCGTGGTAGAAAACCCCTTAGCAGATTTCTCAACTAGTACATCAAGGAAAGGGAACTCATTTGACAGCTCCATTCCAAAGGTGAATTTGAGTGTGGGATGGAGCCCATGAAGACGTGCAAGGAAATTATTTCACGCAGCTGCGGATTCAAATATAGCAAACGTATCATCTACATATTGGAAATATGCAAGAGGTCGGAGGTTAGGTGTCATTCCCTGAAAAACAGGTTTGTCATGGAATCCAACAAAGATGTTTGTGAGAGCTGGGCCGAGAGGGGATCCCATGGCAACACCAGCGATACATGGTGTCAATAAAAGTGAACTCAACTGTGCAAGTTGCCGAGTTCATAAGTTCAATGAATACTGATTCACACAATGGTGACGGGTCTAGATCACCATGATATAGCACTGCAGTGCAAATATCTATGGCTTCCTGAAGTGGTACATTGGTGAATAGGCTAGCAATGTCAAATGAACACATGGACACGGCATTGCTATCGATTTGCAAGTCCTGTATGGTCTTCACAAATGTGAAGGAATCCTTCACTGTGCATGTGGAGAACTTGCTCAAAAACTGGTTGTCACAATTTGCCCAACCGTTTGGCAAATTCATTTCAGGATACTATTTACATTACTTCAAATAAAGAAAACCTAACTACGCAAAGAACTGAGCACAACGCTGAAAGTTTCACAGCAAATAGTCAAATGGGAAATGGATGAAATACAGCAAGAAAAAGCCTAAAATACTGAAAACATTCAGCCAGTCCAGAAACAACTGTGGAGAAGAGAAGCTCGGGTTAGTGGTCCAGTTCTGTGACCCTTCTATAGACCTGAAACATTGCTCCTACCTTCCTCTCTACACAGATACTGCTGGAACTGCTGAGTGTTTCCAGAATCTTCTGTTATTATTCAGATTTCCAGTGCGTGCAGTATTTCTCTTTTTGAAAATAAAATATTCCCTGAGAGGAATGGAACTTTACATAAAAAATAGGAGTAGGCCATTCGGCCCGTCGAAATAGCTCTGCCATTCAATAAGATCACAGCTGATCTCCTACATCAACTCCATCTTACCACACGAGCACAGATCCCTTGATTCCCTTCGTATCCAAAAACCTATCGATCTCTCTCTTGGAGATACCCAATGATTGAGCATCCACATCTCTAGAGTCACAGAGAGATACAGCACTGAAAAAGGCCCTTCGGCCCACCGAGTCTTTGCCGACCAACAACCACCCATTTATACTAATCCTCCATTCATTCATATTCCCTACCACATTCCCACCATTCTCCTACGACCTATCTGCACTAGGGGCAATTTACAATGGTCAATTTACCTATCTACCTGCAAGTCTTTGGCTGTGGGAGGAAACTGGAGCACCCGGCGGAAACCCACGTGGTCACAGAGAAAACTTGCAAACTCCGCACAGGCAATACCCTGAACGGAACCGAGGTCACTGGAGCTGTGAGGCTGCGGTGCTAACCACTGTGCGTAGAGAATTCCAAAGATTCACAATGCTTTGAGTGAAAAAAAATTCTCCTCTTCTCAGTCCTAAATGATGGAGCCATTTATACTGAGACTGTGATTCCTAGTTCTAGATTCCCCAGCCAGAGGAAACATCCTCCCAGCATTTACCCTGTTAAATCCCTTAAGATTTTTAGGTGCCAGTAAGATTACCTCTCACTCTTCTAAATTCTGAGGAATATCGGCCTCGTCCACTCAATCTCTTCTCATAGGTCAATCCCCTCATCCCAGGAAGCAATCGAGTGACACTTTGATACACTTCCTTTAAGGCAAGTATATCCTTCCTTAGATAAGGGGACCAAAACTGTACACAGTGCTCCAGGTGTGATCTCACCAAGGCTCTGTCTAATTGCAGTCAAACTTCTTTATTCTTATAAAAACTCTTCACAATGTTGAACACAACTATTAACTGCCCCATTAACATCTCTGCTCTAAGAAGAAGGACCCCAGCTTCACACACCCCAGACCCCTATTCTTTCCACATTAGCTGAATTCCTGCATCTCTGATACATTCTAGTAAATCTCCTCTGCACCCTCTCAAAGGCCTAGACATTCCTGCTAAAGTGTGGAGCATGGAATTAGACACAACGCTCTAACTGAGGCCTATAACCAGTGAGATTTATAAAGGTTCAGCCTCAATTCCTTGTCTGTGTCCTGTACTCCCATTTCTGGTTTCTGACTCAAAGTCGGCTCAAAGCTGTTGAAACTGCCTGAAGAAACATTTCCACCCAACAAAGCGCTCGGAATGTGAGAAGGGACAAAGTGAGTGACCAAATACATCAACTCCAAGTAAAACTCCACCATGTAGTGAAAACACTCGAAACACAACGGGTCTTTTAAGAGCCACCCGCAATCTCTCTGAAAAAGCTGCACCAACATCTCTCCAGAATTGGTTTATTTCATTGGTTTTAATGCTCAGTAACTCTCTGGAACTTTCTCACTGTCTTTGTGTTTTCTGTTTCAATCTGGTATGGAGATTCTGGGAAGATGAGTTTCACTGCCGACGAGGATCTTTGTGGTTTTCCTGCAGAAACACAAAACAAAGTCTCTTTTCAGAGTCACCCACCGCCTCATAGGGACAGCAGTGACCTGGGAACGGGAGCTGGGGTGTGTTTTATGCCGGAAATAACAGTTCATGATTTATGTTGTGCTCTCGTTATATTCCAATCTCTGAATTGAGCCTTTCCACCACACCAGGGTCATGGGGAGAGTTTTCATCGTTTCTTTATCAAACGTACAGACGATGTTATAAAGTTGCTGATTTACCCAGATGGTGGATTCTCCCCTCACAGTGAAAAGTAACATCACACCTTTACATCTGCCCATTGTTTTTTAATTGAATAATTAGTCAAATGGAATTATTTGTGAAGTTATTTCCCCCGAGACGGTGTTTCCTGCAGTGAAACTGATTAGTTTCAGCTCAGTCATTCAGGGACCTGGAATTCCTGCAGTTTGAGCCCGCTGTCACCCCAACCCACTTCTGATTGGTCACCCTCTTCTCATAAAGTCAGTGACAGCACATGAGGAGGCCATTCGCCCCATCAAGTCCATGTCGGGTTTCCAATCTGTTCAGTCCCCGACTTGATCCCCAAAGCCCTGCATCATCCCTTTGGGTTAAAACGACCGTGACAGGACTCGAACCTGCATTCTTCTGATGACATCATCGCATATACCGAAGTCGGATGCTTTATCCATTAAGCCACATGGCCATTAGCTCTCAGTACTGCTTCAATCAGAGAACCTCGAAGCACAAAATACAAAAAATCATTGGTTGAACCTGTCAACCTGGCAGAATATTTGAATTTGTGAAAGCCGCCAATTTCACTGTGGAAAAGAAGTGATCGACTGGAAAAATACATAAAAATCTATTTTCCCGTAGCGGTTTAAATAAACTTTTAAAACACAATTTTGCTTTTACCGACTCAAATTGCTGGTGCTATTTTATGAACAGCTTTATTTTGCCAATTTTCGTCAACTTCTCATCCGTAACTGACAGTAAAAGACTCCGTTCAGCAATCTTTCACACGACAAATAACTCAAACTCAGTGTGGAAGTAATAAATTACAGACTATTGGTAATTCCCCTTCACACAGGCTTCAGGGGGACAGTGAGAAGCCACTGAAATAGTTGCTTCATCCTTTTAAAAGGTTCCCATTCTGTCCTGTTACTGACATGTTGGAATCAGATTTGTATTTAACAAGCAATTTCTGTGAAAACAAAATCCTCAACAGACCAGCTGGGAATCTGGGAATCACTGAAGGAAAATAAAAGGCTTTTGATTGAGAAGACGGGACCTTCTCACCAGCAGCCGGGTTACATTCCCCTCACATCCTTACACAGTGAGCTGCTCTTTCCCTCGAAAAATAGACAGCAGCAGTTGGAAGTTCAGTAAAAGGATCGGTTCATTGAAACAAGTTTCTGAGTGACAGGTGGTGCTGAATATTAATACAAGAAGGTCCTGGAATGGGAAACAAGTGTCCAGAGTGGGGTCTGAAATCAGGACAGGGAAATGGCCAGCACTGACACAGATCATTTCATTATTACATTGATATCTGACTGTCTATAAGGAGAAGCGAGTTAAACACATGATGGTGAAAGGAATGGAAGATGACGCTGGTTGTTCTAGATGAAGAGGGATAGACAGAGGTGTGGGTACAGCAGACTTCAGACAGTAATAAGCCCTTTCAGATACTGTGGGTGGATCTGAAAAGAGCCTTTGGGATAGGGAAAAAACTTGCCTTTCAGTGCAGCAGCTTTTTCGGGAGCAGCGTGTGAGCGAGTGAGCAGCTGGGAAAGTCCGTTTGAAAGTAAATTTAATTTCCTTTTGTTTTTCGGCGGAGGCCAGGGGGCTGCTGGGTAAGTAAAACACTATATATTTGGGCGGTTTAAAATAACTTTCCTTTCAGTGCAGCAGCTTTTTCGGGAGCAGCGTGTGAGCGAGTGAGCAGCTGGGAAAGTCCGTTTGAAAGTAAATTTAATTTCCTTTTGTTTTTCGGCGGAGGCCAGGGGGCTGCTGGGTAAGTAAAACACTATATATTTGGGCGGTTTCTGAACCCGAGACACCACACTTGTAGTGTCTCCCACCCGCCCTCCTCCTCTAACCAAAAAAAAGGACTCGGTGGGGTGTTTATAAGGTAAGGCTTTTTCGATTTCTCTGATTTTATTGTGATTGGTAAAAACTTTTCGTTCCTTTTTCATTTAACTAAGTTTAAACTTAAGATTAAAAACGGCAGGAGATCTCAGACCCGTATCATGCTCCTCTTGCTCAATGTGGTAGCTCAGGGACATGGCTGATGACCCTGACTCCTTCACGTGCAGGAAGTGTGTCCAGCTGCAGCTCTTGTTAGACCGCATGACGGCTCTCGAGCTGCGGATGGACTCACTTTGGAGCATGCGCGATGCTGAGGAGGTCGTGGATAGCACGTTTAGTGAATTGGTCACACCGCAGATTAGGATTGCTGAGGGAGAAAGGGAATGGGTGACCAAAAGGCAGAGAAAGAGCAGGAAGGCAGCGCAGGAGTCCCCTGCGGTCATCTCCCTCCAAAACAAGTATACCGTTTTGGATACTGTTGAGGGAGATGGCTCACCAGGGGAAGGCAGCAGTAGCCAGGTCCATGGCACCGTGGCTGGCTCTGCTGTTCCGAAGGGCGGGAAAAAGAGTGGAAGGGCTATTGTCGTAGGGGATTCGATTGTAAGGGGAGTAGATAGGCGGTTCTGTGGTCGAAAACGAGGCTCCCGAATGGTATGTTGCCTCCCAGGTGCACGGGTCAGGGACGTCTCAGATCGGCTGCAGAACATTCTAAAGGGGGAGGGTGAACAGCCAGTTGTCATTGTGCACATAGGCACTAATGATATAGGTAAAAAAAACGGGATGAGGTCCTACATGCAGAGTTTAGGGAGTTAGGAGCCAAGTTAAAAAGTAGGACCTCAAAGGTAGTAATCTCAGGATTACCACCAGTGCCACGTGATAGTCAGAGTAAAAATGAAAGAATAGTCAGGATGAATGCGTGGCTTGAGAGATGGTGCAGGAAGGAGGGGTTCAGATTTTTGGGACATTGGGACCGGTTCTGGGGGAGGTGGGACTATTACAAATTGGACGGTCTACACCTGGGCCGGACTGGAACCAATGTCCTTGGAGGTGCTTTTGCGAACGCTGTTGGGGAGGGTTTAAACTAATGTGGCAGGGGGATGGGAACCAATTGAGGTCAGTTGACAGTAAGGAGGTAGTAACAAAAGCCTGTAAGGAACTAGATAATGAAGTCAGTGTGACTAAGGGGAAGAGCAGGCAAGGAGCAGATGATGAATATAAAGGGACTGGTGGTCTGAGGTGCATTTGTTTTAATGCAAGAAGTGTAGTAGGTAAGGCAGATGAACTTAGGGCTTGGATTAGTACCTGGGAGTATGATGTTATTGCTACTACTGAGATTTGGTTGAGGGAAGGGCATGATTGGCAACTAAATATCCCAGGATATCGATGCTTCAGGCGGGATAGAGAGGGAGGTAAAAGGGGTGGAGAAGTTGCATTACTGGTCAAAGAGGATATCACAGCTGTGCTGAAGGAGGGCACTATGGAGGACTCGAGCAGTGAGGCAATATGGACAGAACTCAGAAATAGGAAGGGTGCGGTAACAATGTTGGGGCTGTACTACAGGCCTCCCAACAGCGAGCGTGAGATAGAGGTACAAATATGTAAACAGATTATGGAAAGATGTAGGAGCAACAGGGTGGTGGTGATAGGAGATTTTAATTTTCCCAACATTGATTGGGATTCGCTTAGTGTTAGAGGTCCAGATGGAGCAGAATTTGTAAGGAGCATCCAGGAGGGTTTTCTAGAGCAGTATGTAAATAGTCCAACTCGGGAAGGGGCCATACTGGACCTGGTGTTGGGGAATGAGCCCGGCCAGGTTGTTGAAGTTTCAGTAGGGGACTACTTTGGGAATAGTGATCACAATTCCGTAAGCTTTAAAATACTCATGGACAAAGACGAGAGTGGTCCAAAAGGAAGAGTGCTAAATTGGGGGAAGGCCAACTATACCAAAATTCGGCAGGAGCTGGGAAATGTAGATTGGGAGCAGCTGTTTGAAGGTAAATCCACATGTGATATGTGGGAGGCTTTTAAAGAGAGGTTGATTAGCGCGCAGGAGAGACATGTTCCTGTGAAAATGAGGGATAGAAAGGGCAAGATTAGGGAACCATGGATGACAGGTGAAATTGTGAAACTAGCTAAGAGGAAAAAGGAAGCATACATTAGGTCAAGGCGGCTGATGAAAGACGAAGCTTTGAAAGAATATCGGGAATGTAGGACCAATCTGAAACGAGGAATTAAGAGGGCTAAAAGGGGTCATGAAATATCTTTAGCAAACAGGGTTAAGGAAAATCCCAAAGCCTTTTATTCATATATAAGGAGAAAGAGGGTAACTAGAGAAAGGATTGGCCCACTAAAGGACAAAGGAGCAATGTTATGCTTGGACTCAGAGAAAATGGGTGAGATTCTAAACGAGTACTTTGCATCGGTATTCACCGAGGAGAGGGACATGACGGATGTTGAGGTTAGGAACAGATGTTTGATTACTCTAGGTCAAGTCGGCATAAGGAGGGAGGAAGTGTTGGGTATTCTAAAGGGCATTAAGGTGGACAAGTCCCCAGGTCCGGATGGGATCTATCCCAGGTTACTGAGGGAAGCGAGAGAGGAAATAGCTGGGGCCTTAACAGATATCTTTGCAGCATCCTTAAACACGGGTGAGGTCCCGGAGGACTGGAGAATTGCTAATGTTGTCCCCTTGTTTAAGAAGGGTAGCAGGGATAATCCAGGTAATTATAGACCGGTGAGCCTGACGTCAGTGGTAGGGAAGCTGCTGGAGAAGATACTGAGGGATAGGATCTATTCCCATTTGGAAGAAAATGGGCTCATCAGTGATAGGCAACATGGTTTTGTGCAGGGAAGGTCATGTCTTACCAACTTAATAGAATTCTTTGAGGAAGTGACAAAGTTGATTGATGAGGGAAGGGCTGTCGATGTCATATACATGGACTTCAGTAAGGCGTTTGATAAGGTTCCCCATGGCAGGCTGATGGAGAAAGTGAAGGCGCTTGGGGTCCAAGGTGTACTAGCTAGATGGATAAAGAACTGGCTGGGCAACAGGAGACAGAGAGTAGCAGTAGAAGGGAGTTTCTCAAAATGGAGACGTGTGACCAGTGGTGTTCCACAGGGATCCGTGCTGGGACCACTGTTGTTTGTGATATACATTAATGATTTGGAGGAAAGTATAGGTGGACTGATTAGCAAATTTGCAGACGACACTAAGATTGGTGGAGTAGCAGATAGTGAAGGGGACTGTCAGAGAATACAGCAGAATATAGATAGATTGGAGAGTTGGGCAGAGAAATGGCAGATGGAGTTCAATCAGGGCAAATGCGAGGTGATGCATTTTGGAAGATCCAATTCAAGAGTGAACTATACAGTAAATGGAAAAGTCCTGGGGAAAATTGATGTCCAGAGAGATTTGGGTGTTCAGGTCCACTGTTCCCTAAAGGTGGCAACGCAGGTAAATAGAGTGGTCAAGAAGGCATACGGCATGCTTTCCTTCATCGGACGGGGCATTGAGTACAAGAGTTGGCAGGTCATGTTACAGTTGTATAGGACTTTGGTTCGGCCACATTTGGAATACTGCGTACAGTTCTGGTCGCCACATTATCAAAAGGATGTGGATGCTTTGGAGAGGGTGCAAAGGAGGTTCACCAGGATGTTGCCTGGTATGGAGGGCGCTAGCTATGAAGAGAGGTTGAGCAGATTAGGATTATTTTCATTAGAAAGACGGAGGTTGAGGGGGGACCTGATTGAGGTGTACAAAATCATGAGAGGTATAGACAGGGTGGATAGCAAGAGGCTTTTTCCCAGAGTGGGGGTTTCAATTACTCGAGGACACGAGTTCAAAGTGAAAGGGGAAAAGTTTAGGGGGGATATGCGTGGAAAGTTCTTTACGCAGAGGGTGGTGGGCACCTGGAACGCATTGCCAGCGGAGGTGGTAGATGCGGGCACGATGGAGTCTTTTAAGATGTATCTAGACAGATACATGAATGGGCAGGAAGAAAAGAGATACAGAACCTTAGAAAATAGGCGACATGTTTAGAGAGAGGATCTGGATCGGCGCAGGCTTGGAGGGCCGAAGGGCCTGTTCCTGTGCTGTAATTATCTTTGTTCTTGTTCTTTGTTCTCTTTGTTTAAAAACCCTCAAATAGCGACCTTGTAATTGGTTAGGTTACTAATGTTTTAGTTAGTGTAATTTATGAATAATTACTAATTAGAAAGTGCTGTTTGGACAGAGTGTAAAGCTGTGAGTTGATGTGTGAGGGACTTCACTGACTAGGGGAAGGAGGTGCTCTTTGGTCTCTTCTCTTCTGCCTTTTCAGCCACATGGTACAGGGGAAGAAGCTGATCGGTGAGTAACTGGTAAATTATTCTACTTATTACACTTATTACACGAGCAATAATGAGTTTGTAAAGCTAAGTAATGGCAGGGCAGCTCGAAAAGTAAAAGTTCTAAATTGGGGGAAGGCAAATTTTACAAAACTGAGAGGTGATTTGGTGGATGTGGACTGGATACAACTACTTGAAGGAAACCCAAAGATGTTTTATCAGTCCATTAAGAGCAAGCGGATAACTAAGGAAAGGGTATGGCCTATCAGAGATGTACAAGGGAACTTCTGTGTGGATCCAGAAGATGTGGGCGGGGTTCTTAATGAGTTTTTTGTCTCTGCCTTCACAAAGGAGAGGGATGATGCAGACAGTGTAGTAAAAGAAGAGGAGTGTGAAATATTAGATACGATAAGCATAATGAGAGTGGAAGTACTAGAGGGTCTGACATCCTTGAAAATGAATAAATCACCAGGGCCAGATGGTTTGCATCTGAGGTTGTTAAAGGAAGCCAAGGAGTAAATAGTGGATGCGCTGAGGATCATCTTCAAATCCTCACTGGATATGGGGGAGGTGCCGGAGGATTGGAGGTCTGCGAACGTTGTACTATTATTTTAAAAGGATGTGGTAAGTCTGACCTCAGTGGTGGGTAAATTATTCGAATCAATTCTGAGGGACAGGATAAACTACCACTTGGAAAGACATGGATTAATCAGGGATAGTCAGCATGGATTTGTTAAGGGAAGGTCATGTCTCACTAACTTGATTGAGTTTTTGAGGAAGTAACAAGGAACATTGATGAGGATAGTGCGGTGGATGTGGTTTACATGGATTTTAGTAAGGCATTTGATAAGGTCCCACATGGCAGTCTGGTCAGTAAAATGAAAGCCCATGGGATACAGGGGAATGTGGCAGGTTGGATCCAAAATTGACTCAGTGGCAGAAAACAAAGGAGAGTAGTCAACGGATGTTTTTGCGAATGGAAAGCGGTTTCCAGTGGCGTTCCACAGGATTCAGTGTTGGGTCCCTTGCTGTTTGTGGTGTATGTTACCACACGGGCAGCACAGTGGCGCAGCGGTTAGCCCCGCAGCCTCACAGCTCCAGCGACCCGGGTTCAATTCTGGGTACTGCCTGTGTGGAGTATGTAAGTTCTCCCTGTGTCTGTGTGGGTTTCCTCTGGGTGCTCCAGTTTCCTCCCACATGCCAAAAACCTGCTGGTTGATAGGTTAATTGGCCATTATAAATTGTCCCTAGGTAGGTGGTAGGGAAGTAGAGGGACAGGTGGGGATGTGGTAGGAATATGGGATTAGTATAACATGGATGGTTGATGGTCGGCACAGACTCGGTGGGCCGAAGGGCCTGTTTCAGTGCTGTATCTCTTTAAAAAAAAATAATGATTTGGAATTAAATGTGGGAGCGATGATTGGGAAATTTGCTGATGACACAAAAATTGACCGTGTAATTGATAGTGAGGAGGATGGCTGTCGACTTCAGAATGAGATGAATGGATTAGTTGAGTGGGCAGTAAAATGGCAAATAGAATTCAATCTGGAGAAGTGTGAGGTAATGCATTTGGGCAGGGCAAACAAAGCAAGGGAATACACAATAAACGGGAAGATATTGAGATGGGTAGAAGAAGTGAGAGACTTTGGAGTGCATGTCCACAGGTCCCTGAAAGTGACAGGATAGGTGGATAGAGTGGTGAAGAAGGCATATGGAATGCTTTCCTTTCTTGGTCGACAAAAGCAGGGATGTAATGCGAGAACTGTTTAAAACGGTGGTTTGGCCACAGCTGGAGTATTGCGTACAGTTCTGGTCATCACATTACAGAAAGGACATAATTGCTGTGGAGAGAGTACAGAGGAGATTTACAAGAATGATACTGTGGGTGGCTCTGAAAAGAACCTTTGGGTATTTGATAAAATCCTGGCAGATTGCCTTGGTTTTGGTGCCCGGAGCGCTGGTTTTCTTGGGCAGCAGAATGCCCCAGATATTAGGCAGCACCCAGCCCGGAGTGATGGTCACCCCTCCCAGCAGCTTGGTGAGCTCCTCGTCATTCTGGACAGCCAGCTGTAGGTGTCTGATGATGTTGCGGGTCTTCCTGTTGTCCTGGGCCGCGTTACTGGCCAACTCGAGGATTTCAGCGGTCAGATACTCGAGCACAGCAGCCAGATAGACCGGGGCTCCGGCACCCACACGCTCAGCATAGTTGCCCTTTCTCAGGAGCCTGTGAACACGGCCCACCAGGAACTGCAGTCCAGCCAGGGAGGAGCGAGACTTGGCCTTGGACCGAGCTTTCCCGCCGGTCTTTCCTCTTCCAGACTTTTCTTTTCCAAAAATAGACTTGAGGACATTCCGTGCAGACCACTGCCTGATGGATTGGTGGTCAAAGGTGTTTTTCCACACAAACATTTCCACGAACGCACAGTCCATCTGGATGGAGCGTTCCGTGGCAATGTCACCAGATCCATCCTTCGCAACACCGGGGTCAGATAGAACCTCAGCACGTAGTGACACTTGGTGTTTGCATACTGGGGCTCTACGCACAGCTTGATGCAGCCACATACTAAGGCGGCCATCAGGTTGAGGGCCACGTTGAGTACATTTTTTCGCCTTTATCCAGAGGTTTGAACATCGTGTCCCTCTGGACCCTGTCCATTTTGAGTCTTCAGATAAAGCGGAAAATGGCTCGGGTAATCGCCACAGCACAGGAGTGGGGTATGGGCCAGACCTGTGCCACTTACAGCAACAACGTGAGCACCTTGCACCTGATGACCAGGTTCTTACCCATAATAGAGAGAGATCGCTGCTCCCACTTGCTCAGTTTATGTTGTACCCTGGCTACTCGCTCCTCCCAGGTTTTGGTGCACGTCCCGGCCCTGACAAACCATATCCCCAGCATCTTCAGGTAGTCTGACCTGACAGTGAAGGGGACAAAGGATCGGTCATCCCAGTTTCCAAGGAACATGGCCTCGCTCTTGCCATGGTTAACATTGGCTCCCGAATCCAGTTCGAACTGGTCGCAGATGCTCATCAGTCTGTGAATGGACAGCGGATCCGATCAGAATACTGCAACATCATCCATGTACAGGGAGGCTTTGACCTGAGTGACTCCACTGCCTGGGATTGTCACCCCTCTTATGCCCGCATCCTTCCAAATAGACTCAGCAAAGGGTTCGATACAGCAAACACACAAGGCAGGGGAAAGAGGACAGCCCTGTCTGACTCCAGATTTGATTGTAAACTTTCTGATTCCCACCCAATTTTTTGGACTGTGCTACTGATGTTTGTGGAGAGCAGTTTGATCCAATTGCAGATTCCCTCCCCAAACCCCATTTTGGAGAGCACATCCATCATGTATGTGTGCAATATCCTGTCAAAAGCCTTCTCCTGGTCCAGGCTGATGAGGCAGGTGTCCACCCTCCTGTCCCGTACATAGGCCATCGTATCCCTGAGTAGCACGACACTATCAGAGATCTTCCTGCTGGGTACAGTACAGGTCTGGTCAGGGTGAATCACCAACTCCAGAGCAGACTTGATTCGACTGGCGATGATTTTGGACAGAACCTTGTAGTCTACATTAAGCAGTGAGATGGGCCGCCAATTTCTGATTTCTGCCCTCTCCCCCTTCTGCTTGTAGATGAGGGTGATGATGCCTTTCCTCATGGATTCTGACATGCTGCCGGCCAGGAGCGTACTCTCGTACACTTCCAGCAGGTCTGGGCTGACCCAGAACCACAGGGCCGGTTACAATTCAACTGGTAAGCCGTCGCTTCCGGGAGTTTTCTTCGTCTCAAAAGACTTGATGGCCTTTGTCAGCTTGTCCAGATTTAGCGGTTTGTCCAGATTCTCCTGCATGCTGTCATCTAAGACCTCTGTGATCGATGACAGGAAGGACTGGGAGGACGTGCTGTCCATAGACTTCACGTCTTACAGCCCAGCATTCAAGGATTTGCTAATCCTTAGTATGTCGGACTGCGAAGTTGTGACCGAGCCATCCTCTTCCTTCAAGCTGCTGATCACAGAGCTCTCTCTGTGTACCTTTTGGAAGAAGAAACGCGAGCACGTCTCATCCTGCTCAATGGAGCAGACTCTGGACCGGAGGATGATCTTGGAGGCCTCCGTGGCAAAGAACGAGGCCTGCTGGCTCTTCACCTCTTGGAAATCCTCCTTGACCTCAACCCCCATCGACTGCAGCCAGAGCAGATTTTGCATTCTTTTCTGGAGTTGGGACATTTCCCTCTGTCTCTCTCACCCTCTGAACACCTTTGGAGATAAAGAACCTCTTGATGTTCTCCTTGATCACTTCCCACCAGTGCACCGGATACTCAAAGAGGGTCTCACTGTTCTCCAACTTTTTCAATCTCTTTTGAGTTCCTCAATGTTCTCTGGGGTTAGCAGTGTAGCATTGAGCTTCCATGTCCCCCTGCTAACCCGCTGGTCATCCTGTAAGTGACAGTCAACCAGTAAGAGGCAGTGGTCGGAGAAGAACACCGGCTTGACGTCGGTGGATCTGACCGTGAAAGCAGGGGATACATACAGGAAGTCAATCCTGGAACGTGCAGACCCGTCCGATCTTGACCAGGTGTATCTATGCTGCTCTCGGTCTGCAGGTTTGCTGAAGACATTGTGCAGTTTGGCATTTTATACTGTTTCCTTTAAGAATCTGGGCGTAGCGTCCAGTTTTCTGTCGTCACTGCCAGATCGTCCAGCTGCATCAATGATGCAGTTGAAGTCACCTCCAAGAATGACCGGCCTGGATGTCGCCAGCAGCAGTGGGAGTTGCTGGATGATGATCAGCCGCTCACTGTATTGGACCGGGGCATATACGTTGCTTAAATGGAGCGGAGCATTGTTGTACATTACATCTGCTACGAGAAGGCGACCGCCCACCAGCATGTTAACTTCAGAGATGGTTAAATTGCCTTCCCGCAGCAGAATCCCCAGGCCGTAGCAACAGGAATCATATCCTCTGGACCAGATCGATGGCCCGTGAGACCATTGCCTGTAAGTGCTGCGGTGCAGGATTCCACACTCCTGATGAAACAGTACGCCGGCTTTGACCTTTGCGAAGTCATCCAAGGTTGAAACACATCACATGGTGGATTTAACACAATGCATGTTAATCGAAGCAATCTTTATATCCACTATAAAGTTGGGTGTTGCTTACCACACCAGGTGTCCTTGCTAGTCCCGGTCCTTGAGTATGTTCCTGCATACCCATAGTGTACGCAAGCTGTTTCACATTCGTTGAGCCCAGAAACCCCTCATGGTTATTCATGAGTGTTTTGTTCCACTGGGGTGACATCGGCGGGTGGGGGGGCGGGTCTTGTAGGCAGCAAGGCTTGGGTTGTCCTCTATTGTTGGTGTCTTTCCCCTCGGTCCCTCCTCGAAGACATCACTGTTCCTGACTTCCCGGAGCTGGAGCTGGAGTGCGCAGGACACTTCGCTGCTCTCGGTCTCCCGGAGCTGGGGTGCACTGAGCATCTCCTTGGGTTCCATGCTTTTGGTTTGGGGTGCGCTGGGCGTGTCACAGCTTCCAGTGCCCCGGAGCTGGTGGGCTTTATCTTCCAGCTCCTTTGAGTTCTGCTGCTTCTTTTGGAGGTGCCATCGTTCCGGCTCTTCCTCGTCCAGTGAGGAGGAGCTGCTGTAGTCTGTCTCAGACCGTAGCCTCCTCTTGCCACTGGATGGGTGTTGACCTGTTCTTTTTTTGGAGCTTTTTTCTTTGTGGTCTTCCTTTGTACCACCTGTCACTGACCTGTTTGTCCATCTGCTGCCTCCTCCTCCATTAATTCTGTCTGTGGAGGAGGAGTTTCCAGGCACGGAGTAGGTGTTAGGTCACTGGTTGCAGCTGCCTCCCCTTTCTTCTCTTTCTCAGATAGACTTTCATCGCTGTGGGGAGGATTGCTTGTTTCCCTCCCAGCACCAGACGTGTTCACCGTTCCTTAACCCAGCCTTTCCTTGGTCCTTGCTGCCTGAGCATAACTGAGGCAGCGTTTGGGCAGGTTTTGTAGAGGTGGCCTGCCCCACCTCACAGGTTGCAGTACTTACAATGTTTACAGTCCTTGGTCTGATGGCCTTCCTTCTTGCAGTTCTTGCAGACAACCGTGCTGCAGTTAGCTGCCACGTGACCAGATTTGCCGCAGGTACGACAAACTCTGGGCTGCTCCACATAGACCATGAAGCCTCGACTTCCCCCGAAAGCGAAGCTGGAGGGAGGATGGATGATGGCTCCATTGGCATCGACCTTCAAGGTCACCTTGACCTGCCGCTAGCTGGTCCAAATCCAAATGGGTCCTTGACATCAGTGCTGCCGCCGGCCACCTCAACATACCTGGTGAGGAAGGTGAGTACATCCACGACAGGAACATGGGGGTTGTAGAGGTGGCTTCTCACCACCCGGTCACGTTGCGATGGCAGTGTGAAGAGCGGCTCCACTGTGAGGATTGACAGCGGCGCCTGGTTTCCCTTCTCCTTGAACACCTTCAGGAACTTGATGCATCCGCCATGTTCTTGGACGTCACGTCAAAATATCCACAGCTGGGGAAGTCCTGCAGGCAGAAGATGTTCGCAGCTTGGAATCCACAGCAATCAATAAGGATTTTCTTAATGAAGAAGGTACGATCAACCGGTGCATCTCCTTCCTTATCCTTCACTACCACCCGAACGGTGTTACACACTCCCTGGCCTGAAGTTACAGAATTGGTTACAGCCATTTTACTCAAAAACTTACCTGAGACAGGATCATGGTCTCTCCCCTGCTCCTCTTCCAGACATTTCCACAATCTCACAAACACTTTCACAAAGAGTGAGGACTTCCTCCCGCACTTCCCTGCTTTACCTTCTGGAGGAATGCAGTCCGGCTACTTCTGATTGGTTACTGTCTGCTGAATCTCATTGGCTGGTTCATGTCACCAATCAGGTAGCTGCTATTTCGCCGATCATCAAAGGGCAATGAGAAAATGGGGCGGAGATTGGCAGCGGCAAATTGTCAGAGCTGAAACCCATTCACAAATTTGAAAAGCCCGCAAAAATATTTGTAAAACAAGGAAAAGCTGAAATATAATAAATAATATCGTCTGAAGAGTAAAATGTATTTCACCATCTCCTTATATTGTGTTTCTCCTCATTGTCCATCACAGATACCAGACTTACTTTCCTTCCGGGAGCGGAGCAGAGAGGAATGGACCTGTGGGGAGAACGCCGAGAGCAGAACCAATAAATTGAGCCCAAGGATCGCGGCCCAGTCACTCACCTTCCGGGAGAGGTCTGGACCTGTGGGGAGAACAGCGACAGTGGAGCCGATACATTGAGCCTGAGGATCGTGGCCCAGTCACTCACCTTCCGGTAGAGGAGCGGACCTGTGGGGAGAACACCGAAAGTGGAGCCGATAAATTGAGCCTGAGGATTGCGGCCTAGTCACTCACCTTCCGGGTGAGAAGCGGAGAGCAGTCCAGGCACGCCGGAGTTTGAAAACAAAGTGAGCAGTGATGTCACAGGAAGGCTGCAAGGTGATTGGTTGGTGAGTATCTGCTGTGAGGGAGTTACTCTAAATAGCTGGGTAAGTAACTAAAAGTAAAGGGAAAGGTCTACAGTTTTTTCAATAAAGGAGGTCGTGTTTTTGGGGGGAGAATCAAGGTCCCTAGTGTAAATAATTAAATTTTTGGGTAATTTAAGGGGATAAATTAAGGGTAAGTCATGGCAGGGCAGCTCAGCAATGTGGAGTGATCCTCCTGTGCAATGTGGGAAGTCAGGGACACTTCCAGTGTCCAGGGCGAACACGTGTGCAGGAAGTGTCTCCAGCTGCAGCTACTCGAAATCCACGTTTCGGATCTGGAGCGGCGGCTGGAGATACTGTGGAGCATCTGCGAGGCTGAGATCATTGTGGATAGCACATATAGGGAGGTGGTCACACCGCAGGTAAAGACTGCTCAGGCAGAAAGTGAATGGGTGACCACCATGCAGAGTAGAAGAACTAGACAGGTAGTGAAGGAGTCCCCTGGATCCATCTCGCTTTCTAACAGATTTTCTACTTTTAATACTGTTGGGGGAAATAGCTTCTCAGGGGAATGCAGCAAGAACCAAGTCTGTGGCACCAGAGCTGGATCAGCTGCACAAGAGGGGAGGAAAAGGAGTAGAAGAGCTATAGTGATAGGGGATTCTATCGTAAGAGGTACAGATGGGCATTTCTGTGGCTGCAAACGTGACTCCAGGATGGTATGTTGCCTCCCTGGTGCTAGGGTCAAGGATGTCACAGAGTGGCTGCAGGACAAGGGGGAGGGTGAACAGTCAGAGGTCATGGGACACATTGGCACCAATGACATAGGTAGAAAGAGGGATGAGGTCCTGCAACCAGAATTTAGGGAGCTAGATAGCAGATTAAAAAGCAGGACCTCAAAGGTTGTAATCTCTGGATTACTCCCAATGCCACATGCTAATGAGTATAGGAGTAAGAGGGTAGAGCAGATGAATGCTTGGCTGAGGATATGGTGCAGGAGGGAGGGCCTTAGTTTCCTCGACCACTGGGTCTGTTTCTGGCAAAGGTGGGACCTAACTGTACAAGTTGGACGGGTTGCACCTGAACTGGAACGGGACCAACATACTTGCTGAGCGGTTTGCCAGTGCTGTTTTGCGGGGTAGGGGGGGTTTAAATTAATTTGGCAGGGGGGTCGGATACAGAGTGGAGGTACAGTAGGGGGTTAAACACAGTCAAATTTAAAAGAGAAACTGAGTCAGTCTGGAAGGCAGAGCAAATATAGACCTGTTATGGCACAAGTGAAAAATGCAAGGCTGGATTGCATCTATTTTAATGCAAGGAGTCTTACTAATAAGGCAGATGAATTGAGGGCGATGATTAGCACATGGGATTATGATCTTATTCCTATCACAGAGACATGGTTGAGGGAGGGGCTGGACTGGCAGCTCAGTATTCCAGGGTACAGAATCTACAGGCAAGACAGGTGAGGGAGTAAAAGAGGAGGTGGCATTGCACTGTTGATCAAGGAGTCAATTACTGCAGTAAGGAAGGATGATATCTCAGAAATTCCTCAAATGAGGCCATATGGGTAGAAGTTAATAACAAAAAGGGGACAATCACTTGGCTGGGAGTGTACTACAGGCCTCTAAACAGACAGGAAGAGATAGAGGAGAAAATATGTAGCCAAATCTCAGAGAGGTGGAAGAATCTTCTTCTTTGGCCTCCTTGTTTCGAGAGACAATGGGTAAGCACCTGGAGGTGGTCAGTGGTTTGTGACGCAGCGCCTGGAGTGGCTATCAAGGCCAATTCTAGAGTGATAGACTCTTCCACAGGTGCTGCAGATAAAATTGGTTGTCAGGGCTGTTACACAGTTGGCTCTCCCCTTGCGCTTCTGTCTTTTTTCCTGCCAATTGCGAAGTCTCTTCGACTCGCCACACTTTAGCCCCACCTTTATGGCTGCCCGCCAGCTCTGGCGATCACTCGCAACTGACTCCCACGACTTGTGATCAATGTCACAGGACTTCATATCGCGTTTGCAGACGTCTTTTAAGCGGAGACATGGACGGCCGGTGGGTCTGATACCAGTGATGAGCTCGCTGTACATTGTGTCCTTGGGGATCCTGCCATCTTCCATGTGCACACATGGCCAAGCCATCTCAAGTGCCACTGGCTCACTAGGGTGTATATGCTGGGGATGTGTTGGCGATACGGTCCTGCCACTTGATGCCAAGGATTCTCCGGAGGCTACGAAGATGGAATGAATTGAGACGTCGCTCTTGGTTGACATACGTTGTCCAGGCCTCGCTGCCGTAGAGCAAGGTACTTAGTCACAGGCTTGATACACTTGGACTTTTGTGTTCCGTGTCAGTGCGCCATTTTCCCACACTCTCTTGGCCAGTCTGGACATAGCAGTGGAAGCCTTTCCCATGCACTTGTTGATTTCTGCATCGAGAGACAGGTTACTGGTGATAGTTGAGCCCAGGTAGGTGAACTCTTGAACCACTTCCAGAGCGTGGTCGCCGATATTGATGGATGGAGCATTTCTGACATCCTGTCCCATGATGTTCTTTTTCTTGAGGCTGATGGTTAGGCCATATTCGTTGCAGGCAGCCGCAAACCTGTCGATGAGACTCTGCAGCCACTCTTCAGTGTGAGATATTAATGCAGCATCGTCAGCAAAGAGGAGTTCCCTGATGAGGACTTTCCGTACTTTGGTCTTCGCTTTTAGACGGGCAACCTGCCACCTGATCTTGTGTGGAGGAAAATTCCTTCTTCTGAAGGGTTGAACGTATGTGAGAGCAGCAGGGAGAAGAAGACCCCAAACAATGTAAGTGCGAGAACACAGCCCTGTTTCATGCCACTCAGGATAGGAAAGGGGTCTGATGAGGTGCCGTTATGCTAAATTGTGCCTTTCATATTGTCATGGAATGAGGTGATGATACTTAGCAGCTTTGGTGGACATCCAATCTTTTCTAGTAGTCCGAAGAGATCACGTCTGCTGACGAGGTCAAAGGCTTTGGTGAGATCTATGAAAGCAACGTCGAGGGGCATCTGTTGTTCACGGCATTTCTCCTGTAGCTGGTAAAGGGAGAACAGCATGTCAATGTTGGATCTCTCTGCTCGAAAGCTACACTGTGCCTCAGGGTAGACACGCTCAGCCAGCTGCTGGAGCCTGTTTAAAGTGACTCGAGTGAAGACTTTCCCCACTATCCTGAACAGGGAGATTCCACGGTAATTGTTGCAGTCACCGCGGTCACCCTTGTTCTTATAGAGGGTGATGATATTGCCATCGCGCATGTCCTGTGGTACTGCTCCCTCGTCCCAGCACAGGCAAAGCAGTCCGTAGAGTGCTGGAAGTATAGCAGGCTTGGTACTCTTGATTATTTCAGGGTAATGCTGTGCTTCCCAGGTGCTTTTCTGCTGGCTAGAGAATGAATGGCATCACTGAGTTCCGATTTTGTTGGCTGTACGTCCAGCTCATCCATGACTGGCAGAGACTGGGCTGCATTGAGGGCGGGCTCAGTGACAACATTTTCCCTGGAGTACAGTTCTAGGTAGTGCTCCACCCAGCAGTCCATTGACTTCCGTTGGTCAGTGATTATGTCCCCTGATTTAGATTTGAGGGGGGCGATCTTCTTGACGGTTGTCCCAAAAGCTCTCTTATTGCCATCATACATTCCTCTGATGTTTCCGGTGTCAGAGGCCAGCTGAATATGACTGCATTGGTGTTGCCAGTAGTCATTTGCACATTGCCTGGCTGTTCTTTGTGCAGCGCTTCTGGCTGCTTTAAGAGCTACGGATGTTAACTCGCTGGGGGCTTTCTTGTAGTTCAACAGTGCAATGCGCTTAGCGGCTCTGACAGATTCCAGCTCTTCAAAGTTTGATTGAAACCAGTCTGCATTCTGCTTCACACGTTTGCCATTGGTGATCATAGCTGAGTCATAGATGGCATCTCTGATGTGGGCCCACTTGGTCTCTGCATCCCCTGTTGGAGTGTTTTGAAGGACTTTATCAAGTGAATTTAGAAACTTACGTAACAGCTGTGGATAAGAAATTCTGCTAGTGTTGATGCGCGGGCGGCCCTTCCGCTTGGAGTGATGCAGCTTCTTTGGTTTGAGTCTAACCTTGCTGCATACCACACACTGCACACCACACACATCCTTGTCCACTCAACACAGTATTAGACTGGCAGCAAAGTAAGCTTGTGTGCAGCTTGCTGTGAAATGGCATGAGACTGACATCTCTTGGTGTGAAATAGAACTGCAAGAGGGAAATTGATGGATAATAAAAACATCGGTGGGAATGTCAGCTGTGAGGGGGGTACAAAGGGCCGGATTTTATTTGCTTCACTCCCCCCGAGATTCCGGCCCTGCTCCAATTCTGGTCTTTTGAGCATCACTGATTTTTATCGCTCCACCGCTGGCAGCTGTGACATCAGCTGTCCAGGCCCGAAGCCCGAGATTTCCCTCCCTGAACTCTCCGCCTCTCGACATCTCTTCCCTCCTTTAAAACACTCATGGAAGCCGACTTCTGTGACCAAGCTTTTGACCATCTGCTCTAATACGGTCTTGTGTGGCTTGGGGTCCAAATTTGCTTTCCGACTCTCTTGTGAAGTGCCATGGGACGCTGTATTACGTTAAAGGTGCTCTATAAATTTACACACAAGTTGTTGTTGTTTTTGGTCTGGAATGTATTGCCTGAGAGAATGGTGGAAGGAGACTCAAACATAAGGTTGAAAAGGGAATTTCGATAAATCGTTGAAAGGAAATGAAAGAGCTGCCACAGGCACGATGGGCCGCCCTGGTTGTAGATGTCGTCGTCGTCATCCTTCCTTCTACGTGAGATGATGGACTTGCAGCAAATCCATTGGTGATGGGATAGTTTCCCATGGTGCACTTTGTCCGATAGCTGAAGAGGTCAATCTGTGAGAGGCAGGTTCTTCCACAAGTGACACATATGAGGTGGGATTATCAGGTGTCGCTGTTTTCCATGCTGGCACCTGCTGTCAAGCTGCTGTAGTCACTGATCGTCATGGTGATGCACACACCAATCCAGGGGTAATATCACCATTTCCCTCTGTTGTTGGCCAATGTCTCCCATGTGTGAAAATCGATGTTTCGGGCCTTCATGTCCTGCTTGCAGGCATCCTTGAAGTGGGTCTTTGGGCATCCAACTGGTCTTCTGTCTCCGGCTACCTCCCCATACAGAATACCCTTGGGAATGTGTCATCTTCCATCCTGCAAACGTGCCTGAGCCAGCAAAGTCACCTCTGCTTGACGAGTGTGAGCATACTCGGGAGATTTGCTTTTGAAAGCATTGTTACATTTGTGATTTTGTCCAGTGTTTATTTGCGCAGTGTCTCACTGTCTTTTGCACAACTGCCTTGGCTAATTTCAAGTCATATAATGTTCTGGCTGCTGGTTTCATGTTGTGCATCAGGTCGGTTCTGCTTTTTGCTTCAATAACAGATGTCATCTCTGCTGAGTAGGTGGGGAAGAGACAGTTGCCCACCTCCTTCTGGAATGTGTCTTTGCAAAGCAGGTGTGGAAAGAGATGCTGTGGTTTTTGTCGAGGTTCATCCCAAGTAGCTCTGTAACACAGGAGTCTGTGCTCTCCGGGCTGTTCCCAGGGATGCACACCGAGATAAACATCAACTGCTGCTGGAGGACCATCAATTTGGTGATAGACACTCTTTGGTCTGCCCTAAACTTGCTGGTCTTCCAGCGCAAAATGTTGTCCACGACTGAGTGTTGCAGACTGGCACATTCCAAGGTCCAGGACTACGTGCTGAGGGACGCACTAAAGCTTGGGGTAGCCACTGCAAAGGCTCAATGGGGAAAGACCGCTGTGTAAGGTCCCCCCGCCATAGTGAACTGGGCAGCTGGACCCATTGGAAACCCCTTGTGCTGTAGACACCAGATATGGGTTTGCTGTAAAATGTCCATGTCAGGTAAAATGGAATGGAAGGGTTGTGAGGCAACTCACTCCTGTATTGAAGAAAACTGATTTCCTTTGCACTTTTTGGAATGTCAACTTGGTGCTGTTTTGAACTGTTGTATAATGCATTTTTTACAGATTTATATGAATAAAGCATATTTTTAGGAATAAAAACCTGGGGATTCATATGCATAGTTCTTTGAAGGTGGCAGGACACATTGAGAAAGTAGTTAGCAAAGCATATGGGATCTTGGCTTCATCAATAGAGGTACTGACTACAAAAGTAGGGAAGTTATGCTGAACCTGCATAAATTTCTAGTTGGGCCACAACCAGAGAATTGCATCCAGTTCTAGTCAACACACTTTTGGAGGCATGTGAGTGTTCTTGAGAGGGTGGAGGAGATTTAACAGAATGGTTCCAGACATGAGGGATTTTAGCTGTAAGGTTAGGTTGGAGAAGCTGGGGTTGTTCTCCTTGCAGCAAAGGAGATTGAGGGGAGATTTGATAGACATGTACAAGATTATAATAAATATGACAGGTTTAGATAACTTACAGGGCTATGGGGATAGAGCGGGGGAATGGGACTGAATGGATTGATTTACATGGGCTTGATGGGCAAAATGACTTCCTGTACTGTAGTAACTCCAGGACTCAATGACTCTCTCTCCTTCTCTCTCTCTCTCTCTCTCTCTCTCTGTCTATCGCTTTACCTCTCTCTGCCTCTCTCTCTCTCTATCTGTCTTTAGCTGGTTCTCTAACTTTCTATCGCACTCTCTCTCTTTTTTTTCACTCTCTCTCTCCATTACACACATATTTGTCAATCACATGTCAAAGAAGGAAGCGTAATGAAGGAATGGCTGCGCCCTTGAAAATGTTTCCAGCAGAATAGTTAAATGTTTAAAGTTTCTGTAGGGGGTTTGACCTGAGATGGTGAGACACAAGGATGTGAGGTTATGAAAGTCTTCACCAAATGTAAAAGGGAATAATTTTCTTCACTGGTGAACCCAAAGGAACAAATATGGCACAAGAATGAGAAAAGTCAGAGGATTGAGAAACATCCAATGGTTCTTCACATATACAAGTCAGCAGACCCACAGAAATACAGTCGGTTGAGAGTTCAGATCCAGTGATAGACTGGACAAATATCGAGCCAGTGCTTTTTTCTTTATAAACCCAACATCTGTCCACTTGGCTATTGCACCTCGTCTCGATGTATCTGATAATACTGATACTATTTGTATTCCACAGTTGCTTTGAAATCACAGGCAATATAAATGGATTGGGAATGTCAATGGTCAGGAACCATTAATGGATTGGGAAAGTCAATGGACTGGAAAATATCAGTGGATTGGGAAATTCTATAGACTGAGTTATATCAATGGATTGGGACAGTTCAGTACATTGTGAAACATCAATGGATTAGGAAACAGGAATTAAAGGGACAGATGGAGTTCAACCTGGAAAAGTGTGAAGTGATTCATTTTGGAAGGTCGAATTTGAATGCAGAATACAGGCTTAAAGACAGGATGCTTGGGAGTGTGGAGGAACAGAGGGATCTTGGGGTCCATGTCCATAGATCACTCAAAGTTGCCACCCAAGTTGATAGGGTTGTTAAGAAGGCGTACGGTGTGTTGGCTTTCATTAACAGGGGGATTGAGTTTAAGAGCCGCGAGGTTATGCTGCAGCTCTATAAAGCCCTGGTTAGACCACACTTGGAATATTGTGTTCAGTTCTGGTCGCCTCATTATCGGAAGGATGTGGAAGCTTTAGAGAGGGTGCAGAGGAGATTTACCAGGATGCTGCCTGGACTGGAGGGTATGTTTTACGAAGAAAGGTTGAGGGTGCTAGGGCTTTTCTCATTGGAACGAAGAAGGATGAGAGGTGACTTGATAGAGGGGTACAAGAATATGAGAGGCATAGATAGAGTGGATAGCCAGAGACATTTTCCCAGGGCAGAAAGGGCTATCACCAGGGGGCATAATTTTAAGGTGATGGAGGAAGGTCTCGGGGAGATGTCAGAGGTAGGTTCTTTACACAGAGAGTGGTGGGTGCACTGCCAGCGGTGGTAGTAGAAGCAGATACATTAGGGACATTTAAGTGACTCTTCGATAGGTACATGGATGATAATAGAATGAAGGGTATGTAGGTAGTTTGATCTTAGGGTAGGTTAAAGGTTCGGCACAACATCGTGGGCCGACGGGCCTGTACTGTGCTGTACTGTTCTATGTTCTATGTTCCAGATGAAAGGATTGCATTAATCAATGGATGAGAATGTGGAGAGGCAGGAGAAAATGATGCCATTTTAAGTAGGGGGCCGGGGGTTAGTAGAAACAGACCAGGGCTATTTTACTCTCTATCTCACTCCTTTCTTCTATCTGGCTCATTATCACATCCTCTCTCTCTAAGAGCAGTGGGAATCACTGGAACCCACACTTGTTGCTCAGGTTGTTTGGTTCCGGGAAAATACAAGGTCCACATCAGATTGACAGGAAGGATAAATGTGATTCAGAGCCAATCATATTCCTTTTGGTGATGTGTGCTCAGCCTTGTTATATCAGCAAAGGCAGCAGGAAATGCAAATCCTGAAGAGTTTTGATAGAGTAAAGAACGAGAAAGTGTTGCCAGTGACAGAAGGGTCAGTAACCAGAGGAAACACATTTAAAGGAATTGACAAAAGAATTCGAGTTGTGATGAGGAGATTGTTTTTTCAGCAGTGTGTTGTTCTGGTCTGGAATGCAATCCTGAAAGGTCAGTGGAAGCAGATTCAATGTTAACTCTAAATGGAATTGGATATATACCTGACATGGAAAATCTAACAGGGCAATGGGGGAAAGGACAGGAGTGCGGGATGTGGGATTAATAGAATAGCTCTGTTAAATATCAAACAAATGCACAGTAATAAGGTTCTGTGCTTGGACCTCAGTTATTTTCACTCCATCAATGGCAGAGAAGGCTCGAGGAACCATGTGGCAACACCTCATGTTCTTCCCAGTGTCCAGAATAAAGTATAACATGACACTGATTTCCAGATGGCCGAAACTAATGCAACAGCCATCTTTTCTGGAAACATCACATTTAAAGTTAGAAACTAATCATAAGGCACGGACAGGGATTGAACCCGTGATTTTCAGTTTACGAAACTGACGCCTTACCACTTGGCCACCATGCCTTTCCTTAATGGACACCTGAGGCTCCAGAGGAGGATTTGTGATTCTTTTTCAATTTGGTTGAAACAGCATCGAGAAACATGCACAGAAATAAAGAGGGATTGTGGAATGGGGAACAGATCAGCCTCATTTCCATCATCAGCATCATGAAATCTTCATTCAGACATTCCATTCCCATCCTCAGCTTTTCTCACATCTGTACAATAATATAAGAGTGGACATTGGGTTGTTACTGGGCAGATTATATAAATAGACTATGTGCATCATCACAGGAAGTGCTGTAATATAATCTGTACGGCACCTCATGGAGAGTTGTAGATGAAACCTTCAATGCAAGATGTGCAGAGTAAACTCAGGTTATTTTAACCGTCAGATTCTTATAAATTCTGTACTAAGCCTTGACAGATATCAAAATATTAATTGGGGGCCACAGTAAACCAAAGCAAAGATGGAGAAATCTTTGCCTGTACCTTTGAACAGGTCACTGGACTGGACCAAGCCGAGGACTGGCCGAGATGGTTCCAGAGGTTTGCAAGGTATCGTACTGCATCGGGTCTCGTGCAGAAGCCAGACATGGAACAGGTCAGTACGCTATTGTCTGCAATGAAGGGAGTGTGCAGGCAACATCCTCATGAAGAACAGAAGGCTACATGTGAAGAAGTTATTAAGGCACTCAAGACATATTTAAATTGAGGAAAAAAATGTCATCGTGGAGCCAAAGTTAAAACGCTGCATTTGCTGACAACGCAACCACCAGGTGACGCTGTACTGGTACATGCGCAAATGCAGCCTCTTCCACTGAAACGTCACTGTCTGTGACATTCAGGCAGCTGCCAGGCTTAAAGATGGAGCTACTCAATTTATCACAGAAAACAACTTCGACCCAAAAATCCCCTCAAAGGTTGCCATCGCCGCCTCCGTCCCACCACCAACAGTCCCCCGATCCTTCTTGTGCATTCGCCAGTTATATAGTACCAAGTCATCTTAATTCACCTAAAGTGAATTACTTTCGGAGCAGTGACTGTCATTTCATAAGCAAATATGGCACATATCTACACAATGGACATGTTTTGGTTGATACTCGGAGAACGTTGCGCTGTTTGAAGTCTCATCAGAAGGACAGCACCTCTGACAGTGCTGCACACCCTCTGTAATTCAGTGAGGTTTCATAGAGTCATAGAGTTATACAGCACAGAAACAGGCCCTTCGGCCATCGTGTCCGTGCCGGCCATCAAGTACCTATCTATTCTAATTCCATTTTCCAGCACGTGGCCGTAGCCTTGTATTCTGTGGCGTTTTGAGTGCTCATCTAGATACTTCTTAAATGTTGTGAGGGTTCCTGCCTCTACCACTCCTTCAGGCAATGTGTTCCAGATTCCAACCACCCTCGAGGCGATACATTTTTTCCTCAAATCCCCTCTAAACAGTGCCATCCCATTCTCCAGACGATCATTCCCCGCTTCCCCCCATCCCACTCTCTGACTGCTCACTCCCCGCTTCACCCACCACCACCCCCATCCTGCTCTCTGGCCGCTCACACTCCAGGCCATGGGCTCTGCCGCTTCCCTCCTCTCGGCCACTCGCTCCAACATTGCCCCATCACCCCTCGAGGCTCGCCTTGCTTTATCGGGTGGTGCGGTGAAGAATGATCGAATATTGGAGCGAGAGGCCGAGAGGAGGGAAGCAGCATGGCTTGGAGCTAGTGTCTGGAGTGACGTGGGGGGGAAGCGGGGCGTGAGTGGACGGAGAGAGGGCAGTGCGGGGGTGGGGGGGTAGCAAGCGGCCGGAGGGCGGGGGAGCGGGGTAGCGAGGAGCGGGCAGTGAGCGGCCTGGAGTGAGTGGCTGAGAGGTGGTAGAGAGTTTTCCCGCGCATGCGCCACTTCGTCCTGGAAGACGTAGGCTGAGCATGCACAGCATCTCAGAGCGCAGGAGAGTGTTTGTGCATGTGCGCAGCTTGGAGCGCTTTGATGACGTCGGCTGGCAGCTGCATTGTCAGGAATCACTTTGAATTTAATAAGCGTACAAAACAGAAAGGGGAGAGTATTCACTCATTTATCAATGACTTGTACAATCTCACGGAGGATTGTGAATACGGCAACTTAAGAGAAGAGCTGAATGGAGACAGGATTGTGTTCGGGGTATTAGACAACACCCTTTCAGATCATCTACAGTCCAGGGCTGATCTCACATTAACGAAAGAGTATCAATTGAGCAGCCAAGCAGAGGTTAGAAAGTTTAACCAATCTGTTGTCCTAGGGGACAGGGAGAGTCTGATCTCGAGAGTTGCAGACTCAATTGAATTTGTTAAGAAAGCAAAAGGAAAAATTAGTGGTAAAAGACAAGAAAGACGGGAAGAGCATCTAGTGGTAGCTGCAATCAATTGCAGTAGGTGTGGCCGAGAGAGACACAAGTGGGAAAACTGCCTCGCCAAAGAAGCTGAGAGTTTTTCTTGCAGAAAGATGGGACACTTTCAGTCAGTGTGTGGCAGTAAAATACCAGCACTGAATATAATTAAAGGGAGATCCCGAGAGAGAAAAAAACATTAATATAGTACAGGATATCCAAAGTGTGGAAATACATTTTTTAGGTGAAATCCAGGAAATAAAGTGAGAGTTGCTGAACGACAGAAATTCTGAAATATTTTAAGATAGAGGTAGATAGATTCTTGATAAACAAGGGGGTGAAAGGCTATCGGGGGCAGATGTGAATGTGGAGTTGAGGTTACAATCAGATCAGCCATGATCTTATTGAATGGTGGAGCAGGCTCGAGGGGCCGAGTGGTCTACTCCTGCTCCTAATTGGTATGTTTGAATGTAAGAAAACATGTTCTAGATACAATGAGAACTATCATTTGTTTGGAAATGGATTTGAAACCCCTTTTATCAAAAGCTTATGGAGCTTTAATTTTTCTACAATTCACAGACAAATCCTTGTGGAGTTGAGATTGACAGAAACAATGGGCTGGATTCTATAGAGCCCTCGATGTCGAGATCTGTGGTGGGGGTGGGGTGGGAGCCGCCTGAAGATGGCTCCGTATGAGGCCCGCCACGGACCTCAACGCCGGCAGGGCCTGGCTCGATATTGCCGGCGACGGCGAGGCCTTGTGGGGGACCCCCACCGCTCGGCAACGGGACCACAAACCTGCATTAATTATTATCCCATCACTTCCTGATATCCCACTGTGATCTTCAGCCCAGTGGCCGGCATTGCCGTGCCTTCGGAGCCCCATCCGGAGAAATGAGGTGCAACACTGGTGGGGAGGGGGGAGAAGGTAAGTTTCTCAGTGTGGGGGAGGGGGGAAGGAGTCAAATTAATGTCATGGGTGTAGGGGATGGTGGGAAGGGTTATAATTTACAGTTTGTGCAGTTTTGGGCGGAAGGTCAGATGGTAAAGGTAGGTTTTCGGAGGGAAGGGCAAATGATTAATTTAACTGTTATTGGGGGGATGGGAGAGAGGCAAAAGCAATGTATTTATTTCATTTCATTTAATCTTCCTTTAAATATTTTCCAGTAGGACTAACAGCCCTTTAAAAATGGCTGACACTCCAGTACAGTACTAAGGCAGTGCTGCACTATCAGAAATGCTGTTTTTCAGGTGAGACAGAAAACTGAGGATCCCTCTGCCCTCTCAGGTGGATGTTAAAGGTACCATGGCACTATTTCAGAGAATAGAAGGGGAATTATTTCTGGGATGCTGGTCATTGTTTAACCCTGAATCAACATCATTTAAAAACAGATTATCTTGTTTTTATCACATTGTTGTTTCTGGGAGCTTGCTGTGCGCACATTGGCCACCATGTTTCCTACATGACTACAGTGATTACACTTGGAAAGTCCTTCATTGGCTGTAAAAGACTTTGCAACGTCCTGTGGTCGTGAAATGCAAGTCTTGCTTTTTCCATTGTTATCAGTGTCATTGTGATCAAAAGATAGGATTCGTGAGCACAAAATTTCAATCAATTTTGATTAAAATAATGTAAAAGCATCTATATTCTTGCACTGTACTTAATAATCTCCATCTTCCTATCCTTACAGAGTGCAATGTCATCGACCCTGAAATTGATTCCAGAATCTCATAGAATCTTAGACTCATAGAAAGTTTAAGGCACAGAAAGAGGCCACTTGGCACTCAGACAATTTCAGCCCAGTTCTGATGAAAGGTCACAGACCACAAACGTTAACTCTGTTTCTCTCTCCACAGATGCTGCCAGACCTGCTGAGTATTTCCAGCATTTTCTGTTTTTATTTCAGATTTCCAGCATCTGCAGTATTTTGCTTCTGTGTTAATTTGAAAGTTAAAACTGAACCACCTGTTTACAATTCACACTGGCGTCTCCCATGAAATGATTCTGTATAATGTTGATGTAATGAATACAGACTCTGAGCACAGAGCTTCCTGTGCGGAATTGGGGATATGAAAACCAGCAGACTCTGCAGGAATTTCCACTGGGAGCACAAATTCACAAAATCTACCTTTTATATATCGATTCATTTTGATTGTCCTTCTGGAAAATTATTTTGCAACAATTTAAACATCAACCCACAGCTCCATGACTGGGTCAATTATGAGGTCATCCTCTGACAGGTCATGTGACAGCTGGATCCACAAGACATCAGAACCAGATTTGTGACTGGATTAAAACCCGGAATCCTGTCACAATGGCTTTTCAAATAAAGCTGTTGCTGTTTGAAAACACAGCAGTTAAACTTTCTGCCTGACCATGAGGGGAGCTAGGGAGAAATTTACAAAACTAAATCCTTTTACAAAATAGTTCAAAAATCATTCACATCGAAATCATGTGAGGATTCATATGCAGTAGAGAAACAAGCAGAATACAGAAAGTACAGAGGAGAGCTGAAAAAGGAAATGAGATCAGCAAGAGAATGTATGACAAAAGATTAGCAGGTCACATAACTGGGAACACTGAAGTCTTTTACCAACATATGGACAGTCAATGAAAGGGTGGGTCAATTAGGAGATCCTGTGGAGGCAGAGGGTGTGGCTGAGGCACTAATTAAGTATCACAAAATAAGCAGATGCTGCAAATGTCACAGTAAAGGAGGAGGAAGTGAAGAAATTGGACAGGATGAAAATAGATAAAGTGGAGACAATTACAAGGTTGGCAGCTCTCACAGTAGAAAAGTCACCCAGTTTGAATGGGCTGCAGCCTGGGTTGCTGAGGGAAGTAAGGGTGGAAATATCAGAGACTCGAACCACAATCTTTCAATCCTCCTTAAATATGGGAATGTTGCCAGAGGACTGGAGGATGCAGGTAAGCTTGGGTAGTTCGATCTTAGTTTAATTTGACCATTTTTATAATGTATCCATTGCAATAACTAACAAGGTCAAGAAAGCCATTTTATAATTAACACATGACCAAAGGAGCCATTTTGTGTTCAGTACTAACGTGCCGTGTAGAGGACACTATTTGTGCTTAAACATTAGCACAACACGGGAAGAAACGGTTACCGTGGAATAAGCTCTCACTCAATTGGTGCAGAGTATGAGCGCCAGGGGTTACTTCTGACAGTTGAAGAGATCATCGCATCTCATTGATAGCTACCACCCACTCCAAGCTGGGTAGCCCCCAGTCAGTTAGGTGCTGTCCTGCCACGACCTGCTTGCTTCAATGGGTGCTTGTAGCTTAGAGAGTCATCTCTCAACAGACGGATTGATAATCTATGCACCAAGAAAAACAAGCTCAACAAAGAAGACACCAGTCCTTCGCATCGCAAGCTGGAATGTGAGGACCATGTGTCCTGGCCTTACTGACACCCTTCTGCAGGTTGATGACACACACAAGACAGCTTTGATGGACAAAGAACTCACAAGACTCAATGTGAACATTGCTGTGCTGCAAGAAACTAGACTCGTTCAAAGTGGATCCCTCAAAGAGAAACACTACACCTTCTTCTGGCAGGGGAAAGCCCAAGAGGCAACTCGTGAGCATGGAGTGGTTTTCACAGTAAAAAACACGCCACTTGAGATGAGTGAACCACCCACAGTAGGCTCAGAGAGACTTCTTACTCTTCACTTGTCAACAAGCGTGGGCCCAGTTAATCTCATGTGCATCTATGTCCCGACACTCACCTCCACCCCAGATGTCAAGGATCAATTCTATGTGACACTGGATACTGCCATCAGTAGAATTCCCAGCACTGAGGGACTGTACCTTCTAGGAGACTTCAACGCAAGCTTGGGTACTGACTACAGCTTGGCCAACGAGCATAGAGCACCAAGGGATTGGCAAGATGAATGAAAATGGACAGAGGTTGCTGGAGCTATGCTGTCACCATGGATTCTGTGTGATGAACAGCTACTTCCAGGTCAAGCTGTGCCACAAGGTGTCCTGGAGACATCTGAGATCACACCACTGGCACCAGCTAGACCTTATCATCACCAGACATACCACCCTCAGCAGTGTCCTCATCACTCACAGCTACCACAGCGCTGACTGTGACACTGATCACTCCCTGGTGTGTAACAAGGTCAGGCTTCAGCCAAGGAAGCTTCATCCATCCAAGAAGAACGTCGTCCTCAGATCAACACTTGACGAACCACTGATCCAGAAAGGACCCAGGAGTTCCTCAACATCCTCGATCAGGCTCTTTCAGACAACAATGCTCAAGGTGTCAGTGTGGTGTCAAAGTGGAATCATCTGTTAACAAGCAGATGGAAAGGTGAGTGGAGCATTACCTTAAACTCGACATAACGGAGAATATTGTCATTGAAGTGGCTCTCACTGCCATTCCAGACTTCCCTGTCATGGAGGAGCTGGACAGTGACCCCACCATAGTGGAGCTCAACAAAGCCATTGACCATCTTGCCAGTGGTAAAGCCCCGGGAAATGATGGTATTCCACCTGGAATCATCAAAAGTGGAAAAGTGGCTCTACTGCAGCATCTCCATGAACTTCTGTGTCTCTGTTGGAAGGAAAGATCTGCACCTCAAAACATGCGTGATGCAAACATTGTCACCTTGTACAACAATAAGGGGGAATCGCAGTGACTGCAGCAATTAGCGAGGCATCTCCTTGCTAAGTATTGTGGGGAAGGTCTTTGCTCGCATTGCTCTGACCAGATTGCAGACCCTGGCATCACACATCTATCCTGAGTCTCAGTGCAGCTTCAGAGCTGGTAGATCGACAGTCGACATGATTGTCTCACTTCGGCAGTTACAGGAGAAGTACTGTGAACAGTACAGACCACTCTACATTGTCTTTACATATGAACATACGAATTAGGAGCAGGAGTGGGCCACTCGTCCCTTCGAGCCTGCTTCACCATTCAATAAGCTCATGGCTGAACTGATTACTCCACATTTCCATCTATCTCCGATAACCTTTCACCCCCTTGCAGATAAAGAATCCATCCATCGCTCCCTTAAAAATATTCAAAGACTCTGCTTCCACCGCCTTTTGAGGAAGAAAATTCCAAAGACTCACGACCCTCTGAGGGGCAAATAGCTCCTCATCTCTGTCTTAAATGGGTGACCCCTTATTTTTAAACAGTGACCCCCTAGCTCTAGATTCTCCCACAAGGGGAAACATCCTTTCCACATCCACCCTGTCAAAACCCCTCAGGATCTTGTATGTTTCAATCATGTCGCCTCTTTCTCTTCTAAACTCTAGTGGATACAAACCTAGCCTGTCCAATCTTTCCTCGTAAGACAGCCCACCCATTCCATGTATTAGTCCAGTAAACCTTCTCTGTACTACCTCCAATGCATTTACATCCTTCCATAAATAAGGAGACCAGTACTGTACTCAGTACTGCAGAAGTGGTCTCACCAATGCCCTATATAGCTGAAGCATAACCTCCCTACTATTGTATTCAATTCCCCTGGCGATAAATGATAACATTCTATTAGCTTTCCTAATTACGTGCTGTACCTGCAGACTAACCTTTTGCGATTCGTGCACTAGGACACCCAGATCCCTCTGCATCTCAGATCTCTGCAATCTCTCACCATTTAGAGAATATGCTTTTTTATTCTTCCTGCCAAAGTGGACAATTTCCCACTTTCCCACATTATACTCCATTTGCCAGGTCTTTGCCCAGTCACTAACCTATCTATATCCCTTTGTAGCCCCCTTATGTCCTCTTCACAACCTACTTTCCGACCTATCTTTGTCATCAGCAAATTTAGCAACCATACTTTTGGTCCCTTCATCAAAGTCATTTCGAGAATTGAAGAAGGTTGAGGCCCCAGCACAGATCCTTGTGACACACCACTCGTTACTTCTTGCCAACCAGAAAATGACCCATTTATGCTGACTCTCTGTTTCCTGTTCGCTAGCCAATCTTCTATCCATGCCAATATGTTACCCCTGACACCATGTGCTTTTATTTTCTGCAATAACCTTTGATATGTCACCTTATCCTTCTGGAAATCGAAATACAATACATCCACCGGTTCCCCTTTATCCACAGCACATGTAACTCCCTCAAAGAACTCCAATAAATTGGTTAAACATGATTTTCCTTTCACAAAACCATGTTGACTCTGCCTGATTACCTTATTTTTTTCTAAATGCCCTGCTATAACATCTTCAGTAATCGCTCCTAACATTTTCCCTAAGACAGATGTTAAGCTAACTGGCCTGTCGTTTCCTGCTTTCTGTCTCCCTCCCTTTTTGAATAAATGAATTACATTCGCTACTTTCCAATCTAACAGAACCTTCCCGAAGCGAGGGAATTTTGGAAAATTAAAACCAGCGCATCAACTATCTCACTAGCCACTTCAGGACCTGGCGACTTGTCAGCCCGCAGCTCCAACAATTTGTTTAGTGCCACTTCCCTGGTGATTGTAATTTTCTTGTGTTCCTCCCTCCCTTCCATTTCCTGACTTGCAGCTAATACTGGGATGTTATTTGTATCCTCAATAGTGAAGACCAATCCAAAGTATCTGTTCAATTCATCTGTCATCTCTTAATTATCCATTATTAATTCCCCAGACACACTTTCCATCGGACCAACACTCACTTTGTTAACTCTTTTCTTTTAAAAATAATCGAAACTCTTACTAGTTGTCTTTATATTTCTTGCTAGCTTTCTCTCGTACTCTAATTTTACCTTCCTTATCAATCTGTTAGTCATTCTTTGCTGTTTGTTTTATATTCTGTCCAATCTTCTGACCTGCCTCCCATCTTTGCACAATTATAGGCTTTTTCTTTAAGTTTGATAGTATCTTTAACTGTTTTCATTAAACATGATGGTGAGTCCCACCTTTGGAATTTTTCTTTCTCGTTGAAATGTATCTATTCTGTGTATTCTGAAATTTTCCTTAAATGTCTGCCACTGCATCTCTATTGACTTATCCCTTACCCTAATTTGCCAGTTCACTTTAGCTAGCTCTGCTTTCATGCCCTTATAATTGCCCTTATTTAAGTTTAAAATACTAGTCTGGGACCCACTCTTCTCTCCCTCAAACTGAATGTAAAATTCAATCATATTATGATCGCTGCTACTTTGGGGCACCTTAACTATGAGGTCATTAATTAATCCTATCTCGTTGCACAATGCCAGGTCTAGTATAGCCTGCTCTCAGGTTGGCTCCAGAACTTATTTTTCCAAGAAATTATCCCAAAAACATTCCATGTACTCCTCATCTAGGCTACCTCTGCCCATCAGAATTTTCCAGTCGATATGGAGATCAAAATCCCCCATAATTATTGCTGTACATTTCTGACAAGCTGCCATTATTTCTTTTTTTATACCCCATCCTACAGTGTGGTTAATGTTAGGTGGCCTGTACACCACTCCCACTAGTGACTTCTTGCCTGTATTATTTCTCATCTCAACTTAAACTGCTTCTTCATCGTGATCTCCTGAACTTAGGTCATCCCTCTCTATTGCGCTAATACCATCATTAATTAACAGAGTTACCCCACCACCTTTTCCAAGCTTCCTGTCCTTCCTAAATGCCATGTAACCTCCAATATTCACATCCCAATCTCTGTCGCCCTGCAGCCATGTCTCTGTAATGACTATCAGATCGTACTGATTTATTCTATTTGTGCTCTCAGTTCATCTGTTTTGTTTCGAAAGCTCCATGCATTCAGATACAGAGCATTTAGTTTTGTCCTTTTATTATTTTTGTAACCTCTAGCCTTATCTGTTGATTTACTCTTAGATTTGTCTGCTCTGTCCCTTCCTGTCACAGTCTGTTTATCATTTCCCATATTTATACCTTTCTCTCTTGCCTTGCCTCTCCTCCTAGATTCACCATATCTTCCCAAATTTGATCCCTTGCCCCCACTATTCAGTTTAAAACCGTCTCTAGTTCCCTAGTTATGTGGCTCGCGAGAACACCGGCACCAGCACGGTTCAGGTGCAGACCGTCCCAACGTTACAGCCACCACTTTCCCCAGTACTGGTGCCAATGCCCCACGAACCAGAACCCACTACTACCACACCAGTCTTTGAGCCACGCTTTAATTTTTCTAATCTTATTTGTCCTATGCCAATTTGCACATGGCTCAGGTAATAATCCAGAGATGATTACCTTTGAGGTTCTCCTACTTAATTTGGTGCCTAGTTCCTCATACTGACTATGCAGAACCTCTGTCCTTGTCCTGCCTATGTCGTTGGTACCGACATGGACCACGAAGACTGCATCCTCCCCCTCCCATTGTATGTTTCTCTCCAGCCCTGAGCAGATGTCCTGGCACCGTCAAGCAACACAGCCGTCTGGGCTCTTGCTCTTTGCTGCAGAGAACAGTGTCAATCCACCTTACTATACTGTCCCCTACTACCACTACATTCCATTTTTCTCACTCTTTGAGCCGCAAACACTTTTTTTTTATTTCCAAAATATACTTTATTCATAAAAATCTGTAAAAATTACATTCCAAACATTTCAAAACAGCATCAAGTCAAAGAATACAGACAGTGCAAAGGTGATCAGTTACCTTCTGTACAATCATGAGTTGCCTCACAACCCTTCCATTTCATTGTCATGCCATATACATTTTTACATTTACAGCACGCAAAAATTCTCCGATACAGTTCGAGGGGTTTCCCATGGATCCAACCCCTCAGTTCAGCTTGGTGGGGGACCTTACACTGTGGTCTTTCCCCATTGAGCCTTTGCTGCGGCTGCCCCAAGCTTTAGTGCGTCCCTCAGCACGTAGTCCTGGACCTTGGAATGTGCCAGTCTGCAACATTCGGTGGTGGACAACTCTTTTCGCTGGAAGACCAGCAAGTTTCGGGCAGACCAAAGGACGTCTTTCACCGAATTGATAGTCCTCCAGCAGCAGTTGATGTTTGTCTCGGTGTGCGTCCCTGGGAACAGCCCGTAGAGCACAGACTCCTGTGTTACAGAGCTGCTTGGGATGAACCTCGACAAAAACCACTGCATCACTTTCCACAACTACTTTGCGAAGACACATTCCAGGAGGAGGTGGGCGACCGTCTCTTCCCCGCCACAGCCACCGCGGGGCATTGTGCGGAGGGGGCGTGACTTCGGGTGTGCATGAAGGATCTGACGGGGAGGGCCCTTCTCACCACCAGCCAAGCTACGTCTTGGTGCTTGTTTGAAAGTTCTGGTGATGAGGCATTCTGCCAGATGACTTTGACGGTCTGCTCGGGGAACCATCCGAAAGGATCCACCGTCTCCTTTTCCTGTAGGGCCTTGAGGACATTCCATGCAGACCACTGCCTGTTGGACCGGTGGTCAAAGGTGTTTTCCCCCAGAAACTGTTCCATGAAGGATAGGTGGTACGGCATGGCCCAACTGCATGGAGCGTTCCGCGGCAATGTGACCAGGCCCATCCTTCGCAACACCGGGGACAGATAGAACCTCAGCACGTAGTGACACTTGGAGTTTGCGTACTGGAGGTCGACACACAGCTTGATGCAGCCACACACGAAGGTGGTCATCAGGATGAGGGCCACGTTGGGTACATTTTTCCCGCCCTTGTCCAGAGATTTGAACATCGTGTCCCTCCGGACCCGGTCCATTTTAGATCCCCAGATGAAGCGGAAAATGGCTCGGGTGACTGCCACGGCGCAGGAGTGGGGTATGGGCCAGACCTGCGCCACGTACAGCAACAACGTGAGCGCCTCGCACCTGATGACCAGGTTCTTACCCACAATGGAGAGAGATCGCTGCCCCCACATGCCCAACCTTTGTCGTACCTTGGATACTCGCTCCTCCCATGTTTTGGTGCACGCCCCGGCCCTTACAAACCATATCCCCAGCACCTTCAGGTAATCTGACCTGACGGTGAAGGGGACAAAGGATCGGTCAGCCCAGTTCCCAAAGAACATGGCCTCGCTCTTGCCATGGTTAACTTTGGCTCCCGAGGCCAGTTCGAACTGGTCGCAGATGCTCATCAGTCTGCGCACGGACAGCGGATCCGAGCAGAAGATGGCGACGTCATCCATGTACAGGGAGATTTTAACCTGAGTGCCTCCGCTGCCTGGGATTGTCACCCCTCTTATGCTCGCATCCTTCCTAATAGACTCAGCAAAGGGTTCAATACAGCAAACAAACAAGACCGGGGAGAGAGGACAGCCCTGTCTGACTCCAGATTTGATCGGGAAACTTTCCGATTCCCACCCGTTGATTGAGACTGTGCTACTGATGTTTTTGTAGAGCAGTTGGATCCAATTGCAGATTCCCTCCCCAAACCCCATTTTGGAAAGCACGTCCATCATGTAGGTGTGCGATATCTTGTCAAAAGTCTTCTCCTGGTCCAGGCTGATGAGGCAGGTGTCCACCCTCCTGTTCCGTACGTAGGCGATCGTATCCCTGAGTAGCGCGAGACTATCAGAGATCTTCCTGTCGGGTACAGTCCAGGTCTGATCGGGGTGAATCACCAACTCCAGAGCAGATTTGACTCGACTGGCTATGACTTTGGACAGAATCTTGTCGTCAACATTAAGCAGTGAGATGGGCCGCCAATTTCTGATTTCTGCCCTCTCCCCCTTCTGCAAACACTTACTGCAGATGTGTTTGCCCTGCATCACACTGGCATCCAGGAGTTCCCACATGCTGCAGCTGTGACACATCACCTGTCCTGTCATCCTTAACGTGTTTCAATTAACTACTTCATTATTTTATTCAATTGTTTATTTTATTGTATATTTTATTAAGCTTACTACTAGTTTGTTTACTATTTTAAACATTAGGACTAAAATGGACCTTAATCACTTACCAGATACTCATCAAACATGTAGCTTCTTCCAAATCAATCAACTACCAGACAGCTCCTTCCACTGCACCGAAGCAAGAACCAAATCCTGTAAACTCACCCCAGCCGCTCTCTGTTTCCCTGCTCTCACTCTCCATTGTGATGTCACTCCTTGATTTTTTTGCCCCAGCTCCGCTCCTGCCGTGCTCCTCTCTCTCTCGCTCTGTCTCTGAGTCGGTGCTTTTGACACACTTGTGAACTTTCTGTTCTGTTGTGCTCTTCTGTCTCTGGTCCAAAAATCTGACTCCAGTGGGATTTAAACTCACAACCTTTGAATGCTTTCTTTATCATTATTTAGAAGTCCAACATGCTATCTATTGCGCCACACAGACTTTGATCGACATCACCAAGGCCTTTGATCTTGTCAGCAGAGACGGACTCTTCAAACTGCGATGGAACACAGGCTGCCCGCCTGAACTCTTGGGCATCATCTCTTCTTTCCACGAGAACATGCACAGTTCCATCAGTTACAATGGAGCAACATCAGACACTTTCAAGATCAGCAGTGGGGTAAAGCAGGGCTGCGCACTGGCGCCAACTCTCTTGGGAGCAGAGGAACATTCAGCCCGTCGAGCCTGTTCTGCCATTCAATTCGATCATGGCTGATCATCTACCTCAACGCCCCTTTCCCGTGCTATCCCCATATCCCTTGATGTCATGAGTATCAAGATTTCTAACAATTTCTGTCTTGAACATGCTCAATGATTGAACTGCCACAGCTCTCTGGGGTAGAGAATTCCAATGATTCACCACCGTCTGAGTGTAGAAATTCAACCCTATCTCAGTTTTAAATGGCCTACTCCTTATTCTGAGACTTGGTCCCCTGATTTTAGACTCACCAACCAGGGCAAACATCCTGCCAACATCCACACTGGCACACCCTGTAATAATTTTATCAGTTTCAATGAGATCACCTCTCATTCTTCGAAACTTTAAGGAATACAGGCCCAGTTTCCTCATAAGACAATCCCACCATCCCAGGGATTAGTCTGGTGACCTCTGTTTCACTCCCTCTATGGCAAGTATATCCTTCCTTAGATGAAGAGACCAAACTATGCACAATACTCCAGCGCGGTTTCACCAAGGCTCGATACATTTGCAACAAGACATCTTTACTCCTGTACTCATGACCCCTCGTGTGAAGGCCAACATACCATTTGCCTTCCTAATTCATTGCTGCACCTGCATGTGAGCTTTTAGTGTCTCAGGAACAAGGGCACCCAGGTCCCTTTGGACATCGACAATTTCCAAACTCTCACAATTTAAGAAATACTCTGTCTTTCTGTTTATTCTACCAAAGTGGAGAACTTCACACTTATTCACATTATATTCCATCTGCCATGTTCTTTCTCATTCACTTAGCTGCTCCAGGTTCCCTGGAAGCCTCTCTGCATCCTCCTCACAACTCACACTTCACCGAGCTTTGTGTCATCTGCAAACTTGGAAATATTACATTTAATCCCGACATCCAAATCATTTATTTCGGTTGTTGACAGCTGTGGCTCCAACACTGATCCTTGCAGTCCCCCAATAGTAACAGCCTGCCATCCTGAGGAGGACCTGTTATTCCTGCTCTCAGTTTTCGGTCTGTTAACCAACCTTCAATCCATATCAGTATATTCTCCCCAATTCTATGTGCTCTAATTTTGTTTACTCACCTCCTGTGTGGGACATTACCAAAGCATCCACTGGTTCTCCTTTATCTGTTCTACAGGTAACATCCTCAAAAAACTCAACGGGTTTTTTCAAACCTGTTTTCCTTTTCATAAATTTATGTTGACTCTGCCCAATCATATCATTATTTTCTAACTGTCCAGTTATCACATCCTTTATAATTGGTGTATTCGTCTCCATGCTGCTATTGTACACTTTCAGTGACTCAGATGGGGGTGTTCACCTGTATATCAGAGCTGACGACAAGCTGTTCATCTTGGCAAGACGTAGAGACTTGGACGTCGAGACTCCACTTTCCATCAACATTGACAACCTCACTTTGGAGGTTGTCAACAGCTTCACATACCTTGGATCAGCAATCACCAGCAATCTGTCCCTTGATGCTGAAATCAGCACCAGGATTGCCAATGCTGCAGCTGTCATGTCAAAGTTGAGAAGACGGGTGTGAACCGACAGCAAACTGACCAAAAATACAAAGCTCCACGTGTACCAGGCTTGTGTTCTCAGCACCCTCCTTTATAGTAGAGAAGCATCAACAACTTATACAAGCCAAGAAAAGCATCTGAACAGCTTCCACCTCCACTGCCTCAGATGGATATTGGACAGCTCCTGGCAGCACAGAGTGCCGAATGAGGAAGTACACCAGCGTGCAGGGATCCACAGCATGTTTGCCCTCTTGAATCAGAGGCGGCTCTGTTGACTGGGCCAAATGAATGACAGTCACATTGCCAAATACATGCTCTTTGGTGAGCTTGCTATAAGCACAAGACCAACAGGTCAGGGAAAAAATCAAGTCATTTGGAGAGGTTTGAGTTAATTAAGGAGAGTGGGCATGGTTTTATAAATGGAAGTTCATGCTTGATGAATCTAACTGCATTTTTTGATAAACTATCTGAGAAAGTTGATGAAGGGAATGAAGTGGATGTTGTTTATATGGATTTTACAAAAGCATTTTATAAAGTACCACAGAAAAGGGTGGTTAACAAAATTGAGGTTCATGCATTAGGAGGGTCAGTGTCCATTTGGATAGGAAATTGGTTTAAGGACAGAAAATAGCGAGTCATATGAAATGGTTCTTGGTCAGACTGGAGGATAGTCAACAGTGGTGTTCCCCAAGGGTCAGTGCTAGAACCATTGCTTTTTTTTTGCTACAGATTAATGACTTGGATCTTGGAATATCGAGTAGAATCTCAAAATATGCCGATGACACCAAACTTGGAGGAGTGGCAAACAGTGAGGATGATATGAACTGCCTGAAACAGGATAGTTATCGGCTAGTAGGATGGGCAGACAGGTGGCAGATGGAATTTAATAGTGACAAGTGTGAGGTGATGCATTTTAGCAGAAGAAATAGGGAGAGGCAATATATACTCAATGCTACAGTTCTGAAGAGTGTGCTGGAATAGAGGGACCTGGAGTACATGTCCATCATTCTTTGAAGTTGGCAAGACATATTGCGAGAGTGGTTAGCAAAGCATGTGGGATCTTGGGCTTTATAAATAGAGACATTGAGTACAAAAGCAGGGTTGTTATGCTGAACTCTGGTTAGGCCCCAATTGGAGTGTTGCATCCAGATCTGCTCACCAATCTTTAGAAAGGATGTGCGGATTCTTGAGAGGATGCAGAGGAGATTTACCAGAATAGTTCCAGGGATGGAGGGTTTTAGTTTCAAGGTTAAGTTAGAAAAACAGGGTTTTTTTCTGCCTGTATCAAAGGAGATTGAGGGGAGAATGGATAGAGGTGTCGAAGGCTCTGACAGTTTTAGATAAGTTGGCAAGGAAAAATTGTTCCCATTAACTATTGGTACAAGGACTAGGGGATTCAGATTGAAGGTTTTGGAAAAGAGATGCAGGGGGAATGTGCGGAAGAGCTTTTTTACACAGTGATTGGTAATGATCTGTAACTCGCTGCCCCCGAGGGTGGAGGAAGTGGAGACAATCGTTGGTTACAAAAGGAATTTCGATGGGCATTTGAAGGAAATAAATTTACAGGGCTAGGGGGATCGAGCAGACGAGTGGGACTGACTGGATCGCTCCATGGAGAGCTGGCCTGTACTCGATGGGGCGAATGGCCTCCTTCGATACCACAAATGACCCAATGACTCGATGAGTCTATGTCACTCTCAGAATCAAGACAACAGAGTGACAGATTTAACACAACATTATAACATATGTTTGGTTTGACAAATTCAATAATAACTCGTCTCCACTCCTAGTATTTCTAAATCCCACACATTCACTATAATGTGAACAATTATTTCCTGTTGTGTCTCTCTCACATTTGTAAACTTCACTGTATTGGAGTGAGGTGACATCTACTGGCGGGAAGCAAGAACTGCAATCAAGCAGCAGAAACTCCACAGTCTGTCAGGGTTAAAGAAACATTGCAATATGAGGAAATAGTGAAGGGGTTTGATCGGGCTGATGGAAACATGATTCCACTTGTGGTATCATATGAAGCAAGGGCCGGAAATATAAAATTGTCGTTAATAAAAGAAATGAGGAATTCATGAAAAATGCATTTGCTTAGAGAATGGTTATAGAGATATACAGCACTGATATCGGCCCTTTGGCCCACTGAGTCTGCACTGACCATCAACCACCCATTAATACTAATCCTATGTTAACCCAGAATACCCTACCACATCCCCACATTTCTCCTATCACCTACCCTAGGGCCAATTTACAACAGTCAATTTATCTATCAACCCACAAGTCTTTCGTTGTGGGAGGAAACCAGAGTACCTTGTGGAAGCCCACATAAACAACTTGCAAACTCCACACAGGCAGTATATAGAACTGAATCGGGGTCATTGAAGTTGTGAAGCTACAGTGCTCACCACTGCACCACCCTGAGAATGTGGATCGAGTAAAAAGTGAGATTGGATGGACAGAAGCAGTCTGAAAAGATGGCTCAAACAAAAGGTGAAAACCCTGAAATGTTAACTCTGTTTCTCTCTCCACAGATGCTGTCAGAGGTGCTGAGTATTTCCAGCACTTTCTGTTTTTATTTCAGCTTTGTAGGATATTGTTTTGATCTGAAAAAAATGCATGATCGGCTGTGGGTGCCAGTGAAATTCCACAGGAGTGAATAAAAACCATGCCAACGGTGGCTCGTTGGTCTAGGGGTATGATTCTCGCTTTGGGTATATAAGTGATTAATATGTGAGAGGTCCTGGGTTCAAATCCCCGACGAGCCCTTCTCTGTTGCCATTTTTAGTTTAAGGTCATCGATTGCTTTCAGCCTTCCAGAAAGCGGAATCGATTTCCAAACTCAGCCTGCTTGAGGACCGGGGAACTGGATTCAAAGAGCTTGTCGACAACATTGAAATGAACAAAATATGCAGATTGTCAAGTGGGAATATAAGGTTGCAACAGTAACTAAAGGCCTGCTCGGGTCAGCAAATGAAACCCGACCCAAGCCTGACAGCACCACATCCGACCTGGTCCGAGTCCTTTCATTTTTCCCCGTGCCCGAACTGACCACCAGAATGTTCAGTTAAACTTGCTTCAGTTTTTCACTTTTTAAGCTTGTGCAGGTAAGGCAACAAAAACTGTAAGTGGACTTGAAAGGTTGTTTAAATGTACATTAAGATTAGAGCTACGTACCGGAGGTGATGAGCTGAAGATTGTTACCATAGAAGTTAGTGATTGTGAGGTCACTAGTTAAAGAGAAACTCATGGAGTTGTGCCCAGACAGGTTGTCCCACACTGTATTGATTAAAATATTGCCCGAAGGCGAGAAAATATCATTATACATTCCCTAGACTCCTGCTTTACAGGTTGAAATACTTTCTGCAAGTTTATCCAGAGAGCAGCTGAGATGCAGAGACCAGGAAGGTCTTGAGTGACTAATTATTATAAAATATACATTCTTATATTAAAGAGATTGTGCTCTACCTTCGATGGAATCGCTCACTGCAGACTAGTGCGGAGTGTTTCCTGCCTTGACGTCCTGGCTGTCACTGGATCTTGAGTCCAGGCCTCTGGATTACTGGTCCAGTAATCTTTGAAATTTCTCCCTTGATCTAATATTTTAATCTGGTAAGTCAGATTTTACAAAAAAAAATTAAATGATTTAAGACTGCTTCATGTTCAGCAGTGCCAAATGAATAAAGAAATTCAAATATATTCAAAATTATATGTCAGCTATTAAATACTGATGCCCAGCTTTGAATACAAAAAATGCCTCTAATTGTGTTCTGGTCTGGAATGGAATTCTTCAGTGTTTCTGTTTAGCTTGGATTGACTCATCGATTTTCTTGTTTTTCACTTTGTCGATGCCTTTGAATAATTGTGGATCCTTCTTCAGGGAGTCTTCTTTCACCAGGTAGTTCTGACCTCTGATGATGTTGATCGTAATCAGCTTCAATTTGCTGATAGTTTTGGAAGTGAGCAGATTTCCTTTGCTTGAGTTCACAACATGGAACTTAGTCTGACGTGTGGACCCATGGGAGGATTTGAAAACTGCCCTTGCATTGGAGCATACAGTTGCATCCATCCAAACAGAGGTACAGTAGAAGTGACATATTCAGTTCAGTCTGTCGATCATGGGACTTTTAATCTCAGGGTTGTGAGTTTGAGCGCCATTTAGTTTTTCCATTTTTTAGGCTTCATTAGCAGAGAGTACAAGGAGTGTTTGAAATGAAATTCGACAACAGTATGAGAAACGCTCTCTTTCATTCGGGACTCTTAACTCTCTGCAGCATCTCGCTGTTAAAGATTGAACTTTATCTCATTTCTTTTTCAGCTGGGGGTCAGTGCAGCTCAGTGGGACTTCTGGCTGTCTCCCACCTCACAATTCATCAGTGCTGAGAAAGCAATGGGAAATATTACTCATGGCTGAGTAAGCAGAGGACACCGATTTAAGGTGAATGGGAAAAGAACCAAAGGCAACATGAGGAAAAACCTTTTTTAAGCAGCAAATGGTTAAGATCTGATATGTACTGCCTGAGAGTGTGACGGAGGAAGATTCAACCATAGCTTTCAAAAGGATATATGATAATTATCTGAAGGGAAAAAAAAATCAGGTTTTCATGGAATACATGAGGATGTGGCATGAGCTGAGTTGCTTGTGCAGAGAGGCAGCACAAGCACGCTGAGCTGAATCCCTCCTTTTGTGCTGTAAGTATTCTGTGATCTATGATTCTATACAAAGTGAAACCAACACTCACATATGAGAAACTGACAGGTAAAGTGTAAACCCCACACTAACAAACCAGCAAATGCCAGGGACAGAGTAAAACCAACAGTCCTAGACAAGAAACTGACAGATACTGTGTGAAACCCAAAAATCACTTATCAGGATTTGGCAGTTAATGTGTAAAAACCTCTCTTCAATATCCGTCCTGCAAGGTACAAAGAAAATTAGGTACAAACCCAGGCTCATACTTCGAAGACTGAGAGATAAAGAGCAAAACACAGACTCACCTACAAGAGGCTGACAAGTACAGAGAATAAAATAGAGGGGGTGCAGATTAAAAACACATGCATGTAACGGATACTGATAGGGATAGAATCAAACCCTTTCTCACACATGACACGAAAATTGGTGGTGTCGTAAATAGTGAGGAGGAAAGCCTTAGATTACAGGCCAATATAGATCATCCGAGGCAAAGAATATAAGAGCAGGGAGGTTATGACGGAGCTGTATAAAATGCTAGTTAGGCCACAGCTGGAGTACTGTGTACTGTTCTGGGCACCACACTATAGGAAGGATGTGATTGCACTGGAGAGGGTACAGAAGAGAGTCACCAGGATGTTGCCTGGGCTGGAGCATTTCAGCTATGAAGAGAGACTGAAAAGGCTAGGGTTGTTTTCCTTAGAGCAGAGAAGGCTGAGGGAAGATAAGATTGAGGTTTACAAAATTATGAGGGGCATTGATGGGTTAGATAGGAAGAAACATTTTACCTTAGCGGAGGGGTCAATAACCAGGTGGCATAGATTTAAGGTAAGGGGCAGGAGGTTTAGATGGGATTTGAGGAAAAAAATTTTACCCAGAGGGTGGTTGGAATCTGGAACGCACTCCCTGAAGAGGTGGTAGAGGCCGGAACCCTCACAACATTTAAGAAGTATTTAGATGAGCACTTGAAATGCTATAGCATACAAGGCTACGGGCCAAATACTGGAAAATGGGATTAGAATAGTTAGGTGCTTGATGGCCAGCACAGACTCAATGGGCTGAAGGGCCTGTTTCTGTGCTGTATAACTCTATGACTCTATATCAGAAACTGATAGATCTGGACAAAAGCTGATGTTCACATACAAGTTGTTGAAAGATATGTGGTGAAACTCACATTTTTTTTTATTTCCAAAATATACTTTATTCACAAAAATCTGTAAAAATTACATTCCCAAACAGTTTAAAACAGCATCAAGTCAAAAAATACAAACAGTGCAAAGGTGATCAGTTACCTTCTGTACAATCATGAGTTGCCTCACAACCCTTCCATTTCATTGTCATGCCATATACATTTTTACATTTACAGCACACAAAATTTCTCCGATACAGTTCGAGGGATTTCCCATGGATCCAGCCCCTCAGTCCAGCTTGGTGGGGGAACCTTACACTGTGGTCTTTCCCCATTGAGCCTTTGCTGCGGCTGCCCCAAGCTTTAGTGCGTCCCTCAGCACGTAGTCCTGGACCTTGGAATGTGCCAGTCTGCAACATTCGGTGGTGGACAACTCTTTTCGCTGGAAGACCAGCATGTTTCGGGCAGACCAAAGGGCGTCTTTCACCGAATTGATAGTCCTCCAGCAGCAGTTGATGTTTGTCTCGGTGTGCGTCCCTGGGAATAGCCCGTAGAGCACAGACTCCTGTGTTACCGAGCTGCTTGGGATGAAGATCGACAAAAACCACTGCATCTCTTTCCACAAAGTTAACTCACATAGCAATAGCAGAAACAGTCACAAACCGAAAACTGAAACATACAGAGTAAGAACCCACATTCTCACACCAGAAATTCACGGCTACAAAGTGAAGCTGACTCTCTCCTCCCAGGCACTGACAGGTACAAAAGAAAACACGCACTAACATACCAGGAAATGAAATGTAGGAAATAAAACCTGATTATCATGTCAGACATTGGCATTAATGACAGTTGTGGTACCCAGAATGCTCTGTGCTCCAGAATTTGCCTTGTCTCTGATAAGGAGCAGGCGCGGTAGTGGCTGAGCTCCATCTGCAGCTGGAGCGGAATATTCACAAAGTGCAGGGAGACCGCGCCCGTAGCGGGTGCACACAGCTGGAGCAGGGCGTCAAGGCCACAATAGGATGGAACAATCCCGTTTGTGTCCCTGCGGGTGGCGGTGAAGCTTTTCCCTGGGAGGCTTCCCGAAACTGCCCGCCAGCAAGGTCAACTGGTTAGAGAGCGTCTGTAAATGGATAGAAATTGGGGATTGGGCAGGGAGCGTCTCTAAATGAATAAGATTTGGGGACTGGGCAAGGAGCGTCTGTAAATGGATAAGAATTGGGGATTTAGCAGGGAGCGTTTTTTTATCCGTTCGTGGGATGTGGGCGTCGCTGGCTAGATCTCAGCTACAGTAATGTGTCCAGTTCTGGGCACTAGGTTTCAGAAAGGACATCAAAGCTTTTGAGACAGTTTGGAGGAGATTTACGAGAATGATACCAGAGATGAGGGGTTTCAGTTCTCTGGACAGGGTGGTGAAGCTGGGATTGTTGGCCAAAATGTCAAGGGGAGGTGAGGAGAGATCTTTTTACCCAGTAACTGATTCGAATTTGGAATGAATTGTCTGACAGGGTGGTGGAAACAGATTCAATTATAACTTTCATAAAGGAATTGGACAAATATTTCAAAGTGAATTTCTCCAGGACTATGGGGAAATAGGCAGGGGGTTGGACTAATTGCATCATTTTTTTCACAGATTCAGCACAGGCACAAAAGACCGATTGGCCTCCTTCTGTGCTGTATGATTCTATGAAATAGTGACAGTCAGGGCAAGTCTGTACAAGAAGGAGAAATGGAGACAGGTCAGGGAGAGCACATCACCAAAACTGGGAGATACTACATTGGACAGGGAGGGTCGGAGGGGGAGAGAGCACATACATACAGTCAGAATCAGCACCTTCAGGGGAAGACAGAGAGAGGAACCAGTGAGTGTAGTACTGAACCCAGCCAGAGTCAACCTGCTGAAACACCAGTGAGTTCACACTGGGGAGAGATCATTTACCTGCTCCGTGTGTGGGAAGGGGTTCACTCAGTCATCCAACCTCACTGAACATCAACTTGTTCACACTGATCAGAGACCTTTTCAATGTCCTGACTGTGAGAAGAGCTTGAAAAGCAGTAATGATCTGCTGAAACACCAACACATTCACTCTGGGGAGAGGCCGTTCCCCTGCCATGTGTGTGGGAAGGGATTCACTCAGTCATTCAATCTGCTGCAACATCAGCAAGTTCACATGTAACTGCAGGGGTTGGATTCTGCTGTTGTTGCTGCTATTCATCACTTTCAGAGACAAAGTTGGGTCTTACTTTATAACCAGTGTAGTCCAGATCAAAAGCGTCTTCTTAATGTTGAGATAAACGGGAGAAGAAACCGGGAAGTGGCGGCGAGGATGGGGGAGGTGCTGCACCATCACTTTAATGGTGCACCCTCCCTCCCCCGGGTCCTTGCTGCACGCCCGCCAGGCCTGGTGGCTCTGATTGGGGTCCTGAGAGCCCCTGAGACTCGGTGCAGCTGAGGCTGCGCTCACCCCCGCTCAGCTCTGTTGTGATATTTAAAATACGAAAGGCCTGTTGGACTGAGAGCTGATCTGGAATTTAGAAATCAGCATTACTGGAGGCTCATTGCTGCTCAGCACAATCTCACCCCACGCTCCTGGGAATTGTTGATTCTACACCCTGTAGTTCAGTTCTGCAATTAACTCGAGGGGGAGATGTGTGAGCAGAAAAACAGAGCGAAATGAAAACACAGCTGGACAGATGTGCAACAGGTCAATCCACTGTGACAATAACTCCATCTCTGACTCCCTCCTGACAGTAACCAGCCCTTTCACAGAGACTGTGGGTGGCTCTGATAAGAGCCTTTGGTTTATTAGATGTCATTTTGGCCGCTTTACTTTTTCTGGGAGCTCTGAGCGCTGGTTTCCTTGCGCAGCAGCACGGCCTGGATATTAGGCAGCACCCCGCCCTGAGCGATGGTCACGTCTCCCAGCAGCTTGTTGAGCTCCTCGTTGTTGCGGATGGCCAGCTGCAGGTGTCTGGGGATGATGCGGGTCTTCTTGTTGTCCCGGGCCGCGTTACCGGCCAGCTCGAGGATTTCAGCGGTCAGGTACTCGAGCACAGCAGCAAGATAGACCGGGGCTCCAGCACCCACACGCTCAGCATAGTTGCCCTTTCTCAGGAGCCTGTGAACACGGCCCACCGGGAACTGCAGTCCAGCCCGGGAGGAGCGAGACTTGGCCTTGGACCGAGCTTTCCTGCCGGTCTTTCCTCTTCCAGACATTTCCACAATCTCACAAATACTTTCACAAAGAATGGATAATTTCTCAGCTTTTGTCATAAGCTTGAAACAGTCAAGATGCCCGAGTGGTCGAAAGGGCTGTGTTCAGGTCGTAGTGTTTTCTGGAGGCGTGTGTTCAAATCCCAAATCTACCAAGTTGTGTTTTGACTGAACTGGAGGGATTTGGGAGCAGCGGTGAAGGGAGAACATGGAAGAATATTGACAAGTGAAATGAAAATGGACCCAAAGATGTTTCTTCAATACATTAAGGTAAGAGGCAACTAAAGAAAGAGGAGTGCACTGAAAAAACAAAAAAAATCACAGTGATTTTTGACATCTTGCCAGGATTGAGTGGCGCGTGCACGGGATGATGTCATTTTGCAGCGCCAACGTCATCACATTTCCGCAACAAATCCATCTTCGTGCATGCGTGATAAAGCGTCATTGGGTATCTAGCCACCCCATCCCCCCACCACTTGGCTGGAGGAAGTGGCTAAATGGGAGATTTTGAAGCTGTAGCTCTCCCCCCTCGGCAACTCACTCCAGGCCTCGACGATTCCCCCCCTCAGCCGCTCGCTCCAGACCTCGCTGCTCCCCCACCCACCCCCCACTCCCCTGGCCAGTTGTTCCTCGCTTCGCACCACCCCACTCTCTGGCCACTCGCTCCAGGCCGCACCGCTTCCCTCCTCTCAGCCACTCACTCCTCCGTCGCCCTGTCACCCCTTGCGGCCCTCCTGCTTCTACAGGTGGCGCCTGGTGAAGAAATGTGGGAGCGAGTGTCACGGCCAGAGCTAGCAGCTGTGGGCTGGGCTGGGACAGGGTGGGGGTGGGGGTGCGGAGAGCGAACAGCCAGAGTGCGGAATTTCACCAGTAGGGAGGAGGGGGAGAAAGCGAGTTGCAGAGGGGGGAGAACGATCAGTGGGGTGGGAGCTAGTAGCTGTGTTCGGGTGAAGTCAGTCCTGGTCAGTTATATAAACAAATCACAATAACGAATTGGCAGCACATTTTATCCTCTGCCCGATTTTCCTTTCCATCGATCGGGGTACTAATTCACTATCTTCCAATGGAAATTCAATCATCAAATTCCTTTTGTATTTAATAGGATTACTGAAATGTTAAATGGATCTGAGGATTACAGTTAGTATTAGCAAACGCACCCGAGTGAATTAGCACCCCAATCGATGGAAAGGAAAATCGGGGAAGTATAAAATGTGCCGCCAATTTCGTTATTGAGATTCGTTGAGTAATTCGATTCTGCCCAACACTGAAATTGGCGGCTTTTTTGAATTCAACCTTTCTGCCAGGACGACAATTTAAGCCAATGATTTGCTGTATTTTCTAATTCGAGGCTCGGCAATTGGTTAAGACATGCGAATGGGAAGAGGGTGACCAATCAGAAGTGGGCTCTGGATCGCGCGGGCTCAAACTGCGGGAATTCCAGGTCCCTGAATGACTGAGCTGAAACTGATCAGTTTCACAAACCCTGTCAGTTTCAGTGCAGGAAACACTGTCTCGGGGGAAATAACATCACAAGTGGGTCTGGTTCCAGCGATGGCTGCTGCAAAACTCCCGGATTCCCTCATTGCAGCGAAATCATTTTGAAATTCTATGAAAACAATGAGTGATTCTGGAGGAGTGATGTGGCTTTTCACTGAGGGCATGTGTCGACTGGAGAAATAACTAACTGCAGAGCCTCGGGCACTGTTTACACAGCCCGTTCAGAAAATCAAATCCACTGCATATCCTTGCTACAAATGAAATGTCAAATTGGGGGATTCTAGTTTTGCATCTCGAACACAGCACAGATTTATTCCAGACAGTTCCAAACAGCCTATCCCACCCGCGAGTCTCTTCATCGATCAAACCCGAGATCCGCTTGACCCCGCCACGGCGAGCCAGGCGGCGGATTGCTGGTTTGGTGATGCCCTGGATATTATCACGAATCACTTTGCGGTGCCGCTTTGCTCCGCCTTTGCCCAGTCCTTTCCCTCCTTTACCTCTGCCAGACTTTCTTTTATTAATTTCCAAAATATACTTTATTCATAAAAATCTGTAAAAAAAAATACATTACAAAACAGTTCCAAAAAGCACCAAGTCAAACAATACAGAGAGTGCTAAGGAGATCAGTTTCCTTCAATACAGGAGTGAGTTGCCTCACAACCCTTCCATTTCATTGTCATGCCATGTACATTTCACAGCAAACAAATATTTTCTGGCTACAGTTCGAGTGGTTTCCCATGGATCCAGCCCCTCAGTTCAGCTTGGTGAGGGGACCTTACACAGTGGTCTTTCCACATTGAGCCTTTGCTGCAGCTGCCCCAAGCTTTAGTGCGTCCCTCAGCACTTAGTCCTGGACCTTGGAATGTGTCAGTCTGCAACATTCGGTCGTGGACAACTCTTTGCACTGGAAGACCAGCAAGTTTCGGGCAGACCAAAGAGCGTCTTTCAACGAATTGATAGTCCTCCAGCAACAGTTGATGTTTATCTCGGTGTGCGTCCCTGGGAACAGCCCGTAGAGCACAGACTCCTGTGCTACAGAGCTGCTTGGGATGAACCTCGACAAAAACCACTGCATCTCTTCCACACCTGCTTTGCAAAGACACATTCCAGAAAGAGGTGGGCAACGTCTCTTTTCCACCACAGCCACCTCGAGGGCCGCCTGTGGATGGGGTGAGACTTCGGGTGTGCAGGAAGGATCTGACGGGGAGGGCTCTTCTCATCATCAGCCAGGCTACATTTTGGTGCTTGTTTGAAAGTTCTGGTGATGAGGCATTCTGCCAAATGACTTTGGACTTCTGCTCAGGGGACCATCCGACAGGATCCACCATCTCCTTTTCCCGTAGGGCCTTGAGGATATTCCGTGCAGACCACTGCCTGATGGATTGGTGGTCAAAGGTGTTTTTCCACAGAAACTTTTCCATGAAGGATAGGCAGTATGGCATAGTCCAACTGGATGGAGCATTCCGCGGCAATATGACCAGGCCCATCCTTTGCAACACCGGGGACAGATAGAACCTCAGCACGTAGTGACACTTGAAGTTTGCAAACTGGGGATCTACACACAGCTTGATGCAGCCGCACACAAAGGTAGCCATAAGGATGAAGGCGACGTTGGGTACATTTTTCCCGCCCTTATCCAGAGGTTTGAACATCGTGTCCCTCCGGACTCGGACCATTTTGGATCCCCAGATGAAGCGGAAAATGGCTCAGGTGATCGCCACAGCGCAGGAATGCGGTATGGGCCAGACCAGCACCACGTACAGCAATGTGAGCACCTCGCCCTTGATGACCAGGTTCTTACCCATAATGGAGAGAGATCGCTGCTCCCACATGCTCAGCTTATGTTGTACCCTGGCTACTCGCTCCTTCCAGGTTTTGGTGCACGTCCCAGCCCTTCCAAACCATATCCCCAGCACCTTCAGGCAGTCTGACCTAACGGTGAAGGGGACAAAGGATCGGTCAGCCCAGTTCCCAAAGAACATGGCCTTGCTCTTGCCGTGTTTAACATTGGCTCCCAAGGCCAGTTCGAGCTGGTCGCAGATGCTCATCAGTCTGCGCACAGACAGTGGATCCGAGCATAAAACGGCGACGTCATCCATGTACAGGGAGGTTTTAACCTGAGTGCCTCCGCTGCCTGGGATTGTCACCCCTCTGATGCTCGCATTCTTCCTAATAGACTCAGCAAAGGGTTCAATACTGCAAACAAACAAGACAGGGGAGAGAGGACAGCCCTATCTGACTCCAGATTGGATCGGGAAACTTTCTGATTCCCACCCATTGATTGAGACTGCACTCCTGATGTTTGTGTAGAGTAGTTTGACCAATTGCAGATTCCCTCCCCAAACCCCATTTTGGAATGCACATCCATCATGTAAGTGTGCGATATCCTGTCAAAAGCCTTCTCCTGGTCCAGGCTGATGAGGCAGGTGTCCACCCTCCTGTCCCGTACATAGGTGATCATATCCCTGAGTAGCGCAATGCTATCAGAGATTGTCCTGCCTGGTATAGTATAGGTCTGATCAGGGTGAATCACCAACTCCAGAGCAGACTTGAATCGACTGGCTATGACTTTTAACAGAATCTTATCGTCAGCATTAAGCAGTGAGATGGGCCACCAATTTCTTATTTCTGTCCGCTCCCCCTTCCGCTTGTCGATGAGGGTGATGATGCCTTTCCTCATGGATTCTAACATCCTGCCAGCCTGGAGCATACTCTTGTTTACTGCCAGACATGTTGATTCTTGCCTCAAATCAGTGCACAATAAAAGAGACTGATTCCGTCAGGCTCCTTTTTTTACAGGCCACCCGGACCTGGCTGAGAAAGGCAGAGTGAGAGCAGGGAGGGGAGGAGACAAGAGTGAAGATTAAACAGAGAGCTAGATGGAGGAGACACCCAGAGTGACAGACAGAGAGAGAACGTTCCTCATCTTTCAGCTCCACCTCCAGTTTCCTCCGGGCTGCCAATTTCAAACCCTTTATTAACAGTGGAACCGAAACCCAGCTCTCCACACAAAGCCTTCCAGACTCGGTTTTCATAGTCAAGGCTTTCCAGAAAGCCGGAGCTTTTAAATATGGTCCCGATGCAATTAACGCTCAGTAATATTCCCACCTAAACACAGTCCATTCGATAACAAGAAACCTCCTCAGTAACATCACCATTTCCACACACATCCGCTTCCAGCAGTTTACAGCACCTGACTGCAGCTGCTTGGGGAATCTCCTGTGTTAAGATTGGAGTTGGAAAGCGGCCTTTACCCGGCAGTGTTATTGTCTCACACTGAATCTGCTAGACATCCTGTTCTCTTTATTGCGAGAGAGAAAGCACGGATTTAGGAAATGTTCATTTGAAATGATCTCTGTTAAGAACGAGCCCCGCCGTGGGACAGGTATTCCAGTGCAAAGAGCTGTCCATGACCGAGTGTTGCAGACTGGCACATTGCAACGTCCAAGACTATGTGCTGTGGGACGGCATTAAAGCTTGGGGAAGCCACCATGGAGACTCAATGGGGAAAGGCTGCAGTCTGAGGCCCTAGTAGGCCATAGTACAGTGAGGGGCTGGAACCCGTGTAAAACCCCTCGGACTGTTTGCACCAGAGAATGTTTGATGTGTAATGTAAATACTGTAAATATAACCTGTGCAGGCAGGGATAGTGAGATACATCATGTACCTTATTGAAGGACACTGATCTGTATTGTACCTTATGTAATATTAAATTTGAACTGCTTTGCAATGTAATTGCAGAAATTATATGAATAAATTACATTTTGTGCAAAAGAAAGCAGCTTTCCTGTCAACACACACCTTGTCTCAGGGCACAACTTTCCTGTGATCTTGTCATACCCAACTTCGCTCTATATCTTCTGACACACACACTTTACAGCCTGTCATTTCCAAAAATAAGCATTCTAAAATCAAAAGACCTTTTGTTTATTTCTCCTTTCTTTTCATTTCTCCTCTATTCTTCTCAATCACTCCCTTCAACAGTCCTATTCAGATCAAGGTGGAATGTGAATAGTGTCACAACTCATCTGACACTATTATTACCCTTCTCTTCTCTTGTCTCATTCAATGGGAAAGTTTTATTCACCAGTCTGTTGCTGTTTTACACTCTTGCCATACCATCTGGTATTGCATCCATCTGAATTCTGTGCTTTCATGGCCTTATCTTTCTTTTCCACTTCTGTATGATTTGTTTGCTTCAGTTCCATTCAACCAGGCTGGACCACAGGGAAGCTTGGAACCTTTGCCTTGGACGGGTCCACGTTGATCCATGACATTCAGAATCACCTCCTTGAAATAACTCCATAGTACAACTACAGTAACCACACAGCATCTGCTTCAAACACTCCTCCACATTTTATCTGTTCTGACCGTCAACACCTCCAGCTCTTTTGTTTAAGTGGAACCCATCAGGTGTGTATAGGCTCCTTCTATTCTGAAAGCTGTAGCACTGGTTCAGGGAATTCAGCCCTGTTTCTCTACTCGAAAGGATCAGCCATGCTTGATCTGCCTCGTATTTTGCTTTTATTGCAACGTTACAAGACCTCCAGTCCTCTGGCACCACACCTGTATTCAGTGAGGGATTGGAAAATGATAGTCAGATCTTCCACTATTTCTTCCCTGGCTTCTTTCAACAGCCTGGGGTACATTTCATCTGGTCCTGGTGATTTATCCACATTCAAGGATGCTCATCCCATTAAGACTTCCTCTCTCCTTAAGTTATCACGTCCAATACTTCACACTCCTACTCTTTAACTGGGCGGCACAGTGGCGCAGTGGTTAGCACCGCAGCCTCACAGCTCCAGGGACCCGGGTTCGATTCTGGGTACTGCCTGTGTGGAGTTTGCAAGTTCTCCCTGTGTTTGCGTGGGTTTTCTCCGGGTGCTCCGGTTTCCTCCCACATGCCAAAGACTTGCAGGTTGATAGGTTAATTGGCCATTATAAATTGCCCCTAGTATAGGTAGGTGGTAGGGAAATATATAGGGACAGGTGGGGATGTGATAGGAATATGGGATTAATGTAGGATTAGTATAAATGGGTGGTTGATGGTCGGCACAGACTCGGTGGGCTGAAGGGCCTGTTTCAGTGCTGTATCTCTAAAACTAAAACTTAATAACAATATCTGCATCACCCTCTCATTCGGGAAGACAGTAAAGTATTCATGAAATATATTGGCAACATCTTCCAAACCGATACAAAGGTTACATTTTTGATCTTTTCTGTGCCCTGCTATTTGCTTTGTTGCCTCGAACTCTAATGTTTTCATGCAACATCTTTGGGTCCATTGTTATTTTGTTTTCCCATGTTCTTTCCTGCTTTTTACCGCTGCTCCCAAACGCCTCCAGTTCAGTCAAAACACAACTTGTCAGAAGTGGGATTCGAACCCATGCCTCCAATGGAGACTGCAACCTGAACGCAGCGCCTTAGACCGCTCGGCCATCCAGACTGCCGGTGATATGCAATTAATGCTAAGGAAATTATTCATTCTTTGTGAAAGTATTTGTGAGATTGTGGAAATGGCTGGAAGAGGAAAGACCGGCGGGAAAGCTCGGGCCAAGGCCAAGTTTCGCTCCTCCCGGGCTGGACTGCAGTTCCCGGTGGGCAGTGTTCACAGGCTCCTGAGAAAGGGTAACTATGCTGAGCGTGTGGGTGCCGGAGCCCCGGTCGATCTGGCTGCTGTGCTCGAGTATCTGACCGCTGAAATCCTCGAGTTGGCCGGTAACGCGGCCCGGGACAACAAGAAGACCCGCATCATTCCCAGACACCTGCAGCTGGCCGTCCGCAACGACGAGGAGCTCAACAAGCTGCTGGGAGGGGTGACTATCGCTCATGGCGGGGTGCTGCCTAATATGCAGGCCGTGCTGCTGCCCAAGAAAACCAGCACTCAAGAGCTCCCAGAAAAGGTAAAGCGGCCAAAATGTCATCTAATAAACCAAAGGCTCTTTTCAGAGCCACTCACAGTCTCTGTGAAAGGACTGGTTACTGTCAGGAAGGAGTCAGAGATGGAGTTATTGTCACAGTGGATTGACCTGTTTCACATCTGTCCAGGTGTGTTTTCAGTTCCCTCTCTGGATTTTGCTCTGTTTCTCTGCTCACACATCTTCCCCTCTAGTTAAGTGAAGAACTGAACTACAGGGTGTCAGAATGAACAATTTAATCAATTCCGCTGCCTTCGATTTGATAAATCCCGAGATTATCCCGGTACATTAACGGGAACTGGTTCGGAGCTGATGAATTAATTTAATAATGGAAGTGTCCGGGTTAATTCTCTGTTTTTCATTTGGACAGTTTGAATTGTGTCTTTTTTTTCTCTCTGGTGATCTGAGCGACGCTTCTCAATGAGAATCTGCTCCCAGAACAGAGTAAATGCAGGAAGAAAGAGGCCATTCTCGGGCTGTGTGTTTCTCTCCTAACCTGATCTGTTTAGAACGCACTGTTCCCAGAGGACGGAATCAGTGAGAGTTGTTCACACACAGGAGCTGAGTCCATTGCAGCGCTTTAATATGTGCCTTCCCCCCAGCCCTCCCTATTCTCCGGACACAGAGCTGTCTGTTTCATCCGGCAGCGGGATAGAGTCGGGGATTCTCTCCCCGCAGTGTCAGGGCCTGCAACCCCGGGGAACTGGCGGTTTCAGTCAGAGTGACCGAGCTGCCTTACATATCCTGTGTACTAATCTCCAATGGATTCAAATATTAGTGAACTTATTGGGTAATGTTTGTAAATAACCCTCATGTGAACGGACCCGACTCCATTAATGCCTTCCAAATAAAACTGGGATCCATTTCTTTTCCCCAAATGCCAGCTAACGGATCCCAGGAGCGGGGTTGAGATTGTGCTGAGCAGCAATGAGTCTCCGGTAATGCTGCTTTCTAAATTCCAGATCAGCTCTCAGTCCTACAGGCCTTTCGGGAAAGTGATGTGACAAAACAGAAACCATGTGGCCGCCCCTCCAATCTAATGGGTTTGATGATGAACAGAGATGGCAGCTCTTTCCTTTGCTGATTTGGTGGCTCTGAAAAGAGCCCTTGTTACACTTGTTACTGAAGCTGGGTTTAAGGTGCGTTCCCCGCGGATGCGGCGGGCCAGCTGGATGTCTTTGGCCATGATGGACCGGGATCATTCTGGTGAATCTGCTCATTTTCCGGCAGAAGCATCAGTCGCTGTTTGAACTGTTTAAAGTCAGGGGTGTATTAGCAGCCAGAAAGTGAAGGGCAGTTCATTGCTCCCTGCAGCATTATCCGCCTCTTTCAGGAGAAAAGATCAGAAACCGCTCGTTTCTGTCAGTCCCCGAGAAGCCTGTGAGAAGCGGTTAGTCGCTAATTTGTTCCTTTTACAGAGTGGAAGCTGATATTTGTCCCGTTTTAAATTGCTGAACTGGACCTTCCTCCCGCCGCTTACAGTTAACAGATTGACAAATGAAAACGATTCCTAAAATCGCGTCAGGATTTTGTGACGGTCTTTCTCTTTTGGGCCTCCTTATCTCGAGAGACAATGGATACGCGCCTGGAGGTGGTCAGTGGTTTGTGAAGCAGCGCCTGGAGTGGCTATAAAGGCCAATTCTGGAGTGACAGGCTCTTCCACAGGTGCTGCAGAGAAATTTGTTTGTTCGGGCTGTTGCACAGTTGGCTCTCCCCTTGCGCCTCTGTCTTTTTTCCTGCCAACTACTAAGTCTCTTCGACTCGCCACAATTTAGCCCTGTCTTTATGGCTGCCCGCCAGCTCTGGCGAATGCTGGCAACTGACTCCCACGACTTGTGATCAATGTCACACGATTTCATGTCGCGTTTGCAGACGTCTTTATAACGGAGACATGGACGGCCGGTGGGTCTGATACCAGTGGCGAGCTCGCTGTACAATGTGTCTTTGGGGATCCTGCCATCTTCCATGCGGCTCACATGGCCAAGCCATCTCAAGCGCCGCTGACTCAGTAGTGTGTATAAGCTGGGGATGTTGGCCGCTTCAAGGACTTCTGTGTTGGAAATATAGTCCTGCCACCTGATGCCAAGAAAACGATTCCTAAAATCGCGTCAGGATTTTGTGACGGTAAATACAGTAAAACAGAACATAAAATGAGAGGTTTTAAAATTGTTGCCTGAAAATTGAAATTTTCCATCACTTCAATTCCTTCCTGCTCTGGAATTGCCAGGCTTTTTCCAATTGGAAAATATAAGTCAATGAGAACTTCTATTTACTTATATGTGATTCTCCTATTGGTTAAGAATTGGATTGAGAAGCGGGTGACCAATCAGAGACAGAGTCAAACTGCGGGGATTCCAGGCCCCCAGTAACTGAGCTGAAACTATTCAGATTGACAAACCCTGGCAGTAGCTTCACACATTGGACACTTCACACTGAGTCATTCAAGGGCTGGTGTGAGAGAAGCTTCAGATCCTGTCATTACTCTCTGACTCATTATTCATCTCGAACCAAACAATTAGTAAATGTGAAGCAGTGAAGAGACTTTTCATTCTCACTGCAGAATGTGTCATCTGGGGAAATAAGGAACTATTATTTTCGGAGATTCCAGGTACGTTCCTCCCTGAACAAATCCATTCCTAACATTCCCGATCACAGCCTATCCCAGCTCCTGTTGTCACCCGACTCCAGCTGAATTGGAGAAACTCATGTGTTGGGGTTTGAGTTGTGAGGTGGGGTTTCTCCGCCAGTGTTACTGTCTTACAAACTCTCCCCCTGAATTTGTGAACTGAGACTGCACCGAACACATCCCCAGTTAGAGTGAGGGCCGGACATCCCTTTGTTTCATGACAGAGAGTGGGGAAAGGGCTGGGTGGAGGGGAGTCACCAGGGATCCTGGATTTACTCCAAATCATTTCCATGTGGAATCTGCAGGCGGGGCCTGGACAGGGATCATTTGATCAGGGGATCAGCTCTTTCCTGAGAGATGTGGGTGGCTCTGAGAAGAGCCTTTGTGTTCAGATGTTTACAAGTTTCCCGCGCTTTCACTTCTTTCCAGACCCTGCTTTCTGAGACTTCGCTGCTTTCGGCTTGACCTTGCTCTTCCATGTCTGCACTTTCTTCAGCGCCTTTCCGCCCGCCGCACTCTTGCCTTTTTTGACCTTCTTCGCAGGAGACTTTTTCTGAAGCGCTGCTTTCTTCACCGCCTTATTTGGCGTTGCCGCCGCCTTGCTGCTCGTTTTCTTGGCTGTTACTTTCTTTGTTGTAACTTTCTTGTCTGCTGGTTTCTTCACTAAAGATTTCTTGTCTGCTGGTTTCTTCACTGAAGATTTCTTGTCTGCTGGTTTCTTCACTAAAGATTTCTTGGCTGCTGGTTTCTTCACCTTCTTTCCCACTTTTCCCTGGGTTTTCCTTCTTGCTGGTTTTGAAGGAGCCGGAGGCTCCCTGTCCCTTGCTCTGCACCAGGGAGCCTTTGTTCACATTCCTCTTGATACTTTGCTTGATCTGGGTCTTGAGCTTCTCCTGAGCGGTGGCAGACCTGCAAGGAATCAACTACCAGCTAGCGTATAAAGCGAGACCAAGGCTCAGGGCCTTCAGTTACCTGGAGGGGAGTCGGAGAGGCAGCGGATCCTGTGAGGAACCACAATCCAGGAAGGATGAGAAGGTCATTGTCAGGGTACAGAGGAGATTAAGTTAAAGATTTACCAGTTTATAAGCAAGCGCAGAGCCAAGGAACGGTGCTGGGGCAGATCAAATAATAGGAAGCTGTGATCAGTTGGAAGGCAAGAGTGATTAAATGACAGAAGAGATGATGGTGCAAGGCAAAAGTCAGGGAAAGAATAAGTAACATTTTGTAAGCACAGATACCAGGAGTGGGGTTTGAACCCACGCAGACACATGTCTATTGGATCTGAAGTCCAACGCCTTAACCACTCGGCCATTCTGGTACATCAACCCATCGCTGAAAATGAAATTTAATGTGATCCGGGTGCCATCTGGCCTTTTCCAATATAAAGTTATGACACCTCTCCCATGCTAAATTGGACCCTTCATTATTTATGAACCTCAATCGGATCACCCCTCAGTCTAGGTTTCTCTAAGGTGTAGGGTCCCAACTCTTTTAGTCTAACTTGATAACCAAGATGTCTTATACTGGGAATTTGTCGAATGTCTCTCCTCTGTACCCTTTCCAAAGCCTCAATATCACCCATCATGTGAGGAGACCAAGACTGGATACAATATTCCAAGTGAGTCCTGACCAAGGTTTCATAAAAGGACAAATTCGGGACATCTCAGATACTGAAGGAGTCCGTGTCCAGAAGCAGCAAGACCTGGACAACATTCAGACTTGGGCTGCTAAGTGGCAAGTAACATTCACACCACATAAGTACCAGGCAATGACCATCTCCAACAAGAGAGAATGTAACCATCTCCCTTTGACGATCAACAGCATTACCATCGCTGAATCCCCCCACCATCAACATCCTGGGGGTTACCATTGTCAAAAGCTTAACTGGACCATTCATATACATACTCTGGCTACAAGAGTAAATCAGATAGTGGGAATTCTGTGATGAGTAACTCAGCTCAAGGCACGTGGTGAAATGCTCATTCGGAGAGCTGGAGAAATGGACTGGTCAGGTGGGCAGAAAAGTGGCAAATGGAACTCAACTTGGAGAAGTGTGAGGTGATGCCTTTGGTGAGGTCAAACACAGCAAAGGAATACACAATTAATGGGTGAATGCTGAGAGGTGTAGAGGAAGTGAGGGACCTTGAAGTGAATGTCCACAAATCCCTGAAAGTAGCAGGACAGGTTGATAAGTTGGTTGAGAAGGCTTATGGAATCCTTTCCTTTATTAGCCGATGTATAGAATATAAGAGCAGGGAGGTTATGCTGGAACAGTGTCAATCATTAGTTAGGCCACAACTTGAGTTCTGTGTGCAGTTCTCGTCACCTCATTCCAGAAAGGATGTAATTGCACTGGAGAGGTTACAGAGGAGATTTACGAGGATGTTGCCAGCTCTGGAAAAATGCAGCGATGAGGAAAGATTGGATCAGCTGGGGTTGAATAGAGGAGGCTGAGGGGAGATTTGATTGAAATGTACAAAATTGTGAGGGGTCTGGATAGAATGGATGGGAAGGGTCTATTTACCTTAGTAGGGAGGTCAGTGACGAGGGGGCATAGATTTAAAGTGATGTGTTGAACAATTAGAGGGGAGATGAGGAAAGGTTTTTTCACCCAGAGGGCTGTGGGAGTCTGGAACTCACTGCCTGGAAGGGTAGCTGAGGCAGAAACCCTCAACTCATTTAAAAGGAGTCTGGATGTGCACCTCAAGTACCTGAACATGCAGGGCTACGGTCCAAATGCTGGGCAATGGGATTCAGCTGGGTGGCTCGTTTTTTGGCCTGCCTGTGCTGTAAACTTTCTATGTTCTATGATTCTATGCAGACACAATGGGCCGAATGGCCTCCTTCTGCACTGCAATAATTTTGTGATTTTTGACTCTCCAAAACTTGTCAACCATCTACAAGGCACAAACCAGGATGAGTGCAGCACCAACAATACTCTAGAAACTCGACACTGTCCAGGACAAAGCAGCCGCCTTGATTGTCACCCCATTCACCACCTTAAACATTCACTCCCTTCATCACTGACGCACAGTGGCAGTAGTGTGTACCATCTACCAGATGCACTGCTGCAACTCACCAAGGCTCCGCAGACAGCACCTTCCAAACCGAAGACCTCCACCACCTTGAAGGACAAGGGCTGCAGATGCATGGAAACACCACCATGTGCAAGCTCCCCTCCAAGTCACACACCATCTGATCTGCAAATATATCGCTGTTCATGCACTGATGCTGGGTCAAAATTCTGGATCTCCCTTCCTAACAGCACTGTGGGTGTACCTACACCACATGGAGTGCAGCAATTCAAGAAGGGAGCTCACCGCCACCTTGTCAAGGACAATTAGGGATGGGTAACAAATTCTGGACTTGTCAGTGTCGCTCACATTCCATGAAAGAATATGCCTCATCTGATACTCAATTGTCCTCTGAATGCAGCCCAACCCTCTATTTGCTCCAACTATCACTTCACATCATTGCTGCTGTAACTTTCGAGATCTGTGCACGAGAACATCCAGATCTCTGCTCAAAATTATTTTCTTTTTTCCACCTACTTTAATGTTTTTCCCTGAAGGGTGTATGAATGTTGAACATTCGCCCTGTCCACATGAATAACACTGCACTTACCCAAATTAAACATCATTTACCAGTCATGAACCCAATCTCCCAACACATTAAGATCAGCCTGAAACAGTCGAGTATCGTCTACAGTCTAAACACTCGCACAGATCTTCAAATCATCTGTAAATTTACAGATGGTGCCCCCTACACCTACATCCAGATCATTAATAAAAATAGTAAAGAGCAACAGTCCCAACACCGATCCCTGTGGGACACCACTGGTAACTGGTCTCCAAACAGATCCAGATCCATCTGTAACTACTTTCTGCCTACGTCTGCCAGTCAGTTCCCAATCCAGATCAATATATTACCACTGATACCAGGGACTTTAATCTTATAGAGAAGCCTCTTGTGTGGAACCTTATCAAAATCTTTTGGCTGAGATCTGCTAATTGAACACAGGCCGGGGATGAGGCCTAGGCCTGTCCTGCTTTGTGTGTGGGTCTCAGGACCACACAAGGTGAGATCAGCTCACTGAGCACAGGCCCATCCTGCTCTATATGGTGCTCAGTACCTCACCAAATGAGAATAACTAACACACCACAGTCCATGGAGCCTCGGCCCATCCTTCCCTGATTGGGGTTCAGTGCCAACCAGGTCAGATCAGCTAATTCAGCACAGGCCGGAGATGGAAGCTGGATCTTTCCTGCTCTGGGGACTCCGTACCATACCAGGTGCGATGAAGTAAAATACCACAGGCCGGGGATGGAGCCTGAGATTTCCCTGTTCTGTGTGGGGCTCTGTACAACAACGTGTGAGAAGAACTATCATCCCTCAGGCTGAGGAAGGAGCCTGGGCCCATTCTGTTCTGTGTGGCTCCTACCACACTGAGTGGGATCAGTTAACACAACACAGGCCATGAATACAACCAGGCCCTTTCCTGCTCCGTGTGGCTCAATATCACACCAGGTGGCATCAGCTAACACAGCACAGGCTGGGGCTGGGTCTGGAGCCTGGGCCCGCCCTGCTCTGTGGGCTCAGTAACAACCCGTAAGATGAACTTTTTTCAAAAGACTTCAGTGTATTTATCTCTGTCCAACACTCTGAGGCAGCTTTCTGTGTTTATAAAGAGTGTAATTTATTGACTGGTCTCTTGGATCAAACAGGGTAACAGACAGAGGTCTGTGTGCAGAGGGTTTGGGGGTGAGCTCTGATTCCTAACCCTTTCTGGATTGTGAGGAATAAAGAATGAATGAGAGAGATAGAATGTGGGAGAAGGGATGATGGAAGAATTTGTCCGTGAACCTGATTAAAAGTGGCTCAAACGCAAGATAATATTAAGATATCAAGAGCAGAACATTAACATAATCTGAGTTCCGCGATCTGGTCGGGTCCCATTCCCCTGAAGTGAGGAATGAACGGGTGGGGAAATTCCACCTGGAGTTATATTTGTCTCCAATGAAGATGAGTTCACAGTGAGGCTGGAACAGCTCAGTTGGGAGAACACTAGATTGAAGAACCAGGATACAATCCCTGGTTTCATCAGTTTTAATTTGGTGTCTCCTTCATTTTAAGTAGAGAGAATCAGAGGGGAGATTTTCCACTCTTGACCCCATGGGCTGAATTTTAAACTAACGGTGCGGCTCTCGGCAGAGGCACCGGAAGTGGGTGTCGTCACCACACGAGTGAAATGTGGCCGACCGACCCCGATCACGGAGCAGCCGACCAATTAATGAAGGGGAGGCGTGGGGCCCATGTAAACAAGGACCAGAGGTAGGGAACGAGGCACCGATGGCACCGACATCTGACACAACGGCAGGTGCTGGCACCATATTGAAAGGGCTGCCAGACCTGCATTCACTGCTGCCTGGTTTAAAGGAGTGTCTTCCTGAGAGCCCTCTGCTGCCCCAGGTCCCGTTCTGTTGCCTCTGCTGCCCCAGGACCCATTCTGCTGCCTCTGCTGTCCCAGAACCCGTTCTGCTGCCTCTGCTGTCCCAGAACCCGTTCTGCTGCCTCTGCTGCCCCAGGTCCCGTTCTGCTGTCCCAGGACCCGTTCTGCTGCCCCAAGACCCGTTCTGCTGCCTCTGATGCCCCAGGACCCGTTCTGCTGCCTCTGCTGCTCCAGGACCCGTTCTGCTACATCTGCTGCCCCAGGATCCGTTCTGCTGCCCCAAGACCCGTTCTGCTGCCTCTGATGCCCCAGGACCCGTTCTGCTGCCCCAGGACCTGTTCTGCTGCCTCTGCTGCTCCAGGACCCGTTCTGCTGCCCCAGGACCCGTTCTGCTGCCTCTGATGCCCCAGGACCCGTTCTGCTGCCCCAGGACCCGTTCTGCTGCCTCTGCTGCTCCAGGACCCTTTCTGCTGCCCCAGGACCCGTTCTGCTGCCTCTGCTGCCCCATGACCCGTTCTGCTGCCTCTGATGCCCCAGGACCCGTTCTGCTGCCCCAGGACCCGTTCTGCTGCCTCTGCTGCTCCAGGACCCGTTCTGCTGCCCCAGGACCCGTTCTGCTGCCTCTGCTGCCCCAGGACCCGTTCTGCTGCCTCTGCTGCTCCAGGACCCGTTCTGCTGCATCTGCTGCCCCAGGACCTGTTCTGCTGCCTCCGCTGCCCCAGGACCTGTTCTGCTGCATCTGCTGCCCCAGGACCTGTTCTGCTGCCTCTGCTGGCCCAGGACCAGTTCTGCTGCATCTGCTGCCCCAGGACCTGTTCTGCTGCATCTGCTGCCCCAGGACCTGTTCTGCTGCATCTGCTGCCCCAGGACCAGTTCTGCTGCATCTGCTGCACCAGGACCTGTTCTGCTGCATCTGCTGCCCCAGGACCTGTTCTGCTGCATCTGCTGCCCCAGGACCCGTTCTGCTGCATCTGCTGGCCTAGGACCTGTTCTGCTGCATCTGCTGCCCCAGGACCTGTTCTGCTGCCTCTGCTGCCCCAGGACCTGTTCTGCTGCATCTGCTGCCCCAGGACCTGTTCTGCTGCCTCTGCTGCCCCAGGACCTGTTCTGCTGCCTCTGCTGCCTGATAGGTAAGGAGCTGAATGCGAGCCTGCAGTGACCATGGTCCAATGGTTTGGCGATGCCTTCCTGCAGGTTCGCCTCCAGGTGACAACAGATAGGTGGAAGATCCTCTTCCCCAGGGATGGGAGGTGGAGACCTGTCCACCTGACCAAGCAAAGCTGCTTTGAGATAGTAGGTGAAGTCTGCGGCCGTGGGGTCACCCCCAAGACATGGATCCAGTGCACGAAGTGGGTCAATGACCGGATCCGGGCTGCTCAGGCGCAAACTCAAAACACTTTGGACCCTTTGGACATTGCGCATGGCAGAGTGAGAGGGAGTGTTTGGTGGAAAGGGAGTGACCACCCAGTCATTTGTATTGGGGAAGGGCAGCAGGACATGCTGCCTGAGGCTTGTCTGCATCTCGGTGGGAGGTGCACATCAGTCATTGTATAAACTCACACAGTCCCTCGAGAGGGGCCACATGCAGGAGGAATATGTGTGTCCACATCATGGACTGCTGGACTATCACCATCAGAGATATTGGGCTTGTCCCCGCTGGGAGACTAACTTTGTTGATCATAGTGGCTGCAGGAGAAGACATCCCACAATCGGAAAGAGCATGTCAAGACTGGCAGTGGATGCCTTATCTCCATGTCCTCATCCCGATGGAGGAGGAGGCCATGGAACAGGCAGGGCAGCAAAGCAGCTGCTCCATAGCTGATGGAGAGACAGGGACACCTACCTAAGAGAGTGAGTGAACATCTCCTGGGGCACAAGGGAGCATCCGCTGCAAAGGAGCCATACTGCTCATCTGTTCACCACTGCATCAATGGAGCTGCACAGTAGGGGTGGTTGGAATGTCACGATGGGCAGACCCTAACCCTTCAATGTCCCTGTTTTCACATGCAGGCTAGGATGAACGACAAGAGCGAAGAGCTGGAGAGACTGTGGGACAGCCAGACACCTCTGAGGAGGAGGAGGGAGCCTCAGATGGTGCACCATCACCTCATTCCCCTGCACCCTCCACCAGCACAGAAACCCTCACTCGGTGGGTATCCACTAGATGTTAGATTTGGGCACACAAGCTGGTGAGCACGTCACAGACAGGCCCGGGCAGCTGACGGAGGCTGTGACAGCCGAGGCCACTGGCAGTTGGAAGTCTGTGGGAGGCCAGGCCCATGCTGAGTCCCAGGCTGATGATGTGCCTCTGGTGTCACCAGCAACACGGGAAATACTGCAGCTGCAGCAAGAGGTCAGGCAACATCTGGCAGAGTTGCCGGAGGTTATGTGTACCCAAGTTCGGATGATGGAGGAGTCCATCCAGGCCTTGCATGCTGTACTGTCTCTGATGGGGGTGTGTCTGGCTTCCTTCCTTGAGAGATTGGTGACTCTGATGGAGAGCCAGATCCAGCCGACCAATCAGTGGCTGCCGGAGATGCGCGCAGACTTGCACTCCATCGCTTTGTCCATGAGATCCATCCAGCGGTGACAAGGTGAGAGGGGGGACGAGCCACCTGAACTCTTCACCAGGTCCACGTCCCTCTCAGGTCAGCAGCGAGTTACAAGTGTGTCTTATAAGGGGGAGGAGAAGCTGGCTGCTCCATCTGGGGTCTCCTCTCAGGGTGCTCCTGGTGTGGACAGTAGCTCCAAAGCCCCTCTGCCAGTGACACAAGTGATGCCAGTGCCTGCCTCCATCATCCTCGATGACAGAGGGGTGTCCCTGTACCTGTGCAGGAGGCCCTCAGTGTGCCGGGGCCCTCCAGGCCTCAGGCAGCAAGAGGACGGCCACCAATGTCATTCCAAGCCATGGGGCAGCAAGGTCAGCAGCCTGTCTCCATCTCAGCTGACAGAGCAGGGGGAGCACCACGTAGGAGCACCCGGAAAAGATTTAAGAAGAGCACCTAGATTCACTGAGGGGTTCACGGGTGAATGTACATTCCAGATGGATAGGGTTGTGTTTGGTGTCACACGGAATAAAGAAATGATGTTCTCTCACTATGTCTCCTTCTTATTGTTGATACCCTTTGGGACTTCATTTAAACCCTTCCTCCCAAGGGGCTGGAAGTGAGGGACCAAGCCCTGAGTTTACATAGCTTCGGCCTTGTCACTGTGCGATGTGTACCTGGACGCTGCAGAACAGAAGGAAGGAGGTGACAACAGGGCTGCTTAAAGCTAAGACTTTATTGCTGTGGTTCCAGAAGGTGGTAAGGCTCAAAGGAAACTTGAATGTATAAGGGTGTCTCATGTCTCCCTTGTGTGTATCTCATGGCCCCTTTCCTGCTGTGCCTGAGGTTCTTCATCTGGCACTGCTTGGGCAGCATCCTCCTCCACATCCTCATCATCAGAGGAGACACCACACTCCACGATATCCTCACTAGTCAACACCTCACCGCTCTGTAATGCCAGATTGTGCTGTGCACAGCAAACCACCACGATATGCGAGACCCTCGCCGGGACATACTGAAGGGCTCCACTGGATGGATCTAGGCACCTGAATCTCATCTTCAGGAGACCAATGGCCTCCTTGATGGTCGCTCGGGTTGACCCGCAGCAGGTGTTGTACCTCTCCTCTGCATCCGTGCGTGGGTTCCTCACAGACGTCAGTAGTCATGTCCTCAGTGGGTAGCCCTTGTCTCCAAGGATCCATCTCTGAAAGCGGATGGGGCCGCGGAAAGGTTCTGGCACCTGGGAGTGCCTTGGTATGCAGGCGTTGTGGCTGCTTCCCGGGATTTGTGCACACACCTATGGGATCCATTTGCAGTGGTCGCAGACCAATTGCACACTGAGCAAGTGGAAGCCCTTCCTGTTGAAGGCTGCTGGCTGGTCTGCAGGAGCTTTGATGGTCACATGGGTGCAGTCAATGACACCCTACACATGGTGGAATCCAGCGATGGCCCCGAATCCTGTAGCTCTCTCAGCTTGACTGTTTGGATCAATGTGCACATAGTCACCGGCCCTCCTGAACAGGACATTGGTGACCTCCTTGATGCACTGATTCACTACAGACTGTGAGATTCCACACATATCTCCAGTGGATTCCCGCAATGATCTGGTGGTGAAGAAGTTCAGTGGCACGGTGACCTTCAGTGACACTGGCATCAGGTGACCACCAAGTCGCATGGGGCAAAGCTGCATCATGGCAGAGAGATCAGTGACGACCTCCGTGGAGAGTTGCAGTCTGCGGAGACACTGTCACTCGGACATCTGGTGGTAGTTGAACCTCGGCTGACGTGTTCCTCTGCCTCCTTCTCCAGCCTCCTGTTCGAGGCTGGCCTTCCTGTGGGCCCCCAAGCTGCTGTGGTGCCCCTGCTGGTGCCTGCGCCTCCCTCCCTTCCTCTCTACTCCTCCTCCTCCTCCTCAATGGGAGCCTCGAATCCAATGAGAGCCTCGAATGAGGCCCATGACAGGTTGCCCCTCCCTGAGTGCAAGTCCTTCACAGTAAACAACACCCAGCCACATTTACCTCACTTGTCACCCTCAATGAAGTGGCACTGCCCCAATGGCACCCTGGTGTTGTTCCCTCTGCAGAGCTGGCACATTGGCCCCCACTCCTGACAGTGTTTCCCGATGCCCTTTCCCCCTCCACCCTTGCTGCCAAGTTTTGCTGCCTCACCCGATAGCTTCCCAGTGAAGACAACACTCAGCTCCCACCTCCCAGTCACCTCCTTTAACCAGGCGAGGCTCTGAAGCCCCGTGGTTCCCGTGTGCTATTAGTTCAATTGGATCCAGTGAATAAAATTGCTGACAATTGGACTCATAAATACTTTAAATGCCTTCTTGCCATGTGGATGTGCGAAGTCTGCCCTCCATGTCAGCCGCCGACTGAAAAATCCGGTCCAACGTCTTCCATCCCTATTTTATACACCCCCCCTCCCCCTCCCCGGCCTCCATTCCCGTCTCCAACGGTCCCTTAAAATTCTGGCGCATGTCTCTAAGACTAATGGGAGTGAAACCAGATCTGCTCCTTCGACTGAACTGGGAGAGCTGCTCTCTCTGTGTTTAAAGTGAATGAATCTGCTCTTTACCTTGTCTTACTGGAACGTTCACTGTCTGGAGATGTCTGTTTGAAAACGTTTTCCTGTTATATGAATGGAGCAGAGGAGCAGATGTGAGGAACTGTTGAACAGAGAGGTTTGGAAGTGGGTGAAGGTGTGGAGTGACGGTGGGAGTGAGAGGCGCAGTGAGTTGGCCATTCTCAATAGAGTGTCAGGAATGAAGGTCAGAGGAACAGACCAGGCTGGAAACACAGAAAGAGTGAGGAGAAGCTGATGTGAAAAACAGAGATTAAACAACAGGCTTGTTCATTTGGTTTGGGTCTGGTGTTTAGAATACCCGGAATCTGGGTTCACTTCCCTTCCAACTCAGCGAATTGTATCAACATTATGTTCATAAAACCATGGAATGATACCCAAAGAAGGAGACGATTTGGTCCATTGTGTCAGTGCTGTCTCCTGTAATCTGTACATTTTTCCTTCCAGTATTTATCCCTATCGCTTTTCAAAGTTACTACTGAATCTGCTTTCAAGTCCTGATCAGACAGTGCATTTCAGATCACAACACATCACTGTATAAAAAATCATTCCTCATTTCGCCTCTGGTTCTTTTCTCAATCACCTGATAAATACATCCTCTGGTTACTGACCCTTTTGCCACTGGAAACAATTTCTCCTTATTTAACTTATTGAAGACCTTCTTGATGATGTCACATACTAGACTGCCAGTAAAACTGAAGCCCATGGAATAAAAGGGACAATGACAGCATGCATATGAAGTTTGCAGACTGATAGGAACATAGGAGCAGGAGTAGGCCATTTAGCCCATCGAGCCCACCCTGCCATTCAATATGATGATGACTGATCGTCCACTTCAATGCCTTTTTCCCACACTATCTCCATCTCCCCTATGTCATTTGTATTTAGAAATCTGTCAATCTCTGCTTTAAACATACTCAATGACTGAACTTCCACAGCCCTCTGAGGTAGAGAATTCCAAAGATTCACAACCCACTGAGTAAAGAAATTTCTCCTCATCGCTGTCCAAAGTGGCTTTCCCCTTACGTTGAAATTGTGTCCCCTGGTTCTAGACGCCTCAACCGGGGGAAACACCTTAGCTTCATCTACCTGTCTATCCCTTTAAATATTTTGTAAGTTTCAATGAGATCACCTCTCGTTCTTCAAAACTCTAGAGAATACAGGCCCAGTTTCCCCAATCTCTCTTCATTTGACAGTCCCGCCATCCCGGGAACAAGTCTGGTGAACCTTCGTTGCACTCCTTCGATGGCAATGATATCCTTCCGAAGGTAAGGGGAACAAAACTTCACACAGTATTCCAAAGTGCAGTCCAACCAAGGTTATATACAACTGAAGCAAGACTTCACTACTCCTATACTCAAATCCTCTTGTGATAGAGGCGAACATATCATTCCTCTTCTGAATTGCTTGCTGCACCTGCATGTTAGCTTTCAGTCACTTATTGACAAGGACACCCAGGCCCCTTTGTACATTCACACTCTTACCATTTAACAAATAATCTGCACATCTGTTTCTCCTACCAAAGTGGATAACCTCACATTTTTACACATTATATTTCATGTGCCACTTTCTTGTCCACTCACTAAGTCTGTCCAAATTCCCTTGAAGCCGCTTTGCATTTTCCTCACAACACACATTCCCACCTAGTTTTGTGTCATCTGCAAACTTGGAAATACTACATTTGGTCCCCGCATCCAAATCATGTGAACAGCTGGGTCACAGTGTGGTGGTGAACAGTTGTATTTCTGTCTGGTTTGCAGTGGGTTCCCCATGGTGCCACATAACTTCAGTTATGTGCAGACACTGGAAAAGCTGGGGTTGTTCTCCTTGGAGCAGAGCAAGTTCAGAACAACTTTGACAGAGTTAGAATCAAGGAATCAAATGGTTACAGTACAGAAGGAGACCATTCAGTCCATCATGTCCATGACAGCTCTTTGCAAGAGCAGATCAGCGAATTCCACTCCTCTGCCCTTTCATTGTAGCCCTGCAAATTTTCTCTATTCAGGTGTTTATCCAATTCCCTTTTGAAAGCCACGATTGAATCTGCCTCCAGCACACTCTCAGCCAGTGTATTCCAGATCCGAACCACTCACTCTGTCCCACACCCCTGGTACCATTGCAGAAAATCTTTTCTGTTCATTTCATCCCTCATAAATAATTGAAATGAAATGTTTATTAGGAAATGCACACATAAAAAGGAGAGAGAAATAAACGCTGAGTAAAATAGAAGTCAATGTTTGAAAGGTAAAAAGAGCAAAAGATGTAACTTTTATTCTGGATGAATGAGAGGAATATATCACACTTTGGGGATTTTGTTAGAGGATTTCCTGATAAACCTGGGATTTGAGAGGAAGCTGGTTCATGGTTTACAGAACAAATTCAGCCCCTGGGGTGGAGCCAACAGCTGCACCGTCCAATAACAGACAGGCCGGGGACACTGTCTCAGGCCTAGTGAGCTCAGTCGATGAAAACATGAAACTCTGAATCTCAAGTTTTTGAGTTTGAGCCCACGGTGGGTGTTTTTTATTTCCTTTTTAGGCTGATTTTACAGGCGTTATCCAGCTCTGAATTCCTCGGCAGGGAGTTCAAGGAGTGTTTGAAATGAGATTCAACAGCAGTATGAGAAAGTCTCTCCTTGATTCAGGACTCTTACCTCTCTGCAGCATCTCACTGCTGAAGACTGAACTTTATCTCATTTCATTCTCAGCTCAGGGTCAGTGTGGTTCACTGGGACTTCTGGCTGTCTCCCACTTCACAATCCATCAGTGCTGAGAAATCAATGGGGAATATTACTCACATGTTGTAATGTTTTATAAATACTTGAATGTATTTCACACTGTGTCTAACAGTGTGAATCTCCCCTGGTATATCAGCTCACCAATACTTCAACAGAACATTCACATAATGTGAGCTCTGAGATCTGTTCGAATCCCATTCCCAAGACCTGGAAAGTGGGATTGGGCTGGATCACTCTTTTTCAGCTGGCACAGACACGATTGCTAAATGGTCTCATTCGGTGCCATAAATTTTTTCCATTTTCTATGTTGTATGAAGTGAGGTGTGATTGGGAGGGGCAATTGCACCAGGGTTATATTTTCTACCAAAACAATGACACAAGGGATACTTCACATTTTTATTCATTCATTCATGCGATGTGGGCATCGCTGGCCAGGCCAGCATTTATTGCCCATCCCTAATTGCCCATGAGAAGGTGGTGGGATGGGCTGCATTCTTGAACCACTGTGGTCCATGTGGGTTAGGTACACTCACAGTGCTGTGAGGAAGGGAGTTCCAGGATTTTGACCCAGCGACAGTGAAGGAACGGCGATATAGTTCCCAAGTCAGGATGGTGTGTGGCTTGGAGGGGAACTTGCAGGTGGTGGTATCCCCTGCATTTGCTGCCCTTGCCCTTCTAGGTGGTAGAGGTTGCTGGGTTTGGAAGGTGCTGTCGAAGGAGTCTTGGTGCATTGCTGCAGTGCATCTTGTAGACGGTACACACTGCTGCCACTGTGTGCCGATGGTGGAGGGAGGGAATGTTTGTAGATGGGGAGCCAATCAAGTGGGCTGCTTTGTCCTGGACGGTGTTGAGATTCTTGAGTTGGAATTGCACCCATCCAGGCAAGTGGAGAGTATTCCATCACACTCTTGACTTGTGAATTGCAGATGGTGGACAGGCTTTGGGGAGTCAGGAGTCATGGATGAGTGAGAGGAATATATCACACTTTGGGGCTTTTGTAAGAGGATTTATTGATAAATCTGGGATTTGAGAGGAAGCTGCTTCATGGTTTACAGAACAAATTCAGCCCCTGGGGTGGAGCCAACAGCTGCACTGTAATTACTCGTCTCAGGATTCCAAGCCTCTGACCTGCTCTTGTAGTCACGTTATTTGTGTGGCTCCCCATGGTAACCCCCATGATGTTGATAGTGGGGGATTCAGTGATTGTAATGCTATTGAATGTCAAGGGGAGATAGTTAGATTCTCTCTTGTTGCAGATGGTCATTGCCTGGCACTGGTGTGGTGCGAATGTTACTTGCCACTTATCATCCCAAGCCTGTGAGACTGAAATAGCTCAGTTGGGAGTGTGTTAGACTGAAGATCCCTGGTTCAATCTGGGGTTTTGGCAGTTCTCCTTTATTCTGCATCGCCCTTTGGTTTTGACTCTTGAGCTGCACAATTTACACTGAAATTATTTCCCCAACTCTGAAGGTTGGATTGGAATAGAGAGATATCAAGGATGGGAAATATTTACATTGTCAGCTTTATCTTATTCTCTATCTCCTTGTGTCCTTTTCCCCAGTTTTTGAATCTTTCGGGGCCGGGAGAACATTTGATTTGCTGCATTTGTCCCAAACTGAAGCCTTTTCCACATCTCTGGGTGGTTAGACTTGCTCTGTCTGTTTTTGCTGTTCGTGACCATTAACGAGAACAGGCCACGAGTTCAATGTTTATCAGCAAATGGAAGATAACTGGAAAGAATTCTGTGTTACTCCAGACCAGTGACAAAGATGCAATGGATGTTATTCAAAATAAATTCCCTCTGACATTTTATGTAAACTTGTTTGCATCTAAAAGTTGGATTTTAAGTGTTACAAAAATGTGTCAAATTAATGACTGACCATGTGACAGCGCACATGGGGATCAAATCCACAGCCTTGTTGTTGTCAACACTGCGTCCTAACCAACTGAACTAAGCGGCCTATAGACAGAGCCAGGTATGGGTTTGAGCTGCACGCTGGGCGGTTTGTGTTTTATTTCTCACACTGGGTGACAGAGCGATTGTACAAACAATGGACACATCACATCCCTGAAACATTGTTCTGATATAAAACAGTGTGAAATAAGAACTGAGCATGGAAATGGAACGGTACCAGAAATCAGGACTTTAATGTATTGAAGTTGATCTTGAAATTCAACCATTCACTAAACATTCCAATCGATCGAACTCTCTTCTGATATAAAATCCAGGAACCTGAGCTGCTGTAAAACATAACTGAGCCTAACGTGATTTGAACACACAATCTTCTGATTTGTCGTCAGACGCGCTACCATTATGCCACTAGCTCACAAATCAAATAAAGTGTTTCATTCCTGACAGATTTACTTCTTGTTTAGATTCAGTGATTGAAATTAATTCAATCCTCATCTGACCTCCACTCTGTGAAGGCCTGCTACCCGACCTGAACCCGACGAGACCCGCGACCTGTGTCGGGTCCGGGTCGTGTCGGGTCGCTCTTCCGGGTCTGGCTTTCGGGCTCAGGTCAGGTCGGGCCAGGTTCGGGTCGGGCTGGGTCCAGGTCGGGCTGTGTCCGGGTCGGAAACACACAGGAAGTATTACATTTTGCTCTGATGGGAAGTTGAGTTTAGTAAGTGTCAAAAGTTGAAAAGCCAACCTAAGCTGGGAGTCCGGGACATCAAGGAGGGAAACTCTGAGTCTGCTCAGTGAGCAAGTGAGCATCTCAATGATGTCACTGCGCTCATGCTGCAGCTTCCTGTAGATTCGGAATCGGGAGGTAGGTAAAGTGAACATTCCGGTGGTCGGGTAAGGCTCGGGTCGGTTTGGGCGTGGGAATAAATGGAGATACTCGGGCCGGGTCGGGCTCGAGTCCAATGTGGTTCTGTCAGGTTCGTGTCGGGTTTTTTTTCCTGACCTGAGCAGGCCTTTACCGCTCTGTTAGTTCAGTGCCTTATTTAAACTATTACTTGGAGTTCTGTTTTACAGGGTCTCGGCTGTTTAAGTGTTTCCCAGACCCACTACTCTGATTAATCAGACATTTTGCTGCTAACTGCTGCTGCGACAATTGAAATGTAAAAAAGAATTTCCAGTGACCTGCAACCAATGGACAAATACATTTCAGAAAGATAAAGCTCATTCACCAATCCACAAATGTGTTTTTCTGCTTATATTTATAAACAACTCCTTCTCTCCACTATGAGAACTATACAATCACTACAGTTATTTGAAAGTTAGTATAAGATGTTCCAGTTCATCAATGTTAAAACTGCAGCAGGTGTTTTCCAGAAAACTTCTCTGTTGGAACCTCAGTCCCATTTAGATTGAAAGTGGACAATTAATGTATTCACTTGTTCATTGTGGACAGGTGTCTGACTTAGAATAAATCTCATTAACTTTCAATGAGGTGGCAGTATTTCTGTGCTCCCATTTTACACAGTCTGTCCTGTTCATGCACCATGTTTTTATTCTCCTCTCCCATTCTCCACAGGATACAGATTACAAGCATCATCAATCTAGCTGTTGAAAAGCATTGGAAGAATCTGGTCACACAGGTATTGAAACATTCATTTTCTGCCATTTTCCAAGTTGGTTGCTTTGAACACAGTACGATGTGCAATCATCTTGAAAAGAGATTCTCTTCAATATCCAATACAAACTGAATTACAAACCTGACAGACAAACACAGGAGAACAAGTGACTAGTGAACACAAAGCTCATGGTGCTCATTTTCAGATTTATTGCAGTCATCCGACAAAACAAGTGAAAGAATATTACAGTGAAATGATTTGGAAAGTAGGGGTGACTTTTGTTGGTGCCTTTCTTTGCTCTGTTGGTGAAACTTTCTTGCACCTGACTCCTGTTCATGTCTCTGTTTCCTCTATTGAATGAGGAAGGAGGTATTTGATCAGAAATCAACTGGATTGTGTACCTTTGAGAGGGGATTTCTGCACCATCAGGGCTGGAAACAGGAGTGAGTGAAAGACAATGTGTGGAGTTTGATTTTGTACAGAGGGAGAGCAAATCTAACAGGACTGTGAGATATTGGCCTGGATTTTACAGCCCCAATAGCGGTGAACTCTGAGACTTTCACTGCTGTTGAGGGTCTGAACAGCACTGCAACTGCCAGTACATGCACACACTAACACCAGCATCTGGAAGTTGTGGTGGTGAGAAATGTGCTTAGAATGAGCTTCTGATCATAATCGCAACAGCCCACTCTTTAAAGTGACAGGGACCTGTAGTTCAGCAATTTGGGCTCATTGCCCAAAATGCCCCCTGATTTTTACCTGGGTTGGATTAAAGCCGGTACCAACAGGCTCAGGGCCGCTCGGGAAGGACTTTTCTGTTGACACAACAGCTCCACTATTCCAGGAAGACACCGGCAGCAGCAGTTGTCAACTTTCAGAAAGGATTTCAGACATTTTAAATGTTGTATTTTATTTCTTAATTGTATGTAAGTTTTTAGCATGGCCTGATCAGAGTTCTTAAATTTACATCTGACTTTTTATTAACAAGATTGAAGTGTTTTTAAAAGATCTCTAAATATATATGACTTTTTATCAAGATTTACTTGGCTTGTTTGTCAAGACTCGAGTAAGATTGAAGTGACTTTTAAAAACTACATCTTATCCTTTAAAATCCTGCTTCCATGTAGATGACATTGGAAGATGACTTCAGAATAGCTTAGACTATCTTTCTAACCGGTACTGCAACAGCTTAAGACCGACTTTTCTGCAAAAGCTGGTGAATTACCTTCCGGGAGCGGAGAGGAGCGGAGCGGAGCAGACCTATATGGACCGATATGAGGAGAACGCCGACAGCGGAGCCTATAAATCCAATCCGAGGATCGAGGCCCAGTCTCTTACCTTCCAGGAGTGGAGTGGAGATCTTCCAGTGTGCTGGAGTTTTGAAAAAAAAGAAGCCAACTGTGACGTCAGAGGAGAGCTGCAAGGTGATTGGTTGGTGAGTCACTGCTGTTAGTGTATTTAAATATCATAAAGAAAATGGCAAAGTTTTTTAGTTGATAAAAAAACCTCTGCTGATAAGATGAGTACTACTAAAGTGTTTTTTTTATTCAGTGTAACTTATGAAGGACTTTAGATTGTACTGGGTAGAACAAGGCCCCGAGTGTCATTAGCATTTTTTAATTAAGGGAGTAACTAATTAATCTAAGGGTAAGTCATGGCAGGAGAACTCATTCCCGTGATATGCTCCTCCTGCGCTATGTGGGGATTCAGGAACCCTCCCAGTCTCCATGACGACCATGTGTGCAGGAAGTGTATCCAGCTGCAGCTACTGGCTACTCGCATTATGGAGCTGGAACTGCGGGTGGTTTCACTGTGGAGCGTCCACGAAGCTGAGGACGTCATGGATAGCATGTTTAGTGAGGTGGTCGCACCGCAGGTAATGGATGCACAGGCAGAAAAGGGATGGGTGACCACCAGATGGAATAGTAGGAGCAGGCAGGTAGTGCAGGAGTCCCCTGTGGCCATCCCCCTCTCAAACGGAGATACTGCTTTGGTTACTGTTGGGGGGATGACCTCCCAGAGGAAAAGAGCAACAGCGCGGTCCGTGGCACCACAAAGGGTTCTGCCGCACAGCAGGGGAGGAAAAGGGGTGGATGAGCTATTGTGATAGGGGATTCTATCATAAGGGGTGCAGATAGGCGTTTCTGTGGCCGCAAACGAGACTCCAGGATGGTATGTTGCCTCCCTAAATCTAGGGTCAAGGATGTTTCTGAGCAGCTGCCGGAAATTCTGAAAGGGGAGGGTGTGCAGCCAGAGATCGTGGTCCATATTGGTACGAACGACATGGCAGGAAGAGAGATGAGGTTCTGCAAAGTGAATATAGGGAGTTAGGCAGAAGGTTAAAGAGCAGGACCTTGAGGGTTGTAATCTCAGGATTACTCCCTGTGACACGTGCTAGTGCGGGTAGGAATAGGAGGATTAGGCAAATGAATGCGTTGCTGAAGACTGGCGAAGGCGGGAGGGCTTCAGGTACTTGGATCATTGGGATCTCTTCTGGTGCAGAGGTGACCTGTACAAGAGGGACGGGTTGCATCTGAACTGGAAGGGGACCAATATCCTTGTTGGGAGATTTTATAGTAATACACTGGAGGGTTTAAACTAGTCTTGCAGCGGGGTTGGGACCCAAAGTAGTAGTCTCTCCGATGAGATAGTTGAGGCAAATGGAGAGGTTAAAGCAAGCAAGTCCAGTCGGCAGGCCAGGCAGGGGCAGGACAGGGAGCGTGGAAGGTCTGGTGGGCTAAACTGCATTTACTTTAATGCAAGTATCCTTACAGGTAAGGCAGATGAACTCAGAGCATGGATCGGTACATGGGATTGTGGTATTGTAGCTAATACGGAAACGTGGTTGAGGGATGGGCAGGACTGGCAGCTCAATGTTCCGCGGTACCGATCCTTCCGGCGTGACAGAGGTGGAGGTAAGAGAGGAGGGGGAGTTGCACTATTGATTAGGGAGGACATCACGGCAGTACTTAGAGAGGATATCCCGGGGTGAATGTCCAGTGAGGCCATACTGGTAGAACTTAGAAATAATAAAAGGGTGATCCCTTTGATGGGATTATACTATAGGACCCCAATAGTCAGAGGGAAGTGGAGGAGCATGTATGTAGGGAAAGCACAGATAGGTATAGGAATTATAGGGTTGTAATAGTAGGTGATTTTAACTTCCCTAATATTGACTGGGACTGCCTTAGTGCTAAGGGATCAGATGGGGAAGAATTTGTTAAGTGAGTCCAGGATAGTTTTCTGAAGCAGTACGTGGATGGCCCGACTAGAGAAGGGGCTACACTCGATCTCCTCTTAGGAAATGAGAATGGGCAGGTGGTTGATATGGCAGTGGGGGAGCACTTTGGGACCAGTGACCATAACTCTATTAGCTTCAAGATAGTTATGAAAAAGAATAGGACTGGTCCTCAGGTTGAAGTCCTAAATTGGGGGAAGGCTAATTTCCATGGCATCAGACAGGAACTCTCAAAAGTTGAATGGGAGAGGCTGTTTACAGGTAAAGGGACGTCTGGCAACTGGGAGGCCTTTAAAAGTGAGATAGGAAGAGTTCAGGGCCAGCATGTTCCTGTTCGATGGAAGGGCAAGGCTGGCAAGTTTAGGGAACCTTGGTTGACGAGGGATATTGAGGGTCTGGTCAGGACAAAGAAGGAGGCATACGTCAGGTATAGGCAGCTGGGATCGAGCGAGTCCCTCGAGAAGTATAGGGGATATAGGAGTATACTTAAGAAGGAAATTAGGAGGGCGAAAATGGGCCATGAGATTTCCCTGGCAGATAAGATAAAGGAGAATCCTAAAATATTCTATAAGTGTATTAAGAGTAAAAGGGTAGCTAGGGCGAGTGTAGGTCTAGGGAGAGTGTGGCAATCTATGTGTGAAGCCACGCGAAATGGGCGAGGTCTTAAATGAATATTTCTCGTCTGTATTTACCGTGGAGAAGGTCATGGAAGCTAGTGAGTTCAAGGGAGGGAACAGCGATATCCTGCAGCATATCAACATTACAAAGGAGGAGGTGTTGGAGGTTTTGAAGCGCATTAAGGTGGATAAATCCCCAGGGCCTGATCAGATGTATCCTAGGATGCTATGGGAAGCAAGGGAGGAGATTGCTGGGGCGCTGGCAGAGATTTTTGTATCATCGTTAGCCACGGGTGAGGTACCGGAAGACTGGAGGATAGCTAATTTGTTAATTAATAAATTAAATAACAAATCATGTCGCCTCTTTCTCTTCTAAACTCTGACGGAGACAAGCCCAGCTTGTCCAATCTTTCCTCGTAAGACAGCCCACCCATTCCATATATTAGTCTCGTAAACTTTCTCTGTACTACCTCCAATGCATTTACATCCTTCCGCAAATAAGGAGACCAGTACAGTACTCAGTACTGCAGAAGAGGTCTCACCAATGTCCTGTATAGCTGAAGCATAACCTCCCTACTATTGTATTCAATTCCCATGGTGATAAATGATAACATTCGATAGCTTTCCTAATTACGTGCTGGACCTGCATACTAACCTTTTGCAATTCATGCCCTCGGACACCCAGATCCCTCTGCATCTCAGAGCTCTGCAATCTCTCACCATTTAGATAATATGCTTTTTTATTCTTCCTGCCATAGTGGACAATTTCCGACTTTCCCACATTATACTCCATTTGCCAGGTCTTTGCCCAATCACTTAACCTATCTATATCCCTTTGTAGCCCCCTTATGTCCTCTTCACAACCTACTTTCCTACCTATCTTTGTGATCAGCAAATTTAGCAACAATACCTTCGGTCCCTTCATCTAAGTCATTTATATAAATTGTAAAAAGTTGAGGCCCCAGCACAGATCCCTGTGGCACACCACTCATTACTTCTTGCCAACCAGAAAGTGACCCATTTATGCTGACTCTCTGTTTCCTGTCAGCTAGCCAATCTTCTATCCATGCCAATATGTTACCCCCGACACCATGAGCTTTTATTTTCTGCAATAACCTTTGATATGGCACCTTATCCTTCTGGAAATCGAAATACAATACATCCACTGGTTCCCCTTTATCCACAGCACATGTAACTCCCTCAAAGAACTCCAATAAATTGGTTAAACATGATTTCCCTTTCAAAAAACCATGTTGACTCTGCCTGATTACCTTAATTTTTTCTAAATGCCCTGCTATAACATCCTCTGTAATAGCTCCAAACATTTTCCCTCAGACAAATGTTAAGCTAACTGGCCTGTCGTTTCCTGCTTTCTGTCTCCCTCCCTTTTTGAATAAATGAGTTACATTCACTCTTTTCCAATCTAACGGAACCTTCTCGAATCGAGGGAATTTTGGAATATTAAAACCAGCGCATCAACTATCTCACTAGCCAATTCAGGACCTGGCGACCTGTCAACCCGCAGCTCCAACAATTTGTTTAGTACCACTTCCCTGGTGATTGTAATTTTCTTGAGTTCCTCCATCCCTTCAATTTCCTGATATACGGCTAATACTGGGATGGTATTTGTATCCTCAATAGTGAAGACCGATGCAAAGTATCTGTTCAATTCATCTGTCATCTCTTAATTATCCATTATTAATTCCCCAGACACACTTTCTGTTGGACCAACAGTCGCTTTGTTAACTCTTTTCTTTTTAAAATATCTATCGAAACTCTTACTAGTTGTCTTGAAATTTCTGGCGAGCTTTCTCTCATACTCTAATTTTACCTTCCTTATCAATCTGTTAGTCATTCTTTGCTGTTTGTTTTATATTCTGTCCAATCTTCTGACCTGCCTCCCATCTTTGCACAATTATAGGCTTTTTCTTTAAGTTTGATAGTATCTTTAACTGTTTTCGTGAACCATGGATGGTGAGTCCCACCTTTGGAACTTTTCTTTCTCGTTGAAATGTATCTATTCTGTGTATTCTGAAATATCCCCTTAAATGTCTGCCACTGCATCTCTATTGACTTATCCCTTAACCTAATTTGCCAGTTCACTTTAGCTAGCTCTGCTTTCATGACCTTATAATTGCCCTTATTTAAATTTAAAATACTAGTCTGGGACCCACTCTCCTCTCCCTCAAACTGAATGTAAAATTCAATCATATTATAATCGCTACTACCTAGGGGCACCTTAACTATGAGGTCATTAATTAATCCTATCTCGTTGCACAATGCCAGGTCCAGTATAGCCTGCTCTCTGGTTGGCTCCAGAATGTATTGTTCCAAGAAATTATCCCCAAAACATTCTATGTATTCCTCATCTACGCTACCTCTGCCCATCTGAATTTTCCAATTTTTATGTAGATTAAAATCCCCCATAATTATCACAGTACCTTTCTGACAAGCTGCCATTATTTCTTCCTTGATATCCCATCCGACAGTGTGGTTAATGTTAGGTGGCCTGTACACCACTCCCACAAGTGACTTCTTGCCTTTATGATTTCTCATTTGTACTCAAACTGCTTCTGCATCCTGAACTCCAGAACTCAGGTCATCCCTCTCTATTACGCTAATACCATCATTAATTAACAGAGCTACCCCGCCACCTTTTCCTATCTTCCTGTCCTTCCAAAATGCCATGTCACCTCCAATATTCACATCCCAATCTATGTCGCCCTGCAGCCATGTCTCTGTAATGACTATCAGATCGTACTTATTTATTCTATTTGTGCTCCCAGTTCATCTGTTTTGTTTCAAATGCTCCATGCATTCAGATACAGAGCATTTAGTTTTGTCCTTTTATTATTTTTGTCACCTCTAGCCTTATCTGTCGATTTACTCTTAGATTTGTACATTCTGTCCCTTCCTGTCACAGTCTGTTTATCATTTCCCATATTTATACCTTTCTCTCTTGCCTTGTCTCTCCTCCTTGATTCACCATATCTTCCCAAATGTGATCCCTTGCCCCCACTATTCAGTTTAAAACCGTCTCTACTTCCCTCCTTATGTGGCTCGCTAGAACACCGGCACCAGCATGGTTCAGGTGTAGACAGTCCCAACGGTACAGCCACCTCTTTCCCCAGTACTGGTGCCAATGCCCCACGAACCAGAACCCACTACTACCACACCAGTCTTTCAGCCGCACATTACTTTCTCTAATCTTATTTGTCCTATGCCAATTTGCACATGGCTCAGGTAATAATCCAGAGATGATTAACTTTGAGGTTCTGCTTCTTAATTTGGTGCCTAGTTCCTCATACTGACTTTGCAGAACCTCTATCCTTGTCCTGCCTATGTCTTTGGTACCGACATGGACCACGACGACTGGATCCTCCCCCTCCCATTGTATGTTTCGCTCCAGCCCTGAGCAGATGTCCTGAATCCTGGCACCGGCAGGCAACACAGCCGTCTGGACTCTTGCTTTTGCTGCAGAGAACAGAGTCAATCCACCTTACTATACTGTCCCCTACTACCACTACATTCCTTTTTTCTCCCTCTTTGAGCCGCAAACACTTACTGCAGACGTGTTTGCCCTGGATCACACTGGCATCCAGGAACTCCCACATGCTGCAGCTGTGACACATCACCTGTCCTGTCATCCTTAACGTGTTTCAATTAACTACTTAAATATTTTATTCAATTATTCATTTTATTGCATATTTTATTAAACTTACCACTAGTTTGTTTACTATTTTAAACGTTAGGACTAAAATGGATCTTAATCACTTACCAGATGTGCATCAAGCAGGTCGGTTCTTCCAAACCAATCAACTACCTGGATGTCACAGCTTCCCAGATCCTCACCAAACAGCTCCTTCCACTGCACCGAAGAAAGAACCAAATCCTGTATCCTCACCCCAGCGGCTCTCTGTTTCCCTGCTCTCATTCTCCATTGTGACGTCACTATTCGATTTTTTTTTCCCCCTGCTCTGCTCCTCTCTCTCTCGCTCTGTCTCCGAGTCTGTGCTTTTGGCGCATTTTTTCATTTGTTGTTCCGTTGTGCTCCTCTGTTTCTGGTCCAAAATCTGACTCTGGTGGGATTTGAACACACAACATTTAAATATCGTCTTAATCATTATTTAAAAGCCCAACACGCTATCCATTGCGCCACAGAGCCTCACACATTTTTATCAACATCACTAAGGCCTTTGATCTTGTCAGCAGAGACGGCCTCTTCAAACTGCAATGGAACACAGGCTGCCCTCCTGACCTCTTGGGCATCATCTCTTCTTTCCACGAGAACATGCACAGTTCCATCAGTTACAATGGAGCAACATCAGACGCTTTCAAGATCAGCAGTGGGGTAAAGCAGGGCTGCGTGCTGGCGCCAACTCTCTTAGGAACAGAGGAACATAGGAGTAAGCTATTCAGCCCGTCGAGCCTGCTCTGTCATTCAATTCGATCATGGTTGATCACCTACCTCAAAGCCCCTTTCCCATGCTATCCCCATATCCCTTGATGTCATGAGTATCAAGATTTCTATCAATTTCTGTCTTGAACATGCTCAATGATTGAGCTGCCACAGCCCTCTGGGGCACAGTATTCCAATGATTCACCACCGTCTGAGTGAAGAAATTCCACCCATCTCAGTTTTAAATGGCCTACTCCTTATTCTGAGACGATGTCCTTTGGTTTTAGACTCACCAACCAGGGCAAACATCCTGTCTACATCCACACTGTCACGCCCTGTAAGAATGTTGTCAGTTTCAATCAGATCACCTCTCATTCTTCGAAACTTTAAGGAATACAGGCCCAGTTTCCTCATCAGACAATCCCACCATCCCAGGGATTAGTCTGGTGACATAAAAACAAGAAATGCTGGAACCACTCAGCAGGTCTGGCAGCATCTGTGAAAAGAGAAGCAGAGTTAACGTTTCAGGTCAGTGACCCATCTTTGGAACTGACATATGTTAGAAACGTCACAGGTGATAAGCAAGTGGGGTGGGGGTGGGGCAAGAGATAACAAAGGAGAAGGTGTAGATTGGACAAGGCCACATAGCTGACCAAAAGGTCATGCAGCAAAGGCAAACAATATGTTAATGGTGTGTTGAAAGACAAAGCATTAGTACAGATTAGGTGTTAATGGACTGAATATTGAACAGCAGGAAGTACAAACCTGAAAAAAACAGTAGGTAAGCAAACTGAACAAACTGAGATGAAATGAAATAAATGCAAAAAAAATATTAGTCTGTTGACCCTCTGTTTCACCCCCTCTATGGCAAGTGTATCCTTCATCAGATGAGGAGACTAAACTGTACACAATACTCCAGTGCGGATTCACCAAGGCTCTAGACAATTGCAGCAAGACACCTTTACTCCTGTACTCATGACCCCTCGTGTGGGTACAACATACCATTTGCCTTCCTAATTGATTGCTGCACCTGCACAAGAGCTTTTAGTGTCTCAGGAACAAGGACACCCAGGTCCCTTTGGACATCGACACTTCCCAACCTCTTACCATTTAAGAAATACTCTGTCTTTCTGTTTATTCTACCAAAGTGAATAACTTCACACTAATTCACATTATATTCCATGTTCTTGCCCATTCACTTAGTCTCTCCAGGTCCCCTGGAAGCCTCTCTGCATCCTCCTCACAACTCACACTTCACCGAGCTTTGTGTCATCTGCAAACTTGGAAATATTACATTTAATCCCCACATCCAAATCATTTATATAGGTTGTTAACAGCTGTGGCTGCAACACTGATCCTTGCAGTACCCCAATAGTAACAGCCTGCCATCCTGAGGAGGACCCGTAATTCCTGCTCTCTGTTTTCGGTCTGTTAACCAATTCTCAATCCATATCAGTATATTATCCCCAAGCCTATGTGCTCTAATTTTGTTTACTCACCTCCTGTGTGGGACCTTACCAAAGGAAAATACAAATACCACACATCCACTGGTTCTCCTTTATCTGTTCTATAGGTAACATCCTCAAAAATCTCAACAGGTTTTTCAAACCTGTTTTCCTTTTCATAAATCTATGTTGACTCTGCCCAATCATGTCATCATTTTCGAACTGTCCAGTTATCACATCCTTTATAATTGACATATACTTCTCCATGCTGCTATTGTACACTTTCAATTACTCAGATATAGGTGTTCACCTGCACATCAGAGCTGACGACAAGCTGTTCAACTTGGCAAGACTGTGCGCCAAGACCAAAGTGGGTAAATTCCTAGTCTGTGAGTTGCTATTTGCTGATGATGCTGTGCTGACATCCCATAATGAAGTTCAGTCACAGCAGCTTGTAGATCGGTTCTCCCTGGCCTGCAAAGAGTTTGGACTGACAATCAGCATCAGGAAGATGAAAGTTACGGGCCAGGACGTAGAGACTCCACTTTCCATCAACATCGACAACCTCACTTTGGAGGTTGTCAACAGCTTCACATACCTTCAATCAACAATCACCAGCAATCTGGCCCTTGATGCTGAAATCAGCACCAGGATTGCCAATGCTGCAGCTGTCATGTCAAAGTTGAGAAGACAAGTGTGAACCGACAGCAAACTGACCGAAAATACAAAGCTCCACGTGTCCCAGGCTTGTGTTCTCAGCACCCTCCTTTATAGTAGAGAAGCAGCAACAACTTATACAAGCCAAAAAAAGCGGCTGAACAGTTTCCACCTCCACTGCCTCAGATGGATACTGGGCATCTCCTGGCAGGACAGAGTGCCGAATGCGGAAGTACACCAGCGTGCAGGGATCCGCAGCATGTTTGCCCTCTTGAGTCAGCGGTGACTCTGTTGACTGGGCCAAATGGATGACGGTCACATTGCCAAATACATGCTCCATGGTGAGCTTGCTATCAGCATGAGATCAACAGCTCAGGGGAAAAAATCAAGTCATTTGGAGATGTTTGAGTTAATTCAGGAGAGTGGGCATGGATTTATCAATGTTAGTTCATGCTTGACGAATCTAACTGCATTTGTTGATAAACTATCTGAGAATACCGATGAAGGGAATGCAGTGGATGTTGTTTATATGGATATTACGAAAGCATTTTATGAAGTACCACATAAAAGGGTGGTTAACAAAATTGGGGTTCATGGATTAGGAGGGTCAGTGTCCATTTGGATAGTAAATTGTTTTAAAGACTGAAAACAGCGAGTCATATTAAATGGTTCTTGGTCAGACCGGAGGATAGTCGACAGTGGTGTTCCCCAAGGGTCAGTGCGAGAACCACTGCTTTTTTTGCTGAAGGTAAGTGACTTGGATCTTGGAATACAGAGTAGAATCTCAAAATATGCCGATGACACCAAACTTGGAGGAGTGGCAAACAGTGAGGATGATATGAACTGCCTGCAACAGGACAGTGATAGGCTAGCAGAATGGGCAGACAGGTGGCAGATGGAATTTAATAGTGACAAGTGTGAGGTGATGTATTTTGGCATAAGGAATAGGGAGAGGCAATATATACTTAATGGCACAGTTCTAAAGAGTGTGCTGGAATAGAGGGACTTGGGGTTCATGTGCACCGATCTTTGAAGGTGGCAAGACATATTGCGAGAGTGGTTAGCAAAGCATATGGGATCTTGGGCTTTATAAATAGAGGCATTGAGTACAAAAGCAGGGTTGTTATGCTGAACCATTATAAAACTCTGGTTAGGCCCCAATTGGAGTGTTGCTTCCAGTTCTGCTCAGCAGACATTAGAAAGAATGTGAGAGTCCTTGAGAGGATGCAGAGGCGATTTACCAGAATGGATCCAGGGATGGGAGATTTTAGTTACAAGGTTAGGTTGGAAAAGCTAGGATTATTCTGCCTATATCAAAGGAGATTGAGTGGAGAATTGATAGAGGTGTATAACACCTCTAGAGAACAGGCCATCCTGGACTGGGTATTGTGTAATGAGAAAGGATTAGTTAACAATCTTGTTGTGTGGGGTCCCTTGGGGAAGTGCGCCCATAATATGATAAAATTCTTCATTAAGATGGAGAGTGAGAGAGTTGATTCCGAGACTCGGGTCCTGAATCTAAACAAAGGAAACTATGAAGGTATGAGGCGGGAGTTGGCGATGATAGATTGGGGAACGTTACTTAAAGGGTTGACAGTGGATAGGCAATGGCTAGCATTTAAAGAGCGCATGGATGAATTACAACAATTGTTCATTCCTGTCTGTGCAAAAGTAAAACAGGGAGGGTGGCTCAACTGTGGCTGACAAAAGAAATTAAGGAAAGTATTAGATCCAAGGAGGAGAAATATAAAATGGTCAGAACAAGCAGCAAACCTGAAGATTGTGAGCAGTTTGGAATTTAGCAGAGGAGGACAAAAGGATTGATTAAGAAGGGGGAAATAGAGTATGAGAGTAAGCTCGCAGAGAACATAAAAACTGACTGTAAAAGCTTCTATAGATATGTGTACAGAAAAAGTTTAGTGAAGACAAATGTGGGTCCCTTCCAGTCAGAAACGGGGGAATTTATAATGGGGAACAAAGAAATGGCAGACCAATTAAATACATACTTTGGTTCTGTCTTCACAAAGGACGATACAAATTACCTCCCAGAAATGTTGGGGAACATTGGGTCTAATGAGAAGGAGGAACTGTATGAAATCTGTATTAGTAGGGAATGTTTGGGAAATTGATGGGATTGAAGGCCGATAAATCCCCAGGGCCTGATAATCTACATCCCAGAGTACTTAAGGAAGTGGCCCTTGAAATAGCAGATGCATTTCTGGTCTTTTTTCAAAATTCTATCGACTCTGGAACAGTTCCAATGGATTGGACGGTAGTTAATGTAACTCCACTATTTAAAAAAAGAGGCAGAAAGAAAACAGCGAATTATATACCGGTTAGCCTGACATCAGTCGTGGGGAAAATGCTGGAGTCCATTATAAAAGATGTAATAGCAGAGTGCAATAATAACTCGTCTCCACTCCTAGTATTTCTAAATCCCACACATTCACTATAATGTGAACAATTATTTCCTGTTGTGTCTCTCTCAGATTTGTAAACTTCACTGTATTGGAGTGAGGTGACATCTAGTGGCGGGAAGCAAGAACTGCAATCAAGCAGCAGAAACTCCACAGTCTGTCAGGGTTAAAGAAACATTGCAATGTGAGGATACAGCGAAGTGGTTTGATTGGGTAGATGGAGACATGATTCCACTTGTGGTGGTGTCTGAAGCAAAGGCCAGAAATACAAAATTGTCATTAATAAAAGAAATGAGGAATTCATGAAAAATGTAGCAACGAAGTGAATGGTTAGAATGTGGATAGAATAGAAAGTGAGATTGGATGGACAGAAGCAGTCTGAAAGGATGGCTGAAACAAAAGGTGAGTGCCCTGAAACGTTAACTGTGTTTCTCACAGCACAGATGCTGCCAGAGCTGCTGAACATTTCCAGCACTTTCTGTTTTTATTTCAGCATTTGCAGGATATTGCTTTGATCTGAAAAAAAATGGATGAATGGCTGGGGGGTTCCAGTGAAATTCCACAGCAGCTAATAAAGCCTGACCTGTCAATGGCTCTTTGGTCTAGGGGTATGATTCTCGCTTTGGGAGTATGGTTAATTAACATGTGAGAGATCCTGGGTTCAAGTGCCGGACGAGCCCTGGTCTGCTGGCATTTTTAGATTAAGGTTATCTATGGTTTCAACCTTGCAGAAGGTGGAATTGACTTCCATACGGAGCTGGCTTGAGGACCAGACAACTGGATTCAAAGAGCTTGTCCACAAAATTGCAATTAACTAAATGTACAGATAGCCAAGTGGGAATATAAAGTTGTTGCTGTAATTGTGACCTGACTCCAAAAACAACAGGACTGGGTTCTGGACTGGAATGGAATGGAATTCTTCAGTGTTTCTGTTGTTTGGCTTGCATTGACTCATCGATTTTCTTGTTTTTCACTTTGTCGATGCCTTTGAATAATTGTGGATCCTTCTTCAGAGTGTCTTCTTTCACCAGGTAGTTCTGACCTCTGATGATGTTGATTGTAATCAGCTTCAATTCGCTGATAGTTTTGGAAGTGAGCAGATTTCCTTTGCTTGAGTCTACAACATGGAACTCAGTCTGACATGTGGACCCATGGGAGGATTTGAATGCCACCCCTGCGTTGGAGTTGCATCCATCCAATAAGAGACCGAGTAGAAGTGACAGTTCTGTCAGTCGAATATGAGACTTTTAATGGCAGGGTTGTGAGTTTGAGTGCCATTCTGTTTTTCCCTTTTGTAAGGCTTCATGAGCAGAGAGTACAGGGAGTGTTTGAAATGAGCAAATCTCGCTTTGATTCAGGACTCTTACCTCTCTGCAGCATCTCGCTATGAAAGATTGAATTTGATCTCATTTCATTCTCAGCTCAGGGTCTGTGCGGCTCATTGGCACTTCTGGCTGTCTCCCGCTTCACAATCCATCAGTACTGAGAAAGCAATGGGGAATATTACTCACATGTTGTGTTCTTTAATTTTTTGGAAAACTTGAATGTATGTATTTTCTTCCAAAACAAGGACACCAAGTCGTTGTTAATGTAGGGCTGAAATAGCTCAGTTGGGAGAGCGTTAGACTGAAGATCTAAAGGTCCCTGATTCAATCCCGGGTTTCAGCAATTTCGCTTCCTTTTGCGTCCCTTGCCTTGGTTCTGATTTTCCAGTTGCACAATTTACTTTGAGATTATTTCCCAAGCGCCAGTGGATTGAATTTGAGAAACAACACAGAGTCATTTACAACATCGAAGGTGGTCATTTGGCCGATCATGTCCATGCTGGCTCTCCCCGGAGCAATCTAGTCAGTTCCACTCACCAGCTCGATCCCTTTCCTCCTGCAAGTTTCTTTCCTTCAAGTATCCATCCAATTTCCTTTTCAAATCATTGATTGTCTCTGCTTCCACCACACTCGTGGGCCAAGACATTACCACCCACAACATAAAATATTCCACCTCATCAAGGATGGGAAATACTTACATCTTCTATATTTGCTTATTCTCTATTTCTGTGAGAATGGACTGGCAGTCAACATGAAAGGAAACCCAAAAATCTTCGAGCAGCATGTAAATGATAAGTGGGTAGTAAGAGGTTGAGTCGGGCCTATTAGGGACAAAAAGGATTATATAAGCTTAGAGGTGCAGGGCAATGTTAATCTACTTAATGAGTACTTTGCATCAGTGATCACTAAGGAAGTGGAATTTGACAAAATATCAGTTGAAGTGAAGAAAGTAGAGGCAATGGAGAGAGTACAAATTCGGAGAGGGAGGTACTAAAAAGGCTGGCTGTGCTTAGGGAAGATAAATCACCTGGTCCGGATGGCTCACATCCCAGGTTGCGAAAGGAAATGCGGATGCAGATAACGGAAGGGCTTGCTATAATCTTCCAATCTTCCCTGGATACGGGGGAGGTGCCAGAGGATTAAACAGTGGCAAAGGCGACACCCTTATTCAAGAAAGGGTGTAAGGACAGTCCGGGTAACTACAGGCTAGTTAGATTAACAGCAGCGGTGGGTAAGGTTTTAGAAAGAGTAATCAGGGTAAAAAATCAACAGTCACTTTGAGAGGTTCGAGTTAATTAAGGAGAGTGAGCATGGATTTATAAATAGGAGTTCATGCTTGACTAATCTAGCTGCATTTTTTGATGAACTAACAGAGCAGCTTGATGAAGGGAATGCAGTGGATGTTGTTTATATGGATTTTAAGGAAGCGTTTGACAAGGTACCACATAAAAGGGCGGTTAACAAAATTGAGGTTCGTGGTATAGGAGGGTCAGTGTCCAATTGGATAGAAAATTGGTTTAAGGACAGAAAACAGCGAGTCTTATTAAATGGTTCTTTGTCAGACTGGAGGATAGTCGACAGTGGTGTTCCCCAAGGGTCAGTGATAGAACCACTGCTTTTTTTGCTCAAGGTAATTGACTTGGATCTTGGAATACAGAGTAGAATCTCAAAATATGCCGATGACACCAAACCTGGAGAAGCGGCAAACAGTGAAGATGATATGAACTGCCTGCAACAGGACAGTGATAGGCTAGCAGAATGGGCAGACAGGTGGCAGATGGAATTTAATAGTGACAAGTGTGAGGTGATGTATTTTGGCATAAGGAATAGGGAGAGGCAATATATACTTAATGGCACAGTTCGAAAGAGTGTTCTGGAATAGAGGGACTTGAGGTTCATGTGCATCAATCTTTGAAGGAGGCAAGTCATATTGCGAGAGTGGTTCGCAAAGCATATGGGATCTTGGGCTTTATAAATAGAGGCATTGAGTACAAAAGCAGGGAAGTTATGCTGAACCATTATAAAACTCTGGTTAGGCCCCAATTGGAGTGTGGCTTCCAGTTCTGCTCAGCAGACTTTAGAAAGAATGTGAGGGTCCTTGAGAGGACGCAGAGGCGATTTACCAGAATGGATCCAGGGATGGGGGATTTTAGTTACAAGGTTAGGTTGGAAAAGCTAGGATTATTCTGCATTTCTCAAAGGAGATTGAGTGGAGAATTGATAGAGGTGTATAACACCTCCAGAGAACAGGCAATCCTGGACTGGGTATTGTGCAATGAGAAAGGATTAGTTAACAATCTTGTTGTGTGGGGTCCCTTGGGGAAGTGCGCCCATAATATGATAAAATTCTTCATTAAGATGGAGAGTGAGAGAGTTGATTCCGAGACTCGGGTCCTGAATCAAAACAAAGAAAACTATGAAGGTATGAGGCGGGAGTTGGCTATGATAGATTGGGGAACGTTACTTAAAGGGTTGACAGTGGATAGGCAATGGCTAGCATTTAAAGAGCGCATGGATGAATTACAACAATTGTTCATTCCTGTCTGCGCAAAAGTAAAACAGGAAGGGTGGCTCAACTGTAGCTTACAAAAGAAATTAAGGAAAGTATTAGATCCAAGGAGGAGAAATATAAAATGGCCAGAACAAGCAGCAAACCTGAAGATTGTGAGCAGTTTGGAATTTAGCAGAGGAGGACAAAGGGATTGATTAACAAGTGGAAATAAGCTTGCAGAGAACATCAAAATTGACTGTAAAAACTTCTATAGATATGTGAAGAGAAAAAGAGTAGTGAAGACAAATGTGGGTCCCTTCCAGTCAGAAACGGGGGAATTTATAATGGGGAACCAAGAAGTGACAGACCAATTAAATACATACTTTGGATCTGTCTTCACAAAGGAGGATACAAATTATCTCCCAGAAATGTTGGGGAACATCGGGTCTAGTGAGAAGGAGGAACTGTATGAAATCAGTATTAGTTGGGAATGTTTGGGAAATTGATGGGATTGAAGGCCGATAAATCCCCAGGGCCTGATAATCTACATCCCAGAGTACTTAAGGAAGTGGCCCTTGAAATAGCAGATGCATTTCTGGTCTTTTTTCAAAATACTATCGACTCTGGAACAGTTCCAATGGATTGGACGGTAGTTAATGTAACTCCACTATTTAAAAAAAGAGGCAGAAAGAAAACAGCGAATTATATACTGGTTAGCCTGACATCAGTCGTGGGGAAAATGCTGGAGTCCATTATAAAAGATGTAATAGCAGAGTGCAATAATAACTCGTCTCCACTCCTAGTATTTATAAATCCCACACATTCACTATGATGTGAACAATTATTTCCTGTTGTGTCTCTCTCAGATTTGGAAACTTCACTGTATTGGAGTGAGGTGACATCTAGTGGTGGGAAGGAAGAACTGCAATCAAGCAGCAGAAACTCCACAGTCTGTCAGGGTGAAAGAAACATTGCAATGTGAGGAGACAGCGAAGTGGTTTGATTGGGTAGATGGAGACATGATTCCACTTGTGGTGGTGTCTGAAGCAAAGGCCAGAAATACAAAATTGTCATTAATAAAAGAAATGAGGAATTCAGGAAAAATGTAGTAACGTAGTGAATGGTTAGAATGTGGATAGAATAGAAAGTGAGATTGGATGGACAGAAGCAGTCTGAAAGGATGGCTGAAACAAAAGGTGAGTGCCCAGAAACGTTAACTGTGTTTCTCACAGCACAGATGCTGCCAGAGCTGCTGAACATTTCCAGCACTTTCTGTTTTTATTTCAGCATTTGCAGGATGTTGCTTTGATCTGAAAAAAAATGGATGATTGGCAGGGGGGTTCCAGTGAAATTCCACAGCAGCTAATAAAGCCTGACCTGCCAGTGGCTCGTTGGTCTAGGGGTATGATTCTCGTTTAGGAAGTATGGTTAATTAACATGCGAGAGATACTGGGTTCAAATCCGCGACGAGCCCTGGTCTGCTGGCATTTTTAGATTAAGGTTATCTATTGGTTTCAGCCTTGCAGAAGGTGGAATTGACTTCCATGCGGAGCTGGCTTGAGGACCAGACAACTGGATTCAAAGAGCTTGTCGACAAAATAGCAATTAACTAAATGGACAGAGAGCCAAGTGGGAATATAAAGTTGTTGCTGTAATTGTGACCTGACTCCAAAAACATCTGGACTGGAATGGAATGGAATTCTTCAGTGTTTCTGTTTTTTGGCTTGCATTGACTCATCGATTTTCTTGTTTTTCACTTTGTCGATGCCTTTGAATAATTGTGGATCCTTCTTCAGGGTGTCTTCTTTCACCAGGTAGTTCTGACCTCCGATGATGTTGATTGTAATCAGCTTCAATTCGCTGATAGTTTTGGAAGTGAGCAGATTTCCTTTGCTTGAGTCCACAACATGGAACTCAGTCTGACATGTGGACCCATGGGAGGATTTGAATGCCATCCCTGCGTTGGAGTTGCATCCATCCAATAAGAGACCGAGTAGAAGTGACAGTTCTGTCAGTCGAATATGAGACTTTTAATGGCAGGGTTGTGAGTTTGAGTGCCATTCTGTTTTTCCCTTTTTTAAGGCTTCATGAGCAGAGAGTACAGGGAGTGTTTGAAATGAGCAAGTCTCGCTTTGATTCAGGACTCTTACCTCTCAGCAGCATCTCACTATGAAAGATTGAATTTGATCTCATTTCATTCTCAGCTCGGGGTCTGTGCGGCTCAGTGGCACTTCTGGCTGTCTCCCGCTTCACAATCCATCAGTACTGAGAAAGCAATGGGGAATATTACTCACATGTTGTGTTCTTTAAGTTTTTGGAAAACTTGAATGTATGTATTTTCTTCCAAAACAAGGACACCAAGCCACTGTTAATGGAGAGCTGAAATAGCTCAGTTGGGAGAGCGTTAGACTGAAGATCTAAAGGTCCCTGGTTCAATCCCGGGTTTCAGCAATTTTGCTTCCTTATGCGTCCCTTGCCTTGGTTCTGATTTTCCAGTTGCACAATTTACATTGAAATTATTTACCAAGCACCAGTGGATTGAATTTGAGAAACAACACAGAGTCATTTACAACATCGAAGGTGGTCATTTGGCCTATCACGTCCATGCTGGCTCTCCCCGGAACAATCTAGTCAGTTCCACTCACCAGCTCGATCCCTTTCCTCCTGCAAGTTTCTTTCCTTCAAGTATCCATCCAATTTCCTTTTCAAATCATTGATTGTCTCTGCTTCCACCACACTCGTGGGCCAAGTCATTACCACCCACAACATAAAATATTCCACCTCATCAAGGATGGGAAATACTTACATCTTCTATATTTGCTTATTCTCTATTTCTATGAGAATAGACTGGCAGTCAACATGAAAGGAAACCCAAAAATCTTCGAGCAGCATGTAAATGATAAGTGGGTAGTAAGAGGTTGAGTCGGGCCTATTAGGGACAAAAAGGATAATATAAGCTTAGAGGTGCAGGGCAATGTTAATCTACTTAATGAGTACTTTGCATCAGTGATCACAAAGGAAGTGGAATTTGACAAAATATCAGTTGAAGTGAAGAAAGTAGAGGCAATGGAGAGAGTACAAATTCGGAGAGGGAGGTACTAAAAAGGCTGGCTGTGCTTAGGGAAGATAAATCACCTGGTCCGGATGGCTCACATCCCAGGTTGCGAAAGGAAATGCGGATGCAGATAACGGAAGGGCTTGCTATAATCTTCCAATCTTCCCTGGATACGGGGGAGGTGCCAGAGGATTAAACAGTGGCAAATGCGACACCCTTATTCAAGAAAGGGTGTAAGGACAGTCCGGGTAACTACAGGCTAGTTAGATTAACAGCGGTGGGTAAGGTTTTAGAAAGAGTAATCAGGGTAAAAAATCAACAGTCACTTGGAGAGGTTCGAGTTAATTAAGGAGAGTGAGCATGGATTTATAAATAGGAGTTCATGCTTGACTAATCTAGCTGCATTTTTTGATGAACTAACAGAGCAGCTTGATGAAGGGAATGCAGTGGATGTTGTTTATATGGATTTTAAGGAAGCGTTTGACAAGGTACCACATAAAAGGGCGGTTAACAAAATTGAGGTTCGTGGTATAGGAGGGTCAGTGTCCAATTGGATAGAAAATTGGTTTAAGGACAGAAAACAGCGAGTCTTATTAAATGGTTCTTTGTCAGACTGGAGGATAGTCGACAGTGGTGTTCCCCAAGGGTCAGTGCTAGAACCACTGCTTTTTTTGCTCAAGATAAATGACTTTGATCTTGGAATACAGAGTAGAATCTCAAAATATCCCGATGACAACAAACTTGGAGGAGTGGCAAACAGTGAGGATGATATGAACTGCCTGCAACAGGACAATGATAGGCTAGCAGAATGGGCAGACAGGTGGCAGATGGAATTTAATAGTGATAAGTGTGAGGTGATGTATTTTGGCAGAAGGAATAGGGAGAGGCAATATATACTTAATGGCACAGTTCTAAAGAGTGTGCTGGAATAGAGGGTCTTGGGGTTCATGTGCATCAATCTTTGAAGGTGGCAAGACATATTGCGAGAGTGGTTAGCAAAGTATATGGGATCTTGGGCTTTATAAATAGAGGCATTGAGTACAAAGCCGGGAAGTTATGCTGAACCATTATAAAGCTCTGATTAGGCCCCAATTGGAGTGTTGCTTCCAGTTTTGCTTACCACACTTAAGAAAGAATGTGAGGGTCCTTGAGAGGATGCAGAGGAAATTTACCAGAATGGATCCAGGGATGGAGGATTTTAGTTACAAGGTTAGGTTGGAAAAGCTAGGGTTGTTCTGCCTGTATCAAACGAGAGTGAGGGAAGAATTGATAGATGTGTTTTAGGCTATGACAGTTTTAAATAAGTTGGCAAGGAAACATTGTTCCCGTTAACTATTGGTACAAGGACGAGGGGACACAGACTGAAGGTTTTGGACAGGAGGTACAGGGGGAATGTGCGGAATAACTTTTTTACACTGATTCGTGATGATCTGTAACTCGCTGCCCACGAGGGCGGTGGAAATGGAGATAATCGAGGATTACAAAAGGAATTTGAATGGGCACTTGAAGGAAATAATTTTACAGGGCTATGGGGATCGAGCAGACACGTAATAACTCGTCTCCACTCCTAGTATTTCTAAATCCCACACACTCACCAGAATGTGAACAATTCTTTCCTGTTTTGTCTCTCTCAGATTTGTAAACTTCACTGTATTGGAGTGAAGTGACATCTACTGGCAAGAAACAAGAACTGCCGTGATGAGATCAGCCATGATTGTATTGAATGGCAGAGCAGACTCGAGGGGCTGAATTGCCGACTCCTGCTTCCAGTTCTTATGTTCATAGAATCACACAGCACAGAAGGAGGCCATTCGGCCCCATTGTGCCTCTGCTGACTCTCTAACAAAAAGATGCAATTAGTCCAACCCCCTGCCTATTTCCCCATAATCCTGGAGAATTTCACTTTGAAATATTTGTCCAATTCCTTTATGAAAGTTATAATTGAATCTGTTTCCACCACCCTGTCAGACAATTCATTCCAAATCCGAATCAGTTACTGGGTTAAAAGATCTCTCCTCACCTCCCCTTGACATTTTTGGCCAATTATTTTAAATCTGTGTCCTCTGGTTACTGACCCCCAGGACATTGGAAACAGTTTCTCCCTCTCTACCGTATGAAAATCCTTCATGATTCTGAACACCTCTATTAAATCTTGCCTTAACCTTCTCTACTCTGAAGAGAACAATCCCAGCTTCACCAGCCTGTCCAGAGAACTGACACCTCTCATCTCTGGGATCATTCTGGTAAATCTCCTCTGAACTGTCTCAGAAGCTTTGATGTCCTTTCTAAAGCCTGGTGCCCAGAACTGGACACATTACTCGAGCTGAGATCGAGCCAGCGACGCCCACATCCCACGAACGAATAAAAAAACGCTCCCTAACCAGTCCCCAATTCTTAAGCATTTATAGACGCTCCCTGCCCAGTCCCCAAATCTTATTCATTTCGAAACGCTCCCTGCCCAGTCTCCAATTCTTATCGATTTACAGACGCTTCCTGACCAGTACCCAATTCTTATCGATTTACAGATGCTTCCTGACCAGTACCCAAATCTTATTCATTTAGAGACGCTCCCTGCCCAGTCCCCAATTCTTATCCATTTACAGACGCTCCCTGACCAGTACCCAAATTTTATTCATTTAGAGACGCTCCCTGCCCAGTCCCTAATTCTTATCCATCTACAGACACTCCATGACCAGTACCCAAATCTTATTTATTTAGAGACACTCCCTGACCAGTACCCAAATGTTATTCATTTAGAGACGCTCCCTGCCCAGTCCCCAATTCTTATCCATTTACAGACGCTCCCTGACCAGTATCCAAATGTTATTCATTTGGAGATGCTCCCTGCCCAGTTCCCAATTCTTATCCATTTACAGACGCTCCCTGCCCAGACCCCAATTCTTATCCATTTATAGACGCTCCCTGACCATTACCCAAATTTTATTCATTTAGAGACGCTCCCTGCCCAGTCCCCAATTCTTATCCATTTACAGACGCTCCCTGACCAGTACCCAAATTTTATTCATTTAGAGACGCTCCCTGCCCAGTCTCCAATTCTTATCCATCTCCAGACGCTCCCTGCCCAGACCCCAATTCTTATCCATTTATGGACGCGGTTTCGGGAACCCTCACCGGGAAAGGCTTCACCGTCGCCATCCGCAGGGATACAGATGGGATTGTTCCATGTTATTGTGGCCCGGAGGCCCTGCTCCAGCTGTGTGAGCCCGCAAAGGGCGCGGTCTTCTCGCACTTTGTGAATATCCCGCTCCAACTCCGAACCCGCAGCTCCAGCTCCTGACAGAGCTGTCTCTACTGCGCCTGCGCGCCCCGCTCCTGTAACAGATTGGGCGGATTCTAGGCCGCTGAGCATTCTGGGTACCACACCTGTCATTAATGCTATTCTTTCAGCTGAAAGGTTTTATTACGTACATTTCATGTCCTGGTATCGTCGTGAGTGTTTTCTTTTGTACCTGTCAATGCCTGGGAGGATAGAGTCAGCTTCACTTTGTAGCCATGAGTTTCTGGTGTGAGAAAGTGGTGTTTAACTCAGTATATTTCATTTTTTGGTCTGTGACTGTGGGTATTATTCAGTACCTGTTTGTTTCTGCTATTGCTCTGTGAGTTTCACCACATATCTTTCAACAACTTGCATGTGAGCATCAGCTTTTGTCTATATCTATCAGTTTCTGAGAAGTGAGAAAGCGTTTGATTCTATCCCTATCAGTTTCTGTTACATGCATGTGTCTTTAATCTGCACCTCCTCTGAGAGTGTCTTCTTCTCTGTACTTGTCGGTGAGTATGTGTTTTGCTTTGTATCTCTCAGTCTTTGAAGTGTGAGCCTGGGTTTGTCCCTAATTTCCTTTTTACCTTGCAGTTGGGATATGAAAGAAAGATTTTTACACGTTACCTGCCAACTGCTGCTAAGTGACTGTGGGTTTCACACTGTAACTGTCAATTTCTTGTCTGGTAATGCGAAGTTTACAGTGCACCTGTCAGTTTCTAGTCCAGGACTGAGTTGGTTTTACTCTGTCCCTAGCATTCGCTGGTATGTTAGTGTGGGGTTTACATTGTACCTGTCAGTTTCTTGTATGTGAGTGTTGATTTCACTCTGAAAAGAATCATAGATCATAGAATAGTTACAGAACAAAAGGAAGCCATTCAGTTCATTGTGCTTGTGCTGCTTCTCTGCACGAGCAACTCAGCTCATGCCACAGACTCATGTATTCCATGAAAACATGCACTTTTTTCACTTCAGATAATTATCTTTTACCATTTTGAAAGTAATGGTTGAATCAGCCTCCATCACACTCTCAAACAGTGCATATCAGATCTTAACCACTCGCTGTGCAAAATAAGTTTTTCCTCATGTTGCCTTTGGTTCTTTTGCCAGTCACCTTAAATCGGTGTCCTCTGGTTACAGAGCCTTGAATAATATTCCCCATTGCTTTCTCAGCACTGATGGATTGTGAAGCAGGAGACAGCCAGAAGTCCCACTGAGCCGCACTGATCCCGAGCTGGGAATGAAATGAGATGAAGTTCAATCGTTCACAGCGAGATGCTGCAGAGAGATAAGAGTCCCGAATCAAAGTGAGACTTTCTCATAGTTTTGCTGAATTTCATTTCAAACACTCCTTGTACTCTCTGCTCAAGAAGCCTTAAAAAAGGGAAAACCAAAATGGCACTCAAACTCACCACCCTGAAATTAAAAGTTTAATGTTCGACTGACTGAACTGTCACTTCTACTCGGTCTATTATTGGATGGATGCAACTGTATTCTTCAACGCAGGGGTGGCATTCAAATCCTCCCATGGGTCCACATGTCAGACTGAGTTCCATGTTGTAGACTCAAGCAAAGGAAATCTGCTCAGTTCCAAAACTATCAGTGAGGTGAAGCTCATTCCGATCATCATCATCAGAGGTCAGAACTACCTGGTGAAAGAAAACACCCTGAATAAGGATCCACAATTATTCAAATGCATCAACAAAGTGAAAAACAAGAAAATCAATGAGCCAATGCAAGTCAAACAACAGAAATGGGAATGGTTTCCTTTCCATACCAGAACCCAGTTCTGTTGTTTTTTGGAGCCAGGCTTCAGTTAAAGTTACAACTTTATATTCCTACTTGGCTCTCTGCACATTTCATTCATTCCAATTTTGTCGACAAGCTCTTTGAATCCAGCCCTCTGGTCCTCAAGCAGGCTCCATATGGAAATCAATTCCGCCTTCTGGAAGGCGGAAACCAATCGACGACCTTAAACTAAAAACACCAACAAAGAAGGGCTTGTCCAAGATTTGAACCCAGGATCTCTCACACATTAATTAATCACTTACCCTAAGCAAGAATCATACCCCGAGATCAACATGCCACTGATATCAGAACTTCCTTTTAGCTCCTGTGGAATTTCACTGGCAGCCAAAGCCAATCATCCATTTTTTTTCAGATCAAAGCAACATCCTGCAAATTCTGAAACAAAAACAGAAAGTGCTGGAAATGTTCAGAAACTCTGGCAGCATCTGTGGAGAGAGAAACAGAGTTAACCTTTCAGGGCGTTTCCCTTTTGTTTGAGCCATCCTTTCACACTGCTTCTGTCCACCCAATCTCACTTTCTATTCTATCCAGATTCCACCCACTCACCACCTGAATACATTTGTCATGAATTCCTCATATCTTTTAATAATGACAATTTTATATTTCTGGCCTTTGCTTTGGACTCCACCACAAGTGGTATCATGTCTCCATCAACCCAATCAAACGCATTCACTATTTCCTCACATTGCAATGTTTCTTTCACCCTGACAGACTATGGAGTATCTGCTGCTTGGTTGCAGTTCTTGCTTCCTGCCAGTAGATGTCACCTCACTCCAGTACAGTGAAGTTTACAAATCTGAGAGCCACACAAGAAGAAAAATTGTTCACATTATAGTGAACAAGTCCCTCTATTCCTGCACACTCTTTAGAACTGTGCCATTAAGTATATATTGCCTCTCCCTATTTCTTCTGCCAAAATGCATCACCTCACACTAGTCACTATTAAATTCCATCTGCCACCTGTCTGCCCATTCTGCTCGCCTATCATTGTCTTGTTGCAGGCGGTTCATTTCATCCTCACTGTTTTCCACTTCTCCAAGTTTGGTTTTATCGGCATATTTTGAGATTCTGCTCTATATTCCAAGATCCAAGTCATTTATCTGTAGCAAAAAAAAGCAGTGGTTCCAACAGTGACCCTTGGGGTCGAGCACTGTTTTCTGTACAATTTTGGTTTCCTTATTTTATATTTATTTAGAGATACAGCACTGAAACAGGCCCTTCAGCCTACCGAGTCTGTGCTGACCAAAAACCACCCATTTATACTCGCCCTGCAGTAATCCCATATTCCCTACCACCTACCTGCACTGGGAGCAATTTACAACAGCCAATTTACCTATCACCTGCAAGTCTCTGGCTGCGGGAGGAAACCAAAGCACCCAGCAAAAACCCACATGGTCACAGGGAGAACTTGCAAACTCTGCACAGGCAGTCGCCAGAATCAAACCTCGGTTTTTGGAGCTGTGAGGTTGCGGTGCTAACCACTGTGCCGCCCATGACAATGCCACTACGCCATCACTTCCCCTTATCTAAGGAAGGATAGACTTGTCACAGAGGGAATGCAATGGAGATTCACCAGACCAATCCCCTTATGATGAGAGACTGCAGAAACTGGGCCCAAATTCTCTGGAGTTTCAAAGAATGAGAGGTGATCTCATTGAAACTTCCAAAATTCTTACAGGGTGTGACAGGGTAGATATGGATCAGATGTTTCCTCTGTCTAGTGAGTCTGGAAGAAGGGGACACAGTCTCAGAATAAGGACAGGCCATTTGAGACTGAGATGAGCAGGAATTTCTTTACTCAGAGGGTGTGTAATCTGTGGAATTCTTTATCCCAGAGGGCTGTGGAGGCTCAATTACTGAACATATTCAAGACAGAAATCAATAGATTTCTAAATACTACCGGGATCAAGGGATATGGAGATAGCAGGGAAAAATGACAAAGAGGGATATGATCAGCCACGATCTGTTTGAATGGCAGAGCAGGCTCAATGGGCTGATTGGCCTAATGCCCCTATTTCCTATGAACCTACGAATCCCAATAATGTACATCAGACGTTAGACCGAGCTATGCATTACATACCAGTTCAAAAATCCCACAGAGATTAAGACTGAAAGATACAGTATCAATTCCATTACTACAAAGTGAAGGACTTGGAGCTTGCAGACCAGCCCATGTATAAGATTGAAAGTTATGTTTTCATTCACAATAATTTTCACAGAGCTAAATATTGAATACCAATCCACAACTTGTACAGGACTACCAAATAAAACCTACAACTGTGAAATACAGTTAATCCATATTTTAAATTAAACACAACGCAAACAAATATTCATACATTGAGAGCGGGAAACAGTGAGAGCAGAGTGGAGCATAAAGAGCCCGGGGTGGGGGAGAGAGAGAGAGTAAGCAAGGGTTCACTCAGAGAGCAGGAAACGGTGGAAGCGGAGTGGACAGGAGTCCAAGCAAGCTGGAGTTTGGAAACAAAGTGAATAGTGACATCACAGGAAAGCTGCAAGGTGACTGGTTGTGATTAACGGCTGTTAGGGAGTAACTGTAAATCGTTAGTACACCACTGTTAGGGTGGGTGTGTAAATGGCTGGGTTATAGCATTTCAACAACAGGCAGAATAAAAAGAATATAAATTAAGTATTAATAATAAGGGACAAGTGAATCGTTGGTGAGTTTTTTGGAGTAAGGTTTATCTTAACTAGTGAACTGTATTGATTTTTAGTGGGATTTATCAGTACTAGGAAAGTTTTATTTATAATTCTAAGGTGTTGTAGTACTGTTAAGGTTTTTTTTAACAGTAGCAAATGGTCAACTAATGGCAGGGGTGTTTCAACCTTGAGAGTGCACCTCCTGTGATATGTGGGAGCTCCAGGATGCTTCCACTATCTTCGAGAACATTTGTGCCAGGAAGTGCTCTCAATTGTGGCAGCTTGAGCTCTGGGTTTTGGAACTTGAGAGGCAGCTGGTGACACTGCAGTGCATTCGTGAGAAGAGAGCTACATGGATAGCACGTTTATAGATGTGGTCACCCCACAGCTTAAGAGTATGCAGGGAGAGAGGGAATGGGTGATCAACAGGCAGTCAAAAAGAATCGAGTAGGTAGTGCAGGACACCCTGACTGCATGACGCTCTCCAACGGGTATTCAGTTCTGAATATGGAGGACAGTGATGCTTCCCTGGGGAGTGCAGCCAGAGCCAAGTCCATGGCACCATGGGTGACTCAGCTGCAAAGGGAGGTACAAGGAAGACTGGAAAAGCCATAGTGATAGGTGATTCAATAGTCAAGGGAACAATCAGGCATTTCTGTAGCCGCAGACATGAATCCAGGAATGGTATGTTGCCTCCCTGGTGCCAGGATCAAGGATGTCATTGAGCAGTTACAGAGCATCCTGAAAGGGGAGGGTGAACAGCCAGCAGTTGTGGTCCACATCGGAACAAACAACATAGGTAGAAATAAGGATGTTGTCCTGCAGTCAGAATTTGGGGAGTGAGGTAAGAAATTTGCAAATGGGACATCAAAAGTAATAATCTCCGGATTACTCCCAGTGCCAAGCGCAAGTGAGTACAGGAATAGAAGAAGACAGATGAATGTGTGGCTGGAAAGATGGTGCAGGAGGCATGGCTTTAGATTCTTGGGACCGGTCGGACGGGTTGCACCTGAACAGAGCTGGGACGGAGTTCCTTGCGGGGCATTTTGCTCGAGCTGTTGGGGAGGGTTTAAATTAGTTTGGCAGGGGGATGGGGACTGGAAGGTAGAGTCAGATGGGACAAAATCAGAAATGAAAATGGAAGGCAGAGAATTAATGGATGAGTCTGGAAGACTGAGGAAACAAAGTTTAGAAAATTAAAAAAGTGTTTGGCAGTGCTCAAGTGTATCTATTTCAATGCAAGGAGTATAGCAAATAAAGCAGATGAGCTGAGGACAGATAGACAGGTGGCAGTATGATATCATAGCTCTGAGAGAAACATGGCTTAAGGAGGGACAGGAATGGCAGCTCAACAGTCTTGGTTACAGGGTTTTCAGACGCGATAGGGAGGGAGATAAGAAAGGAGGGAGAGTGGCAATTTTTGTCAAAGCAACAGTACGGCAGCAATAGAAAGGGATTTTAACCACCCAAACATTAACTGAGATAGTTTTAGTGTAAAAGGAATTGAGGGAGCAGAATTCTTGTGATGCATTCAGGAGAAATATTTTAGCGAATATGTAGCAAGTCCAACAAGAGAGGACGCAGTTTTAGGAAATGAAGATGGGCAGGTGGAAGGAGTGGCAGTGGGAGAGCATTTTGGTGGTAGTGATCATAATTCAGTCAGTTTTAACATAATTATGGAAAGGACAAGGATACAACAAGAGTTAGAGTTCTCAATTGGGGCAAGGCCAACTTTACTAAGCTGAGGAGTGATTTAGCGAAAGTGGACTGGAAACAGGTACTTGAAGGTAAATCAGTGTCAGAGCAATGGGAAGAATTCAAGGGGAGATTCCAGGGGTTCAGAGTCAACATGTTCCCTCAAAGAAAAAGGGTGGGAAGGCCAAATCAAGAGCCCCATGGATGTCAAGGAGCTTATGGGTATGATATGGCAGTAAAGGAAAAATGATGCCCGACACAGAGAACTCAATACTACAGAAAGCTGAGAGGTCTATAGAATGTGGAGGGGGGAAATCAACATTGAAATTAGGAAAACTAAGAGAGGCATGAAAGAATATTGGCAATCAAAATCAAGGTAAACACAAAGATGTTTTATCAATACATTAAGAGTAAAAGGATAACTAAGGAAAGAGGAGGGCACAGAAAAGACCATAAAGGTAACCTATATGTAGGGGCAGAAGATGTTGGCATTGTTCTTAATAAATACTTTGCATCTGTCTGCACAAAAGAGGAGGACGATGCCGATATTGTAGATAAGGAAGAGGGGTGTGAAGTATTGGATATGATCAACAGAGGGAGAGAGGACATACTAATGGAATTAGCTTATTTGTAAGTTGATAAATCACTAGGGATGGATGAAATGTACCCCAGGCTGTTAAAAGAAGCAAGAGAGGAAATAGCGGAAGGTCTGACCATCGTTTTCCAGACCTCATTGGATACAGGTGTTGTGCTGGAGGATTGGAGGACTGCTAACATTGTACCTCTGTTTAAAAAGGGAGTGAGGGCTAGACCGAATAATTACAGGCCAGTCGGTCTAACCTCAATAGTGGGAAAATTATTGGAATCTATTCAGAGAGACAGGATAAAATGTCACTTAGAAAGGCACAGATTAATCAAGGATAGTCAGCATGGATTTGTTAAGGGAAGATCTTGCCTGAACAACTTGATCGAAATTTTGAAGAATTAACAAGGAAAATAGATGAGGGTAGTGCAGTTTATGATGTGGTCTACATGGATGTAAATGTAGGGGGCATGATCAAGAAGTTTGCAAATGACACAACGATTGGCCATGTGGTAAATAGCAAGGAGGATAACTGTAGGCTGCAGGAAGATCTTGATGGTCTGGTCAGATGGGCAGAAAAATGGCAAATTGAATTCAATCCAGAGAAGTGTGAGGTGATGCATTTGGGGAGGTCAAACAAGGCAAAGGAATACACGATTAATAGGAAAATGCTGAGGGGTGTAGAGGAAGTGAGGGACCTTGGAGTAAATGTCCACAGATCCTTGAAGGTAACAGGACAAGTTGATAAGGTGGTTAAAAAGGCATATGGAATCCTTTTTTTTTCGACGAGGTATAGAATATAAGAGCAGGGAGGTTGTACTGTAACTGTATAAATCATTAGTCAGGCCACAACTTGAGTACTGTGTACAGTTCTGATCACCTCATGACAGAAAGGATGTAATTGCCCTGGAGAGGGTACAGAGGAGATTTATGAGGATGTTGACGGGACTGGAAAAATGCAGCTATGGGGAAAGATTGGATAGGATGGAGCTGTTCTCCTTGGAACAGAGGAGGCTGAGGGGAGATCAGACTGAAATGTACAACATTTTGCGGGGCCTGTATAGAGTTGAAGTGAAGGGCCTGTTCACCTTAGCAGAGAGGTCAGTGACTAGGGGAATAGATTTAAAGTTATTGGTATAAAGATTACAGAGGAGATGAGGAAAAGTTTTTTTTTCAGCCAGAGGGTGGAGGGGGTCTGGAACTCACTGCCTGATAGGGGAGTTGAGACAGAAATCCTCAAGTCATTCAAAATGAGTCTGGATATACACCTGAAATGACGTAATCTGCAGGGTTATGCACCAAATGCTGAAAGGTGGGATTAGAATGGGTGGACAGTTTTCATCTGGCACAGACACAATGGGCCAACTGGCCTCTTCCTGTGCCATAAACTTACTTTGATTCTATAAATTACCCAGCTGCTGCAGTGGAATTTGAACTCATGTCTCTGGTCCATTAGTGGAGACTTTTGGATTACTCGTCCTGTAAAGTAACCACAAAATCACCATACCCCTGGATGAGAGTTTTTACAGGTTTGTAATTTTATTTTCAGATACGGCACTGAAACAGGCCCTTCAACCCACCGAGTCTGTGCCAACCAACAACCACCCATATACACTAATCCTACATCAATCCCATATTCCCTCCCACATCTTCACACGAGGGGCAATTTACCTAACAACCTGCAATTCTTGGGCTGTAAGAGGAAACTGGAGCACACAGCAGAAATCCACGCGGTCACAGGGAGAACTTGCAAACTCCGCAGAACTGAACCCAGGTCAGTGGAGCTTGAATCTGCAATGCTAACCACTGCGCCACTGTGCCGCCATAATGCGGAGTTCAGTCTACATAAATGGAATTGATAATCTATTTCACTCTGATCATGTCTGAGATGTTTTTGGCTGGAAAATAATGCGTATCATAGACAACTGTATTTTTTATTTCCGCAGTCTGGGTGAGTTCTGTCCAGGCATCTAATTTACATCACAGTTTACACTTCATATCAGCATTGCTCAATCTGATACTGTGTGTGATTTTTGGACTGGCAATGATTAGATCAATCTACACTAATGGAATTGATGCTGTATGAGTTTTTGGAATAGTATGTAATGTTCAGGTCAATGTGCACTAATAGAATTGATACTGTATTTCAATTTGATGTTGTATGAGATTTTAGAATGGTATATAATGTTTAGATCAATCTACACTAATGGAATTAATACTGTATTTCAATTTGATATTGTATGAGTTTTTAGAATGGTATATAATGTTTAGATCAATCTACACTAATGGAATTAATACTGTATTTCAGTTTGATATTGTATGAGGTTTTAGAATGGTATATAATGTTTAGATCAATCTACACTAATGGAATTAATACTGTATTTCAGTTTGATATTGTATGAGGTTTTAGAATGGTATATAATGTTTAGATCAATCTACACTAATCGAATTGATTCTGTATCTTTCAATTTCACAGCGTGCGTGAGTTCTGAACTGGTATCTAATTTGTGTCTCAGGTTACAATATCTTTCAGCATCTTTGAAACTTTCTCTGTAATGAATGTTGGACTTGTATGTAACTTGTATCTCAGGGTACACTATGGGGATGTTTAAACATCCTTTATAATGAATGGGTGTGAGCTTTGGGTATGATATTTAATTTAAATCTCAGGGTACATCATTAGCTTAGATTCTGTGCCATTCAATCAGTAGCGTGTGCCAATTCTATCTGATATTTAATTGCTAGCTAAGTCTGCATTATATTTAGATTGACACATTGTATTTCAATCTGTTAATGAGTGTGATTTTGACCTGGGATTGATGAATCTGACTGTCAGTGGGACTGAATTGGGGCGAAATGGAAACAACTTCTTTTTCTCCTGCTTTGTTTGATTGAAAATGTGTCTCTGGAACTCGGGATCAATGTGAGCCTGACTACTTCTGCAGTCTGAGACTAGGGAACTGATGAACTGTCTATCCCTCTCTACTCTGAGTGATAATGTACCTACTGTGTGTGAGAGGAGTTGGCTGCACTGTTCCTTGTGCCTCGAGTGCAGCAACCATCACATTCATCACAATATCTTCAAATATTTGCCTCTATGAAGAAAAAATATATCTTATAACTCAAGAACAGGTGAGGGGCAAAATATCAAAGAGGTGAATTTAATTTCTCAATTAATAATCATTAAGAACACCCACTAATGAAAACCGGTGTCAGTATCAGCCTCCACTGAAGTACTGAAGCTCCCAGCTCCTGAATCACAAGTGTTCTGGGCAGATCCATCCAGACAAAACACTGCATTGGGATCATCCCAACTGCTCTATGCTCTACACATATTTCCAGCCATCCTGCTTCATATGCACAAATTTTTAAAAATGAAGCCCGATATGTATATTCCTCAATTCATTTCTCCCCATACACTTGTTCATTTGTTCCACCTCCCCTTAAGTGCATCAATACTATTCACCCCAACCTCTCCCTGTGATAGAAAATTCCAGATTCTATCCATTCACTGCATAAATACATTTTTCATGAATTCCTCATTGGTTTTATGAATGTTGATTTTATATTTTTGGCTCTTATTTCAGAAACCACCACAAGTGGAAACATGTCTCCGTGTATTCTATAAAAGCCCTTCACTATTTCCTCACTTTTTTTCATTTGTTCCTGGGACATAGGCATCGCTAGTTATGCCAGCATTTATTGCCCATTACAAATTGCCCTTGACAAAGTGGTGGTGAGCTGCCTTCTTGAGCCGCTGCAGTCCTTGAGATGCAGGAATACCAACAGTGCTGTTTGGAAGGGAGTTCCAGGATTTTTACCCAACGACAATGAAGGAATGGCGATACAGTTCCAAGTCAGGATGGTGTGTGGCTTGGAGAGGGACTTGCTGGTGGTAGTGCTCCCTTGCATCTGCTGCCCTTGTCCTTCTCGGTAGTCGAGGTTCAGAGTTTGGAAGGTACTGTTGAAAGAGCCTTAGTGTGTTGCTGTAGTGCATCATGTAGATTGTCCACACTGCTGCCACTGTGCATTCGTGGTGAATGGAGTGAATGTTGAAGCTGCTGGATGGGGGCAATCAAGCAGGCTACTTGAGTGTTGTTGGAGCTGCACTCATCCAGGCAAGTGGAGAGTATTCCATCAAACTCCTGACTGGTGCCTCGTAAATGGTGGAAAGATGTAAAGATGTGGGGAGACAGGAGGTAAGTTGCTCACTGCAGAATTCCTAGCCTCTGACCTGCTTTTGTAGCAAATGCATTTATGTGTCTGGTCCAGTTCAGTTTATGGTCAATGGTAACTCCCCCAATGTTGATAGTGGGGGTTTCAGTGATGGTAATGCCATTGAACATCAAGGGGAAATGATTAGATTCTCTCTTGTTTGAGATGGTCATTGCCTGGCATTTATGTGACGCAAACGTTATTAACCACTTATCAGCCCAAGCCTGGATGTTGTCCAGGTCTTGCTACATCTGGACACGGGCTGCTTCAGTATCTGAGGAGTCATGAATGGTGCTGAACATTGTGCAATCATCAGTGAACATCCCCACTTTCGGCCTTGTGATCCCACGTCTGATAAGTTGTCTTTTGACTTAACTAGAGGCATTTGGGAGCAGCGACGAAGAGCAAACAGAGAGCATGAAAGAATATTGACAAGCAAAATCAAAATGGATCCAAAGATATTTCATCAATACATTGGAGTAAGAGGCAACTGAGGAAAGAGTAGGGCACATCAGGGTGGAAGATGTGGGTATGTTTGTTAATGAATACTTTACTGTCTTCACAAATGAGGGGGTGATGCATATATTGTAATTAAGGAGAAGGAGTGTGAAGTATTGGACATGATAAACTGAGGGAGAGAAGAAGTATAAATGGGATTAGCATCCTTGAAAGTGGATAAATCATCAGGGCCGGATGAAATGTACCCCAGGAGGTTAAAAGAAGCCAGGAAGGAAATAGTGGAAGGTCTGACCATCAGTTTCCAATCCCTCACTGGATACAGGTGTGATGCCAGAAGATGGGAAGTCTCGTAACGTTGCAATAAAAGCAAAATTCTGCAGATGCTGGAAATCTGAAATAAAAACTATTAGCGCTGGAAATACACAGCAGGACTGGCAGCATCTGTGGAGAGAGAAGCAAAGTTAATGTTTCTGTTCTGATGAAAGGTCACTGACCTGAAATGTTAACTTTGCTTCTCTCTCCACAGTTGCTGCCAGACCTGCTGTGTATGTCCAGCACTTTTTGTTTTTATTGCTAACATTGCACCATTCTTGAAAAAGGAAGCGAGGGAACAATTAAAGGCCAGTCAGCCTAACCTCAATAGTGGGCGAATTATTGGAATTAATTCTGAGAGACAGGATAAACTGTCACTTAGAAAGGCACAGATTAATCAAGTATCATCAGCATGGATTTGTTCAGGGAAGCTCCTGTCTGACGAACTTGCTTGAATTTTTTGAAGAAGTAACAATGAGGATTGTGAGGATAGTGCAGTTGATGTGGTCTACATGGATTTTAGCAAGGCTTTTGACAAGGTCCCACATGGCAAACTGGTTAAAAAAACATAAATGCGCATGCGATCCAGGGGAATGTAGCAAGCTGGATACAAAATTGGCTCAGTGGCAGGAAACAAGAAGGAATTGGTTACAGGTGTTTTTGCAACTGGAGGACTGTTTCCAGTGGTGTTCCACAGGGCTCAGAACTAGGTCCCCTGCTTTTTGTGGTATATATTAATGATATGGACATAAATATAGAGGGCACAATCAAGATGTTTGCAGATGACACAGAAATTGTCCGTGTTGTTGATCGGGAGGAGGATAGCTGCACACTGCAGGAAGATATCAATAGACTTGTCAGGTGGGCAGAGAAGTGGTAAATGGAATTCAAATTGGACAAGTGTGAGGTGATGCATTTGGGAGGTCAAAAAAGGCAAAGGAATACACAATTAATGGGAGAACACTGAACGGTGCAGAGGAAGTGAGGGACGTTGGAGTGAATGTCCACAGATCCCTGAAGTAGCAGTACAGGTCAATAAGGTGGTTCAGCAGGTTATTGGAATCCTTTCCTTTATTAACTGAGGTATAAAGTATAAGGGTGACCTGGTATCCATGTCAATAAGTCACTGACAGCTAACATGCAGGTGCAGCACTCAATTAGAAAGGCTAATCGTATGTTAGCCTTCATCACAAGAGGATTTGAGTACAGGATTAGTGAATTCTTGCTTCAATTGTATAGAACCTTGGTTAGACCGTACTTGGAGTACTGTGTGCAGTTTTGGTCTCCTTACCTTAGGAAGGATATTATTGCCATGGAGGGAGTTCAACGAAGGTTCATCAGACTTGTTCCTGGGATGGTGGGACTGTTCTATGAAGAGAGATTGGGAAACTGGGACTGTATTCTCTAGAGTTTCGAAGAATGAGAGGTGATCTCATTGAAACCTACAAAATACTTAAAGGACAGTCAGGGTACATGCAGCTAAGATGTTTCCCCTGGTTGGGGAGTCGAGAACCAGGGGACGCATTTTCAAAATAACGGGGAAGCCACTAAGGACAGAGATGAGGAGAAATGTTGTTCCTCAGAGGGTTGTAAATCTTTGGAATTCTGTACCCCAGAGGGCTGTGGAAGCTCAGTCATTGACTATGTTTAAAGCAGAGATTGACAGATTTCTAAATACAAATGACATAAGGGAATATGACGAAAGTCTGGGGAAAAGGACATTGAAGTGGATGATCAGCCATGATCATATTGAATGGCGGGGCAGACTCGATGGGCTGAATGGCCGACTCCTGTTCCTATGTTCCGAACCCCACATGATCAGCGAGGCACAGCCTCAGACCGACTTGTCGGGTGGTGTAAGCAGATATCACTGCTTCTGATCTTCACCAGAACAGAGAGTGAGATGTAACATTGATCATCAAACAGACTGTGAGAGAATGCAACAGAATAAAACACATGGAGAGACACTGTGGAATAACAAATAGATTAGATTGGAATGTTGAATTCTGATTGGAATTGATAAAACACCAGAAACAACAGATTAAATTGGGATTCTCATCACTATATTGATCTGAGACAGAAAAGCGAAACTGATGGAAAGAAGGGAAGAAGGAAGAAAAGAAAGTATGGAACTGTTCAATTTTTTTCAGTTTTTCCACTCGCCCATCAAAGCTGGATTAAAAAAAGTTGCAAATAACAGAGAATTTCACCAAAAAGGGAGATTAAACGCTGCAGAAAGCTTGGATCGAAGGATGTCCCAACAGATCACCTGTTTACCTGTCTCCTCACTGGGGGATTTCAATCAGTCAGCAATATTATTCGCTACCTTTTTTTTGTTAATGAACCCAGAAATGTCACTTGGTGTTAATATCTGTGTTCCGACTCCTGAATAATAAAATTGTGAGTTTCTCGATATTTACTGGACACATTTCCTGCTGAAAGAACTAAGAACTCTTTTCTAATTTACACAATACTATATACACACTCATCAAGCCTCCGAAGCTAGCATCCTTGGTGCTGCTCTCTCTTCTCCCAAACCTCATCTCATGTGACTGTTACATCACCACTCTGACAGTGGGAGGGGTTGATCCCACTCTCTTCAGCATTAACCCTTTACATCCTTATACTACACCAACAGCTGCCAGTTGAAAATCAACTCAACCCATCAGAGAGAGAGAGAGAGACTGTCAGAGAACTTCCTGCATCCAGTCCTGACCCTGTCACACTCAGCAGATGCTCACCCAGACCCCACTCTCATCAACACTGAACATTTTTACTGAGACACTTCAAATACTGTTTATAAAAGGCAGGAAAGGTCAAAGTTCACACAGTTGTATTGAATGGAACAAAGTTTAATATATCCTGAACTTTTCTTGGAAACCACGAGACATAGGTTTTCTTATTTGGTTACTTTGATTTTTCTTGTTCCTGACTGACAAATATTCCAAACCTCAGATAAACCCAGTTGTGGACGGCACGGTGGTGCAGTGGTTCGCACCGCAGCCTCACAGCTCCAGCGACCCGGGTTCGATTCCGGGTACTGCCTGTGTGGAGTTTGCAAGCTCCCCCTGTGTCTGCGTGGGTTTTCTCCGGGTGCTCCGGGTTCCTCCCACAAGCCAAAAGACTTGCAGGTTGATAGGTAAATTGGCCATTATAAATTGTCACTAGTATAGGTAGGTGGCAGGGGAAATATAGGGACAGGTGGGGATGTTTGGTGGGAATGTAGGATTAGTCTAAATGGGTGGTTGATGTTCGGCACAGACTCGGTGGGCCGAAGGGCCTGTTTCAGTGCTGTATCGAAAATCTAATTTTCCACTTGCGTCATGTCCCAGTCTCGGTTAAAAGCAACACATAATGACACAAACACTCTGCAACACAGAACACGGTCCTTCAGTGAGATTAATGTCAAGCTGTTTTCCAGGTTGAATGGAACGGTGAACAAATTTCTATCAAAGAAGTTACCTTTGAAATACCAGGACTGAATTTCTGGACAAGGAGGAACAGCCATTCCAAACTCACATCCTTCACAAAGGTTGTTTTCTCCTGTGACTGAAATTCATCATGGAACTTGAAATATGAGCTCAAGCTCACAAGACACAGATGTGAACTTCTAAAGCATGTTGCTAATAATGACATAAGGCTCCACTGGGAGTTGAACCCATGATCTCCTATTTAATAAGCAGGTGTTTTAACCAACTAAGCTACAGAACCAAATAACAAATGTTTCGACAGTTGAAATCAGAAGAGGGCACTATATTCTCATCCCATTTCTCCACTGGTCACAACATATTTTAAACATTTCTCACTTCCTGATACAGTCAATCATATACTCTATTTTTCCCAGTACTGAGAATGAATGTTTTGGAAGAAAATACATACATTCAATTGTTTCTGAAAGGTTACAGAACACAACATATGAGTAATATTCCCCATTGCTTTCTCAGCACTGATGGATTGTGAAGCGGGAGACAGCCAGAAGTCCCACTGAGCCACACTGACCCCGAGCTGAGAAAGAAATGAGATAAAGTTCAATCTTTCACAGCGAGATGCTACAGAGAGAGGAGTCCCGAATCAAAGTGAGACTTTCTCATACTGTTGTTGAATTTCATGTCACACACTCCTTGTACTCTCTGCTAATGAAGCCCCCAAAAAAGGGAAAAACAGAATGGCACTCAAACTCACAACCCTGAGATTAAAAGTCTCATGTTCGACTGACTGAACTGTCACCTCTACTCAGTCTCTTATTGGATGGATGCAACTGTATGCTCCAATGCAGGGGCAGCTTTCAAATCCTCCCATGGATCCACATGTCAGTCTGAGTTACATGTTGTAGACTTAAGCAAAGGAAATCTGCTCAGTTCCAAAACTATCCGTGAGTTGAAGCTGATTACGATCAACATCATCAGAGGTCAGAACTACCTGGTGAAAGAAAACACCCTGAAGAAGGATCCACAATTCTTCAAACGCATCAAAAAAGTGAAAAACCAATAAATCCATGAGTTAATCCAAGACAAACAACAGAAACACAGAAGAATTCCATTCCATACCAGATACTAGTCGTGTTGTTCCTGTATCCAGCTCTCAGTTACTGCTCCACCTTCATACACCCCTTTGGTGATCTGTACATTTTGTTCATTTCAATTTTGTCGACAGGCTCTTTGAATCCAGTTCTCTGGTCCTCAAACAGGCTCCGCATGAAAGTCAATTCCGCCTGCTGTCAGGCTGCAACCGATCGATGACCTTCAACTAAAAACACAAATGAGAATGGGCTCGTCCGGGAGTTGAACCCGGGATCTCTCGCATATTAACCAATTGTATACCCAAAGCAAGAATCACACCTCTAGACCAACAATCCACTTACAATACATGTGCTTTTAGCTCCTGTGGAAAAGCTGTTCATCCATTTTTTTTCAGATCAAAGCAACATCCTGTAAATGCTGAAATCATAACAGAAAGTGTTGGAAATGTTCAACAGCTCTGGCAGCATCTGTGGAGAGAGAAACACAGTTAACATTTCAGGGTGTTCACCTTTTGTCTCAGCCATCCTTTCAGACTGCTTCTGTCCATCCAATCTCACTTTCTATTCTATCCACATTCTAACCATTCACTACGTAATTACATTTTTCATGAATTCCTCATTTCTTTTATGAATGAAAATTTCATATTTCCGGCCCTTGCTTCGCACACCACCACAAGTGGAATCATGTCTCCATCTACCCAATCAAACCACTTCGCTATTTCCTCACATTGCAATGTTTCTTTAACCCTGACAGACTATGGAGTTTCTGCCGCTTGATTGCAGTTCTTGTTTCCTGCCAGTAGATGTCACCTCACTCCAATACAGTGAAGTTTACAAATCTGAGAGAGACACAACAGGAAATAATTGTTCACATTATAGTGAATGTGTGGGATTTCGAAACACGAGGAGTGGCGACGAGTTATTATTGCATTTTGTCAAAACAAACATAACTTATAATGTAGTGTTAAATCCATCACTCTGTTTTCTTGACTCTGCGAGTGACCTGGAGTCATTGAGTCACTGAGTCATTTGTGGGATAAAAGGAGGCCATTCGCCCCATCGAATCCATGGCGGCTCTCCAGGGAACGATCCAGTCAGTCCCACTCGAATGCTCGATCCCCGTAGCCCTGTAAATTTATTTCCTTCAAGGGCCCATCCAAATTCCTTTTGTAATCATCGATTGTTTCCACTTCCATCACCCTCATGGGCAGCGAGTTGCAGATCATTACCAATCACTGTGTAAAAAAGGTTCTACCGCACATTCCCCCTGCATCTCTTGCCCAAAACATTCAATCTGTGTCCCTAGTCCTTGTACCAATAGTTAATGGGAACAATTTTTCCTTGCCAACTTATCTAAAACTGGCATAGCCTTATACACCTCTATCAATTCTCCCCTCAATTTCCTTTGATACAGGCAGAACAACCCTAGCTTTTCCAGCCTAACCTTGAAACTATAATCCTCCATACCTGGAACCATTCTGGTAAATCTCCTCTGCATCCTCTCAAGGATCCGCACATTCTTTCTAAAGTGTGGTGAGCAGAACTGGACGCAACACTCCAATTGGGGACAAACCAGAGCTTTTTAATGGTTCAGCATAATTCCCCTGCTTTTGTACTCAATGCCTCTATTTATAAAGCCCAAGATTCCATATACTTTGCTAACCACTCTCGCAATATGTCTTGCCAACTTCAAAGATTGATGGACATGCACCCAAGTCCCTCTACTCCTGCACATTCTTCACAACTGTAGCATTGAGTATATATTGTCTCTCCCTATTCCTTCTGCCAAAATACATCACCTCACATCAGTCACTATTAAATTCCATCTGCCACCTGTCTGCCCATTCTGCTCGCCTATCACTGTCCTGTTGCAAACAATTCATATCATCCTCACTGTTTGCCACTCATCCAGGTTTGGTGTTATCGGCATATTTTGAGATTCTACTCTATATTTCAAGATCCAAGTCATTTATCTTTAGCAAAAAAAGCAGTGGTTCTAGGACTTACCCCTGGGGAGCACCACTGTCGACTATCCTCCAGTCTGACAAAGAACCATTTAATATGACTCACTGTTTTCTGTCTTTAAGCCACTTTTCTATCAAATTGGACACTGATCCTCCTATTCCATGAACCTCAATTTTGTTAACCACCCTTTTATGTGATACCTTATCAAATACTTTCATAAAATCCATATAAACAGCATCCACTGCATTCCCTTCATCGACCTTCTCTGTTAGTTCATCAAAAAATGCTGTTAAGATTAGTCAAGCATGAACTCCCATTTATAAATCCCTGCTCGCTATCCTTAATTAACTCAAAGCTCTCCAGTGACTGTTGATTTTTTACCCTGATTATTCTTTCTAAAACCTTACCCACCACTGCTGTTAATCTAACTGGCCTGTAATTACCCAGACTGTCCTTACAGCCTTTCTTGAATAAGGGTGTCACATTTGCCTCTGTTCAATCCTCTGGCACCTCCCCCGTATCCAGGGAAGATTGGAAGATTATAACAAGCCCTTCTGTTATCTGCATACGCATTTCCTTTTGCAACCTGGGATGTAAGCCATCCGTACCAGGTGATTTAGCTACCCTAAGCACAGCCTGCCTTTTTAGTAGCTCCCTCTCTCAATTTGTACCCTATCCATTGCCTCTACTCTCTCCGCTTCGACTGATATTTTGTCAGATTCCAATTCCTTAGTGATCACTGATACAAAGTACCCATTAAATATATTAACATTGCCCAGCACCTCTCAGCATGTACTATCCTCTTTGTCTTTAATAAGGCCCACTCCACCTCTTACTACCCACTGATTACTTATATACTGCTCAAAGATCTTTGGGTTCCCTTTCATGTTGACTGCCATTCTCTTCTCATAGAAATAAACAATAAGCTAAATATAGAAGATATAAATATTTCCCATCCTTGATGAGGTGGAGCTTTTTATGTTGTGGGTGGTAATGACCTGACCCACGAGTGTGGTGGAAGCAGAGACAATCAATGATTTGAAAAGGAAATTGGATGGATACTTGAAGGAAAGAAACTTGCAGGAGGAAAGGGATCGAGCTGGTGAGTGGAACTGACTAGATTGCTCCGGGGAGAGCCAGCATGGACACGATAGGCCAAATGACCACCTTCTATGCTGCAAATGACTCTGTGTTGTTTCTCAAATTCAATCCACTGGTGCTTGGTAAATAATTTCAAAGTAAATTGTACAACTGGAAAATCAGAACCAAGGCATGGGACGCATAAAGAATTGAAATTGCCTTTAGATCTTCAATCTAACACTCCCCCAACTGAGCTATTTCAGCCCCACATTGTTAATGTCTTTGTGTCCTTGTTTTGGAAGAAAATACATACATTCAATTTTTCCGAAAGGTTACAGAACACAACATGTGAGTAATATTCCCCATTCCTTTCTCAGCACTGATGGATTGTGAAGCGGGAGACAGCCAGAAGTCCCACCGAGCCGCACTGACCCCGAGCTGAGAAAGAAATGTGATAAAGTTCAATCTTTTGCAGTGAGATGCTGCAGAGAGAAGAGTCCTGAATCAAAGTGAGACTTTCTCATACTGTTGTTGAATTTCATTTCAAACACTCCTTGTACTCTCTGCTAATGAAGCCTCAAAAAAGGGAAAAACAGAATGGCACTCAAACTCACAACCCTGAGATTAAAAGTCTCATATTCGACTGACTGAACTGTCACTTCTACTCACTCTCTTATTGGATGGATACAACTGTATGCTCCAATGCATGGGTGGCTTTCAAATCCTCCCTTGGATCCACATGTCAGACTGAGTTACATCTTGCAGACTCAAGCAAAGGAAATTTGCTCAGTTCCAAAAATATCAGAAGCTTATTATGATCAACATCATCAGAGGTCAGAACTTCCTGGTGAATGGAAACACCCTGAAGAAGGATCCACAATTATTCAAACGCATCAAAAAAGAGAAAAACAAGAAAATCGATGAGTTATTATTATTAGAGATACAGCACTGAAACAGGCCCTTCGGCCCACCAAGTCTGTGGCAACCAACAACCACCCATTTATACTAACCCGACAGGAATCCCATATTCCCTACCACCTACCTACACTACGGGCAATTTACCTATCACCTGCAAGTCTTTGGAGGGGGGAGGAAACCGGAGCACCCAGCAAAAACCCACACAGACACAGGAAGAACTTGCAAACTCCACACAAGGCAGTACTCAGAATTGAGCCCAGGGCCCTGAAACTGTGAGTTTGTGGGTCTAACCTCTGCGCCACTGTGCCACCCTAATCGAAACCGAACAACAGAAACACAGAAGAATTCCATTCCATATTAGCTACTCGTCGTGTTGTTTTTGTATCCAGCTCTCAGTTACTGCTCCACCTTCAGACACCCACTTGGTGACCTGTACATTTTGTTCATTTCAATTTTGTCGACAGGCTCTTTGAATCCAGTTCTCTGGTCCTCAAACAGGATCTGTATGAACGTCAATTTCGCTTTCTGTAAGGCTGCAACCAATTGATGACCTTCAACTAAAAACACAAATGAAGAAGGGCTAGTCTGTTAACCTCTCGCATATTAACCAATCAGACACCCAAAGTAGGAATCATACCCCTAGACCAACAAGCCACTTACAAGGTGCATTATTTTTAGTTCTATTTAGAACTGTGCTATTAAGTATATATTGTCTCTCCCAATTCCTTCTGCTATAATGCATCACCTCACACTAGTCACTATTAAATTCTATCTGCCACCTGTCTGCCCATTCTGCTAGCCTATCACTGTCCTGTTGCAGGCAGGTCATATCATCCTCACTGTTTACCACTCCTCCAGGTTTGGTGTTATCGGTATATTTTGAGATTCTACTCGATATTCCAAGATCCGAGTCATTTACATATAGCAGAAAAAGCAGTGGTTCTCACAGTGACCACTGGAGAACACCCACTGTCGACTATCCTCCAGCCTGACAAAGAACCGTTTACTATGATTCGGTATTTTCTGTCCTTAAAGCAATTTTCTATCCAATTGGACAGTGACTCTCCTATTCCATGAACCTCAATTTTGTTAACCACCCTTTTATGTGCTACCTTATCATTCATTCTGAATCCATCCATCCATCCTTTCTTAAAATCCATATCAACAACATTCGCTGCATCATCTTCCTGTTAGTTCATCAAAAAATGCAGTTAGTCAAGCATGAACTCCCATTTATAAATCCATGCTCACTCTCCTCAATTAACTCAAATCTCTCCAAGTGACTGTTGATTTTTTCCCTAATATTGTTTCTAAAACCTTACTCACCACTGCTGTTAATCACACTGGCCTGTAGTTACCCCTTACACCCTTTGTTGAAATAGGAAGTCACATTTGCCACTGTTCAGTCCTCTGGCACCTCCACAGTGCTTTTTGGGAGGGTGTTCCTGGTTTTTGACCCTGCAACAGTAAAGGAATGGCGGTATAGTGCCAAGTCAGGAGGGTGTGTGACTTGGAGGGGAACTTGAAGGTGGTGATGTTCCCATACGTCTGCTACCTTTGTGCTCCTAGGTGGTTGAGTTTGTGGGTTGGAAGGTGCTGTTGAAGGAGGCTTGGCAAGTTGCTGCAGTACATATTGTAAATGTTACACACTGCTGCCACTCTGCACTGTTGCTAGAGGGAATGAATGTTTAAGGTGGTGGATGGGGTGCCAATCAAGTGGGCTGCTTTGACCTGATGGTGTCAATCTCTTGAGTGTTGTTGGAGCTGCACTCATCCAGGCATGAATATTCCATAACATTCCTGACTTGTGCCTTGTAGATGGTGGGCAGGCTTTGGCGAGTCAAGAGGTGAGTTAGTCGCCGCAGAGTTCCCAGCCTCTGACCCGCTCTTGTAGTTGTAGCTGCAGCTGTAATAGTAATAGGCAACTGTCCGTCTCGGACAGCGATGGGCTACGCCTGGCGTGTAGGTCACTTCTGTATTAAACATCGTTTGTTGTGGCTGTAGAGGATGACTCGTGAGTGACAATCCCTTCCGCAGCTGGTACAGATGAATATCATTGGCCCGAGGTCGACTGATAATTTTTCCTCCCTCTGAGCTCTCTTTCCCCCCAACTGGTCATTTCTTTTGTCCTCTGCTTTTCCCATCGTCTTCCTGAATGCCTTTCTCCAGGAATTCCAGTCAGCAGGAAGGACTTCCCATGCATTGACTACACTCCCAGTCTGCTGGAGATCTCATTTGCAGATGTCCTTGTATCACAGACGTGGGTGACCTGTTGGTCTCGTGCTGATAGCAAGCTCACCATAGAGCATGTCTTTGGCAATGCGACCGTCATCCATTCAGCACACATGACCCAGTCAACAGAGTCACCGCTGACGCAAGAGGACAAACTTGCTGCGGATCACTGCACGCTGGTGTACTTCCGCATTCGGCACTCTGTCCTGCCAGGAGATGCCCAATATCCATCTGAGGCAGCGGAGGTGGAAGCTGTTCAGCTGCTTTTCTTGGCTTGTATAAGTTGTTGATGCTTCTCAACTATAAAGGAGGGTGCTGAGAACACAAGCCTGTTACACGCAGAGCTTCGTATTTTCGATCAGTTTGCTGTCGGTTCACACTCGTCTTCACAACTTTGACATGACAGCTGCAGCATTGACAATCCTGGTGCTGATTTCAGTATCAAGGGACAGATTGCTGGTGATTGTTGATCCTCCAAAGTGAGGTTGTCGATTTTGATGGAAGGTGGAGTCTCGACGTCCTGGCCCATAACTTTGATCTTCTTGAGGCTGATCGTCAGTCCAAACTCCTTGCAGGCCAGGGAGAACCGATGTACAAACTGCTGCAAGTGAATTTCATTATGGGATGTCAGCACAGCGTCATCAGCAAACAGCATCTCACAGACTAGGAACTGACTCATTTTATTCTTGGCGCGCAGTCTTGCCAAGATGAACAGCTTGTCATCAGCTCTGGTATGCAGGTGGACACCCCCATCTGAGTCACTGAAAATGTACAATTGCAGCATGGAGAAGAGTATGCTAATTGTAAAGGATGTGAGCTGTGAGGAGGTTACAAGGAGGCTTCCAGGGGACTTGGATAGGATAAGTGAATGAAATGACAGATGGAACATAATATAAATAAGTGTGAAGTTAAACACTTTGGTAGAATAAACAGAAAGACAGAGTATTTCTTAAATGGTGAGAGCTGAATAAGTGTTAATGTCCAAAGGGACCTGGGTGTCCTTGTTCATGAGACACTAAAAGCTCTTGTGCAGGTGCAGCAATCAATTAGGAAGGCAAATGGTATGTTGGCCTTCACACAAAGGGTCTTGAGTACAGGAATAAAGATGTCTTGCTGCAATTGTATAGAGCCTTGGTGAGACTGCGCTGGAGTATTGTGTACAGTTTTGGTTTCCTTATCTAAGGAAGGATATACTTGCCACAGAGGGAGTGCAACGGAGGGTCACCAGACTAATCCCTGGGATGAGGAAACTGGGCTTGTATTCCTTAAAGTTTCATTTAAAAGGCCATTTAAAACTGAGATAGGGTGGAGTTTCTTCATTCAGAGGGTGGTGAATCTTTGGAATTCTTTACCCCAGGCGTCTGTGGAAGTTCAATCATTGAGCGTGTTCAAGACAGAAATTGATAGAAACCTTGATACTCATGACATCAAGGGATATGGGCATAGCACGGGCAAGTGGTGTTGAGGTAGATGATCATCCATGATCTAATTGAATGGCAGAACAGTCTCGACGGGCTAAATGGCCTCCTCCTATGTTCCTCTGTTTCTGAGGGAGTTGTTACCAGGACACAGCCCTGCTTGACCCCACTGCTGATCTTGAAAACATCTGATGTCGCTCCATTGTAACTGACGGAACAGTGCATGTTCTCGTTGAAAGAAGAGATGATGCCCAAGAGTTCAGGAGTGCAGCCTATGTTCCATCGCAGTTTGAAGAGTCCGTCTCTGCTGACAAGATCGAAGGCCTTGGTGATGTCTATAAAGACAATGTAGAGTGGTCTGTACTGTTCACAGTACTTCTCCTGTAACTGCCGAAGTGAGACGATCATGTCGACTGTCGATCTACCAGCACTGAAGCTGCACTGAGACTCAGGATAGATGTGTGATGCCAGGGTCTGCAATCTGGTCAGAGCAATGTGAGCAAAGACCTTCCCCACAATACTTAGCAAGGAGATGCCTCGGTAATTGCTGCAGTCACTGTGATCCCCTATATTTTTGTACAAGGTGACAATGTTTGCATCAGGCATGTTTAGAGGCGCAGATCTCTCCTTCCAACAGAGCCACAGAAGTTCATAGAGATGCTACAGCTGGGCCGCTTTTCCACTTTTGATGATTCCAGGTGGAAGACCATCATTTCCCAGGGCTTTATCACTGGCAAGACGGTCAATGGCGTTGTTGAGTTCTATGATAGTGGGGTCACTGTCCAACTCCTCCATGACAGGGAAGTCTGGATTGGCGCTGAGAGCTACTTCAATGACAATGTTCTCCGTTATGTAGAGTTCAAGGTAATGCTCCACTCACCTTTCCATCTGCTTGTTAGGTTCAGTGATGATCGTCCCTGTCTTTGTCTTCAAAGGTGCTGATTTAGTTACTGCTGGGCCCGTTGCTTTCATAATTTTTTTTTTATTCATTCATCTGATGTGGTCATCACTGGCTAAGCTAGCATTTAGTGCCCATCCCTCATTTCCCATGAGAATGTGGTGGTGAGCTGCCTTCTTGAACCGCTGCAGTCTGTGTGAGGTAGGTACATCCACAGTGCTATTAGGAAGAGAGTTCCAGGATTTTGACCCAGCGACAGTGAAGGAAAGGCGATATAGTTCCAAGTCACGATAGTGTGTGGCTTGGAGGGGAACTTGCAGGTGGTGATGTTCCCATGAATTTGCTGCCCTTGTCCTTCTAGTTGGTAGATGTTGCGGGTATGGAAGGTGCTGTCCAAGGAACCTTGGTGTGTTGAATTCCTTCATATGTCCCTCTAGCATCCCCCAGATTCAGCGGCAGATTGAATACTGTTGCAGTGTTTTAACCATTGTTGATTGGTGCAGTGCCGAGCAGTCTGCAGAGACTTGTTTCTGGTAGTTCTGAGAGCGTCTCGAGTTTGTTTACTGGGGACTGGTTTGTAGTTCATGAGGGCTCTCTTCTTAGTTACAGTAACTGACTCCATTTCAGTCCAATAAGCCTCAAACCAGTCAGCATTCCTCCCATCTCTTTTCCCATACACAGCGAGTGCAGAGTTATAGATGGTGGCGTGCAGATGATTCCACTTTGACACCGCACTGAGGCCTTGGGTGTTTTCTGAAAGAGCCTGATCAAGGATGTTGAAGAACTCCTGGGTCCTTTCTGGATCAGTGGTTCGGCAAGTGTTGATCCGTGAAGGACCTTTCTTCTTGGATGGGTGAAGCTTCCTTAGCTGAAGCCTGACCTTGCTACGCACTATGGAGTGGTCAGTATCACAGTCAGCGCTGTGATAGCTGTGAGTGATGAGGACACTTCTGAGGGTGGTACGTCTGGTGATGTTAAGTTCTAGCTGGTGCCAGTGGCACAGCTTGAACTGGAAGTAGCTGTTTGTCACACAGAGTCCATGGTGACAGCATAGATCCAGCAACCTCTGTCCATTTTTGATCATCTTGCCAATACCCTGGTGCCCTATGCTCGTTGGCCAAGCTACAGTCAGTACCCACACTTGCGTTGAAGTCTCCTAGAAGGTACAGTCCCTCAGTGCTGAGAATTCTACTGATGGCAGCGTCAAGTGTCTCAGAGAATTGATCCTTGACATCTGGGGTGGAGGTGAGTGTCGGGACATAGATGCACATGAGATTAACTGGGCCCGCGCTTGTTGACAAGTGAAGAGTATGAAGTCTCTCTGAGCCTACTGTGGGTGGTTCACTCATTGCAAGTAGCGTGTTTTTTACTGTGAAACCCACGAGTTGCCTCTTGGGCTTTCCCCTGCCAGAAGAAGGTGTAGTGTTTCTCTTTGAGGGATCCACTTTGAACGAGTCTAGTTTCTTGCAGCACAGCAATGTCCACATTGAGCCTTGTGAGTTCTTTGTCGATCACAGCTGTCTTGTGTGTGTCATCAACCTGCAGAAGGTTGTCAGTAAGGCCAGGACACATGGTCCTCACATTCCAGCTTGCGATGCGAAGGACTGGTGTCTTCTTTGTTAAGTTTGTCTTGCCTGGTGCATTGATTATCGAACCGCCTGTTGAGAGGTATCTCTCTAAGCTCCAAGCACCCATTGAAGCAAGTAGGTCGTGGCAGGACAGCAGTTAACTGAGTGGGTGGTAGCTATCCAATGAGACATGATGATCTCTCCCTCTGTCAGAAGTAACCCCTGGTGCTCATACTCTACACCAATTGAGTGAGAGCTTACAATCAGTAACTGTTTCTTCCCTCTCAGCATTGCTAGTATTGTCCAAAGGAAAAAACAGTACTGTTTGGTATTGCTCTGCTGTAGGAGTTGCTGGAAAACTACCTGATAAGTAACAGGTAACCGCCTATGGGACTCCACTCCGGATTTACTGTCCAGGTTTACTCCCTAAGCATTCTTCTCTCTCAAGCCATCCACAGGGAAGTGAGACTTTTTGCCCATAGATGGGGCTCTGTTTCTTGGCATCAGGATGGAACCACACGCCAGTGGGCCTGCATGACATGCACAAGGATATCACACACTGCCCCATCCCTGTGACAGCTCAGGGAGATACCCTGATGATAATGCACCCCACAGGAACATCACAAACAGCCCCCTCCCTCGGACAGCTCAGGGTCAGACACTGCACATACTGCAACAACAGTGACATTCCTGGATTAGTTCCTCCATTCTGAAAAACAAGCATTCACCCTACTTTATGCTTTCTGTCCCTCAGCCAATTTTGTATCTATGCTGCCACTGCCCCCTCGAATCCCATCTGCTCGAATTTTATTCACAAGTCTATTTTATGGTACTTTTTCAAACACAATTTTGAAGTCCAGACACACACCATCAACCCCACTACCCTGGTCAACTCTCTCTGAAACTTCATCAAAGAAATTAATTAATTCAGACACAATCTTCTGTTAACCAATCTGTACTGGCTGTCATTTATTAGGCCATGTTCTACCAAGTGACAGTTATTTTTCTCCTGGATATTTGTCTCTAAAAGTTTCTCCACCACTGACATGAGACTAACTGGTCTGTAGTTCCTGGGTTTATCTCTCTTTTTAAACAGAGCTGTAAAATTAGCAATCCTTGCAGATGTATCTTTTAATTCTGGAAATTCTATTGTGGACAATCTCTTTGGGCATGACTTTAACCAATTAAAGTAACAGGATACTTGATTAGTAAGTCCAGAACTTTTATTGAGAGTAAAATAGTACTTAATAATTGAAAGCAAAATTATCTTTAACAAACTTGGACAATATAACTTTACTGCTCGAGCAGGTGTGTGGACTGGTCGAGCTTTGTCTCAGAATGTCACGGTCCTCTTTGTCCAGCCTAGATCCCTCATCAGGTGGAGAACTTGGTTGATGATCTGAGCCTTTACCCCTGAGATCTGCTAGTGTTCCTGCACACTGAAACCTTACAAAATCCCTACTTTTAACCCCTGGATGGCCATCACACCACCTTGTAAAATAATATTTGGTCCGAGCTGTTGCTAGGTACATTTAATAAGTTCTTAATGATGTCTTCCACTAACAGTCACCTGTCCTCAGAATCTCAGACATGAGTACAATGGAGTGGTTTCACACTGTCTCCCAATCTGATCTGAAACAAGTTTCCTATTCATTAAATCGAGACTCTTGAAGGTCACGATGTACCAGACCATGGGTTTTATCAGGTGTCCTGGAAAGGTCCATTGTTTGAATAAATTTCGCTGAAACTGCCCTTTCCCACACAGACACAGAAACTCACAGTAATTAGATTGAACTAACTTTAAATGAAAACCCATTCTCTCTAAAATGATTATTGATTCATTATTTATAACTCAATCAAGGTTCATTACCTTTACAATCATCTGTTTCATGATGGGTAGCTACTCATTAATTATGCAGGATATAAACGTTAGTACTGAACACAAAATGGCTCCTTTGGTCATGTGTTAATTGTAAAATGGCTTCCTTGACCTTATGAGTTATTACAACAGATACATTATAAAAATGGTCAAGTTAAACTGAGATCGAACTACCCAAGCTTACCTGCATCCTCCAGTCCTCTGGCATCATTCCCATAGAAAGGAGGATTGAAAGATTGTGGTTCGAGTCTCTGATATTTCCACCCTTACTTCCCTCAGCAACCCAGGATGCAGCCCATCCAGACCGGGTGACTTTTCTACTGTGAGCACTGCTAACCTTGTAATTATTTCCTCTTTATCTATTTTCATCCCCTCCAATTTCTCCACATCCTCCTCCTTTACTGTGTGGCATTTGCACAATCTGCTTGTTTTGTGACAGATGCAATGTACTTAATTAGTGCCTCAGGCACGCCCTCTGCCTCCACAGGATCTCCTAATTGTCCCACCCTTTCATTGACTGTCCATATGTTGGTAAAAGACTTCAGTGTTCCCAGTTATGTGACCTGCTAATCTTTTCTCACACACTCTCTTGCTGATCTCATTTCCCTTTTCAGCTGTCCTTTGTACTTTCTGTATTTTGCTTGTTTCTCCTGCATATGAATCCTCACATGATTTCTATATTAATGGTTTTCGAACTATTTTGTTGAAGGATTGAGTTTTGTAAATTTCTCCCTAGCTCCCCTCATGGTCAGGCAGAAAGTTTAACTGCTGTGTTTTCAAACAGCAACAGCTTTATTTGAAAAGCCATTGGGACAGGATTCCGGGTTTTAATCCAGTCACAAATCTGTTTCTGATGTCTTGTGGCTCCAGCTGTCACGTGACGTGTCAGAGGATGACCTCATAATTGGCCCAGTCATGGAGCTGTGGGTTGATGTTTAAATTGTTTCAAAATAATTTTCCAGAAGGACAATCAAAATGAATCGATATATGAAAGGTAGATTTTGTGAATTTGTGCTCCCAGTGGAAATTCCTTCAGAGTCTGCTGGTTTTCATATCCCCAATTCCCCACAGGAATCTCTGTGCTCAGAGTCTGTATTCCTTCAATCAACATTATACAGAATCATTTCATGGGAGACCCCAGTGTGAATTGCAGACAGGTGGGTCAGTTTTAACTTTCAAAGTAACACAGGAGCAAAATACTGCAGATACTGGAAATCTGAAATAAAAACAGAAAATGCTGGAAATACTCAGCAGGTCTGACAGCATCTGTGGAGAGAGAAACAGAGTTAACGTTTCAGATCTGTGATCTTTCATCAGAACTGGGCTGAAATTGTCTGAGGGACTGAGATTGTGGAATCAATTTCAGGGTCAAAGACATTGTACTCTGTAAGGATAGGAAGATGGTGATTATTAAGTACAGTGCAAGAATATAGATGCTTTTACATTATTTGAATCAACATTGATTTAAACTTTGTGCTCACGAATTCTATCTTTTGATCAAAATGACACTGATAACAATGGAAAAAGCAACACATGCATTTCACAGGACCTTGTAAAGCCTTTTCCAGCCAATGAAGGACTTTCCAAGTGTTGTCACTGTGCAGTACATTACAATACCCTACAATAAGGATATTTCACATTCGAGTCACACAAGTGCCAGGCAATGACCATCTCAAACAAGAGAGAACCTAACCATCTCCCCTTGACGTTCAACAGCATTACGTTTGCTGAATCTCCCACTATCAACATCCTGGGGGTTACCATTGACAAGAAAATGAACTGCAGTAGCCACATAAATATCATGGCTACAAGAGCAGGTCAGAGACTAGGAATCCTGCGGCGAGTAACTCACCTCCTGACTCCCCAAAGCCCGTCCACTATCGACAAGGCACAAGTCAGGAGTGTGATGGAATACTCTCCACTTGCCTGGATAGGTGCAGCTCCAACAACACTTCAGAAGCTCAACGCCATCCAGGACAAAGCAGCCCACTTGATTGGCACCTCATTCACAATATTCACTCTCTCCATCACCGATGCACTGTGGTAGCAGTGTGCACCATCCACAAGATGCACTGCAGCAAGGCAGCAAGCCTCCTTAGACAGCACCTTCCAAACCCGTGACTTCTACTCCCTAGAAGGACAAGGGCAGCAGATGCATGGGAACACCACCACCTGCAAGTTCCCCTCTAAGCCAGACAACATCCTGAATTGGAACTATATCACTGTTCCCTTACTGTTGATGGGTCAAAATCCTGGAACTCCCTTCCGAACAGCATCACATCGACTGCAGTGGTTGAAGAAGGCAGCTCACCACCACTTTCTCCATGGAATTAGGGATGGGCAATAAATGCAATAAATAAAAATAAAATCAATAAAAAATGACAATAATCACCAAAAGTAGAAAATACATATGAAAATGAAAATATAATAAAGCACAGTCAGCATGGATTTCACAAAGAAAGTCTTGATTAACCTTATCTTTGAAGAATCAACAGCAAGAGTAATACAGCAGATGTGGAAGAGTTTAAGTTAATAAAGCCTCATCCTTTTATGTGCTGAAACCAACAAATTGTGGGTGAACAAACAAGCACACTAACTGACAGAGCTGGGTGTTGTTCTTTCTAAATTACCCGAAAGCAGGGTGTTAATGAGTTAAATCTCCAGGTTTCTGCAACCAGAATAGCCATTGTCCACGATCAGTTTCACTGTTATAAATAAAGATGAAACATTCATTGTGAATCTATAGAAACAGTCTGGTCCTGCACACTGCAGACACATCCACGTCATCACCAACCAGCTCTCCTATAATTGGTGCAGTTATTTGACTTTTCGCCATTAGCTCCATGGAATTACTTTTAAAAGATTTAAATTCTGAGAAGTTTTGTTAATATTCAGCCCTTGAGAAGAAACCATTCCCTGGCCACAGTGGAGAGAGCATTGAATATAAAACTGTAGACTACCAGGTAACACAGTGAAAGCTTATCAGCTAATCTATAATTGCTTAGTTTTCTTATTTTTGCTCTTGCTATTTGGTTTTTCATCCTTTTCAGTCCTGACTGTGGATATTATTGTGATTAAATGTGAAAAGATGCAATGTGTCTCAGCCCCGGTATATTGACTCTTTCTCTGTACAGTGCTGTATACACTCAGATACTGACAGTGTCCCTCCCTCCCTCAACTTTCCAGCCCTGACGGTGCAGAAAGTGCTGCTCAAAGTTACACATTCTGACTGTTTGCAGTTGATTAGTGAGAGATTATTAACGTATCCTCCTGCAGCGCTGCCTCGGTTAATAACAGCAGATCGAAGTCACATTTCAGATACAGAAACAGACGCATCCATTATTCACTCTTTTCCAGAGTGAGTGAGGCCGAGACAAGCAGCAACATTCCAGCCCCACACTCTGCAATTACCCAGCACCAGCGGAAAGCAGTGAATACAGATTCAATCAGTGGGTTAATGTCCATTACAGGGATGCAAGATTCCACAGCCCAGGACAAACATCCCCAAACACCGAGAACAAGCTCAGGAAAACCCGGGGGAGTTAATATCCCAATCACTGAGCATTCCAGTAACATTGAACAAGTTCCTGAACTGAGTGAACCTTTCAAAGTACAGAAGTGATGACGAGGTGAAAAAGGTCTGAACAGTTGAGGTGACTGAGCGGTTTCAGCTTTTCTGTTCAGGTTGCAGCTTTCACTGGAGGCATGTGTTTAAATCCCACTTCTGACAACTTGATTTTCAGTTACTTTGCAGAGCTTCCTTGAAGGTTTGAGGTAGAGTAAATACTGAGGAACTGTTTCTAACTGCTGAACGGTCCACAACGAAGGTTACAGATTTAAGGTGACTCACAAAACCAGAAGGAACATGAGGAAAAATTCCTTTCTGCAACGTGTGGTTAGGATTTCAGTTATGTGGATAGATTGGAGAAGCTGGGGTTGTTCTCCTTAGAGAGGAGATTTGATAGAGGTGTTCACAATCATGAGGGGTCGTGACAGACCTGATAGAGAGAAATTGTTGGTAGAAGGATTGAGACTCAGGTAAAAGCTGTGGCTCAGTTGGTCACACTCACCTCGAAATCACAAGCTTCTGGGTTCAGATTTCACAGCTGACACTCCAGTGCAGCACTGAGGGTGTTGAAGGTGCTGCCTTTCAGGTGTGATGTTAAACCAAGACCTGGTCTGCATGTTTGGGTGAATGTAAAAGATCCCATGTTGCAATTTCAAACAAGTGAAGAGCAATTCTCCCTGGTGTTGTGATCAATATTTGCCCCTCAATCAGATCAGTTGGTCATTATCACATTGCTGTTTGTGGGTATTAGCTGCTGCATTTCTGACATTACAACAGTGATTACACTTGAAAAGTATTTCATTGTTTACAAAGTGCTTTGATATATCCAGTGGTCTTGAAAGGTGCTATATAAATGCAAGTCTTTTCTTTCTTTATCACAACACATTGCTGTGTAAAAAATGGTTCTTCATGTCACCTCTGGTTCTTCTGCCAATCACCTGATATCTGTGTCCTCTGCTTACTGACCCTTTTACCACTGGAAACAGTTTCGCCTTATTTAAAATGATTTTGAACAAATGTGTCAAATCTCTTCTGACCTTTCTCTGCTGCAAGGAGAACAACCCCAGCTTCTCCAATCTCTCCACATAACTGAAATCCCTCACCCTGCTGCCATTGTGGCAAATCTCTTTTTTATTCTTTCATGGGATGTGGGCATTGCTGGCAAAGCCAGCATTTATTGCCCATCCCTAATTGCCATTGGGAAGGTGGTGGTGAGCCGCCTTTTTGAGCCATTGCAATACCTGCTGTTAGGAAGTGAGTTCCAGGATGTTGATCCAGTGACAGTGAAGGAATCATGATATAGTTCCAAGACAGGATGGTGTGTAGCTTGGCGGGGAACTTGCAGATGGTGGTGTTGCCATTCATCCAATGTCCTTATAGGTGGTCGAGGTCGTGGTGGATGGAGTGCTGATCAAGTGAGCTGCTTTGTCCTGGATGGTGTTGAGCTTCTTTGGTGTTGTTGGAGCTGCACTCATCCAGGCAAGTGAGGAGCCTTTCATCACACTCCTGACTTGTGTCTTGGAGATGGTGGACAGGAGGTGAGTGATTCACAGTAGAATTCCCAGCCTCTGACCTGCTCTTGAAGCTATGGTATTTATATGGCTGTTCCAATTCAGTTTCTGTTCATTGGCAACCCCCAGGATGTTGATAGTGAGGGATTCAGCAATGATAATGCCATTGAATGTCAAGGGGAGATAGTTAGATTCTCTCTTGTTGGAGATGATAATTTTGGGAATTGATAGGAAGCTGCTTCATGGTTGGTGGAACAAACGCCCGCCCTTGGGGTGGAGCCAACAGCTGCATCCGTCCAATAACAGACAGAGTGGAAGTACTGTATCAGGCCTTGTTAGTTCAGTTGGTAGAGAATGAGACTTTTAATCCCAGGGTCTTCGATTTGAGACCCTTGTTGTGTGGTTGTTCTTCCCTTTTTCAGACTTCGTCAGCAGAGAGTTCAAGGAGTGTGTCTGGTCCATTTCCCACACATCTGCCCTCCCCTCTTCCCATCCCTCCCAGAAACGCCACAGGTTTCCCCTTGTCCTTACTTTCCACCCCACCTGCCTCCACATCCAAAGGATTATCCTCCACCATTTCCACCACCTCCAGCGTGATGCCACCACCAAATGCATCTTCCCCTCCCCTGTCAGCATTCCGAAAGGATCGTTCCCTCTGCAACACTCTGGTCCACTCCTCCATTATCCCCAATACCTCGTCCCCTTCCCACGGCACCTTCCCATTCAATCGCAGGAAGTGTAATAGCTTCCCTTTTACCTCCTCTCTCCTCACTATCCAAGGCCCCAAACACCCCTTTCAGGTGAAGCAGCGATTTACTTGTACTTCTTTCAATTTAGTGTACTGTATTTTCTGTTCACAATGCGGTCTTCTCTAAATTGGGGAGACCAAACGCAGATTAGCTGACCGCTTTGTAGAACACCTCCACTCAGTCCGAAAGCATGACCCTGAGCTTCTGGTTGCTTGCCATTTCAACACTTCCCCCTGCTCTCATGTCAACATTTCTGTCTTTTGCCTGCTCCAGTGTTCCAGTGAACATCAACGCAAGCTCGAGGAACAGCACCTGATCTTTCGATTCGTCACTCTACAGCCTTGTGGACTGATCCTTGAGTTCAATAACTTCAGAACATGACTGGTGTCAGGCAAACTCCCCCACCCCACCTGCCAAGACTGAGGCACACATGATTTTTGCCACATGAACATTAAAACTTAAAATTGCAAGCGCCTGACGGGAAAGAAATTTGCATAGTAACAAACAGTATTGAAACAAAGGGACGCAGTCTTTTGCTTCCCCAATACACAGCAGAAGTGGTCAGACCAGTTTTAGTCACATGACTAGTTGGCTGTTGGTTTTTTGAACTTGCCACAGATTTGAACTCAGAACACCATGTGCTCCCGGATGGGGCAGACCCTCTCCAGTCCTGCCTGCCTCCATCTCTTTCCCACAGAACTGAACCTTGTGAAAACATGTGAATCTCAAAGAGAGAAAAGTCTCCAACATGTACAAGGTTTAAGGAGAATACTGGGCCCTACGAAATGCAAGAATTACCTACAAAAGTGCTATACCGTGAGCTCGAAGCACAGTAACAAGATATTGCCTCAAACTGTTCCACTTTATCTTTTCTTTTTTCTGTCCCTAGCTGCATCTGTATATCACGTGTGCATGCTAGCATGGGTGCATCGTATATCTGTAGGCATGAACCGTATTAAAGTTGAAGCAAGTTTAATAAGTTTCACTTTTCTTCTTTAAACCAAAGAAAGCCTGTTTGTGTTCATTTCTTTGCATTATAATTGGAAAGCTGTGAACAAGGATTCACCAAAGGGGGAGCACAAAACACAGTCTGTTTGAAACCATGTGCCTGTTTTTCATGTAGTCAGTGCTGCTCATTATTCTGCTATTAACACTCTCTCTGGACAAATGCTTTGTCTTTGACCACAAGCATTAACGGACTCCTTGCCTTTGTCCCAGGACAACTTTGTTATTTAATCTTTCCTGCCCTCTGCCCCATCAAACACCTTCCCCTTTGTTCTCTCCCACAGGCCCCTCTCCTTCACTTGTTTAAAACCTAATTCTTTTCTAACCTTTGGCAGTTCTGATGAAAGGTCACAGACTTGAAACTTTATCTCTATTTCTCTCTCCACAGATGCTGCCAGACCTGCTGAGTATTTCCAGCACCTTTGTTTTTATTTCGGATTTCCAGCATATGCAGTATTTTGCTTTTACTATATCAGAAAGTCTCTCCTTGATTCAGGACTCCTACGTCTCTCCAGCGTCTCGCTGCTAAAGATTGAACTTTATCTCATTTCACTCTCAGCTCTGGGTCAGTGTGGATCAGTGGGATTTCTCCCGCTTCACATTCCATCAGTGCTGAGAAAACAATGGGAAACATTACTCATGTTGTGTTCTGTAAATTTTGACAAACACTTGAATGTAAATATTGTCTTCCAAAGCAATGAGCGAAGGCTGGTTTTAGTGTGTGGCTGAAATAGATCAGCTGGATTTGCATTGCACTAAAAATCGCAGTTCTTGGTTCAATCCCAGGTTTTGGCACTTTCAACCTCTCCTGTGTCTTTTTCTTTGGCTCCAATTGTCAAGCTGCATGATTTACTCTGAAATTAGCACCAGAGAATCAAGGCACCAGCGAGCATGAGGAGCTGAAATTAGCACAGATCGAAACCACTTAATACTTCTGACTGAAAATGGTTGCAAATACTTCAGTTTTGCCTTTTGCACTGACGTGCTCGGCTCCACCATCATTGAGGATGTGGGTGTTTTTGGAGCCTCCTCATCTTGTTAGTTATTAAATTATCCACCACCATTCACGACTGGATGTGGCAGGACTGTGGAGCTGTGATCTGATCCTGAGGGAGATATCCGTGCATGGAGTGGCAGGATGTATGGAGAGTGATCCGAAAGAGGGTGTCTGAGCCTGGAGTGGAAGCTTTCTGTGGAGGTGCAGGAGTAGGCCATTCAGCCCCAGTGTTTTATAAAGGTTTAGTATAACTTATTTGCTTTTACTCTATGCCTCTATGAATAAAGCCAAGTGTCCTGTTTGCTTTTAGCAACATTTTCAAACCTTCTAAGATTGGTGCACATTGTCTCATTCTTCCTCCCAAACTTTATCACTTTACACTTCTCTGTGTAAAATTTTATCTGCCATGTGAAAGCCCATTTTGACAGTTTTTTTATCTTCTCCTGAAGTGTGTTACTGTCACTGGCATAAGACGAAATTCCCCAGCATTCTTTGATGCTATCTCCATGGAGAGAGCAATCTTACACGCCAGCTGAAATGTAGGATTTTGCGTGTTTAGTATCTTTTCTCATCCACCAATATAAGCACAAATCTGTCTCGTAATGCACGGTCTAAGAATGTGCCAAAGTTGCAATGTAGTGATAAATTCTTCATGCCACAATGTACTCACCAACTATTTCACTACTTTTCTGCTTTCTGGTTCCAAATTTCTAGCTTGCCGTGATCTCTAGTGGCTTAGGGTTAAAATGTTCCTCCAACTTGGTGATGATTGTTTTGAATTCACATCTTTTGCCTTGATGGGAGCAGGAAGATTTGTTAGCATGTCAAACACTTCCAGGATAATTTACATTCGCAAAATTACTTTCTTGCCCTCAAGAATTGCCTTATTCTGAGTCTCGACCTCTTCACTTTCACCTTCAAGTTCCAAAATGTTATTAGCTCTGAAAAACATGTCCATTCTTTCAATATATGAACTGAATGGTTCTCGAGCCCTCTCATACGTTCCTAGCCTTCTGATGTATCCCTTGGGTGCAGCCATATTGTCCCAAATAATCACTTCGAATCTGATGCACACTAAGACCCTGCGGTAAAGGCCTGCTCGTTTATGAAATTGAAACCCGACCCAGTCCGACCTGACCACATCCAACCTGAATCTGACCCGGGCCCGAGTCTTTTGATTTTTTTCCCGCACACGACCCGACCCGACCCGACTACCATAATAAAGTTAATTATATCAAACATACCTTGTCCAAATGTTGTGATCCTCCATTCCGAAAGCTGGCTATTCCTGCGGAATCATGCAGAAGTTCCCTCCCTGAGCAAGGCAGCACTGTGTCCGCCTCCAGCCCGACCCGTCACGAATCCGAATGCCGGACACGGAAGAGAGACCCGACCCGAACCTGGCACATGTCATCCGGTCTGGTCGGAGTCGGGTTGGGTAGCCATGCTTTACCCTAGGGCATCTCATTCAACTGAGGAGACAGTCTGCAGCACAGGCTTCACACAATCCACCCAAACTCTCCACCATCTGAGCAGGTAGGTCACCAGGAGCTGACTGATCCTGATAACTGCAGTCCCTGCTGCTGTTTGCTGCCTATATTTACAGACTTTTATCTCATCCTCATCACCATTTTCTCCAATATATTCAGGGGGCATCAGCAGAGAAAATGGAGACCAAATGCGACAAGTGCAAGGAAATGTTTATTTACAATATTACATCATAAACATAATATACAAAAACATTACATGTGTGAAACACGTCCCGATCAAGATGTGTCTGAATAAATGGATCCCCTCACAATAAACACTGTCACCTTTCAATGTTTAGCGGACGAGTGTGAGGGCCAGATGTGTGTGATTCCCACAGTAATGTGTTTGTTCAAAGTTCAGGAAAAGATGGAGATATGAATAATTTACAGGGAAATCTTTGAAGCATATCTCCATGTCTCTCACTCACAAAGATCTGCAAACTTGTGGATTCAGAAAGAACCCAGAGACAGATAGTCCTGCAATAACCTGTAACTCCAGGAAAGGATGTGTTCGAGATTTTGCCCTGTAGCTTAGTTGGTTAAAGCCTCTGTCTAATAAACAGCAGAACCTCACTTCAAACCCCAACAAAGCCTCACTGCAGTGAAGAAACGGAAAGTTATGATTTAAAGATTACTCTGTCAATCATTCACATCTCTGTCTTCCCCTGAACTTCGAGTTCAAATTTGTTTGTGAAGTTGAGTGACACGTTCAGACAGCACAGTCTTTGTCTTTGTGAAAGAAGTGATTTTGGGAATGGCTGTTTGAAACTGTCCCTCCTTGCACAGAAATTCAGTGCAAATACTCAAATCACCCACAATTTCCACGAGAGAAATTTGTTCACAATTGCATTTGACGTGAAACCGCCTCAACATTAATCTCACTGAAGCAGAGTGTGACCGTGTTGTATGTTTCAGAGTGTTGGTGCCATTAAGTGTCGCTTTTAACCGAGACTGGGACACAACGCAAGGTTGATCCAAGGTTGGAATATATTATCATTCAGGAGCAAGAAAAATCAAAAGGAACCGAATAAGAAAACCCAGTCTCCAGATTTGAGAATCTGTAGATCCGCTTTGGGAAAGTGAATCAGAGCAGAATGAAGGATGAACTGTCCAGAAGAGATGAAGACACAGCTCAGTCAACACGTTCCCCTGGTTTATGATGCTGGAACATTCCTCACACAGAAATGATTCAACTCAATGACAAACATTCTTGCAGCTGATAATTTATGCTAACGATTGAAGGACTTTCTCATGTGGTTACCTAGTGGTAAGAAGATATTAAACTTCGTTTCAATCAATCCAGCTGCGATGAAATTTGAATTTTTCTGCCTTTCATAAACATTATTTGAAGGGTCTCAGCGACAATGCTCAGTGTTGATGAGAGTGGGGTCTGGGTGAGCATCTGCTGAGCGTGACAGGATCAGGACTGGATGCAGGAAGTTCTCTGACAGTCTCTCTCTCTCTCTGATGGGTTTGAGTTGGTTCACAACTGGCAGCTGTTGGTGTTTCGATAAATGAAGGAAGTTCCCTCTCACCATTTTTTTTGATTCACAGAGCAGAATCAGGATGTAAAGGGTTAATGCTGAACACAGTGGGATCAACCTCTCCCACTGTCAGGGTGATGATGTAACAGTCACATGGGATGAGGTTTGGGAGAAGAGAGAGCAGCACCAAGGATGCTAGCTTAGCAGGCTTGATGAGTGTGTATGGAGTATTGTGTAAATTAGAAAATAGTTCTTAGTTCTTTCAGCAGGAAATGTGTCCAGAAAATATCAAGAAACTCAGAATTTTATTATTCAGGAGTCGGAACACAGATATTAACTCCAAGTTACAGTTCTGGGTTCATTTAACAAAAAAAATAGAGAATAATATTGCTGACTGATTGAAATTCCCCCAGTGAGGAGACAGTTAAACAGTTGGGACATCCTTCGATCCAAGGTTTTGGCAGCATTTGCAACTTTTGCAACTTTTTTTAATCCTGCTTTGATGGACGAGTGAAAAAACTGAACAGTTCCATTCTTCCTTCTTCCCTTCTTTCCATCAGTTTCTCTTTTCTGTCCCAGATCAATATAATGATGAGAATCCCAATTTAATCTGCTGTTTCTGGTGTTTTATCCGTTCCAATCAAAATTCAACATTCCAATCAAATCTATTTGTTATTCCACAGTATCTCTCCATGTGTTTTATTCTGTTGTATTCTCTCATAGTCTGTTTGATGATCAATGTTACATCTCACTCTCTGTTCTGGTGAAGATCAGAAGCAGTGATATCTGTTTACACCGCCTGGCAAGTCGGCTGAGGCTGTGCCTCGCTGATCACGTGGAGTTGAAGCAATTCTTCCAGTCAGTTAGTTCAGTTGTCATTTCATGAGAAATTCGAAGTCATCATGACTTCGTCAGTGACCTAATGGTTCAGGTGTCTGAGTGATGTTAATCATGCTGTGATCAAATGATTGTATGTTCCAGTCTTTCCGTGGTGGGTTTTCACACTGAGTAGAAACGTGTTGGACATGGTCTGGAAATGTTTCACACCGCTCCATTCCCAACAGGCCATGACCTGATGTGATGGAAATTTCATTTACTTACAGAAGCTACATTTCCATCATTGCACATCTGGCTGCACAGTCAGGATCTGTGTGAAGGTGACGGTTGTGCTTCTGTTACTTGCCAGGTGACGAGGTGGCTGAGAGGTTAATGCGATGGGCTATTAATCCGTTGTGTTGTGCACGCGTGGGTTTGAATCCCATCCTTGTTGTTAGTTTATCAACTGCCTGTTGCATTCTTGTTTCCAGCTTCAATGTAATGTTGGCCTGGAAACCTGTTCTTGTCAGTATCTTGACGGTGGTTCCAGAATTGTTTATACTTTATTAAAATTGAGACAGACAATTGGAATTCATCACCCAAATTGGACTGGAATGAAGATCAAATAGGGATCACGAAACGGAGCAGGATTTCCCCTCCCCTCCTTCCTTCCTTCCATCTTTACTTTCTCTGGATTTACACCAAGTGAACGACTAACGGGAAAAGCAAATGGCGAGGGAGCAGAAGCAGAACATTATCCTTTGGCAAGAAATTTATTTTCAAATCTTCTTGATAGATTAAGTGAGTGAGCAATGTTTTGGCAAATGGAGTTTAAAATGAGGGGTCATCTGGGACCTACGAAAGATAGATCAGAGTGTTTTTTGTTAAGTGGTGAGATGATAGAAACTGCGGAGGCGCAGAGACCCGAATACTGAATCACTAAAAGCTAGTGGACTGGTAGAAAAATAATGTGAAAAGTGAACGGAATATGAAGATTGGAACTCATGTTGTAGTTATATAAAGCTCTGTGCTCCTGAAGTAAATGTCCAAGCCCAGATTGTGGGGAATCTGTGGAGAGTGATTTGTTTTTTATTCATTAATGGGCGCGAGTATCGCTGATAAGGCTGGCATTTATTACCCATCCCTAATTGCCCTTGAGAATGTGGTGGTCAGCTGCCTTCTTGAACTGCTGCAGTCCATATGGTGCAGGAACACCCACAGTGCTATTGGGGAGGGAGTTCCAGGATTGTGACCCAACAACAGTGAAGAAATGGCGATATAGTTCCATGTCAGGATGGTGAGTGACTTAGAGGGGAACCTGCAGGTAGTGAGTTCCCATGCATCTGCTGCCCTTGTTCTTCGAGGTGGTAGTGGTCATGGGTTTGGAAGGTGCTGTTGAAGGATACTTGGTGAGATACTGCAGTGCATATGGAGATGGTACACACTGCAGCCACTGTGTACTGGTGGTGGAGGAACTGAATGTTTAAGGTGGTGGGTTAGGTGCCGATCAAGTGGGCTGCTTTCTCCTGGATGGTGTTGAGCTTCTTGAGTGTTGTTGAGTGGGATGTATTCCATCCCACTCCTGACTTGTGCCTTGTACATGGTGGACAGGATTTGAGGTTTCAGGAGGCGAGATACTTGCTGCAGAATTCCTAATCTCTGACCTGCACTTATAGCTGCAGCATAGATGTGACTGGTCCAGTTTAGTTTCTGGTCAGTGGTAACCCTCAAGATGTTGATGGTGGGGGATTCAGCGATGATTATGCTGCTGAATATCAAAAGGTAGATGGTTTGATTCTCTCTCAATGGAGATGTTCACTGCTGAGCACTTGTGTGGCCAGAAGGTTGCTTGTCACTTATCAGCTCAAGCCTGAAGTTTGTACAGGTCTCGCTGCTTGTGGGCGCAGACTGCTTCAGTATCTGAGGAGTTGTGAGTCATCAACGAACATTTCCACTTCTGACTTATGTTGAAGGGAAAGTGATCAATGAAACAGCTGAGGATGTTTGGGCCGAGGACACTACCCTGAGAAAATCCTGAGGCAATGTCCTGGGCTGAGATGATTGGCCTCCACTAACCACAACCATCTTGCTTTGTGTGAGATATGACTCCACCACGTGGAGAGTTTTCCCCTTGATTCTCATTGACTTCAATTTTGCTCGGGATCCTTGATGCCACACTCACTCAAGGGCAATCACTCTCACCTCTCCTCTAGAACTCCACTCTTTTGTGTCTGTTTGAACTAAGCTGCAATAAAAAATAAGAACAGAAGAAATATTAGCAGGAGTAGGCCATTTGGCCCCTCGAGCCTGCTCCACCATTCAATAGGATCATGGCTGACCTGATCATGTCCTCAACCCCACTTTCTTGCCTGCCCCCCATAACCCTTGACTTCCTTGCAGATAAAATTCTGTCAAACGCAGTCTTGAAGACATTCAATGACCCAGCCTCCACTACTCTCTGTGGTAGAGAATTCCAAAGATTAATGACTCTCTGAGAGAAGAAATTCCTCCTCATTTCCTTCTTAAATGGAAGACCATTATTCTGAAACTGTGTCCCCTAGTTCTAAATTCCACCATGAGGGGAAACATCCTCTCAGCATCCACCCTGTCAAGCCCCCTCAAAATCTTATATGTCTCAATACGATCACCTTTCATTTTTCTTAACTCCAATGAGTATCGGTCCAACCTGATCAACTCTCCATATAAGACAACCACTTCATCACAGGAATCAATCCAGTGAACCTTCTCTGAACTGCCTCCAATGCAAGTATATCCCTCCTTAAATAAGGAGACCAAAACTGTACACAATACTCTAGGTGTGGTTTCACCAACACCCTGTACATTTGCAGCAAGACTTCTCTTCTTTTATACTCCATCCCCCTTGAAATAAAGGGCAACATTCCATTTGCCTTCCTAATTATTTGCTCTACCTGCATGGTAACTTTTTGTGATTCATGTACGAGGACACCCAGATCCTTCTACACCGCAGCATTCTGTAATCTCTCACAATTTAAATAATATTTTGCTTTCCCATTCTTCTTACCAAAGTGGATAACCTCACGTTTTCCCACATTATACTCTACCTGCCAAGTATTTGCCTGGGGTCGAGGAACCCTGGCAGAACCTAAACTGAGCATCGATGAGCAGATTATTGCTAAGCGTCTGGTGCTTGATAGCACTGTTGATGACATCTTCCATCACTTTGCTGATGATTGATAGGAGACTGATGGGGTGGTAATTGGTCAGATTGGATTTGTCCTGCTTTTTTTTATGGAGTGGGCACATTTGGGCAATTTTCCACATTGTCGGGTAGATGCCTGTGTTGTAGCTCTACTGGAACAGTGTGGCTGAGAGCACAGCTAGTTCTGGAGCACAAGTCTTCAGTACTAGAGCCGGGATGTTGTTCGGGCCTATTGTCGTTGCTGTATCGAGTGACTTCAGTTGTTTCTTGCTATCATGTGGAGTGAATCGAATTGGCTGAAGACTGGAAACTGTGATGCTGGGGACCTCAGGAGGCCGAGATGAATCATCCACTGAGCAATTTCTGATGTAAGATGGTTGTAAATGATTTAGCTTTGGCTCCACCATTATTGAGGATGGGGATTTTTTGGAGCCTCCTCATCTGGTTAGTTATTTAATTGTCCACCATCATTCATGACTGGATGTGGCAGGACTAAGGACCTGTGATCTGATCATGAGGGAGATATCCATGCATGGAGTGGTGGGATCTATGGAAAGTGATCCTGAAGAGGGTGTCCGAGCCTGGAGTGGCGGGATCTGTGGAGACTGATCCTGACGAGTGTGTGCAAACCTGGAATGGAAGCTTTCTGTGGAGGTAGAGGAGTAGGCCATTCAGACCCAGTATTTTATAAAGGTTTATCATAACTTATTTGCTTTTACTATATGTCTCTATTAATAAAGCCAAGTGTCCTGTTTGCTCTTAGAAGCCTTTTCAAACCTTCTAAGATTAGTGTACATTGTCTCTCTGTTCTGGCACCCACTTTAGAATTGTAACATTTCATTTATATGGCCTCTCCTTATTCTTCCTCCCAAATTGTATCTCTTCACAATTCTCTGTGTAAATTTTAACTGCCATGTGAAAGCCCATTTTACCAGTTTTATTAAGCTCCCCTGAAGTGTGTTACAATCACTGGCACAGGATGAAATTCTCGAGCATTCTTTGATGCAATCTCCATGGAAAGAGCAATCTTACATGCGAGCTCGAATGTGAGATTTTGTGTGTTTAGTATCTTTTCTCATCCACCAATATAAGCACAAATCTGTCTCATAATGCACGGTCTAAGAATATGCCAAAGTTGCAATGTAGTGATAAATTCTTCATGCCACAATGTACTCACCAACTGTTTCACTACTTTTCTGATTTCTGCTTGCCGTGATCTCAAGTGGCTTTGGGTTGAAATGTTCCTCCAACTTGGTGATGATTGTTTTGAATGGCACATCTTTTGCCTTGATGGGAGCAGGAAGCTTTGTTAGCTGGTCAGACACTTCCAGGCTAATTTCCATTGGCAAAATTGCTTTCTTGCCCTCAAGAATTGCCTCATTCTGAGTCTTGACCTCTGCACTTTCACCTTCAAATTCCAAAATGTTATTAGCTCTGAAAAACATGTCCATTCTTTCAATATATGAACTGAATGGTTCTCAAGCCCTCTCATAAGTTCCTCACCTTCCGATGTATCCCATATGTGTGCAGCCATATTGTCCCAAATAAGCAATTTGAATCAGATGCACAGGAATACCTTGCGGTATCTCATTCAACTGAAGAGACATTCTGTGGCCCAGGCTTCACACAATCCACCTAAAATCTCCACCATCCGAGCAGGTAGGTCACCAGGAGCTGCCTGATCTTGTTCACTGCAGTCCCTGCTGCTGCTTGCTGCCTATATTTACAGACTTTTATCTCATCCTCATCACCATTTTCTCCAATATATTCAGGGGGCATCAGCAGAGAAAATATACACCAAGCGTGGCAAGTGCAAGGAATTGTTTACTTACGTCATTATGTCATGCACATAATATACAAATACATTACATGTGTGAATCATTTCTTGAGCACTTTTATACCAGATGTGTCTGAATAAATGGAACCCCGTCACAATAAACACTGTCACCTTTCAATGTTTAACGGAGAGGTTTGACGGCCTAATGTGTGTGATTCCCACATTCATGTGTTTCTACAAAGTTCGGAGAAAGACGGAGATATGAATAATTTGCAGGGAAATCTTTAAGCATATCTCCATGTTTCTCACTGACAAAGTTCTGCAAACACATGGATTCAGAAAGAACCTGAGTGCAAAATCAACAAAAATAAACACAGCCAGAGAGACTTGCAATAACCTGTAGCTCAGGGAAAGTACATGATGTTATGGAAGTGATTTAGAATTTTTTTTTGTGAAATTCTTTTTGAGGAATTCATCGTCAAACTTAATAAATGTCAGACCAGTTCTTTTTCAAGAGGGTACTGAAAGTATTAATTTGGCAACTATGTTTACTGGTTGTCACATGACTCAAGTTAAATGTCGAACAGAAACCCTGGTAACAGGGGGAAATGTGGACAGAGAAGTCAGTTGCGCCTCTTGATTGGACAAACCCGGCAGCAGCAGCACTCACCGAAGAGGGCAGAAAAATCACAAGCTTTTATTTGTCGCAGTCATTGTGTTTTACCTTCTGTAGTGAGCAGCTGATAAAGTTAGCCTGAAGAAGTGTCAAGGAAGGAGAGAAGATCACAACCCACGTTGTTTTGCAGCAAATCTTTAAAAGACCCTGAGAACTTCACTGCGTCAATTCATCTCTTCTCCTGTCTTTGAAGAAAGCCTGCTAAAATTAATTCTCAACACTGCCTCTAAAAAACTGTTCTAAAAGACCCTGGTGACCTGTCTACGCATACTCAGAAGTTAGACTGTTTGCCAGTTTTGGAACAACATATCTCATCTGCTGTTTTCTTCAGGAATGAACAAGTAATCAGCCCAAGTGTTGTTTTTGTCTTTAACAGAACTCAGAATTGAAAAAATAATTCTTTTTTTTTTCAGTTAACCGGTGTATGTGTGTGTGCGTGTGTGGGGCTGTGGTAAGAAAGGGGCTTTAAATGTTGGTCAAGGTAAAAAGGGAACTTTTAAAATTTCTACCTGTGTATTTATGCTTTATTTCATGACTAGTTAAAACTTGTTCTGTAATAAACTGATAATTTTGCTGTTCATTAAAGAAACCTGGTCAGTGTCTTCTATTCTGGGAAGAATAGAGTATGTGATTGACTGTTTCAGGAAGTGGGAAAAGTTAAAATATATGTTGTGACCTGTGGAGAAGTGGGATGAGAATATATAGAAGGGTCTGAAGAAGGGTCATTGACCTGAAACGTTAACTCTGCTTCTCTCTCCACAGATGCTGCCAGACCTGATGAGTATTTCCAGCGTTTCTTGTTTTTATTTGAGATTTCCAGCATCTGCTGTATTTTCCTTTGATATTGATATTATATGAGAATAAATAGTGCACTCCTCTGATTTTAATTATAACAACATCTGGCTCTGTAGCTTAGTTGGTTAAAGCACCTGTCTTGTAAACAGGAGATCCTGGGTTCAATTCCCAGCAGAGCCTTGTTTCTCATTTGTGATGTATAAGTTACCTTGTCAACCACTTCCATCTGTGTCTTCTGAACTTTCAGTGAGAATTCAGATTATGTGATGAATTTTCGTCACAAGAGAAAACAGCCTTTGTGAAGAATGTGAGTTTGGAATGGCTGTTCCTCCTTGGACAGAAATTCAGTGCTGATATTTCAAAGGCAACTTCTTTGATACAAATTTGTTCACTGTTGCATTCAACCTGGAAAACAGCTCGACATTAATGTCACTGAAGGAAAGTGTGACTGCGTTGTATGTTTCAGAGTGTTTGTGTTGTTATGTGTTGCTTGTGACTGAGACTGGGACATGACGCAAGTGGGAGGGTTCATCTGAGGTTTGGAATATTTGTCAGTCAGGAACAAGAAAAATCAAAGGAACCAAATAAGAAAACCTATGTCTCATGTGGTTACCGAGAAACAGTGAGGAGATATGAAACGTTGTTATTTTCAATACAGCAGTGTGAACATTGACCTTTCCTGCCTTTTATAAACAGTATTTGAAGTGTCTCGGTAACAATGTTCAGTGTTGATGAGAGTGGGGTCTGGGTGAGCAGCTGCTGAGTGTGACTGGGTCAGGACTGGATGCAGGAAGTTCTCTGACAGTCTCTCTCTCTCTCACTGATGGGTTTGAGTTGATTTTCAACTGGCAGCTGTTGGTGTTTCGATAAATCAAGTTCCCTCCACCCATTTTTTTGGACAGACAGTGTAGTATAAGGATGTAAAGGGTTAATGCTGAAGACATTGGGATCAATCACTCCCACTGTCAAAGTGATGATGTAACAGTCACATGAGATGAGGTTTGGGAGGAGAGAGCAGCACCAAGGATGATAGCTCAGGAGGCTTGATGAGTGTGTATATAGTATTGTGTAAATTAGAAAAGAGTTCTTAGTTCTTTCAGCAGGAAATGTGTCCCGAAAATATCGAGAAACTCACAATTTTATTATTCAGGAGTCGGAACACAAATATTAATTCCAAGTGACCGTTCTGGGTTCATTTAACAAAAAAAGGTAGAGAATAATATTACTCACTGATTGAAATCCCCCAGTGAGGAGACAGTTAAACAGGTGATCTGTTGGGGCATCCTTCGATCCAAGGTTTCTGCAGCATTTAATCTCCCTTTTTGGTGAAATTCTCTGTTATATGCAACTTTTTTTTTATCCAGCTTTGAGCGGCAAGTGAAAAAACTGAAAAAAGTGAGCAGTTCCATCGTTTCTTTTCTTCCTTCTTCCCTTCTTTCCATCAGTTTCGCTTTTCTGTCTCAGATCAATATAGTGATGAGAATCCCAATTTAATCTGTTGTTTCTGGTGTTTTATCCATTCCAATCAGAATTCAACATTCCAATCAAATCTATTTGTTATTCCACAGTGTCTCTCCATGTGTTTTATTCTGTTGTATTCTCTCACAGTCTGTTTGATGATCAATGTTACATCTCACTCTCTGTTCTGGTGAAGATCAGAAGCAGTGATATCTGTTTACACCATCCACCAAGTCGGCCTGAAGATTTGCCTCGCCGATCATGTGGAGTTAGGAACATAGGAACATAGGAGCAGGAGTCGGCCATTCAGCCCATCGAGCCTGCCCCACCATTCAATATGATCATGGCTGATCATCCACTTCAATGCCCTTTTCCCCACACTTTCCTCATATTCCCTTATGTCATTTGTATTTACAAATCTGTCAATCTCTGCTTTAAACATACTCAACGACTGAGCTTCCACAGCCATCTGGGGTACAGAATTCCAAAGATTCACAACCCTCCGAGTAAAGAAATTTCTCCTCATCTCTGTCCTAAGGAGCTTCCCCCTTATTTTGAAATTGAGCCCCTGGTTCTCGACTCCCCATCCAGATGAAACATCTTAGCTGCATCTACCCTGACTGTCCTTTAAGTATTTTGTAGGTTTCAATGAGATCACCTCTCATTCTTCGAAACTCTAGAGAATACAGCCCCAGTTTCCCCAATCTCTCTTCATAGAACAGTCCCACCATCCCAGGAACAAGTCTGATGAACCTTCATTGAACTCCCTCCATGGCAATAATATCCTTCCTAAGGTAAGGAGACCAAAACTGCACACAGTACTCCAAGTGCGGTCTAACCAAGGTTCTATACAATTGAAGCAAGAATTCACTACTCCTGTACTCAAATCCTCTTGTGATAAAGGCTAACATACTATTAGCCTTCCTAATTGCTTGCTGCACCTGCATGTTAGCTGTCAGTGACTTATTGACATGGACACCCAGGTCACCCTTATATTCTATACCTCAGCTAATAAAGGAAAGGATTCCATATACCTGTTGAACCACCTTATTGACCAGTCCTGCTACCTTCAGGGATCTGTGGACATTCACTCCAACGTCCCTCACTTCCTCTGCACCGTTCAGTGTTCTCCCATTAATTGTGTATTCCTTTGCCTTTTTTGACCTCCCAAATGCATCACCTCACCCTTGTCCAATTTGAATTCCATTTACCACTTCTCTGCCCACCTGACCAGTCAATTGATATCTTCCTGCAGTGTACAGCAATCCTCCTCCCTATCAACAACAGGACAATTTTTGTGTCATCTGCAAACATCTTGATTGTGCCCTCTACATTTATGTCCATATCATTAATATATACCACAAAAAGCAGGGGACCTAGTTCTGAGCCCTGTGGAACACCACTGGAAACAGTCCTCCAGTTGCAAAAACACCTGTAACCAATTCCTTTTTTTTCCTGCCACTGAACCAATTTTGTGTCCAGCTTGCTACATTCCCCTGGATCCCATGTGCTTTTATTTTTTTTTAACCAGTTTGCCATGTGGGACCTTGTCAAAAGTCTTGCTAAAATCCATGTGGGTCAGATCAACTGCACTATCCTCATCAATCCTCCTTGTTACTTCTTCAAAAACATTCAATCAAGATAGTCAGACAGGAGCTTCCCTTAACAAATCCATGCTGACGGTACTTGATTAATCTGTGCCTTTCTAAGTGACAGTTTATCCTGTCTCTCAGAATTAATTCCAATAATTCGCCCACTATTGAGGTTAGGCTGACTGGCCTTTAATTATTTGGTCGATCATTCGCTTCCTTTTTCAACAATGGTGCAATGTTAGCAATAAAAACAAAAAGTGCTGGACATCCACAGCAGGTCTGGCAGCATCTGTGGAGAGAGAAACAAAGTTAACATTTCAGGTCAGTGACCTTTCATCAGAACAGAAACGTTAACTTTGCTTCTCTCTCCACAGTTGCTGCCAGATCTGCTGTGTATTTCCAATGCAACTAGTTTTTATTTCAGATTTGCAGCATCTGCAGAATTTTGCTTTTATTGCAGTGTTACGAGACCTCCAATCCTCTAACATCACACCCGTATCCAGTGAGGGATTGGAAACTGATGGTCAGACCTTCCACTATTTCCTCCCTGACTTCTTTTAACAGCCTGGGGTACATTTCATCCGGCCCTGATGATTTATCCACTTTCAAGGATGCTAATCCCATTTATACTTCTTCTCTCCCTCAGTTTATCATGTCCAAAACTTCACACTCCTTCTCCTTAATTACAATATCTGCATCACCCCCCTCATTTGTGAAGACAGTAAAATATTCATTAATAAACATACCAACATCTTCCACACTGACACATAGGTTACATTTTTAGGTCTTTGATGGGCCCTACTCTTTCCTCAGTTGCCTCTGACTGCAATGTATTGATGAAACATCTTTGGATTTGTTTTGATTTTGCTTGTCAATATTCTTTCGTGATCTCTGTTTGTTCTTCATCGCTACTCCCAAATACCTCTAGTCATGTCAAAACACAACTTATCAGAAGGGGAATTTGAACCCACCCCTGCAGAGAGAATTGTGATCTGAATGAACCGTCTCAGACTGCTCGACCATCCTGACTACCCCATGTGTATGTTTAATGCTGACGAAATTATCCATTCATTGTGAAAGTATTTGTGAGATTGTGGAAATGTCTGGAAGAGGAAAGACCAACGGGAAAGCTCGGTCCAAGGCCAAGTCTCGCTCCTCCCGGGCTGGACTGCAGTTCCCGGTGGGCCGTGTTCACAGGCTCCTGAGAAAGGGTAACTATGCTGAGCGTGTGGGTGCCAGAGCCCAGGTCTATCTGGCTGCTGTGCTCGAGTATCTGACCGCTGAAATCCTCGAGCTGGGCGGTAACGCGGCCCGGGACAACAAGAAGACCTGCATCATCCCCAGACACCTACAGCTGGCCGTCCTCAATGATGAGGAGCTCAACAAGCTGCTGGGAGGGGTGACCATCGTTCAGGGTAGAGTGCTGCCTAATATCCAGGCCGTGTTGCTGCCCAAGAAAACCAGTGCTCCGGGCACCAAAACCAAGTCAATCTGCCAGGATTTTTTCAAATACTCAAAGGCTCTTTTCAGAGCCACCCACAGTATCTGAAAGGGCTGATTACTGTCTGAAGTCTGCTGTACCCGCACCTCTGTCTATCCCTCTTCATCTGGAACAACCAACGCTATCTTCCATTCCTTTCACCATTATGTGTTTAACTAGCTTCTCCTTATAGTCAGTCCAATATCAATGTACTAATGAAATGATCTGTGTCAGTGCTGGCAATTTCCATAGAATCATAGAAAAATTAGGGCACAGAAGGAGCCCATTCAGCCCATCGCGTTTGCTCTGGCCGAAAAAACTAGCCACCCAATCTATTCCCACCTTCCAGCACCTGATCCGCAGACTTGCAAGTTACAGCACTTCAGGTGCATGTCCAGGTATTTTTAAATGAGTTGAGGGTTTCTGCCTCCACCACCATTCCTGGCAGCGAATTCCAGACACCCACCACCCTCTGGGTATAAACGTTTCCCCTCATGTCCCCTCTAACCCTTCTACCAATCACCTTATGTCTGTGCCCCCTGGTAACTGACCTCCCCACCAGGGGAAACAGGTCCTTACTGTCCACTCTGTCTAGGCGCCTCATAATTTTGTACACCTCATTCAAGTCACCCCTCAGACTCCTCTGTTCTAAGGAAAACAACCCGAGTTGCTCCAATATTTGCTCATAGCTGCAACTTTCAAGCCCTGGCAACGTTCTTGTCAATCCCCTCTGTACTCTCTCCAGAGCAATTATGTCCTTTCTGTAATGTGGTGACCAGAACTGTACGCAATACTCCAGCTGTGGCCGAACCGCCGTTTTATACAGTTCTAGCATTACATCCCTGCTTTTCTATTCTATACCTTGGCCAAAAAAGGAAAGCATTCCATATGCCTTCTTCACCACTCTAGCTACCTGTCCTGCCACTTTCAGGGACCTGTGGACATGCACTCCAAAGTCTCTCACTTCTTCTACCCCTCTCAATATCTTCCCGTTTATTGTGCATTCCCTTGCTTTGTTTGCCCTCCCCAAATGCATTACCTCACACTTCCCCAGGATGAATTCCATTTGCCACTTTTCCGCCCACTCAACCAATCCATTCATATCATTCTGATGTCTACAGCTATCCTCCTCACTATCAATTACACGGCCAATTTTTGTGTCATCAGCAAATTTCCCAATCATACCTCCCACATTTAATTCCAAATCATTAATATATACCACAAACAGCAAGGGACCCAACACTGAGCCCTGTGGAATGCCACTGAAAACTGCTTTCCATTCGCAAAAACATCCGTCGATAACTATCCTTTGTTTCACTGAGTCAATTTTGGATCCAACCTGCCACATTCCCCTGTATTCCATGGGCTTTCATTTTACTGACCGGTCTGCCATGTGGGACCTTACTAAAATCCATGTAGACCACATCCACCACACTATCCTCATCAATGTTTCTTGTTACTTCCTCAAAAAACTCAATCAAGTTAGTGAGATATGACCTTCCCTAAACAAATCCATGCTGACTATCCCTGATTAATCCTTGCCTTTCTAAGTGGCAGTTTATCCTGTCCCTCAGAATTGATTCTAATAATTTACCCACCACCAAGGTCAGACTGACCGGCCTATAATTATTTGGCCTATCCCTCACATCCTTTTTAAATAATAGTACAACGTTCGCAGACCTCCAATCCTCCGGCACCTCCCCCATATCCAGTGAGGATTTGAAGATGATCCTCAGCCCATCCACTATTTCCTCCCTGGCTTCCTTTAACAATCTCAGATGCAAACCATCTGGCCCTGGTGATTTATTCATTTTGAAGGATGTCAGACTCTCTAGTACTTCCACTCTCATTATGCTTATCGTATCTAATATTTCACACTCCTCTTCTTTGTCTGCATCATCCCTCTCCTTTGTGAAGGCAGAGACAAAAACTCATTAAGAACCCCACACACATCTTCTGCATCCACTCATACGTTCCCTTGTACATCTCTGATAGGCCGTACCCTTTCCTTAGTTATCCTCTTGCTCTTAATGTACTGATAGAACATCTTTGGGGTTTCCTTCAAGTAGTTGTATCCAGTCCACATCCACCAAGTCACCTCTCAGTTTTGTAAAATTTGCCTTCCCCCAATTTAGAACTTTTACTTCTGTTGTATATTTGTCCTTTTACATGATTATGCCAAAACTAATTGCAGTATGGTCACGAGGGGTGGTGGTGGCGTAGTGGTCTTGTCAGTGGACTTGTCAGTGGATTAGTAACCCAGACACCTAGGGTATTGCTCAGGGGACGTGGGTTCAAATCCCACCATTGAAATTTAAATCCAAATAATAAATCTGCAATTAAAAAGCAAGTCTAATGATGGCCATGAAACCATTGTTGATGGTTGTAAAAACCCATCTGGTTTACTCATGCCCTTTAGTGAAGGAAATCTGCTGTTCTTGTCTGGCCTGCATGCGACTGCAGACCCACAGCAATGTGGTTGACTCTTACATGCCCTCTGAAATGGCCGAGCGAGCCACTCAGTTGAAACTAAACACTACGAAGTCAATAAAAAGGAATGAAACCAGACGGACCACCCGGCGTCGACCTGGGCACCAGAAATGACAATGGCAAACCCAGCGCTGTCGACCCTGCAAAGTCCTCCTTAGTAACATCTGGTGGCTTGTGTTAAGTTGGGAGAGCAACAGCCTGACGCAGTCATACTCACAGAATCATACCTTACAGGCAATGTCGCAGACACTGCCATCACCATCCCTGGGTATGTACTGTCCCACGGGCAGGACAGACTCACCAGAGGTGTCGGTACAGTAGAGAGGGAATTGCCCTGGAAGTCCTCAACATCGACTCTGGACCCCATGAGGTCTCATGGCATCAGATCAAACAATGGACAAGGAAACCTCCTGCTGATTACCACCTACTGCCCTCCCTCAGCTGATGAGTCAGTACTCCTCCATGTTGAACAGCACTTGGAGGAAGCACTGAGGGTGGCAAGAGCACAGAATGTACTCTGGGTGGGGGACTTCAATGTCCATCACCAAGAGTGGCTCGGAAGCATCTCTACTGGCCGAATCCAAAAGGACATATCTGCTAGTGCTGCTTGATGGCAATATTGATGACACCTTCCATCACTTTAGGCCCCATCAGTCTACTCTCAATCATCAGTAAAATGATGGAAGGTGCCATCAAGCGGCACTCGCTTAGCCATAACCTGCCTCAGTGACACTCAGTTTGGGTTCTGCCAGGGCCACTCAGCTCCTGACCTGAAAACAGCCTTGGTTCAAACATGGACAAAAGAGGTGAGGTGTGAGTGATTGCCTTTGACATCAAGGCAGTATTTGACCGAGTATGGCATCAAGGAGCCCGAGCAAAACTGAGGTCAATGGGAAAACCCTCCACTGGCTGGAGTCATACCTAGCGCAAAGGAAGATGGTTGTGGTTGTTGGAGGTCAATCATCTGAGCTCCAGGACATCACTGCAGGCGCTCCTCAGGGTAATGTCCTCAGCCCAACCATCTTCAGCTGCTTCATCAATGACCTTCCTTCAATCAGAAGGTCAGAAGTGGGGATGTTCGCTGATGATTGCACAATGTTCAGCACCATTCATGACTCCTCAGATACTGAAGCAGTCCGTGTAGAAATACAGCAAGACATGGACAATATCCAGGCTTGGGCTGATAAGTGGCAAGTAACATTCGGGCCGCACAAGTGCCAGGCAATGACCATCACCAATAAGAGAGAATCGAACTAACTCCCCTTGACATTCAATGGCATTACCATTGCTGAATCCCCCACTATCAACATCCTAGGGGCACCATTGACCAGAAGCTGAACTGGAGTAGCCATATAAATGCCGTGGCTACAAGAGCAGGTCAGAGGCTAGCAATCCTGAGGCCAGTAACTCACCTCCTGACTCCCCAAAGCCTGTCCACCATCTACAAGGCACAAGTCAGGAGGGTGTTGGAATAGTCTCCACTTGCCTGGATAGGTGCAGCTCCAACAACACTCAAGAAGCTCAACACCATCCAGGACAAAGCAGCCCACTTGATTGGCATCCCATCTACAAACATTCACTCCCTCCCCCAGCGACGCACAGTGGCAGCAGTGTGTACCATCTACAAGATGCACTGCAGCAATGCACCAAGGCTCCTTGAACAGCACCTTCCAAACCTGTGACCTCTACCAACTAGAAGTACAAGGGCATAAAATGCATGGGAACACCACCACCTGCAAGTTCCCCACCACGACACACACCATCCTGACTTGGAACTATTTCGCTGATCCTTCACTGTCACTGGGTCAAAATCCTGGAACTCCATTCTGAATAGCACTGTGGGTGCACCTACCCCAAATGGACTGCAGCGGTTCAAGAAGGCAGCTCACCACCACCTTCCCAAGGGCAATTAGGGATGGGTAATAAATGCTGACCTGGCCAGCGACGCCCAAAATCCCATGAATGAATAAAAAAAAGCTATCTCCAAAATGGTCACCCACTGCTACTTGCCCAGCTTCATTACTGAAGACTCGCTCCAGAATTGTGCCCCCTCTCATTGGACTTGTGATGTGCTGGCTATTAAAGTTTTCTTGAATGCAGTTCAAGAATTTTGTGCCCTCTGTGCCCTTCACACTGTTTGTATCCCAGTTGATATTGGGATAGTTGAAATCCCCAACTATTATTTCCCTATAGTTTTGCACTCAGCAATTTGCCTACATATTTGTTCTTCTATCTCTCTCTCACTATTTGGGGGTCTACAGTACTCTCCTAGTAGTGTGGCTGCCCCTTTTTTATTTCTGAGCTCCACCCATATGGCCTCATTTGATGATTCATTTAGCATATAATATAATCCCTCCTCAAAGCTGTATGCCTTCCTTAACTAATAATGCTACACTCCCACCTTTTTTAATCCCTATGCCACATGAAAACTCTATATCCAGAGATGTTGAGCTGCCATTCTTGCCCTCTTGAAGCCGAGTTTCCCTTATTGCAATGATATTGTGTTACCATGTGTGGGCACAATGGCGCAGTGGTTAGCACCACAGCTCCAGGAACCCGGGTTCGATTCTGGGTACTGCCTGTGTGGAGTTTGCAAGTTCTCCCTGTGGGTTTTCGTCGGGTGCTCCGGTTTCCTCCCACAGCCAAAGAATGCAGGTTGATAGGTAAATTGGCCATTGTAAATTGCACCTAGTGTAAGTAGGTGGTAGGGAATATGGGATTACTGTCGGCGTAGTATAAATGGGTGGTTGTTGGTCAGCACAGACTCAGTGGGCCAAAGGGCCTGTTTCAGTGCTGTATCTCTAAATAAAAATAAAAAGTGTGATGTTACTTTATCAGCACAGGCTTGGAGGGCCGAATGGCCTGTTCCTGTGCTGTATTGTTCTATGTGTCTATCTGTGCCCTCAGCTCATCAGCTTTATTTACCATATGAATATACATACAAGTATAAATATTAGGAGCAGGAGTAGGCCATTCGACCCCTAGACCCTGCTTCCCCATTCAATAAGTTCACGGCTGAACTGATTACTCCACATTCCCGCCTACCCCCGATAACCTTTCACCCCTTTGCTTATCAAGAATCGATGTCCCTCTGCCTTAAAAATATTCAAAGTCTCTGCTTCCACCGCCTATTGAGGAAGAGAGTTCCAAAAACTCACCACCCTCTGAGGGAAACAAATTCTCCTCATCCCTGTCTTAAATGGGTGACCCCTTATTTTTAAACAGTGACCCCTAATGCCAGATTCTCCCACAAGGGGAAACATCCTTTCCACATCCACCCTGTCAAGACTCCTCAGGATCTGATATGTTTCAATTAAGTTGCCTCTTTAAATAAATAAATATCCTTTAACACTGCCAAATTCCTCTGCTGCACACTTTTTAAACTTTGCTTCTTCTGTCTTTCAGAGTCATTTGCTAATTTTCTGCCTCCCGTTCCCTGCCCTGAAATTGCCCTGTCTGAAACTGCCCTCAGGTTCCCATCAAGCTGCCAAATTAGTTTAAACAATCCCCAACAGCATCTGCAAGGATATTCATCCCGGTCCTGTTCAGGTGTAGACCGTTCGACTTATATAGGTCCTACCTTCCCAAGAACTGGTCCCAATGCCCCAGAAATCGGAAGCCCTCCTTCCTGCACCATCTCTCCAGCCATGCATTCATCTGGTGTATTCTCCTATTTCTATACTCACTAGCATGTGGCCTTGGGAGTAATTTGGAGATTACTACCTTTGAAGTCCTGTTTGTTAATCTCTTTCCTAACTCCCTAAACTCAGCCTGAAGGATCTCATCCCTCTTTCTTCCTATATCGTTGGTACCAATGTGGACCACGACCTCTGGCTGTGCATCCTTGCCCTCCAGAATGCTCTTTCGCCACTCAGTGATATCCATGATCCTTGCACCAAGGATGAAACCTGGTTTGCGAGCACTGAAATACCTATCTGTTCCCCGAACTATACAATCCTCTACCAGTATTGCTCGCTTGTATTTTCTCCTCCCTCCCTGCACAGCTGAACCACCCATGGAGTTCTGGTCATGACTCTCACTGCACTCTCCAGAGGAACCCTCTCTCCCATCAGTACTCAGAACTGAATACCAGTTAGAAAGTGGGATGCCCTCCAGGGACTCCTGCACTACCTGCCTTGACCTTCTTGTCTGTCTGGCAAACTCCCAATCCCTCTCAGCGTGTGCTCTCTTCAACTCCGAGGTGACAACCTGCTGAAAAGTCCTTTCCACCTAGTTCTCTGCCTTGCGGATGCACAACACTGACTCCAGTTGCTGCTCGAGTTCTGAAACCTGGAGCTCAAGCTTCTGCAGCTGGTGACACTTCCTGCAGATGTGTTTGTCAAGGACACATGGTGCATCCATGACTTCCCACATACCACAGGAGGCACATTCCACTTGGCCGAGCTGCCCTGCCATAACTAAGCTTTACAAACTCATTATTGCTCGTGTAATAAGTGTAATAAGTAGATTAATTTACCAGTTACTCACCAATCAGCTTCTTCCCCTGTACCATGGAGTCTGAAAAAGCAGAAAAGAAAAGAGACCAAACAGCACCTCCTTCCCCTAGTCAGTGAAGTCCCTCACACATCAACTCACAGCTTTACACTCTGTCCAAACAGCACTTTCTAATTAGTAATTATTAGAAATTGCACTAACTAAAACATTAGTAACCTGACCAATTACAAGGTAGCTATTTGAGGGTTTTTAAACAAAGAGCTCTTTCCCCCATCCTGATTTCAGTTCCCACTCTGGACACTTGCTTTTGATTCCAGGACACTGAGGGCGGGGTGCTGCCGAATATCCAGGCCGTGCTGCTGCCCAAGAAAACCAGCGCTCTGGGCACCAAAACCAAGTCAATCTGCCAGGATTTTATGAAATACCCAAAGGCTCTTTTCAGTATCACCCACAGTATCAGAAAGGGCTGATTACTGTCTGAAGTCTGCTGTACCCACACCACTGTCTATCCCTCTTCATCTAGAACAACCAGCGTCATCTTCCATTCCTTTCACCATCATGTGTTTAACTCGCTTCTCCTTATAGACAGTCAGATATCAATGTAATAATGAAATGATCTGTGTCAGTGCTGGCCATTTCCCTGTCCTGATTTCAGACCCCACTCTGGACACTTGTTTCCCATTCCAGGACCTACTTGTATTAATATTCAGCACCACCTGTCAGTCAGAAACTTGTCTCAATGAACTGATCCTTTCACTGAACTTCCAACTGCTGCTGTCTATTTCTAGAGGGAAAGAGCTGCTCACTGTGTAAGGATGTGAGGGGAATGTAACCCGGCTGCTGGTGAGAAGGTCCCGTCTTCTCAATCAAAAGCCTTTTATTTTACGACAGTGATTCCCAGATTCCCAGCTGGTCCGTTGAGGATTTTGTTTTCACAGAAATATCTTGTTAAATACAAATCTGATTCCAACATGTCAGTAACAGGACAGAATGGGAACCTTTAAAAGAATGAAGCAACTATTTCAGTGGCTTCTCACTGTCCCCCTGAAGCCTGTGTGAAGGGGAATTACCAATAGTCTGTAATTTATTACTTCCACACCGAGTTTGAGTTATTTTTCACGTGAAAGATTGCTGAACGGAGTCTTTTCCTGTCAGTTACGGATAAGAAGTTGACAAAAAATGGCAAAATAAAGCTGTTCATAAAATAGCACCAGCAATTTGAGTCAGTAAAAGCAAAATTGTGTTTTAAAAGCGTTTTTTTTAAAGCGTGACGGGAAAATAGATTTTTATGTACTTTTCCCGTCGATCACTTCTTTTCCACAGTGAAATTGGCAGCTTTCACGAATTCAAATATTCTGCCAGGTTGACAGGTTCAGCCAATGAATTTTTGTATTTTGTGCTTCGAGGTTCTTCGATTGGATCATTCATTTTATCTCATGGCAGTGTGGCGTAATGAATAAGGCGTTTGACTTCAGTGTATTTCATGAGGTTATCGGAAGATTGTAGGTTCGAGTTCTGCCACGGTCATTTTGACCCAAAGGGGTTATGCAGAGCTTTGGGGATCGAGTCAGGGACTGAACGGATTGGAAACCCGACATGGACTTGATGGGGCGAATGGCCGCCTCATGTGGAAAGAGATGCAACAGGTCAGTGGCAAGTGGTCCAGAGGAAAACCACAAAGAAAAAACATCCCAAAGCCACCAACCAAACCAGTGGCAAGAGGAGGCTCTCTTCTGAATCAGACTGCAACAACTCCTCTTCACTGGACGGGGAAATGCTGGAACGACAGCCCCTTCAAAAGAGGCGGCAGAACTCCGAGATGGATGATAAAGCATCCCAGCCCCCGGGCACTGGAAGCTGTGATGGGCCCGGCGTGGCCCAACCCCAATGCCCCACACGTAACGACGTGGCGAACGCATCTCAGCTCCGGGACACCGGGAGCAAAGACACGTCTGGCGCACCTGAGCTCCGGGAGACCGGGAGCTGTGATGTTTTCGAGGAGGAACAGATGGAAGCAGCTGAGGACAACCCAATCCTCTCTGCCTACAAGACCCCCCCGATGTCACCCGAGCGGCACAAACCCTGCATGAAAAATCAGGAGGGGTTTCTGAGCCCAACCAACGTGAAACTGCTTGCGCACACGATGGGTATGCAGGAACATCCCGAAGGACTGGGACTAGCGAGGACAAATGGTATGGGAAGCAACAACTAATGTTTAGTAAAAAATGGGTGTAAGAATTGCTTCCATTCATGTGCGTAGCATTAAATCGACTACGCGATGTGTTTCAACCTTGGATTACCTTGCCAAGGTCAAAGCTGACCTACTGTTTCTGCAGGAGTGTGGAATACCACACCTCAGCACCTACAGGCAGTGGTCGCGATGGTGGTCCCACGGGCCATCGATCTGGTCGGGGGGTAATGACTGCCGTTCCTCCGGCCTGGGTATTCTGCTGCGGGGAGGTAACTTCACCATCTCCGAAGTTAAGGAGGTGGTGGGCGGCCGCCTCCTCGTAGCAGACGGGATGTACAACAACGCTCCGCTCCGGTTGATCAACGTGTACGCCCCGGTACAACGCAGCGAGCGGCTGACCGTCTTCCAGCAGCTCCCACTGCTGCTGGCGACGTCCAGGCCAGTCATCCTAGGCGGTGACTTCAACTGCATCATCGATGCGGCTGGACGATCCGGCAGTGACGACAGCAAACTGGACGCTACGTCCGGATTCCCAATAGAAACAGTTAAGGATGCCAAACTGCACGACGTCTTCAGCAAACCTGCAGACGGAGCGCAGCGCAGATACACATGGTCAAGATCGGACGGGTCTGCCCGTTCCAGGATTGACTTCCTGTTTGTGTCCCGTGCTCTCACGGTCGGATCCACCGACGTCAAGCCGTTGTTCTTTTCCGACCACTGCCTCTTACTGGCCGACTGTCACTTACAGGACGACCAGCGGGTTGGCAGAGGGACGTGGAAGCTCAATGCGACACTGCTGACCCCAGAGAACGTTGAGGAACTCAAAAGGGATTACAATGGTTGGAGGACCGTGAAACCCCTCTTTGAGTCTCCAGTTCACTGGTGGGAAGCGATTAAGGAGAAGATCAAGAGGTTCTTCATCCACAAAGGTGTTCAGAAGGCGAGAGAGAGACAGAGGGAACTGTCCCGACTCCAGAAAATTATGCAAAATCTACTCCGGTTGCAGTCAATGGGGGTCGAGGTCAAGGAGGACCTCCAAGAGGTGAAGAGCCAGCAGGCCTCGCTCTTTGCCAAGGAGGCCTCCAAGATCATCTTCCGGTCCAGAATCCGCTCCATCGAGCAGGATGAGACGTGCTCGCGTTACTTCTTCCAAAAGGTACACAGAGAGAGCTCTGTTATCAGCAGCCTGAAGGAAGAAGATGGCTCGGTAACGTCTTCGCAGTCCGACATACTCAGGATCAGCAAATCCTTTTATGCTGGGCTGTATGACGCGAAGCCCACAGACAGCAGAGCCTCCCAGTCCTTCCTGTCATCGATCACAGAGGTCTTCGATGACAGCAGGAGGGAGGGACTGGAAAAGCCGCTAACTCTGGACGAGCTGACAAAGGCCGTCGAGTCTTTCGAGACGAGTAAAACTCCCGGGAGCGACGGCTTACTGGTCGAGTTGTACTCGGCTCTGTGGGACTGGATCGGCCCGGACCTGCTGGAAGCATACGAGAGTATGCTCCTGGCCGGCAGCATGTCAGAATCCATGGGAAAAGGCATCATCACCCTCATTTACAAGCAGAAGGGGGAGAGGGCAGAAATCAGAAATTGGCGGCCCATCTCACTGCTTAATGTTGATTACAAGATTCTGTCCAAAGTCATAGCCAGTCGAGTCAAGTCTGCTCTGGAGTTGGTGATTCACCCCGATCAGACCTGTACTGTACCCGGCAGGAAGATCTCTGATAGTCTCGCGCTGCTCAGGGATACGATCGCCTACGTACGGGACAGGAGGGTGGACACCTGCCTCATCAGCCTGGACCAGGAGAAGGCTTTTGACAGGATATCGCACACCTACATGATGGACGTGCTTTCCAAAATGGGGTTTGGGGAGGGAATCTGCAATTGGATCCAACTGCTCTACACAAACATCAGTAGCGCATTGTCAATCAACGGGTGGGAATCTGAAAGTTTCCCGATCAAATCTGGAGTCAGACAGGGCTGTCCTCTGTCCACGGTCTTGTTTGTTTGCTGTATTGAACCCTTTGCTGAGTCTATTAGGAAGGAAGCGAGCATAAGAGGGGTGATCATCCCAGGCAGCGGAGGCACTCAGGTCAAAACCTCCCTGTACATGGATGACGTCGCCGTCTTCTGCTCGGATCCGCTGTCCGTGCGGAGACTGATGAGCAACTGCGACCAGTTCGAACTGGCCTCGGGAGCCAAAGTTAACCACGGCAAGAGCGAGGCCATGTTCTTTGGGAACTGGGCTGACCGATCCTTTGTCCCCTTCACCGTCAGGTCAGATTGCCTGAAGGTGCTGGGGATATGGTTCGGAAGGGCCGGGGCATGCACCAAAACCTGGGAGGAGTGAGTAGCCAAGGTACGACAAAAGTTGGGCATGTGCGGGCAGCGATCTCTCTCCATTGTGGGTAAGAACCTGGTGATCAGGTGCGAGGCGCTCACGTTGTTGCTCTACGTGGCGCAGGTCTGGCCCATACACCACTCCTGCGCCCTGGCAGTCACCCGAGCCATTTTCCGCTTCGTCTGGGGATCTAAAAAGGACCGGGTCCGGAGGGACACGATGTTCAAATCTCTGGACATGGGCGGGAAAAATGTACCCAACGTGGCCCTCATCCTGATGACCACCTTCGTGTGCGGCTGCATCAAGCTATGTGTAGATCCCCAGTACGCAAACTCCAAGTGTCACTACATGCTGAGGTTCTATCTGTCCCCGGTGTTGCGAAGGATGGGCCTGGTCACATTGCCGCGGAACGCACCATGCAGTTGGGCGGCGCCGTACCACCTATCCTTCGTGGAGCAGTTTCTGCGGAAAAACACCTTTGACCACCGGTCCATCAGGCAGTGGTCTGCACGGAATGTCCTCAAGGCCCTACGGGAAAAGGAAACGGTGGATCCTGTCGGATGGTTCCCCGAGCAGACCGTCAAAGTAATTTGGCGGAATGCCTCATCACCAGAACTTTCAAACAAGCACCAAGACGTAGCTTGGCTGGTGGTGAGAAGAGCCCTCCCCGTCAGATCCTTCATGCACACCCGAAGTCTCGCCCCCTCCGCACAGTGCCCCCGCGTTGGCTGTGGTGGGGAAGAGACGGTCGCCCACCTCCTCCTGGAATGTGCCTTTGCAAAGCAGGTGTGGAAAGAGATGCAGTGGTTTTTGTCAAGGTTCATCCCAAGCAGCTCTGTAACACAGGAGTCTGTGCTCTCCGGGCTGTTCCCAGGGACGCACACCGAGACAAACATCAACTGCTGCTGGAGGACTATCAATTCGGTGAAAGACGCCCTTTGGTCTGCCCGAAACTTGCTGGTCTTCCAGCGCAAAGAGTTGTCCACCGCCGAATGTTGCAGACTGGCACATTCCAAGGTCCAGGACTACGTGCTGAGGGACGCACTAAAGCTTGGGGCAGCCGCAGCAAAGGCTCAATGGGGTAAGACCACAGTGTCAGGTCCCCCCACCAAGCTGGACTGAGGGGCTGGATCCATGGGAAACCCCTCGAACTGTATCGTTAATATTCTCAATTGCTGTAAATGTAAAACTGTAATTGACATGACAATTGTGAAACGGAAGGGTTGGGAAGAAACTCATGACAGTATTGAAGGAAACTGATCTCCCTTGCAATGTTTGTATTTTTTGGTGCTGTTTGGAAACTGTTTGGCAATGTAATTTTTACAGATTTTAATGAATAAAGTATATTTTGGAAATAAATAAAAAAAAAGTCAGTTTCAGTGCAGGAAACACCGTCTCGTGGGAAATAACATCACAAGGGGGTTTGGTTCCAGTGACCGATTCAACGGCTGCTGCAAAACTCCTGGATTCCCTCATTGCAGCGAAATCATTTTGAAATTCTATGAAAACAATGAGTGATTCTGGAGGAGTGATGTGGCTTTTCACTGAGGGCATGTGTCGACTGGGGAAATAACTAACTGGAGAGTCTCGGGCACTGTTTACACAGCCCGTTTAGAAAATCAAATCCACTGCACATCCTTGCTGCAAATGAAATGTCAAATTCGGGGATTCCAGTTTTTTTCATCCCGAACACAGCAGATTGATTGAACAAAGAATTAAAAGTAAAATACTGCGGATGCTGGAAATCTGAAATATTTCAGATTGATTGAACTGTTCTGAACAGCCTATCCCAGCTCCCATTTCTCAGTCACTGCTCTCTCTGTGAGGCGGTGGGTGGCCTTTGTTTTGTGTTTGCTGGAAAGGGTCAAATTGTTCAACCACCGAATCCGTAGAGAGTGCGGCCCTGCCGTTTCAGAGCGTACACCACATCCATGGCAGTGACCGTCTTGCGCTTGGCGTGCTCAGTGTAGGTGACCGCATCCCTGATCACATTCTCCAGGAAAACCTTCAACATCCCGCCAGTCTCCTCATAGATCAAACCCGAGATCCGCTTGACCCCGCCACGGCGAGCCAGGCGGCGGAGTGCTGGTTTGGTGATGCCTTGGATATTATCACGAAGCACTTTGCGGTGCCGCTTTGCTCCGCCTTTGCCCAGTCCTTTGCCTCCTTTACCTCTGCCAGACATGATGATTCTTCACTCAGGTCACTACACAATATAAGAAGCAGACTCTTGCAGGCTCTACTTTACACAGACCGCCCGGACCTGCCTGAGAATGGCAGAGAGAGAGCAGGAAGGGGAGGAGACAGAGTGAAGATTGAACAGAGAGCAGATGGGGAGGAGACACCCAGAGTGACAGACGGAGAGAGAACGGCCCCTCATCTTTCAGCTCCACCTCCAGTTTCCTCTGGTTCGCCAATTTCAAACCCTTTATTAACAGTGGAACCGAAACCCAGCTCTCCACACATACCCTTCCAGACTCGGCCTTCATAGTCAAGGCTTTCCAGAAAGCCGGAGCTTTTAAATATGGTTCCGCTACAATTAACACTCAGTAATATTCCCACCTAAACACAGTCCATTCTATAACAAATAACCTACTCAGTAACATCACCATTTCCACACACATCCTCTTCCAGCAGTTTACAAACACCTTATTGCAGCTGTTTGGGGAATCTCCTGTGTTAAGATTGGAGTTGGAAAGCGGCTTGTACCCGGCAGTGTTACCGTCTCACACTGAATCTGCCAGACATCCTGTTGATCTGCCTAGTTCCCCACTGTCTCTCTTGACTATTACATGGCACGGGTAGTATTTCAGAAAGTACTGCAATGGAGGGAGTGCTGGGGACTCCAGGCCAATCCTGGAGGGATGGGGGAAATATCTTTCGAAATTCCCTGGAGAGAATCGTGATATGACAGGTCTCCAGGGACAGACCAAGGAGAGAGTGTGGAAATTGAATGGAAACATGGCAAAAAGAGTTGGGGATTCAGGAACACAATCCTCTCTGATAGGTTACAGCCTCCCCTCTGCTCCTGCTCTTTACGAAACACTTTTCCAGTTTAAATTTATGGACAAGGTGGGTTAGTTGCTCTCAGGGTGGGTGGGGGCAGAGGAGCCTCAGTGGCCATGGGTGGGACAGGGAAAATGGAGACAGTGAACCAGGACTCCGGTCACTCCCCAGCGATGTCTGCTGGAAAGTATCTGTGGATCGGATGATGCCGGGGTCCCATGGAGAGGGGAAGGGGGTGGGGTGATGGAGTGAGGAGGTGGAGAGGGAGTGTTCGTGGTGTCACAGCCAACCCCCTGCCCAAACCAAACTCCCACATCCCAGCATTATATTGTCCAATTCCTGGAGGCGGAGGATGGCGATTCCCGTTGGATTAATTTCTAGTGTTCGGCATCTTATCCTGATAAAATCGCCAGTTCTGAAGGAGGCCATTCTGTACTTATTCTCAGGTCATCGAGGCGTCATCTTTCCCTTTTCAGCTCCTGACTGCTGGTATTTTTGCTGTGAAATATGAAATGCAACGTATGTTCGCAGCTGTTTCTGCCCTGTTGCAGCCAGAGGAACATAAAAATGGGGGTAGGCCATTCAGCCCCTCGAGCCTGCTGCACCTTTCAATTAGATCCTGGCTCACCTGTATCTTAACTCCGGCTACCTGCTGTGATTTCATAAACCCTCAGACCATCACTGGATAAACATCTCTCAATCTCAGGTTGGAAATTGTCAATTGACCCTCAGGTTTATCTGATTTTTCGAAGAGAATTCCAGGTTCCCACGACCCTTTGTGTGAAAAAGTGCTTCCAGGCAATATTCCTGAAAGGCAGAACTCTAATTTTTGAGTTCTCCCCCTTTGTTGTGGAACTGCTTGTTTACAGATCTGACCGAAGTCCACACTGCAGAACAAACAGCTGTTCCTCTGATCCTGTCACTTCAGCTTTGGATTTGAAGCTCATGCCTCTTTCCATGATGATTCTTTGTGCCCTATCTCTGTACATGGTTATGCCTGTCTTTTTGTCAGGTATGTCAAACATTCTTTTTTCCAGTCCTACTCAGGACCCCACCCCCAGCTCTTTTTCCGGTACAATGATGACTGGATCAGCGTCATTTCCTGCTCCCGCTCCGAACTGGAAAATTTCATCAACTTCGTTTCCGATTTCCCCCTCACTGTGGTTGACAGGGCTCTCAACCCTTTTTATTATTTTATTTTATCATTATTTTTAAACTTGGTTTTTCAAGTATGTGCTTTTGGACAGACCTATTGATTATTCTGTCATTAACACTCTCTCTGCACTAATATTTTGTCTTTCACTACACCATTAGCACACTCCCTTTGCCCCATGACCTCCTTGTCAGTTAATCTCTCCTGCCCTCTGCCCGATTACACACCTTCCCTGTTGTTCTCTTCCCCACCTCCCCCCACCCCCGCTTCACTTGCTTAAAACCTATTACATTGAGTGTGGGACAAATTCAATCCATCTTTTGTACTGTATGAGATTAATTTTGACACACTTACTGGTACATTATGTGACAGCGAGTTTAATTCTACATCTGTCTGTCTGTGGTACTGTGTCTGAGTGTGAAATTATTTCAGTGTCAGTCTATGAAACTAAATGTGATTGTTTGATTAATTCTGTATGTCAATCATGAGTATTGTATGTGAATGTGTGGCAGCTTCTGTATCTATCTGCTACTGTGGGTGAATGTGGATATCATTCGGTATCTGTCAGTGTCCAGAACTAAATGTGAGTGTGAGATTCATTGTGTATGCATCAACCTTACAGTCAGAATGTGACTGTATGGTTCATTCTCTATGTGTCAGTCTAAGGTACTATATATGCCAGTGGTTTTAATTATGTGTCTGTCATTGTATGTGAGTCATTTTATGGTCTCACTGTATATCTGTCAATCTCTGGTTCTTTCTGTGAGAGTGTGATTAATTCTCTACCTGCTGGTCTCTGAAATTAATTGATTTTGTGACTCACTCTGTGCCTGTCAGTCTATGATACTGTGAATAAGAGGGGAATATATATGGTGTCTGTCTGAACTTGGTATCGAGTATGATTGTAGGATTCATTGTGCATCTATCAGTATCCAGACTGAATGAGAAATAAGGTTCATTCTGTACGTGAAAATCTCTGGTATTCTAGCCACGTGAACTCGAATGTGCCTGTCAGTCTTTGACACTGTATCTGATTATGGGATTGACTCAATACCTTTCAGACTTTGGTACTATGCATATGTGTGGTTCAAGTTCTGCATGTCAGTCTCTGTTACTCCATGTGAGTGTCGATATCCTTTATGTATCTGTCTGTCTCTCGCAATGAATGCAAGTGTGGGATTAACTCTCTTTTCAACAGTATCTGGTACTGACTGTGAGCATGTGACTCCTACAGTATCTGTCAGTGTTTTCTATTGTATGTGAATGTGCAATTCCTCCTATGTCTTTCAGTGCCTAGTACAGTGTGTATGGGATTCATTCTGTACCTGTCAGTATCTGGTACTGAATGAGATTGTGGGATTCATTCTGTTGTCTGTCAATCTCTGCTAATGTACGTGAGTGATATCTGTTATGCATATATTATTTTCTGGTACTGGAAGTGTATATTGTATTTATTCTTTACTTGTTAGCCTCTGGTACCGCGTATGAGTATGGGTCTCATTCTGTTTCAGTCAGTTTCTGGTACAGTCTGCGTGCGCATATCCACGGTTCATTTTGCATTTGTCAGTCTCTGGTACGAAATATGCGTTACAATTCATTTTTTATGTGTCTGTCTCTTGGCCAGTCCATTACAGTGGGATTAATTTTGTACCTCTCAGCTGCTGGTTATGTCTGCAAGTGTACATTCTGTATCTATGTGACGCTGGTGCTGTATGAGTGTGGAATTCTTCTGTACCTGTACTTAATATGTATCTACGGGATGGTATTGAGAACTATTTGTTTAATGCCATAATGTTTCACTATTTTCTTGTCTCACTAGTATTTTAAAATATAGATCACTGCACATTTTAACTGTGTGTATTACTGAGTTGTAGTTTGAGCTTTTTGGACTCGTATTTAGTCTGTAACTGTATGAACACATTTGTGAATGACAACATATATTTCAAACTCACACATGGCATGCTCAGTATAATCAGAATCATTCAATTGATAAGATATCATTCAGTACAGCTCTTAGAGAGATTATTGGATTGGTATGTAATGTGTAGTGCAGTGTGCACTAATTGACATAATACTGTAACTTTCCTTTTGATACTGTATCAGATGTTTGTACTACATTGTAATCTGTCACTCAGTCTGCAGCCTGGGCTACATTATTAGGATTCATTCTGTACCTTTCCATCAGCTGCTCTACCTCATATTTAATTTGTAGCTTAGGGTGCACTCTTGTGGGATTGATCCGGTGCTTTTCAATATGATAGTGGGTGTGATTTTGAACTAAGATTGATGTACCTCGCTTTCAGTAGTACTGAGTTGGGGTGAATTGGAAACAACTTCTGCCTCTCCTGCTTTGTTTGATTGTCTGCTGGATTGAAAATGTGTCTCTGGAACTTGGGATCAGTGTGAGCCTGACTGCTTCTGCTCTCTGTGACTGTGGAACTCATGGCCTGTCTGTGTCTCTGAGCTCTGGGAGTGATAATGTACCTACTCTGTGTTAGAAGGAGTGGACTGTACATATCCTTGTGCCGGGGAATCATCACAATCCTTCTGGTTCCTTCAAGTATTTGCTGACAGAAAGAAAGAAAAATATCTCTTGTAACTCAAGATCAATTGAGGTGGAAGCTTGAAAAGACATGAATATACTATTTCAATTAATAATCATTATGACCAACCACAAAGGATGATCAGTAATACAAAGAGTGTCAGTGTCTGATTCCACTGCAGCACTCAGCTTCTGCTGATCAGGTTTTCTTTGGTAGTTTTATAACAATTTAGTGGCAGCCAGGAACAACCCAACATCTGCACTGCTCCATGAATGGGAATACCTGCTGGAGCAGGGATATTTGCACAAGTCAAGTTTTTAATTCCACCTGGCATTATAATGCAAGAACATAATAACTAGGAGCAGGATTAGGCCATTCCGCCACTCGAGTCTGTTCCAACATTTAATAAGATCATGGCAGATCTGATCATAGTCTCAACTCCACTATCCTGCCTGTCCCAATAACACTTCACTCCCTTGTAAATCAAAAGTCAGTCTAACTCAGCCTTGAATATATTCAATGACCAGCCTCCACCATCCTCTTGGGTAGAGAATTCCAAAGAACAACAACCCTTTGAGAGAAGAAATTCCTCTTCAATTCCATCGAAAATGGGTGCCCCCTTATGTTGAAACTGTTCCCCCTAGTTCTTGATTCCCTCATGAGGGGAAACATCATCTCAGTAAATACCCTGTCAAGCCCCTTCAGTACCTTATATGTTTCATCAGATCACCTCTCATTCTTCTAAACTCCAATGAGTGTAGCATAACCAGGTCAAACGTTCCTCATAAGACAACATCTTCATCCCTGGAATCAAGCCAGTGATGTTTGCCTGAACGACCTTCAATGCAAGTATTTTCCTCCTTAAATAAGGAGACCAAAACTGTATACACACTCAAGGTGTGGTCTCACCAACACGCTGTACAGTTGTAGCAAGACTTCCCTACATTTCTACTCCATCCCCATTGCAATAAAGGCCAAAATTCCAATAGCCTTCCTAATTACTTGCTGTACTTCCATGCTAACTTTTTGTGATTCATATAAGAGGACACCCAGATCCCTCTATACCACAGCATTCTGCAGTCTCTCCTTATTTAAATAATATTCTTCTTTTCTCTACATCATACCAAAGTGGATAACCTCACATTTTCCCACATTATACTTAAAATGCCAAAATTTTCCCACACACTTAACTTGTCTTTATCTCTTTGCAGACTCATTGTGTCCTCCGCACAACTTGCTTTCACACCTTTCTTTGTATCAACAGCAAATTTAGTTACAATACACTCGATTCCTTCATCCAAATCATTAATATAGACTGGAAGTAGTTGAGGCCCCAGCACTGATCCCTGTGGCACTCCACGAGTTCCAGTTTGCAAACCCGAAAGTGACACCTTTATCCTAATTCTCTGTTTCTTGTTAGTAAGCATGTACCAGCGACCTGGGTTCGATTCTGGGTACTACCTGTGCAGAGTTTGCAAGTTTTCCCTGTGGCCGCGTGGGTTATCGCCGGCTGCTCCAGTTTCCTCCCACAGCCAAAGACTTGCAGGTTGATAGGTAAATTGGCCATTATAAATTGCCCCTAGTATAGGTAGGTGGTAGGGGAATTCAGGGAAGTTGGGGATGTGAGAGGGTAATGGGATTAATGTAGGATTAGTATAAATGGGTGGTTGATGGTCAGCACAGACTCGGTGGCTGAAGGGCCTGTTTCAGTACTGTATCTCTAAATAAATAAAATAAACAATATATTACCCGTTAACACCACAAGCTCTTACCTTGTGTCGTAACATTTTGCATGGCACTTTAGCGAATGCCTTTTCAAAATACAAATACACTACATCTACTGGTTCCCCTTCAGTTACCCTGCTTCTTACATCCTCAAAGAACGCTAATAATGTTGGCAAACTTGATTTCCTTTTCATAAATCCATGTTGACTCTGCATGATTGTATTATAATTTTCTAAATGTTCCACAGATTGGAGGGTGGCAAATGTAACCTCATTATTTAAAAAAGGAGAGAGAGAAAAAACAGGGATTAACGGACCAGTGAGCCTTACATCAGTAGTGGGGAAAGTGCGAGAGTCTATTATAAAGGATGTGGTAGCAGAACACCTGGAAAGCATAAACCGGTTTGGACAAAGACAGCATGGGTTAACGAAAGGGAAATCTTGCTTAACAAATCTGCTGGAGCTTTTTGAGGATGGAACTAGTAGAATAGATAAAGGAGAACCAGGGGATGTGTTGTATCTGGATTTTAAGAAGGCTTTTGATAAGGTCCCACATAAGAGGTTCGTGTGCAAAATTAAAGCAGATGGGATTGGGGGTAATATACTGGCATTGATTGAGAATTGGTTGACAAACAGGAAACAGAGAGTAGGAATAAACGGGCCTTTTGCCAGGTGGCAGGCAGTGACGAATGGCGTACTACAGGGATCAGTGCCTGGGCCCCAGCTATTCACAATTTATGTTAATGACTTGGGTGAGGGAACATTTCCAGGTTTGCAGACGACACAAAGCCGGGGAGGAAACTGAGTTGTGAGGAGTATACAAAGAGGCTCCAATGTGATTTGGACAAGTTGGGTGAGTGGGCAAATGCATGGCAGATGAAGTATAACTTGGATAAATGTGAGGTTATTCACTTCGGTTGTAAAAACAGAAAGGCAGATTATTATCTGAATGGTGACAGATTGGGAAAGGGGGAGGTGCAAAGAGACCTGGGTGTCCTTGTACACCAGTCGCTGAAAGCAAATATTCAGGTGCAGCAAGCAGTTAGGAAGGCAAATGGTATGTTGGCCTTCATTGCAAGCGGATTTGAGTACAGGAGCAAGGAAGTCTTACTACAGTTGTACAGGGCTTTGGTGAGAGCACATCTGGAGTATTGTGTGCAGTTTTGGTCTCCTTATCTGAGGAAGGATGTTCTTGCCATGGAGGGAGTGCAAAGAAGATTTACCAGGCTGATTCCTGGGATGGCAGGATTGACAATGAGGAGAGATTGGGTTGACTAGGCCTATATTCACTAGAGTTTAGAACAATGAGAGGGAATCTCATAGAAACCTATAAAATTCTAACAGCACTAGTCAGGCTATATGCAGGGAGGATGTTCCTGATGGCTGGGGAGTCCAGAATCAGGGGTCACGGTCTCAGGATATGGGTATGCCATTTAGAACCGAGATGAGGAGAAATTTCTTCACTCAGAGGGTGATGAACTTGTGGAATTCTCTACAAAGAAAATTACAGCACAGGAACAGGCCCTTCGGCCCTCCAAGCCTGCGCCGATCCAGATCCTCTATCTAAACATGTCGCCTATTTTCTAAGGGTCTGTATCTCTTTGCTTCCTGCCCATTCATGTATCTGTCTCGATACATCTTAAAAGACGCTATCGTGTCCACGTCTACCACCTCCGCTGGCAACGTGTTCCAGGCACCCACCACCCTCTGCGTAAAGAACTTTCCACGCATATCCCCCCCGAAACTTTTCCCCTCTCACTTTGAACTCATGACCCCTAATAATTGAATCCCCCACTCTGGGAAAAAGCTTCTTGCTATCCACCCTGTCTATACCTCTCATGATTTTGTACTGCAGAAGGCAGTGGAGGCCAAGTCATTAAATATATTCAAGAAGGAGATAGATATATTTCTTAATACAAAAAGGATCAAGGGATATGGGGAGAAAGCGGGAAGGGGGTACTGAATTATATGATCAGACTTGATCATTTTTGAATGGCAGAGCAGGGCCGAATGGCCTACTCCTGCTCCAATTTTTCTATGTTTTCTGCGATGACTGACTTAATCATTGGTTCCAGCATCTTCTCAATGGCAGACATTAGGCTAACAGGCCTATCGTTGCCTGCTTTCTCTTTACTGCTTTCTTGAACAGGGACATTACATTTGCAGTTTAATATCCACTGGAACTGTTGCAGGATCTAGGGAATTTAAGAAGATTACAACCAATGCATCCACTATCGATGCAGACACTTCTTTTAAACCTTAGAATGTAGGCCATCAGATCCAGGGGACTTATCAACCTTTAGTCCCATTAGTTTTCCAAAAACATGTTTTTCTCGCGATGGTGATGTTTTCAGATCCCCCCTCCTGACTCCCCTTGATTTTCTACTATTCTTGGGATGTTTTTTGTGTCTACTTCTGTGAAGACAGATGAAAAATTCTTGTTCAGAGTATCTGCCATTTCCTTGCTTCTCTTGGATCAATCGTTCAACGGAAACCGACAGCTGCTGTTTAAAATGCTTCCTTGACACTGCTCACCTGGCGCCAGCAATAGGTGTTGTTTGCATAACTGTCCCCATCCCTACTGTCTGGCTCTGTTCCCTCTATTCACTGCTCAATAACAACACAGTGTGAAACTGGAGCTCAACCATGAACATGCATTACAGGTTTGAGGAGAGAAAACAACAATGATTTTCAACAGCAGCTTCTTCCTGCTCTGTCTCCGTTACCTTGTCCACAAACAGCCTGAGAAAGGCTTCTCCTTCCGCGCTCACTCCATGTTCCTGCTCCACTCCGCCTCTTACAAACAGCCCCCAACTCCCCCTGAACTTGCTCCGTAGTCAATGCTGATCTCTGAGCCCCTCTGCGGACAGGCTCTCAAAGCAATGTGCTGCTGGAAGGAGACTGCTGTTTACTCACTTACCCCGGGGCTCTAAGTCTCCATTCCCGTCTGTTTCAAACAAACTTCTTCCGCTCACTAATTAAATGACGCAGAAGGACACGGCTGGAGGAGGCGCATCGCGCATGCGCTTCTTTCCCCACTCATTTGCAAAAAAAATAAATTGGAATAAAAGCAAAACCCGAAATAAAAACAAGAAATGCTGGAACCACTCAGCAGGTCTGGCAGTATCTGTGAAAAGTGAAGCAGAGTTAACGTTTCGGGTCAGTGACCCTTCATCGGAACTGACAAAAATAAACTGGAACTTTCCCCAGTTCAGTTTTCTCCGAGTTTGAGCAAAGGAACTGGGGCTGTGGGGAAAGGTCAGAGAACGTTTCAAGCTGGGGGATTCCCCCTTTCTGAAGCTCAGTTTGACATCATTCCCTGCAGTGTGTTTGCTCTTCATTCACCCGTCTTCTCAAAGCAATCCTCCGAGGGAGTCGCTGTGTTCGCTGCGATCGCGCAGGAGTTAATATCTGACAGTAACAGTCCCAGATTAATGTCATCACATTGAAACTGTCCTTCACTGACAGTCATATCGAGCGGTGTGAGCTGAAAGATTACAGAGATCAACAGGGCCAAGAGCGTTAAATTTGGAACATTGTTCACCTCACTCTCTAACTGTTACCCAGAGTCTAGGAATAATAATGTGTCTGTTTCTGATACAATATCAGTTAGAGATGAGACTGCACCGTCTGTCTCCCACGGATCTTTCAAGATAAAATGAGGCTTCCAGGTCAGCCTGTAACTGCTGATGGGGATCTCTCTCTCTCTCTCACTTATTCACTTTCAGCTCTGTCTCTTGTGCTCCATAAAAACGTGGGACCCAGTTATTGGGTGTGATATGGACACACGAATAGAAAATGCACTACTGACACTCCCTCTCTAATGCTGTACATATGTTTGGGATACCATTATTTAGGATGATATGTATGCACTTTATTGTGTTACTCATACTGTCTCTGATGATACATAAGAATGTGTAATACAGTGTGATATAACACACTGTTACGAATGGTCGGACTGATTCTCTCTCTCTCTGTGGTGCTGTAGATGAAAAGGAGATAATGTTAGTGAGCATCATAGAATCTTAGAATCATAGAAGGTTTAAGGCAGAGAAAGAGACCACTTGGCCCATCATCGTATGCGGCAGCCGAAAAACAGTGAACGTAAAGGAATGGCAGGGGGGGGCTTCAACCTCGAGAGTCCACCTCCTGTGCTATGTGGGAGCTCCTGGATGCTTCCCGTGTCCTGGAGAACCATTTGGCGGTCATCAGCAGATGTAATGTACAACAATACTCCGGTCTCGTTGATTGACGTCTATGCCCCGGTTCAATGCAGCGAGCAGCTGACCGTCTTCCAGCATCTCCCACTGCTGCTGGCGACATCCAGGCCGGTCATCCTAGGCGGTGACTTCAAAGGCATCATCGATGCACCTGGATGATCCGGCAGAGACGACAGCAAACTGGATGCTATGTCCAGATCCTTAATAGAAACAGTAAAAGATGCCAAACTGCACGACGTCTTCAGCAAACCTGCAGACAGAGCGCAGCATAGATACACATGGTCAAGAACGGACGGGTCTGCCCATTCCAGGATTGACTTCCTATTTGTGTCCCGTGTTTTCACGGTCAGATCCACCGACGTCAAGCCGGTGTTCTTCTCCAAGCATTGCCTTTTACTGGCTGACTTTCACTTACAGGATGACCAGCGGGTTGGCAGGGGGACATGGAAGCTCAATGCTACACTGCTAACCCCAGAGAATGTTGAGGAACGCAAAAGGGATTACAAAGGTTGGAGGACCGTGAAACCCCACCTTTGAGTCTCCAGTTCAGTGGTGGGAAGCGATCAAGGAGAACATCAAGAGGTTCTTTATCTTCAAAGGGGTTCAGAGGGCGAGAGAGATAGACAGATGGAAATGTCACGACTCCAGAAAAGTATGCAAAATCTGCTCTGGCTTCAGTCGATGGGGGTCAAGGTCAAGGAGGACCTTCATGAGGTGAAGAGCCAGCAGGCCTCGCTCTTTGCCACGGAGGCCTACAAGATCATCTTCCAGTCCAGAGTCCGCTCCATTGAGCAGGATGAGATGTGCTTGTGTTACTTCTTCTAAAAGGTACACAGAGAGAGCTCTGTGATCAGCAGCCTGCAGGAAGAGGATGGCTCGGTAATGTCTTCGCAGTCCGACATACTAAGGATCAGCAAATCCTTTTGTGCTGGGCTGTATGACGCGAAGCCCACAGACAGCAGAGCCTCCCAGTCCTTACTGTCATCGATCACAGAGGTCTTAGATGACAGCAGGAGGGAGAGACTGGACAAACCGCTAATTCTGGAGGAGCTGACTAAGGCCATCAAATCCTTCGAGATAAGTAAAACTCCTGGAAGCGACGGCTTACCGGTTGAGTTGTATTTGGTCCTGTGGGACTGGGTCGGCCCGGACCTGCTGGAAGTATACGACAGTATGCTCCTAGCCGGCAGCATGTCAGAATCCATGAGGAAAGGCATCATCACCCTCTTCTACAAGGGGAAGGGGGAGAGGGCAGAAATCAGAAATTGGCGGCCCATCTCACTGCTTAATGTAGACTACAAGATACTGTCAAATGTCATAGCCAGTCGAGTCAAGTCTGCTTTGGAGTTGGTGATCCACCCTGATCAGACCTGTACTTTACCCACTCAGGGACACGATCACCCACATTCGGGACAGGAGGGTGGACACCTGCCTCATCAGCCTGGACCAGGAGAAGGCTTTTGACAGGATATCGCACACCTACATGATGGACGTACTTTCGAAAATGGGGTTTGGGAAGGGAATCTGCAATTGGATCAAACTGCTCTACACAAACATCAGTAGCACAGTCTCAATCAATGGGTGGGAATCAGAAAGTTTCCCGATCCAATCTGGAGTCAGACAGGGTTGTCCTCTCTCCCCTGTCTTGTTTATTTGCTGTATTGAACCCTTTGCTGAGTCTATTAGGAAGGATGCGAGCATAAGAGGGGTGACAATCCCAGACAGTGGAGGCACTCAGGTTAAAACCTCCCTGGACATGGATGACGTCGCAGCCTTCTGCTCGAACCCGCTGTCTGTGCGCAGACTGATGAGCATCTGCGACCAGTTCGCACTGGCCTTGGGAGCCAACGTTAACCACGGCAAGAGAGAGGCCATGTTCTTTGGGAACTGGGCTGACCGATCCTTTGTCCCCTTCACCGTCAGGTCAGACTACCTGAAGGTGCTGGGGATATGGTTCTGAAGGGCCGCGGCATGCACCATAACCTGGAAGGAGCGAGTAGCCAGGGTACAACACAAGCTGAGCATGTGGGAGCAGCAACTCTCTTCATTATGGGTAAGAACCTGGTCCTCAGGTGCGAGGCGCTCACGTTGTTGCTGTAAGTGGCACAGGTCTGGCCCATACCCCATTCCTGCGCTGTGGCGATCACCCGAGTCATTTTCCGCTTCATCTCTGGATCCAAAATGGACCGGGTCCAAAGGGACATGATGTTCAAACCTCTGGATAAGGGTGGGCATAATGTACCCAATATCACCCTCATCCTGATGACTACCTTCGTGTGCGGCTGCATCAAGCTGTGTGCAGATCCCCAATACGCCAACACCAAGTGTCACTACGTGCTGAGATTCTCTCTGTCCCCAGTGTTGTGAAGGAAGGACCTGGTCGCATTGCCGTGGAACGCTCCATCTAGTTGGACTGTGCCGTACCACCAATCATTCGTGGAACAGTTTCTGCGGAAAACACCTTTGACCACCAATCCATCAGGCAGTGGTCTGCACGGAATGTCCTCAAGGCACTACGGGAAAAGGAGATGGTGGATGCTGTCGGATGGTTACCCGAGCAGACTGCCAAATCATTTGGCGGGATGCCTCATCACCAGAACTTTCCAACAAGCACCAAGGTGTAGCTTGGCTGCTGGTGAGAAGAGCCCTCCCCGTCAGATCCTTCCTGCACGCCCGAAGTCTCACCCCCTCCGCACAATGCCCTCGAAGTGTCTGCGGTGGGGATGAGATGGTTGCCCAGCTTCTTCTGGAATGTGTCTTTGCAAAGCAGGTGTGGAAAGAGATGCATTGGTTTTTGTCGAGGTTCATCCCAAGCAGCTCTGCAACACAGGAGTCTGTGCTCTACGGGCTGTCCCAAGGGACACACACCGAGATAACCACAACTGCTGCTGGAGGACTATCAATTCGGTGAAAGATACTCTTTGGTCTGCCCAAACCTTGGTGGTCTTCCAGCGCAAAGAGTTGTCCACCACCGAATGTTGCAGACTGGCACACTCGAAGGTCCAGGACTCCGTGTTGAGGGACGCACTAAAGCTTGGGGCAGCCACAGCAAAGGCTCAATGGGGAAAGACCACCATGTAAGCTCCCCCCACCAAGCTGAACTGAGGGGCTGGATCCATGGAAAACCCCCACAAACTGTAGCGGGAAAATTTTCGTTTGCCATAAAATGTATATGGCATGAAAAATGAAATGGAAGGGTTGTGAGGCAACTGACTCCTGCATTGAAGGAAACTGACCTCCTTTGCACTGTTTGTATTTTGTGACTTGGTGCTGTTTGGAACTGTTTTGCAATGTATTTTTTACAGATCTTTATGAATAAAGTATATTTTGGAAATAAAAAAAACATTTGTGCAAGTAAGTGTTGTCAATTGCGGCTGATTGAGCTCTGGGTTTGGAACTTGAGCAGCAGCTGGAGACACTGCTGTGCATTCATGAGGAGAGTTACATGGAAAGCATGTTCATGATTAGAGAGAGATTCGAGATACAGCACTGAAACAGGCCCTTCGGCCCACCGAGTCTGTGCCGCACATCAACCACCCATTTATACTAATCCTGCACTAATCCCATATTCCTACCAAACATCCCCACCTGTCCCTACATTCCCTACCACCTACCTATACTAGTGACAATTTATAATGGCCAATTTCCCTATCAACCTGCAAGTCTTTTGGCTTGTGGGAGGAAACCGGAGCACCCGGAGAAAACCCACGCAGACACAGGGAGAACTTGCAAACTCCACACAGGCAGTACCCGGAATCGAACCAGCGTCCCTGGAGCTGTTAGGCTGCGGTGCTAACCACTGCGCCACTGTGCCGCCCACAGTGGTCACCCCACAGCTTAAGAGTACGCAGGGAGAGAGGGAATGGGTGACCACAAGGCAGTCAAAAAGAATCAGGCAGGAAGTGCAGGACACCCCGAGTGCATCTCACTCTCCAACAGGTATTCAGTTCTGAATACGGAGGACAGTGATGCTTCACCAGGGGAGTGCAGCCAGATCCAAGTCCATGGCACCATGGGTGACTCAGCTGCAAAGGTGGGTACAGAGAAGATTGGAAAAGCCATAGTGATAGATGATTCAATAGTGAAGGGAACAATCAGCTGTTTCTGTGGCCACAGACGTGAATCCAGGAATGGTGTGTTGCCTCCCTGGTGCCAGGGTCAAGGATGTCATTGAGCAGTTACAGAGCATCCTGAAGGGGGAGGGTGAACAGCCAGCATTTGTGGTCCACATCGGAACCAACAACATCGGTAGAAATAAGGATGTTGTCCTGCAGTCAGAATTTATGAAGCTAGGTAAGAAATTAGCAAGCAGGGCATCAAAAGTAGTAATCTCCGGATTATTCCCAGTGCCACGTGCAAGTGAGTACAGGAATAAAAGGATAAGACAGATGAACGTGTGTCTGGAAAGATGGTGCAGGAGGGAGGGCTTTAGATTCTTGGGACAGGTCACACGGATTGCAGTTGAACAGAGCCTGGACAGAGTTCCTTGCGGGACATTTTGCAAGTGCTGTTGGCGAGGGTTTAAACTCATTTAGCAGGGGGATGGGAACCGGAAAGCATGGAAGGCAGAAAATTAATGGATGAGTCTGGAAGAAAGAGGAAACAAAGGTTAGAAAATGTAAAAAGAGTTTGGCAGTGCTCAAGCATATCTTTTTCAATGCAAGGAGTGTAGAAAATAAAGCAGATGAGCTGAGGGCACACATAGACATGTGGCAGTATGATATCACAGCTATTACAGAAACTGTATAAATCATTAGTCAGGCCACAACTTGAGTACTGTGTGCAGTTCTGATCACCTCATTACAGAAAGGATGTAATTGCACGAGAGAGGGTACAGAGGAGATTTACGAGGATGTTGCCGGGACTGGAAAAATGCAGCTTTGAGGAAAGATTGGATAGGCTGGGGCTATTCTCCTTGGCACAGAGAAGACTGAGGGGAGATCTGACTGGCATGTACAACATTTGTGGAGTCTGGATAGAATTGAAGTGAAGGGCCTATTTAACTTAGCAAAGAGATCAGTGACTAGGGGAATAGATTCAAAGTGATTGGCAGAAAGATCACAGGGGAGATGAGGAAAATACTTTTTAGCCAGAGGGTGGTGGGGGTCTGGTGGAATTGATACTGTATTTTAGTTTCGTATTGCATCACTTTTTAGAATGGTATGTAATGTTTATATCAATCTACACTGATGGAATTGATTCTGTCTCTTTCAATTTCACAGTGTGGGCGAGGTCTGAACTGGTATCTAATTTGTGTCTCAGCTTACAATATTTTTCAGCACCTTTGAAACATTCACTGCAATGAATGTTGTACTTGTATGCAACTTGTATTTCAGGGTACACTATGGGGATGTTTAAACATCCTTTATAATGAATGGGTGTGAGCTTTGGGTATGATATTTAATTTAAATCTCAGGGTACATCACTCGGTTAGATTCTGTGCCATTCAATCAGTAGCGTGTGCCAATTCTATCTGATATTTAATTGCTAGCTCAGTCTGCATTAAATTTGACAGGCAGAGAGATCTGGGCGTACAGGTCCACATGTCACTGAAAGTGGCAACGCAGGTGGATAAGGTAGTCAAGAACATATGGCATGCTTTCCTTCATCGGTCGGGGCATAGAGTATAAAAATAGGCAAGTCATGCTGCAGCTGTACAGAACTTTAGTTCGGCCACACTTAGAATATTGCATGCAATTCTGGTCGCGACACAACCAGAAGGACGTGGAGGCTTTGGAGAGGGTACAGAAGAGGTTTACCAGGATGTTGCCTGGTCTGGAGGGCATTAGCTATGAGGAGAGGTTGGATAAACCCGGATTGTTTTCACTGGAACGACGGAGGTGGAGGGGCGACATGATAGAGGTTGACAAAGATATGAGCGGCATGGACAGAGTGGATAGTCAGAATCTTTCTCCCTGGGTGGAAGAGTCAATTACTCGGGGACATAGGTTTAAGGTGCGAGGGGCAAAGTTGAGAGGGATGTACGAGGCAAGTTCTTTACACAGAGGGTGGTGAGTGCCTGGAACTTGCAGCCGGGGGAAGTGGTGGAAGCAGGTACGATAGCGACGTTTAAGAGGCATCTTGACAAATACATGAATAGGATGGGAAAAGAGGGATACGGACCCTGGAAGTGCAGAAGGTTTTAGTTTAGGCAGGCATCAAGATCGGCGCAGGCTTGGAGGGCCGAATGGCCTGTTCCTGTGCTGTACTGTTCTTTGTTAGATTGACACATTGCATTTCAATCTGCTAGTGGGTGTGATTTTGACCTGGGATTGAAGTATCTGACTGTCAGTGGGACTCAATCGGGGTGAAATGGAAAAAACTTCTTTCTCTCCTGCTTTGTTTGGTTGTTGGATTGAAAATGTGTTTCTGGAACTTGGGATCAATGTGAGCCTGACTATTTCTGCAATCTGAGACCAGGGAACTGATGAACTATCTGTACCTCTGCACTCTGAGTGATAATGTACCTACTGTGTGTGAGAGGAGTTGGCTGCACTGTTCCTTGTGCCTCGAGTGCAGCAACCATCACATTCATCACAATATCTTCAAGTATTTGCCTGTATGAAGAAAAAAATATATCTGATAACTCAAGAACAGATGCGGTGTATAATGTCAAAGAGGTCAATTTAATTTCTCAATCAATAATCATTAAGAACATCCACAAATAAAAACCGGTGTCATTATCTGCCTCCACTGAAGTACTGAAGCTCCCAGCTCCTGCATCGCAAGTGTTCTGGGCAGATCCATCCAGACAAAACACTGCACTGGGATCGTCCCAACTGCTCTATGCTCTACATATATTTCCAGCCATCCTGCTTCACATGCAAATTTTTTTTAAAAATGAAGCCCGATATGTATATCCCTCGATTCCTTTCTCCACATACAATTGTTTATTTGTTCCACCTCCCGTTCAGTGCATCGATACTATTCACCCCAACCTCTCCCTGTGATAACAAATTCCAGATTCGAACCATTCACTGCGTAAATACATTTTTCATGAATTCCTCATTGGTTTTATGAATGACGATTTTATATTTTGGCTCTTGTTTCAGATGCCACCACAAGTGGAAGCATGTCCCCATGTACTCTATAAAAGCCCTTCACTATTTCCTCACTTTTGTCATTTGTTAGTGTGATGTAGGCATCACTGGCTATGCCAGCATTTGTTGCCCAATCCAAATTGCCCTTGACAAATTGGTGGTGAGCTGCCTTCTTGAGCCGCTGCAGTTCTTGAGATGTAGGAACACCAACAGTGCTGTTTGGAAGGGAGTTCCAGGATTTTTACCCAGCGACAATGAAGGAATGGTGATATCGTTCCAAGTCAGGATGATCTGTGAATTGGAGGGGAATTTGCAAGTGGCAGTGTTCCCTTGCAACTGCTGCCCTTGTCCTCCTCAGTAGTCGACGTTCCAGGTTTGGAAGGTACTGTCAAAGGTGCAGTGCACCTTGTAGATGGTACGCGCTGCTGCCACTGTGCATCAGTGGTGAATGGGGTGATTGTTGAAGGTGGTGCTTGGGGGCAATCAAGCAGGCTACTTGAGTGTTGTTGGAGCTGCACTCATCCAGGCAAGTGGAGAGTATTCCATCATACTCCTGCATTGTGTCTTGTGAATGGTGAATATGTTTGGGGAGACAGGAGGTAAGTTACTCACCACAGAGTTCCTAGCTTCTGACCTACTCTTGTCGCCACGGCATTTATGTGGCTGGTCCAGTTCAGTTTATGGCCAATGGTAACTCCCCCCCCCACACCCCCCGCCCCCAAATGTTGATGGTGGGGGATTCAGTGATGGTAATGCCACTGAACATCAAGAGGAGATGATTAGATTCTCTCTTGTTTGAGATGGTCATTGCCTGGCACTTATCTGACGCGAATGTTACTTGCCACTTATCAGCCTAAGCCTGGATGTTGTCCAGGTCTTGCTGCATCTGGGCACGGGCTGCTTCAGTAGCTGAGGAGTCATGAATGGTGCTGAACATTGCGCAATCATCAGTGAACATCCCCACTTTCGGCCTTGTGATGGAGGGAAGGTCATTGATGAAGCAGCTGAAGATGGTTGGGCCTAGAACACGAGCCTAAGGAATTCCAGCTGTAATGTCCTGAGACTGAGATGATTGACCTGAACAACCACAGCCATCTTCCTTAGTGCTAGGTATGACTCCAAACAGCAGAGGGTTTTGCCATGATTCCCATTTACACTAGTTTTGCTGGGGCTCCTTGGTGCCATTAATGGTCAAAGGTTGCCTTGATGTCAAGGGCAGTCACTCTCACCTCACAATGCAATGTTTCTTTAACTCTAAAATAAAAGCAAAATTCTGCAGATTCTGGAAATATGAAATTTAAAAAAACAAAAATGCTCAAAATACTCAACAGTTCAGGCAGCATATGTGGAGAGAGAAACAGAATTAACATTTCAGGTCTGTGTCCTTTCATCTTACAATATGTTTTATGTCCTGGTATGTGATGGTCAGGTTCATTCAGTTTGCAGTAATGGAATTAATAATGTGTCTTTCACTCTGACTATTTGTGAGATTTGTGGAGTGGTGTGTAACATGGAGCTCAGTCTGCAGTCTGGGTACATTATTGAGATTAACTCTGTACTTTACAATCAGGTACTGTTTGTCTGTTCCATCTGACATTGAATTTGTAGTTCAGGCTGCTCTCTTGTGAGAGTGACACAGTGCCTTGCAATCTGATAGTGGGTGTGATTTTGGACTGGGATTGATGTACCTACGTGTCAGTGGGACTGAGTTGTGGTGAAATGGAAACAAGTTCAATCTTTCCTGCTCTGTCTGACTGTTGCATTGACTGTTGGTCTCTGGAACTTGGGATCAGTGCCGGTCTGACTACTTCTGCTGGCGGTGATTGTGGAACTGATGTCTCTGCTCTCTGTGAGTGATACTGTACTTACTGTGTGTGAGGAGCTGGCTGCACTTCCTCGTGTCGAGGAATCACGACATTTATTCTGCTTCCATCAAGTATTTGCCTGCAGAAAGGAAATGTATTTATTATAATTCAGGAAGAGATGTGGTAGAAGATACAAAAGTGACCAAAACAATTTTTCAATTAATAATCATTATGAACAATCACAAAGGAAACCCAGCAATACAAACAGAGTCAGTGTCTGATTCCACTGCAGCCCTGCAGCCCCCAGCTACTGCATACCAGGGGCTTTGGCCATTTTACAACAATTAAATGACATCCAGAAACAATCCATTGGGCCATGAATGGGACTGACCGACGGAACAGGGACTTTTACACAGGTCAGATTTCCAGTTCCCGCTCCCATGGTCTAACCGTTCAAGTGAAACCAAACAGCCACTGTTTAAAATGTGTCCTTCACACGTCTCACCTGGTGCCGATAATAGATTCTCTTTGTGTAACTCCCCACATCCTGACTGTCCGCTTCTGTTCCCACACTTCACTGTCCAATAACAAGAAACTGTGGGAACAGGCTGGATCGCTCTCTTTGCGCTGGCACGGACATGATTGGCCGAATGGCCTCATTCTGTGCCGGAATTTTTCCATGTTTCTGTTTGCGGAATTGTTGCAGAAATCTGCGCCTGCGCTCCCCTCCCCCAGCACTGCCTGTGAGCGGAAGAAGATGGTTTAAAACAGCCGCCAATGGAGAGATCCCGGTCCCGATGGAAGGGAGCAAACAGCAGCCTCGTTCCAGCAGCACATCGCTTTGGGAGCGTGTCCGCAGATAGACTCAGAGATCAGCATCGAGTCCAGGGCAAGTTCAGGGGCAGGCGGGGGCTGTTTGTTTGAGGCGGAGTGGAGCAGGAACTGGTCCCGGAACATGGAGTGAGTGGGGGAAGGGAGAGGCCATTCTCGGGTTGTGTGTGGACAAGGGGATGGAGACAGAATGGGAAGAAACTGTTACTGCAGTGCAGTCAAACAATGATAATATTTGTATGGCTGGGCTTCCTTTGTGGGCGTTTATAATTATTATGAGAGATTAAATTCATTAAAATCCTGTATCTTCTGTCTCACCAGTATTTGAATTATAAACATTCTTTTGTTTAAACAGACAAATAATTGAATGAACCAAAATAAATGTGATGTTTCCTCCACCAAGTTACATGGAAGAGTGTCACCAGCTCCTTCTCACACACAGTCCGTACATTATCACTCACAGAGTGCAGAGACACAGACGCCCTTTGGTCTGCCCGAAACTTGCTGGTCTTCCAGCGCAAAGAGTTGTCCACCACCGAATGTTGCAGACTGGCACATTCCAAGGTCCAGGACTACGTGCTGAGGGACGCACTAAAGCTTGGGGCAGCCGCAGCAAAGGCTCAATGGGGAAAGACCACAGTGTAAGGTTCCCCCACCAAGCTGGACTGAGGGGCTGGAACCATGGGAAACCCCTCGAACTGTATCGGGAAAATTTTCATTTGCTGTAAATGTAAAAATGTAATTGGCATGACAAATGTGAAATGGAAGGGTTGTGAAGCAACTCATGATTGTATTGAAGGAAACTGATCTCCCTTGCAATGTTTGTATTTTTTGGTGCTGTTTGAAACTGTTTGGCAATGTATTTTTAACAGATTTTTACGAATAAAGTATATTTTGGAAATAAAAAAGAGAAGAAAGCAGCTCCTAAGAAAGGCGCCAAGAAAACCTTAAATAAACCGTCAACAAAGGGCGGCAAGAAGCAGAGGAAGGAGAGTTACTCCATCTACATCTACAAAGTGATGAAGCAGGTTCATCCCGACACCGGCATCTCCTCCAAGGCCATGAGCATCATGAACTCGTTTGTGAACGATGTTTTCGAGCGCATCGCGGGTGAGGCTTCCCGCCTGGCCCATTACAACAACCATCAGCTCTGGGTGATCCAGACCGCCGTGCGCCTTCTGCTGCCCGGGGCGCTGGCCAAGCACGCCGTGTCGGAAGGGACAAAGGCGGTGACCAAGTACACCAGCTCCAAGTAAAACTGCACAATGGACTGAAAAACATCCCAAACACAACGGCTCTTTTAAGAGCCACCAACAATCTCTGAAAAAGCTGCATCTGACATCTTTATGAAATCACTTTAAGACGATGTATAATATAATAAAGATCCCACTGCTGTGTTTGTATCTCCTGTTATTAACCGAACACGAACCCATAATCTGATCACCTGCCTTCACTTTTTTTGCTTAAAGCTGCTCTTATTCTGTTTTTTCACAGCCCCTGTATGACCGCATTAACAGCTGATTTCAGCGGTAAGGATTAGACCTTAATCCCTTCACTGATTAATCATTTTATTAACAGCAACTCTCCGCAGTGTAACAGCCTGGGATGGGATTATTACAGAGCAAGTTAAGGGCCGTTTGAGGACTTGATCCGGCTCCCTCTTTTCAGAGAAGGACACTGGGCTCTGATTGAAAACTAAACTGAGTATTTCACTTCAGGCCAATGCAGGCCCCACCCGGGACAGTTTGAAAGCGATTGTCGAATGAGTCACAATTTAAATAACATTTTACAAGTTGAATAAAACAAAATCAAGAGATGGGACTTTAAATCTTTCACTAAGGATGACATTTATTTCAATCCGCTCCTTTCCGACAATGAAATTGGCGGGCTTTTTGAAATTGACAAATTTTGTGCTTCTGATGTCGTGGCGGGTAAATCCCGCCCTCTTGTGTTGGTCAGTGACCTGATTGATGAAGAATATAGGCAAATAGATTTAAGTACCGACCATTGAGGAGAGTTCTCAGTCTTAAAGTAAAGTAAATGCTGCGGAAATTATCCATTTGTGAAAGTATTTGTGAGATTGTGGAAATGTCTGGAGGAAAGACCGGCGGGAAAGCTCGGGCCAAAGCCAAGTCTCGCTCCTCCCGGGCTGGACTGCAGTTGCCGGTGGGCCGTGTTCACAGGCTCCTGAGAAAGGGTAACTATGCTGAGCGTGTGGGTGCTGGAGCCCCGGTCGATCTGGCTGCTGTGCTCGAGTATCTGACCGCTGAAATCCTCGAGCTGGCCGGTAACGCGGCCCGGGACAACAAGAAGACCCGCATCATCCCCAGACAACTGCAGCTGGCCGTCCGCAACGAGGAGGAGCTCAACAAGCTGCTGGGAGGGGTGACCATCGCTCAGGGCGGGGTGCTACCCAAGAAAACCATCGCTCAAAGCTCCCAGAAAATGTAAAGCAGACAAAATGTCATCTAATAAACCAAAGACTCTTTTCAGAGCCACCCACAGTCCCTGAAAGGGCTGATTACTGTCTGATTCAAGCATGTCAGTAACAGAACAGAATAGGAACTATTTAAAATGTTTATGAGCAACTATTTCAGTGGCTTCTCACTGTCCCCCTGATCCCTGTGTGAAGGGGAATTACCAATAGTCTAATTTATTCCTTTTCACACCGAGTTTGAGTTATTGGTCCCTTAAGGATTGCTGAATGGAGTCTTCCACCGCCGGTTACAGATAAGAAGTGGGGGGGAAAATGACAGGTTAAAGCTGTGCGTAAAATAGCGCCAGGAATTTGTGGCGATAATAGCGGAATAAAGAAAGGTTTTTAAAGGTTGGTGGAAAATATTTTACGAACAACTTTAAATAGATTTTCCAGTAATTCGCTTTTTGCCGACACTGAAATTGGCGCCTTTTTCGAATTCAAACGTTCTGCCAATTTCGACAATTTAAGCCAATGATTTGCTGCATTTTCCCCAATTCGTGGCTCTGCGATTGGTTAAGAAATGCGAATGGGAAGAGGTTGACCAATTAGAAGTGAGCGCGGGCTCAAGCTGTGGGAATTCCAGGTCCCTGAATGATTGAGCTGAAACTGATCAGTTTCACAAACCCTGTCAGTTTCAGTGCAGGAAACACCGTCTCGGAAGAAATAACATCACAATTGGGTCTGGTTCCAGTGACCGATTCAACGGCTGCTCCAAAATTCCCGGATTCCCTCATTGCAGCAAAATCATTTTGAAATTCTATGAAAACAATGAGTGATTCTGGAGGAGTGATGTGGCTTTTCACTGAGGGTATGTGTCGAATGGGGAAATAACTAAGTGTAGAGCCTCGGGCACTGTTTACACAGCCCGTTTAGAAAATCAAATCCATTGCACATCCTTGCTGCAACTGAAATGTCAATTTCGGGGATTCCAGTTTTCTACACGAATACAGCACAGATTTATTCCAGACAGTTCTGAACAGCCTATCCCAGCTCCCGTTTCCAGCTCATTGCTCTCTCTGTGAGACGGTGGGTGGCTCTTCGAAGAGTGTGTGTTTGCTGGAAAGGGTCGAGTTGTGCGGCCCTGCCGTATCAGAGGGTACACCACATCCATGGCAGTGACCGTCTTGCGCTTGGCGTGCTCAGTGTAGGTGACCGCATCCCTGATCACATTCTCCAGGAAACCTTTCAACTCCCCGCGAGTCTCCTCATAGATCAAACCCGAGATCCGCTTGACCCCGCCACGGCGAGCCAGGCGGCGGATTGCTGGTTTGGTGATGCTCTGGATATTGTCAGGAAGCACTTTGCGGTGCCGCTTTGCTCCGCCTTTGCCTAGTCCTTTCCCTCCTTTACCTCTGCCAGACTTTCTTCTATTAACTTCCAAAATATACTTTATTCATAAAAATCTGTAAAAAAAATACATTACAAAACAGTTCCAAAAAGCACCAAGTCAAACAATACAAAGAGTGTAAAGGAGATCAGTTTCCTTCAATACAGGAGTGAGTTGCCTCACAACCCTTCCATTTCATTTCTCATGCCATGTACATTTGACAGCAAACAAATAATTTCTGGCTACAGTTCGAGGGGTTTCCCATGGATCCAGCCCCTCAGTTCACTATGGTGGGGGGACCTTACACTGTGGTCTTTCCCCATTGAGCCTTTGCTGCAGCTGCCCCAAGCTTTAGTGCGTCCCTCAGCACGTAGTCCTGGACCTTGGAATGTGCCAGTCTGCAACATTCGGTGGTGGACAACTCTTTGCGCTGGAAGACCGGCAAGTTTCGAGCAGAGCAAAGAGCATCTTTCAACGAATTGATAGTCTTCCAGCAGCAGTTGATGTTTATCTCGGTGTGCGTCCCTGGGAACAGCCCGTAGAGCACAGACTCCTGTGCTACAGAGCTGCTTGGGATGAACCTCGACAAAAACCATTGCATCTCTTTCCACACCTGCTTTGCAAAGACGCATTCTAGAAAGAGGTGGGCAACTGTCTCTTCCCCACCACAGCCACCTTGAGGGCATTGTGCAGAGGGGGTGAGACTTCGGGCATGCAGGAAGGATCTGACGAGGAGGACTCTTCTCACCATCGGCCAAGCTACATCTTGGTGCTTGTTTGAAAGTTCTGGTGATGGGGCATTCCGCCAAATTACTTTGGAAGTCTGCGCGGGGAACCATCCGACAGGATCCACCATCTTCTTTTCCCGTAGGGCCTTGAGAACATTCTGTGCAGACCAGTGCCTGATGGATTGGTGGTCAAAGGTGTTTTTCCACAGAAACTTTTCCATGAAGGATAGGTGTTACAGCACAGTCCAACTGGATGGAGCGTTCCACGGCAATATGACCAGGCCCATCCTTCGCAACACCGGGGACAGATAGAACCTCAGCATGGAGTGACACTTGGAGTTTGCGTACTGGAGGTCTACACACAGCTTGATACAGCCACACACAAAGGTAGCCATCAGGATGAGGGCGATGTTGGGTACATTTTTCCCGCCTTTCTCCAGAGGTTTGAACATCGTGTCCCTCGGGACCTGGTCCATTTTGGATCCCCAGATGAAGCGGAAAATGGCTCAGGTGATCACCACAGTGCAGGAGTGCAGTATGGGCCAGACCTGCACCACGTACAGTAACCTGACACAATGGAGAGTGTTCGCTGCTCCCACATGTTCAGCTTATGTTGTACCCTGGCTACTCGTTCCTCCCAGGTTTTGGTGCACGCCCCGGCCCTTCCGAACCATACCCCAGCACCTTCAAGTCGGCTGACCTAATGGTGAAGGGGACAAAGGATCGGTCAGCTGAGTTCCCACAGAACATGGCCTCGCTATTGCCGTGTTTAACATTGGCTCCCGATGCCAGTTCGAGCTGGTCACAGATGCTCATCAGTCTGCGCACAGGCAGCGGGTTCAAGCAGAAAACGGCGATGTCATCCATGTACAGGGAGGTTTTAACCTGAGTGCCTCCACTGCCTGGGATTGTTACACTTCTGATTATCGCATTCTTCCTAATTGACTCAGAAAAGGGTCCAATACAGCAAACAAACAAGACAGGGGAGAAAGGACAGCCCTGCCTGACTCCAGATTGGATTGAGAAACTTTCTGATTCCCACCCATTGATTGAGACTGCGCTACTGATGTTTGTGTAGACCAGTTTAATCCAATTGCAGATTCCCTCCCCAAACCCCATTTTGGAAAGTACGTCCATCATGTCGTTGTGCGATATCCTGTCAAAAGCCTTCTCCTGGTCCAGGCTGATGAGGCAGGTGTCCACCCTCCTGTCCCGTACATAGGTGATCGTATCCCTGAGTAGCGCGAGGCTATCAGAGATCTTCCTGCCTGGTATAGTACAGGTCTGATCAGGGTCAATCACCAACTCCAGAGCAGACTTGACTCGACTGGCGATGACTTTTGACAGAATCTTGGAGTCGATGTTAAGCAGTGAGATGAGCCGCCAATTTCTGATTTCTGCCCCCTCCCCCTTCCGCTTGTAGATGAGGGTGATGATACCTTTCCTCATGGATTCTAATATGCTGCCGGCCAGGACCATACTCTGGTATACTGCCAGACTTTTTTTTTTAATTTCCAAAATATACTTTATTCATAAAAATCTGTAAAAATTACATTCCCAAACAGTTTAAAACAGCATCAAGTCAAAAAATACAAACAGTGCAAAGGTGATCAGTTTCCTTCTATACAATCACGAGTTGCCTCACAACTCTTCCATTTCATTGTCATGCCATATACATTTCTACATTTACAGCACACAAAATTTTCCCTATACGGTTCGAAGGGTTTCCCATGGATCCAGCCCCTCCGCTCAGCTTGGTGGGGGGACCTTACATAATGGTCTTTCCCCATTGAGCCTTTGCTGCGGCTGCCCCAAGCTTTAGTGCGTCCCTGCCCACGTTGTCCTGGTCCTTGGAATGTGCCAGTCTGCGACATTCGGTGGTGGACAACTCTTTGCGCTGGAAGACCAGCAAGTTTCGGGCAGACTAAAGGGCGTCTTTCACCGAATTGATAGTCCTCCAGCAGCAGTTGATGTTTGTCTCGGTGTGCGTCCCTGGGAACAGCCCGTAGAGCACAGACTCCAGTGTTATCGAGCTGCTTGGGATGAACCTCGACAAAAACCACTGCATCCCTTTCCACACCTTCTTTGCCAAGACACATTCCAGGAGGGGGTGGGCTACCGTCTCTTCCCCACCACAGCCACCATGATAATTCTTGCCTCAAATCAGTGCACAATAAAAGAGACTGATTCCGTCAGCTTCCTTTTTTTTACAGGCCGCCCGGACCTGGCTGAGAAAGGCAGAGTGAGAGCAGGGAGGGGAGGAGACAAGAGTGAAGATTAAACAGAGAGCGAGAATGAAGGAGACACCCAGAGTGACAGACAGAGAGAGAACGGCACCTTATCTTTCATCTCCACCTCCAGTTTCCTCCGGGCTGCCAATTTCAAACCCTTTATTAACAGTAGAACCGAAACCCAGCTCTCCACGCAAACCCTTCCAGACTCGACCTTCACAGTCAAGGCTTTCCAGAAAGCCGGAGCTTTTAAATATGATCCTGCTACAATTAACACTCAGTAATATTCCCACCAAAACACAATCCATTCTATAACAAGGAACCTCCTCAGTAACATCACCATTTCCACACACATCCGCTTCCAACAGTTTACAAACACCCTATTGCAGCTGTTTGGGGAATCTCCTGTGTTAAGATTGGAGTTGGAAAGCGGCCTTTACCCGGCAGTGTTATCGTCTCACACTGAATCTGCCAGACATCCTGTTCTCTTTATTGCGAGAGAGAAAGCACGGATTTAGGAAATGTTCATTTGAAATGATCTCTATTGAGAACGAGCCCGGCCGTGGGACAGGTATTCCAGTGCAAAGAGCTGTCCATGACCGAGTGTTGCAGACTGGCACATTCCAACATTCAAGACTATGTGCTGTGGGACGGCATTAAAGCTTCGGGAAGCCACCATGGAGTCTCAATAGAAAGGCGACAGACTAAGGCCCTCGTGCAGCGAGAGGCTGGAACCTGTGTAAAACCGCTCGGGCTGTTTGCACCAGAGAATGTTTGATGTGTAATGTAAATACTGCAAATATAACCTGTGCAGGCAGGGATAGTGAGATACCTCATGTACATTATTGAAGGAAACTGATCTGTATTGTACCTTATGTAATATTAAATTTGAACTGCTTTGCAATGTAATTGCACAAATTATATGAATAAAATACATATTGTGCAAAAGAAAGCAGCTTTCCTGTCAACACACACCTTGTCTCAGGGCACAACTTTCCTGTGATCTTGTCACACCCAACTTCGCTCTATATCTTCTGACACGCACACTTTACAGTCTGTCATTTCCAAAAACAAGCATTCTAAAATCAAAAGACCTTTTGTTTATTTCTCCTTTCTTTTCATTTCTCCTCTATTCTTCTCAATCACTCCCTTCAACAGTCCTATTCAGATCAAGGTGGAATGTGAATAGTGTCACAACTCACCTCTGACACTATTATTACCCTTCTCTTCTCTTGTCTTATTCAATGGGAAAGTTTTATTCACCAGTCTGTTGCTGTTTTACACTCTTGCCATACCATCTGGTATTGCATCCATCTGAATTCTGTGCTTTCATGGCCTTATATTTCTTTTCCACTTCTGGATGATTTGTTTGCTTCAGTTCCATTCAACCAGGCTGGACCACAGGGAAGCTTAGAACAAAGAACAAAGAACAGTCCAGCACAGGAACAGGCCATTCGGCCCTCCAAGCCTGCGCCGATCTTGATGCCTGCCTAAACTAACACCTTCTGCACTTCCGTGGCCAATATCCCTCTATTCCCTTCCTATTCATGTATTTGTCAAGATGTCTCTTAAACGTCGCTATCGTATCTGCTTCCACCACCTCCCCTGGCAGCAAGTTCCAGGCACTCACCACCCTCTGTGTAAAAAACCTGCCTCGCACATCCCCTCTAAACTTTGCCCCTCGCACCTTAAACCCATGTCCCCCAGTAACTGACTCTTCCACCCTGGGAAAAAGCTTCTGACTATCCACTCTGTCCATGCCGCTCATAACTTTGTAAACCTCTATCATGTCGCCCCTCCACCTCCGTCGTTCCAGTGAAAACAATCTGAGTTTTTCCAACCTCTCCTCATAGCTGATTCCCTCCAGACCAGGCAACATCCTGGTAAACCTCCTCTGTACCCTCTCCAAAGCCTCCACGTCCTTCTGGTCGTGTGGCGACCAGAACTGCACGCAATATTCGAAGTGTGGCCTAACTAAGGTTCTGTACAGCTGCAACATGACTTGCCAATTTTTATACTCTATACGCCGACTGATGAAGGCAAGCATGCCGTTTGCCTTCTTGACTACCTTATCCACCTGCGTTGCCACTTTCAGTGACCTTTGCCTTGGGTGGGTCCACGTTGATCCATTACATTCAGAATCAACTCCTTGAAATAACTCCATAGTACAACTACAGTAACCACACAGAATCTGCTTCAAACACTCCTCCACATTTTATCTGTTCTGACTGTCAACACCTCCAGCTCTTTGGTTTAAGTGGAACCCATCAGGTTTGTATAGGCTCCTTCTATTCTGAAAGCTGTAGAACTGGTTCAGGGAATTCAGCCCTGTTTCTCTACTCTAAAGGCTCAGCCATGCTTGATCTGCGTGGTATTTTGCTTTTATTGCAACGTTACAAGACCTCCAATCCTCTGGAAAACGATGGTCAGACCTTCCACTATTTCTTCCCTGGCTTCATTCAACAGCCTGGGGTACATTTCATCTGGTCCTGGTGATTTATCCACATTCAAGGATGCTCATCCCATTAAGACTTCCTCTCTCCTTAACTTATCTCGTCCAATACTTCACACTCCTCCTCCTTCATAACAATATCTGCATCACCCCCTCATTTGAGAAGACAGCAATGTATTCATTAAGGATATTGGCAACATCTTCCACCCCGACACAAAGGTTACATTTTTGATGTCTTCTGTGCCCTGCTGTTTGCTCAGTTGCCTCTTACTCTGATGTTTTGATGCAACATCTTTGGGTCCATTGTTATTTTGCTTGTCCATGTTCTTTCCTGTTCTCTCTTTGTTCTTCACCTCTGCTCCCAAACGCCTCCAGAGCAGTCAAAACACAAGGTGTCAGAAGTGGGATTTGAACCCACGCCTCCAATGGAGACTGCGACCTAAACGCAGCGCCTCAGACCGCTCGGCCATCCTGACCGCCTACTGGTCATCATTAATGCTAAGGAAATTATTCATTCTTTGTGAAAGTATTTGTGAGATTGTGGAAATGTCTGGAAGAGGAAAGACCGGCGGGAAAGCTCGGGCCAAGGCCAAGTCTCGCTCCTCCCGGAAGGACTGCAGTTCCCGGTGGGCCGTGTTCACAGGCTCCTGAGAAAGGGTAACGATGCTGAGCGTGTGGGTGCTGGAGCCCCGGTCTATCTGGCTGCTGTGCTCGAGTATCTGACCGCTGAAATCCTCGAGCTGGCCGGTAACGCGGCCCGGGACAACAAGAAGACCCGCATCATCCCCAGACACCTGCAGCTGGCCGTCCGCAACGACGAGGAGCTCAACAAGCTGCTGGGAGGGGTGACTATCGCTCAGGGCGGGGTGCTGCCGAATATCCAGGCCGTGCTGCTGCCCAAGAAAACCAGCGCTCAGAGCTCCCAGAAAAAGTAAAGCGACCAAAATGTCATCTAATAAACCAAAGGCTCTTTTCAGAGCCACCCACAGTCTCTGTGAAAGGGCTGGTTACTGTCAGGAGGGAGTCAGTGATGGAGTTATTGTAACAGTGGATTGACCTGTTTCACATCTGTCCAGGTGTGTTTTCAGTTTCCTCTCTGTATTTCGCTCTGTTTCTCTGCTCACACATCTCCCCCTCTAGTTAAGTGAAGAAGTGAACTACAGGGTGTCAGAATCAACAATTTAATAAATCACGCTGCCTTCGATTTGATAAATCCCGAGATTATCCCGGTACATTAACGGGAACTGGTTCGGAGCTGATGAATTAATTTAATAATGGAAGTGTCCGGGTTAATTCTCTGTTTTTCATTTGGACAGTTTGAATTGTGTTTTTTTTTTCTCTCCGGTGATCTGAGCGCCGCTTCTCAATGAGAATCTGCTCCCAGAACAGAGTAAATGCAGGAAGAAAGAAGCCATTCTCCGGCTGTGTGTTTCTCTCCTAACCTGATCTGTTTAGACCGCACTGTTCCCAGAGGACGGAATCAGTGAGAGTTGTGCACACACAGGAGCTGAGTCCACTGCAGCGCTTTAATATGTGCCTTCTTCCCGGCCCTCCCTATTCTCCGGACACAACGTTGTTTGTTCCCCCGGCGGCGGGGTAGAGTCGGGGATTCTCTCCCCGCAGTGTCAGTGGCTGCAGCCCCGGAGAACTGGCGTTTTCAGTCAGAGTGACCGAGATACCTTACAGGACTCTCCCCCTGAATTTGTGAACTGAGACTACACCGAACACATCCCCAGTTTGAGTGAGGGCCGGACATCCTTCTGTTTTATTACAGAGAGTGGGGAAAGGGCTGGGTGGAGGGGAGTCACCAGGGATCCTGGATTTGCTCCAAATCATTTCCATGTGGAATCTGCAGGCGGGGCCGGGACAGGGATCATTTGATCAGGGGATCAGCTCTTTCCTGAGAGATGTGGGTGGCTCTGAGAAGAGTCTTTGTGTTCAGATGTTTACAAGTTTCCCGCGCTCTTTCACTTCTTTCCAGACCCTGCTTTCTGAGCCTTCGCTGCTTTCGGCTTGACCTTGCTCTTCCATGTCTGCACTTCCTTCAGCGCCTTTCCGCCCGCCGCACTCTTGCCTTTTTTGACCTTCTTCGCAGGAGACTTTTTCTGAAGCACTGCTTTCTTCACCGCCTTATTTGGCGTTGCCGCCGCCTTGCTGCTCGTTTTCTTGGCTGTTACTTTCTTTGTTGTCACTTTCTTGGCTGCTGGTTTCTTCAGCAATGATTTCTTGTCTGCTGGTTTCTAACGAAGGAGTTATTGTCTGCTGGTTTCTTCACTAAAGATTTCTTGGCTGCTGATTTCATCACTAAAGATTTATTGTCTACTGGTGTCTTCACTAAAGATTTCTTAGCTGCTGGTTTCTTCACTAAAGATTTCTTGTCTGCTGGTTTCTTCACTAAAGATTTCTTGGCTGCTGGTTTCTTCATGAAAGATTTCTTGTCTGCTCGTTTCTTCATGAAAGATTTCTTGTCTGCTGGTTTCTTCACTAAAGATTTCTTATCTGCTGGTTTCTTCACTAAAGATTTCTTGGCTGCTGGTGTCTTCGCTAAAGATTTCTTGGTTGCTGGTTTCTTCACTAAAGATTTCTTGTCTGCTGGTTTCTTCACTAAAGATTTCTTGTCTGCTAGTTTCTTCACCTTCTTTCCCACTTTTCCCTGGGTTTTCCTTCTTGCTGATTTTGAAGGAGCCGGAGGCTCCCTGTCCCTTGCTCTGCACCAGGGAGCCTTTGTTCACATTCCTCTTGATACTTTGCTTGATCTGGGTCCTGAGCTTCTCCACATCGACACCGCTGCTACCCAGAGCCTTCTTTATGGCGGCCAGGGACATCCCCTTGCGATCGCTGAAAGCCGGCACAATCTTGAGGATCTGTTCGCCCAACGGGAGACCGGCTGGCTTGTTCCGGAGAGCCGCCTTCTTCTTCTTGGGGGTCTTGACTTGGGCGGCGGCGGCGGCTGGAGGAGCCGTTTGGGCTGCTCGACTATCGGACATGTCCGGGACTCTGCACAAATTCTCACTGTCAGTGTGAACTGGGTCAGAAATGAAGCCGGTGATGGTGGCACAGAGCAACTTCAAGGCAGAGAGAGGACGGGGCGGAGACAAGCTGCTGTCAGCTCTTGGCTCCTGCTGTCTCTCTGTGTTTCTCTCTCCTCACAAACTCTACAATTACATTGAAATTCAGAGACTCCAGACTTCCAGACTAGATCTTTCCTGTCTCTCACTCCAGTATGTTTGCTGTTGAAAAGCTTTCACTAGGATTGAGGACTCCATTTTCCATTTAACCTGGTTTTATTGCTGCACTGACCGCCCTCTCTCACCCCTCGCTGACATGTTCTCTACTTTTCAACTGAAATCTTGAAATTAAAAAAAATGATCCCGAATTCCCACTTTGGGGCTGAGCAGGGAGCAGGGCGGTTCTTTGACTGGAAAATCATTTGATTTTACACAAGAATGACTCTGAAATCCGGCGATGAGAGCGGACCCACAAACACAGTGGCTTCAGACTAACCCGCCCTCCCCTTTAATACAATCTCTCTTCCACATCTGCATATTCACAGGACAAACTGTTCCCTGAATGTAGAGTTCCCAGGACAGGTTTTCCCCTCCGCTCGGTCTGTGCTGCGGATTCTCGGGGGTGAGTTGTATTTTCTCAGCTCAGTCAGTGTTAAACAGTCTGGGGCCGGCGCTCCGAATATTGTCTGTTAATCAGAGTCCGCTACAAGAGCCAATCACAGTTGTGACTTTTTTTATTCGTTCATCGGATTTGGGTGTGAGTCCAGAACCAGGGGTCATAATCTAAGGATACGGGGTAAACCTTTCAGGTTGTCCTTTCTCTCTCTGCCGACACCCACCCCCGGTCTCCTCTCTCCCTCTTACTCTCCTCTCTCTCTCTCCCTCTCTCTGACAGTTGCAGAGAGCGAGAACTCTCAGCTTTATGGTTAGTCTTTTTTAAAAAATCGCAGCCGTCAGTTTCACAGCTGACAGGTGCTTTGAGCAGAGACAGCACTTCCGAAACTCGGACAAGCTCGGGTTTTTCTGGAGGGCTTTGAAATGAAATCAGAACTGCCGGAAAGCTCCGAACTTGTCCGAGGTTCTGAAACGTTGTCTCTGCTCTCAGGACCTGTCAGCTGTGAAACTGACGGCTGCGATTTGATTGAAAGTCAGACTGGTCTGGAAGAAGAAGCCAATGGGAAATTTCTCATCCCTGAAATTATCAGTCACGGACCGAATTGTTTCAACGTGGACACTGGTGTCCATGTACAGACATGTTGCCAACCCCTGTTCTTCACACAGACTTACCAATCACACACTGATCAACGCCAACAAATAATTTGACTTTTTTTATTGAAGACTGACAATACTATATACAATTTACAGGCACATCTTACCGGGGATCATCCCATCTCCCACTCTGTGTCACATACTGTATGACATCAATTCCTGAAGTGATGATGCACACACGAGTTACCAATTCCTTGAAACAAAGAGTAGGCCATTTTCTCATTGGCAGGATGTGACTGGTGGAGTGCCACAAGGATCAGTGCTTGGGGTTCAATTATTTACTATCTATATTAATGACATAGAGGAGGGGGCAGAGTGTAATATATCCAAATTTGCTGATGATACAAAAATAGGTAGGGCATGTTGTCATGAAGACATAAGGAATCTCCAAGGGGATATAGATAGGTTGAGTGAGTGGGCAAAAACTTGGCAGATGGAGTTTAATGTAGGAAAGTGTGAGGTCATACACTTTGGTAGGAAGAATCAAAATGCATTATATAAATAGACAGAGACTCCAAAAAAGAGGGATCTGGGTGTTCTTGTGATTGAAACACAAAAAGTTAGCATGCAGGTGCAGCAAGTAATTAAGAGGGCAAATGGAATTTTGGCCTTTATTGCTAGGGGGCTGGAGTTTAAAAATAGGGAAGTCTTGTTAAAGCTGTACAGTTTGTTGGTGAGGCCACACCTGGAGTGCTGTGTACAGTTTTGGTCCCCGTATTTAAGAAAGGATATATTGGCATTGGATACAGTCAAAAGAGATTCACTCGGCTGATTCCTGGGAGAAAGGGGTTGACTTATCAAGAATGGCTAACAAGTTAGGCCTTTATACATTAAAGTTTAGAAGAATAAGGGTGATCTTATTGAAATGTATAAGATTCTGAGGGGGCTTGACAGGGTAGATGTTTCCACTAGTGGGGGAATCTCAAACTAGGTGACATAGTTACAGAATAAGGGGACAGTCATTTAAAACTGAGATGCAAAGGAATTTCTTCTCTCAGAGGGTAGTGAATGTCTGGAATTCTCTACCCAGAGAGTTGTGGAGGCTAAATCACTGAAAGCATTTAAAGAGGAGGTAGATAGATTTTTGAAATATTGGGGAGTTGAGGGCTATGAGGAGCTGGCACGAAAGAGGAGTTGAGGTCTGGGGCAAATCATCCCTGATCTTATTAAATGGTGGGGCAGGCTTTGGGGACTGAATGGCCTACTCCTGCTCCTATTTCTTATGTTCTTATAAGGGGGCTACAAAGAGATGTAGATCGGTTAAGTGAGTGGGCAACAACCTGGCAAATGGAGTAAAATGTGGGAAAGTGTGAAATTGTCCACTTTGGCGGGAAGAATAAAAAAGAAGCATATTATCTAAATGGTGAGAGATTGCAGAGCCCTGAGATGCAGAGGGATCTGGGTGTCCTCGTGTATGAATCGCACAAGGTTAGTATGCAGGTACAGCACGTAATTAGGAAAGCGAATAGAATGCTCGTGTTTATCGCGAGGGGAATTGAATACAAAAGTAGGGAGGTTATGCTTCAGCTATACAGGGCATTGGTAAGACCACATCTGGAGTACTGTCTACAGAACTGGTCTCCTTATTTAAGGAAGGATGTGAATGCATTGGAGGCAGTTCAGAGAAGGTTTACTGGACAAATACCTGGAATGGTGGGCTGTCTTACAAGGAAAAATTGGACAGGCTTGGCTTGTATCCACCAGATTTTAGAAGAGTAAGAGGCAACTTGATTGAAACACATAAGATCCTAAGGGTCTTGACAGGGTGGATGTACAAAGGATGTTTCCTCTTGTGGGAGAATCTAAAATTAGGGGTCACTGTTTAAAAATATGGGGTTGCCCATTTAAGACAGAGATGAGGAGAATTTTTTTTCTCTTAGAGGGTTGTGAGTCTTTGCAGTTCTCTTCCTCAAAACGCAGAGGAAGCAGAGTCTTTGAATATTTTTAAGGGAGATGTAGATAGATTCTTGATAAGCAAGGGGGTGGTCAGGGGTAGCTATGAAATTATTGAATGGCGGAGCAGGCTGGAAGGGCCGAGTGGCCTACTCCTGCTCCTAATTCATATGTTCGTATGCTTGTATGTTTGTCTCAAGCCCAAGATGCCATATATTTTACTACTACTCTCTCAATATGCCCTGCTACCTGCAAAGATCGATGCACATGCATCCCCAGGTCCCTCTGTCCCTGAACACTCTTTAGAACTGTGCCATTAAGGATACATTGCCTCTCCCTATTCCTTCTGTCAAAATGCATCACCTCACACTTAACAGTATTAAATTCCATCCGTCACCTCTCTGCTCATTCTGCTAGCCTATCTATGCCCTATTGCAGGCGGTTCATATCATCCTCACTGTTTGCCGCACCTCCAAGTTTGGTATTGTCAGCAAATTTTGAGATTCTGTTCCGTATTCCAAGATCCACATATTTTATACATAGCAAGAAAAGCAGTGATCCCAGCACTGACCCTCGGGGAACACCACTGTCGACCATCCCCTAGTCTGAAAAGAAACCATTTACTACAACTTGCTTGTTTCTGCCCTTAATCCAATTTTTTAACCAATTGGACACTGACCCTCCTATTCCATGAGCCTCAATTTTGTTAACCAGCCTTTTATGTGATACCTTATCAAATGCTTTCGTAAAATCCATAGAAACAACATCCACTGCATTTCCTTCATCAAACTTCTCTGCTCCTTCATCAAAAAATTCAATTAGATTAGTGAAGCATGATCTGCCTTTTACAAATCCATGCTGGATATCCTTAATTAACTCAAACGTCTCTAAATGTCCATTGATATTTTCCCTGATGATCATTTCTGAAACCTTACCCAGCATTGATGTTAAATTAACTGGCATGGAGTTGTTTGGACTGTCCTTACACCCTTTCTTGAATAAGGGTGTCATTTGCCACTCTCCAATCCCCTTATCCAGGGAAGATTGGAAGAATATGGCAAGCCCTTCCTGGAGGAGTCTAGACATGCAAGGACTCAACTACCAGCAAGCGTAGAAAGCAAGACCCAGGCTCAGGGCCTTCAGTTTCCCCTGGAGGGGAGTCGGAGAGGCAGCGGATCCTGTGAGGAACCACAGTTCAGGAAAGATGAGAAGGTCAATATGAGGGGACAGAGGAGATTAAGTTCAAGGTTTCACAGCTTATAAGCAAGTGCAGAGACAAGGAATGGTGCTGGGGCAAATAATAGGAAGCTGTGATCGGTTGGAAGGCAGGAGTGATTAAATGAAAGAAGAGATGATGGTGCAAGGCAAAAGTCAGGGAAACAACAAGTAACATTTGGCCGGCACAGATACCAGGAGTGGGGTTTGAACACACACAGACATATATTCATTGGATTTTAAGTCCAACACCTTAACCACTCAGCCCGCCTGGTTCATTAACCCGTTGCTGAAAATGAAATTTAATGTGATCCGGGTGACATCTGGCCTTTTACAATATACAATTATGACTCCTCTCCCATGCTAAATTGGACCCTTCATTACTTATGAACCTCAATTGGATCACCCCTCAGTCTAGGTTTCTCTAAGGTGTCGGGTTCCAACTCTTTTAGTCTAACTTGATAACGAAGATGTCTTACACTGGGAATTAGTTTAATGTCTCTCCTCTGTACCCTGTCAAAAGCCTCAATAGCACCCATCATGTGAGGAGACCAAGACTGGATACAATATTCCAAGTGAGGCCTGACCAAGGTTTCATAAAAGGACAAATTCGGGACATCTCAGATACTGAAGGAGTCCGTGTCCAGAAGCAGCAAGACCTGGACAACATTCAGGCTTGGCCTGCTAAGTGGCAAGTAACATTCACACCACATAAGTACCAGGCAATGACCATCTCCAACAAGAGAGAATGTAATCATCTCCCTTTGACGTTCAACAGCATTACCATCGCTGAATCCCCCCCACCATCAACATCCTGGGGGTAACCATAGACACAATCTTAACTGGACCATTCATATAAATACTGTGGCACCAAAGGTAAAACAGACAGTGAGAATTCTGCAATGAATAATTCAGCTCTCGGTACGAGGTGAAATGCTCATTAGGAGAGCTGGAAAAATGGACTGGTCAGGTGTGCAGAAAAGTGGCAAATGGAATTCAAATTGGAGAAGTGTGAGGTGATGCCTTTGGTGAGGTCAAACACGGCAAAGGAATACACAATTAATGGGTGAATACTGAGAGGTCTAGAGGAAGTGAGGGACCTTGAAGTGAATGTCCACAGATCCCTGAAAGTAGCAGGACAGGTTGATAAGTTGGTTGAGAAGGCTTATGGAATCCTTTCCTTTATTAGCCGAGGTATAGAATATCAGAGCAGGGAGGTTATGCTGGAACTGTATCAATCATTAGTTAGGCCACAACTGGAGTTCTGTGTGCAGTTTTGGTCACCTCATTCCAGAAAGGATGTAATTGCACTAGAGAGGTTACAGAGGAGATTTACGAGGATGTTGCCAACTCTGGAAAAATGCAACGATGAGGAAAGATTGGATTGGCTGGGGTTGAATAGAGGAGGCTGAGGGGAGATTTGATTGAAATCCATAAAATTGTGAGGGGTCTGGATAGAGTGGATGGGAAGGGTCTATTTACCTTAGCAGGGAGGTCAATGACTAAGGGGCATAGATTTAAAGTGATTCGTTGAACGATTAGAGGGGAGATGAGGAAACTTTTTTTCACCCAGAGGGTGCGAGGGGTCTGAAACTCACTGCCTATAAGGGTAGTTGAGGCAGAAACCCTCAACTCATTTAAGAGGAGTCTGGATGTGCACCTCAAGTGCCTGAACCTGCAGGGCTACGGTCCAAATGCTGGACAATGGGATTCCGCTGGGTTGCCCGATTTTTGGCCTTCCTGTGTTCTAAACTTTCTATGTTCAATGATTCTATGCAGAGACAATGGGCCGAATAGCCTCCTTCTGCACTGTAATAATTTTGTAATTTTTGACTCTCCAAAACTTGTCCACCATCTACAAGGCACAAGCCAGGATGAGTGCAGCTCCAACAATACTCTAGAAACTTGACACTGTTCAGGACAAAGCAGCTGCCTTGATTGTCACCCCATTCACCACCTTAAACATTCACTCCCTTCACCACTGACGCACAGTGGCAGTAGTGTGTACCATCTACCAGATGCACTGCTGCAACTCACCAAGGCTCCTTCAAAAACACCTTCCAAACCGAAGACCTCCACCACCTTGAAGGACAAGGGCTGCAGATGCATGGAAACACCAACATCTGCAAGTTCCCCTTCAAGTCACACACCATCTGATCTGCAACAATATCGCTGTTCATTCACTGATGTTCGGTCAAAATCCTGGATCTCCCTTCCTAACAGCACTGTGGGTGTACCTACACCACATGGAGTGCAGCAATTCAAGAAGGCAGCTCACCGCCATCTTGTCAAGGACAATTAGGGATGGGTAACAAATTCTGGCCTTGCCAGTGTCGCTCACATCCCATGAAAGAATATGCCCCATCTTATATGCAATTATCCTCTGAATGCAGCCCAACCCCCTATTTGCTCCAGCTATCACTTCACAGCATTGCTGCTGTACCTTTCGAGATCTGTGCACTAGAACATCCAGATCTCTGCTCAAAATTATTTTCTTTCTCCACCTGCTTTAATGTTTTTCCCTGAAGGGTGTATGAATGTTGAGCATTCGCCCTGTCCACATGAATAACACTGCACTTACCCAAATTAAACATCATTTACCAGTCATGAACCCAATCTCCCAACACATTAAGATCAGCCTGAAACAGTCGAGCATCGTCTACAGTCTGAACACTCGCACAGATCTTCAAATCATCTGTAAATTTACAGATGGTGCCCCCTACAACTCCATCCAGATCATTAATAAAAATAATAAGGAGCAACAGACCCAACACCGATCCCTGTGGGATACCACTGGCAACTGGTCTCCAAACAGATCCAGATCCATCTGCAACTACTTTCTGCCTACATCGTGCCAGTCAGTTCCCAATCCAGATCAATATATTACCACTGATACCAGGGACTTTAATCTTATAGAGAAGCCTCTTGTGTGGAACCTTATCAAAATCTTTTGGCTGAGATCCGCTAATTGAGCACAGGCCGGGGATGAGGCCTCGGCCTGTCCTGCTCTGTGTGTGGGTCTCAGGAAGGCACAAGGTGAGATCAGCTCACTGAGCACAGGCCCTTCCTGCTCTCTAGTGCTCAGTACCTCACCAAATGAGAATAACTAACACACCACAGGCCAGGGAGCCTCGGCCCATCCTCCCCTGATTGTGGTTCAGTGCCAACCAGGTCAGATCAGCTAATTCAGCACAGGCTGGAGATGGAAGCTGGATCTTTACTCCTCTGGGGGCTCCGTACCATACCAGGTGTGATGAAGTAAAATACCACAGGCCGGGGATGGAGCCTGGGATTTTCCTGTTCTGTGTGGGGCTCTGTACAACAGCGTGTGAGATGAACTATCATCCCTCAGGCTGAGGAAGGAGCCTGGGCCCATTCTGTTCTGTGTGGCTCCTACAACATTGGGTGGGTTCAGTTAACTCAACACAGGCCATGAATACAACCAGGCCCTTTCCTGCTCCATGTGGCTCAGTATCACACCGGGTGACATCAGCTAACACAGCCCAGGTGGGGCTGGGGCTGGAGCCTGGGCCTGTCCTGCTCTGTGGGCTCAGTAACACAGCCCGTGAGATGAACTTTTTTCAAAAGACTTCAGTGTATTTAACTCTGTGTCCAACACTGTGAGGCAGCTTTCTGTGTTTATAAAGAGTGCAATTTATTGACTGGTCTCTTGGATCTTGGAGCAAACAGGGTGACAGACAGAGGTCTGTGTGCAGAGGGTTTGGGGGTGAGCTCTGATTCCTAACCCTTTCTGGATTGTGAGGAATAAAGAATGAATGAGAAAGAGAGAATGTGGGAGAAGGGATGATAGAAGAATTTGTCCGTGAACCTGATTAAAAGTGGCTCAAACGCAAAATAATATGAAGATATCAAGAGCAGAACATTAACATAATCTGAGTTCCGCGATCTGGTCGGGTCCCATTCCCCTGAAGTGAGGAATGAACGGGTGGGGAAATTCCGGCTGGAGTTATATTTGTCTCCAATGAAGATGAGCTCAGAGTGAGGATGGAATAGCTCAGTTGGGAGAACACTAGATTGAAGAACCAGGATACAATCCCTGATTTCATCAGTTTTAATTTGGTGTCTCCTTCATTTTAAGTAGAGAGAATCAGAGGGGAGATTTTCCACTCTTGACCCCATGGGCTGAATTTTAAACTAACGGTGCGGCTCTCGGCAGAGGCACCGGAAGCGGGTGTCGTCACCACACGAGTGAAATGTGGCCGACCGACTCCGATCACGGCGCAGCCGACAAGTTAATGAAGGGGAGGCGTGGGGCCCATGTAAACAAGGACCAGAGGCAGGGAACGAGGTGCCGATGGCACCGACATCTGACACAACGGCAGGTGCTGGCACCATATTTAAAGGGCTGCCAGCCCTGCATTCACTGCTGCCTCGTTTAAAGGAGTGTCTTCCTGAGAGCCCTCTGCTGTCCCAGGACCAGTTCTGCTGCCTCTGATGCCCCAGGACCCATTCTGCTGCCTCTGTTGCCTGATGGGTAAGGAGCTGAATGCGAGCCTGCAGTGACCATGGTGCCACGGTTTAGCGATGCCACCCTGCAGGTTCTCCTCCAGGTGACAAGAGAAAGGTGCAAGATCCTCTTCCCCAGGGATGGGAGGTGGAGACCTCTCCACCTGACCAAGCAAAGCTGGCTGGAGATAGTAGGTGAGGTCAGCAGCCATGGGTTCACCCCCAGGAAATGGATCCAGTGCAGGAAGTGGGTCAATGACCTGATCCAGGTTGCTCAGGCGACAAATCAAAGCACTTTGGACCCTTTGGACATTGCATGTGGCAGAGTGAGAGGGAATGTTTAGTGGAAAGGGAGTGACCACCCAGTCATGTGTATTGGGGAAGGGCAGCAGGAGAGGCACACGTCAGTCATTATATAACCTCACACAGTCCCTCGAGAGGGGCCGCATGCAGGAGGCATATGTGTGTCCACATCATGGACTGCTGGACTATCACCATCAGAGATGTTGGGCTTGTCCCCGCTGGGAGACTAACTTTGTTCATCATTGTGTCTGCAGGAGAAGACATCCCACAATTGGAAAGAGCGTGTCAAGACTGGCGGTGGAGTGCCTTATCTCCGTGTCCTCATCCCGATGGAGGAGGAGGCCATGGAACAGGCCGGGCAGCAAAGCAGCTGCTCCATAGCTGATGGAGAGACAGGGGCATCTACCCAAGAGAGTGAGTGAACATCTCCTGGGGCAAAAGGGAGCATCCGCTGCAAAGGAGCCACACTGCTCATCTGTTCACCACTGCATCAATGGAGCTGCACAGTAGGGGTGGTTGGAATGTCACGATGGGCAGACCGTAACCATTCAATGTCCCTGTTTTCTCATGAAGGCCCGGATGAACGACAAATGCAAAGAGCTGGAGAGACTGGGAGACAGCCGGACACGTCTGAGGAGGAGGAGGGAGCCTCAGATGGTGCACCATCACATCATTCCCCTGCATCCTTCACCAGAACAGAAACGCTCACGCAAACTGATGAGCACATCACAGACAGGCCCGGGCAGCTGACGGAGGCTGTGACAGCCGAGGCCACTGACAGTTGGTGGTCGGTGGGAGGCCAGGCCCATACTGAGCCCCAGGCTGATGACATGCCTCTGGTGTCACCAGCAACACGGGAAATACCGCAGCTGCAGCGAGAGGTCAGGTAACATCTGGCAGAGTTGCCAGAGGCTATGTGTCCACAAACAAGGATGGTGGAGGAGTCCATCCAGGCCTTGGGTGCTGCACTGTCTCTGATGGGGGTGTGTCTGGCTTCCTCCATTGAGAGATTGGTGACTCTCATGGAGAGCCAGATCCAGCCGATCAATCAGTGGCTGCCAGAGATGTTCGCAGACCTGCACTCCATCGCTTTGTCCATGAGCTCCATCCAGCGGTGACAAGGTGAGAGGGGGGACGAGGCACCTGAATTCTCCACCAGGTCCACGTCCCTCTCAGGTCAGCAGCGAGGTACAAGTGTGTCTTATAAGGGGGAAGAGCAGCTGGCTGCTACATCTGGGGTCTCCTCTCAGGGTGCTCCTGGTGTGGACAGTAGCTCGAAAGTCCCTCTGCCAGTGACACCAGTGATGCCAGTGCCTCCATCATCCTCGATGACAGAGTGGGGTCCCTGTACCTGTGCAGGAGACCCTTAGTGTGCCGGGGCCCTCCAGGCCTCAGGCAGCCAGAGGACGGTCACCAATGTCATCCCAAGCCATGGGGCAGCAAGGTCAGCTGCCTGTCTCCACCTCAGCTGCCAGAGCAGGGGGAGCACCACGTAGGAGCACCCGGAAAAGATTTAAGAAGAGCACCTAGATTCACTGAGGGGTTCACGGGTGAATGTACATTCCAGATGGATAGGGTTGTGTTTGGTGTCACACAGAATAAAGAAATGATGTTCTCTCACTCTGTCTCCTTCTAATTGTTGATGCCCTTTGGGACTTAATTTAAACCCTTCCTCCCAAGGGGCTGGAAGTGAGGGACCAAGCCCTGAGTTCACAAAGCTTCGGCCTTGCCACTGTGCGATGTGTACCTGGGCGCTGTAGTGCAGAAGGAAGGAGGTGACAACAGGGCTGATTAAAGCTAAGACTTTATTGACTTGGTTCCAGAAGGTGGTAAGGCTCAAAGGAAACGTGAATGTATAAGGGTGTCTCGTGTCTCCCTTGTGTGGATCTCATGGTGGCTTTCCTGCTGTGCCTGAGGTCCTTCATCTGGCACTGCTTGGGCATTATCCTCCTCCACATCCTCATCATCAGAGGAGACATCACACTCCATGATCTCCTCACGAGTCAACACCTCACCCCTCTGCAATGCCAGATTGTGCAGTTCACAGCAAACCACCACGATATACGAGACCCTCACCGGGACGTACTGAAGGACTCCACTGGAACAATCCAGGCGCTTCAATCTCATCTTTAGGAGACCAATGGCCTCCTTGATGATCACTCGGGTTGACCCGCAGCAGGTGTTGTACCTCTCCTCTGCATCCTTGTGTGGATTCCTCACAGGCGTCAGTACTCATGTCCTCACTGGGTTGCCCTTGTCTCCAAGGATCCATCTCAGAAAGCGCATGGGGCCACGGAAAAGTTCTGGCACCTGCGACTGCCTTGGTATGCAGGCGTTGTGGCTGCTTCCCGGGATTTGTGCACACACCTGTGGGATCCATTTGTGATGGTCACAGACCAGTTACAGACTGAGCAAATGGAAGCCCTTCCTGTTGAAGGCTGCTGGCTGGTCTGCAGGAGCCTTGATGGTCACATGGGTGCAGTCAATGACACCCTACACCTGGGGAAATCCAGCGATGGCCCTGAATCCTATAGCCCTCTCAACTTGACTGTTTGGATCGATGTGCACATAGTCACCGGCCCTCCTGAAGAGGACATTGGTGACCTCCTTGATGCACTGATTCACCACAGACTGTGAGATTCCACACATATCTCCAGTGGATCCCCGCAATGATCTGGTCATCCAGAAGTTCAGTGGCACAGTGACCTTCAGTGACACCGGCATCAGGTGCCCACCAAGTCCCATGGGGCACAGCTGCATCATGGCAGAGAGATCAGTGACAACCTCCGTGGAGAGGTGCAGTCTGTGGAGACACTATCACTCAGACATCTGCAGGTAGTTGAACCTTGGCTGACGTGTTCCTCTGCCTCCTTCTCCAGCCTCCTGTTCGAGGCTGGCCTTCCTGTGGGCACCCAAGCTGCTGTGGTGTCCCTGCTGGTGCCTGCCCTTCCCTCCCTCCCTCTCTACTCCTCCTCAACGGGAGCCTCGAATCCAGGGTGAATGAGGCCCATGACAGGTTGCCCCTCCCTGAGTGCAAGGCCTTCACAGTAAACAACACCCAGCCACATTTACTTCACTCTTTACCCACTCACATTTACCCTCATTGAGGTGGCACTGCCTCAATGGCACCCTGGTGTAGCTCCCCCTGCAGAGCTGGCACATTGGCCCCCACTCCTGACAGTGATTCCGGATGCCCTTTCCCCCTCCACCCTTGCTGCCAAGTTACGCTACCTCACCCGACAGCTTCCCAGTGAAGCCAACACTCAGCTCCCACCTCCCAGTCACCTCCTTTAACCAGGCGAGGCTCTGAAGCCCCATGGTTCCCGTGTGCTATTAGTTCAATTGGATCCAGTGAATAAAATTGCTGACAATTGGACTCATAAATACTTGAAATGCCTTCTTGCCATGTGGATGTGCGAAGTCTGCCCTCCATGTCAGCCGCCGACAGAAAAATCCATTCCAATGTATTCCATTCCCATTGGCCATTCTCAATAAAGTGTCAGGAATGAAGGTCAGAGGAACAGACCAGGCTGGAAACACAGAAAGAGCGAGGAGAAGCTGGTGTGAAAAACAGAGATTAAACAACAGGCTTGTTCAGTTGGTTTGGGTCTGGTGTTTAGAATACCCGGAATCTGGGTTCACCTCCCTTCCAACTCAGCGAATTGTTTCAACATTATGTTCGTAAAACCATAGACTGATACCCAAAGAAGGAGACCATTTGGTCCATTGTGTCTGTGCTGTCTCTTTGGTTGTGCTATCCAATTCGTCCTGCTGCTCAGCTTTTTCCTGGAATCCGTACATTTTTCCTTCCAGTATTTATCCCTATTGCTTTTCAAAGTTACTACTGAATCTGCTTTCAAGTCCTGATCAGACAGTGCATTTCAGATCACAACACATCACTGTATAAAAAATCATTCCTCATTTCGCCTCTGGTTCTTTTCTCAATCACCTGATAAATACATCCTCTGGTTACTGACCTTTTTGCCACTGGAAACAATTTCTCCTTATTTAACTTATTGAAAACCTTCTTGATGATGTCACATACTAGACTGCCAGTAAAACTGAAGCCCATGTAATAAAAGGGACAATGACAGCATGCATATGAAGTTAGCAGACTGATAGGAACATAGAAGCAGGAGTCGGCCATTCAGCCCATCGAGACCACCCCACCATTCAATATGATGATGATTGATCATCCACTTCAATGCCTTTTTCCCACACTATCTCCATATCCCCTATGTCATTTGTATTTAGAAATCTGTCAATCTCTGCTTTAAACATACTCAATGACTGAGCTTCCACAGCTCTCTGGGGTAGAGAATTCCAAAGATTCACAACTCTCTGAGTAAAGAAATTTCTCCTCATCGCTGTCCGAAGTGACTTTCCCCTTCCGTTGAAATTGTGTCCCCTGGTTCTAGATTCCTCAACCGGAGGAAATAGCTTCTTCTACCCTGTCTATCCCTTTAAATAGATGGTAAGTTTCAATGATATTACCTCTCATTCTTTGAAACTCTAGAGAATACAGTCCCAGTTTCCCCAATCTCTCTTCATAGGACAGTCCTGCCATCCCGGGAACAAGTCTGGTGAACCTTCATTGCACTCCCTCGATGGCAATGATATCCTTCCAAAGGTAAGGGGACCAAAACTGCACACAGTATTCCAAACTGCAGACCAACCAAGGTTATATACAATTGAAGCAAGATTTCACTACTCCTGTACTCAAATCCTCTTGTGATAGAGGCGAACATATCATTAGCCTTCCTAATTGCTTGCTGCACCTGCATGTTAGCTTTCAGTCACTTATTGACAAGGACACCCAGGCCCCTTTGTACATCTACACTTTCTAATCTCTTACCATTTAAGAAGTAATCTGCACATCTGTTCCTCCTACCAAAGTGGATAACCTCATATTTTTACACATTATGTTCCATGTGCCACTTTCTTGTCCACTCACTAAGTCTGTACAAATCCCCTTGAAGCCGCTTTGCATCTTCCTCACAACACACATTCCCACCTAGTTTTGTGTCATCTGCGAACTTGGAAATACTACATTTGGTCCCCACTTCCGAATCATTGATGTATATTGTGAACAGCTGGGTCACAGTGTAGTGGTGAACAGTTGTATTTCTGTCTGGAGGAAGGTTTACAGTGGGTTCCCCATGGTTCCTCATAACTTCAGACTGGAAAAGCTGGGGTTGTTCTCCTTGGAGCAGAGCAAGTTCAGAACAACTTTGACAGAGTTAGAATCAAGGAATCAAATGGTTACAGTACAGAAGGAGACCATTCAGTCCATCATGTCCATGACAGCTCTTTGCAAGAGCAAATCAGCTAATTCCACTCCTCTGCCCTTTCATTGTAACCCTGCAAATGTTCTCTATTCAGGTGTTTATCCAATTCCCTTTTGAAAACCACGATTGAATCTGCCTCCAGCACTCTCAGGCAGTGTAATCCAGATCCGAACCACTCACTCTGTCCCACACCCCTGGTACCATTGCAGAAAATCTCTTCTGTTCATTTCATCCCTCATAAATAATTGAAATGAAATGTTTATTAGGAAATGCACAATATAAAAAAGAGAGAGAAATAAATGCTGAGAAAAATAGAAGTCAATGTTTGGAAGGTAAAAAGAGCAAAAGACGCAACTTTTATTCTGGTTGAGTGAGAGGAATATATCACACTCTGGGGCTTTTTAAGAGGATTTACTGATAAACCTGGGATTTGAGAGGTAGCTGGTTCATGGTTTACAGAACAAATTCAGTCCCTGGGGTGGAGGCAACAGCTGCACCGTCCAATAACAGACAGGACGGGGACACTGTCTCAGGCCTGGTGAGCTCAGTCGATGAAAGCATGAAACTCTGAATCTCAAGTTTTTGAGTTTGAGCCCCACGATGGGTGTTTTTTATTTCCTTTTTAGGCTGATTTTACAGGCATTCTCCAGCTCTGAATTCCTCGGCAGAGAGTTCAAGGAGTGTTTGAAATGAGATTCAACAGCAGTATGAGAAAGTCTCTCCTTGATTCAGGACACTTACCTCTCTGCAGCAACTCGCTGCTGAAGATTGAACTTTATCTCATTTCATTTTCAGCTCATGGTCAGTGTGAATCAGTGAGACTTCTGGCTGTCTCCCACTTCACAATCCATCAGTGCTGAGAAATCAATGGGGAATATTACTCACATGTTACAATGTTTTATAAATACTTGAATGTATTTCACACTGTGTCTAACAGTGTGAATCTCCCCTGGTATATCAGCTCACCAATACTTCAACAGAACATTCACATAATGTGAGCTCTGAGATCTGTTCAGATCCCATTCCCAAGACCTGGAAAGTGGGATTGGGCTGGATCGCTCTTTTTCAGCTGGCACAGACACGATTGCTAAATGGTCTCATTCTGTGCCATACATTTTCTCCATTTTCTATGTTCTATGAAGTGAGGTGTGATTGGGAGGGACAATTCCACCAGGGTTATATTTTCTACCAAAACAATGACACAAGGGATACTTCACTTTTTTGTTCATTCATTCATGCGATGTGGGCATCGCTGGCTAGGCCAGCATTTATTGACCATGAGAAGGTGGTGGTGAGCTGCCTTCTTGAACCATTACAGTCCATGTGGGGTAGGTACACCCACAGTGCTGTGAGAAAGGGAGTTCCAGGACTTTGACCCAGCGACAGTGAAGGAACGGCGATATAGTTCCAAGTCAGGATGGTGTGTGGCTTGGAGGGGAACTTGCATGTGGTGGTATCCCCTGTATTTGCTGCCCTTGCCCTTCGAGGTGGTAAAGGTCACTGGTTTGGAAGGTGCTGTCTAAGGAGTCGTGGTGCATTGCTGCAGTGCATCTTGTAGACAGTACACACTCTGCAACTGTGCGTCGATGTTGGAGGGAGTGAATGTTTGCAGATGGGGTGCCAATCATGCGGGATGCTTTGGCCTGGCGGTGTTGAGATTCTTGAGTTGGAATTGCACCCATCCAGGCAAGTGGAGAGTATTCCATCACACTCTTGACTTGTGCCCTGTAGATGGTGGACAGGCTTTGGGGAGTCAAGAGTCATGGATGAGTGAGAGGAATATATCACACTTTGGGGCTTTTGTAAGAGGATTTATTGATAAACCTGGGATTTGAGAGGAAGCTGCTTCATGGTTTACAGAACAAATTCAGCCCCTGGGGTGGAGCCAACAGCTGCACTGTAATTACTCGCCTCAGGATTCCAAGCCTCTGACCTGCTCTTGTAGCTACGTTATTTGTATGGCTCCCCATGGTAACCCCCATAATGTTGATAGTGCTGGATTCAGTGATTGTAATGCTATTGAATGTCAAGGGGAGATGGTTAGATTCTCTCTTGTTGGAGATATTCATTGCCTGGCACTTGTGTGGTGCGAATGTTACTTGCCACTTTTCATCCCAAGCCTGTGTGACTGAAATAGCTCAGTTGGGAGAGTGTTAGACTGAAGATCCCTGGTTCAATCTGGGGTTTTGGCAGTTCTCCTTTATTCTGCATCGCCATTTGGTTTTGACTCTTGAGCTGCACAATTTACACTGAAATTATTTACCCAACTCTGAAGGTTGGATTGGAATAGAGAGATATCAAGGATGGGAAATATTTACATTGTCTGCTGTAGCTTATTCTCTATCTCCCTGTGTCCTTTCCCCCAGTTTTTGACTCTCTCGGGGCAGGGGGAACATTTGATTTGCTGCATTTGTCCCAAACTGAAGCCTTTTCCACATCTCTGGGCGGTCAGACTCGCTCTGTCTGTTTTTGTTGCTCATGACCATTAACGAGAACAGGCCACGAGTTCAACGTTTATCAGCAAACGGAAGATAATTGGAAAGAATTCTGTGTTACTCCAGACCAGTGGCAAAGATATAATGGATGTTATTCAAAATAAGTTCCCTCTGACATTTTATGTAAACTTGTTTGCATCTAAAAGTTGGATTTTAAGTGTTACAAAAATGTGTCAAATTAATGACTGCCCATGTGACAGTGCACATGGGGATCAAATCCACAGCCTTGTTGTTATCAATACTGCGTCCTAACCAACTGAACTAAGCGGCCTACAGACAGAGCCAGGTATGGGTTTGAGCCGCACGCTGGGCGGTTTGTGTTTTATTTCTCACACTGGGTGACAGAGCAATTATACAAACAATGGACACATCACATCCCTGAAACATTGTTCTGATATAAAACAGTGTGAAATAAGTACTGAGCATGGAAATGGAACGGAACCAGAAATCAGGACTTTAATCTATTAAAGTTGATCTTGAAATTCAAGCATTCACTGAACATTCCAATAGATCGAACTCTCTTCTGATATAAAATCCAAGAACTTGAGCTGCTGGAAAACATAACTGAGCCTGATGCGATTTGAACACGCAATCTTCTGATCTGGAGTCAGACGCACTACCGTTGTGCCACAAGCTCACTGATAAAGCAAAGTGTTCCATTCCTGGCAGATTTACTTCTTGTTTAGATTCAGTGATTGAAATTAATTCAATCCTCATCTGACCTCCACTCTGTAAAGGCCTGCTACCCGACCTGAATCCGACGGGACCCGACGACCTGTGTCGGGTTCGGGTCATGTCGGGTCGCTCTTCCGGGTCTGGCTTTTGGACTCGGGTAGGGTCAGGCCAGGTTCAGGTCAGGCTGGGTCCAGGTTGGACTGAGTCCGGGTGTGACACACACAGTAAGTATTACATTTAACTCTGCTGGGAAGTTGAGTTTAATAAGTGTCAAAAGTTGAAAAGCCAACCAAAGCAGGGAGTCCGGGTTATTAAGGAGGGAAGCTCTGAGTCTGCTCAGTGAGCAAGTGAGCATCTCTATGACGTCATTGCGCTCATGCTGCAGCTTCCTGTCGATTCGAAATCGGGAGGTAGGTAAAGTGAACATTCCGGTGGTCGGGTCAGGCTCGGGTGGGTTTGGGCATGGGAATAAATGGAGATACTCGGGCCGGGTCGGGCTTGGGTCCAATGTGGTTCTGTCGGGTTCGGGTCGGGTATTTTTTCCTGACCTGAGCAGGCCTTTACCGCTCTGTCAGTTCAGTGCCTTATTTAAACTATTACTTGGAGTTCTGTTTTACAGGGTCTCGGCTGTTTAAGTGTTTCCCAGACCCACTACTCTGATTAATCAGACATTTTGCTGCTAACTGCTGCTGCTACAATTGAAATGTAAAAAAGAATTTCCAGTGACCTGCAACCAATGGACAAATACATTTCAGAAAGTTAAAGCTCATTCACCAATCCACAAATGTGTCTTTCTGCTTATATTTATAAACAACTCCTTCTCTCCACTATGAGAACTATACAATCACTCCAGTTATTTGAAAGTTAGTATAAGATGTTCCAGTTCATCAATTTTAAAACTGCAGCAGGTATTTTCCAGAAAACTTCTCTGTTGGAACCTCAGTCCCATTTAGATTGAAAGTGGACAATTAATGTATTCACTTGTTCATTGTGGACAGGTGTCTGACTTCGAATAAATCTCATTAACTTTCAATGAGGTGGCATTATTTCTGTGCTCCCATTTTACACAGTCTGTCCTGTTCATGCACCATGTTTTTATTCTCCTCTCCCATTCTCCACAGGATACAGATTGCAAGCATCATCAATCTAGCTGTTGAAAAGCATTGGAAGAATCTGGTCACACAGGTATTGAAACATTCATTATCTGCCATTTTACAAGTTGGTTGCTTGAAACACAGTACAATGTGCAATCATCTGAAAAGAGATTCTCTTCAATATCCAATACAAATTGAATTACAAACCTGACAGACAAACACAGGAGAACAAGTGACGAGTGAACACAAACCTCATGGTGCTCATTTTCAGATTTATTGCAGTCACTTACAAAACAAGTGAAAGAATTATCCAGTGAAATGATTTGGAAAGTAGGTGTGACTTTTGTTGGTGCCTTTCTTTGCTCTGTTGGTGCAACTTTCTTGCACCTGACTCCTGTTCATGTCTCTGTTTCCTCTATTGAATGAGGAAGGAGATATTTGATCAGAAATCAACTGGATTGTGTACCTTTGAGAGGGGATTTCTGCACCATCAGGGCTGGAAACAGGAGTGAGTGAAAGACACTGTGTGGAGTTTGAATGATAATATATTCTAAACCTCGGATCAACCCACCCCTTTGCGTCGTGTTATAGTCTTGGTTAAAAGAGACACAAAACGACACAAACACTCTGAAACATACAACACGGTCACACTTTCCTTCAGTGAGATTAATGTTGAGCTGTTTTCCAGGTTAAATGCAACTGCAAACACATTGCTCTCAAAGAAATTGTAGCGGATTGAGTTGCCGTTGAAATATTAGCACTGAACATCTGTACGAGCAGGAACAGCCATTTCAAACTCACATCCTTCACAAAGGCAACCACTGAGCTGTTTTCTTTTGTGAATAAAATTCAAAAGAAAAGTTAAAGTTCACAAGAAAACATATGTAAACGATTGACAGCTAAACATTTGAAGCAAGGATATGAATCCAAGATTTTCTGATGATTAGACAAACACTCGAACCAATTAAGCTACTGAGCCAGATCACAAGTGCTGTGACAACTAAGGGCAGAGGAGGGCACTCTTTATTCTCATCCCACTTCTCCACAGGTCACAACATCTATGTGAGCTTTTCCCACATACTGATACAGTCAATCATGTACTCTATTTTTCCCAGAATAGAAGACACTGACCAGGTTTCTTTAATGAACAACAAAATTATCCATTTATTGTCAAACAAGTTTCAACTCGTCATGAAGTAAAGCATAACCACACAGGTGGAAATTTTAAAAGTTCCTTTTTCACCTTTACCAACTTTTAAAGTCCTTTTTTTTATCTTCGAGCCACATGCACACACACACACACCGGATAGCTGAAAAAATAAAAAGGATTTTTAAAAAAATTCAGCACTCTGTTACAGACAAAAACAACCTCTTGGGCTGTTTATTTGCTCATTTTTGAAGAAATCATCAGATGAGATATGTTGCTCCAAAACTGGTATACAGTCTAACTTCCGAGTATACGTAGACAGGTCACTAGGTTATTTTAGAACAGTTCTTTTCAGAAGGCATTGAGAATTAATTCGAGCAGGCCTTCTTCAAAGACATGCGACAAGATGAATTAACTCAGTGGACTTCTCAGGGTCTTTTAAGGATTTTCTGGAAAACAAACTGGGTTGTGGTCTTCTCTCCTTCCTTGACGATTCTTCAGACTAACTTTATCAGCTGTTCACTCCAGCAGGTAAAACACACTGACTGCTACAACCAAAGGTTGTGAGTTTTCTGCCGTCTTAGGTTTGCGCTGCTGCTGCCAAGCTTGTCCAATCAAGTGGCATGACTGACTTCTCTGTCCACATTTCTCCCTGTTACCAGGGTTTCTGTTCTATACTTAACTTGAATCATGTGACAACCAGTAAACATAGTTGCCAAATTGGTTCTTTTGGTGCCCTCTTGAAAAAGAACTGGTCCTACACTTATTCAGTTTGATTATGATTTCTTCAAAAAATATTTTAACAAAAGAAACAGTATCCCTTCCATAACATCATGTACTTTCCCTGAGCTACAGGTTATCGCAAGTCTCTCTGGCAGTGTTTATTTTAGGTGATTTTGTACTCAGGTTCTTTTGGAATCCATGTGTTTGCAGATCTTTGTGAGTGAGAGATGTGGGAATATGTTTAAAAGATTTCCCTGTAAATTATTCATATCTCCATCTTTCCCCGAACTTTGTACAAACACATTAATATGGGAATCACACACATCAGGCCGTCAAACCTGTCCGCTAAACATTGAAAGGTGACAGTGTTTATTGTGACGGGGTTCCATTTACGAAGACACATCTTGATGATTCACACATGTAAATATTTGTATATTATGTTCATGACATAATGACATAAATAAACATTTCCTTGCACTTGCCACGCTTGTTGAACATTTTCTCTGCTGATGCCCCCTGAATATATTAGAGAACATGGTGACGAGGTTGAGATTAAAGTCTGTAAATATAGGCAGAAAACAGCAGCAGGGACTGCAGTGAACAAGATTTACGTGACATATTTGTGCTTATATTGGTGGGTGAAATAAGATAGAAAACACACAAAATCCTACATTTGAGCTCGCGTAAAAGATTGCTCTGTCTATGGAGATAGCATCAAAGAATGCTCAGGAATTTTGTCCTATGCCAGTGATCGTAACACACTTCAGGGGAACTTAAAAAAAATGGTAAAATGGGCTTTCACATAACAGATGAAATTTTACACAGAGAAGTGTGAAGTGATACAATTTGGAAGGAAGAATGCCATATAAATGAAAGGTTACAATTCTAAACTGGGTGCAGGAGCAGAGAGACAATGTACACCAATGTCAGAAAGATTGAAAAGGTTGCTTAGAGCAAACAGGACACTTGGCTTTATTAATAGAGGCATAGAGTAAAAACATATAAGTTATGCTAAACCTTTATAAAATACTGGGAATGAATGGCCTCTTCCTGTACCTCCACAGAAAGCTTCCATTCCAGGTTTACACACACTCGTCAGGATCACTCTCCACAGATTTTGCCCTCCAGGCTTGGACACCCACTTCAGGATCACTCTCCACAGATCCCGCCATTCCAGGTTCGGACACCCACTTCAGGATCACTCTCCAAAGATCCCAGCACTACGGTCTTGGAGACCCTCTTCAGAGATCCTAAATCTCCAGATACGGACATCCTTTGAGGACCACTCTCCAAAGATTCTGCCCTCCAGGCTCAGACACCCTCTTCAGAATCACTCTCCATACATCCCGCCGATCCACGCACGGATATCTCCCTCAGGATCAGCTCAAAGAATGTTGCTTGTCACTTATCAGCTCAAGCCTGAATGTTGTTCAGGTCTTGCTGCTTGCAGGCACAGACTGCTTCAGTATCTGAGGAGTTGTGAATCATCAGCGAACATTCCCACATCTCACTTATGTTGAAGAGAAAGCCATCAATGAAACAGCTGAGGATGTTTGGGCCTAGGACACTGCCCTGAGAAACTAGGTATCCAGTCATGAATGGTGGTCGACAATTAAATAACGAACCAGATGAGGAGGCTCCAAAAACATCCCTATCCACAATGTTGGTGGAGCCGAGCACGTCAGTGCAAAAGATAAAGCTGAAGCATTTGAAACCATCTTCAGTCAGAAATTGCTCAGTGGATGATTCAACTTGGCTTCTTGAGTTCCCCAGCATCACAGCTTCCAGTTTTCAGCCAATTTGCTTCACTCCACATAATGGCAAGAAACAGCTGCAGGCACTCGATACAGCAAAGACTATGGGCCCGAACATCATTCCGGCTCTAGTACTGAAGACTTGTGCTCCAGAACTCGCTGCGCCCTCAGCCAAGCTGTTCCAGTGGAGCGACAACACAGTCATCTACTTGCTGCCCCATCAGTCTACTATCAATCATCAGCAAAGCGATGGAAGATGTCACCAACAGTGCTATCAAGCACCACACACTTAGCAATAATTTGATCATCGATGCACAATTTAGGTTCTGCCAGGGTCTCTCAGCTCCAGGAAATAATTTGGCAGATAGAGGAGAATGTGGGAAAATGTGAGGTTATCCACTTTGGTAGCAAGAATAGAAAAGGAAAATATTATTTAACTTGTGAGAGATTACAGAATGCTGCGGTGCAGAAGGTTCTGGGTGTCCTCGTGCATGAATCACAAAAAGTTACCATGCAGGTACAGCAAATAATTAGGAAGGCAAATGGAATGTTACCCTTCATTGCAAGGGGGATGGAGTATAAAAGTAGAGAAGTCTTGCTACAAATGTACATGGTGCTGGTGAAACACCACGAGAGTACTGTGTACAGTTTTGGTCTCCTTATTTAAGGAGGGATATACTTGCATTGGAGGCAGCTGAGAGAAGGTTCATTGGATTGATTCCTGTGATGAAGGTGTTGTCTTATGAGGAAAGTTGAGCAGGTTGGACTGATACTCATTGGAGTTGAGAAAAATGAAAGGTGAACGTATTGAGACATATAAGATTCTGAGGGGGCTTGACAGGGTAGATGCTGAGAGGATGTTTCCTCTCGTGGTGGAATCTAGAACGAGGGGATATAGTTTCAGATTTAGGGGTTTTTCATTTAAGAATGAATTTCTTCTCTCAGAGGGTCATTAATCTTTGGAATTCTTTACCGCAGAGAGCAGTGGAGGCTGGGTCATTGAATGTCTTCAAGATTTTTATCTACAAGAGAGCCAAGGGTTATGTGGGCAGGCAAGAAAGTGGGGTTGAGGTCATGATCAGGTCAGCCATGATCCTATTGAATGGCGGAGCAAGCTCGAGGGGCCAAATGGCCTACTCCTGCTACTAGTACTTCTGATCTTATGTTCGTATGATCTCATTGCAGCTTGGTCCAAACAGAGACGTAAGAGTGGAATTCCAGAGGAGAGGTGAGTGTGATTGCCCTTGAATGAGTGTGGCATCAAGGATCCCCAGCAAAATTGAAGTCAATGGGAATCAGGGGGAAAACTCTCCACTTGTTGAAGTCATACCTCGCACAAAGCAAGATGCTTGTGCTTAGTGGAGGCCAATCATCTCAGCCCAGGACATTGCCTCAGGAGTTTCTCAGGGTAGTGTCCTAGACACAAACATCCCAGCTGTTTCATTGACGACTTTCTCTTCAACATAAGTCAGAAGTGGGAATGTTAGATGATGATTCACAACTCTTCAGATACTGAAGCAGTCTGTGCCTGCAAGCAGCAAGACCTGAACAACATTCAGGCTTGAGCTGATTAGTGACAAGCAACCTTCTGGCCACACAAGTGCCAAGCAGTGAACATCTCCAATGAGAGAGAAAAAAAATCTACCTTTTGATATTCAGAAGCATTATCATCGTTAAATCCCCCACCATCAACATCTTGACCAGAAACGTAACTAGACCAGTCACATCTATGCTGTGGCTATAAGCGCAGGTCAGAGATTACGAATTCTGCAGCAAGTATCTCACCTCCTGACACCCCAAATCCTGACCACCATCTACAAGGCACAAGTCAGGAGTGTGATGGAATACATCCCACTCAACAACACTCAAGAAGCTCAACACCATCCAGGACAAAGCAGCGCACTTGATCGGCACCTAACCCGCCACCTTAAACATTCAATCCCTCCACAACCAGTACACAGTGGCTGCAGTGTGTACCATCTCCATATGCACTGCAGCAACTCGCCAAGTATCCTTCAACGGCACCTTCCAAACTCGTGACCTCTACCACCTCGAAGGACAAGGGCAGCAGATGCATGGGAACTCACTACCTGCAGGTTCCCCTCCAAGTCACTCACCATCCTGACTTGGAATGATATCGCCATTTCTTCACTGTTGTTGGGTCACAATCCTGGAACTCCCTCCCCAATAGCACTGTGGGTGTTCCTGCACCATATGGACTGCATCAGTTCAAGAAGGCAGATCTCCACCACCTTCTCAACGGCAAGAGGAATCGGTAATAAATGCTCGCCTTATCAGTGATACTCACACCCAAGAATGAATAAAAACCAAATCACTCTCCACAGATTCCCCACAATCTGGGCTTGGGCATTTACTTCAGGAGCACAGAGCTTTATATCACTGCAACATGAGTTCCAATCTTCATATTCTGTTCACTTTTCACATTATTTTCTACCAGTCCACGAGCTTTTATTAATTCAGTATTCGGGTCTCTGCTCCTCCGCCGTTTCTAACATCTCACCTCTTACAAAAAAACACTCTGATCTATCGTAGGTACTAAATGACCCCTCATTTTAAACTCCATCTGCCAAAGCATTGCTCACTCACTTAATCTATCAAGAAGATTTGAAAATAAATTTCTTGCCAAAGGATAATTTTCTGCATCTGCTCCCTCGCCATTTGCTTTTCCCATTTGTCTTTCACTTGGTGCAAATCGAGATGGAAGGAAGGAGGGGAGGAAAAATCCTGCTTCGTTTCGTGATCCCGATTTGATCTTCATTCCAGTGTAGTTTGGGTGAAGAATTCCAATTGTCTGTCTCAATTTTAAGAAAGTATAACCAATTCTGGAATCACTGTCTGGACAGGGACAAGAACAGGTTTCGAGGCTGACTTGACACATCAACTCCCCCAACAGAAACAATACACTAAACAGTTCATAAACTAACGACAAGGATAGGATTTGAATCCATGTGTGCACAGCACAATGGATGAGCAGTCCATCACCTTAACCTCTCGGCCACCTTGTCAGTTGGTTAGATATAGCTGTCACCTTCAGCACAGTTTCTGGCTGTGCAGCTAGCTGTGCAATGATGGAAAAAGACCTTCTGGAAGTAAATGAAGTTGGGAATGGAGTGGTGTGAAACATTTCCAGACCATGTCCAACTCGTTTCTACTCAATGCGAAAACCCACCACGGAAAGACTAGAACATACAATCATTTCATCACATCATGATTAACATCACTCAGACACCTGAACTATTAGGTCACTGACGAAGTCATGATGACCGAATTTCTCATGAAATTACAACTGAACTAACTGACTGGAAGAATTGCTTTAACTCCACGTGATCAGCAAGGCACAGCCTCAGGCCGACTTGTCGGGTGGTGTAAACAGATATCACTGCTTCTGATCTTCACCAGAACAGATAGTGAGATGTAACATTGATCATCAAACAGACTGTGAGAGAATACAACAGAATAAAACACATGGAGAGACACTGTGGAATAACAAATAGATTTGATTGGAATGTTGAAATTTTGATTGGAATGGATAAAACACCAGAAACAACAGATTAAAGTGGGATTCTCATCATTATATTGATCTGGGACAGAAAAGAGAAACTGATGGAAAGAAGAGAAGAAGGAAGAAAAGAAAGGATGGAACTGTTCAATCTTTTCAGTTTTTTCACTCGCCCATCAAAGCTGATAAAAAAAGTTGCAAATGACAGAGAATTTCACCAAAAAGGGAGATTAAATGTTGCTGAAACCTTGGATCGAAGGATGCCCCAACAGATCACCTGTTTAACTGTCTCCTCACTGGGGGATTTCAATCAGTGAGCAATATTATTCTCTACTTTTTTTGTTAATTGGTCCCAGAACTGTCACGTGGAATTAATATCTGTGTTCCGACTCCTGAATAATAAAATTGTGAGTTTCTCGATATTTTCTGGACACATTTCCTGCTGAAAGAACTAAGAACTCTTTCTAATTTGCACAATATTCTATACACACTCATCAAGCCTGCTCAGCTAGCATCCTTGGTGCTGCTCTCTCTTCTCCCAAACTTCATCTCATGTGACTGTTTCATCATCACTCTGACAGTGGGAGGGGTTGATCCCACTATCTTCAGCATTAACCCTTTACATCCTTATACCACACTGTCTGTCCAAAAAAAAATGGGTGGAGGGAACTTCCTTCATTTATCAAAACACCAACAGCAGCACAGTGGCGCAATGGTTAGCACCGCAGCCTCACAGCTCCAGCGACCAGGATTCAGTTCTGGGTACTGCCTGTGTGGAGTTTGCAAGTTCTCCCTGTGTCTGTGTGGGTTTCCGACGGGTGCTCTGGTTTCCTCCCACCTCAAGAAGACTTGCAGGTTGGTAGGTAAATTGGCCATTGTACATTGTCCCGAGTGCAGGTACGTAGTAGGAGAATGGTGGGGATGTGGTAGAGAATATGGGATTAATGCAGGATTAGTATAAGTGGGTGGTTGCTGGTTGGCACAGACTCGGTGGGCCGGAGGGCCTGTTTCAGTGCTGTATCTCTGAATAAGAAAAGTAAAATAAAAGCCACCAGTCGTAAATCAACTCAAACCCATGAGAGAGAGAGGGAGACTGTCAGAGAACTTCCTGCATCCAGTCCTGACCCTGTCACACTCAGCAGCTTCTCACCCAGACCCCACTCTCATCAACACTGAACATTGTTACCGAGACCCTTCAAATACTGTTTATAAAAGGTAGAAAAATTCAAACTTCATCACAGCTAGATTGAACAGAACAAAGTTTAATATCTTCTCGTCATCACTCGTTAACCACATGAGACAGTCCTTAAATCAGTAGCATAAATTATCAGCTGTAAGAATGTTTGTCATTGGGTTGAATCATTTCTGTGTGATGAATGTTCCAGCAGCATAAACCAGGGGAACGTGTTGACTGAGCTGTGTCTTCATCTCTTCTGGACAGTTCACCCTTCATTCTGCTCTGATTCACTTTCCCAAAGCGGATCTACAGATTCTCAAATCCAGAGACTGGGTTTTCTTATTTTGTTCCTTTTGATTTTTCTTGCTCCTGAATGATAATATATTCCAACCTCGGATCAAACTTGCCCTGTCTCCCAGTCTCGGTTAAAAGCGACAAATAACGGCACCAACATTCTGAAACAAACAACACGGTCACATTCTGTTTCAGTGAGATTAATGCTGAGGCAGTTTCCGTGTCGAATGCGATTGTGAACAAATTTCTCTCAAGGAAATTGTGAGTGATCAAGTATTTGCACTGAATTTCTGTGCAAGAAGGGACAGTTTCAAACAGCCATTCCCAAATCACTTCCTTCACAAAGAAAAAGACTGTGCTGTCTTAACGTGTGACTCAACTTCACAAACAAATTTGAACTCGAAGTTCAGGAGAAGACAGAGATGTGAATGATTGACAGTGTAATCTTTAAATCATAATTTTCCGTTTCTTCGTTGAAGTGAGGCTCAAGCCTAAGCCGCTAGAGATCGCAGAAAGCTACAAACTTGGATCCAGAAATCAGAAAAGTAGTGAAACAGTTGGTGAGTACATTGTGACACTGAAGAATTTATCACCACATTGCAACATTGGCACATTCTTAGACCGTACATTATGAGATAGATTTGTGCTTATATTGGTGGATGAGGAAAGATACTAAACACACAAAATCCCAATTTGAGCTAGTGTGTAAGATTGCTCTTTCCACGGAGATAGCATCAAGGAATGCTCGTGAATTTCATCCTATGCCAGTGACAGTAACACACTTCAGAGGAACTTAAACACACTGGTAAAATGGGCTTTCACACAACAGATAAAATTTTACACAGAGACTTGTGAAGTGATACAGTTTGGGAGGAAGAATGAGACAATGTACACCAATCTTTTTTGATCAAGGTTTGAAAAGGTTGCTAAGAGCAAACAGGACACTTGGCTTTATTAATAGAGGCATAGAGTAAAAGCAAATAAGTTATGCTAAACCTTTATAAAACACTGGGGCTGAATGGCCTACTCCTGTACCTCCACAGAAAGCTTCCACTCCAGGCTCAGACACCCTCTTTAGGATCACTCTCCATACATCCAGCCACTACACGCACGGATCTCTCCCTCAGAATCAGATCACAGCTCCACAGTCCTGCCGCATCCAGTCGTGAATGGTGGTGGATAATTAAATAACTAACAAGATGAGGAGGCTCCAAAAACATTCACATCCTCAATGATGGTGGTGCTGAGCAAGTCAGTGCAAAAGGCAAAACTGAAGCATTTGCAACCATCTTCAGTCAGAAGTATTAGTGGATTTGATCTGTGCGAATTTCAGCTCCTCATGCTCGCTGGTGCCTTGGTTCTGTGGTGCTAATTTCAGAATAAATCATGCAGCTTGACAATTGGAGCCAAAGAAAAATACACAGGAGAGTTTGAAAGTGCCAATACTTGGTATTGAACCAAGAACTGTTTAACTGTTAGTACAGCACGAACTCAACAAAGCTATTTCAACAACACACTAAAGCCACCATTCTGTCACTGCTTTGGAAGACAATATATACATTAAAGTGTTTGTAAAAAGTTACAGAACACAACATGTGAGTAATATTCCCCATTGTTTTCTCAGTACTGATGGACTGTGAAGTGAGAGACAGCCAGAAGTCCCACTGTGCCACACTGACCCTGAGCTGTGAGTGAAATGAGATAAAGTTCAATCTTTAGCAGAGAGATTCTGGAGAGAGGTAAGAGTCCTGAATCAAGGAAAGACTTTCTGACACAATAAAAGCAAAATACTGCAGATGCTGGAAATCTGAAATAAAAACAAAAAGTGCTGGAAATACTCAATAGCTCTGGCAGCATCTGTGGTGAGAGAAACGGAGTTAACATTTCTGGTCTGTGACCTTTCATCAGAACTGACACAGGTTAGAAAAGAATTAGGTTTTAAACAAGTGAAGGGGAGGGGCATGTGGGAGAGAACAAAGGGGAAGGTGTTTGATAGGGCAGAGGGCAGGAGAGATTAAATAACAAAGCTGTCCTGGGACAAAGTGTGTTAATGCTTGTGGTTGCCTGACACCAGTCATGCTCTGATGTTATTGAACATAATGTTCAATCCACAAGGCTGTAGAGTGCCGAATCAAAAGGTCGGGTGCTGCACCTCGAGCTTGGGTCGATTTTCACTGGAACACTGGAGCAGGCCAAAGACAGAAATGTTGACATGAGAGCAGGGGGGAGTGTTGAAATAGCAAGCAACCAGATGCTCAGGATCATGCTTTCGGCCTGAGCAGAGGTGTTCCACCTAATCTGCTTTTGGTCTCCCCAGTTTAGAGGAGCCCGCATTGTGAGTAGTGAATACAGTATACATAATTGAAAGAAGTACAAGTAAATCGCTGCTTCACCTAAAAGCAGTGTTTGGGGCTTTAGATAATGAGCAGAGAGGACAGAAAAGGGCAGGTATTATATCTCCTGCGATTGCATGGGAAGGTGCCTTGGGAAGGGGAAGAGGTGTTGGGGTAATGCAGGAGCGGTCCAGGGTGTTGTGGAAGGAACAATCCCTTCGGAATGCTGACAAGGGAGGAGAAGTTGCGTTTGGTGGTGGCATCACGCTGGAGGTGGCGGAAATTTTGGAGGATGATCCTTTGGATGTGTTTATGTTTAGAGATACAGCACTGAAACAGGCCCTTCGGCCCACATGGTCTGTGCCGACGATCAACCACCCATTTATACTAATTCTATCCTCCTACCACATCCCCACCTGTCCCTATATTTCCCTACGACCTACCTATACTCGGGGCAATTTATAATGGCCAATTTACCTACCAACCTGCAAGTCTTTTGGCTTGTGGGAGGAAACTGGAGCACCCGGAGGAAACCCACACAGGCACAGGGAGAACTTGCAAACTTCACACAGACAGTACCCAGAATTGAACCCGGGTTGCTGGAACTGTGAGGCTGCAGTGCTAACCACTGCGCCACTATGCTGCTGTGGAGGCAGGTGGGGTGGAAAGTGAGGACAAGGGGATCCCTGTTGCAGTTCTGGGAGGGAGGGGAAGGGGGAGGGCAGAGGTTGAAGGTCCATTCAACTACACTGGGAGGGGGGGGAGTTGAAATCTGGTGATGTTGTTGAATTTAATGTCAAACACCCCTTGAACTCTCTGCCGATGAAGTCTGAAAAAGGGAAGAACAACCACACAACGAGGGTCTCAAATCCAAGGCCCTGAGATTAAAAGTCTCATACTCTACCAACTGGGCTAACAAGGCCTGATACAGTACTTCTACTCTGTCTGTTATTGGACGGATGCAGCTGTTGGCTCCACCCCAAGGGCGGGAGTTTGTTCCACCATCCATGAAGCAGCTTCCTGTCAATTCCCAAAATTATCAGTAAATCCACTTACAGAAGCCCCAAAGTGTGATATATTCCTCTCACTCATCGATAATAAAACTTATAAATCTGTTTACCTTGCAAATGCTGGCATCTATTTTGTCAGTATTTATTTCTCTCTCCTTTTTATTTAGTACATGCATTCCTTTGGAATTTGTTTCCAATTATATCTGAGGGAAGAAATGAACAGATCTGGCAACTCAAAACTGGGCATCCATGAGGCACTGTGGGCCATCAGCAGCAGCAGAATTGTATTTAAACACAATATGTTACCTCATAGCCTGACATATCCCTCACTCTACCATTACCATCAAGCGAAGGGAGCAATAGTGGTTCAATGAAGTGTGCAGGAGGGCATGTCAGGAACAGCACCAAGCAGACCTAAAAATGAGTGAAGCTACAACACAGGATTACTTGCATGTCAAACAGTGGAAGCAGCATGCAATAGACAGAGCTAAGTGATCTCACAACCAATAGATCAGATCAAAGCTCTGCAGTCCTGCCACATCCAGTCCTGAATGGTGGTGGATAATTCAACAATCAACAGGAGGTTCCACAAATATCCCCATCCTTAATGAGAGGGGAGACCAGCATATCAGTGTAAAATACAAGGTTGAATAATTTGCAACCATCTTCAGCCAGAAGTATCAACTAAATGATGCATCTCGACCTCCTCCTGATGTTCCCAGCATTGCAGATGCCAATCTTCAGCAAATCCACTTCACTCCACATGATATCAAGAAATGGCTGAAGGCACTGGATACTGACAACATCCCGGCTGTCGTGCTGATGACTTATGCTCCAGAACTAGCCGCGCCACTTGCCACGCTGTTCCAGTACAGCTACAACACTGGCATCTACCCAGCAACGTGGAAAATTACCCAGGTATGTCCTGCAAACAAAAAGCAGGACAAATCCAACCCTGTCAATTACTGCCCCATCAGCCTCCTCTTGATCATCAGTAAAGTGATGGAAGGTGTCATTGACAGTGCTATCAAGCAGCACTTACACAGCAATAACCTGCTCATCAATGCTCATTTTGTTTCCGCCAGAGCCACTTGGTTCCTGACCTCGCAGCAGCCTTGACCCAAATTTGGACAAAAGAGCTGAACTCAAGAGGTGAGGTGAGGAGACAGTGACTGCTCTTGCCAAGGGCATCAAGGAGCCCTTGCAAAATTGAAGTCAATGGCCACCAGGGAGAAAACTCTCCCCTCGAACTATTTGACGAAGTGACAAAGTTGATTGATGAGGGAAGGGCTGTCGATGTCATATACATGGACTTCAGTAAGGCGTTTGATAAGGTTCCCATGGTAGGCTGATGCAGAAAGTGAAGTCGCATTGGGTCCAGGGTGTACTAGCTAGATGGATAAAGAACTGGCTGGGCAACAGGAGACAGAGAATAGCAGTGGAAGGGAGTTTCTCAAAATGGAGACGTGTTCCACAGGGATCCGTGCTGGGACCACTGTTGTTTGTGATGTACATAAATGATTTGGAGGAAAGTATAGGTGGTCTGATTAGCAAGTTTGCAGACGACACTAAGATTGGTGGAGTAGCAGATAGTGAAGGGGACTGTCAGAGAATACAGCAGAATATAGATAGATTGGAGAGTTGGGCAGAGAAATGGCAGATGGAGTTCAATCAGGGTAAATGCGAGGTGATGCATTTTGGAAGATCCAATTCAAGAGTGAACTATACAGTAAATGGAAAAGTCCTGGGGAAAATTGATGTACAGAGAGATTTGGGTGTTCAGGTCCATTGTTCCCTGAAGGTGGCAACGCAGGTCAATAGAGTGGTCAAGAAGGCATACAGCATGCTTTCCTTCATCGGACGGGGTATTGAGTACAAGAGTTGGCAGGTCATCTTACAGTTGTATGGGACTTTGGTTCGGCTACATTTGGAATACTGCATGCAGTTCTGGTCGCCACATTACCAAAAGGATGTAGATGCTTTGGAGAGGGTGCAGAGGAGGTTCACCAGGATGTTGCCTGGTATGGAGGGTGCTAGCTATGAAGAGAGGTTGAGTAGATTAGGATTATTTTCATTAGAAAGGCGGAGGTTGAGGGGGGACCTGATTGAGGTGTACAAAATCATGAGAGGTATAGACAGGGTGGATAGCAAGAAGCTTTTTCCCAGAGTGGGGGATTCAAATACTAGGGGTCACGAGTTCAAAGTGAGAGGGGAAAAGTTTAGGAGGGATATGCGTGGAAAGATCTTTACGCAGAGGGTGTTGGGTGCCTGGAACGCGTTGCCAGCGGAGGTGGTAGACGCGGGCACGATAGCGTCTTTTAAGATGTATCTAGACAGATCCATGAATGGGCAGGAAGCAAAGAGATGCAGACCCTTAGAAAATAGGCGACATGTTTAGGTAGAGGATCTGGATCGGCACAGGCTTGGAGGGCCGAAGGGCCTGTTCCTGTGCTGTAATTTTCCTTGTTCTTTGTTCTTTAGTTGGAGTCATACCGAGCGCAAAGGAATATGGTGATAGTTGTGGGTGGCCAATCATCTCAGTCCCAGAACAGCACTCAGGAGTTCCTCAGGGTAGTGTCCTAGGCCCCAACCATCTTCCGTTGCTTCATCAATGACCTTCTCTGTATCATAAGGTCAGAAGTGGGGATGTTCGCTGATGATTGCAAAATGTTCAGTAGCATTAGCAACTCCTCAGCTACTGAAGCAGTCCGTGTCCACATGTAGAGAGACCTGGACAACATTGGGCTTGGGCTGATAAGTGACAAGGAACATTCAACCCACAAAAGTGCCAGGCAATGAACATCTCCAACAAGAGAGAACCTAACCATCTCCCCTTGACATTCAATGGCATTACCATTGCTGAATCCCTCACTATCAACATTCTGGGGGTTACCGTTGAGCAGGAACTGAATTGGATCAGCCACATAAATACCGTAGCTACAAGAGCAGGTCAGAGGCTGGGAATTCTGCTGTGAATCACTCACCTCCTGTCCACCATCTACAAGCACAAGTCAGGAGCGTGATGGAATACTCCCCATTTGCCTGGATGAGTGCAGCTCCAACAACACTCAAGAAGCTCAACATCATCCAGGACAAAGCAGCTCGCTTGATCAGCACCCCATCCACCACCTTAAATATTCACTCCCTCCACCACCAGTGAACAGTGGTAGCAGTGCGTACCATCTACAAGATGCACTGCAATAACTCACCAAGCCTCCTTCGACAGCACCTTCCAAACCCATGACCTCGACCACCTAGAAGGACATTGGATGCATAGGAACACCACCATCTGCCAGTTCCCGTCCAAGCTACACACCATCCTGACTGGGAACTATATCACCGTTCCTTCACTGTCACTGGATCAAAATCCTGGAACTCCCTTCCGAACAGCACTGTGGATTTACCTACACCACATGGACTGCAACAGCTCAAAAAGGCGGCTCACCACCACCTTCTCAAGGGAAGTTAGGAATGGGCAATAAATGCTGCCGTTGCCAGCGATGCCCACATTCCGTGAAAGAATAAAAAAGAGATTTGCCACAATGGTAGCAGGGTGAGGGACTTCAGTGATGTGGAGAGATTGGAGAAGCTGGGGTTGTTCTCCTTGCGGCAGAGAAAATTCAGAAAAGATTTGACACATTTGTTCAAAATCATGAAGTTCTTCAATAGTTTAAATAAGGAGAAACTGTTTCCAGTGGTAAAAGGGTCAGTAAGCAGAGGACACAGATATCAGGTGATTGGCAGAAGAACCAGAGGTGACATGAAAAACCATTTTTTACACAGTAATGTGTTGTGATAAAGAAAGAAAAGACTTGCATTTATACAGCACCTTTCAAGACCACTGGACATATCAAAGCACTTTTTAGACAATGAAATACTTTTGAAGTGTAATCACTGTTGTAATGTCAGAAATGCAGCAGCTAATACCCACAAACAGCAATGTGATAATGACCAACTGATCTGATTGAGAGGCAAATATTGATCACAACACCAGGGAGAATTGCTCTTCACTTGTTTGAAATTGCAGCATGGGATCTTTTACATTCACCCAAACATGCAGACCAGGTCTTGGTTTAACATCACACCTGAAAGGCAGCACCTTCAACACCCTCAGTGCTGCACTGGAGTGACAGCTGTGAAATCTGAACCCAGAAGCTTGTGATTTCGAGGTGAGTGTGACCAACTGAGCCACAGCTTTTACCTGAGTCTCAATCCTTCTACCAACAGTTTCTCTCCATCGGGTCTGTCACGGCCCCTCATGACTGTGAACACCTATATAAAATCTCCTCTCTGAGGAGAACAACCCCAGCTTCTCCAATCTATCCACATAACTGAAATCCTAACCACACGTTGCAGAAAGGATTTTTTCCTCAAGTTCTTTCCAGTTTTGTGAGTCACATTAAATCTGTAACCTTCGGTTCGTGACCGTTCAGCAGTTAGAAACAGTTCCTCAGTATTTACTCTGCCTCAAACCTTCAAGGAAGCTCTGCAAAGTAACTGAAAATCAAGTTGTCAGAAGTGGGATTTAAACACATGCCTCCAGTGAAAGCTGCAACCTGAACAGAGAAGCTGAAACCGCTCAGTCACCTCAACTGTTCAGACCTTTTTAACCTCGTCATCACTTCTGTACTTTGAAAGGTTCACTCAAAGAACAAAGAACAAAGAAAATTACAGCACAGGAACAGGCCCTTCGGCCCTCCAAGCCTGCGCCAATCCAGATCCTCTATCTAAACATGTCGCCTATTTTCGAAGGGTCTGTATCTCTTTGCTTCCTGCCCATTCATCGATCTGTCCAGATAAATCTTAAAAGACGCTATCATGCCCGCGTCTACCACCTCCGCTGGCAACGCGTTCCAGGCACCCACCACCCTCTGCGTAAAGAACTTTCCATGCATATCCACCCTAAACTTTTCCCCTCTCACTTTGAACTCGTGACAACTAGTAATTGAATCCCCCACTCTGGGAAAAAGCTTCTTGCTATCCACCCTGTCTATACCTCTCATGATTTTGTACACCTCAATCAGGTCCCCCCTCAACCTCCGTCTTTCTAATGAAAATAATCCTAATCTACTCAACCTCTCTTCATAGCTAGCGCCCTCCATACCAGGCAACATCCTGGGTGAACCTCCTCTGCACCCTCTCCAAAGCATCTACATCCTTTTGGTAATGTGGCGACCAGAACTGCACGCAGTATTCCAAATGTGGGCGAAACAAAGTCTTATACAACTGTAACATGACCTGCCAACCCTTGTACTCAATACCCCGTCCGATGAAGGAAAGCATGCCGTATGCCTTCTTGACCACTCTATTGACCTGCGTTGCCACCTTCATGGAACAATGGACCTGAACACCCAAATCTCTCTGTCCATCAATTTTCCCCAGGACTTTTCCATTTACTGTGTAGTTCACTCTTGAATTGGATCTTCCAAAATGCATCACCTCGCATTTGCCCTGATTGAACTCCATCTGCCATTTCTCTGCCCAACTCTCCAATCTATCTATATTCTGCTGTATTCTCTGGCAGTCCCCTTCACTATCTGCTGCTCCACCAATCTTAGTGTCGTCTGCAAACTTGCTGATCAGACCACCGATACGTTCCTCCAAATCATTTATGTATATCACAAACAACAGTGGTCCCAGCACGGATCCCTGTGGAACACCACTGTTCACACGTCTCCATTTTGAGAAACTCCCTTCTACTGCTATTCTCTGTCTCCTGTTGCCCAGCCAGTTCTTTATCCATCTAACTAGTACACCCTGGACCCCATGCGACTTCACGTTCTCCATCAGCCTGCCATGGGAACCTTATCAAACGCCTTACTGAAGTCCATGTATATGACATCTACAGCCCTTCCCACATCAATCAACTTTGTCACTTCCTCAAAGAATTCTATTAAGTTGGTAAGACATGACCTTCCCTGCACAAAACCATGTTGCCGATCACTGATAAGCCCATTTTCTTCCAAATGGGAATAGATCCTATCCCTCAGTATCTTCTCCAGCAGCTTCCCTACCACTGACGTCAGGCTCACCGGTCTATAATTACCTGGATTATCCCTGCTACCCTTCTTAAACAAGGGGACAACATTAGCAATTCTCCAGTCCTCCGGGACCTCACCCGTGTTTAAGGATGCTGCAAAGATATCTGTTAAGGCCCCAGCTATTTCCTCTCTCGCTTCCCTCAGAAACCTGGGATAGATCCCATCCGGACCTGGGGACTTGTCCACCTTAATGCCTTTTAGAATATCCAACACTTCCTCCCTCCTTATGCCGACTTGACCTAGAGTAATCAAACATCTGTCCCTAACCTCAACATCCGTCATGTCCCTCTCCTCGGTGAATACCGATGCAAAGTACTCGTTTAGAATCTCACCCATTTTCTCTGACTCCACGCATAACTTTCCTCCTTTGTCCTTGAGTGGGCCAATCCTTTCTCTAGTTACCCTCTTTCTCCTTATATATGAATAAAAGGCTTTGGGATTTTCCTTAACCCTGTTTGCTAAAGATATTTCATGACCCCTTTTAGCCCTCTTAATTCCTCGTTTCAGATTGGTCCTACATTCCCGATATTCTTTCAAAGCTTCGTCTTTCTTCAGCCTCCTAGACCTTATGTATGCTTCCTTTTTCCTCTTAGCTAGTTTCACAATTTCACCTGTCATCCATGGTTCTCTAATCTTGCCATTTCTATCCCTCATTTTCACAGGAACATGTCTCTCCTGCACGCTAATCAACCTCTCTTTAAAAGCCTCCCACATATCAAATGTGGATTTACCTTCAAACAGCTGCTCCCAATCTACATTCCCCAGCTCCTGCCTAATTTTGGTATAGTTGGCCTTCCCCCAATTTAGCACTCTTCCTTTAGGACCACTCTCGTCTTTGTCCATGAGTATTCTAAATCTTACGGAATTGTGATCACTATTCCCAAAGTAGTCCCCAACTGAAACTTCAACCACCTGGCCGGGCTCATTCCCCAACACCAGGTCCAGTATGGCCCCTTCCCGAGTTGGACTATTTACATACTGCTCTAGAAAACCCTCCTGGATGCTCCTTACAAATTCTGTTCCATCTAGACCTCTAACACTATGTGAATCCCAGTCAATGTTGGGAAAATTAAAATCTCCTATCACCACCACCCTGTTGCTCCTACATCTTTCCATAATCTGTTTACATATTTGTACCTCTATCTCACGCTTGCTGTTGGGAGGCCTGTAGTACAGCCCCAACATTGTTACCGCACCCTTCCTATTTCTGAGTTCTGCCCATATTGCCTCACTGCTCGAGTCCTCCATAGTGCCCTCCTTCAGCACAGCTGTGATATCCTCTTTGACCAGTAATGCAACTCCTCCACCCCTTTTACCTCCCTCTCTATCCCGCCAGAAGCATCGATATCCTGGGATATTTAGTTGCCAATCATGCCCTTCCCTCAACCAAGTCTCAGTAATAGCAATAACATCATACTCCCAGCTACTAATCCAAGCCCTAAGTTCATCTGCCTTACCTACTACACTTCTTGCATTAAAACAAATGCACCAGTCCCTTTGCGTTCATCATCTGCTCCCTGTCTACTCTTTCCCTTAGTCACGCTGACTTCATTATCTAGTTCCTTACAGGCTTTAGTTACTACCTCCTTACTGTCCACTGACCTCCTCATTTGGTTCCCATCCCCCTGCCACATTAGTTTAAACCCTCCCCAACAGTGTTAGCAAAAGCACCCCAAGAACATTGGTTCCAGTCCAGCCCAGGTGTAGACCGTCCAATTTGTAATAGTCCCACCTCCCCCAGAACCGGTCCCAATGTCCCAAAAATCTGAACCCCTCCCTCCTGCATCATCTCTCAAGCCACGCATTCATCCTGACTATTCTTTCATTTCTACTCTTATTTGCATGTGGCACTGGTAGCAATCCTGAGATTACTACCCCTGAGGTCCTACTTTTTAACTTGGCTCCTAACTCCCTAAATTCTGCTTGTAGGACCTCATCCTGTTTTTACCTCTATCATTGGTGCCTATGTGCACAATGACAACTGGCTGTTCACCCTCCCCCTTCAGAATGTTCTGCAGCCGATCTGAGATATCCCTGACCCGTGCACCTGGGAGGCAACATACCATTCGGGAGCCTCGTTTTCGACCACAGAACCGCCTATCTACTCCCCTTACAATTGAATCCCCTATGACTATAGCCCTTCCACTCTTTATCCCGCCCTTCTGAACAGCAGAGCCAGCCACGGTGCCATGAACCTGGCTACTGCTGCCTTCCCCTGGTGAGCCATCTCCCTCAACAGTATCCAAAACAGTATACCTGTTTTGGAGGGAGATGACCGCAGAGGACACCTGCACTGCCTTCCTGCTCTTTCTCTGCCTTTTGGTCACCCATTTCCTTTCTCCCTCAGCAATCCTAATCTGCGGTGTGACCAATTCGCTAAACGTGCTATCCACGACCTCCTCAGCATCGCGGATGTTCCAAAGTGAGTCCATTCGCAGCTCCAGAGCCGTCATGCGGTCTACAGCTGGACACAATTCCAACACTTGAAGGAGTCAGGGACATCAGCCGTGTCCCTGAGCTCCCACATTGAGCAAGAGGAGCACAACACGGGTCTGAGACCTCCTGCCATTTTTAATCTTAAGCTTAACTTAGTCTTAACTTAGATAAATGAAAAAGGAACGAAAAGTTTTTACCAATCACACGAAAAAAAAATAAATAGAAAAAGCCTTACCTTATCTGCACACCACCGAGTCGTTTTTTTTTGGTCAGAGGAGGAGGTCGGGTGGGAGACACTACATGTGTAGGGTCTCGGGTTCAGCCGCTGCCCAAATATATAGGATTTACTTACCCAGCTGCCACCTCACTCTCCCTGTCGCCGCTGCAAAAAGAAACTGCCGAAACAAAAAGATAAGTTTATATAAGTTGTAAACTCACTTCCCCAGCTGTCACCTCGCTCTCCCTGTCGCCGCTAAAGGCAATCTTACCTAATGAACCAGTGTTGGCTGCTCCAAATTTTCCGAAACCCTTTAAAATAGCGATCGATTCTAGCGACCTGGGGGTTGGTGCAGTCCAATTGCAGGATGACAAATCGGGCATAGAGAAGCCAGTCGGGTACTTTTCAAGAAAACTAAATTGGCATCAAAAAAGTATTCCACTGTGGAAAAAGAAACATTCGGACTTTTGCTGGCTCTCAAACATTTCAAAGTATATGTCCGCCAGGACGATAAAGAAACACTAATATAAACTGACAATAACCCATTAACGTTTGTGGATAAGTTTAAAAACCAAAATACTAGAATATTTAGATGGAGTTTGTTGCTACAGCCTGATCATTTGAAAATTGTACATATTTTGGGGAAGAACAATGTTATCGCCAGCGCTTTGTCATGAATTTAATTTAACTATGCTAAGTTATGTAGATGGCGATGGTACAAAGAAAATGTTGTGAATTATCACTGGGGTAAATGGGTGTGTGAATGTGAGAAAATGTTAAGAATGTTTTTTTCCCAGTTTCTTTGAAGTGCAGGGGCAAGAATGAACACCTATCATTTGGAGAAACTGCAAGAGAAGAAGATCCTTGTCCACTCAACACAGTATTGGGCTGGCAGTCAAGTAAGCTTGGATGCAGCTTGCTGTGAAATGGCATGAGACTGACATCTCGTGGTGTGAAATAGAACTGCAAGAGCAAAATTGATTGATAATAAATAGCAAGGTGGGAATGTCAGCTGTGAGGGGGATACAAAGGGCCGGATTTTATTTGGTTCACTCCCCCCGACATTCCTGCACTGCTCCAATTCTGGTCTTTTGAGCATCGCTGATTTTAATCGCTCCACCGCTGGCGGCTGTGCCATCAGCTGTCCAGGCCCGAAGCCTGAGATTTCCCTCCCTGAACTCTCCGCCTCTCCACCTCTCTTCCCTCCTTTAAAACACTCATGGAAGCTACTTCTGTGACCAAGCTTTTGGCCATCTGCTCTAATATGGTCTTATGTGGTTCGGGGTCAAATTTTGCTTTCCGACACTCCCGTACTTTAAAGATGCTCCAGAAATTTACACACAAGTTGTTGTTGATTTTGGTCTGGAATGTATTGCCTGAGAGGATGGTGGAAGGAGACTCAATCGTAAGGTTGAAAAGGGAATTTCGATAAATCGTTGAAAGGAAATGAAAGAGCTGCCACAGGCACGATGGGCCGCCCTGGTTGTAGATGTCGTCGTCATCCTTCCTTCGACATGAGATGATGGACGTGCAGCAAATCCATTGGCGATGGGATAGTTTCCCATGGTGCACTTTGTCCGATAGCTGAAGAGGTCAATCTGTGAGAGGCAGGTTCTTCCACAAGTGACACATATGAGGTGGGATTATCAGGTGTCGCTGTTTTCCATGTTGGCACCTGCTGTCAAGCTGCTGTAGTCACTGATCGTCATGGTGACGCACACACCAGTCCAGGGGTAATATCACCATTTCCCTCTGTTGTTGGCCAGTGTCTCCCATGTGTGAAAATCGATGTTTCGGGCCTTCATGTCCTGCTTGCAGGCATCCTTGAAGTGGGGCTTTGGGCATCCAACTGGTCTTCTGTCTCCGGCGACCTCCCCATACAGAATACCCTTGGGAATGTGTCATCTTCCATCCTGCGAACGTGCCTGAGCCAGCAAAGTCACCTCTGCTTGACGAGTGTGAGCATACTCGGGAGATTTGCTTTTGAAAGCATTGTTACATTTGTGATTTTGTCCAGTCTTTATTTGCGCAGTGTCTCACTGTCTTTTGCACAACTGCCTTGGCTAATTTCAAGTCATATAATGTTCTGGCTGCTGGTTTCATGTTGTGCATCAGGTCGGTTCTGCTTTTTGCTTAAATAACAGATGTCATCTCTGCTGAGTAGGTGGGGAAGAAACAGTTGCCCACCTCCTTCTGGAATGTGTCTTTGCAAAGCAGGTGTGGAAAGAGATGCAGTGGTTTTTGTCGAGATTCATCCCAAGCAGCTCTGTAACACAGGAGTCTGTGCTCTACGGGCTGTTCCCAGGGATGCACACCGAGATAAACATCAACTGCTGCTGGAGGACCATCAATTTGGTGAAAGAAGCTCTTTGGTCTGCCCTAAACTTGCTGGTCTTCCAGCGCAAAGAGTTGTTCACGACCGAGTGTTGCAGACTGGCACATTCCAAGGTCCAGGACTACGTGCTGAGGGACACACTAAAGCTTGGGGTAGCCACTGCAAAGGCTCAATGTGGAAAGACCACTGTGTAAGGTCCTCCCGCCATAGTGAACTAAGGAACTGGACCCATGGGAAACCCCTCGGGCTGTATACACCAGATATGATTTTGCTGTAAAATGTACATGGCAGGTAAAATGGAATGGAAGGGTTGTGAGGCAACTCACCCCTCTATTGAAGAAAACTTAATGAACCAGATCGAAGAAAGGAGTGAGATAGAGAGTAAAATAGCCCTGGTCTGTTCCTACTAACCCCCCGACACCCGACTTAAAATGGCATCATTTTCTCCTGCTTCTGCACATTCTAATCCATTGATGTTTGCAAACCTTTCATCTGTCCCTTTAATTCCTGTTTCCTAATCCATTGATGTTTCACAATATCCCAATCCATTGATATAACTCAGTCCATAGAATTTCCCAATCCAGATATTTTCCAGTCCATTGACTTTCCCAATCCATTAATGGTTCCTGTCCATTGACATTCCCAATCCATTTATATTGCCTGTGATTTCAAAGCAACTGTGGAATACAAATAGTATCAGTATTATCAGATGCATCGAGATGAGGTGCAATAGCACCTTTGCACTTTTTGGACTGTCAACTTGTGCTGTTTTGAACTGTTTTGGAATGCATTTTTTTTCCAGATTTCTATGCATGAAGTATATTTGTAGGAATAAAAACCTGGGAATTCATGTGCATAGTTCTTTGAAGGTGGCAGGACACATTGAGAGAGTAGTTAGCAAAGCATATGGGATCTTGGGCTTCATAAATAGAGGTATTGAGGACAAAAGCAGGGAAGTTATGCTGAACCTGTATAACGTTCTAGTTTGGCCATGAGCAGAGAATTGCATCCAGTTCTAGTCACCACACTTTTGGAGGGATGTGAGTGTCCTTGAGAGGGTGGAGGAAATTTACCAGAATGGTTCCAGACATGAGGGATTTTAGCTGTAAGGTTAGGTTGGAGAAGCTGGGGTTGTTCTCCTTGCAGCAAAGGAGATTGAGGGGAGATTTGATAGACATGTACAAGATTATAATAAATATGACAGATTTAGATAACTTACAGGGCTATGGGGATAGAGCGGGGGAATGGGACTGAATGGATTGATTTACATGGGCTTGATGGGCAAAATGACTCCATGACTCAATGACTCTCTCTGCTTCTCTCTCTCTCTCTGTCTCTGTCCAACGCTTTACCTCTCTCTGCCTCTCTCTCTCTGTCTGTCTTTAGCTGGTCCTCTAACTTTCTATTGCACTCTCTCTCCCTCTCTTTCTCTCTCTTTTTTCACTCTCTCTCTCCATTACACACATATTTATGAATCACATGTCAAAGATGGAAACATAATGAAGGAATGGCTGCGCCCTTGAAAATGTTTCCGGCAGAATAGTTAAATGTTTAAAGTTTCTGTAGGGAGTTTGACCTGAGATGGTGGGACACAAGAACGTGAGGTTATTAAAGTCTTCAGCAAATGTAATGGGAAATAATTTTCTTCACTGGTGAACCCAAAGGAACAAATATGGCACCAGAATGAGAAAAGTCAGAGGATTGAGAAACATCCAATGGATCTTCACATATACAAGTCAGCAGACCCACAGAGATACAGTAGATTGAGAGTTCAGATCCAGTCATAGACTGGACAAATATCGAGCCAGTGCTTTTTTCTTTATAAACCCAACATCTGTCCACTTGGCTATTGCACCACGTCTCGATGTATCTGATAATACTGATACTACTTGTATTCCACAGTTGCTTTGAAATCACAGGCAATATAAATGGATTGGGAATGTCAATGGACAGGAACCATTAATGGATTGGGAAAGTCAATGGACTGGAAAATACCTGGATTGGGAAATTCTATGGACTGAGTTATATCAACGGATTGGGATATTGTGAAACATCAATGGATTAGGAAACAGGAATTAAAGGGACAGATGAAAGGTTTGCAAACATCAATGGATTAGAATGTGCAGAAGCAGGAGAAAATGATGCCATTTTAAGTCGGGTGTCGGGGGGTTAGTAGGAACAGACCAGGGCTATTTTACTCTCTATCTCACTCCTTTCTTCCATCTGGTTCATTAACGCATCCTCTCTCTCTCAGAGCGGTGGGAATCACTGGAACCCACACTTGCTGCTCAGGTTGTTTGGTTCCGGGAAAATACACGATCCACATCAGATTGACAGGAAGGATAAATGTGATTCATAGCCAATCATATTCCTTTTGGTGATGTATGCTCAGCCTTGTTATATCAGCAAAGGCAGCAGGAAATGCAAATCCTGAAGAGTTTTGATAGAGTGAAGAAGGAGAAAGTGTTGCCAGTGTCAGAAGGGTCAGTAACCAGAGGAAACACATTTAAAGTAATTGGCAAAATAATGAGAGTTTATTTATTTAGAAATACAGCACTGGAACAGGCCCTTCGGCCCACCTAGTCTGTGCCGACCAACAACCACCCATTTATAATAACCCTACAGTAATCCCATATTCCCTACCACCTACCTACACTGGGGGCAATTTACAACAGCCAATTTACCTACCACCTGCAAGTTTTTGGCAGTGGGAGGAAACCAGAGCACCCGGCGAAAACCCACAAGGTCATAGGAAGAACTTGCAAACTGCGCACAGACAGTACCCAGAATCAAACCCTGGTCCCCAGAGCTGTGAAGCTGCGGTGCGAAGCACTGCACCACTGTGCACCACTGTGTTGTGATGAGGAGATTGTTTTTTCAGCAATGTGTTGTTCTGGTCTGGAATGCAATCCTGAAAGGTCAGTGGAAGCAGATTCAATGGTAACTCCAAATGGAATTGGATAAATACCTGACATGGAAAATATAACAGGGCAATGAGGGAAAGGACAGGAGTGCGGGATGTGGGATTAATAGAATAGCTCTGTTAAATATCCAGCATATGCAAAGTAATAAGGTTCAGTGCTTGGACCTCAGATATTTTCACTCTATTAATGGCAGAGAAGGCTCGAGGGACCATGTGGCTACTCCTCATGTTCTTCCCAGTGTCCAGGATGAAGTGCAACAGGACACTGATTTCCAGATGGTTGAAACAATCAGCGGAAAACAAATGCAATGGGCATCCTTCAGGAAAACATCACATTTAAGATGAGAAACTAATCACAAGGCATGGAGGAAGATTGAACCCGTGATCTTCACTTTACGAAACTGACGCCTGACCAATTGGCAACCATGCCTCTGGGTAATTAGTACCTGAGGCTCCAGAGCAGGATTTGTGATTCTTTTTCAATTTGGTTGAAACAGCATCGAGAAACATGCACAGAAATAAAGAGGGATTGTGGAATGGGTAACAGATCCTCATTTACATCATCAGCATCATGAAATCTTCATTCAGACGTTCCATTCCCATCCTCAGCTTTTCTCACATCTGAACAATAATATAATTGAGTGGACATTGGGTTGTTACTGGGCAGATTATGTAAATAGACTGTGTACATCATCACAGGAAGTGATGTAATATAATCTGTACGGCACCTCATGGAGAGTTGTCGATGAAACCTTCCATGCAAGAAATGTAGAGTAATCTCAGGTTTTTTTTAACCATCAGACTCTTATAAATTCTGTACTAAGACTTGACAGATATCAGAATATTATATGGGGGCCACAGTAAACCAAAGTGAAGATGGAGAAATCTTTGCCTCTACCGGAGAACTTTGAAAAGGTCACTGGACTGAACCAAGCCGAGGAGTGGCCGAGATGGTTCCAGAGGTTTGCAAGAGATCGTACTGCATCGGGTCTCGTGCAGAAGCCAGACATGGAGCAGGTCAGTACGCTATTGTATGCAATGGAGGGAGTGTGGCTGCAACATCCTCATGAAGAACAGAAGGTTACGTATGAAGAAGTTATTAAGGCACTCAAGACCTATTTTAATTCAGGAATAAAATGTCATCGTGGAGCCAAATTTAAAACGCTGCATTTGCTGACAACGCAACCACCAGGTGGTGCTGTACTAGCACATGCGCAAATGCAGCCTCTTCCACTGAAACATCACTGTCTGTGACATTCAGGCAGCTGCCAGGATTAAAGATGGTGCAATTCAATGTGTTATAGAAAACAACTTCGACCCAAAAAGACTTTCAAAGGTTGCCGTCGCCGCCTCCATCCCACCCCCAACAATCCCCTGCTCCCTCCTGAGCATTCGCCAGTTATATAGTACCAAGTCATCTTAATTCACCTAAAGTGAATTACTTTCGGAGCAGTGACTGTCGTTTCAGAAGCAAATATGGCACATATCTACACAATGGACATGTTTTGGTTGATACTCGGAGAACGTTGCGCTGTTTGAAGTCTCATCAGAAGGACAGCACCCCTGACAGTGCTGCACACCCTCTGTAATTCAGTGAAGTTTCATAGAGTCATAGAGTTATACAGCACAGAAACAGGCCCTTCGACCATCATGTCCGTGCCGGCCATCAAGTACCTATCTATTCTAATTCCATTTTCCAGCACATGGCCGTAGCCTTGTATTCTGTGGCGTTTTGAGTGCTCATCCAGATACTTCTTAAATGTTGTGAGGGTTCCTGCCTCTGCCACTCCTTCAGGCAGTGTGTTCCAGATTCCAACCACCCTCAAGGTGAAACATTTTTTCCTCAAATCCCCTCTAAACAGTGCCATCCCATTCTCCGGACGATCATTCCCCGCTTCCCCCATCCCACTCTCTGACTGCTCACTCCCCGCTTCCCCCACCACCACCCCCATCCTGCTCTCTGGCCGCTCACACTCAAGGCCATGGGATCTGCCGCTTCCCTCCTCTCGGCCACTCGCTCCAACATTACCCCATCACCCCTCGAGGGTCGCCTTGCTTCTGCGGGTGGTGCGGTGATGAATGATCAAATGTTGGAGCGAGTGGCCGAGAGGAGGGAAGCGGCATGGCCTAGAGCTAGTGTCTGGAGGGACGTGGGAAGAAGTACGGCATGAGTGGACGGAGAGAGGGCAGTGTGGGGATGTGGGTAGCGAGCGGCCGGAGGGCGGGGGAGCGGGGTAGCAGGGAGCGGGCAGCGAGTGGCCTGGAGTGAGTGGCCGAGGGGGGAGAGCGTTTTCTCGCGCATGCGCCAGTTAATCCTGGAAGACGTAGGCTGAGCATGCGCAGCATCTCAGAGCGCAGGAGACTGTTTGTGCATGTGCGAGCTTGGAGCACTCTGATGACGTCGGCTGGCCGCTGCATTGTCAGGAATCACTTTGAATTTAATAAGCGTCCAAAACAGAAAGGGGAGAGTATTCACTCATTTATCAATGACTTGTACAAACTCACGGAGGTTTGTGAATACGGCAACTTAAGAGAAGAGCTGAATGGAGACAGGATTGTGTTCGGGGTATTACACAACACCCTTTCAGATCATCTACAGTCCAGGGCTGATCTCACATTAACGAAAGTGATTCAATTGAGCAGACAAGCAGAGGTTAGAAAGTTTAACCAATCCGTTGTTCGAGGGGACAGGGAGAGTCTGATCTCGAGAGTAGCAGACTCAATTGAATTCGGAAAGAAAACAAAAGGAAAAATTAGTGGTAAAAGACAAGAAAGATGGGAAGAGCATCTAGTGGTAGCTGCAACGAATTGCAGTAGGTGTGGCCGAGAGAGAAACAAGTGGGAAAACTGTCCCGCCAAAGAAGCTGAGTGTTTTTCCTGCAGAAAGATGGGACACTTTCAGTCAGTGTGTGGCAGTAAAATACCAGCACTGAATATAATTAAAGGGAAATTCCCAGAGAGCAAAAACATTAATGAAGTACAGGATATCCAAAGTGTGGAAATACATTTTTTAGGTGAAATCCAGAAAGCAGGTGAGAGTTGCTGAACGACAGAAATTCTTAAATATTTTAAGATAGAGGTAGATAGATTCTTGATAAACAAGGGGGTGAAAGGTTATTGGGGGCAGGTGGGAATGTGGAGTTGAGGTTAAAATCAGATCAGCCATGATCTTATTGAATGGTGGAGCAGACTCGAGGGGCTGAGTGGTCTACTCCTGCTCCTAATTGGTATGTTTGTATGTAAGAAAACATGTTCTAGATACAATGAGAACTGTCATTTGTTTGGAAATCGATTTGAACCCCCTTTTATCAAAACATTACAGAGCTTTAATTTTTCTACAATTAACAGACAAATCCTTGTGGAGTTGAGATTGACAGAAACAATGGGCTGGATTCTATAGAGCCCTCAACGTCGAGATCTGTGGTGGGGGTGGGGTGGGGGCCGCCTGATGATGGCCCCGGATGAGGCCCGCCACGGATCTCAACGCCGGCAGGGCCTGGCTCGATATTGCCGGCGACAGCGAGGCCTTGTGGGGGACCCCCACCGCTCGGCAACGGGACCACAAACCTGCATTAATTATTATCCCATCACTTCCTGATATCCCGCTGCGATCTTCAGCCCAGTGACCGGCACTGCCGTGCCTTCGGAGCCCCATCCGGGGAAATGAGGTGCAACACTGGTGGGGAGGGGGGAGAAGGTAAGTTTCTCAGTGTGGGGGAGGGGGGACGGAGTCAAATTAATGTCATAGGTGCAGGGGATGGTGGGAAGGGTTATAGTTTACAGTTTGTGCAGTTTTGGGCGGAAGGTCAGATGGTAAAGGTAGGTTTTGGGAGGGAAAGGGCAAATAATTAATTTAACTGTTATTGGGAGGATGGGAGAGAGGCAAAAGCAATGTATTTATTTCATTTCATTTAATCTTCCTTTAAATATTTTCCAGTAGGACTAACAGCCCTTTAAAAATGGCTGACACTCCAGTCCAGTACTAAGGCAGTGCTGCACTATCAGAAATGCTGTTTTTCAGGTGAGACAGAAAACTGAGGATCCCTCTGCCCTCTCAGGTGGATGTTTAAGGTACCATGGCACTATTTCAGAGAATAGAAGGGGAATTATTTCTGGGATGCTGGTCATTGTTTAACCCTGAATCAACATGACTTAAAAACAGATTATCTCGTTTTTATCACATTGTTGTTTCTGGGAGCTTGCTGTGCGCACATTGGCCACCATGTTTCCTACATGACTACAGTGACTACACTTGGAAAGTCCTTCATTGGCTGTAAAAGGCTTTGCAACGTCCTGTGGTCGTGAAATGCAAGTCTTGCTTTTTCCATTGTTATCAGTGTCATTGTGATCAAAAGATCGGATGCGTGAACACAAAGTTTAAATCAATTTTGATTAAAATAATGTAAAAGCATCTATATTCTTGCACTGTACTTAATAATCTCCATCTTCCTATCCTTACAGAGTGCAATGTCATCGACCCTGAAATTGATTCCAGAATCTCATAGAATCTTAGACTCAAAGAAAGTTTAAGGCACAGAAAGAGGCCACTTGGCCCTCAGACAATTTCAGCCCAGTTCTGATGAAAGGTCACAGACCACAAACGTTAACTCTGTTTCTCTCTCCACAGATGCTGCCAGACCTGCTGAGTATTTCCAGCATTTTCTGTTTTTATTTCAGATTTCCAGCATCTGCAGTATTTTGCTTCTGTGTTAATTTGAAAGTTAAAACTGAACCACCTGTCTGCAATTCACACTAGGGTCTCCCATGAAATGATTCTGTATAATATTGATATAATTAATACAGATTCCGACACAGAGCTTCCTGTGGGGAATTGGGGTTATGAAAACCAGCAGACTCTGCAGGAATTTCCACTGGGAGCACAAATTCACAAAATCTACCTTTTATATATCGATTCATTTTAATTGTCCTTCTGGAAAATTATTTTGCAACAATTTAAACATCAACCCACATCTCCATGACTGGGTCAATTATGAGGTCATCCTCTGACAGGTCATGTGACAGCTGGAGCCACAAGACATCAGAACCAGATTTGTGACTGGATTAAAACCCGGAATCCTGTCCCAATGGCTTTTCAAATAAAACTGTTGCTGTTTGAAAACACAGCAGTTAAACTTTCTGCCTGACCATGAGGGGAGCTAGGGAGAAATTTTCAAAACTAAATCCTTCAACAAAATAGTTCAAAAACCATTAATATCGAAATCATGTGAGGATTCATATGCAGTAGAGAAACAAGCAGAATACAGAAAGTACAGAGGAGAGCTGAAAAAGGAAATGAGATCAGCAAGAGAGTGTATGAGAAAAGATTAGCGGGTCACATAACTGGGAACACTGAAGTCTTTTACCAACATATGGACAGTCAATGAAAGGGTGGGTCAATTAGAGATTCTGTGGAGACAGAGGGTGTTGCTGAGGCACTAATTAAGTATCACAAAATAAGCGGATGCTGCAAATGTCACAGTAAAGGAGGAGGAAGTGAAGAAATTGGACAGGATGAAAATAGATAAAGAGGAGACAATTACAAGGTTGGCAGCACTCACAGTAGAAAAGTCACCCAGTTTGAATGGGCTGCATCCTGGGTTGCTGAGGGAAGTAAGGGTGGAAATATCAGAGACTAGAACCACAATCTTTCAATCCTCCTTGAATATGGGAATGATGCCAGAGGACTGGAGGATGCAGGTAAGCTTGGGTAGTTCGATCTTAGTTTAATTTGACCATTTTTATCATGTATCCATTGTAATAACTAACAAGGTCAAGAAAGCTATTTTATAATTAACACATGACCAAAGGAGCCATTTTGTGTTCAGTACTAATGTGCCGTGTAGAGGACACTATTTGTGATTAAACATTAGCACAACACGGGAAGAAACGGTTACCGATTATAAGCTCTCACTCAATTGGTGCAGAGTATGAGCACCAGGGGTTACTTTTGACAGTTGAAGAGATCATCGCATCTCATTTGATCGCTACCACCCACTCCAAGCTGGGTAGCCCCCAATCAGTTAGGTGCTGTCCTGCCACAACCTGCTTGCTTCAATGGGTGCTTGGAGCTTAGAGAGTCATCTCTCAACAGGCGGATCGATAATCAATGCATCAAGAAAAACAAGCTCAACAAAGAAGACACCAGTCCTTCGCATCGCGAGCTGGAATGTGAGGACCATGTGTCCTGGCCTTACTGACACCCTTCTGCAGGTTGATGACACACACAAGACAGCTGTGATGGACAAGGAACTCACAAGGCTCAATGTGGGCATTGCTGTGCTACAAGAAACTAGACTCGTTCAAAGTGGATCCCTCAAGGAGAAACACGACACCTTCTTCTGGCAGGGGAAAGCCCAAGAGGCAACTCGTGAGCATGGAGTGGGTTTCACAGTAAAATACACGCCACTTGAGATGAGTGAACCACCCATAGTAGGCTCAGAGAGACTTCTTACTCTTCACTTGTCAACAAGCGCGGGCCCAGTTAATCTCATGTGCATCTATGTCCCAACACTCACCTCCACCCCAGATGTCAAGGATCAATTCTATGTGACACTTGACACTGCCATCAGTAGAATTCCCAGCATTGAGGGACAGTACATTCCCGGAGACTTCAACACAAGCTTGGGTACTGACTACAGCTTTGCAAATGTGCATAAGGTGCCAGGGGATTGGCAAGATGAACGAAAATGGACAGAGGTTGCTGGAGCTATGCTGTCACCATGGATTCTGTGTGATGAACAGCTACTTCCAGGTCAAGCTGTGCCACAAGGTGTCCTGGAGACATCCGAGATCATGCCATTGGCACCAGCTAGACCTTATCTTCACCAGACATACCACCCTCAGCAGTGTCCTCATCACTCACAGCTATCACAGCGCTGACTGTGACACTGACCACTCCCTGGTGTGTAACAAGGTCAGGCTTCAGCCAAGGAAGCTTCATCCATCCATGAAGAAAGGTCGTCTTCTGATCAACAGTTGCCAAACCACTAACCCAGAAAGGACCCAGGAGTTCCTCAACATCCTCGATCAGGCTCTTTCAGACAACAATGTTCAAGGCCTCAGTGCGGTGTCAAAGTGGAATCATCTGCACACCACCATCTATAACTCTGCACTCACTGTGTATAGGAAAAGAGATGGGAGGAATGCTGACTGGTTTGAGGCTTATTGGACTGAAATGGAGTCAGTTACTGCAACTAAGAGGAGAGCCCTCATGAACTACAAACGAGTCTGCAGCAAACAACATCTTGATGCTCTCAGAGCTGCCAGAAACAAGTCTCTGCCAGCTGCTCAGCACTGCACCAATTAATACTGGTTAAAACTCTGCTGCTGAATCCGGGTTTGCTGGAGGGATGTATGAAGGAATTAAGAAAGCAATGGGTCCAGTAGTAACTAAATCAGCACCTTTTGAAGACAAAGACAGGCACGATCATCACTGAACCTAACAAGCGGATGGAAAGGTGAGTGGAGCATTACCTTGAACTCTACATAACGGAGAACATTGTGATTGAAGTCGCTCTCAGTGCCATTCCAGACTTCCCTGTCATGGAGGAACTGGACAGTGAGCCCACCATAGTCGAGCTCAACAAGGGCTCAAAACATGCGTGATGCAAACATTGTCACCTTGTACAAAATTAAGGGGGATCGCAGTGACTGCAGCAATTATCGGAGCCAGCTACTCAGTTCCACTCACCTGCTCGATCCCTTTCCTCCTGCAAGTTCCTTTGCTTCAAGTATCCATCCAATTTCCTTTTCAAATCATTGATTGTCTCTACTTCCACCACACTCGTGGGTCAGGACATTACCACTCACAGCATAAAAAAATTCCACCTCACTCAAGGATGGGAAATATTTATATATTCTATATTTAGCTTATTCGCTATCTCTACGAGAATAGAATGGCAGTCAACATGAAAGGGAACCCAAAAATCTTCAAGCAGGATATAAATAATAAGCAGGTAGTCAGCGGTGAAGTGGGCCCCATTAGGGACAAAGAGGGTAATATATACTTAGAGCTGCAGGGCAATGTTAATCTAGTTAATAAGTACCTTGTATCAATGATCACTTCGGAAGTGGAATTTGACAAAATATCAGGAGAAGTGGAGAGTGTAGAGGCAATGGAGAGGGTACAAATTGAGAGAGGGAGGTAATGCAAAGGCTGGTTATGCTTCAGGAAGATAAATTACCTGGTCCGGATGGCTTTCATCCCAGATTGCGAAAGGAAATGTGGATGCAGATAACAGAAAGGCTTGCTATAATCTTCCAATCTTCCCTGAATACGGGGGAGGTGTCAGAGGATTAAACAGTTGCAAATGTGACACCCTTATTCAAGAAAGGGTGTAAGGACAGTCCGGGTAACTACAGGCCAGTTAGATTAACAGCAGTGGTGGGTAAGGTTTTAGAAAGAACAATCAGGGAAAAAATCAACAGTCACTTGTAAAGGTTTGAGTTAATTAAGGAGAGTGAGCATGGATTTATAAATGGGAGTTCATGCTTGACTAATCTAACTGCATTTTTTGATGAACTAACAGAGAAGGTTTATGAAGGGCATGCAGTGGATGTTGTTTATATGGATTTTAAGAAACGACACATAAAAGGGTGATTAACAACATTGAGGTTCATGGAATAGGAGGGTCAGTGTCCAATTGGATAGAAAATTGGCTTAAGGACAGAAAACAGCAAGTCGTAATAAATGATTCATTCTCAGACTGGAAGGTTGTCGACAGTGCTGTTCCCCAAGGGTCACTGCTGGAACCACTGCTTTTTACTTGCGACAGATAAATGACTTGGATCTTGGAATATAGAGTAGAATCTCAAAATATGCCGATAACACCAAACTTGGAGAAGTGGCAAACAGTGAGGATGAAATGAACCACCTGCAACAAGACAGTGATAGGCCAGCAGAATGGGCAGACAGGTGCAGATGGATTTGAATAGTGACTAGTGTGAGGTGATGCATTTTAGCAGAAGGAATAGGGAGAGGCAATATATACTTAATGGCACAGTTCTAAAGAGTTTGCAGGAATAGAGGGACCTGTTCACTGAACAATGAACAACGTGAACAATTACTTCTTGTTGTGTGCTCTCAGATTTGTCACCTTCACTGGACTGGAGTGAGGTGACATCTACTGGCAGGAAGCAAGAACTGCAATCAAGCAGCAGAAATTCCATCGTCTGTCAGGGTGAAAGAAACATTGCAATGTGAGGAAATAGTGAATGGGTTTGATTGGGTTGATGGAGGCATGATTCCACTTGTGGTGGAGTCCAAAGCAAAGGCCAGAAATATAAAATTGTCATTATTAAAAGATATGAGGAATTCATGATAAATGTATTTAGGTAGTGAGTGGGTGGAATCTAGATAAAATAGAAAGTGAGATTGGGTGGACAGAAGCAGTGTGAAAGGATGGCTCAAACAAAAGGTAAACGCCCTGAAAGGTGAACTCTGTTTCTCTCTCCACAGATGCTGCCAGAGTTTCTGAACATTTCCAACACTTTCTGTTTTTATTTCAGAATTTGCAAGATGTTGCTTTGCTCTGAAAAAAAAATGGATGGTCGGCTTTGGCTGCCAGTGAAATTCCACAGGAGCTAAAAGGAAGTGGCATGTTGATCTAGGGGTATGATTCTTGCTTAGGGTGAGTGATTAATTAATGTGTGAGAGATCCTGGGTTCAGATCCTGGACATGCCCTTCTTCTTTGGCATTTTTCGTTCAAGGTCATTGATTGGTTTCAGCCTTGCAGAAGGCGGAATTGATTTCCATATGGAACCTGCTTGAGGACCAGAGAGCTGGATTCAAAGAGCTTGATTAACTAAATGTACAGATAGCCAAGTGGGAATATAAAGTTTTTGCAGTAATTGTGACCTGACTCCAAAAACAACAGGACTGGGTTCTGGACTGGAATGGAATCGAATTCTTCAGTGTTTCTGCTGTTTGGCTTGCATTGACTCATCGATTTTCTTGTTTTTCACTTTGTCGATGCCTTTGAATAATTGTGGATCCTTCTTCAGATTGTCTTCTTTCACCAGGTAGTTCTGACCTCTGATGATGATGATCGGAATGAGCTTCAACTCACTGATAGTTTTGGAACTGAACAGATTTCCTTTGCTTGAGTCTATAACATGGAACTCAGTCTGACATGTGGACCCATGGGAGGATTTGAATGCCACCCCTGCGTTGGAGAATACAGTTGCATCCATCCAATAAGAGAGCGAGTAGAAGTGACAGTTCAGTCAGTCAAACATTAAACTTTTAATTTCAGGGTGGTGAGTTTGAGTGCCATTTTGGTTTTCCCTTTTTTAAGGCTTCATTAGCAGAGAGTACAAGGAGTGTTTGAAATGAAATTCAGCAAAAGTATGAGAAAGTCTCACTTTGATTCGGGACTCTTATCTCTCTGCAGCATCTCGCTGTGAAAGATTGAACTTCATCTCATTTCATTCCCAGCTCGGGGTCAGTGCGGCTCTGTGGGACTTCTGGCTGTCTCCTACTTCACAATCCATCAGTGCTGAGAAAGCAATGGGGAATATTATTCACGGCTCTGTAACCTGAGGACACCGATTTAAGGTGAATGGCAAAAGAACCAAAGGCAACATGAGGTAAAACTTCTTTTGCACAGCGAGTGGTTAAGATCTGATATGCACTGCTTGAGAGTGTGATGGAGGCTGATTCAACCATGGCTTTCAAAATGGTATAAGATAATTATCTGAAGTGGAAAAATTGCATGTTTTCATGGAATACATGAGTCTGTGGCATGAGCTGAGTTGCTCGTGCACAGAAGCAGCACAAGCACAATGAGCTGAATGGCTTCCTTTTGTTCTGTAACTATTCTATGATCTATGATTCTTTTCAGAGTGAAATCAACACTCACATACAAGAAACTGACAAGTACACTGTAAACTTCGCATTACTAGACAAGAAATTGACAGATACAGTGTGAAACTCACAGTCACGTAGCAGCAGTTGGCAGGTAACATGTAAAAATCTTTCTTTCATATCCCAACTGCAAGGTACAAAGGAAATTAGGTACAAACCCAGGCTCACACTTCAAAGACTGAGAGATACAAAGCAAAACACATGTTCACCTACAAGTACAGAGACGAAGACACACTCAGAGGAGGTGCAGATTAAAGAAACATGCATGTAACAGAAACTGATAGGGATAGAATCAAACCCTTTCTCACTTCTCAGAAACTGATAGATATAGACAAAAGCTGATGCTCACATACAAGTTGTTGAAAGATATGTGGTGAAACTCACAGAGCAATAGCAGAAACAAACAAGTACTGAATAATACCCACAGTCACAGACCAAAAACTGAAATATACTGAGTTAAACACCACTTTCACACACCAGAAACTCATGGCCACAAAGTGAAGCTGACTCTATCCTCCCAGCCACTGACAGGTGCAAAAGAAAACACTCACGACGATTCCAGGACATGAAATGTACGTAATAAAACCTTTCAGCTGAAAGAATAGCATTAATGACAGGTGTGATACCCAGAATGCTCAGCGGCCTAGAATCCGCCCTATCTGTGACAGGGGTGGGGCGCGCAGGCGCGGTAGAGAGCTTTGTCAGCAGCAAGAGCTGCGGGTTCGGAGTTGGAGCGGGATATTCACAAAGTGCGAGAAGACTTTGCGGGCTCACACAGCTGGAGCAGGGCCTCAGGGCCACAATAAGATGGAACAATCCCATCTGTATCCCTGCGGATGGCGGTGGTGAAGCTTTTCCCGGTGAGGCTTCCCGAAACGGCGTCCATAAATGGATAAGATTTGGGTACTGGTCAGGGAGCGTCTGTAAATGGATAAGAATTGGGGACTGGGCAGGGAGCGTCTGCAAATGGATAAGAATTGGGGGACTGGGCAGGGAGCGTCTCTAAATGAATAAGATTTGGGTACTGGTCAGGAAGCGTCTGTAAATGGATAAGAATTGGGGACTGGGCAGGGAGTGTCTATAATTGAATAAGATTTGGGGACTGGGCAGGGAGCGTCGATAAATGCTTAAGAATTGGGGACTGGTTCGGGAGCGTTTTTTTATTCGTTCGTGGGATGTGGGCGTCGCTGGCTCGATCTCAGCTCGAGTAATGTGTCCAGTTCTGGGCACCAGGCTTTAGAAAGGACATCAACGCTTCTGAGACAGTTCAGAGGAGATTTACAAGAATGATACCAGAGATGAGGGGTGTCAGTTCTCTGGACAGGCTGGTGAAGCTGGGATTGTTCTCCTCAGAGTAGAGAAGGTTAAGGGAAGATTTAATAGAGGTGTTCAGAATCATGAAGGATTTTCATAGGGTAGAGAGGGAGAAACTGTTTCCACTGTCCTGGGGGTCAGTAACCAGAGGACACAGATTTAAAATAATTGGCCAAAGATGTCAAGGGGAGGTGAGGAGAGATCTTTTTACCCAGTAACTGATTCGGATTTGGAATGAATTGTCTGACAGGGTGGTGGAAACAGATTCAATTATAACTTTCATAAAGGAATTGGACAAATATTTCAAAGTGAAATTCTCCAGGATTATGGGGAAATAGGCAGGGGGTTGGACTAATTGCATCTTTTTGTCAGAGAGTCAGCAGAGGCACAATGGGGCCGAATGGCCTCCTTCTGTGCTGTATGATTCTATGAACATAAGAACGAAGAGCCGGAGTCGGCAAGTCAGCCACTCGAGCCTGCTCTGCCATTCAGTACAATCATGGCTGATCTCATCACGGCAGTTCTTGTTTCTTGCCAGTAGATGTCATTTCACTCCAATACAGTGAAGTTTACAAATCTGAGAAAGACACAACAGGAAAGAATTGTTCACATTATAGTGTATGTGTGGGATTTAGAAATACTAGGAGTGGAGACGAGTTATTACTTGTCTGCTCGATCCCCATAGCCCTGTAAAATTATTTCATTCAAGTGCCCATTCAAATTCATTTTGTCATCCTCGATTGTCTCCATTTCCACCGCCCTCGTGGGCAGCGAGTTACAGATCATCACCAATCAGTGTAAGAAAGTTCTTGCGCACATTCCCCCTGTACCTCCTGTCCAAAACCTTCAATCTGTGTCCCCTAGTCCTTGTACCAATAGTTAACGGGAACAATGTTTCCTTGCCAACTTACTTAAAACTGTCATAGCACCTCACTCTCCTTTGATGCAGGTAGAACAACCCTAGCTTTTCCAACCTAACATTGTAACTAAAATCCTCCATCCCTGGATCCATTCTGGTGAATTTCCTCTGCATCCTCTCAAGGACGCTCACATTCTTTCTTAAGTGTGGTAAGCAAAACTGGAAGCAACACTCCAACTGGGGCCTAACCAGAGCTTCATAATGGTTCAGCATAACTTCCCTGCTTTGTACTCAATGCCTCTTTTTTTCAAGCCCAAGATCCCATATGCTTTGCTGACCACTCTCGCAATATGTCTTGCCACCTTCAAAGATTGATGCACATGAACCCCAAGTCCCTCTATTCCAGTACACTCTTTAGAACTGTGCCATTAAGTAAATATTGCCTCTCACTATTCCTTATGCCAAAATACATCACCTCACACTTGTCACTGTTAAATTCCATCTGCCACCTGTCTGCCCATTCTGCTAGCCTATCATTGTCCTGTTGCAGGCAGTCATATCATCCTCACTGTTTGCCACTCCTCCAAGTTTGTTGTCATCGGGATATTTTGAGATTTTACTCAATATTCCAAGATCCAAGTCATTTATCTTTAGCAAAAAAAGCAGTGGTTCTAGCACTGACCCTTGGGGAACACCACTGTCGACTATCCTCCAGTCTGACAAAGAATCATTTAATAAGAGTCCCTGTTTTCTGTCCTTAAACCAATTTTCTATCCAATTGGACACTGACCCTCCTATACCACGAACCTCAATTTTGTAAACCCCACTTTTAAACGCTTGTCAAACGCTTCCTTAAAATCCATATAAACAACATCCACTGCATTCCCTTTAGCAAGCTGCTCTGTTAGCTCATCAAAAATGCAGTTCGATTAGTCAAGCATGAACTCCCATTTATAAATCCATGCTCACTCTACTTAATTAACTCAAACCTCTCCAAGTGACTGTTGATTTTTTACACTGATTATTCTTTCTAAAACCTTACCCACCGCTGCTGTTAATCTAACTAGCCTGTTGTTAGCCGGACTGTCCTTACACCCTTTCTTGAATAAGGGCGTCGCATTTGCCACTGTTTACTCCTGGCACCTCCCCCGTATCCAGGGAAGATTGGAAGATTATGGCAAACTCTTCCATTATCTGCATCCGCATTTCCTTTCGCAACCTGGGATGCCAGCCATCCAGACCAGGTGATTTATCTACCCTAAGCACAGCCAGCCTTTTTAGTACCTCCCTCTCTCAATTTGTACCCTCTCCATTGCCTCTACTCTCTTCACTTCGACTGATATTTTGTCAAATTCCACTTCCTTAGTGATCACTGATACAAAGTACTCATTAAGTAGATTAACATTGCCCTGCACCTCTAAGCTTATATTATCCTTTTTGTCCCTCATAGGCCCGACTCAACCTCTTACTACCCACTTATCATTTACATGCTGCTCGAAGATTTTTGGGTTTCCTTTCATGTTGACTGCCAGTCTATTCTCATAGAAATAGAGAATAAGCAAATATAGAAGATGTAAGTATTTCCCATCCTTGATGAGGTGGAACTTTCTTTTGTTGTGGGTGGTAATGACTTGGCCCACGAGTGTGGTGGAAGCAGAGACAATCAATGATTTGAAAAGGAAATTGGATGGATACTTGAAGGAAAAAACTTGCAGGAGGAAAGGGATCGAGCAGGTGAGTGGAACTGACTAGATTGCTCCGGGGAGAGCCAGCATGGACGTGATAGGCCAAACGACCACCTTCTGTGCTGTAAATGACTCTGTGTTGTTTCTCAAATTCAATCCACTGGTGCTTGGTAAATAATTTCAATGTAAATTGTGCAACCGGAAAATCATAACCAAGGCAAGGGACGCATGAGGAAGCAAAACTGCTGAAACCTGGGACTTTTAGATCTTCAGTCTAACGCTCTCCCAACTGAGCTATTTCAGCCCTACATTAATAGTGGCTTGGTGTCCTTGTTTTGGAAGAAAATACATACATTCAAGTTTTCCAAAAAATTAAAGAACACAACATGTGAGTAATATTCCCCATTGCTTTCTCAGTACTGATGGATTGTGAAGCGGGAGACAGCCAGAAGTGCCACTGAGCCGCACAGACCCCGAGATGAGAATGAAATGAGATCAAATTCAATCTTTCATTGTGAGATGCTGCTGAGAGGTCAGAGTCCTGAATCAAAGCGAGACTTGCTCATTTCAAACACTCCCTGTACTCTCTGCTCATGAAGCCTTACAAAAGGGAAAAACAGAATGGCACTCAAACTCACAACCCTGCCATTAAAAGTCTCATATTCGACTGACAGAACTGTAACTTCTACTCGGTCTCTTATTGGATGGATGCAACTCCAACGCAGGGATGGCATTCAAATCCTCACATGGGTCCACATGTCAGACTGAGTTCCATGTTGTAGACTCAAGCAAAGGAAATCTGCTCACTTCCAAAACTATCAGCGAGTTGAAGCTGATTACAATCAACATCATCAGAGGTCAGAACTACCTGGTGAAAGAAGACACCCTGAAGAAGGATCCACAATTATTCAAAGGCATCGACAAAGTGAAAAACAAGAAAATCGATGAGTCAATGCAAGCCAAACAACAGAAACACTGAAGAATTCCATTCCATTCCAGTCCAGAACCCAGTCCTGTTGTTTTTGGAGTCAGGTCACAATTGCAGCAACAACTTTATATTCCCACTTGGCTATCTGTCCATCTAGTTAATTGCAATTTTTTCGACAAGCTGTTTGAATCCAGTTGTCTGGTCCTCAAGCCAGCTCCGCATGGAAGTCAATTCCACCTTCTGCAAGGCTGAAACCAATAGATAACCTTAATCTAAAAATGCCAGCAGACCATGGCTCGTCCGGGACTTGAACCCAGGATCTCTCGTATGTTAATTAACTATACACCCTAAGCGAGAATCATACCCCAAGACCAACGAGCCACTGACAAGTCGAGCTTTATTAGCTGCTGTGGAATTTCACTGGAACCCCCCCAGGCAATCATCCATTTTTTTCAGATCAAAGCAACATCCTGCAAATGCGGAAATAAAAACAGAAAGTGCTGGAAATGTTCAGCAGCTCTGGCAGCAACTGTGCTGTGAGAAACACAGTTAACGTTTCAGGGCACTCACCTTTTGTTTCAGCCATCCTTTCAGACTGCTTCTGTCCATTCAATCTCACTTTCTATTCTATCCACATACTAACCATTCACTACGTTACTACATTTTTCATGAATTCCTCATTTCTTTTATTAATGACAATTTTGTATTTCTGGCCTTTGCTTCAGACACCACCACAAGTGGAATCATGTCTCCATCTACCCAATCAAACCACTTCGCTGTATCCTCACATTGCAATGTTTCTTTAACCCTGACAGACTGTGGAGTTTCTGCTGCTTAAATGCAGTTCTTGCTTCCCGCCAGTAGATGTCACCTCACTCCAATACAGTGAAGTTTACAAATCTGAGAGAGACACAACAGGAAATACTTGTTCACATTATAGTGAATGTGTGGGATTTAGAAATACTAGGAGTGGAGACGAGTTATTATTGCACTCTGCTATTACATCTTTTATAATGGACTCCAGCATTTTCCCCCCGACTGATGTCAGGCTAACCGGTATATAATTCGCTGTTTTCTTTCTGCCTCTTTTTTTAAATAGTGGAGTTACATTAACTACCGTCCAATCCATTGGAACTGTTCCAGAGTCGATAGAATTTTGAAAAAAGACCAGAAATGCATCTGCTATTTCAAGGGCCACTTCCTTAAGTACTCTGGGATGTAGATTATCAGGCCCTGGGGATTTATCGGCCTTCAATCCCATCAATTTCCCAAACATTCCCTACTAATACTGATTTCATACAGTTCCTCCTTCTCACTAGACCCTATGTTCCCCAACATTTCTGGGAGATAATTTGTATCCTCCTTTGTGAAGACAGATCCAAAGTATGTATTTAATTGGTCTGCCATGTCTTTGTTCCCCATTATAAATTCCCCCGTTTCTGACTGCAAGGGGCCTACATTTGTCTTCACTAATCTTTTTCTCTACACATATCTATGGAAGCTTTTACAGTCAGTTTTTATGTTCTCTGCTAGCTTACTCTCATACTCTATTTCCCCCTTCTTAATCAATCCTTTTGTCCTCCTCTGCTAAATTCCAAACTGCTCACAATCTTCAGGTTTGCTGCTTGTTCTGGCCATTTTATATTTCTCCTCCTTGGATCTAATACTTTCCTTAATTTCTTTTGTAAGCCACAGTTGAGCCACCCTTCCTGTTTTACTTTTGCACAGACAGGAATGAACAATTGTTGTAATTCATCCATGCGCTCTTTAAATGCTAGCCATTGCCTATCCACTGTCAACCCTTTACGTAACGTTCCCCAATCTATCATAGCCAACTCCCGCCTCATACCTTCATAGTTTTCTTTGTTTAGATTCAGGACCCGAGTCTCGGAATCAACTCCATCTTAATGAAGAATTTTATCATATTACGGGCGCACTTCCCCAAGGGAACAACAAGATTGTTAACTAATCCTTTCTCATTACACAATACCCAGTCCAGGATGGCCTGTTCTCTAGAGGTGTTATACACCTCTATCAATTCTCCACTCAATCTCCTTTGAGAAAGGCAGAATAATCCTAGCTTTTACAGCCTAACCTTCTAACTAAAATCTCCCATCCCTGGATCCATTCCGGTAAATCGCCTCTGCGTCCTCTCAAGGACCCTCACATTCTTTCTAAAGTCTGCTGAGCAGAACTGGAAGCAACACTCCAATTGGGGCCTAACCAGAGTTTTATAATGGTTCAGCATAACTTCCTTGCTTTTGTACTTAATGCCTCTATTTATAAAGCCCAAGATCCCATATGCTTTGCGAACCACTCTCGCAATATGACTTGCCTCCTTCAAAGATTGATGCACATGAACCCCAAGTCCCTCTATTCCAGTACACTCTTTAGAACTGTGCCATTAAGTATATATTGCCTCTCCCTATTCCTTATGCCAAAATACATCACCTCACACTTGTCACTATTAAATTCCATCTGCCACCTGTCTGCCCATTCTGCTAGCCTATCACTGTCCTGTTGCAGGCAGTTCATATGATCCTCACTGTTTGCTGCTCCTCCAGGTTTGGTGTCATCGGCATATTTTGAGATTCTACTCTGTATTCCAAGATCCAAGTCACTTATCTTGAGCAAAAAAAGCAGTGGTTCTAGCACTGACCCTTGGGGAACACCACTGTCGACTATCCTCCAGTCTGACAAAGAACCATTTAATAAGACTCGCTGTTTTCTGTCCTTAAACCAATTTTCTATCCAATTGGACACTGACCCTCCTATGCCACGAACCTCAATTTTGTTAACCGCCCTTTTTTGTGGTACCTTGTCAAACGCTTCCTTAAAATCCATATAAACAACATGCACTGCATTCCCTTCATCAACCTGCTCTGTTAGTTCATCAAAAAATGCAGTTAGATTAGTCAAGCATGAACTCCCATTTATAAATCCATGCTCACTCTCCTTAATTAACTCAAACCTCTCCAAGTGACTGTTGATTTTTTACCCTGATTATTCTTTCTAAAACCTTACCCACCGCTGCTGTTAATCTAACTAGCCTGTAGTTACCCGGACTGTCCTTACACCCTTTCTTGAATAAGGGTGTCGCATTTGCCACTGTTTAATCCTCTGGCACCTCCCCCGTATCCAGGGAAGATTGGAAGATTATAGCAAGCCCTTCCGTTATCTGCATCCGGATTTCCTTTCGCAACCTGGGATGTGAGCCATCCGGACCAGGTGATTTATCTTCCCTAAGCACAGCCAGCCTTTTTAGTACCTCCCTCTCTCAATTTGTACCCTCTCCATTGACTCTACTCTCTTCACTTCGACTGATATTTTGTCAAATTCCACTTCCTTAGTGATCACTGATACAAAGTACTCATTAAGTAGATTAACATTGCCCTGCACCTCTAAGCTTATATTATCCTTTTTGTCCCTCATAGGCCCGACTCAACCTCTTACTACCCACTTATCATTTATATGCTGCTCGAAGATTTTTGGGTTTCCTTTCATGTTGACTGTTAGTCTATTCTCATAGAAATAGAGAATAAGCAAATAGAGAAGATGTAAGTATTTCCCATCCTTGATGAGGTGGAATTTTTTATGTTGTGGGTGGTCATGTCTTGGCACACGAGTGTGCTGGAAGCAGAGACAATCAATGATTTGAAAAGGAAATAAGATGGATACTTGAAGGAAAGAAACTTGCAGGAGGAAAGGGATCGAGCTGGTGAGTGGAACTGACTAGATTGCTCCGGGGAGAGCCAGCATGGACGTGATAGGCCAAACGACCACCTTCTGTGCTGTAAATGACTCTGTGTAGTTTCTCAAATTCAATCCACTGGTGCTTGGTGAATAATTTCAAAGTAAATTGTGCAACCGGAAAATCAGAACCAAGGCAAGGGACGCATAAGGAAGCAAAATTGCTGAAACCCGGGATTGAACCAGGTACTTTTAGATTTTCAGTCTACGCTCTCCCAACTGAGCTATTTCAGCCCTATGTTACCAATGGCTTGGTGTCCTTGTTTTGGAAGAAAATACATACATTCAAGTTTTCCAAAAAATTAAAGAACACAACATGTGAGTAATATTCCCCATTGCTTTCTCAGTACTGATGGATTGTGAAGCGGGAGACAGCCAGAAGTGCCACTGAGCCGCACAGACCCCGAGCTGAGAATGAAATGAGATCAAATTCAATCTTTCATAGTGAGATGCTGCTGAGAGGTAAGAGTCCTGAATCAGAGCGAGACTTGCTCATTTCAAACACTCCCTGTACTCTCTGCTCATGAAGCCTTACAAAAGGGAAAAACAGAATGGCACTCAAACTCACAACCCTGCCATTAAAAGTCTCATATTCGACTGACAGAACTGTCACTTCTACTCGGTCTCTTATTGGATGGATGCAACTCCAACGCAGGGATGGCATTCAAATCCTCCCATGGGTCCACATGTCAGACTGAGTTCCATGTTGTAGACTCAAGCAAAGGAAATCTGCTCTCTTCCAAAACTATCAGCGAGTTGAAGCTGATTACAATCAACATCATCAGAGGTCAGAACTACCTGGTGAAAGAAGACACCCTGAAGAAGGATCCACAATTATTCAAAGGCATCGACAAAGTGAAAAACAAGAAAATCGATGAGTCAATGCAAGCCAAACAACAGAAACACTGAAGAATTCCATTCCATTCCAGTCCAGAACCCAGTCCTGTTGTTTTTGGAGTCAGGTCACAATTGCAGCAACAACTTTATATTCCCACTTGGCTATCTGTCCATTTCGTGAATTGCAATTTTGTCGACAAGCTCTTTGAATCCAGTTGTCTGGTCCTCAAGCCAGCTCCGTGTGGAAGTCAATTCCACCTTCTGCAAGGCTGAAACCAATAGATAACCTTAATCTGAAAATGCCAGCAGACCAGGGCTCGTCTGGGACTTGAACCCGGGATCTCTCGCATGTTAATTAACCATACTCCCTAAGCGAGAATCATACCCCTAGGCCAACGAGCCACTGACAAGTCGAGCTTTATTCGCTGCTGTGGAATTTAACTGGAAACCCCCAGCCAATCATCCATTTTTTTTTCAGATCAAAGCAACATCCTGCAAATGCTGAAATAAAAACAGAAAGTGCTGGAAATGTTCAGCAGCTCTGGCAGCATCTGTGCTGTGAGAAACACAGTTAACGTTTCAGGGCACTCACCTTTTGTTTCAGCCATCCTTTCAGACTGCTTCTGTCCATCCAATCTCACTTTCTATTCTATCCACATTCTAACTATTCACTACATTACTCCATTTTTCATGAATTCCTCATTTCTTTTATTAATGACAATTTTGTATTTCTGGCCTTTGCTTCAGACACCACCACAAGTGGAATCATGTCTCCATCTACCCAATCAAACCACTTCGCTGTATCCTCACATTGCAATGTTTCTTTAACCCTGACAGACTGTGGAGTTTCTGCTGCTTAATTGCAGTTCTTGCTTCCCGCCAGTAGATGTCACCTCACTCCAATACAGTGAAGTTTCTAAATCTGAGTGAGACACAACAGGGAATAATTGTTCACATTATAGTGAATGTGTGGGATTTAGAAATACTAGGAGTGGAGACGAGTTATTATTGCACTCTGCTATTACATCTTTTATAATGGACTCCAGCATTTTCCCCACGACTGATGTCAGGCTAACCGGTATATAATTCGCTGTTTTCTTTCTGCCTCTTTTTTTAAATAGTGGAGTTACATTAACTACCGTCCAATCCATTGGAACTGTTCCAGAGTCGATAGAATTTTGAAAAAAGACCAGAAATGCATCTGCTATTTCAAGGGCCACTTCCTTAAGTACTCTGGGATGTAGATTCTCAGGCCCTGGGGATTTATCGGCCTTCAATCCCATCAATTTCCCAAACATTCCCTACTAATACTGATTTCATCCAGTTCCTCCTTCTCACTAGACCCTATGTTCCCCAACATTTCTGGGAGATAATTTGTATCCTCCTTTGTGAAGACAGATCCAAAGTATGTATTTAATTGGTCTGCCATTTCTTTGTTCCCCATTATAAATTCCCCCGTTTCTGACTGCAAGGGGCCCTCATTTGTCTTCACTTATCTTTTTCTCTACACATATCTATAGAAGCTTTTACAGTCAGTTTTTATGTTCTCTGCTAGCTTACTCTCATACTCTATTTCCCCCTTCTTAATCAATCCTTTTGTCCTCCTCTGCTAAATTCCAAACTGCTCACAATCTTCAGGTTTGCTGCTTGTTCTGGCCATTTTATATTTCTCCTCCTTGGATCTAATACTTTCCTTAATTTCTTTTGTAAGCCACAGTTGAGCCACCCTTCCTGTTTTACTTTTGCACAGACAGGAATGAACAATTGTTGTAATTCATCCAAGCGCTCTTTAAATGCTAGCCATTGCCTATCCACTGTCAACCCTTTAAGGAACGTTCCCCAATCTATCATCGCCAACTCCCGCCTCATACCTTCATAGTTTTCTTTTTTTAGATTCAGGACCCGAGTCTCGGAATCAACTCTCTCACTCTCCATCTTAATGAAGAATTTTATCATATTATGGGCGCACTTCCCCAAGGGACCCCACACAACAAGATTGTTAACTAATCCTTTCTCATTACACAATACCCAGTCCAGGATGGCCTGTTCTCTAGAGGTGTTATACACCTCTATCAATTCTCCACTCAATCTCCTTTGAGAAAGGCAGAATAATCCTAGCTTTTCCAACCGAACCTTGTAACTAAAATCCCCCTTCCCTGGATCCATTCTGGTAAATCGCCTCTGCGTCCTCTCAAGGACCCTCACATTCTTTCCAAAGTCTGCTGAGCAGAACTGGAAGCAACACTCCAATTGGGGCCTAACCAGAGTTTTATAATGGTTCAGCATAACTTCCCTGCTTTTGTACTCAATGCCTCTATTTATGAAGCCCAAGATCCCATATGCTTTGCGAACCACTCTCGCAATATGACTTGCCTCCTTCAAAGATTGATGCACATGAACCCCAAGTCCCTCTATTCCAGTACACTCTTTAGAACTGTGCCATTAAGTATATATTGCCTCTCCCTATTCCTTATGCCAAAATACATCACCTCACACTTGTCACTATTAAATTCCATCTGCCACCTGTCTGCCCATTCTGCTAGCCTATCACTGTCCTGTTGCAGGCAGTTCATATCATCCTCACTGTTTGCCGCTCCTCCAGGTTTGGTGTCATCGGCATATTTTGAGATTCTACTCTGTATTCCAAGATCCAAGTCACTTATCTTGAGCAAAAAAAGCAGTGGTTCTAGCACTGACCCTTGGGGAACACCACTGTCGACTATCCTCCAGTCTGACAAAGAACCATTTAATAAGACTCGCTGTTTTCTGTCCTTAAACCAATTTTCTATCCAATTGGACACTGACCCTCCTATACCACGAACCTCAATTTTGTTAACCGCCCTTTTATGTGGTACCTTGTCAAACGCTTCCTTAAAATCCATATAAACAACATCCACTGCATTCCCTTCATCAACCTGCCCTGTTAGTTCATCAAAAAATGCAGTTAGCTTAGTCAAGCATGAACTCCCATTTATAAATCCATGCTCACTCTCCTTAATTAACTCAAACCTCCCCAAGTGACTGTTGATTTTTTACCCTGATTATTCTTTCAAAACCTTACCCACCGCTGCTGTTAATCTAACTAGCCTGTAGTTACCCGGACTGTCCTCACACCCTTTCTTGAATAAGGGTGTCGCATTTGCCACTGTTTAATCCTCTGGCACCTCCCCCGTATCCAGGGAAGATTGGAAGATTATAGCAAGCCCTTCCGTTATCTGCATCCGCATTTCCTTTCGCAACCTGGGATGTGAGCCATCCGGACCAGGTGTTTTATCTTCCCTAAGCACAGCCAGCCTTTTTAGTACCTCCCTCTCTCAATTTGTACCATCTCCATTGACTCTACTCTCTTCACTTCGACTGATATTTTGTCAAATTCCACATCCTTAGTGATCACTGATACAAAGTACTCATTAAGTAGATTAACATTGCCCTGCACCTCTAAGCTTATATTATCCTTTTTGTCCCTCATAGGCCCGACTCAACCTCTTACTACCCACTTATCATTTACATGCTGCTCGAAGATTTTTGGGTTTCCTTTCATGTTGACTGTCAGTCTATTCTCATAGAAATAGAGAATAAGCAAATAGAGAAGATGTAAGTATTTCCCATCCTTGATGAGGTGGGATTTTTTATGTTGTGGGTGGTAATGTCTTGGCACACGAGTGTGGTGGAAGCAGAGACAATCAATGATTTGAAAAGGAAATTAGATGGATACTTGAAGGAAAGAAACTTGCAGGAGGAAAGGGATCGAGCTGGTGAGTGGAACTGACTAGATTGCTCCGGGGAGAGCCAGCATGGACGTGATAGGCCAAACGACCACCTTCTGTGCTGTAAATGACTCTGTGTTGCTTCTCAAATTCAATCCACTGGTGCTTGGTAAATAATTTCAAAGTAAATTGTGCAACTGGAAAATCAGAAGCAAGGCAAGGGATGCATAAGGAGGCAAAATTGCTGAAACCCGGGATTGAACCAGGGACTTTTGGATTTTCAGTCTCACGCTCTCCCAACTGAGATATTTCAGCCCTACAATGACAGTGGCTTGGTGTCTTTGTTTTGGAAGAAAATACATACGTTCAAGTTTTCCAAAAAATTAAAGAACACAACATGTGAGTAATATTCCCCATTGCTTTCTCAGTACTGATGGATTGTGAAGCGGGAGACAGCCAGAAGTGCCACTGAGCCGCACAGACCCCGAGCTGAGAATGAAATGAGATCAAATTCAATCTTTCATAGTGAGATGCTGCTGAGAGGTAAGAGTCCTGAATCAAAGCGAGACTTGCTCATTTCAAACACTCCCTGTACTCTCTGCTCATGAAGCCTTACAAAAGGGAAAAACAGAATGGCACTCAAACTCACAACCCTGCCATTAAAAGTCTCATATTCGACTGACAGAACTGTCACTTCTACTCGGTCTCTTATTGGATGGATGCAACTCCAACGCAGGGATGGCATTCAAATCCTCCCATGGGTCCACATGTCAGACTGAGTTCCATGTTGTAGACTCAAGCAAAGGAAATCTGCTCTCTTCCAAAACTATCAGCGAGTTGAAGCTGATTACAATCAACATCATCAGAGGTCAGAACTACCTGGTGAAAGAAGACACCCTGAAGAAGGATCCACAATTATTCAAAGGCATCGACAAAGTGAAAAACAAGAAAATCGATGAGTCAATGCAAGCCAAACAACAGAAACACTGAAGAATTACATTCCAGAAACCAGTCCTGTTGTTTTTGGAGACAGTTCACAATTGCAGCAACAACTTTATATTCCCACTTGGCTATCTGTCCATTTAGTTAATTGCAATTTTGTCGACAAGCTCTTTGAATCCAGTTGTCTGGTCCTCAAGCCAGCTCCGCATGGAAGTCAATTCCACCTTCTGCAAGGCTGAAACCAATAGATAACCTGAATCTAAAAATGCCACCAGACCAGGGCTCGTCCGGGACTTGAACACGGGATCTCTCGCATGTTAATTAACCATACTCCCTAAGCGAAAATCATACCCCTAGACCAACGAGCCACTGACAAGTCAAGCTTTATTAGCTGCTGTGGAATTTCACTGGAACCCCCCAGCCAATCATTCATTTTTTTTCAGATCAAAGCAACATCCTGCAAATGCGGAAATAAAAACAGAAAGTGCTGGAAATGTTCAGCAGCTCTGGCAGCATCTGTGCTGTGAGAAACACAGTTAACATTTCAGGGCACTCACCTTTTGTTTCAGCCATCCTTTCAGACTGCTTCTGTCCATCCAATCTCACTTTCTATTCTATCCACATTCTAACCATTCACTACGTTACTACATTTTTCATGAATTCCTCATTTCTTTTATTAATGACAATTTTGTATTTCTGGCCTTTGCTTCAGACACCACCACAAGTGGAATCATGTCTCCATCTGCCCAATCAAACCACTTCGCTGTTTCCTCACCTTGCAATGTTTCTTTAACCCTGACAGACTGTGGAGTTTCTGCTGCTTATTTGCAGTTCTTGCTTCCCGCCAGTAGATGTCACCTCACTCCAATACAGTGAAGTTTATCAATCTGAGTGAGACACAACAGGAAATAATTGTTCACATTATAGTGAACGTGTGGGATTTATAAATACTAGGAGTGGAGACGAGTTATTATTGCACTCTGCTATTACATCTTTTATAATGGACTCCAGCATTTCCCCCACGACTGATGTCAGCCAAACCGGTATATAATTCGCTGTTTTCTTTCTGCCTCTTTTTTTAAATAGTGGAGTTACATTAACTACCGTCCAATCCATTGGAACTGTTCCAGAGTTGATAGAATTTTGAAAAAAGACCAGAAATGCATCTGCTATTTCAAGGGCCACTTCCTTAAGTACTCTGGGATGTAGATTATCAGGCCCTGGGGATTTTTCGGCCTTCAATCCCATCAATTTCCCAAACATTCCCTACTAATACTGATTTCATACAGTTCCTCCTTCTCACTAGACCCTATGTTCCCCAACATTTCTGGGAGATAATTTGTATCCTCCTTTGTGAAGACAGATCCAAAGTATGTATTTAATTGGTCTGCCATTTCTTTGTTCCCCATTATAAATTCCCCCGTTTCTGGCTGTAAGGGGCCCACATTTGTCTTCACTAATCTTTTTCTCTACACATATCTATAGAAGCTTTTACAGTCAGTTGTTATGTTCTCTGCTAGCTTACTCTCATACTCTATTTCCCCCTTCTTAATCAATCCTTTTGTCCTCCTCTGCTAAATTCCAAACTGCTCACAATCTTCGGGTTTGCTGCTTGTTCTGGCCATTTTATATTTCTCCTCCTTGGATCTAATACTTTCCTTAATTTCTTTTGTAACCACAGTTGAGCCACCCTTCCTGTTTTACTTTTGCACAGACAGGAATGAACAATTGTTGTAATTCATCCATGCGCTCTTTAAATGCTAGCCATTGCCTATCCACTGTCAACCCTTTCAGTAACGTTCCCCAATCTATCATCGCCAACTCCCGCCTCATACCTTCATAGTTTTCTTTGTTTAGATTCAGGACCCGAGTCTCGGAATCAACTCTCTCACTCTCCATCTTAATGAAGAATTTTATCATATTATGGACGCACTTCCCCAAGGGACCCCACACAACAAGGTTGTTAACTAATCCTTTCTCATTACACAATACCCAGTCCAGGATGGCCTGTTCTCTAGAGGTGTTATACACCTCTATCAATTCTCCACTCAATCTCCTTTGAGAAAGGCAGAATAATCGTAGCTTTTCCAACCGAACCTTGTAACTAAAATCCCCCATCCCTGGATCCATTCTGGTAAATCGCCTCTGCGTCCTCTCAAGGACCCTCACATTCTTTCCAAAGTCTGCTGAGCAGAACTGGAAGCAACACTCCAATTGGGGCCTAACCAGAGTTTTATAATGGTTCAGCATAACTTCCCTGCTTTTGTACTCAATGCCTCTATTTATGAAGCCCAAGATCCCATATGCTTTGCGAACCACTCTCGCAATATGACTTGCCTCCTTCAAAGATTGATGCACATGAACCCCAAGTCCCTCTATTCCAGTACACTCTTTAGAACTGTGCCATTAAGTATATATTGCCTCTCCCTATTCCTTATGCCAAAATACATCACCTCACACTTGTCACTATTAAATTCCATCTGCCACCTGTCTGCCCATTCTGCTACCCTATCACAGTCCTGTTGCAGGCAGTTCATATCATCCTCACTGTTTGCCGCTCCTCCAGGTTTGGTGTCATCGGCATATTTTGAGATTCTACTCTGTATTCCAAGATCCAAGTCACTTACCTTGAGCAAACAAAGCAGTGGTTCTAGCACTGACCCTTGGGGAACACCACTGTCGACTATCCTCCAGTCTGACAAAGAACCATTTAATAAGACTCGCTGTTTTCTGTCCTTAAACCAATTTTCTATCCAATTGGACACTGACCCTCCTATACCACGAACCTCAATTTTGTTAACCGTCCTTTTATGTGGTACATTGTCAAACGCTTCCTTAAAATCCATATAAACAACATCCACTGCATTCCCTTCATCAACCTGCTCTGTTAGTTCATCAAAAAATGCAGTTAGATTAGTCAAGCATGAACTCCCATTTATAAATCCATGCTCACTCTCCTTAATTAACTCGAACCTCTCCAAGTGACTGTTGATTTTTTACCCTGATTATTCTTTCTAAAACCTTACCCACCACTGCTGTTAATCTAACTAGCCTGTAGTTACCCGGACTGTCCTCACACCCTTTCTTGAATAAGGGTGTCGCATTTGCCACTGTTTAATCCTCTGGCACCTCCCCCGTATCCAGGGAAGATTGGAAGATCATAGTAAGCCCTTCCGTTATCTGCATCCGCATTTCCTTTCGCAACCTGAGATGTGAGCCATCCGGACCAGGTGATTTATCTTCCCTAAGCACAGCCAGCCTTTTTAGTACCTCCCTCTCTCAATTTGTACCCTCTCCATTCACTCTACTCTCTTCATTTCGACTGATATTTTGTCAAATTCCACTTCCTTAGTGATCACTGATACAAAGTACTCATTAAGTAGATTAACATTGCCCTGCACCTCTAAGCTTATATTATCCTTTTTGTCCCTCATAGACCCGACTCAACCTCTTACTACCCACTTATCATTTACATGCTGCTCGAAGATTTTTGGGTTTCCTTTCATGTTGAATGTCAGTCTATTCTCATAGAAATAGAGAATAAGCAAATATAGAAGATGTAAGTATTTCCATCCTTGATGAGGTGGAATTTTTTATGTTGTGGGTGGTAATGTCTTGGCCTACGAGTGTGGTGGAAGCAGAGACAATCAATGATTGAAAAGGAAATTAGATGGATACTTGAAGGAAAGAAACTTGCAGGAGGAAAGGGATCGAGCTGGTGAGTGGAACTGACTAGATTGCTCCGGGAAGAGCCAGCATGGACGTGATAGGCCAAACGACCACCTTCTGTGCTGTAAATGACTCTGTGTTGTTTCTCAAATTCAATCCACTGGTGCTTGGTAAATAATTTCAAAGGAAATTGTGCAACTGGAATATCAGATCCAAGGCAAGGGACGCATAAGGAAGCAAAATTGCTGAAACCCGGGTCCTTTACATCTTCAGTCTAACGCTCTCCCAACTGAGCTATTTCAGCCCTACATTAACAATGACTTGGTGTCCTTGTTTTGGAAGAAAATACATACATTCAAGTTTTCCAAAAAATTAAAGAACACAACATGTGAGTAATTTTCCCCATTGCTTTCTCAGTACTGTTGGATTGTGAAGCGGGAGACAGCCAGAAGTGCCACTGAGCCGCACAGACCCCGAGCTGAGAATGAAATGAGATCAAATTCAATCTTTCATAGTGAGATGCTGCTGAGAGGTAAGAGTCCTGAATCAAAGCGAGACTTGCTCATTTGAAACACTCCCTGTACTCTCTGCTCATGAAGCCTTACAAAAGGGAAAAACAGAATGGCACTCAAACTCACAACCCTGCCATTAAAAGTCTCATATTCGACTGACAGAACTGTCACTTCTACTCGGTCTCTTATTGGATGGATGCAACTCCAACGCAGGGGTGGCATTCAAATCCTCCCATGGGTCCACATGTCAGACTGAGTTCCATGTTGTAGACTCAAGCAAAGGAAATCTGCTCACTTCCAAAACTATCAGCGAATTGAAGCTGATTACAATCAACATCATCAGAGGTCAGAACTACCTGGTGAAAGAAGACACTCTGAAGAAGGATCCACAATTATTCAAAGGCATCGACAAAGTGAAAAACAAGAAAATCGATGAGTCAATGCAAGCCAAACAACAGAAACACTGAAGAATTCCATTCCATTCCATTCCAGAACCCAGTCCTGTTGTTTTTGGAGTCAGGTCTCAATTACTGCGACAACTTTATATTCTCACTTGGCTATCTGTACATTTTGTAAATTTCAATTTTGTCGACAAGCTCTTTGAATCCAGTTCTCTGGTCCTGAAGCCAGCTCCGTAAGGCTGAGAGCAATCAGTAACATTAAACTAAAAATGCCAAGAGCTCATTGGTGATTTGAACCTAGGGTCGCTCACACTTTCATTAATCACACTCCTTAAACAAGAATCACACCCGTTGACCAAGGAGCCACTGACAGCAAGGTGTTGTATTAGCTCCTGTGGAATTTCACGGGCACCCACAGTGGATCATCCAACCCATAATCCTGAGATTAAAAGTGTCCTGTTCCACTAACTGAACTGTCACTTCTACTCTGTCTCTTATTGGACGGATGCAGTTGTCAGCTCCTCCCCAGGGTTGGCAGTTTTTTCTCTGTGAACCAGCTTCCTCTCAATTCCCAAATTTATCAGTAAATCCACTGACAAAATCTCCAAAGTGTTATTTATTCCTCTCACTCCTCGACAATAAAATTTCGATCTCTTTGCTCTTTTTACCTTCCAAACATTGATATCCATTTTGCTCAGCATTTATTTCTCTCTCCTTTTTATTTAGTTCATGCATTTTCTTAGAAACATTTCATTTCAATTATTTCTGGGGCAAGAAATGAACAGAAGAGATTTGCTGCAATGATACCAGGGGTGAAGGATTTCAGTTCTGTGGAGAGATTGGAGAAGCTGAGGTTGTTCTTCTTGGAGCAGAGAACGTTCAGAAGAGATTTGTCCAAGGTGTTCAAAATCATGATGGTTCTCAACACTTTAAATCAGGAGAAACTGTTTCCTGTGGCAAAAGGGTCAGTAAGCAGAGCACACAGATATCAGGTGATTGGCAAAAGAACTAGAGGTGACATGAAGAACCATTTGTTACACAGTAATGTGTTGTGATCTGGAATGCACTGCCTGATTGGGAGATGAAAGCAGATTCAATCGTAACTTTCAAAAGGGATATGGATAGATGCTGGAAGGGAAAATGTACAGGATTACAGGAAAAAGCCACGCAGCAGGACTAATTGTAATTTGTCTCGACCAAAGAGACAACACTGGCATGATGGACCAAATGGTCTCTTTGTTCTTCATTCTGTGATTCCATAGACATCATGTTACTAGAATTCCCTCTGACCTGGAAGAGAATCAAACCGAAATTCGAGGTATTGTAAACACCACCCATGCCATGTTGTTTATTCTCTGTTTTTCACATTGGCTGCCCCTCGTTCTTTATGTGTTTCCAGCCTGGTCTGCTCCTCTGACCTTCATTCCTGACACTCTATCGACCGTGGCTGACTCATTGTTTGCAATGTTGTGTAATGGTGACTTCACCTTTAAGAAACTGTACCTTTAAGAGACCAAGCCACTGATGCAACAGATGACATCATCATACATATATAAGGAGACACCATTTTGAGAGACACATTCGAACATGGCTTGGAGAGAGCACACACACACCAATGAGAAAAAGACCTGGGACCTGTGATCATGCCATGTAGATAAGAAAGACAATAAATACTGTTTGGATTGAATCTGAATATAAAGCCTGGGGTCATCATTTAATGTAGACGTAAGAACACAGCACAACACTATATTTTTCTGACATTGAGGATTAAAAAGAAGTAATCACACAGACAACCAGGGACATACAGAAGACTTACATTGACAATTCCAGATTTAAATAAATAACGATCATCATGTGTACACAACAACAGCCAGTCTTTCCAGCCTTTACAGAGATAGACAGCAACCCAGGGCCACACTGGAGCAAATGGATCACAAGACTTGAACTTCTAATGATGGCACTCGCTATCAATACACACCGAAGAAAGAGAGCGTTACTCCTACACTCTGCTGGACCAAAAGTTGACAATACCTTCAATACACTCAGAGACACTGGAACCGAAAATGATTATGATGTTGCGATGCATTTTCTAACAAGATATTTTCAAGAAAGGGCAAATCCTCACTATGAAATTTATGTTTCAGGCAAGCAAAACAATATGGTGCGAGACTCTTGACCACTACATGATGAGACTCAGAAGTCTGAGAAAGAGGCAAATAACGTGACGACGAGATTCCCCTGAGAAACACACAAAACACAAGGACACAGAGGAAACCCAGAGAAAGGTCAAGGAAGACCAAGACAGAAATCACAATCACATTCAAACATCCAATCATTGCAGTGGTGAGGATCCTTATTACAAAGCTTGTCCTTCGAGAGGGAAGAAGTGTAAAGTCTGCAGAAAAATGGGACATTTCACTACAGTATGCTGATCGAAGCCTGCAGGAAACATTCATAGATTTAAATGCCAGAAGGAAGATTACATATTTGCAGCACAAGAGAAGATTTTTGTTGCTCACGACCACAGGTCCCGACACGTGCCCATGTGTGATGTGTTCATAGGCAATTCGACAATATCTGCAGTAATTGACTCGGAGCAATGATCAACATGATGGATGCTCCGACATTCCACAAGTAACAGAGAAAACAGAAACTGTAATTGAACAAGCTGATATCTAAAATCTTCTCCCATGGATCAGATACTCCTCCACCAGTGCTAGGGATCATCCAAGTTACTTTTAAATCCTCCCAGGGGTCCACATGTCAGACTGAGTTCCATGTTGTAGAAACAAGCAAAGAAAATCTGCTCAGTTCCAAAACTATCAGCAAGTTGAAGCTGATTACGATCAACATCACCAGAGGTCAGAACTACATTGTGAAAGAAGACAGTCTGAAGAAGGATCCACAATATAGACAAAGACATCGGCAAAGTAAAAAAGAAAACTTTATTTTAGTTTGTTCAGTTTGTTTCTACTGTGCCTACCCACTGTTTTTTTCATGTTTGTCATTGTGGCTGTTTAGTTTTTCAGTCCATTAACACCCTATCTGCACTAATGCTTTGTCTTTCAGCACACCATTAACATATTGTTTGCCTTTTTCTGGTCAACTATTCTGTGGCCTTGTCCTATCTACACCTTCTCCTTTGTTATCTCTTGCCCCACCCCCGCTTTACTTGCTTATAATCTTTTACATTTCTAATATTTGCCAGTTCTGAAGAAGGGTCACTGACCTGAAACGTTAACTCTGCTTCTCTCTCCACAGATGCTGCCAGACCTGCTGAGTCTTGTCAGCACTTTCAGTTTTTATTTCAGATTTCCAGCATCCGCAGTATTTTGCTTTTAAGAAAATCGATGAATCAGTTTCCTTATTTATTTCTGACAAATGATTGATTTGAGTTAGGTAAGGTACCAAGGGTTACAGAAACAAGCAGACAAATGGTGTTAATATAGAGATCAGCAAATATCTAATTGAATGGTGGAACAGACTCGAAAGGCTGCATGTCCTCATCAAGTTCCTATGTTTCTCTTCATTGTCCAAACCCCAACAGTAAACGTCTTTGTTCTCTCCATAGACGTTGAATGAGCCATCGTGTGTTTCCAGTGTTTTGACTTGTTTAAAGGTCGGTTTTTGGAATGAGCCGATGGAATTTAAAACTGATATCCGGCTTCAAACTGCTATTAACCGAGGCCACGCCATCGTCGGATCATTTAATGACCACTCAAAATTCACCTGAGACCAGTGTCAGTGTGCAGCTATGAGAGGGGATTTCTGTACAGTCAGGGCAGGGAACAGAAGTGAGACCAGTGTTAATGTGCAGCTATGAGAGGGGATTTCTGTACAGTCAGAGCAGGAAACAGCAGTGAGACCAGTGTTAATGTGCAGCTATGAGAGGGGATTTCTGTACAGTCAGAGCAGGGAACAGCAGTGAGACCAGTGTTAATGTGCAGCTATGAGAGGGGATTTCTGTACTGTCAGAGCAGGGAAAAGCAGTGAGACCAGTGTTAATGTGCAGCTATGAGAGGGGACTTTTGTACAGTCAGGGCAGGGAACAGCAGTGAGACCAGTGTTAATGTGCAGCTATGAGAGGGGATTTCTGTACAGTCAGGGCAGGGAACAGCAGTGAGACCAGTGTTAATGTGCAGCTATGAGAGGGGATTTCTGTACAGTCAGAGCAGGGAACAGCAGTGAGACCAGTGTTAATGTGCAGCTATGAGAGGGGATTTCTGTACAGTCAGAGCAGGGAACAGCAGTGAGACCAGTGTTAATGTGCAGCTATGAGAGTGGATTTCTGTACAGTCAGAGCAGGGAACAGCAGTGAGACCAGTGTTAATGTGCAGCTATGAGAGGGGATTTCTGTACAGTCAGAGCAGGGAACAGCAGTGAGACCAGTGTTAATGTGCAGCTATGAGAGGGGATTTCTGTACAGTCAGAGCAGGGAACAGCAGTGAGACCAGTGTTAATGTGCAGCTATGAGAGGGGATTTCTGTACAGTCAGGGCAGGGAACAGCAGTGAGACCAGTTTTAATGTGCAACTATGAGAGGGGATTTCTGCACCATTAGGGCAGGGAACAGCAGTGAGGGAGAGAAGCTGTCGGTGTCTGGGCAGGGTCTGAGTTTATCGAATAGTATCAAGAAAGAGCAATTATATTGGGACTGGGTTGTGTTCTCTCTCACACACAGACAGTTACTCTCCCTCCCTCTGTCTTGCTCTCTCTCACAGACACAAACCACTTTTTTCTCTCTCTTGTGAACTCTGTCTCATACTTTTTCTCTCTGCCCATTTTCCAGTAGAAATAGAAAACCTTCTGCTAGTTTGGAGAATCTGGAGTTGTTCTTCTTTGGGAAGAGAAGGTTGAGATGAGATTTGATAGAGGTGTTCAAAATCATGAAGGGTTTGGACAGAGTAGAGAGGGAGAAACTATTCCCATTGGCAGAAGGGTCAAGAACCAGAGGGCACAGATTTCAGGTGAAAGGCCAAAGAACCAGAGGCAACATGAGGAAAAACTTTTTTATGCAGCGAGTGGTTAAGATCTGGATTGCACTGCCTGACAGTGTGGTGGAGGCAGATTCAATCATGACTTTTGAAAGAGAATTTAATAATTATCTGAAGAAAAGAAAATGCAGGGTTACAGGCAAAGGCGGGTGAGTGTGACTAGCTGGCTTGTTCTTGCAGAGAGCTGGCATGGACACAAAGGGCTGAATGGCCTCCTTCTGTGCTGTAACCTGTCTATGATTCTATGACTCTAAGCCTAGAGATTACCAGTGCCTGTGAGTGCCTCAAATGTCTACAGGTGCTGAACCAGCCCACAAACCAAGGAATGAAGCAGTAATTAAAGTTCAGAAATCCTAAGGTATCAGGATGTGGGAGGGACTATTGCTCTCAGTTTAAAGTACTGATTTCATTAATTGAATATCCTTAGTGTCCCAGCTCAGTGTAATCCTGAGCAATAATTGCCAGCAGGTTTTTGAAGTGACAATTAAATGAGGCCCTGTTGGTGGATGTTAAAGATTCCCCAGCGCGATTGAAAGAATCACAGGGAATTCTCGCACTGTCCTGACCAACATTCCTGACTCAGTAACATCACCTGAAACAGCTGAACACAAAGAACTAACTGAAGGGTCAAAGTGCAAGGGAGAAAAACCAAACCCGTGTCAACTTCACACAGGAACCCATCGACCATCAGAAAACACACTTCATGAGCTGCAATGTCTGATCATTGAGTCACAGGTATCCCCTCCTGCCTGGCTTCGTTCCGTGTGGGAATGGGAATTAGAATGTTTCAGCAACTCATGAAAGTATCCCTGGAGCAGTTGAAACAGCATTCCCCGTGTTTCAATAAGAAATTCTGATCTGAAATGAAGAAAAAACAGAAAATGCTGGTAAAATTCAGCAGATCTGTCCATCGCAGGACTGATACAAGCTCAATTCTCAATCCAAACAGTGAGAGATCCAAACACTGAGACAGAATATGAACAGAGAGAGAAAAAACAGGTTAACTGTGCTATGAGAGTAAAAACAGGAAATGCTGGAAATACTCAGCAGGTCTGGCAGCATCTGTGGAGAGAGAAGCAGAGTTAACAATTTCAAGTCAGTTACCCTTCATCACAGCTGACAAATATTAGAAATATAAAAGGTTTTAAGCAAGTAAAGCTGGGGGTGGGGCAAGAGATAACAAAAGAGGTGTTGATTGGACAAGGTCACAGAGAATAACTGACCAGAGGGGCATGGAACAAAGGCAAACAGTGCTGAACAGTGCTCAATGGTGTGCTGAAAGACAAAGCGTTAGTACAGAGAAGGTGTGAATTGACTGTAATGCACAAAGCACTCCGAACACAAACATTAAACATTTTTTTAAAAAACAGAAACAATGGGTAGACACAGTAGAAACAAACTAACCAAACTAAAAAAAATGAAATAAAGTAACCAAAGAAAAAGGAAAAACTAAACATAAAAAAGTGTGTTGGGGGGGTGGGGGTGGGGTCCGTCATGCTCTGAAATGATTGAATTTAATGTTCAGTCCGGCAGGATGGAGCGTGCCAAATCACTGACCTGAAACGTTAACTCTGCTTCTCTCTCCACAGATGCGGCCAGACCTGCTGAGTATTTCCAGCATTTTTTGTTTTTGTTTTAGATTTCCAGCATCTGCAGTATTTTGCTTTTATGTTATGAGAGTACTTCTACTGTTTTTGTAAACATGTTTTAAATATGCAAAGTTGAATTATGGACACTGATTCATGTGGAATCTTGAAGAGATTCCTCCAGTTCTCTGGCATCATTCCCATATTCAAGGAGGATTGAAAGATTGTGGTGCGAGTCTCCGCTATTTCCAACCTTACCTCCCTCAGCAACCCAGGATGCAGCCCATTCAAACTGGGTGACTTTTCTACTGTGAGAGCTGCCAACCTTGTAATTGTCTCCTCTTTATCTATTTTCATTTCGTCCAATTTTCTCACTTCCTCCTCCTTTCCTGTGACATTGACAGCATCCGCTCATTTTGTGATGACAGATGAAATGTACTTAATTAGTACCTCAGCCACACCCTCTGCCTCCACAGGATCTCCTAATTGACCCACCCTTTCATTGTCTGTCTATATGTTGGTAAAAGACTTCAGTGTTCCCAGTTATGTGACCTGCTAATCTTTTCTCATACATTCTCTTGCTGATCTCATTTCCTTTTTCAGCTCTCCTCTGTACTTTCTGTATTCTGCTTGTTTCTCTACTGCATATGAGTCCTCACATGATTTCTATGTTAATGATTTTTGAACTATTTTGTTGAAGGATTGAGTTTTGTAAATTTCTCCCTAGCTCCCCTCATGGTCAGGCAGAAAGTTTAACTGCTGTGTTTTCAATCAGCAACAGCTTTATTTGAAAAGCCATTGGGACAGGATTCCGGGTTTTAATCCAGTCACAAATCTGGTTCTGATGTCTTGTGGCTCCAGCTGTCACATGACCTGTCAGAGGATGACCTCATAATTGACCCATTCATGGAGCTGTGGGTTGATGTTTAAATTGTTTCAAAATAATTTTCCAGAAGGACAATTAAAATGAATCGATATATAAAAGGTAGATTTTGTGAATTTGTGCTCCCAGTGGAAATTCCTGCAGTCAGGTTTTCAGATCCCCAATTCCCCACAGGAAGCTCTGTGCTCAGAGTCTGTATTCATTATAACAACATTATACAGAATCATTTCATGGGAGACCCCAGTGTGAATTGTAGACAGGTGGGTCAGTTTTAACTTTCAAAGTAACACAGAAGCAAAATACTGCAGATGCTGGAAATCTGAAATAAAAACAGAAAAAGCTGGAAATACTCAGCAGGTCTGGCAGCATCTGTGGAGAGAGAAACAGAGTTAACGTTTCTGGTCTGTGACCTTTCATCTGAACAGGGCTGAAATTGTCTGTGGAACAGAAACGATGGGCCAAGTGGCCTCTTTCTGTGCCTTCAAATTTCTCTGACTCTGTGATTCCATGAGATTGTGGAATCAATTTCAGGGTCGATGACATTGCACTCTGTAAGGATAGGAAGATGGAGATTATTAAGTACAGTGCAAAAATACAGATGCTTTTACATTATTTTAATCAAAATTGATTTAAATTTTGTGCTCACGAATCCTATCTTTTGATCACAATGACACTGATAACAATGGAAAAAGCAAGAGTTGCATTTCTCGACCACAGGACGTTGCAAAGTGTTTTACAGCCAATGAAGGACTTTCCAAGTGTAGTCACTGTAGTCATGCAGGAAACATGGTGGCCAATGTGCGCACAGCAAGCTCCCAGAAACAACAATGTGATAAAAAACGAGATAATCTGCTTTTTAGTGATGATGATTCAGGGTTAAACAATGACCAGCACCCCAGAGATAATTCCCCTTCTATTCTCTGAAATAGTGCCATGGTACCTTTAACATCCACCTGAGAGGGCAGAGGGATCCTCAGTTTTCTGTTTCACCTGAAAAACAGCATTTCTGATAGTGCAGCACTGCCTCAGTACTGTACTGGAGTGTCAGCCATTTTTAAAGGGCTGTTAGTCCTACTGGAAAATATTTAAAGGAAGATTAAATGAAATGAAATAAATACATTGCTTTTGCCTCTCTCCCATCCCCCCAATAACAGTTAAATTAATTATTTGCCCTTTCCTTCCCAAACCTACCTTTACCATCTGACCTTCCGCCCAAAACTGCACAAACTGTAAACTATAACCCTTCCCACCATCCCCTACACCCATGACATTAATTTGACTCCGTCCCCCCACCCTCACACTGAGAAACTTACCTTCTGCCCCCTCCCCATCAGTGTTGCACCTCATTTCCCCGGATGGGGCTCCGAAGGCACGGCAGTGCCAGTCACTGGGCTGAAGATCGCAGCAGGATATCAGGAAGTGATGGGATAATAATTAATGCAGGTTTGTGGTCCCGTTGCCGAGCGGTGGGGGTCCCCCACAAGGCCTCGCCGTCGCCGGCAATATTGAGCCAGGCCCTGCCGGCGTTGAGGTCCGTGGCGGGCCTCATCCGGGGCCATCTTCAAGCGGCTCCCACCCCACCCCCACCACAGATCTTGACGTCGAGGGATCTAGAGAATCCAGCCCATTGTTTCTGTCAATCTCAACTCCACAAGGATTTGCCTGTTAATTGTAGAAAAATTAAAGCTCAATAACCTTTTGATAAAAGGGGGTTCAAATCCATTTCCAAACAAATGATAGTTCTCATTGTATCCAGAACATGTTTTCTGACATACAAACATACCAATTAGGAGCAGGAGTAGACCACTCTGCCCCTCGAGTCTGCTCCACCATTCAATAAGATCATGACTGATCTGATTGCAACCTCAACTCCACATTCCCACCTGCCCCCGATAACCTTTCACCCCCTTGTTTATCAAGAATCTATCTACCTCTGTCTTAAAATATTTCAGAATTTCTGTCGTCCAGCAACTCTCACTTTGTTTCCTGGATTTCACCTGAGAAATGTATTTCCACACTTTGGATATCCTGTACTTCATGAATGTTTTTTCTCTCTCGGGATCTCCCTTTAATTATATTCACCGCTGGTATTTTACTGCCACACACTGACTGAAAGTGTCCCATCTTTCTGCAGGAAAAACACTCAGCTTCTTTGGCGAGGCAGTTTTCCCACTTGTGTCTCTCTCGGCCACACCTACTGCAATTGGTTGCAGCTACCACTAGATGCTCTTCCCGCCTTTCTTGTCTTTTACCACTAATTTTTCCTTTTGCTTTCTTAACAAATTCAATTGAGTCTGCAACTCTCGAGATCAGACTCTCCCTGTCCCCTCGGACAACGGATTGGTTAAACTTTCTAACCTCTGTTTGTCTGCTCAATTGAAACTCTTTCGTTAATGTGAGATCAGCCCTGGACTGTAGATGATCTGAAAAGGTGTTGTCTAATACCCCGAACATAATCCTGTCTCCATTCAGCTCTTCTCTTAAGTTGCTGTATTCACAATCCTCCATGAGATTGTACAAGTCATTGAAAAATGAATGAATACTCTCCCCTTTCTGTTTTGTATGCTTATTAAATTCAAAGTGATTCCTGACAATGCAGCAGCCAGCCGACGTCATCACAGCGCTCCAAGCTCGCACATGCACAAACAGTCTCCTGCGCTCTGAGATGCTGTGCATGCTCAGCCTACGTCTTCCAGGACAAAGTGGCGCATGTGCGGGAAAACTCTCTCCCCCCACTCGGCCACTCACTCCAGGCCGCTCGCTGCCCGCTCCTTGCTACCCCGCTCCCCCGCCCTCCGGCCACTTGCTACCCCCCCACCACCGCACTGCCCTCTCTCCGTCCACTCACGCCCCGCTTCCCCCCCACGTCCCTCCAGACACTAGCTTTAAGCCATGCTGCTTCCCTCCTCTCGGCCTCTCGCTCCAACATTCGATCATTCTTCACCGCACCACCCGATAAAGCAAGGCGAGCCTCGAGGGGTGATGGGGCAATGTTGGAGCGAGTGGCCGAGAGGAGGGAAGCGGCAGAGCCCATGGCCTGGAGTGTGAGCGGCCAGAGAGCAGGATGGGGGTGGTGGTGGGTGAAGCGGGGAGTGAGCAGTCAGAGAGTGGGATGGGGGGAAACGGGGAATGATCGTCCGGAGAATGGGATGGCACTGTTTAGAGGGGATTTGAGGAAAAATGTTTCACCTCGAGGGTGGTTGGAATCTGGAACACATTCCCTGAAGGAGTGGTAGAGGCAGGAACCCTCACAACATTTAAGAAGTATCTAGATGACCACTCAAAACGCCACAGAATACAAGGCTACGGCCACGTGCTGGAAAATGGAATGAGAATAGATAGGTACTTGATGGCCGGCACGGACATGATGGCCGAAGGGCCTGTTTCTGTGCTGTATAACTCTATGACTCTATGAAACCTCACTGAATTACAGAGGGTGTGCAGCACTGTCAGAGGTGCTGTCCTTCTAATGAGACTTCAAACAGTGCGACGTTCTCCGACTATCAACCAAAACGTGTCCTTTGTGTAGATATTTTTTTTTAGAGATACAGCAATGAAACAGGCCCTTCGGCCCACCGAGTCTGTGCCGACCATCAACCACCCATTTATACTAATCCTACACTAATCCCATATTCCTACCACATCCCATCATTTCCCTACCACCTACCTATACTGGGGGCAATTTATAATGGCCAATTTACCTACCAACCTGCAAGCCTTTTGGCTTGTGGGAGGAAACCGGAGCACCCAGAGAAAACCCATGCAGACACAGGGAGAACTTGCAAACTCCACACAGGCAGTACCCAGAAATGAACCCGGGTGGCTGGAGCTGTGAGGCTACAGTGCACGCCACTGTGCCACTGTGCCATATTTGCTTATGAAATGACAGTCACTGCTCCGAAAGTAATTCACTTTAGGTGAATTAAGATGACTTTTTACTGGATAACTGGCGAATGCGCAAGAGGGAGCGGGGGACTGTTGAGGGTGGGATGGAGGCGGCGATGGCAACCTTTGAGGGGATTTTTAGGTCGAAGTTGTTTTCTGTGATAAATTGAGTAGCTCCATCTTTAATCCTGGCAGCTGCCTGAATGTCACAGACAGTGACGTTTCAGTGGAAGAGGCTGCATTTGCGCATGTGCTAGTACAGCGTCACCTGGTGGTTGCGTTGTCAGCAAATGCAGCGTTTTAACTTTGGCTCCACGATGACATTTTTTTCCTCAATTAAAATAGGTCTTGAGTGTCTTAATAACTTCTTCACACGTAGCCTTCTGTTCTTCATGAGGATGTTGCCTGCACACTCCCTCCATTGCAGACAATAGCGTACTGACCTGCTCCATGTCTGGCTTCTGCACGAGACCCGATGCAGTACAATACCTTGCAAAGTTCTGGAAACATCTCGGCCACTCCTCGGCTTGGTTCAGTCCAGTGACCTTTTCAAAGGTACAGGCAAAGATTTCTCCATCTTCGCTTTGGTTTACTGCAGCCCCCATATAATGTTCTGATATCTGTCAAGGCTTAGTACACAATTTATAAGAATCTGACGGTTAAAATAACCTGAGTTTACTCTGCACATCTTGCATTGAAGGTTTCATCTACAACTCTCCATGAGGTGCCGGACAGATTATATTACATCACTTCCTGTGATGATGCACACAGTCTATTTATATAATCTGCCCAGTAACAACCCAATGTCCACTCTTATATTATTGTACAGATGTGAGAAAAGCTGAGGATGGGAATGGAATGTCTGAATGAAGATTTCATGATGCTGATGATGGAAATGAGGCTGATCTGTTACCCATTCCACAATCCCTCTTGATTTCTGTGCATGTTTCTCGATGCTGTTTCAACCAAATTGAAAAAGAATCACAAATCCTCCTCTGGAGCCTCAGGTGTCCATTAACAAAAGGCATGGTGGCCAAGTGGTAAGGCGTCAGTCTTGTCAACTGAAGATCACGGGTTCAATCCCCGTACATGCCTCATGACTAGTTTCTCACTTTAAATGTTATGTTTCCAGAACAGATGTCTGTTGCATTTGTTTCAGCCATCTGGAAATCAGTGTGATGTTACACTTTATCCTGGACACTGGGAAGAACATGAGGAGTAGCCACATGGTCCCTTGAGCTTTCTCTGCCATTGATGGAGTGAAAATATCTGAGGTCCAAGCACTGAACCTTATTACTGTGCATTTGCTTGATATTTCACAGAGCTATTCTATTAATCCCACATCCCACACTCCTGTCCTTTCCCCCATTGCCCTGTTATATTTTCCATGTCAGGTATATATACAATTCCATTTAGAGTTCCCATTGAATCTGCTTCCACTGACCTTTCAGGGTTGCATTCCAGACCAGAACAACACACTGCTGAAATAACAATCTCCTCATCACAACGCTAATTCTTTTGTCAATTACTTTAAATGTGTTTCCTCTGGTTACTGACCCTTCTGTCACTGGCAACACTTTCTCCTTCTTCACTCTGTCAAAACTCTTCAGAATTTGCATTTCCTGCTGCCTTTGCTGAAATAACAAGGCTGAGCACACATCACCAAAAGGAAAATGATTGGCCCTGAATCACATTTATCTTTCCTGTCAATCTGATGTGGACCTTGTATTTTCCCGGAACCAAACAACCTGAGCAACAAGTGTGGGTTCCAGTGATTCCCACCGCTCTGAGAGAGAGAGGATGTGATAATGAGCCAGATAGAAGAAAGGAATGAGATAGAGAGTAAAATAGCCCTGGTCTGTTTCTACTAACCCCCGGCCCCCTACTTAAAATGGCATCATTTTCTCCTGCCTCTCCACATTCTAATCCATTGATTAATGCAATCCTTTCATCTGGAACATAGAACATAGAACAGTACAGCACAGTACAGGCTCGTCGGCCCATGATGTTGTGCCGAACCTTTAACCTACTCGAAGATCAAACTACCTACATACCCTTCATTCTACTATCATCCATGTACCTATCCAAGAGTTGCTTAAATGTCCCTAATGTATCTGCTTCTACTACCACCGCTGGCAGTGCATTCCACGCACCCACCACTCTCTGTGTAAAGAACCTACCTCTGACATCTCCCCGAAACCTTCCTCCATCACCTTAAAATTATGCCCCCTGGTGATAGCCCTTTCTGCCCTGGAAAAAAGTCTCTGGCTATCCACTCTATCTATGCCTCTCATCATCTTGTACCCCTCTATCAAGTCACCTCTCATCCTTCTTCGTTCCAATGAGAAAAGCCCTAGCACCCTCAACCTTTCTTCGTAAAACATACCCTCCAGTCCAGGCAGCATCCTGGTAAATCTCCTCTGCACCCTCTCTAAAGCTTCCACATCCTTCCTGTAATGAGGCGACCAGAACTGAACACAATATTCCAAGTGTGGTCTAACCAGGGCTTTATAGAGCTGCAGCATAACCTCGCGGCTCTTAAACTCAATCCCCCTGCTAATGAAAGCCAACACACCATCCGCCTTCTTAACAACCCTATCAACTTGGGTGGCAACTTTGAGCGATCTATGGACATGGACCCCAAGATCCCTCTGTTCCTCCACACTCCCAAGCATCCTGTCTTTAAGCCTGTATTCTGCATTCAAATTCGACCTTCCAAAATGAATCACTTCACACTTTTCCAGGTTGAACTCCATCTGTCCCTTTAATTCCTGTTTCCTAATCCATTGATGTTTCACAATGTACTGAACTGTCCCAATCCATTGAAATAACTCAGTCTATAGAATTTCCCAATCCACTGATATTTTCCAGTCCATTGACTTTCCCAATCCATTAATGGTTCCTGACCATTGAATTTCCCAATCCATTTATATTGCCTGTGATTTCAAAGCAACTGTGGAATACAAATAGTATCAGTATTATCAGATACATCGAGACGAGGTGCAATAGCCAAGTGGACAGATGTCAGGTTTATAAAGAAAAAAGCACTGGCTCGATATTTGTCCAGTCTATCACTGGATCTGAACTCTCAACCTACTGTTTTTCTGTGGGTCTGCTGACTTGAATATGTGAAGAACCATTGGATGTTTCTCAATCCTCTGACTTTTCTCATTCTTGTGCCATATTTGTTCCTTTGGGTTCACCAGTGAAGAAAATTATTCCCTATTACATTTGGTGAAGACTTTAATAACCTCACATCCTTGTGTCTCACCATCTCAGGTCAAACCCCCTACAGAAACTTTAAACATTTAACGATTCTCCTGGAAACATTTTCAAGGGCGCAGCCATTCCTTCATTACGCTTCCTTCTTTGACATGTGATTGACAAATATGTGTGTAATGGAGAGAGAGAGAGTGAAAAAAAGAGAGAGAGAGTGCAATAGAAAGTTAGAGGACCAGCTAAAGACAGATAGAGAGAGAGAGGCAGAGAGAGGTAAAGCGATAGACAGAGAGAGAGAGAGAGAGAGAGAGAGAGAGAGAGAAGGAGAGAGAGTCATTGAGTCCTGGAGTCACTACAGTACAGGAAGTCATTTTGCCCATCAAGCCCATGTAAATCAATCCATTCAGTCCCATTCCCCCGCTCTATCCCCATCGCCCTGTAAGTTATCTAAACCTGTCATATTTATTATAATCTTGTACATGTCTATCAAATCTCCCCTCAATCTCCTTTGCTCCAAGGAGAACAACCCCAGCTTCTCCAACCTAACCTTACAGCTAAAATCCCTCATGTCTGGAACCATTCTGTTAAATCTCCTCCACCCTCTCAAGGACACTCACATCCCTCTAAAAGTGTGTTGACCAGAACTGGATGCAATTCTCTGGTTGTGGCCCAACTAGAAATTTATACAGGTTCAGCATAACTTCCCTACTTTTGTGCTCAGTACCTCTATTTATGAAGCCCAAGATCCCATATGCTTTGCTAACTACTTTCTCAATGTGTCCTGCCACCTTCAAAGAACTATGCATATGAATCCCCAGGCTTTTATTCCTAAAAATATGCTTTATTCATATAAATCTGTAAAAGATGCATTATACAACAGTTCAAAACAGCACCAAGTTGACATTCCAAAAAGTGCAAAGGAAATCAGTTTTCTTCAATACAGGAGTGAGTTGCCTCTCAACCCTTCCACTCCATTTTACCTGACATGGACATTTTGCAGCAAACCCATATCTGGTGTATACAGCACAAGGGTTTCCAATGGGTCCAGCTGCCCAGTTCACGATGGCGGGGGGACCTTACACAATGGTCTTTCCCCATTGAGCATTTGCAGTGGCTACCCCAAGCTTTAGTGTGTCCCTCAGCACGTAGTCCTGGACCTTGGAATGTGCCAGTCTGCAAAACCCGGTCGTGGACAACTCTTTGCGCTGCAAGACCAGCAGGTTTCGGGCAGACCAAAGAGTATCTATCACCAAATTGATGGTCCTCCAGCAGCAGTTAATGTTTATCTCGGTGTGCATCCCTGGGAACAGCCCGTAGAGCACAGACTCCTGTGTTACAGAGCTGCTTGGGATGAACCTCGACAAAAGCCACTGCATCTCTTTCCACACCTGCTTTGCAAAGACACATTCCAGAAGGAGGTGGGCAACTGCCTCTTCCCCACCGCAGCCACCTCGAGGGCCGCATGTGGAGGGGGCGAGACTTCGGGCATGCAGGAAGGATCTGACAGGAAGGGCTCTTCTTACCACCAGCCAAGCTACATCTTGGTGCTTGTTTGAAAGTTCTGGTGATGAGGCATTCTGCCAAATGACTTTGGCAGTCTGCTCGGGGAACCATCCGACCGGATCCACCATCTCCTTTTTCCGTAGGGCCTTGAGGACATTCCGTGCAGACCACTGCCTGATGGATTGGTGGTCAAAGCTGTTTTCCCTCAGAAACATTCCCACGCAGGATAGCTGGTACGGCACAGTCCAACTGGATGAAGCGATCCGCGGCAATGTGACCAGCCCCATCCTTCGCAACACCGGGGACAGATAAAACCTCAGCACATAGTGACACTTGGTGTTTGTGTACTGGGGCTCTACACACAGCTTGGTGCAGCTGCACACGAAGGTGGTCATCAGGATGCGGGCGACGTTGGGTACATTTTTCCCGCCCTTGTCCAGAGGTTTGAACATCGTGTCCCTCCCGCCCTGGTCCATTTTAGATCTCCAGATAAAGCGGAAAATGGCTCGGGTGACTGCCACAGTGCAGGAGTGGGGTATGGGCCAGACCTGCGCCACGTACAGCAACAACGAGACTGCCTCGCACCTGATGACCATTTTCTTACCCACAATGGAGAGAGATCGCTGCTCGCACACACTCAGTTTATTGTGCACCCTGGTCACTCGCTCCTTCCAGGTTTTGGAGCAGGCCCCGGCCCTTCCGAACCGTATCCCCAGCACCTTCAGGTAGTCTGACCTGATGGTGAAGGGGACAAAGGATCGGTCGGCCCGGTTCCCAAAGAACATGGCCTCACTCTTGCCATAGTTGACTTTGGTTCGAACTGGTCGCAGATGCTCATCTGTCTGCGAGGGGATGGTGGATCCGAGCAGAAGACAGCAACATTGTCCATGTACAGGGAGGCTTTTACCTCAGTGCGTCCACTGACTGGGATTGCCACCCCTCTTATGCCTGCATCCTTCCTAATGGACTCTGCAAAAGGTTCGATACAGCAATCAGACAAGACAGGAGAGAGAGGACAGCCCTGTCTGACTCCAGATTGGATCAGGAAACTTTATGATTTCCACCCATTGATTGAGACTGCACTACTGATGTTTGTGTAAAGCAGTTTGAACCAATTGCAGATTCCCTCCCCAAACCCCATTTTGAAGAGCACGTCCATCATGAATGTGTGCAATATCCCGTCAAAAATCTTCTCCTGGTCCAAGCTGATGAGGCAGATGTCCATATCCCTGAGTAGTGTGAGACTATCAGAGAGCTTCCTGCTGCGTACAGTGCAGGCCTGGTCAGGGTGAATCACCTGCTCCAGAGCAGACTTGACTCGACTGGCGATGACTTTGGACAGAATCTTGTAATCTGCATTAAGCAGTGAGATGGGCCGCCAATTTCTGATTTCCGCCCTCACCCCCTTCCGCTTGTGGATGAGGGTGATGACGCCTTTCCTCATGGATTCTGACATGTTGCCGGCCAGGAGCATACTCTCGTATACTTCCAGCAGGTCTGGGCCGACCCAGTCCCACAGGGCCGAATACAACGCAACCGCGAAGCCGTCGCTTCCGGGAGATGTACTCGTCTCGATGGACCTGATGGCCTTTGTCAGCTCGTCCAGAGTTAGCGGCTTGTCCAGTCTCTCCCTCCTGCTGTCATCCAAGACCTCTGTGATAGATGACAGGAAGAACTGGGAAGCCGTGCTGTCTGTGGGCTTCGCGTCTCACAGCCCAGCATTAAAGGATTTGCTGATCCTTAATATTTTTTTCGAGATACAGCACTGAAACAGGCCCTTCGGCCCACCGAGTCTGTGCCGACCATCAACCACCCATTTATATTAATCCCATATTCCTACCATATCCTCACCTGTTCATATATTTCCCTGCCACCTACCTATACTAGGGGCAATTTATAATGGCCAATTTATCTACCAACCAGCAAGTCTTTTGGCAGGAAACCGGAGCACCCGGAGAAAACCCACGCAGACACAGGGAGAACTTGCAAACTCCACACAGGCAGTCTCCAGAATTGAACCCGGGTCACTGGAGCTGTGAGGCTGTGGTGCTAACCACTGCGCCACTGTGCCGCTATGTTGGATTGCAAAGACGTTACTGAGCCATCCTGTTCCTTCAAGCTGCTGATAACAGAGCTCTCTCTGTGTACATTTTGGAAGAAGAAACGTGAGCACGTCTCATCCTGCTCAATGGAGAGGACTCTGGACCGGAAGATGATCTTGGAGGCCTCCGTGGCAAAGAGCGAGGCCTGCTGGTTCTTCACCTCTTGGAAGTCCTCCTTGACCTCGACTCCCATCGACTGCAGCCAGAGCAGATTTTGCATTCTTTTCTGGAGTCGGGACATTTCCCTCTGTCTCTCTCTCGCCATCTGATCACCTTTGAAGAGAAAGAACCTTTATCTTAACAACCTTAATAAAAGTGCGTCCCTCAGCATGTAGTCCTGGACCTTGGAATGTGCCAGTCTGCAAAACTCGGTAGTGGACAACTTTTTGAGCTGCAAGACCAGCAGACTTCGTGCAGACCAAAGAGTGTCTATCACCAAATTGATGGTCCTCCAGCAGCAGGGAAATGGACCGGGTCCGGAGGGACACGATGTTCAAATCTCTGGACAAGGGCGGGAAAAATGTACCCAACGTGGCCCTCATCCTGATGACCGCCTTCGTGTGCGGCTGCATCAAGCTGTGTGTAGATCCCCAGTACGCAAACTCCAAGTGTCACTACGTGCTGAGGTTCTATCTGTCCCCGGTGTTGCGAAGGATGGGCCTGGTCACATTGCCGCGGAACGCTCCATGCAGTTGGGCGGTGCCGTACCACCTATCCTTCGTGGAGCAGTTTCTGCGGGAAAACACTTTTGACCACCGATCCATCAGGCAGTGGTCTGCACGGAATGTCCTCAAGGCCCTACGGGAAAAGGAAACGGTGGATCATGTCGGATGGTTCCCCGAGCAGACCGTCAAAGTCATTTGGTGGAATGCCCCATCACCAGAACTTTCAAACAAGCACCAAGACGTAGCTTGGCTGGTGGTGAGAAGGGCCCTCCCCGTCAGATCCTTCATGCACACCCGAAGTCTCGCCCCTCCGCACAATGCCCCCGCGTTGGCTGTGATGGGGAAGAGACGGTCGCCCACCTCCTCCTGGAATGTGCCTTTGCAAAGCAGGTGTGGAAAGAGATGCAGTGGTTTTTGTCAAGGTTCATCCCAAGCAGCTCTGTAACACAGGAGTCTGTGCTCTACGGGCTGTTCCCAGGGACGCACACCGAGACAAACATCAACTGCTGCTGGAGGACTATCAATTCGGTGAAAGACGCCCTTTGGTCTGCCCAAAACTTGCTGGTCTTCCAGTGCAAAGAGTTGTCCACCACCGAATGTTGCAGACTGGCGCATTCCAAGGTCCAGGACTACGTGCTGAGGGACGCACTAAAGCTTGGGGCAGCCGCAGCAAAGGCTCAATGGGGAAAGACCACAGTGTAAGGTTCCCCCACCAAGCTGGACTGAGGGGCTGGATCAATGGGAAACCCCTCGAACTGTATCGTTAATATTCTCAATTGCTGTCAATGTAAAGCTGTAATTGACATGACAATTGTGAAACAGAAGGGTTGGGAAGAAACTCATGACAGTATTGAAGGAAACTGATCTCCCTTGCAATGTTTGTATTTTTTGGTGCTGTTTGGAAACTGTTTGGCAATGTAATTTTTACAGATTTTTATGAATAAAGTATATTTTGGAAATAAAAAAAAGTAAGGTTCCTCCCACCAAGCTGAATTGAGGGGCAGGATCCATGGGAAACCCGTTGAACTGTTTTGTTGATATTTTCTTTTGCTGTAAATGTGAAACTGTAATTGGCATAACAATAGTGAAATGGAAGGGTTGTGAAGAAACTCATGATAGTATGGAAGGAAACTGATCTCCCTTGCAATGTTTGTATTTTTTGGTGCTGTTTGAAACTGTTTGGCAATGTAATTTTTGCAGATTTTTATGAACAAAGTATATTTTTGGAAATAAAAAAAAAAGTTCAAAGCAATACAGTGGTTTTTGTCATGGTTTATTCCAAGCAGCTTGATAACACAGGAGTCTGTGCTCGATAGACTGTTCCCAGGGACGCACACTGATACAAACATCAACTGCTTGGAGGACTATCAATTCAGCGGGAGATGCCTTTTGGTTTGCCAGAAACTTGCTGGTCTTCCAGTGCAAAGAGTTGTCTGTGACGGAATGTTGCAGACTGGCACGTTTCAAGGTCCAGGACTACGTGCTGACGTGCTGAGGGATGCACTTAAGCTTGGGGCAGCCGCAGCAAAGGCTCAATGGGGAAAGGCCACAGTGTAAGGTCCCCCCACCAAGCTGAACTGAGGGGCTGGATCCATGGGAAACCCCTCGAACTGTATCGGGAAAATTCTGTGTGCTGTAAATGTAAAATGACAATGAAATGGAAGAGTTGTGAGGCAACTCATGATTGTATAGAAGGAAACTGATCACCTTTGCACTGTTTGTATTTTTTGACTTGATGCTGTTTTAAACTGTTTGGGAATGTAATTTTTACAGATTTTTATGAATAAAGTATATTTTGGAAATAAAGAAAAAAGTTCTCCCAGGATGAGGCTAACCTATTGTACTGTGGGTTTGCTGATGCCTGCGATGTCTTCAAATGTGGGATACTCAACTGCAGAATTTGTGATAGTTGGGGGTCTGCTTTTGCACTCACCCCTGATTATATGAATCAAAAATAGAATTTACTCGCTGTTGCTGGACAGTGTTTCTGCTCCCAAATATTTTTTGCTATGAACACTCCTGCTCGTTTCTTTGCAGCTCCAAGTACGCACTTCTCCACCTCAATGCTTGGACTTAGCTGGCAGGGGAGAGACCGTGATCAGTGGCGTTTGATAATGCAGGTGCTGTTTTTGTGTTTTTTTGGGGGTGGGAGGTGGTTTCAGCACCGTATTTAGGGCATTCCGCCCTTTGGGATTAAAGATCTACCGTGGTGGTGGTTTCCCTGTCAGTTGAGGATTTAGTACTTGTCCCAGGAAAACGTCAAGTAAAAATGGCTGCAACCAACACCAGAGATCCAGGCCAGGGGGTGCGTAACACCGTTTGGGTGGCGGTGAAAGATAGTGAAGGAGGTGCACCCATCGACTGCGCCTACTTCATTAAGAATTTTGTTTTTCCAAAATATACTTTATTCATAAAAATCTGGAAAAAAACACTGCAGCCTCACAGCTCCAGCGACCCGGGTTCAGTTCTGGGTACTGCCTGTGTGGAGTTTGCAAGTTCTCCCTGTGACCTCGTGGGTTTCCGCCGGGTGCTCTGGTTTCCTCCCACAGCCAAAGACTTGCAGGTTGAAAGGTAAATTGGCCATTGTACATTGCCCCGAGTGTAGGTAGCTGGTCGCAGAATTGAGGGAAGGTGGGGATGTGGTAGGGAATATGGGATTAATGTAGGATTAGTGTAAATGGGTGGTTGGTGGTCAGCACATAATCGGTGGGCCAAAGGGCCTGTTTTAGTGCTGTATCTCTCCATGACTCTATGAGATTTCAAAAAGTGTGAAATAAATCAGTTTTCTTCAACACAGGAGTGAGTTGCCTCACAACCCTTCCATTCCATTATACCTGCCATGTACATTTTACAGCAAAACCATATTTGGTGTATACAGCCTGAGGGGTTTCCCATGGGTCCAGTTCCTTAGTTCACTCTGTCGGGAGGAACTTACACAATGGTCTTTCCCCATTGAGCCTTTGCAGCGGCTACCCCAAGCTTTAGTGTGTCCCTCAGCACGTAGTCCTGGACCTTGGAATGTGCCAGTCTGCAACACTCGGTCGTGGACAACTTTTTGCGCTGGAAGACCAGCAAGTGTAGGGCAGACCAAAGAGTGTCTTTCACCGAATTGATGGTCCTCCAGCAGCAGTTGATGTTTGTCTCAGTGTGCGTCCCTGGGAACAGCCCGTAGAGCACAGACTCCTGTGTTACAGAGCTGCTTGGGATGAACCTCAACAAAAACCGCTGCATCTCTTTCCACACCTGCTTTGCAAAGACACATTCCAGAAGGAGGTGGGCAACTGTCTCTTCCCCACCTACTCAGCAGAGATGACATCTGTTATTGAAGCTAAAAGCAGAACCGACCTGACGCACAACATGAAACCAGCAGCCAGAACATTATATGACTTGAAATTAGCCAAGGCAGTTGTGCAAAAGACAGTGAGACACTGCGCAAATAAACACTGGACAAAATCACAAATGTAACAATGCTTTCAAAAGCAAATCTCCCGAGTATGCTCACACTCGTCAAGCAGAGGTGACTTTGCTGGCTCAGGCACATTCGCAGGATGGAAGATGACACATTCCCAAGGGGAGGTCGCCGGAGACAGAAGACCAGTTGGATGCCCAAAGCCCCACTTCAAGGATGCCTGCAAGCAGGACATGAAGGCCCGAAACATCGATTTTCACACATGGGAGACACTGGCCAACAACAGAGGGAAATGGTGATATTACCCCTGGACTGGTGTGTGCGTCACCATGACAATCAGTGACGACAGCAACTTGACAGCAGGTGCCAACATGGAAAACAGCGACACCTGATAATCCCACCTCATATGTGGCACTTGTGGAAGAACCTGCCTCTCACAGATTGACCTCTTCAGCTATCGGACAAAGTGCACCATGGGAAACTATCCCATCACCAATGGATTTGCTGCAAGTCCATCATCTCACATGGAAGGAAGGATGACGACGACATCTACAACCAGGGCGGCCCATCCTGCCTGTGGCAGCTCTTTCATTTCCTTTCAACTATTTATCGAAATTCCCTTTTCAACCTTACGATTGAGTCTCCTTCCACCATCCTCTCAGGCAATACATTCCAGACCAAAAACAACAACAACTTGTGTGTAAATTTGTAGAGCACCTTTAACGTAATACAGCGTCCCATGGCACTTCACAGGAGTGTCGGAAAGAAAAATTGGACCCCAGGCCACACAAGACCGTATTAGAGCAGATGGCCAAAAGCTTGGTCACAGAAGTAGGCTTCCATGAGTGTTTTAAAGGAGGGAAGAGAGGTCGAGAGGCGGAGAGTTCAGGGAGGGAAATCTCAGGCTTCGGTCCTGGACAGCTGATGGCACAGCTGCCAGCGGTGGAGCGATAAAAATCAGCGATGCTCAAAAGACCAGAATTGGAGCAGGGCCGGAATCTCGGGGGGAGTGAACCAAATAAAATCCTGCCCTTTGTATCCCCCTCACAGCTTACATTCCCACCGAGCTTTTTATAATCAATCAATTTCCCTCTTGCAGTTCTACTTCACACCAAGAGATGTCAGTCTCATGCCATTTCACAGCAAGCTGCAGACAAGCTTACTTTACTGTCAGTCCAATACTGTGTTGAGTGGACAAGGATGTGTGTGGTGTGCAGTGTGTGGTATGCAGCAAGGTTAGACTCAAACCAAAGAAGCTGCATCACTCCAAGCGGAAGGGCCGCCCGCGCATCAACACTAGCAGAATTTCTTATCCACAGCTGTTACGTAAGTTTCTAAATTCACTTGATAAAGTCCTTCAAAACACTCCGACAGGGGATGCAGAGACCAAGTGGGCCCACATCAGAGTTGCCATCTATGACTCAGCTATGATCACCTATGGCAAACGTGTGAAGCAGAATGCAGACTGGTTTCAATCACACTTTGAAGAGCTGGAACCTGTCATAGCCGCTAAGCGCATTGCACTGTTGAACGACAAGAAAGCCCCCAGCGAGTTGACATCCGTAGCTCTTAAAGCAGCCAGAAGCGCTGCACAAAGAACAGCCAGGCACTGTGCAAATGACTACTGGCAACACCTATACAGTCATATTCAGCTGGCCTCTGACACCGGAAACATCCGAGGAATGTATGATGGCATTAAGAGAGCTTTTGGGCCAAACATCAAGAAGATCGCCCCCCTCAAATCTAAATCAGGGGACACAATCACTGACCAACGGAAGTAAATGGACTGCTGGGTGGAGCACTACCGAGAACTGTACTCCAGGGAAAATGTTGTCACTGAGACCGCCCTCAATGCAGCCCAGTCTCTGCCAGCCATGGATGAGCTGGACGTACAGCCAACAAAATCGGAACTCAGTGATGCCATTCATTCTCTAGCCAGCAGAAAAGCACCTGGGAAGCACAGCATTACCCTGAAATAATCAAGAGTACCAAGCCTGCTATACTTCCAGCACTCTACGAACTGCTTTGCCTGTGCTGGGACGAGGGAGCAGTACCACAGGACATGCGCGATGGCAATATCATCACCCTCTATAAGAACAAGGGTGACCGTGGTGACTGCAACAATTACCGTGGAATCTCCCTGTTCAGGATAGTGGGGAAAGTCTTCACTCGAGTCGCTTTAAACAGGCTCCAGAAGCTGGCTGAGCGTGTCTACCCTGAAGCACAGTGTAGCTTTCGAGCAGAGAGATCCAACATTGACATGCTGTTCTCCCTTTACCAGCTATTGGAGAAATGCCGTGAACAACAGATGCCCCTCTACGTTGCTTTCATAGATCTCACCAAAGCCTTTGACCTCGTCAGCAGACGTGATCTCTTCAGACTACTAGAAAAGATTGGATGTCCACCAAAGCTGCTAAGTATCATCACCTCATTCCATGACAATATGAAAGGCACAATTTAGCATAACGGCACCTCATCAGACCCCTTTCCTATCCTGAGTGGCATGAAACAGGGCTGTGTTCTCGCACCTACATTGTTTGGGATCTTCTTCTCCCTGCTGCTCTCACATGCGTTCAACCCTTCAGAAGAAGGAATTTTCCTCCACACAAGATCAGGTGGCAGGTTGCCCGTCTAAGAGCGAAGACCAAAGTATGGAAAGTCCTCATCAGGGAACTCCTCTTTGCTGACGATGCTGCATTAATATCTCACACTGAAGAGTGGCTGCAGAGTCTCATCGACAGGTTTGCGGCTGCCTGCAACGAATATGGCCCAACCATCAGCCTCACGAAAAAGAACATCATGGGACAGGACGTCAGAAATGCTCCATCCATCAATATCGGCGACCACGCTCTGGAAGTGGTTCAAGAGTTCACCTACCTAGGCTCAACTATCACCAGTAACCTGTCTCTCGATGCAGAAATCAACAAGTGCATGGGAAAGGCTTCCACTGCTATGTCCAGACTGGCCAAGAGAGTGTGGGAAAATGGCGCACTGACACGGAACACAAAAGTCCGAATGTATCAAGCCTGTGTCCTCAATACCTTGCTCTATGGCAGCGAGGCCTGGACAACGTATGTCAGCCAAGAGCGACGTCTCAATTCATTCCATCTTCGCAGCCTCCGGAGAATCCTTGGCATCAGGTGGCAGGACCGTATCTCCAACACATCCCCAGCATATACACCCTAGTGAGCCAGTGGTACTTGAGATGGCTTGGCCATGTGAGCCACATGGAAGATGGCAGGATCCCCAAGGACACATTGCACAGCGAGCTCATCACTGGTATCAGACCCACCAGCTGTCCATGTCTCCGCTTAAAAGACGTCTGCAAACGCGATATGAAGTCCTGTGACATTGATCACAAGTCGTGGGAGTCAGTTGCGAGTGATCGCCAGAGCTAGCGGGCAGCCATAAAGGTGGGGCTAAAATGTGGCGAGTCGAAGAGACTTCGCAGTTGGCAGGAAAAAAGACAGAAGCGCAAGGGGAGAGCCAACTGTGTAACAGCCCTGACAACCAATTTTATCTGCAGCACCTGTGGAAGAGTCTATCACTCCAGAATTGGCCTTTATAGCCACTCCAGGTGCTGCTTCACAAACCACTGACCACCTCCAGGTGCTTACCCATTGTCTCTCGAGACAAGGAGGCCAAAGAAGAAGAAGATTCTTCCACCTCTCTGAGATTTGCCTACATATTTTCTCCTCTATCTCTTCCTGTCTGTTTAGAGGCCTGTAGTACACTCCCAGCCAAGTGATTGTCCCCTTTTTGTTTTTAAGTTCTACCCATATGGCCTCATTTGAGGAATTTCTAAGATATCATCCTTCCTTACTGCAGTAATTGACTCCTTGATCAACAGTGCAATGCCACCTCCTCTTTTACTCCCTCACCTGTCTTGCCTGTAGATTCTGTACCCTGGAATACTGAGCTGCCAGTCCAGCCCCTCCCTCAACCATGTCTCTGTGATAGGAATAAGATCATAATCCCATGTGCTAATCATCGCCCTCAATTCATCTGCCTTATTAGTAAGACTCCTTGCATTAAAATAGATGCAATCCAGCCTTGCATTTTTCACTTGTGCCGTAACAGGTCTATATTTGCTCTGCCTTCCAGACTGACTCAGTTTCTCTTTTAAATTTGACTATGTTTAACCCCCTACTGTACCTCCACTCTGTATCCGACACCCCTGCCAAATTAATTTAAACCCCCGCTACCCCCCAAAACAGCACTGGCAAACCTCTCAGCAAGTATGTTGGTCCCGTTCCAGTTCAGGTGCAACCCGTCCAACTTGTATAGGTCCCACCTTTGCCAGAAACAGACCCAGTGGTCGAGGAAATTAAGGCCCTCCCTCCTGCACCATATCCTCAGCCATGCATTCATCTGCTCTACCCTCTTATTCCTATACTCATTAGCATGTGGCATTGGGAGTAATCCAGAGATTACAACATTTGAGGTCCTGCTTTTTAATCTGCTATCTAGCTCCCTAAATTCTGGTTGCAGGACCTCATCCCTCTTTCTACCTATGTCATTGGTGCCAATGTGTACCATGACCTCTGACTGTTCACCCTCCCCCTTGTCCTGCAGCCACTCTGTGACATCCTTGACCCATGCACCAGGGAGGCAACATACCATCCTGGAGTCACGTTTGCAGCCACAGAAATGCCTATCTGTACCTCTTACGATAGAATCCCCTATCACTATAGCTCTTCTACTCCTTTTCCTCCCCTCCTGTGCAGCAGATCCACCTGTGGTGCCACAGACTTGGTTCTTGCTGCATTCCCCTGAGAAGCTATCTCCCCCAATAGTATTCAAAGTGGAAAATCTGTTAGAAAGGGAGATGGATCCAGGGGACTCCTTCACTGCCTGCCTAGTTCTTCTACTCTGCCTGGTGGTGACCCATTCCCTTTCTACCTGAGCAGTCTTTACCTGCGATGTGACCACCTCCCTATACGTGCTATCCATGATGATCTCAGCCTCGCGGATGCTCCACAGTATCTCCAGCCGCCGCTCCAGATCCGAAACGTGGATTTCGAGTAGCTGCAGCTGGAGACACTTCCTGCACACGTGTTCGTCCTGGATACTTGAAGTGTCCCTGACTTCCCACATTGCACAGGAGGATCACTCCACATTGCTGAGCTGCCCTGCCATAACTTACCCTTAATTTATCCCCTTAAATTACCCAAAAATTAAATTATTTACACTAGGGACCTTGATTCTCCCCCAAAAAACACGACCTCCTTTATTGAAAAAACTGTAGACCTTTCCCTTTACTTTTAGTTACTTACCCAGCTATTTAGAGTAACTCCCGAACAGCAGATACTCACCAACCAATCACCTTGCAGCCTTCCTGTGACATCACAGCTCCTTTGTTTTCAAACTCCGGCGTGCCTGGACTGCTCTCCGCTTCTCACCTGGAAGGTGAGTGACTAGGCCGCGATTGTCAGGCTCAATTTATCGGCTCCACTCTCGGTGTTCTCCCCACAGGTCCGCTCCACTCCCGGAAGGTGAGTGACTGGGCCACGATCCTCGGGCTCAATTTATCGGCTCCACTCTCGGTGTTCTCCCCACAGGTCCAGTCCTCTCCCGGAAGGTGAGTGACTGGGCCGCGATCCTTGGGCTCAATTTATTGCTTCTGCTCTTGGCGTTCTCCCCACAGGTCCACTCCTCTCCGCTCCGCCCCCGGAAGGAAAGTAAGTCTGGTATCTGTGACGGACAATGAGGAGAAACACAATATAAGGAGAGAGTGAAATACATTTTACTCTTTAGACGATATTATTTATTATATTTCAGCTGTTCCTTGTTTCACAAATATTTTTGCGGGCTTTTCAAATTTGTGAATGGATTTCAGCTCTGACAATTTGCCACTATCAATCTCCGCCCCATTTTCTCATTGCCCTTTGATGATCGGCGAAATAGCAGCTCCCTGATTGGTGACATGAACCAGCCAATGGGACTCAGCAGACAGTAACCAATCAGAAGTAGCCGGACTGCATTCCTCCAGAAGGTAAAGCAGGGAAGTGCGGGAGGAATTCCTCACTCTTTGTGAAAGTATTTGTGAGATTGTGGAAATGTCTGGAAGAGGAGCAGGGGAGAGACCATGATCCTGTCTCAGGTAAGTTTTTGAGTAAAATGGCTGTAACCAATTCTGTAACTTCAGGCCAGGGAGTGTGTAACATCGTTCGGGTGGTAGTGAAGGATAATGATGGAGATGCACTGGTTGATCGTACCTTCTTCATTAAGAAAATCCTGATTGATTGCTGTGGATTCCAAGCTGTAAACATCTTCTGCCTGCAGGACTTCCCCAGCTGTGGATATTTTGACGTGACGTCCAAGAACATGGCGGATGCAGCAAGTTCCTGAAGGTGTTCAAGGAGAAGGGAAACCAGGCGCCGCTGTCAATCCTCACAGTGGAGCCGCTCTTCACACTGCCATCGCAACGTGACCGGGTGGTGAGAAGCCACCTCTACAACCCCCATGTTCCTGTCGTGGATGTACTCACCTTCCTCACCAGGTATGTCGAGGTGGCCGGCGGCAGCACTGATGTCAAGGACCCATTTGGATTTGGACCAGCTCGCGGCAGGTCAAGGTCACCTTGAAGGTCGATGCCAACGGAGCCATCATCCATCCTCCCTCCAGCTTCGCTTTCGGGGGAAGTCGAGGCTTCATGGTCGATGCGGAGCAGCCCAGAGTTTGTCGTACCTGCGGCAAATCTGGTCACGTGGCAGCTAACTGCAGCACAGTCGTCTGCAAGAACTGCAAGAAGGAAGGCCATCAGACCAAGGACTGTAATCATTGTAAGTACTGCAACCTGTGAGGTGGGGCAGGCCACCTCTACAAAACCTGCCCCAAACGCTGCCTCAGTTATGCTCAGGCAGCAAGGATCAAGGAAAGACCGGCTTAAGGAACGGTGAACATGTCTGGTGCCGGGAGGGAAACAAGCAATCCTCCCCACAGCGATGAAAGTCTATCTGAGAAAGAGAAGAAAGGGGAGGCAGCTGCAACCAGTGACCCAACACCTACTCCGTGCCTGGAAACTCCTCCTCCACAGACAGAATTAATGGAGGAGGAGGCAGCAGATGGACAAACAGGTCAGTGGCAGGTGGTACAAAGGAAGACCACAAAGAAAAAACCTCCAAAAAAAGAACAGGTCAACACCCAACCAGTGGCAAGAGGAGGCTACCGTCTGAGACAGACTACAGCAGCTCCTCCTCACTGGACGAGGAAGGGCCGGAACGATGGCACCTCCAAAAGAAGCAGCAGAACTCAAAGGAGCTGGAAGATAAAGCCCACCAGCTCCGGGGCACTGGAAGCTGTGACACGCCCAGCGCACCCCAAACCAAAAGCATGGAACCCAAGGAGATGCTCAGTGCACCCCAGCTCCGGGAGACCGAGAGCAGCGAAGTATCCTGCGCACTCCAGCCCCAGCTCCGGGAAGTCAGGAACAGTCATGTCTTCGAGGAGGGACCGAGGGGAAAGACACCAACAATAGAGGACAACCCAAGCCTTGCTGCCTACAAGACCCGCCCCCCCACCCGCCGATGTCACCCCAGTGGAACAAAACCCTCATGAATAACCATGAGGGGTTTCTGGGCTCAACGAATGTGAAACTGCTTGCGTACACTATGGGTATGCAGGAACATACTCAAGGACCGGGACTAGCAAGGACACCTGGTGTGGTCAGCAACACCCAACTTTATAGTGGATATAAAGATTGCTTCGATTAACATGCATTGTGTTAAATCCACCACGTGATGTGTTTCAACCTTGGATGACTTCGCAAAGGTCAAAGCTGGCGTACTGTTTCGTCAGGAGTGTGGAATCCTGCACCGCAGCACTTACAGGCAATGGTCACGATGGTGATCCCATGGGTCATCGATCTGGTCCAGAGGAAATGGTTCCTGTTCCTCCGGCCTGGGGATTCTGCTGCGGGAAGGCAACTTAACCATCTCTGAAGTTAAGATGCTGGTGGGCGGTCGCCTTCTCGTAGCAGATGTAATGTACAACAATGCTCCGCTCCAGTTCAGCAACGTATATGCCCCGGTCCAATACAGCGAGTGGCTGACCATCCTCCAGCAACTCACACTGCTGCTGGCGACATCCAGGCCGATCATTCTTGGAGGTGACTTCAACTGCATCATTGATGCAGCTGGACGAGCTGGCAGTGACGACAGAAAACTGGACGCTCCGCCCAGATTCTTAAAGGAAACAGTATAAAATGCCAAACAGCACAATGTCTTCAGCAAACCTGCAGACAGTGAGCAGCGTAGATACACCTGGTCAAGATCGGACAGGTCTGCCCGTTCCAGGATTGACTTCCTGTATGTGTCCCCTGCTTTCACGGTCAGATCCACCGACGTCAAGCCGGTGTTCTTCTCCGACCACTGCCTCTTACTGGTTGACTGTCACTTACAGGATGACCAGCGGGTTGGCAGGGGGACATGGAAGCTCAATGCTACACTGCTAACCCCAGAGAACATTGATGAACTCAAAAGAGATTGAAAAAGTTGGAGAACAGTGAGACCCTCTTTGAGTATCCGGTGAACTGGTGGGAAGTGATCAAGGAGAACATCAAGAGGTTCTTTATGTCCAAAGGTGTTCAGAGGGTGAGAGAGACAGAGGGAAATGTCCACACCCCAGAAAAGAATGCAAAATCTGCTCTGGCTGCAGTCGATGGGGGTTGAGGTCAAGGAGGACTTCCAAGAGGTGAAGAGCCAGCAGGCCTCACTCTTTGCCACGGAGGCCTCCAAGATCATCCTCCGGTCCAGAGTCTGCTCCATTGAGCAGGATGAGACGTGCTCGCGTTTCTTCTTCCAAAAGGTACACAGAGAGAGCTCTGTGATCAGCAGCTTGAAGGAAGAGGATGGCTCGGTCACAACTTCGCAGTCTGACATACTAAGGATTAGCAAATCCTTGAATGCTGGGCTGTAAGACGTGAAGTCTATGGACAGCACGTCCTCCCAGTCCTTCCTGTCATCCATCACAGAGGTCTTAGATGACAGCATGCAGGAGAATCTGGACAAACCGCTAACTCTGGACAAGCTGACAAAGGCCATCAAGTCTTTTGAGACGAAGAAAACTCCCGGAAGCGACGGCTTACCAGTTGCGTTGTATTCGGCCCTGTGGTACTGGGTCAGCCCAGACCTGCTGGAAGTGTACGAGAGTACTCTCCTGGCCGGCAGCATGTCAGAATCCATGAGGAAAGGCATCATCACCCTCATCTACAAGCAGAAGGGGGAGAGGGCAGAAATCAGAAATTGGTGGCCCATCTCACTGCTTAATGTAGACTACAAGGTTCTGTCCAAAGTCATCGCCAGTCGAGTCAACTCTGCTCTGGAGTTGGTGATTCACCCTGACCAGACCTGTACTGTACCCAGCAGGAAGATCTCTGATAGTGTCATGCTACTCAGGGATACGATCACCTATGTATGGGTCAGGAAGGTGGACACCTGCCTCATCAGCCTGGACCAGGAGAAGGCTTTTGACAGCATATCGCACACATACATGATGGATATGCTCTCCAAAATGGGGTTTGGGGAGGGAATCTGCAATTGGATCAAACTGCTCTACACAAACATCAGTAGTACAGTCCAAAAAATTGGGTGGGAATCAGAAAGTTTCCAATCAAATCTGGAGTCAGACAGGGCTGTCCTCTTTCCCCTGCCTTGTGTGTTTGCTCTATCGAACCCTTTGCTGAGTCTATTTGGAAGGATGCGAGCATAAGAGGGGTGACAATCCCAGGCAGTGGAGTCACTCAGGTCAAAGCCTCCCTGTACATGGATGATGTTGCTGTATTCTGATCGGATCCGCTGTCCATTCACAGACTGATGAGCATCTGCGACCAGTTCGAACTGGATTCGGGAGCCAATGTTAACCATGGCAAGAGCGAGGCCATGTTCCTTGGGAACTGGGCTGACCGATCCTTTGTCCCCTTCACTGTCAGGTCAGACTACCTGAAGGTGCTGGGGATATGGTTTGTAAGGGCCGGGACGTGCACCAAAACCTGGGAGGAGCGAGTATCCAGGGTACAACATAAACTGAGCAAGTGGGAGCAGCGATCACTCTCTATTATGGGTAAGAACCTGGTCATCAGGTGCAAGGTGCTCACTTTGTTGCTGTAAGAGGCACAGGTCTGGCCCATACCCCACTCCTGTGCTGTGGCGATCACCCGAGCCATTTCCCGCTTTATCTGAAGATGCAAAATGGACCGGGTCTGGAGGGACACGATGTTCAAACCTCTGGATAAAGGCGTAAAAATGTACTCAACGTCGCCCTCAACCTGATGGCCGCCTTAGTATGTGGCTGCATCAAGCTGTGCGTAGAGCCCCAGTATGCAAACACCAAGTGTCACTACGTGCTGAGGTTCTATCTGACCCTGGTGTTGCGAAGGATGGATCTGGTCACATTGCCACGGAACGCTCCATCCAGTTGGACTGTGCCTTCGTGGAACTGTTGTTGTGGAAAAACACCTTTGACCACCAATCCATCAGGCAGTGGTCTGCACGGAATGTCCTCAAGTCTATTTTTGGAAAAGAAAAGTCTGGAAGAGGAAAGACCGGCGGGAAAGATCGGTCCAAGGCCAAGTCTCGCTCCTCCCGGGCTGGACTGCAGTTCCCGGTGGGCCATGTTCACAGGCTCCTGAGAAAGGGCAACTATGCTGAGCGTCTGGGTGCCGGAGCCCCGGTCTATCTGGCTGCTGTGCTCGAGTATCTGACCGCTGAAATCCTCGAGTTGGCTGGTAACGCGGCCCGGGACAACAAGAAGACCCGCATCATCCCCAGACACCTGCAGCTGGCTGTCCAGAATGACGAGGAGCTCACCAAGCTGCTGGGAGGGGTGACCATCACTCAGGGCTGGGTGCTGCCTAATATCTAGGGCATTCTGCTGCCCAAGAAAACCAGCGCTCCGGGCACCAAAACCAAGGCAATCTGCCAGGATTTTATCAAATACCCAAAGGTTCTTTTCAGAGCCACCCACAGTATCATTCTTGTAAATCTCCTCTGTACTCTCTCCACAGCAATTGTGTCCTTTCTGTAATGTGATGACCAGAACTGTACGCAATACTCCAGCTATGGCCAAACCACCGTTTTAAACAGTTCTCGCATTACATCCCTGCTTTTGTCGACCAAGAAAGGAAAGCATTCCATATGCCTTCTTCACCACTCTATCTACCTGTCCTGTCACTTTCAGGGACCTGTGGACATGCACTCCAAAGTCTCTCACTTCTTCTACCCCTCTCAATATCTTCCCGTTTATTGAGTGTTCCCTTGCTTTGTTTGCCCTCCCCAAATGCATTCCCTCACACTTCTCCAGATTGAATTCCATTTGCCATTTTTCTGCCCACTCAACTAATCCATTCAAATCATTCTGAAGTCTACAGCTATCCTCCTCACTATCAATTACACGGCCAATTTTTGTGTCATCAGCAAATTTCCCAATCATAGCTCCCACATTTACTTCCAAATCATTAATATATACCACAAACAGCAAGAGACCCAACACAGAGCCCTGTGGAATGCCACTGAAAACCGCTTTCCATTCGCAAAAACATCCGTCGATAACTATCCTTTGTTTCCTGCCACTGAGTCAATTTTGGATCCAACCTGCCACATTCCCCTGTATCCCATGGGCTTTCATTTTACTGACCAGTGGGACCTTATCAAATGCCTTACTAAAATCCGTGTAAACCACATCCACCGCACTATCCTCATCAATGTTCCTTGTTACTTCCTCAAAAAACTCAGTCAAGTTAGTGAGACATGACCTTCCCTTTACAAATCCATGCTGACTATCCCTGATTAATCAATGCCTTTCTAAGTGGCAGTTTATCCTGTCCCTCAGAATTGATTCTAATAATTTACCCACCACCGAGGTCAGACTGACCGGTCTATAATTATTTGGCCTATCCCTCACATCCTTTTTAAATAATAGTACAACGTTCGCAGACCTCCAATCCTCCGGCACCTCCCCCAAGTCCAGTGAGGATTTGAAGATGATCCTCAGCGCATCCATTATTTCCTCCCTGGCTTCCTTTAACAACCTCAGATGCAAACCATCTGGCCCTGGTGATTTATTCATTTTCAAGGATGTCAGACCCTCTAGTACTTCCACTCTCATTATGCTTATCGTATCTAATATTTCACACTCCTCTTCTTTTACTACAATGTCTGCATCATCCCTCTCCTTTGTGAAGGCAGAGACAAAAAACTCATGAAGAACCCCGCCCAAATCTTCTGGATCCACACAGAAGTTCCCTTGTACATCTCTGATAGGCCGTACCCTTTCCTTAGTTATCCTCTTGCTCTTAATGGACTGATAAAACATCTTTGGGTTTCCTTCAAGTAGTTGTATCCAGTCCACATCCACCAAATCACCTCTCAGTTTTGTAAAATTTGCCTTCCCCCAATTTAGAACTTTTACCTTTCGAGCTGCCCTGCCATTACTTAGCTTTACAAACTCATTATTGCTCGTGTAATAAGTGTAATAAGTAGAATAATCTACCAGCTACTCACCGATCAGCTTCTTCCCCTGTACCATGGAGGCTGAAAAGGCAGAAGAGACCAAAGAGCACCTCCTTCCCCCAGTCAGTGAAGTCCCTCACACATCAACTCACAGCTTTACACTCTGTCCAAACAGCACTTTCTAATTAGTAATTATTCATAAATTACACTAACTAAAACATTAGTAACCTGACCAATTACAAGGTAGCTATTTGAGGGTTTTTAAACAAAGAGCTTTTTTCCCTATCCTGATTTTAGGTCCCACTCTGGACACTTGCTTTTGTTCCAGGACACCGAGGGCGGGGTGCTGCCGAATATCCAGGCCGTGCTGCTGCCCAAGAAAACCAGCGCTCCGGGCACCAAAACCAAGTCAATCTGCCAGGATTTTATCAAATACCCAAAGGCTCTTTTCAGATCCACCCACAGTATCTGAAAGGGCTGATTACTGTCTGAAGTCTGCTGTACCCACACCTCTGTCTATCCCTCTTCATCTAGAACAACCAGCGTCATCTTCCATTCCTTTCACCATCATGTGTTTAACTCGCTTCTCCTTTTCGACAGTCAGATATCAATGTAATAATGAAATGATCTGTGTCAGTGCTGGCCATTTCCCTGTCCTGAATTCAGACCCCACTCTGGACACTTGTTTCCCATTCCAGGACCTCCTTGTATTAATATTCAGCACCACCTGTCAGTCAGAAACTTGTCTCAATGAACCGATCCTTTTACTGAACTTCCAACTGCTGCTGTCTATTTCTCGAGGGAAAGAGCTGCTCACTGTATAAGGATGTGAGGGGAATGTAACCCGGCTGCTGGTGACAAGGTCCCGTCTTCTCAATCAAAAGCCTTTTATTTTACTTCAGCGATTCCCAGATTCCCAGCTGGTCTGTTGAGGATTTTGTTTTCACAGAAATATCTTGTTAAATACAAATCTGATTCCAACATGTCAATACCAGGACAGAATGGGAACCTTTTAAAAGGATGAAGCAACTATTTCAGTGGCTTCTCACTGTCCCCCTGAAGCCTGTGTGAAGGGGAATTACCAATAGTCTGTAATTTATTACTTCCACACCGAGTTTGAGTTATTTGTCGCGTGAAAGATTGCTGAACGGAGTCTTTTACTGTCAGTTACGGATGAGAAGTTGACAAAAATTGGCAAAATAAAGCTGTTCATAAAATAGCACCAGCAATTTGAGTCGGTAAAAGCAAAATTGTGTTTTAAAAGTTTATTTAAACCGCTACGGGAAAATAGATTTTTATGTACTTTTCCAGTCGATCACTTCTTTTCCAAAGTGAAATTGGCGGCTTTCACAAATTCAAATATTCTGCCAGGTTGACAGGTTCAACCAATGATTTTTTGTATTTTGTGCTTCGAGGTTCTCTAATTGAATCACTCATCTGAGCTACTGGCTGTGTGGCTTAATGGATAAGGCGTCTGACTTTGGTATATTCTATGATGTTCGCTGAAGATTGCAGTTTCGAGTCCTGCCACGGTCATTTTGACCCAAAGGGATTATGCAGGGCTTTGGGGATCGAGTCGGGGACTGAACAGATTGGAAACCCAACATGGACTGAATGGGGCGAATGGCTGTCACTGACTTTATGAGAAGAGGGTGACCAATCAGAAGTGGGCTGGGGTTACTGCTGGCTCAAACTGCAGGAATTCCAGGTCCCTGAATGACTGAGCTGAAACTGATCAGTTTCACTGCAGGAAACACCGTCTCGGGGGAAGTAACATCACAAATAATTCCATTTGACTAATAATTCAATTATAAAACAATGGGCAGATGTGAAGGTGCGATGTTACTTTTCACTGTGAGGGGAGAATCCGCCATCTGGGTAAATCAGCAACTTTATAACATCGTCTGTACGTTTGGAAAAGAAACGATGAAAACTCTCCCCATAACCCTGGTGCGGTGGAAAGGCTCAATTCAGAAATTGGAATATAACGAGACCACAACATAAATCATTAACTGTTATTTCCGGCATAAAACACACCCCAGCTCCCGTTCCCAGGTCACTGCTGTCCCTATGAGGCGGTGGCTGAATCTGAAAAGAGACTTTGTTTTGTGTTTCTGCAGGAAAACCACAAAGATCCTCCCAGGCAGTGAAACTCATCTTCCCAGAATCTCCATACCAGATTGAAACAGAAAACACAAAGACAGTGAGAAAGTTCCAGAGAGTTACTGAGCATTAAAACCAATGAAATAAACCAATTCGAGAGAGATGTTGGTGCAGCTTTTTCAGAGAGATTGTGGGTGGCTCTTAAAAGAGCCGTTGTGTTTCGAGTGTTTTCACTACATGGTGGAGTTTTATTTGGAGTTGATGTACTTGGTCACTTACTTTGTCCCTTCTCACATTCCGAGCGCTTTGTTGGGTGGAAATATTTATTCAGGCAGTTTCAACAGCTCAGAGCCGACATTGAGTCAGAAACCAGAAATGGGAGTACGGGACACAGACAAGGAATTTACGCCGGACCTTTATAAATCTCACTGGTTATAGGCCTCAGTTAGAGCGTTGTGTCTAATTCCATGCTCCACACTTTAGCAGGAATGTCAAGGCCTCAGAGAGGGTGCAGAGGAAATTTACTGGAATGGTATCAGAAATGCAGGAATTCAGCTAATGTGGAAAGAATAGGGGTCTGGGGTGTGTGAAGCTGGGGTCCTTCTTCTTCGAGCAGAATGGCAGTTAATAGTTGTGTTCAACATTGTGAAGAGTTTTTATAAGAATAAAGAAGTTTGACTGCAATTAGACAGAGCCTTGGTGAGATCACACATTATGGGCGGCACAGTGGCGCAGTGGTTAGCACCGCAGCCTCACAGCTCCAGCAACCCGGGTTCAATTCTGGATACTGCTTGTGTGGAGTTTGCAAGTTCTCCCTGTGTCTGTGTGGGTTTTCTCCAGTTGCTCTGGTTTCCTCCCACAAGCCAAAAGACTTGTTGGTAGGTAAATTGGCCATGATAAATTGTCCCCAGTATAGGTAGGTGGGAGGGAAATATAGCGTCGGTGGGGATGTGGTAGGAATATGGGATTAGTGTAGGATTAGTATAAATGGGTGGTTGTTGGTTGGCATAGACTCGGTAGGCCGAAGGGCCTTTTTCAGCGCTGTATCTCTCTGTGACTCTAGAGATGTGGATGCTCGTTGGGTATATCCAAGAGAGAGACCGATAGGTTTTTGGATACTAAGGGAATCAAGGGATCTGTGCTAGTGTGGTAAGATGGAGTTGATGTAGGAAATCAGCTGTGATCTTATTGACTGGCAGAGCTATTTCGATGGGCCGAATGGCCTACTCCTATTTTTTTATGTAAAGTTCCATTCCTCTCAGGGAATATTTTATTTTCAAAAAGAGAAATACTGCACACACTGGAAATCTGAATAATAACAGAAGATTCTGGAAACACTCAGCAGTTCCAGCACTATCTGTGGAGAGAGGAAGGGAGGAGCAATGTTTCAGGTCTATAGAAGGGTCACAGAACTGGACCATTAACCCGAGCTTCTCTTCTCCACAGTTGTTTCGGAACTGGCTGAGTGTTTTCAGTATTTTAGGCTTTTTCTTTCTGAATTTCATCCTTTTCCCACTTTACTATTTGCTGTGAAACTTTCAGCGTTGTGCTCAATTCTTTGTGTCGTTGTGTTTTCTTTATTTGAAGCAATGTAAATAGTATCCTGAAATGAATTTGCCAAATGGTTGGGCAAATTGTTACAACCAGTTTTTGAGCAAGTTCTCCACATACACAGTGAAGGATTCCTTCACATTTGTGAAGAACATACAGGACTTGCATATCGATAGCAATGCCGTGTCCATGTGTCATTTGACATTGCTAGCCTATTCACCAATGTACCACTTCAGGAAGCCATAGATATTTGCACTGCAGTGCTATATCATGGTGATCTAGACCCGCCACCATTGTGTGAATCAGAATTCATTGAACTTATGAACTCGGCAACTTGCACAGTTGAGTTCAGTTTTATTGACACCATGTATCGCTGGTGTTGCCATGGGATCCCCTCCAGGCCCAGCTCTCACAAACATCTTTGTTGGATTCCATGACAAACCTGTTTTTAAGGGAATGACACCTAACCTCCTTCCTCTTGCATATTTCCAATATGTAGATGATACATTTGCGATATTTGAATCCGCAGCTGCATGAAATAATTTCCTTGCACGTCTTCATGGGCTCCATCCTACACTCAAATTCACCTTTGGAATGGAGCTGTCAAATGAGCTCCCTTTCCTTGATGTACTAGTTGAGAAATCTGCTAAGGGGTTTTCTACCACGGTCTACCGCAAACCTACCTTCCCAGGTCAATGCACGCGTTGGGATTCTTACAGTTCCATGAGCTATAAGATTGGCCTTCTCGGCAACCAATCACTGACCGACATTGGCTCCTGGTCCAGCAACAACTCAACCTCAAAATCCTCAGACCTGCTGAGTGGTTCCAGCATTTCTTGTTTTTATTTCAAAATACTCATCCTTGTTTCTAAATCCTTATGTGTTCTCACCTGTCCCAACCTCCTTCCTCCCTCCGTAACCACCTCCCTCCCTCCCTCCGTAACCACCTCCCTCCCTCCGTAACCACCTCCCTCCCTCCCTCCGTAACCACCTCCCTCCCTCCGTAATCACCTCCCTCCCTCCCTCCATAACCACCTCCCTCCCTCCGTAACCACCTCCCTCCCTCCCTCCATAACCACGGAGTCTTATCGAAAACCTCATAAATAGGGCTGAGCCATTTGCTCACCATGCAAGCTTGATGCTGAAATAGGGCGAATCAAAGACATCCTGCATTACAATGGTTACACTGATCAGATCATTTCTATCTGTATATCACACAAACTTATAAACGGGCTGAAGGACGTCATTTTGAGCCCTGAAAAGTGCCCAGTCTCCCTCAAATTACCCTGGAAAGGTAATATATCCCCAATATTTGAGTAACAGGTGAAGCTCGCTGTTTCCTGCTGTTACTATGCAGGAGCAACAAGTGTGGTGTTCGCCACTAACAGGATGCTGCTGTCAAGCAAAAGAGACGTCCTGCCTATCACACAAATAAGTAACGTGATATATGAATTTCAATACCAGTGTGATGCTAGGTTTCTAGACCGTACATCCCAAAACTGGCGGATTGTATCAAAGAACATGTCCCTTCCGCTGTTCGCAATGGGCCCTACCCAACCAACCCGTGCTTGCAAAACTCAAAACACAGTATCCAACATGAGATGTGATTCCACAATCGGACAACATTTGCTAAATAATTCTCAGTGAGCTAAGAATTACACTGACAACCGATTTAAGACTGTCAGTAGGGCTCGCAGTGTGGTGCATTGGTGTGTACTGTAAACTACATGTATTAATACACAGGGCCCTGTTCTTTGCAGACAGAAAGAATATGCACACATGTTGTGCCAGTTTCAGCTAAACAAAATAAGTGACAGCCATTCACTGGCTCATTCCACAGGGCAATGCCTTGACCAATCAGAGTCAAGCTGCCTGGTTTAAATTTCAAACAAAGCTGGGCAGTTATCTGTCAGTTACCATTCTGAATGGCAATGCCTCGCCCAATCAGAGTTCACTTGCCAACCAATCAGCACGCTCTTCTCATACAGAAGAAAGTTGTTGTTTTCCCTTAAATTGGTATTCTTGCGGATTGCCCTGCTGAGTGCAAGACGAAAACAACTGGCGACCAAAGTTTGGACAACATGTCACTATTTTCACGAAATGATTACTTTTATTTTCAATATAAAAATATAAAGCAATATGAGTGCAACATTTACAGACAAATTCTATTACCTCACATTGCCTGATTCTTTCACACTGACAGACTATGTGAACTACTGTCCTGATTTTGCAGTTCTCACTTCCAGTTAGCAAATGTCAGCAATCTGTGATGCAGTGCAGTTTACAGAACAGACGGTCAATCACAACATGCAATAATTGTTCAGCTTCTGTTGGACTGGTGGGATTTAGAAATACTAGGAATTGAGATGAGCTGTTATTGTATTTAATTATTTGTTTCATGGGATGTGGACGTCGCCAGCCAGGCCAGCATTTATAGTCCATCCCTAATTGCCCATGAGAAGGTGGTGGTGAGCTTCCTTCCTGAACCACTGCAGTCCATGTGGGGTAGGTTCACCCACAGTGCTATTAGGAAGGGAGTTCCAGGAATTTTACCCAGCGACAGCGAAGGAATGGCGATATAGTTCCAAGTCAGGATGATGTGTAGCTTGGAGGAGAACTTTCAGGTGGTGGTATTCCCATGCATCTGCTGCCCTTGTCCTTCTAGGCAGTAGAGGATGCAGGTTTGGAAGGTGCTGCCTGAGTAGCCTTGGTGCATTGTTGCAGTGCATCTTGTAGATGGTACACACTGCTGCCACTGTACGTCAGTGTGAAGGGAGTGAATGTTGTGGATGGGGTGCCAATCAAGCATGTTGCTTTGTCCTGGATGGTGTCGAGCTTCTTGAATGTTGTTGGAGCTGCACCCATCCAGGCAAGTGGATAGTATTCCATCACACTCCAGACTTGTGCCTTGTAAATGGTAGACAGGCTTGGGGAGTCAGGAGGTGAGTTACTCACCGCATGCTTCCTATCCTCTGACCAGCTCATGTAGTCACACTATTTATAAGGCTACTCCAGTTCAGTTTCTGGTCAATGGGAACCCCCAGGAAGTTGATAGTGGGGGATTCAGCGATCGTAATGCCGTTGAATGTCAATGGGAGATCGTTAGATTCTCTCTTGTTCGAGATGGTCATTGCCTGGCACTTGTGTGGCGCGAATGTTACTTGCCACTTATCAGCCCAAGCCTGGATATTGTCCAGGTCTTGCTGCATTTCTACATGAACCTCTTCAGTATCTGAGGAGTCGCGAATGGTGCTAAATTTTGCAATCATCAGTGAACATCCCCACTTCTGACCTTATGATTGAAGGAAGGTCACTGATGAAGTAGTGAAGAAGGTTGGGCCGAGGATACTACCCTGAGGAACTCCAGCAGTGATGTCCTGGAGCTGAGATGATTGACCTCCAACAATCACAACCATTTTCCTTTGTGCTAGGTACGATTCCAACCAGTGGAGAGTTTTCCTCTTGATTCCCATTGACTCCAGTTTTGCTCTGGCTCCTTGATGCCATACTCAGTCAAATGCTACCTTGATGTCAAGGGCAGACACTCTCACCTCACCTCTTGAGTTCAGCTCTTTTGTCCTTGTTCGAACCAAGGCTGTAATGAGGTCAGGAGCTGAATGGCCCTGGCGGAACCCAACTGAGCGTCACTGAACAGGTTATTGCAAAGCAAGTGCCCCGTCGATGACATCTTCCATCGCTAGACTGATGATTGAGAGTAGACTGATGAGGCAGTAATTGGCTGGGTTGGATTTGTCCTGCTATTTGTGTACAGGACATACCTGGGCAATCTTCCACATTGCCGGGTAGATGCCAGAATTGTACCTGTACTGGAACACCTTGGCTAGGGGCGCGGCAAGTTCTGGAGCATATGTCTTCAGTACTATTGCCGGAATATTGTCAGGGCCCGTAGCCTTTGCTGTATCCAGTGCCTTCAGTCGTTTCTTGATATCACGTTGAGTGAATCGAATTGGCTGAAGACTGGCATCTGTGATGCTGGGGACTTCAGAAGGAGGCCGAGATGGATCATCAACCCGGCACTTCTGGCTGCAGATTGTTTCAAATTCTTCATCCTTATCTTTTGCACTGATGTGCTGGGCTCCCCCATCATTGAGGTTGGGGATATTTGTGGACCCACCTCCTCCTGTTGGTTGTTTAATTGTCCACCACCATTCATCATTGGATGTGGCAGGGTGTAGATCTGATCCGTTAGTTGTGGGATCACTTAGCCCTGTCTATTACATGCTGCTTCTGCTGTTTGGCATGAAAGTAGTCCTGGGCTGTAGCTTCATCAGGCTGACGCCGCATTTCAAGGTATGCCTGGTGCTGCTCCTGGCATGCCCTCCTGCACTCTTCATTGAATTAGGGTTGATCCCCCAGCTTGTTGGTAATGTTAGAGTGGGGGAATATGCCGGGCCATGAGGTTATAGAATGTGGTTGACTACAATTCTGCTGCTGCTAATGGTCCACAGCACCTCATGGATGCCCAGTTATACATTGCTAGTTCTGTTCAAAATCTATCCCATTTAGCACAGTGGTAGTGGCACACAACACGACAGAGGGTATCCTCAATGTGAAGACGGGACATCATCTCCACAAGGACTGTGCAGTGGTCACTCCTACCAATACTGTCATGGACTGATGCATCTGCGGCAGGCAGATTGGTGAGGATGAGGTCAAGTATGTTTTTCCCTCTTGTTAGTTCCCTCACCACCTACTGCAGACCCAATCGAGCAGCTATGTCCGTTAGGACTCGGCCAGCATGTTCAGTAGTGGTGCTACCGAGCCACCCATGGTGATAGTCATTGAAATCCCCCAGCCAGACTACATTCTGTGCCCTTGCCACCCTCAGTGCTCCCTCCAAGTGGTGTTCATCAGTCTCTCGCTGTCTCTTGCTGGTTTGCTCAGTACCTTTCTCTTTCTGTTCATTTCTGAGTCCTGATAATCTCTTCCTGGTTTTCTGTGTGTCTTTCTCTGCCTGCCTCATTGTCGGTGCTGTTACTCCATGTCCTTGTGTCATTGTGCAGAGAGGGTGAGTCCGTCAGCACGTGTGTTGCTGAGGCCAGAATTCTTGAGCATTCAGACGACAATCCTATTTTTATAAAAACATTGGGGAAATGAACATATTTCACTAACAGGCAGCAAAAATTTAAGCCAACAGTTAGCAGAGTGGTGCAGCGGAAGCGTGCTGGGCCCATAACCCAGAGGTCGATGGATCGAAACCATTCTCTGCTATTTATGTTCGGTAGGAACACAAACAGTTCACTTTCAAAACATCAAGTGTTTCCCTATAATTACAAGATGCGCTCGATTGCGATCACTTGGTTTGCTCAGTACCTTTCTCTGTCTGTTCATTTCTGAGTCCTGATAATCTCTTCCTGGTTTTCTGTGTGTCTTTCTCTGCCTGCCTCATTGTCGGTGCTGTGACTCCGTGTCCTTGTGTTATTGCGCAGTGAGGGTGAGTCTGTCCGCACGTGTGTTGCTGAGTCCGGGATTCTTGAGAAATCCGACTGCAATCCTATTTTTATAAAAAACATTGGGGAAATAACACAAACAGTTCACTTTCAAAACATCAAGTATTTACCCATAATAACAAGATGCTTCCAAAGGCACTCGATTGCAATCAGCTTCTTCCTTCTAGTGAACACATCAATCAGCAACAAATCACTTTTGCTCACACGAACACAAGCTGCAAACACGGACCAGCCGAGTCTCTCCCACTTTGTCAACCCCTTCCTGCAGAGCCTCCTCTCCACCACCAGATGGTGATGTTGGCCACAATAAAACCAGGACAAATGGTCACAGTGAGGAGACGGTCAGTAACAGAAAATAAAACAATAACAGGGAAAACCTTTACACAACAACAGGGTACATCTTTACACAACAGAAAACATATTTACACACCACGAAATACCTTTAGACAACAGGGAGAATACAATCATACAAATGCCTTGTTTCTCCATCTCAGTCTCGTTGTCTCTCTCTCTGTCCCTCACTTTTGCTTCCTCACAGTCTATTGGTTTTCTGTGTGTTTTTCTCTCTGTCCCGTTGTCGATGGTGTTACTCAGCGTCCTTGTAACATTGTGTAGCCAGGCTGAGCCTCCCAACACCTGTGTTGCTGTAATAAAAACAGAAAATGCTGGAAATGCTCAGTAGGTCTGGCAGCATCTGTGCAGAGAGAAACAGTGAACAGTTCATGTCTGTTTCGTTAGCTCACATTCACTTTGTTCTCTCTCCACAGATGCTGCCAGACCTGCTGACTATTTCAAGCATTTTCTGTTTATATTTCAGATTTCCAGCATCTGCAGTATTTTGCTTTCGTACGTGTGTTGCTATGTCTGGGACTGTTTGAGTGCAATGCAATTGCTTTATAAACAGCATTGAAACAAACATTTATCTCGCTAACACACAGCACTAATACACAGCTGGATATAAACAGCAGCCTGCAGCAGAGGGCGCAGTGGAAGTTTATTAACACAAATAATTCACCAACACTATATTTACTGCTATCCCCAATCACACCACGCTTCATCTTAACACGTTTTACTCTTTATTTACATCAACTTCTTCCTTCCAGTAAACACTTAAATTTGGAACACAGCTTCCAAATCACCTTTATTCAAACCCGAACACACATCAGTCCAGACTTTCCCCTTTCTGTCAACCCATTCCTGCATCACTGCCTCTCCACCAACAGTTGTCGCGAGAATCATACAATCATCGAATGGCTACAGCACAGAAGGAGGCCATTCGCCCTGTCGAACCCGTGCTGGCTCTCTGTTAGAGCAACTCAACTCATTTCACTCCCCAGTCAGTTCAATTTTGGAGGTGGGAAAACTGCTCGAAAGAATAATTTGGGACAAAATTAATAGTCCCATGGACAAATGTGGTTTAATTCAAGAAAGCCAGCATGGATTTCTTAAGGGAAAATCATGTTTAACTGTCCTGCTGGAGTTTTTTGATGAGGTAACAGAGAGGGTTGATGAGGGCAATGCTGTTGATGTGGTGTACATGGACTTTCAAAAGGTCTGGCAGCATCTGAAAGGTCACTGACCTGAAACGTTAACTTTGCTTCTCTCTGTACAGATGTTGCCTGACCTGCTGAGTATTTCCAGCATTTCTTGTTTTCATTATGGCACAGAGTTCCCTTTTCAAACTTACAGAATTAACCACAATAATGTACTCTGAGATTCAAGTTAATTATCAGCCCAATATTTACACACATTATGAGTTTATAAGTTTCAGTATGAATTCCCATTCGTGCATCCTGACATATACATTAGATATAACATAACATAAGAATAGAAGAAATAGGAGCAGGAGTATGCCATTCGGCCCCTCAAGCCTGCCTCGCCATTCAGTAAGATCATGGCTGATCTGCCCCAGACCTCAACTCCTCTTTCATGCCAGCTCTTCATAGCCCTCAACTCTCCAATATTTCAAAAATCTATTTACATCCTCTTTAAATACTTTCAGTGATTTAGCCTTCAATACTGGCTGGGGTAGAGAATTCCAGACATTCATTACACTCTGAGAGAAGAAATTCCTTTGCATCTCAGTTTTAAATGAGTGTCCCCTTATTCTGTAACTATGTCGCCTAGTTTGAGATTCCCCCACGAGTGGAAACATTTTCTCAGCATCTTCCCTGTTAATAAAAACAAGAAATGCTGGAAATACTCAGCAGGTCTGGCAGCATCTGTGAAGAGAGAAGCAGAGTTAATGTTTCAGGTCAGAGACCCTTCTTCACCCCGTTAAGCCCCCTCAGAATCTTGTACGTTTCAAAAAGATCACCCCTCATTCTTCTAAACACGAATGAATAACCTGGTTAGCCATTCTTCATAAGTCAACCCCTTCATCTCAGGAATCAGCTGAGTGAATCGCTTTTGAACTCCTCCAATGCCAGTACATCCTTTCTTAAGTCTAAATCTCAAGTGTGATATCAGATTGAGAGAATCTGAAAGATAGTACAACCTGAGATACAAACTGAGATTTCAGTTTAAAACTCCCCCAGATTGTGAAACTAAAAGATACAATAGCAATTCAATTTGTATAGACTGTGCGTTGGATCACATTCCAGCCCTCATACAGTATCAGACTGGAAGATACTGTAGCAATTCCATTAGTGCAGACTCAGCTCTACATTACAGAGCAGGGAACATATTTAAACAACCCGGAACACTTTTACACAAGATGGATCATATTTACACAACTAGGAAGATCTTTACCCAACAGGGAACCATTTTACACAATAACAGAGAACATCTTTACACAACAGCGAATATAGTTACACAATAGAGAACATATTACACAGCAGGAAATATCTTTAAAAGAACACAGGGAACATCTTTACACAACAGAGAACACAATTACATAAATCATCCGTCTTTCGCTGTCTCTTGCTGGTTTGCTCAGTACCTTTCTCTGTCTGTTCCTTTCTGGGTCCTGATAATCTCTTCCTGGTTTTCTGTGTGTCTTTCTCTGTCTGTTCCCTTCTGGGTCCTGATAATATCTTCCTGGTTTTCTGTGTGTCTTTCTCTGCCTGCCTCATTGTCGGTGCTGTTACTCAGTTTCCTTGTGTCATTGTGCAGTGAGGGTGAGTCCGTCAGCACGTGTGTTGCTGAGTCCAGGATTCTTGAGCATTCAGACGACAATCCTATTTTGATAAAAACATTGGGGAAATGAACATATTTCACTAACAGGCAGCCAAAATTTAAGCCAACAGTTGGCAGAGTGGCGCAGCGGAAGCGTGCTGGGCCCATAACCCAGAGGTCGATGGATCGAAACCATTCTCTGCTATTTATGTTTGGTAATAACACAAACAGTTCACTTTCAAAACAGCAAGTGTTTCCCAATAATTGCAAGATGCTCTCGATTGTTATCAGCTTTTTCCTTCTCGTGAACACATCAATCGGTAACAAATCACTTGTGCTCACACGAACACAAGCTGCAAACACGGACCAGCCGAGTCTCTCCCACTTTGTCAACCCCTTCCTGCAGAGCCTCCTCTCCACCACCAGATGGTGATGTTGGCCACAATCAAAGCAGGACAAATGGTCACCGTGAGGAGATGGTCAGGAACAGAAAATAAAACAATAACAGGGAAAACCTTTACACAACAACAGGGTACATCTTTACACAACAGAAAACATATTTACACAACAGGAAATACCGTTACACAACAGGGAGAACACAATCATACAAACGCCTTGTTTCTCCATCTCAGTTTCGTTGTCTGTCTCTCTCCGTTCCTCACTTTTGCTTCCTCACAGTCTATTAGTTTTCTGTGTGTTTTACTCTCTGTCCCGTTGTCGATGGTGTTACTCAGCGTCCTTGTAACATTACGTAGCCAGGCAGAGCCTCCCATCACCTGTGTTATAGAACATAGAACATAGAACAGTACAGCACAGTACAGGCCCTTCGGCCCACGATGTTGTGCCGAACATTTAACCTGCTCTCAGATCAAAACTGCCTACGTACCCTTCATTCTACTATCATCCATGTACCTATCCAAGAGACGCTTAAATGTCCCTAATGTATCTGCTTCTACTACCACCGCTGGCAGTGCATTCCACGCACCCACCACTCTCTGTGCAAAGAACCTACCTCTGACATCTCCCCGAAACCTTCCTCTATCACCTTAAAATTATACCCCCTGGTGATAGCCCTTTCCACCCTGGGTAAAAGTCTCTGGCTATCCACTCTATCTATGCCTATCATCATCTTGTACCCCTCTATCAAGTCACCTCTCATCCTTCTTCGTTCCAATGAGAAAAGTCCCAGCTCCCTCAATCTTGCTTCGTAAGACATGCCCTCCAGTCCAGGCAGCATCCTGGTAAATCTCCTCTGCACCCTCTCTAAAGCTTCCACATCCTTCCTATAATGAGACGACCAGAACTGAACACAATATTGCAAGTGTGGTCTAACCAGGGCTTTATAGAGCTGCAGCATAACCTCGCGGCTCTTAAACTCAATCCCCCGGTAATGAAAGCCAACACACCATCCTCCTTCTTAACAACCCTATCAATTTGGGTGGCAGCTTTGAGCGATCTATGGACATGGGCCCCAAGATCCCTCTGTTCCTCCACACTACCAAGAATCCTGTCTTTTAGCCTGTATTCTGCATTAAAATTCGACCTTCCAAAATGAATCACTTCACACTTTTCTACGTTGAACTCCATCTGCCACTTCTCAGCCCAGCTCTGCATCCTGTCAATGTCCCGTTGCAACCTACAACAGCCTTCCACACTATCCACAACTCCAGCAACCTTCGTGTCATCGGCAAACTTGCTAACCCAGACTTCCACTTCCTCATCCAAGTCATTTATAAAAATCACAAAGAGCAGAGGTCCCAGAACAGATCCCTGCGGAACACCACTGGTCACCGAGCTCCAGGCTGAATACTTCCCATCTACTACCACCCTCTGTCTTCTATGGGCCAGCCAATTCTGTATCCAGACAGCCAACTTTCCCTGTATCCCATGCCTCCTTACTTTCTGAATGAGCCTACCATGGGGAACCTTATCAAACGCCTTACTGAAATCCATATACACCACATCCACTGCTCTTCCTTCATCAATGTGTTTTGTCACATCTTCAAAGAATTCAGTAAGGCTTGTGAGGCATGACCTGCCCCTCACAAAGCCATGCTGACTGTCTCTAATCAAACTATGCTTTTCCAACTACTCATAAATCCTGTCTCTCAGAATCCTCTCCAATAATTTGCCCACTACCGACATAAGACTGACTGGTCTATAATTCCCAGGGTTATCCCTATTCCCTTTCTTGAACAAGGGAATAACTTTTGCCACCCTCCAATCATCTGGTACTACTCCAGTGGACAGTGAGGACGCAAAGATCATCGCCAAAGGCGCGGCAATCTCTTCCCTTGCTTGCCTTAATATCCTTGGGTATATCCCGTCTGGCCCCAGGGACTTATCTGTCCTCATGTCTTTCAAAATTTCCAGCACATCCTCCCTCTTAACATCAACCTGTTCGAGCATATCAGCCTGTTTCACGCTGTCCTCACAAACGACCAGGTCCCTCTCACTAGTGAATACTGAAGCAAAGTATTCATTTAGGACCTCCCCTACCTCCTCCGACTCCAGGCACAAGTTCCCTCCACTATCCCTGATCGGCCCTACCCTCACTCTGGCCATCCTCTTGTTCCTCACATAAGTGTAGAACGCATTGGGATTTTCCTTAATCCTACCCGCCAAGACTTTTTCATGTCCCCTTCTAGCTCTCCTAAGTCCATTCTTCAGTTCCTTCCTGGCTACCTTGTAACCCTCTAGAGCCCTGTCTGATCCTTGCTTCCTCAACCTTAAGTAAGCTTCCTTCTTCCTCTTGACTAGCTGTTCCACATTTCTTGTCATCCAAGGTTCCTTCACCCGACCATCCCTTCCTTGCCTCATCAGGACAAACCTATCCAGCAGTCGCAGCAAGTGCTCCCTAAACAACCACCACATTTCTGTCATGCATTTCCCTGAGAACATCTGTTCCCAATTTATGCACCCCAGTTCCTGCCTAATAGCATTGTAATTCCCCCTCCCCCAATTAAATATTTTCCCATCCCGTCTGCTCCTGTCCCTCTCCATGACTATAGTAAAGGTCCGGGAGTTGTGATCACTATCAACGAAATGCTCTCCCACCGAGAGATCTGCCAGCTGGCCTGGTTCGTTGCCAAGCACCAAATCCAACATAGCCTCCCCTCTAGTCGGCTTATCTACATATTGAGTCAGGAAACCTTCCTGGACACACCTGACAAAAACTGCTGCCTCCAAACTATTTGCACGAAGGAGGTTCCAATCAATATTAGGGAAGTTGAAGTCACCCATGACAACAACCCTGTTACTTCTGCACCTTTCCAAAATCTGCCTCCCAATCTGTTCCTCCGTGTCTCTGTTGCTATTGGGGGGTCTATAGAAAACTCCCAATAAAGTGACTGCTCCTTTCCTGTTTCTGACTTCCACCCATAATGACTCAGTAGACAAACCCTCCTCGATGACCTCCCTTTCTGCAGCTGTGATACTATCCCTGATTAACAATGTCACTCCCCCACCACTTTTACCTCCCTCCCTATTCCTTTTGAAACATCTAAACCCCGGAACATCCAACATCCATTCCTGCCCCTGTGATATCCAAGTGTCCGTAATGGTCACAACATCGTAGCTCGAAGTACTGATCCATGCTCTAAGTTCATCACCCTTATTCCTGACACTTCTTGCATTAAAATAGACACACTTCAACCCATCATACTGGCTGAAACTTTGCCCTGTCAACTGTCTAACCTTCCTCACAGACTCTCTGTACTCAGTATCTGCCTGATCAACAGCTACCCCATCCACTTATCCATAGCTCCGGTTCCCATCCCCCTGCCAAACTAGTTGAAACCCTCCCGAAGAGCTCTAGCAAACCTCCCGCCCAGGATATTGGTGCCCCTCCAGTTCAGATGCAACCCGTTCTTCTTGTGCAGGTCCCACCTTCCCCAGAAGGTATCCCAATGATCCACATAACTGAAGCCCTCCCTCCTACACCAGCTCTGTAGCCACGTGTTCAGCTGCACTCGCTCTCTGTTTCTCGCCTCACTAGCACGTGGCACCGGTATCAATCCTGAGATTACTACTCTGCTCGTCCTGCCTTTTAGCTTCCAACCTAACTCCTATATTCGCTTTTCAGGTCCTCATCCCTTTACCTAGCTATGTCATTGGTACCGATATGGACCACGACTTCTGGCTGCTCCCCCTCCCCCTTAAGAATCCTGTAGACTCGATCCGAGACATCCCTAACCCTGGCATCCGGGAGGCAACATACCATCCGGGAGTCTCGTTCGCGACCACAGAATCTCCTGTCTGTTCCTCTAACCATTGAATCTCCTATCACTATCGCTCTCCTATTCTCCACCCTTCCCTTCTGAGCCGCAGAGCAAGGCTCAGTGCCAGAGACCTGGCCACTGTGGCTTTCCCCTGGTAGGTCCCCCTCCCCGCCAACCACAGGGGATCCCTGCACTGTGCGCCTACTCCCTTTCCCTCCCCTGACGGTCACCCAGCTACCTTTATCCTGTGACTTCGGTGTCAGGACTTCCCTATAACTGCTCTCTATCATCCCCTCTGCCTCCCGCATGATCAGAAGTTCATCCAGCTCCAGTTCCCTAACACGGTCTGTGAGGAGCTGGAGTTGGGTGCACTTCTCACAGGTGAAGTCAGCAGGGACACAAGTGGTGACCCTTACCTCCCACATCCTGCAAGAGGAGCATGCAACTGCCCTAGCTTCCATCCCCTCTGCTCCAAATTGACAACAGAGAATAAAAAAATATAAAGGAAAACCTTACCTTACCAAACCCTCCACACAAGAGTCCTTTTTTTTGGTTGGAGGAGGAGGATGGGTGGGAGACACTACACGTGTAGTGTTTCGGGTTTAGCCACTGCCCGAATATATAAGTTCACTTACCCAGCAGTCCCCGTGTCCGCGTCCGCCGAATCGCCAGGTAAGTACTTGATAGTGAAACGTACCTTCCCGGCTGCCCCCTGGCTCGCACTATCACCGCTACTGCTGATCAAAGGTGTTGCTGTAATAAAAACAGAAAATGCTGGAAATGCTCAGTAGGTCTGGCAGCATCTGTGCAGAGAGAAACAGTTAACAGTTCAGGTCTGTTTCCTTAGCTCACATTAACTTTGTTTCTTTCTCCACAGATGCTGCCAGATCTGCTGAATATTTCAAGCATTTTCTGTTTATGTTTCAGATTTCCAGCATCTGCAGTATTTTGCTTTTGTACGTGTGTTGCTATGTCTGGGACTGTTTGAGTGCAATGCTATTGCTTTATAAACAGCGTTGAAACAATCATTTATCGAGTTAACACACGGCACTAACACACAGCTGGATATAAACAGCAGCCTGCAGCAGAGGGCGCAGTGGAAGTTTATTAACACAAATAATTCACCAGCACAATATTTACTGCTATCCTCAATCACACCACCCTTCATCTTAACACGTTTTATTCTTCATTGACATCAACTTCTTGCTTCCAATAAACACTTCAATTTGGAACACAGCTTCCAAATCACCTTTATTCACAAACCCGAACACAAGCTGCAAATGCTGCAAACACACACCAGCCCAGACTTTCCCCTTTCTGTCAACCCATTCCTGCATCACTGCCTCTCCACCAACAGTTGTCGCTAGAATCATACAATCAAAGAATGGCTAAAGCACAGAAGGAGGCCATTCGGCCTGACGAACCCATGTTGGCTCTCTGCTAAAGCAACTCACCTCGTCTCACTCCCCAGTCAGTTCAATTTCGGTGGTGGGAAAACTTCTCGAAAGAATAATTCGGGACAAAATTAACAGTCCCATGGACAAATGTGGTTAATTCAGGAAAGACAGCATGGATTTCTTCAGGGAAAATCATGTTTAACTGCCCTGCTGGAGTTTTGTGATGAGGTAACAGCGAGGGATGATGAGGGCAATGCTGTTGATGTGGTGTGCATGGACTTTCAAAAGGTCTGGCAGCATCTGAATGGTCACTGACCTGAAACATTAATTCTGTTTCTCTCTCCACAGATGCTGCCAGACCTGCTGAGTATTTCCAGCAATTTTTGTTTATACTTCAGATTTCTAGCATCTGCAGTATTTTGCTTTTATTGACTTTCAAAAGGAGTTTGATACAATGCAACACAACAGACTTGTGAGCAAAGTTATAACTCATGGAATAAAAGGGACAGTAGTAACATGGATATGGAATTGGCTGATTGACAGGAAACAAAGAGTAGTGAGCAATGGATGTTCTTCGGGCTGGAGGAAGGTTTGTAGTGGAGTTCCCCAGGAGTCAGTGTTGGGACCCTTGCCTTTCCTGATATATATTAATGACCTCGACCTTGGTGTACAGGGCAGAATTTCAAAGCTTATGGATGACACGAAAATTGGAAGCATTGTGAACTGTCAGGATGATAGTGTAGAACTTCAAAAGGACATAGACAAGTTGGTGGAATGGGAGGACAGATGACAGGTGAAGTTCAATGCAGAGAAATGTGAATTGATTCATTTTGGAAAGAAGAATATGGAGTGACAATATAGAATAAAGGGTACAATTCTAAAGGGGGTGCAGGAGCAGTGGGAGTTGGGGTTATATGTCATTGGTTGAGAGAGTGGTAAATTAAGCATACAGTATCCTCGGCTTTAGTGATAGAGGCATAGAGTACAAGAACAAGGAGGTCATAGAACATAGAACATACAGCACAGAACAGGCCCTTCGGCCCACAATGTTGTGCCAATCCTTTGTCCTCTGTCAAGGACAATTTAATCTATACCCCATCATTCTCCTTTATCCATATACCTATCCAAAAGCCTTTTGAAAGTCCCTAAAGTTTCTGACTCAACAACTTCCCCGGGCAAGGCATTCCATGCCTCGACCACTCTCTGGGTAAAGAACCTTCCCCTGACATCCCCCTTATATCTCCCACCCTTCACCTTAAATTTATGACCCCTTGTAACGCTTTGCTCCACCCGGGGAAAAAGTTTCTGACTGTCTACCCTATCTATTCCCCTGATCATCTTATAAACCTCTATCATGTCACCCCTCATCCTTCTCCTTTCTAATGAGAAGAGGCCTAGAATGTTCAGCCTTTCCTCGTAAGACTTATTCTCCATTCCAGGCAACATCCTGGTAAATCTCCTCTGCACCCTCTCCAAGGCTTCCACATCCTTCCTAAAATGAGGCGACCAGAACTGCACACAGTACTCCAAATGAGGCCTTACCAAGGTCCTGTACAGCTGCATCATCACCTCACGGCTCTTAAATTCAATCCCTCTGCTAATGAACGCTAACACCCCATATGCCTTCTTCACAGCCCTATCCACTTGAGTTGCAACTTTCAATGATCTATGCACATAGACCCCAAGGTCTCTCTGCTCCTCCACATGCCCAAGAACCCTACCGTTAACCCAGTATTTTGCATTCATGTTTGTCCTTCCAAAATGGACGACCTCACACTTTTCAGGGTTAAACTCCATCTGCCACTTTTCAGCCCAGCACTGCAACCTATCCAAGTCCCTTTGCAGACGACAATAGCCCTCCTCGGTATCCACAACTCCACCAACCTTTGTATCATCTGCAAATTTACTGACCCACCCTTCGACTTCCTCATCCAAGTCGTTAATAAAAATCACAAACAGGAGAGGACCCAGAACTGATCCCTGCGGCACGCCACTGGTAACTGGGCTCCAGGCTGAGTATTTACCATCTAAGACCACTCTCTGCCTTCTATCAGTTAGCCAATTCTTAATCCAACTGGCCACATTCCCCACTATCCCATGCCTCCTGACTTTCTCCATAAGTCTACCATGGGGGACCTTATCAAATGCCTTACTAAAATCCATGTACACCACATCCACTGGTTTACCCTCATCCACTTGCTTGGTCACCTGCTCAAAGAATTCAATCAGGCTTGTGAGGCAAGACCTACCCCTCACAAAACCGTGCTGACTGTCCCGAATCAAGCAGTGTCTTTCCAGATGCTCAGAAATCCTATCCCTCAGCACCTTTTCCATCAACTTGCCTACCACCGAAGTAAGACTAACTGGCCTGTAATTCCCAGGGTTGTTCCTATTCCCTTTCTTGAACAGGGGCACAACATTTGCCACCCTCCAATCACCTGGTACCACCCCCGTCAGCAGAGAAGATGAAAAGATCATTGCCAGCGGCTCTGCAATTTCATCCCTTGCTTCCCATAACATCCTTGGATATACCCCGTCAGGCCCGGGAGACTTGTCTATCTTCAAGTTATTCAAAAACCCCAACACATCTTCCCTCCTAACGAGCACTTCCTCGAGCTTACCAGTCTGCTTCCCACCGTCCTCTTCAGTAATACACCCCTTCTCATTCGTAAATACCGAAGAGAAGTACTCATTCAAAACCTCACTTATCTCTTCCGGCTCAACACACAGTCTCCCGCTATTGTCCTTGACCGGACCTACGGTCCCCTTAGTCATCCTCATATTTCTGACATACGCGTAAAAGGCCTTGGGGTTTTCTTTTATCCTACCCGCCAAGCATTTTTCATGCCCTCTCTTAGCTCTCCTAATCCCTTTCTTCAGATCCTTCCTGGCCATCTTGTATCCCTCCAGAGCTATGCCTGTGCCCTTTTTCCTCAACTTTATATACGCATCCTTCTTCTTCCTAACAAGACTCTCAACCTCTCTTGTCAACCACGGTTCCCTCACATGACCATCCCTTCCCTGTCTGACAGGGACATGCTTATCAATGGCCCCTACTATCTGCTCCTTGAAAAAGTTCCACATTTCGACCGTGCCCTTCCCTGCCAGCATATGCTCCCAACTTATGCTCCTCAGTTCCTGCCTGACAGCATCATATCTACCCTTCCCCCAATTGTAAACCTTGCCCTGTTGCACATACCTATCCCTCTCCATTACCACAGTGAATGCTTCATGTTGAACTTGTATAAGACACTAGCTTCAGCTGAAGTACTGAGTCCAGTTCTGGGTGCCACACTTTAGGAAAGATGTGAAGGCATTGGAGAGATTATGGAAAAGATTCATGAGAATGGTTCAAGGGATGAGGAATTTCAGTTATGAAGATAGATTGGAGAAGTTAGGACTGTTTTCCTTGGAGAAAAGAAGGCTAAGAGGAGATTTCATAGTGGTATTCAAAATGATGAGGGGTGTGGACAGAGTGGATAAGGAGAAACTGTTCCCACTTGTGAAAGGATCGAGAACGAGAGGGTACAGATTTAAAGTAATTGGTAAAAGAAGCAAAAGCGACATGAGGAAAAACTTTTTCACACAGCGAGTGGTTAAAGTATGAACTGCCTGAGAATGTGATGGAGGCAGGTTCAATTGAAGCATTCAAAGGGGAATTAGACTGTTATCTGAAAAGGAAGAATGTGCAGGATTATGGGGAGAAGACGGGGAAGTGACATGAGGTGAATTGCTCATTTGGAGAGTCAGTGCAGACACGATGGGCCAAATGGCCTCCTTCTGTGCAGTAACAATTCTGTGATTCCAATATTCAAGTCATTTATATATATGGTGGTCCTGACACTGACCCTTGTGGACATCACTGTTCACCATCTTCCATTCTGAAAAACAACCAAATACCACAACTCGCTTTTCTTGATATTTCATCCATTTTTTAACCCAAGCAGATACTGACCCTCCTATTCCTGGAACCTCAGTTTTGTTACCCTGCCTTTTCTGTGGTAGTCTGTCAAACGCTTTCTTAAAATCCATATAGACAACATCCATTGCTTTCCCTTCATCAACCTTTTCTGTTACTTCATCAAAAAATCAGTTATATTAGTGAAGGATTGGAGAGGTGCTGAACCTCTCAGTTTTCGGTCTACCCAAACCAAGTTCAAGGCCTGAATAATGAACCGATTGCCTCATTAGTTCTGTGAATAATACAATGATTTAATAGACAAAGTTTTGAAACATTCCTGCCCATAAATCTTGATAACAGAGAGTGTGTGGATCTCCTGACTCAGAATGTTTAATGGATACAGTCCTCAGATCCGACAAGGAACCCCTGAACATCCACAGTAAAGACAGTGTGGATGAGGAAATGTAAGAGCCGGGAGCTGAAACTCAGGGACGGCCAAGCTCTCCTGTCATTGAGCTTGTGTGTCTGCTCTGCTCGCCGCACTTCCGGCTCTACTTTGTTTCCAATGAAAAGATGAAAAGGGCCGTTCGGTTTTCCTCTCACTGACAGCGTGTTTCACTCGGGTTAATATAACCCGGGACTTTTGCTGCTGAAATGAATTCTGCAAGGTCCCATCAAACACACCGGCTCCCTCCTTTCTCCCCTCTTTCTGTCGGATTGTTTTACCAGGAGGGGCTCAATAATAACAAACCCCCTGCAGGGAATGACCACAAATTGAGCATCTAAATGGGGTAAGTGGGCAGCTTTCTGGGTTCTAGGTTCCCCCTACCCCGCCCCTCCCTCCCTCCAGTCCAAGCCCCTCTTCACTTTCTTTGGGACTTTGATGAGGGTGAAATGGGGAAAGTTCCCATTGATGTTTGAATGCTGAATTGCTGCAGAGATCTGCGCACGCGCGACGTAGCACCGCCCCCAGTGGGACGTCACAATGAGGAGTGGAGCGCATGCGCAGTCTTTCCCCAACCCAATCTGTGAGGCCATTCACTCAATCAGGGGAAGATGCTTTAAATCAGCTGCTAATGGAGACTTCCCGGGCCCGGGGGAAGGGAACAAACAGCATCTGCTTCCAGCAGCCACTGCTTTGGGAGTGTGTCCGCAGATGTGCTCAGAGATTAGCATTGTGTGGTTGGAAGTTGAGGGGGACTCGGGGAGTGTTTGTAACAGACACTGTGGAGCAGGAGCTGCTCCCGGAACATGGAGTGAGCCGGGGACACGGGGAAGGGAGAGTTCATTCTCGGACAGTGTCTGGACAGGCTCAGGGAGACACAATGGGAAGAAATCACTATTGAAAATCACTGACAATTTCACCACCCAAAGGAGAGGGAATTTTCCTGCTTTAGTTCCAATCTCTCACTGTTTGTTGGATTGTGAACAGTGGGGGGAAAATAGCCGCAAAATAACGATGTGGACAGTTAGACAAAGAACATTTATTGCAGACACCAGGTGAGAAGTGTGAAAGGCACATTTTAAATAGTGGCTGCTTGTTTTCCGTTGAAATAGAAATGTGACTGTGTAAAGGTCACTGCTCGATCGGACAGTCCCAGTCATTGAGCAGTGCAGGGCTTGTGTTGTTTCTGAATGTCACAAACTTGTTGTAAAACCACTGCAAACACCTGGTAAACAGAAGCTGAATACTGCAGTACTGCAGTGGAGTCAGACACTGACACTGTTTGTGTTCCTGGTTTTCATTTTGTGATTGTTCATAATGATTATTATTGGGACGATTACATTGATCGCTTTTGTATCTTCTACCTCACCAGTTCTTTCATTCCTGCAGGAAAATACATGAAGGAACCTGAATGGGTGTGGTGATTCTTGGACACAAGGAAAAGTGCAGTGATCTCGTTCCAACACACAGTCGGTACAGGATCACTCCCAAAGCACAGAGATACTGCCAGCTCATCAGTTCCACTGGAACAAACAAAAGAAGTAGTCAGACAGACACTGATCCCAAAGTCAAGAGACACATTTTCAATCCAACAGTCAAACAACAGCAGGAGAGACAGAAGTTGTTTCCATTTCACTCCAATTCAATACAGCTGACATGTTGATACATCAATCACAGTGCAAAAACAAACTCACTATCAGAGCTAAATAAACTCTGTCACCATGGTTACATTTTAAATATAAAACTTGAAACAGAACAGACAAAATTTACATGATTGAAAGGTACAGAATGAATGCAAAGAGGCTTCAAGGGGATTTGGACAGGTTAAATGAATGGGCAAGAACATGGCAGATGGAATATAATATAAATAAGTGTGAAGTTCTCCACTTTGGTAGAATGAACAGAAAGAGTATTTCTTAAATGGTGAGAGGCTGGGAAGTGTCGATGTCCAAAGGCACCTGGGTGTCCTTGTTCATGAGACACGAAAAGCTAGTATGCAGGTGCAGCAAGCAATTAGGAAGGCAAATGGTATGTTGGCTTCATTGAAAGCGTATTTGAGTACATGAGTAAAGATGTATGAAGTCCAGATGAGACCGCACCTGGAGTATTCTGTACAATTTTGGTTTCCTTATCTAAGGAAGGATAGACTTGTCACAGAGGGAGTGCAACAGAGATTCACCGGTCTCGTCCCCTAGGATGGTGGGATTGTCTGATGATGAGAGACTGCAGAAACTGGGCCTAAATTCTCTAGAGTTTTGAAGAATGAGAGGTGATCTCATTGAAACAGACAAAGTTCTTACAGGGTGTGCAGGGTAGATATGGATAGGATGTTTCCTCTGTCTAGTGAGTCTAGAACAAGGGGACACAGTCTCAGAATAAGGGCAGGCCATTTGAGACTGAGATGAGCAGGAATTTCTTTACTCAGAGGGTGAGAAATCTGTGGAATTCTTTATCCCCGAGGGCTGTGGAAGATCAATCATTGAACATATTCAAGACAGAAATCGATAGATTTCTAAATACTAACAAGATCAAGGGATATGGAGATAGCAGGCAAAAATGGCGTAGAGGTAGATGATCAGTCACGATCTGTTTGAATGTTGGAGCAGGCTCGATGGGCTGAATGGCCTAATGCCCCTATTTCTTATGATCCTTTGAATCCCAATAATGTACATCAGACGTTAGACCATGTTATGCATTACATACCAGTTCAAAAATGCCACAGAGATTAAGACTGAAAGATACATTATCAATTCCATTACTACAAAATGAAGGACTTGGAGCTTGCAGACCAGCCCATGTATCAGATTGAAAGTTATATTTTCATTCACAATCGTTTTCACAGAGCTAAATATTAAATATCAATCCACAACTTGTACAGGACTACCAAATAAAACCTACAACTGTAAAATACAGTTTATCCATATTTTAAATTAAACACAAGGCAAACAAATATTGATACATTAAGAGAGCGGGAAACAGTGAGAGCAGAGTGGAGCATAAAGAGCCCAGGAGAGGGAGCAAGAGTTCACTCGGAGAGCAGGGAACAGCGAGAGCAGGCGTCAAAAAAGGCAAAGGAATACACAATTAATGGGAGAACACTGAATGGTGCAGAGGAAGTGAGGGACGTTGGAGTGAATGTCCACATATCCCTGAAGTAGCAGTACAGGTCAATAAGGTGGTTCAGCAGGTCCTTTCCTTTATTAACTGAGGTATAGAATATAAGGGTGATCTGGGTGTCCATGTCAATAAGTCACTGACAGCTAACATGCAGGTGCAGCAAGCAATTAGGAAGGCTAATAGTATGTTAGCCTTTATCGCAAGAGGATTTGAGTACAGGAGTAGTGAATTCTTGCTTCAATTGTATAGAACCTTGGTTAGACTGCACTTGGAGTACTGTGTGCAGCTTTGGTCCCCTTACCTCAGGAAGGATATTATTGCCATGGAGGGAGTTCAACGAAGGTTCATCAGACTTGTTCCTGGGATGGTGGGACTGTCCTATAAAGAGAGATTGGGGAAACTGGGTCTCTATTCTCTAGAGTTTTGAAGAATGAGAGGTGATCTCATTGGAACCCACAAAATATTTAAAGGACAGTCAGGGTAGATGCAGCTAAGATGTTTCCCCTGGCTGGGGAGTCGAGAACCAGGGGACGCAATTTCAAAATAAGGGGCAAGCCACTTAGGACAGAGATGAGGAGAAATGTTGTTACTCAGAGGGTTGTGAATCTTTGGAATTCTGTAACCCAGAGGGCTGTGGAAGCTCAGTCATTGAGTATGTTTAAAGCAGAGATTGATAGATTTCTAAATATAAATGACATAAGGGAATATGACGAAAGTGTGGGGAAAAGGGCATTGAAGTGGATGATCAGCCATGATCATATTGAATGGTGGGGCAGGCTCGATGAGCTGAATGGCCGACTCCTGCTCCTATGTTTCTATGTTCCTAACTCCACATTGTCGATGAGACACAGCCTCAGGCCGACTTGTCGGGTGTTGCAAACAGATAACACTGCTTCTGATCTTCACCAGAACAGAGTGAGATGTGAAATTGATCAGCAAACACACTGTGAGAGAATACAACAGAATAAAACACATGGAGAGACACTGTGGAATAACAAATAGATTTGATTGGAATGTTGAATTTTGATTGGAATGGATAAAACAGCAGAAACAGCAGATTAAATTGGGACAGAAAATAGAAACTGATGGGAAGAAGGAAGGAAAGAAAGGATGGATCTGTTCACTTTTTTCAGTTTTTTCACTGGTCCATCAAAGCTGAATTAAAAAAAGATGCAAAAAACATAGAATTTCACCAAAAATTGAGATTAAATGCTGCCGAAAACTTGAATTGAAGGATGCCCCAACAGATCACCTGTTTAACTGTCTCCTCACTGGGGGATTTCAATCAATGAGCAATATTATTCTCTACTTTTCTTTTGTTGAATGAAACCACTACTGTCACTTGGAGTTAATATCCCTGTGTTCCAACTCCTGAATAATAAAATTGTGAGTTTCGTGATATTTTCTGGACACATTTCCTGCTGAAAGAACGAAGAACTCTTTTCTAATTTACACAATACTATATACACACTCATCAAGCCTCCGAAACTAGCATCCTTGGTGCTGCTCTCTACTCCCAAACCTCATCTCATGTGACTGCTACATCATCACTCTGATTGTGGGAGGGGTTAATCACACTGTCTTCAGCATTAACCCTTTACATCCTCATACTGCACTGTCTGTCCAAAAAAATCGGTGGAGGGAACTTGAATTATCAAAACAGCAACAGCTGCCAGTTGAAAATCAACTCAACCCATCAGAGAGAGACTGTCAGAGAACTTCCTGCATCCAGTCCTGACCCTGTCACATTAAGCAGCTGCTCAGCCAGACCCCACTCTCATCAACACTGAACATTTTTACTGAGACCCTTCAAATACTGTTTATAAAAGACCGCAAAGATCAAAGTTCACACAGTTGTATTAAATGCAACAGAGTTTAATATCTTCTCACCGTTTCTCGGTAACCACATGAGACATAGGTTTTCTTATTTGGTTCCTTTGATTTTTCTTGTTCCTGACTGACAAATATTCCAAACCTCAGATAAACCCTCCCACTTGTGTCATGTCCCAGTCTCGGTTAAAAGCAACACATAATGACACAAACACTCTCCTTCAGTGAGATTAATATCAAGCTGTTTTCCAGGTTGAATGTAACTGTGAACAAATTTATGTCAAAGAAGTTACCTTTGATGTATCAGCACTAAAATTCTGTACAAGGAGGAACAGCCATTCCAAAATCATATCCTTCACAAAGGCTGTTCTTTTATGTGATTGAAATTCATCATGTATTTTGAATTAAAGATCACAAGCCACAGATGTCAGTGTTGATAACGAAACTTTTCAACCACGTTGCGACTGTGAAATAAAGCTCTGCTGGGAGTTGAACCCAGGATTTTCTGTTCACTAGACAGGTGCTTTAACCAACTAAGCTACAGAGCCAGATCACAAATGTGTGTGTAATTGAAATCAGAGGAAGGTCTTGTAGAGAGTGGGCAGGCTTTGGCGAGTCAAGAGCTGAGTTCGTCACGGCAGAGTTCACAGCCTCTGACTCGCTCTTGTAGTTGTAGCTGTAGTTGTAATTGTAATAGGCAACCGTCCGTCTCGGAAGACGATGGGCTACGCCCGGGGTGCACGTCACTTCTGTATTAAACATAGTTTGTTGTGGCTGTAGAGGATGACTCGTGAGTGACAATCCCTTCCGCAGCTGGTACAGATGAATATCATTGGCCCGAGGTCGACTGATAATTTTTCCTTCCTCTGAGCTCTCTTTCCCACCATCTGGTCATTTCTTTTGTCCTCTGCTTTTCCCATGGTCTTCCTGAATGCCTTTCTCCAGGAATTCCAGTCAGCAGGAAGGACTTCCCATGCATCGACTCCAATCCCAGTCAGCTTGAGATCTCGCTTTGCAGATGTCCTTGTATCACAGACGTGGGTGACCTGTTGGTCTCATGCTGATAGCAAGCTCACCAAAGAGCATGTCTTTGGCAAAGCGACCGTCATCCATTCAGCACACATGACCCAGTCAACAGAGTCACCGCTGACTCAAGAGGGCAAACATGCTGCAGATCACGCTGGTGTACTTCCTCATTCGGCACTCTGTCCTGCCAGGAGATGCCCAATATCCATCAGAGACAGCGGAGGTGGAAGCTGTTCGGCTGCTTTTCTTGGCTTGTATAAGTTGTTGATGCTTCTCTACTATAAAGGAGGGTGCTGAGAACACAAGCCTGTTACACGCAGAGCTTCACATTTTCGATCAGTTTGCTGTCGGTTCACACTCGTCTTCTCAACTTTGACATGACAGCAGCAACATTGACAATCCTGGTGCTGATTTCAGTATCAAGGGACAGATTGCTGGTGATTGTTGATCCACGGTATGTGAAGCTGTAGACAACCTCCAAAGTGAGGTTGTCGATGTTGATGGAAGGTGGAGTCTCTACGTCCTGGCCCATAACTTTGATCTTCCTGATGCTGATCGCCAGTCCAAATTCCTTGCAGGCCAGGGAGAACCGATATACAAGCTGCTGTTAATGAACTTCATTATGGGATGTCAGCACAGCGTCATCAGCAAACAGCAACTCACAGACCAAGAACTGTCTCATTTTGGTCTTGGTGCGCAGTCTTGCCAAGATGAACAGCTTGTCATCAGCTCTGGTATGCAGGTGGACACCCCCATCTGAGTCACTGAAAGTTTAAAATAGCAGCATGGAGAAGAATATGCCAATTGTAAAGGATGTGAGCTGTGAGGAGGTTACAAGGAGGCTTCCAGGGGACTTGGACAGGATAAGTGAATGAAATGACAGATGGAATATAATGTGAATAAATGTGAAGTTATCCACTTTGGTAGAATGAACAGAAAGACAGAATATTTCTTAAATGGTGAGAGGTTGGGAAGTGTTGATGTCCAAAGGGACCTGGGTGTCCTTGTTCATGAGACACTAAAAGCTCGCATGCAGGTGCAGCAATCAATTAGGAAGGCAAATGGTATGTTGGCCTTAACACAAGGGGTCATGAGTACAGGAATAAAGATGTCTTGCTGCAATTGTATAGAGCCTTGGTGAGATCGTGCTGGAGTATTGTGTGCAGTTTTGGTTTCCTTATCTAAGGAAGGATATACTTGCCACAGAGGGAGTGCAACGGAGGGTCACCAGACTAATCCCTGGGATGGTGGGATTGTCTTCTGAGGAAACTGGGCTTGTATTCCTTAAAGATTCATTTAAAAGGCCATTTAAAACTGAGATAGGGTGGAATTTCTTCACTCAGAGGGTGGTGAATCTTTGGAATTCTCTACCTCAGGGGTTGGTGAAAGTTCAATCATTGAGCATGTTCAGGACAGAAATTGAATGAAATCTTGATACTCATGACATCAAGGGACATGGGGAGAGCGCGGGAAAGCAGTGTTGAGGTAGATGATCAGCAAGGATGTAATTGAATGACAGAACAGGCTCGACAGGTTAAACTTCCTCCTCCTACGTTCCGAAGAGAGTTGTCACCAGGACACAGTCCTGTTTTACCCCACTGCTGATCGTGAAAGTGTCTGATGTTGCTCCATTGTAACTGACGGAACTGTGCATGTTCTCGTGGAAAGAAGAGATGACGCCCAAGAGTTTAGGAGGGCAGCCTATTTTCCACAGCAGTTTGAAGAGTCTGTCTCTGCTAACAAGATCGAAGGCCTTGGTGATGTCTATAAAGACAATGTAGAGTGGTCTGTACTGTTCACAGTACTTCTCCTGGAACTGCCGAAGTGAGTTGGTAGAGGTTGCGGGTATGGAAGGTGCTGTCTAAGGAACCTTGGTGTGTCGAATTCCTTCATATGTCCCTCTAGCATCCCCCAGATTCAGCGGCAGATTGTATGCTGTTGCAGAGTTTTAACCAGTATTGATTGGTGCAGTGCCGAGCAGTCTGCAGAGACTTGTTTCTGGCAGCTCTGAGAGCCTCTAGAGTTTGTTTGCTGGAGACTTGTTTGTAGTTCATGAGGGCTCTCTTCTTAGTTGCAGTAACTGACTCCATTTCAGTCCAATAAGCCTCAAACCAGTCAGCATTCCTCCCATCTCTTTTCCCATACACAGCGAGTGCAGAGTAAAAGATGGTGGCGTGCAGATGATTCCACTTTGATACCACACCGAGGCCTTCGGCGTTTTCTGAAAGAGCCTGATCTAGGATGTTGAGGAACTCCTGGGTCCCTTCTGGATCAGTGGTTCGGCTAGTGTTGATCCGAGAACGACCTTTCTTCTTGGATGGGTGAAGCTTCCTTGGCTGAAGCCTGACCTTGCTACACACTAGGGAGTGATCAGTGTCACAGTCAGCGCTGTGATAGCTACGTGAGATGAGGATACTGCTGAGGGTGGTATGTCTGGTGATGATAAGGTCTAGCTGGTGCCAGTGGCATGATCTCGGACGTCTCCAGGACACCTTGTGGCACAGCTTGACCTGGAAATAGCTGTTCGTCACACAGAGTCCATGGTGACAGCATAGCTCCAGAAACCTCTGTCCATTTTTGTTCATCTTGCTAATCCCCTTGTGCCCTATGCTCATTGGCCAAGCTGTAGTCAGTACCCAAGCTTGCGTTGAAATCCCCGAGAAGGTATAGTCCCTCGTGCTGGGAATTCTACTGATGGCAGTGTCAAGTGTCTCATAGAATTGATCCTTGACATCTGGGGTGGAGGTGAGTGTCGGGACATAGATGCACATGAGATTAACTGGGCCCACGCTTGTTGACAAGTGAAGGGTAAGAGGTCTCTCTGAGCCAACAGTGGGGGTTCACTCATTGCAAGTAGCATGTTTTTTACTGTGAAACCCACTCCATGCTCACGAGTTGCCTCTTGGGCTTTCCTCTGTCAGCAGAAGGTGTAGTATTTCTCTTTGAGGGGTCCACTTTGAATGAGTCTAGTTTCCTGCAGCACAGCAATGTCCACATTGAGCCTTGTGAGTTCCTTGTCAATCACAGCTGTCTTGTGTGTGCTATCAACCTGCAGAAGGTTGTCATTAAGGCCAGGACACATGGTCCTTACATTCCAGCTTGTGATGCGAAGCACTGGTGTCTTCTTTGTTGAGTTTGTCTTTCCTCGTGCATAGATTATCAATCCGCCAGTTGAGAGATATCTCTCTAAGCTGCAAGCACCCATTGAAGCAAGTAGGTCGTGGCAGGACAGCACCTAACTGACTGGGGGCTGCACAGCTTGGAGTAGGTGGTAGTTATCCAATGAGACGCGATGATCTCTCCCACTGTCAAAAGTAACCCCTGGTGCTCATACTCTACACCAATTGAGTGAGAGCTTATAATTGGTAACTGTTTCTTCCCATGTTTTGCTAATGTTTAACCACAAAGCTGGAGTGTCCTCTCCAGGGCACAGGCCTGGGCAAATAGTATGGAGACACTGAGCATCAGGACACCCTCTCAGCATTGCTAGTATTGTCCAAAGGAAAGGAAAAAAAACAGCACTGTTTGGTACCAGCTCTGCTGTAGGAGTTGCTGGAAAACTACCTGACAAGTAACAGGTAACCGCCTACGGGACTCCACTCCGGATTTATTGTCCAGGTTTACTCCCTAAGCCTTCTTCTCTCTCAAGACACCCACAGGGAAGTGAGACTTTTTGCCCATAGATGGGGCTCTGTTTCTTGGCATCAGGATGGAACCACACGCCAGTGGGCCTGCATGACATGCACAAGGATATCACACACTGCCCCATCCCTGTGACAGCTCAGAGAGATCCCCTGATGATAATGCACCCCACAGGAAAATCACAAACAGCCCCCTCCCGAGGACAGCTCAGGGTCAGATACTGCACACACTGCAACAACAGTGACATTACTGTATTAGTCCCTCCATTCTGAAAAACAAGCATTCACCCTACTTTATGCTTTCCGTCTCTCAGCCAATTTTGTATCCACGCTGCCACTGCCTCTTTAATCCCATCTGCTCAAATTTTGTTAACAAGTCTATTTTATGGTACTTTTTCAAACACAATTTTGAAGTGCAGACACACACCATCAACCTCACCACCCTGGTCAACTCTCTGTGAAATTTCATCAAAGAAATTAATTCATTAATTAATTCATACACAATCTTCTGTTAACCAATCTGTACTGGCTGTCATTTATTAGCCCATGTTCTACCAAGTGCCAGTTAATTTTCTCCTGGATAATTGTCTCTAAATGTTTCCCCACCACTGACATTAGACGAACTGGTCTGTAGTTCCTGGGTTTATCTCTCTTTTTAAACAGGGCTGTAAAATTAGCAATCCTTGCAGACTTATCTTTCAGTTCTGGAAAGTCTATTGTGGACAATTTCTTTGGGCATGACTTTAACTAATTAAAGCAACAGGATACTTGATTAATAAGTCCAGAACTTTTATTGAGAGTAGAATAGTACTTAATAATTGGAAGTAAAATTATCTTGAACAAACTTGGGGAATATAACTTGACAGCTCCAGCAGGTGTGTGGACTGGTCGAGCTTGGTCTCAGAGTGTCACGGTCCTCTTTGTCCAGTCTAGATCCCTCAACAGGTGGAGAACTTGGTTGATGATCTGAGCCTTTACCCCTGAGGTCTTCTAGTGGTCCTGCACACTGAAACCTTACAAGATCCCTACTTTTAACCCCTGGATGGCCATCATACCACCATGTAAAATAATAATTGGTCTGAGCTGTTGCTCGGTACATTTAATTAATGTCTTCCACTAACAGCCAACTGTCCTCAGAATCTCAGACATGAGAACAATGGAGTGGTTTCACACTGTCTCCCAATCTGATCTGAAACAAGTTTCCTGTTCATGAAATCGAGACTCTTGAAAATGCTGGAAATACTCAGCAGGTCTGACAGCATCTGTGGAGAGAGAAACAGAGTTAACGTTTCAGATCTGTGATCTTTCATCAGAACTGGGCTGAAATTGTCTGAGGGAATGAGATTGTGGAATCAATTTCAGGGTCAAAAACATTGTACTCTCTCAGGATGGGAAGATGGTGATTATTAAGTACAATGCAAGAATATAGATGCTTTTACATTATTTGAATCAACATTGATTTAAATCTTGTGCTCACGAAACCTATCTTTTGATCAAAATGACACTGATAACAATGGAAAAAGCAACACATACATTTCACGACCACAGGACTTTGTAAAGCCTTTTACAGCCAATGAAGGACTTTCCAAGTGTAGTCACTGTACAGTACAATACAATACCCTACAATAAGGATATTTCACCTTCGAGTCACGCAAGTCCCAGGCAATGACCATCTCAAACAAGAGAGAATCTAACCATCTCCCCTTGACGTTCAACAGCATTACGATTGCTGTATCCCCCACTATCAACATCCTGGGGGTTACCATTGACCTGAAACTGAACTGCAGTAGCCATATAAATATCATGGCTACAAGAGCAGGTCAGACACTAGGAATCCTGCGGCGAGTAACTCACCTCCTGACTCCCCAAAGCCTGTCCCCCATCTACAAGGCACAAGTCAGGAGTGTGATGCAATACTCTACATTGCTTGGATAGGTGCAGCTCCAACAACACTTAAGAAGCTCAACGTCATCCAGGACAAAGCAGTCCACTTGATTGGCGCCTCATTCACTATATTCACTCTCTCTATCACCAACGCACAGCGTGCACCATCCACAAGATGCACTGCAGCAACGCAGCAAGCCTCCTGACACAGCACCTTCCAAACCCATGACTTCTATCACCTCGAAGGACAAGGGCAGCAGATGCATGGGAACACCACCACCTGCAAGTTCCCCTCTGAGCCACACACCATCCTGGAATTGGAACTATATCACCGTTCCTTCACTGTGACTGGGTCAAAATCCTGGAACTCACTTCCTCACAGCACCACATCGACTGCAGTGGTTCAAGAAGGCAGCTCACCACCACCTTCTCGAGGGAATTAGGGATGGGCAATAAATGCAATAAATAAAAATAAAATCAATAAAAAATGACATTATCCTGTAATCCCCAAAAGTAGAAAATACATATGAAAATGAAAATATAATAAAGCACAGTCAGCATGGATTTCACAAAGAAAGACTTGATTAACCTTAACTTTGAAGAATCAACAGCAACAGTAATACAGCAGATGAAGAAGACTTCAAGTTAATAAAGCCTCATCCTTTTAAGTGCTTGAACCAACAAATTGTGGGTTAGCAAACAAGCACACTAACTGACAGAGCTGGGTGTTGTGCTTTCTCGATTCCCCTAAAGCAGGGTGTCAATGAGTTAAATCTTCAGGTTGCTGCAACCAGAATAGCCATTGTCCACGATCAGATTTACTGTTATAAATAAAGATGGAAAATTCATTGTGAATCTATAGAAACAGTCTGGTCCTGCACACTGCAGACACATCCACGTCATCACCAACCAGCTCTCCTATAATTGATGCAGTTATTTGACTTTTCCCCATTAGCTCCATGGAATTAATTTTGAAAGATTTTAAATTCCAAGAAGTTTTGTTAATATTCAGCCCTTGAGAAGATATCATTCCCTTGCCACAGTGGAGAGAGCATTGAATATAAAACAGTAGACTACCAGGTAACACAGTGAAAGCTTATCAGCTAATCTATAATTACTTACTTTTCTTATTTTTGCTCTTGCTATTCGGTTTTTCATCCTTTTCAGTTCCTGACTGTGGATATTATTGTGATTAAATGTGAAAAGATGCACTGTGTCTCAGCCCCGCTATATTGACTCTTTCTCTGTACAGTGCTGTATACACTCAGATACTGACAGTGTCTCTCCCTCCCTCAATTTTCCAGCCCTGACATTGCAGAAAGTGCTGTTCAAAGTTACACATTCTGACTGTTTGCAGTTGATTAGTGAGAGATTATTAACGTATCCTTCTGCAGCGCTGCCTCGGTTAATAACAGCAGATCTAAGTCACATTTCAGATACAGAAACAGATGCATCAATTATTCACTCTTTCCCAGAGTGAGTGAGGCCGGGACAAGCAGCAACATTCCAGCCCCACACTCTGCAATTACCCAGCACCAGTGGAAAGCAGTGAATACAGATTCAATCAGTGGGTTAATGTCCATTACAGGGATGCAAGATTCCACGGCCCAGGACAAACATCCCCATACACCGAGAACAAGCTCAGGAAAACCCGGGGGAGTTAATATCCCAATCACTGAGCATTCCAGTAACATTGAACAAGTTGCAGAACTGAGTGAACCTTTCAAAGTACAGAAGCGATGACGAGGTCAAAAAGGTCTGAACAGTTGAGGTGACTGAACGGTTTCAGCATCTCTGTTCAGGTTGCAGCTTTCACTGGAGGCATGTGTTGTAATCCCACTTTTGGCAACTTGATTTTCAGTTACTTTGCAGAGTTTCCTTGAAGGTTTGAGGTAGAGTAAATACTGAGGAACTGTTTCTAACTGCTGAACGGTCAATAACCGAAGGTTACAGATTTAAAGTGACTCACAAAACCAGAAGGAACATGAGGAAAAATTCATTTCTGCAACATGTGGTTAGGATTTCAGTTATGTGGATAGATTGGAGAAGTTGGGGTTGTTCTCCTCAGAGAGGAGATTTGATAGAGGTGTTCACAATCATGAGGGGTCGTGACAGACCAGATAGAGAGAAACTGTTGGTAGAAGGATTGAGACTCAGGTAAAAGCTGTGGCTCAGTTGGTCACACTCACCTCGAAATCACAAGCTTCTGGGTTCAGAGTTCACAGCTGACACTCCAGTACAGCACTGAGGGTGTCGAAGGTGCTGCCTTTCAGGTGTGATGTTAAACCAAGACCTGGTCTGCATGTTTGGGTGAATGTAAAAGATCCCATGCTGCAATTTCAAACAAGTGAAGAGCAATTCTCCCTTGTGTTGTGATCAATATTTGCCCCTCAATCAGATCAGTTGGTCATTATCACATTGCTGTTTGTGGGTATCAGCTGCTGCATTTCTGACATTACAACAGTGATTACACTTCAAAAGTATTTCATTGTCTCCAAAGTGCTTTGATATATCCAGTGGTCAGGAAAGGTGCTATATAAATACAAGTCTTTTCTTTCTTTATCACAACACATTGCTGTGTAAACAATGGTTCCTCATGTCACCTCTGGTTCTTCTGCCAATCACCTGATATCTGTGTCCTCTGCTTACTGACCCTTTTACCACTGGAAACAGTTTCTCCTTATTTAAACTATTGAAAACCTCCATGATTTTGAACAAATGTGTCAAATCTCTTCTGAATTTTCTCTGCTGCAAGGAGAACAACCCCAGCTTCTCCAATCTCTCCACATAACTGAAATCCCTCACCCTGCTACCATTGTGGTAAATCTCTTTTTTATTCTTTCCTGGGTTGTGGGCACTGCTAACACAATGTGGTTCCTGTCAATGCAGCGGCCCGCTGACATCATCGGAGAGCGCCAAGCTGCACATAGGCACAGCTACATCTTGCCAGGGTTAAGTGGCACATGCACAGGATGATGTCATGGCTCAGCACCAACATCATCGCATATCCGCCCATGGTCCACCTTCGCACATTCACGCTAAAGCGTCATCGGGTATCCAGCCTCTCACTCAGCTGGAGGAAGCCATTTCAACACTCCCCCCTGCTCTCATGCTCACATCTCTGTCCTGGGATTGCTGCAGTGTTCCAGTGAACATCAACGCAAGCTCGAGGAACAGCATCTCATCTTCCGATTAGACACACTACAGCCTGCCGGACTGAACATTGAGTTCAATAATTTCAGAGCATGACAGCCCCCCATTTTACTTTCATTTTTAGTTGTTTTTTCTTTCTTCTCCTTTTTTGCTTTTTTACATTTTTTACAACCTTTTATATTGCATTTATTTCATTTCATCTTAGTTTATTCAGTTTGCTTACCCACTGTTTTTTTTCAGGTTTGCACTTGCTGCTGTTCAATATTCAGTCCGTTAACACCTATTCTGTACTAATGCTTTGTCTTTCAACACATCATTAACATATTGTTTGCCTTTTCTCCATGACCTTTTGGTCAGCTAAGTGGCCTTGTCCAACCTGCACCTTCTCCTTTGTTATCTCTTGCCCCACCCCCACCTCACTTGCTTATAACCTGTGACATTTGTAATATTTGTCAGTTCCGAAGAAGGGTCACTGACCCGAAACGTTAACTCTGCTTCTCTTTCCACAGATGCTGCCAGACCTGCTGAGTGGTTCCAGTATTTCTTGTTTTTATTCCAGAAAATATTTGTTTGCTGCAAAAAGTACATGGCAGGTAAAATGAAATGGAAGGGTTGTGAGGCAATTCATTCCTGCACTGAAGGAAACTGATCTCCTTTGCAATCTTTGTATTGTTGACTTGGTGCTGTTTTTGAACTGTTTTGTAATGTATCTTTTTATAGTTTTTTTAACGAATAAAGTATATGTTGGAAATTTAAAAAAAACCTCAGAGAAGGTTCACTAGATTTATTCCTGTGATGAAGGGGTTGTCTTGTGAGGAGGATTGAGCAGGTTGGACCTATCCTGATTGGAGTTTAGAAACATGAGAGGTGATCGTATTGAGACATATAAGATTCTGAAGGGTCTTGACAGGGTAGATGCTGAGAGGATGTTTCCCCTCGTGGTGGAATCTAGAACTAGGGGACACAGTTTCAGAATTAGGGATTTTCCATTTAAGAAGGAAATGAGGAAGAATTTCTTCTCTCAGACAGTCATTCATCTTTGGATTTTTATCTACAAGGAAGTCAAGGGTTATGGGGGGCAGGCAAGAAAGTGGGGTTGATGCCATGATCAGATCAGCCATGATCCTATTGAATGGCGGAGAAGGCTCGAGGGGCCAAATGGCCTCCTCCTGCTACTATTTCTGTTCTTATGATCTCATTGCAGCTTGTTCCAAATAGAGACAAAAGAGTGGAATTCCAGAGGAGAGGTGAGAGTAATTACCCTTGAGTGAGTGTGGCATCAAGGATCCCTAGCAAAATTGAAATCAATGGGAATCAGGGGAAAACTGTCCACTTGTTGGAGTCCTACCTAGCACAAAGCAAGATGATTATGGTTGGTGGAGGCCGATCATCTCAATCCAGGACATTGCCTCAGGAGTTTCTGAGGGTAGTGTCCGAGGCTCAACCATCCTCAGCTCTTTCATTAATGAGTTTCCCCTCAACTTAAGTCAGAAGTGGGAATGTTAGGTGATGATTCACAACTCCTCAGATACTGAAGCAGTCCATGTCCGCAAGGGCGAGACCTGAACAACATTCAGGCTTGAGCTGATAAGTGACAAGTGACTTGGTTGCCACAAAAGTGCCACGCAGTGAACATCTCCAATGAGAGAGAATCAAACCATCTACCTTTTAATACTCAGCAGCATTATCATCACTGAATCCCTCACCATCAACATCTTGGGGGTTACCATTGACCAGAAACTAAACTGGACCAGTCACATCTATGCTGCGGCTTTTAGCGTAGGTCAGAAATTGGGAATTCTGCAGCAAGTATCTCACCTCCTGACATGCCAAAGCCTGTCCATTATCTACAAGGCACAAGTTAGGAGTGTGATGGAATACTCTCAACTTTTCTGGATAGCTGCAGCTCCAACAACACATAAAGAGCTCAACACCACCCAGGACAAAGCAGTCCTCTTCATCGGTACCTCACCCACCACTTTAAACATTCACTCCCTCCACCACCAGAGCACAGTGGCAGCAGTGTGTACCACCTACAAGATGCACTGCAGTAACTCGCTAAGTAACGTTCGACAGCACCATCCAAACCCGTGATCACTACCACCTCGAAGGACAAGGGCAGCAGATGCATGGGAACACCACCACCTGCAGGTTCACCTCCAAGTCACTCACCATCATGACTTGGAACTATATCACCATTTCTTCACTGTTGCTGGGTCAAAATCCTGGAACTCCCTCCGCAATAGCACTGTGGGTGTTCCTACACCACATTGACTGCAGCAGTTCAAGAAGGCAGCTCCCCACCACATTCTCAAGGGCAATTAGGGATGGGCAATAAATGCCAGCCTTGCCAGCGATACTCACATCCAAGAATGAATAAAAAACAAATCATTCTCCACAGATTCCCCACAATCCAGGCTTGGACATTTACTTCACGAGCACAGAGCGTTATATAACTACAACATGAGTTCCAATCTTCAGATTCCATTAGCCTTTCACATTATTTTCTACCAGTCCACTAGCTTTTAGTGATTCAGCACTCGGGTCTCTGCTTCTCCAGTTTCTAACATCTCACCACTTATAAAAAAACACTCTGATCTATCTTTCGTAGGTACGAGATGACCCCACATGTTAAACTCCAGCTGCCAAAGCATTGCTCACTCACTTAATCTATCAAGAAGATTTGAAAATAAATTTCTTGCCAAAGGATAATGTTCTGCTTCTGCTCCCTCGCCATTTGCTTTTCCCGTTAGTCTTTCATTTGGTGTAAATCCAGAGAAAGTAAAGATGGAAGGAAGGAGGGAGGCAAAAATCTTGCTCCTTTTCGTGATCCCTGTTTGATCTTCATTCCAGTCCAATTTGGGTGAAGAATTCCGATTGTTTGTCTCAATTTTAATAAAGGATAAACAATTCTGGAATCACCAGCGAGATATTGATAAGAACATGTTTCCAGGCCAACTTTCCACAAAAGCTCCCCCACAACAATGTCCTCGACACTTCATAAACTAACGACAAAATTGGGATCCGAACCCACACATGCAAAGCACGCAATGCATTAGCACGCCACCGTCTTAACCTCTCGACCACCTTGTCAGCTGTTTGGACAGTACAGATCCTGGCTGTGCAGCCAGATGTGCAATGATGGAAATGCAGCTTCTGTAAGTAAATGCAATTTCCATCACATCAGGTCATGGCCTGTTGGGAATGGAGTGGTGTGAAACATTTCCAGACTATGTCCAACACGTTTCGACTCAGTGTGAAAATCCACCATGGAAAGACTGGAACATACAATCATTTCATCACATCATGATTAACATCACTCAGACACCTGAACCACGAGGTCACTGACGAAGTCATGATGACCGAATTTCTCATGAAATGACAACTGAACTAACTGACTGGAAGAATTGCTTTAATTCCACACGATCAGAGAGGCACAGCCTCAGACCGACTTGGCAGATGAGTATTGATTGAATAATTTCTGTGTGAGGAATGTTCCAGCATCATAAACCAGGGGAACGTGCTGACTGAGCTGTGTCTTCATCTCTTCTGGGCAGTCGGACAGTTCACCCTTCATTCTGCTCTGATTCACTTTCCCAAAGCGGATCTACAGATTCTCAAATCTGTGGACTGGGTTTTCTTATTTTGTTCCTTTTGATTTTTCTTGCTCCTGACTGAATAATATATTCTAAACCTCGGATCAACCCTCCCCTTTGCGTCGTGTCATAGTCTTGGTTAAAAAAGACACAAAACGGCACGAACAGTCTGAAATATACAACACGGTCACACTTTCCTTCAGTGAGATTAATGTTGAGCTGTTTTCCAGGTTAAATGCAACTGCAAACACATTGCTCTCAAAGAAATTGTAGGAGATTGAGTTGCCGTTGAAATATTAGCATTGAACATTTGTACAAGGAGGAACAGCCATTCCAAACTGACATCCTTCACAAAGGCAACCACTGAGCTGTTTTCTTGTGTGAATAAAATTCATGAGAAAAGTTAAAGTTCACAAGAAAACAGATGTAAACGATTGATAGCTAAACTTTTGAAGCAAGGATATGAATCCACGATTTTCTGATTATTGGACAAACACTCGAGCCAACGAAGCTACTGAGCCAGATCACAAATGCTGTGACAACTAAGGGCAGAGGAGGGCACTCTTTATTCTCATCCCACTTCTCCACTGGTCACAACATCTATTTCAACTTTTCCCACTTACTGAAACAGTCAATCATATACTCTATTTTCCCAGAATAGAAGACACTGACCAGATTTCTTTAATGAACAACAAAATGATTCATTTATTGTAGAACAAGTTTTAACTAGTCATGAAGTAAAGCATAAACACACAGGTGGAAATTTTAAAAGTTCCCTTTTCACCTTTACTTTTAAAGTATTTTTTAAAAATCTTCGAGCCACATGCGCACACACACATACGCCGGTTAACAGAAAAGATAAAAGGGATGTTTTTTAAAAATTTTTAAAATTTTGTTACAAACACAAAAAAAAAACTCTTGGGCTGTTTACTTGCTCATTTTTGAAGAAATTTTCAGATGAGATACGTTGCTCCAAAATTGGAATACAGTCTAACTTCTGAGTATACGTAGACAGGTCACTAGGGTATTTTAGAACAGTTCTTTTCAGAAGGCACTGAGAATTAATTTTAGCAGGCCTTCTTCAAAGACATGCGACAAGATGAATTAACACACTGGACTTCTCAGGATATTTTAAAGATTTTCTGGAAAACAAGCTGGGTTGTGGTCTTCTCTCCTTCCTTGACACTTCTTCAGGCTAACTTTATCAGCTGCTCACTCCAGCAGGTGAAACACACTGACTCTACAACCAAAAGCTTGTGAGTTTTCTGCTGTCTTAGGTGTACGTTGCTGCTGCCGAGCTTGTCCAATCAAGGGGCGCAAATGCCTTCACTAACCACATCTCCCTGTCACCATGGTTTCTGTTCTATTTTTAACTTGAATTATGTGAAAAACAGTAAACATAGTTGCCAAATTGGCTCTTTTGGTGCTCTCTTGAAAAAGAACTGGTCCTACATTTATTCAGTTTGATTATGACTTCTTCAAAAAATATTTTAACAGAAGAAACAGAATCACTTCCATAACATCATGTACTTTCCCTGAGCTACAGGTTATTGAAAGACTCTCTGGCTGTGTTTATTTTAGGTGATTTTGTACTCAGGTTCTTTTGGAATCCATGTGTTTGCAGATCTTTGTGAGTGAGAGATGTGGAGATATGCTTAAAAAATTTCCCTATAAATTATTCATATCTCCGTCTTTCCCCGAACTTTGTGCAAACACATTAATGAGGGAATCACACACATCAAGCCGTCAAACCTGTCTGCTGAACATTGAAAGGTGACAGTGTTTATAGTAACGGGGTTCCATTTATTCAGACACATCTTGATGATTCACACATGTAATGTATTTGTATATTATATTCATGACATTATGATGTAAATAAACACCTCCTTGCACTTGCCACGCTTGGTGAACATTTTCTCTGCTGATGCCCCCTGAATATATTAGAGAACATGGTGACGAGGTTGAGATAAAAGTCTGTAAATATAGGCAGCAAACAGCAGCAGGGACTGCAGTGAACAAGATTTACGTGACATATTTGTGCTTATATTGGTGGGTGAAATAAGATACTAAACACACAAAATCCTACATTTGAGCTCGCGGAAGATTGCTCTGTCTATGGAGATAGCATCAAAGAATGCTCAGGAATTTTGTCCTATACCAGTGATAGTAACACACTTCAGGGGAACTTAAAAAAAACTGGTAAAATCGGCTTTCACATAACAGATGAAATTTTGCACAGAGAAGTGTGAAGTGATACAATTTGAAAGGAAGTATGAGGAGAGGCCATATAAATGAAACATGACAATTCTAAAGTGGGTGCAGGAGCAGAGAGACAATGTACACCGATGTTAGAAGGATTGAAAAGGTAACTAAGAGCAAACAGGACACTTGGATTTATTAATATAGGCATAGAGTAAAAGCATATAAGTTATGCTAAACCTTTACAAAATGCTGGGAATGAATGGCCTCTTCCTGTACCTCCACAGAAAGCTTCCATTCCAGGTTTACACACACTCATCAGGATCACTCTCCACAGATCCTGCCACTCCAGGCTCGGACACCAACTTCAGGATCACTCTCCACAGATCCCGGCATTCCAGGTTCGGACACCCACTTCAGGATCACTCTCCATACATCCCAGCACTACAGGCTCGGAGACCCTCTTCGGAGATCCTAAATCTCCAGACACGGACATCCTTTGAGGACCACTCTCCACAGATCCTGCCACTCCAGGCTCGGACACCCACTTCAGGATCACTCTCCACAGATCCCGCCATTCCAGGTTCGGACACCCACTTCAGGATCACTCTCCATACATCCCAGCACTATGGGCTCGGAGACCCTCTTCAGAGATCCTAAATCTCCAGACACGGACATCCTTTGAGGACCACTCTCCACAGATTCTTCCCTCCAGGCTCAGACACCCTCTTCAGAGTCACCCTCCATCCATCCCGCCGCTCCACGCACGGTTATCTCCCTCAGGATCAGATCAAAGAATGTTGCTTGTCACTTATCAGCTCAAGCCTGAATGTTGTTCAGGTCTTGCTGCTTGCAGGCACAGACTGCTTCAGTATCTGAGGAGTTGTGAATCATCAGCGAACATGCCCACTTCTGACTTATGTTGAAGAGAAAGCCATCAATGAAACAGCTGAGGATGGTTGGGCCTAGGGCACTGCCCTGAGAAACTAGGGATCCAGTCATGAAAGGTGGAGGACAATTAAATAACGAACCAGATGAGGAGGCTCCAAAAACTTCCCTATCCTCAATGTTGGTGGAGCCGAGCACGTCAGTGCAAAAGATGAAGCTGAAGCATTTGAAACCATCTTCAGTCAGAAATTGCTCAGTGGATGATTCATCTCGGCCTCTTGAGGTCCCCAGCATCACAGCTTCCAGTTTTCAGCCAATTCGCTTCACTCCACATGATAGCAAGAAACAGCTGAAGGCACTCAGTACATCAAAGACTATGGGCCCCAAAAACATTCCGGCTCGAGTACTGAAGACTTGTGCTCCAGAACTAGCTGCGCCCTCAGCCAAGCTGTTCCAGTAGAGCGACAACACAGGCATCTACTCAACAATGAGGAAAATTGCCCAGGTGTGCCCTGTCCGTAAAAAAGCAGGACAAATCCAATCTGACCAATTGCCGCCCCATCAGTCTGCTATCAATCATCAACAAAGTGATGGAAGATGTCACCAACAGTGCTATCAAGCACCACACACTTAACAATAATCTGCTCATCGATGCTCAGTTTAGGTTCTGCCAGTATCTCTTAGCTCCAGGAAATAATTTGGCAGATAGAGTAGAATGTGGGAAAATGTGAGGTTATCCACTTTGGCAGGAAGAATAGAACAGGAAAATATTATTTAAATTGTGAGAGATTACAGAATGCTGCGGAGTTGAAGGATCTGGGTGTCTTCGTACATGAATCACAAAAAGTTACCATGCAGGTACAGCAAATAATTAGGAAGGCAAATGTAATGTTACCCTTTATTGCAAGGGGAATGGAGTATAAAAGTAGAGAAGTGTTGCTACAAATGTACAGGGTGCTCGTGAAACCACACCTAGAGTACTGTGTACAGTTTTGGTTTCCTTATTTAAGGAGGGATATACTTGCATTGGAGGCAGTTCAGAGAAGGTTCACTAGATTTATTCCAGTGATGAAGGGGTTGTCGTATGAGGAAAGTTGAGCAGGTTGGACCGATACTCATTGGAGTTGAGAAAAATGAAAGGTGAACGTATTGAGACATATAAGATTCTGAGGGGACTTGACAGGGTAGATGCTGAGAGGAAGTTTCCCCTCGTGGTGGAATCTAGAACTCGGGGACACAGTTTCAGATTTAGGGGTTTTTCATTTAAGGAGGAATTTCTTCTCTCAGAGCGTCATTAATCTTTGGAATTCTCTACCGCAGAGAGCAGTGGAGGCTGGGTCATTGAATGTCTTCACGATTTTTATCTACAAGAGAGCCAAGGGTTATGTGGGCAGGCAGGAAAGTGGGGTTGAGGTCATGATCAGGTCAGCCATGATCCTATTGAATGACGGAGCAAACTCGAGGGGCCAAATGGCCTACTCCTGCTACTAGTTGTTCTGATCTTATGTTGTTATGATCTCATTGCAGCTTGGTCCAAACAGAGATGAAAGAGTGGAATTCCAGAGGAGAGGTGAGAGTGATTGCCCTTGAGTGAGTGTGGCATCAAGGATCCCTAGCAAAATTGAAGTCAATGGGAATCAGGGGGAAAACTCTCCACTTGCTGGAGTTGTACCTCACACTAAACAAGATGGTTGTGGTTCGTGGAGGCCAATCATCTCAGCCCAGGACATTGCTTCAGTAGTTTCTCAGGGTAGTGTCGTAGACCCAAACATCCTCAGCTGTTTCATTGACGACTTTCTCTTCAAAATAAGTCAGAAGTGGAAATGTAAGGTGATGATTCACAACTCCTCAGTTGAAGCAGTCTGTGCCTACAAGCAGCAAGACCTGAACAATATTCAGGCTTGAGCTGATAAGTGACAAGCCACCTTCTGGCCACACAAGTGCCAAGCAGTGAACATCTCCAATGAGAGAGAGAAAAAAATCTACCTTTTGATATTCAGAGCATTATCATCGCTGAATCCCCCACCATCAATATGTTGGGGGTTACCATTGACCAGAAACTAAACGGGACCAGTCAGATCTATGCTGCGGCAATAAGCGCAGGTCAGAGATTAGGAATTCTGCAGCAAGTGGGAAAAATTAGGAATTCTAGGGGCGGCACAGTGGCGCAGTGGTTAGCACCGCAGCCTCACAGCTCCTACAACCCGGGTTCAATTCTGGGTACTGCCTGTGTGGAGTTTGCAAGTTCTCCCTGTGTCTGTGTGGGTTTTCTCCGGGTGCTCCGGTTTCCTCCCACAAGCCAAAAGACTTGCAGGTTGGTAGGTAAATTGGCCATTATAAATTGTCCTATAGTATAGGTAGGTGGTAGGGAAATATAGGGACAGGTGGGGATGTGGTAGGAATATGGGATTAGTGCAGGATTAATATAAATGGGTGGTTGATGGTCGGCACAGACTCGGTGGGCCGAAGGGCCTGTTTCAGTGCTGTATCTCTAAACTAAACTAAGTATCTCACCTCCTGATACACCAAAACCTGTCCACCATCGACAAGGCACAAGTCAGGAGTGTGATGGAATACATCCCACTCAACAACACTCAAGAAGCTCAATACCATCCAGGACAAAGCAGCCCACTTAATCGCCACCTAACCCACCACCTTAAACATTCACTCTCTCCACCACCAGTACACAGAGTCTGCAGTGTGTACCATCTCTATATGCACTGCAGTAACTCGCTATGTATCCTTCAACAGCACCTTTCAAACCCGTGACCTCTACCACCTCGAAGGACAAGGGCAGCAGATGCATGGGAACTCGCCATCTGCAGGTTCCCCTCCAAGTCACTCACCATCCTGACTTGGAACGATATCGCCATTTCTTCACTGTTGTTGGGTCACAATCCTGGAACTCCCTCCCCAATAGCACTGTGGGTGTTCCTACACCATATGGACTGTAGCAGTTCAAGAAGGCAGCTCACCATTACATTCTCAAGGGCAATTAGGGATGGGTAATAAATGCTCACCTTATCAGCGATACTCACATCCAAGAATGAATAAAAAACAAATCACTCTCCACAGATTCCCCACAATCTGGGCTTGGACATTCGCTTCAGGAGCACAGAGCTTTATATAACTGCAACATGAGTTCCAAACTTCATATTCCGTTCGCTTTTCACATTATTTTCTCCCAGTCCACTAGCTTTTAGTAATTCTGTATTCGGGTCTCGGCTCCTCCACAGTTTCTAACATCTCACCTCTTACAAAAAAACACTCTGATCTATCTTTCTTCAGTATTACATGACCCCACATTTTAAACTCCTTCTGTCAAAGCATTGCTCACTCACTTAATCTATCAAGAAGATTTGAAAATAAATTTCTTGCCAAAGGATAATATTCTGCTTCTGCTCCCTCGCCGTTTGCTTTTCCCATTAGTCTTTCACTTGGTGTAAATCCAGAGAATATAAAGATGGAAGGAAGGGAGGGAGGGAAAATCTTGCTCCGTTTTGTGATCCCAATTTGATCTTCATTCCAGTCCAATTTGGGTGAAGAATCCCAATTGTCTGTCTCAATTTTAATAATATATAAACAATTCTGGAAACACCGTCTGGAAATTGACAAGAACAGGTTTCCAGTCTGACTTTATGCAAAAAGTCCCCCAATAGAAATAAAGGAACGATCCAAATCACAAACTAACAAGGATGGGATTCGAACCCATTCATGAAAAACACAATGCATTAGCAGTCCACCACCTTAACCTTGCAGCCACCTTGTCAGATGCACCATCACGGCTGTCACCTTCAGCACAGCTCCTGGCTGTGCAGCCAGCTGCAGTGACCTCATGGTTCAGGCGTCTGAGTGATGTTAATCATGATGTGATCAAATGATTGCATGTTCCACTCTTTCCGTGGTGGGTTTTCACACTGAGTAGAAACGTGTTGGACATGGTCTGGAAATGTTTCACACCGCTCCATTCCCTATTTCATTTACTTCCAGAAGGTATATTTCCATCATTATACAACCCAAAAGATGAACTTTTTTCAAAAGACTTCAGTGTATTTAACTCTGTGTCCAACACTGTGAGGCAGCTTTCTGTGCTTATAAAGAGTGTAATTTATTGACTGGTCTGTTGGATCTTGGATCAAACAGGGTGACAGACAGAGGTCTGTGTGCAGAGGGTTTGGAGGTGAGCTCTGATTCCTAACCCTTTCTGGATTGTGAGGAATAAAGAATGAATGAGAGGGAGAGAATGTGGGAGAAGGGATGATGGAAGATTTTGTCCCTGAACCTGATTAAAAGTGGCTCAAACGCAAGATAATATTAAGATATCAAGAGCAGAACATTAACATAATCTGAGTTCCGCGATCTGGTCGGGTCCCATTCCCCTGAAGTGAGGAATGAACGGGTGGGAAATTCCACCTGGAGTTATATTTGTCTCCAATGAAGATGAGTTCACAGTGAGGCTGGAATAGCTCAGTTGGGAGAACACTAGATTGAAGAACCAGGATACAATCCCTGGTTTCATCAGTTTTAATTTGGTGTCTCCATCAGTTTAAGTAGAGAGAATCAGAGGGGAGATTTTCCACTCTTGACCCCATGGGCTGAATTTTAAACGAACGGTGCGGCTCTCGGCAGAGGCACCGGAAGCGGGTGTCGTCACCACACGAGTGAAATGTGGCCGACCGACTCCGATCACGGAGCAGCCGACCAATTAATGACGGGGAGGCGTGGGGCCCATGTAAACAAGGACCAGAGGCAGGGAACAAGGCACCGATGGCACCGACATCTGACACAACGGCAGGTGCTGACACCATATTTAAAGGGCTGCCAACCCTGCATTCACTGCTGCCTGGTTTAAAGGAGTGTCTTCCTGAGAGCCCTCTGATGCCCCAGGACCCGTTCTGCTGCCTCTGCTGCCCCAGGACCCGTTCTGCTGCCTCTGCTGCCCCAGGATCCGTTCTGCTGTCTCTGCTGCCCCAGGACCCGTTCTGCTGTCACTGCTGCCCCAGAACTCGCTCTGCTGCCTCTGCTGTCCCAGGACACGTTCTGCTGCCTCTGATGCCCCAGGACCCGTTCTGCTGCCTCTGCTGCCTGCTGAGTAAGGAGCTGAATGCGAGCCTGCAGTGACCATGGTCCCACGGTTTAGCGATGCCTCCCTGCAGGTTCTCCTCCAGGTGGCAAGAGAAAGGTGGAAGATCCTCTTCCCCAGGGATGGGAGGTGGAGACCTGCCCACCTGACCAAGCAAAGCTGGCTGAAGATAGTCGGTGAGGTCAGCAGACGTGGGGTCACCCCCAGAACATGGATCCAGTACAGGAAGTGGGTCAATGACCGGATCCAGGCTGCTCAGGCGAAAACTCAAAACACTTTGGACCCTTTGGACATTGCATGTGGCAGAGTGAAAGGGAGTGTTTGGTGGAAAGGGAGTGACCACCCAGTCATGTGTATTGGGGAAGGGCAGCAGGACATGCTGCCTGAGGCTTGGCTGCATCTCGGTGAGAGGTGCACGTCAGTCATTGTATCAACTCACACAGTCCCTCGAGAGGGGCCACATGCAGGAGGAATACGTGTGTCCCCATCATGGACTGCTGGACTATCACCATCAGAGATGTTGGGCTTGTCCCCGCTGGGAGACTAACTTTGTTCATCATTGTGTCTGCAGGAGAAGACATCCCACAATTGGAAAGAGCGTGTCAAGACCGGCGGTGGATGCCTTATCTCCATGTCCTCATCCCGATGGAGGAGGAGGCCATGGAACAGGCAGGGCAGCAAAGCAGCTGCTCCATAGCTGATGGAGAGACAGGGACACCTACCCAAGAGAGTGAGTGAACATCTCCTGGGGCACAAGGGAGCATCTGCTGCAAAGGAGCCACACTGCTCATCTGTTCACCACTGCATCAATGGAGCTGCACGTTAGGGGTGGTTGGAATGTCATGATGGGAAGACCCTAACCCTTCAATGTCCCTGTTTTCTCATGAAGGCCCGGATGAACGACAAAAGCAAAGAGCTGGAGAGACTGGGGGACAGCCGGACATGTCTGAGGAGGAGGAGGGAGCCTCAGAGGGTGCACCATCACCTCATTCCCCTGCACCCTTCACCAGCACAGAAACTCTCACGTTGGTGGGTATCCGTTCGCGGTTAGATTCTGGCATGCAAACTGGTGAGCACATCACAGACAGGCCCGGGCAGCTGGCGGAGGCTGTGACAGCCGAGGCCACTGGGAGTTAGTGGTTTGTGGGAGGCCAGGCCCATGCTGTGCCCCAGGCTGATGACGTGCCTCTTGTGTCACCAGCAACACGGGAAATGCTGCAGCTGCAGTGAGAGGTCAGGCAACATCTGGCAGAGTTGCCAGAGGCTATGTGTACCCAAGCACGGACGATGGAGGAGTCCATCCAGGCCTTGGGTGCTGCACTGTCTCTGATGGGGGTGTGTCTGGCTTCCTCCATTGAGAGATTGGTGACTCTCATGGAGAACCAGATCCAGCAGACCAATCAGTGGCTGCCGGAGATGTGCGCAGACCTGCACTCCATCACTTTGTCCAGGAGCTCCATCCAGTGGCGACAAGGTGAGAGGGGGGACGAGGCACCTGAACTCTCCACTTGGTCCATGTCCCTCTCAGGTCAGCAGGGAGGTACAAGTGTGTTTTATAAGGGGGAGGAGCAGCTGGCTGCTACATCTGGGGGCCCCTCTCAGGGTGCTCCTGGTGTGGACGGTAATTCCAAAGTCCCTCTGCCAGTGACACCAGAGATGCCACCACCTCCATCATCCTCGATGACAGAGGGGGTCCCTGTACCTGTGCAGGACGCCCTCAGTGTGCCAGGGCCCTCCAGGCCTCAGGCAGCAGAGGACGGCCGCCAATGTCATCCCAAGCCATGGAGCAGCAAGGTCAGCAGCCTTTCTCCACCTCAGCTGACAGAGCAGGGGGAGTAGCAGGTAGGAACACCCGGAAGAGATTTAAGAAGAGCACCTAGATTCACTGAGGGGTTCATGGGTGAATGTACATTCCAGATGGATAGGGTTGTGTTTGGTGTCACACAGAATAAAGAAATGATGTTCTCTCACTATGTCTCCTTCCTATTGTTGATGCCCTTTGGGACTTCATTTCAACCCTTCCTCCCAAGGGGCTGGAAGTGAGGGACCAAGCCCTGAGTTCACAAAGCTTCGGCCTTGTCACTGTGCGATGTGTACCTGGGCGCTGTAGTGTGGAAGGAAGGAGGTGACAACAGGGCTGTTTAAAGCTAAGACTTTATTGCTGTGGTTCCAGAAGGTGGTAAGGCTCAAAGGAAACGTGAATGTATAAGGGTGTCTCGTGTCTCCCTTGTGTGTATCTCATGGAGGCTTTCCTGCTGTGCCTGAGGTTCTTCATCTGGCACTGCTTGGGCAGCATCCTCCTCCACATCCTCATCATCAGAGGAGACACCACACTCCATGATATCCACACGAGTCAAGACCTCACCCCTCTGTTTTGCCAGATTGTGCAGAGCACAGCAAGCCACCATGATACGCGAGACCCTCGCCGGGACATACTGAAGAGCTCCACAGGAACAATATAAGTGCCTGAATCTCATCTTCAGGAGACCAATGGCCTCTTTGATGGTCGCTCGGGTTGACCCGCAGCAGGTGTTGTACCTCTCCTCTGAATCGTTGTGTGGGTTCCTCACAGGCGTCAGTACTCATGTTCTCACTGGGTTGCAATTGTCTCCAAGGATCCATCTCAGAAAGCACATGGGGCCACGGAAATGTTCTGGCACCTGGGAGTGCCTTGGTATGCAGGCGTTGTGGCTGCTTCCCGGGATTTGTGCACACACCTGTAGGATCCATTTGTGATGGTCACAGACCAGTGACACACTGAGCAGGTGGAAGCCCTTCCTGTTGAAGGCTGCTGGCTGGTCTGCAGGAGCCTTGATGGTCACATGGGTGCAGTCGATGACACCCTACTCCTGGGGGAATCCAGCGATGGCCCCGAATCCTATAGCCCTCTCAGCGTGACTGTTTGGATCGATGTGCACATAGTCACCGGCCCTCCTGAACAGGACATTGGTGACCTCCTTGATGCACTGATTCACCACAGACTGTGAGATTCCACACATATCTCCAGTGGATCCCCGCAATGATCTGCTGGTGGAGAAGTTCAGTGGCACTGTGGCCTTCAGTGACACTGGCATCAGGTGCCCACCAAGTCCCATGGGGCACAGCTGCATCATGGCAGAGAGATCAGTGACAACCTCCGTGGAGAGGCGCAGTCTGCGGAGACACTGTCACTCGGACATCTGCAGGTAGTTGAACCTCGGCTGACGTGTTCCTCTGCCTCCTTCTCCAGCCTCCTGTTCGAGGCTGGCCCTCCTGTGGGCCCCCAAGCTGCTGTGGTGTCCCTGCTGGTGCCTGCGCCTCCCTCCCTCCCTCTCTACTCCTCCTCCTCTTCAATGGGAGCCTCGAATCCAGGGTGAATGAGGCCCATGACAGGTTGCCCCTCCCTGAGTGCAAGGCCTTCACAGTAAACAACACCCAGCCCCATTTACCTCATTTGTCACCCTCAATGAGGTGGCACTGCCCCAATAACACCCGGGTGTGGCTCACCCTGCAGAGCTGGCACATTGGCCCCCACGCCTGACAGTGTTTCCCGATGCCCTTTCCCCCTCCACCCTTGCTGCCAAGTTACGCTGCCTCACCCGACAGCTTCCCAGTGAAGCCAACACTCAGCTCCCACCTCCCAGTCACCTCCTTTAACCAGGCGAGGCTCTGAAGCCCCAGGGTTCCCGTGTGCTATTAATTCAATTGGACCCAGTGAATAAAATTGCTGACAATTGGACTCATAAATACTTTAAATGCCTTCTTGCCGTGTGGATGTGCGAAGTCTGCCCTCCATGTCAGCCGCCGACAGAAAAATCCGGTCCAACGTCTTCCATCCCTATTTTATACACCCCCCCTCCCCCTCCCCAGCCTCCATTCCCGTCTCCAACGGTCCCTTAAAATTCTGGCCCATGTCTCTAAGACTAATGGGAGTGAAACTACAGCTGCTCCTTAGACTGAACAGGGAGAGCTGCTCTCTCTGTGTTGAAAGTGAATGAATCTGCTCTTTACCTTGTCTTACTGGAATGTTCACTGTCTGGAAATGTCTGTTTGAAAATGTTTTCCTGTTATATTAATGGAGCAGAGGAGCAGAAGTGAGGTACTGTTCAACAGAGAGGTTTGGAAGTGGGTGAAGGGGTGGAGTGACGGTGGGAGTGAGAGGCGCAGTGAGTTGGCCATTCTCAATAGAGTGTCAGGAATGAAGGTCAGAGGAACAGACCAGGCAGGAAACACAGAAAGAGCGAGGAGAAGCTGGTGTGAAAAACAGAGATTAAACAACAGGCTTGTTCAGTTGGTTTGGGTCTGGTGTTTAGAATACCCGGAATCTGGGTTCACTTCACTTCCAACTCAGCAATTGTACCAACATTATGTTCATAAAACCATAGAATGATACACAAAGAAGGAGACCATTTGGTCCATTGTGTCAATGCTGTCTCTTTGGTTGTGCTATCCAATTAGTTCTGATGCTCAGCTTTTTCCTGTAATCTGTCCATTTTCCTTCCAGTATTTATCCCTATTGCTTTTCAAAGTTACTACTGAATCTGCTTTCAAGTCCTGATCAGACAGTGCATTCCAAATCACAACACATCACCGTATAAATCCCGACCTCATTTCGCCTCTGGTTCTTTTCTCAATCACTTGATAAATACATCCTCTGGTTACTGACCCTTTTGCCACTGGAAACAATTTCTTCTTATTTGACTTATTGAAAACCTTCTTGATGATGTCACTTACTAGACTGCCAGTAAAACTGAAGCCCATGTAATAAAAGGGACAATGACAGCATGGATATGAAATTAGCAGACTGATAGGAACATAGGAGCAGGAGTAGGCCATTCAGCCCGTCGAGCCAACCCCGCCATTCAATATGATGATGACTGATCATCCACTTCAATGCCTTTTTCCCACACTATGTCCATATCCCCTATGTCATTTGCATTTAGAAATCTGTCAATCTCTGCTTTAAACATACTCAATGACTGAGCTTCCACAGCCCTCTAGGGTAGAGAATTCCAAAGATTCACAACCCTCTGAGAAAAGAAATTTCTCCTCGTCTCTGTCCTAAGTGGCTTTCCCCTTATGTTGAAATTGTGTCCCCTGGTTCTAGATTCCTCAACCAGAGGAAATAGCTTCATCTACCTGTCTATCCCTTTAAATATATGGTAAGTTTCAATGAGATCACCTCTCATTCTTCGAAACTCTAGAGAATACAGGCCCAGTTTCCCCAAAATCTCTTCATAGGACAGTCCCGCCACCCCGGGAACAAGTCTGGTGAACCTTCGTTGTACTCCCTCTATGGCAATGATATCCTTCCTAAGGTAAGGGGACCAAAACTGCACACAGTATTCCAAAGTGCAGTCCAACCAAGGTTATATACAATTGAAGCAATACTTCACTACTCCTGTACTCAAATCCTCTTGTGATCGAGTCTAACATGTCATTCGCCTTCCTAATTGCTTGCTGCACCTGCATGTTAGCTTTCAGTCACTTACTGACAAGGCCACCCAGGCCCCTTTGTCCATTTACACTTTCTAATCTCTTACCATTTAAGAAATGATCTGCACATCTGTTTCTCCTACCAAAGTGGACCACCTCACATCTTTGCACATTATATTCCATGTGCCACTTTCTTGTCCACTCACTAAGTCTGTCCAAATCCCCTTGAAGCCGCTTTGCACCTTCCTCACAACACACATTCCCACCTAGTTTTGTGTCATCTGCGAACTTGGAAATAGTACATTTGGTCCCCACATCCGAATCATTGATATATATTGTGAACAGCTGGGTCACAGTGTGGTGGTGAACAGTTGTATTTCTGTCTGGAGGAAGGTTTACAGTGGGTTCCCCATGGTTCCTCATAACTTCAGTTATGTGCAGACACTGGAAAAGCTGGGGTTGTTCTCCTTGGAGCAGAGCAAGTTCAGAACAACTTTGACAGAGTTAGAATCAAGGAATCAAATGGTTACAGTACAGAAGGAGACCATTCAGTCCATCATGTCCATGACAGCTCTTTGCAAGAGCAAATTAGCTAATTCCACTCCTCTGCCCTTTCATTGTAACCCTGCAAATTTTCTCTATTCAGGTGTTTATCCAATTCCCTTTTGAAAGCCACGATTGAATCAGCCTCCAGCACACTCTCAGGCAGTGTATTCCAGATCCAAACCACTCGCTCTGTCCCACACCCCTGGTACCAGTGCAGAAAATCTCTTCTGTTCATTTCATCCCTCATAAATAATTGAAATGAAATGTTTATTCGGAAATGCACAACATAAAAAGGAGAGAGAAATAAATGCTGAGCAAAATAGAAGTCAATGTTTGGAAGGTAAAAAGAGCAAAAGATGTAACTTTTATTCTGGATGAGTGAGAGGAATATATCACACTTTGGGGATTTTGTAAGAGGATTTATTGATAAAACTGGGATTTGAGAGGAAGCTGGTTCATGGTTTACAGAACAAATTCAGCCCCTGGGATGGAGCCAACAGCTGCACTGTCCAATAACAGACAGGACGGGGACACTGTCTCAGGCCTAGTGAGCTCAGTCGATGAAAGCATGAAACTCTGAATCTCAAGTTTTTGAGTTTGAGCCCCACGGTGGGTGTTTTTTTATTCCATTTTTAGGCTGATTTTACAGGCATTCTCCAGCTCTGAATTCCTCGGCAGAGAGTTCAAGAAGTGTTTGAAATGAGATTCAACAGCAGTATGAGAAAGTCTCTCCTTGATTCAGGACTCTTACCTCTCTGCAGCAACTCGCTGCTGAAGATTGAACTTTATCTCATTTCATTCTCAGCTGAGGGTCAGTGTGGATCACTGGGACTTCCGGCTGCCTCCCACTTCACAATCCATCAGTGCTGAGAAAGCAATGGGGAATATTACTCACATGTTACAATGTTTCATAAATACTTGAATGTATTTCACACTGTGTCTAACAGTGTGAATCTCCCCTGGTATATCAGCTCACCAATACTTCAACAGAACATTCACATAATGTGAGCTCTGAGATCTGTTCAGATCCCATTCCCAAGACCTGGAAAGTGGGATTGGGCTGGATCGCTCTTTTTCAGCTGGCACAGACACGATTGCTAAATGGTCTCATTCTGTGCCATAAATTTTCTCCATTTTCTATGTTCTATGAAGTGAGGTGTGATTGGGAGGGGCAATTCCACCAGGGTTATATTTTCTACCAAAACAATGACACAAGGGATACTTCACTTTTTTATTCATTCATTCATGCGATGTGGGCGTTGCTGGCCAGGCCAGCATTTACTGCCCATCCTTAATTGCCCTTGAGAAGGTGGTGGGGTGGGCTGCCTTCTTGAACCACCCTTGAGTGAATGTGGCATCAAGGATCCCTAGCAAAATTGAAGTCACTGGGAATCAGGGGGAAAACTCTCCACTTGCTGGAGTCGTACGTCGCACAAAACAAGATGGTTGTGGTTCGTGGAGGCCAATCATCTCAGCCCAGGACATTGCCTCAGGAGTTTCTCAGGGTAGCATTCTAGACCCAAACATCCCAGCTGTTTCATTGATGACTTTCTCCTCAACATAAGTCAGAAGTGGGAATGTTAGATGATGACTCACAACTCTTCAGATACTGAAGCAGTCTGTGCCTGCAAGCAGCAAGACCTGAACAACATTCAGGCTTGAGCTGATAAGTGGCAAGCAACCTTCTGGCCACACAAGTGCCAAGCAGTGAACATCTCCAATGAGAGAGAAAAAAAATCTACCTTTTGATATTCAGAAGCATTATCATCGTTAAATCCCCCACCATCAATATCTTGACCAGAAACGTAACTGGACCAGTCACATCTATGCTGTGGCTATAAGCGCAGGTCAGAGATTACGAATTCTGCAGCAAGTATCTCACCTCCTGACACCCCAAATCCTGTCCACCATCTACAAGGCACAAGTCAGGAGTGTGATGGAATACATCCCACTCAACAACACTCAAGAAGCTCAACACCATCCAGGACAAAGCAGCGCACTTGATCGGCACCTAACCCACCACCTTAAACATTCAATCCCTCCACAACCAGTAAACAGTGGCTGCAGTGTGTACCATCTCCATATGTACTGCAGCAACTCGCCAAGTATCCTTCAACAGCACTTTCCAAACTCGTGACCACTACCACCTCGAAGCACAAGGGCAGCAGATGCATGGGAACTCACTACCTGCAGGTTCCCCTCCAAGTCACTCACCATCCTGACTTGGAACGATATCGCCATTTATTCACTGTTGTTGGGTCACAATCCTGGAACTCCCTCCCCAACGGCAGTGTGGGTGTTCCTGCACCATATGGACTGCATCAGTTCCAGAAGGCAGCTCTCCACCACCTTCTCAACGGCAATAGGAATGGGTAATAAATGCTCGCCTTATCAGCGATACTCACACCCAAGAATGAATAAAAACCAAATCACTCTCCACAGATTCCCCACAATCTGGGTTTGGACATTTACTTCAGGAGCACAGAGCTTTATATCACTGCAACATGAGTTCCAATCTTCATATTCTGTTCACTTTTCACATTATTTTCTACCAGTCCACGAGCTTTTATTAATTCAGTATTCGGGTCTCTGCTCCTCAACCGTTTCTAACATCTCACCTCTTCCAAAAAAACACTCTGATCTATCGTCGGTAGTCGATGACCCCTCATTTTAAACTCCATCTGCCAAAGCATTGCTCACGCACATAATCTATCAAGAAGATTTGAAAATACATTTCTTGCCAAAGGATAATTTTCTGCATCTGCTCCCTCGCCATTTGCTTTTCCCATTTGTCTTTCACTTGGTGCAAATCCAGAGAAAGAAATGATGGAAGGAAGGAGGGGAGGAAAAATCCTGCTCCGTTTCGTGATCCCTATTTGATCTTCATTCCAGTGCAGTTTGGGTGAAGAATTCCAATTGTCTGTCTCAATTTTAATAAAGTATAACCAATTCTGGAATCACTGTCAAGATACTGACAAGAACAGGTTTCGAGGCTGACTTTATACATAAGCTCACCCAACATAAATAATACACGAAACAGCTGAAAAACTAGCGACAAGGATGGGATTCGAACCCACGTGTGCAAAGCACAATAGATTAGCAGTCCATCGCCTTAACCTCTCGGCCACCTTGTCAGTTGCAGAGACATAACTGTCACCTTCAGCACAGCTTCTGGCTGTGCAGCCAGCTGTGGAATGATGGAAATATATCTTCTGTAAGTAAATGAAGTTGGGAATGGAGCAGTGTGAAACATTTCCAGACCATGTCCAACACGTTTCTACTCAGTGTGAAAACCCACCACGGAAAGACTGGAACATACAATCATTTCATCACATCATGATTAACATCACTCAGACACCTGAACCATTAGGTCACTGATGAAGTCATGATGACCGAATTTCTCATGAAATGAAAACTGAACTAACTGACTGGAAGAATTGCTTTAACCCCACATGATCAGCGAGGCACAGCATCAGGCCGACTTGTCGGGTGGTGTAAACAGATATCACTGCTTCTGATCTTCACCAGAACAGAGAGTGAGATGTAACATTGATCATCAAACAGACTGTGAGAGAATACAACAGAATAAAACACATGGAGAGACACTGTGGAATAACAAATAGATTTGATTGGAATGTTGAAATTTTGATTGGAATGGATAAAACACCAGAAACAGCAGATTAAAGTGGGATTCTCATCATTATATTGATAGAACATAGAACATAGAACATACAGCACAGAACAGGCCCTTCGGCCCACAATGTTGTGCCGATCCTTTGTCCTCTGTCAAGGACAATTTAATCTATACCCCATCATTCTCCTTTATCCATATACCTATCCAAAAGCCTTTTGAAAGTCCCTCTGGGACAGAAAAGAGAAACTGATGGAAAGAAGAGAAGAAGGAAGAAAAGAAAGGATGGAACTGTTCAACCTTTTCAGTTTTTTCACTCGCCCATCAAAGCTGATAAAAAAAGTTGCAAATAACAGAGTATTTCACCAAAAAGGGAGATTAAATGTTGCTGAAACCTTGGATCGAAGGATGCACCAAAAGATCACCTGTTTAACTGTCTCCTCACGAGGGGATTTCAATCAGTGAGCAATATTATTCTCTACTTTTTTTGTTAATTGGTCCCAGAACTGTCACTTGGAATTAATATCTGTGTTCCGACTCCTGAATAATAAAATTGTGAGTTTCTCGATATTTTCTGGACACAGTTGCTGCTGAAAGAACTAAGAACTCTTTTCTAATTTGCACAATACTCTATACACACTCATCAAGCCTGCTAAGCTAGCATCCTTGGTGCTGCTCTCTCTTCTCCCAAACTTCATCTCATGTGACTGTTCCATCATCACTCTGACAGTGGGAGGGGTTGATCCCACTATCTTCAGCATTAACCCTTTACATCCTTATACCACACTGTCTGTCCAAATAAAATGGGTGGAGGGAGCTTCCTTCATTTATCAAAACACCAACAGCAGCACAGTGGCGCAATGGTTAGCACCGCAGCCTCACAGCTCCAGCGACCAGGATTCAGTTCTGGGTACTGCCTGTTTGGAGTTTGCAAGTTCTCCCTATGTCTGTGTGGGTTTCCGCCGGGTGCTCTGGTTTCCTCCCACCTCCAAAAGACTTGCAGGTTGATAGGTAAATTGGCCATTGTAAATTGTCCCGAGTGTAGGTACGTGGTAGGAGAATGGTGGGGATGTGGTAGAGAATATGGGATTAATGCAGGATTAGTATAAATGGGTGGTTGCTGGTTGGCACAGACTCGGAGGGCCGAAGGGGCTATATCTCTAAATAAGAAAAGTAAAATAAAAGCTACCAGTCGTAAATCAACTCAAACCCATTAGAGAGATAGAGGGAGACTGTCAGAGAACTTCCTGCATCCAGTCCTGACCCTGTCACACTCAGCAGCTTCTCACCCAGACCCCACTCTCATCAACACTGAACATTGTTACCGAGACCCTTCAAATACTGTTTATAAAAGGGAGAAAAATTCAAACTTTATCACAGCTAGATTGAATAGAACAAAGTTTAATATCTTCTCGTCGTCACTCGGTAACCACGAGACAGTCCTTAAATCAGTAGCATAAATTATCAGTTGGAAGAATGTTTGTCATTGGGTTGAATCATTTCTGTGTGAGGAATGTTCCAGCATCATAAACCAGGGGAACGTGTTGACTGAGCTGTGTCTTCATCTCTTCTGGACAGTTCACCCTTCATTCTGCTCTGATTCACTTTCCCAAAGCGGATCTACAGATTCTCAAATCCGGAGACTGGGTTTTCTTATTTTGTTCCTTTTGATTTTTCTTGCTTCTGAATGTTAATATATTCCAACCTCGGATCAACCTTGCCCTGTCTCCCAGTCTTGGTTAAAAGCGACAAATAACGGCAACAACATTCTGAAACATACAACACGGTCACATTCTGCTTCAGTGAGATTAATGCTGAGGCCGTTTCTGCGTCGAATGCGATTGTGAACAAATTTCTCTCAAGGAAATTGTGAGTGATCAAGTATTTGCACTGAATTTCTGTGCAAGAAGGGACAGTTTCAACCAGCCATTCCCAAATCACTTCCTTCACAAAGACAAAGACTGTGCTGTCTTAACGTGTGAATCAACTTCACAAACAAATTTGAACTCGAAGTTCAGGAGAAGACAGAGATGTGAATGATTGACAGTGTAATCTTTAAATCATAATTTTCCGTTTCTTCGTTGAAGTGAGGCTCAACCCTAAGCCACTAGAGATCGCGGAAATCTACAAACTTGGATCCAGAAATCAGAAAAGTAGTGAACCAGTTGGTGAGTACATTGTGACACTGAAGAATTTATCACCACATTGCAACATTGGCACATTCTTAGACCGTACATTATGAGACAGATTTGTGCTTATATTGGTGGATGAGGAAAGATACTAAACACACAAAATCCCAATTTGAGCTAGTGTGTAAGATTGCTCTTTCCACGGAGATAGCATCAAAGAATGCTCGTGAATTTCGTCCTATGCCAGCGACTGTAACACACTTCAGAGGAACTTAAACACACTGGTAAAATGGGCTTTCACACAACAGATAAAATTTTACACAGAGACTTGTGAAGTGATACAGATTGGGAGGAAGAATGAGACAATGTACACCAATCTTTTTTGATCAAGGTTTGAAAAGGTTGCTAAGAGCAAACAGGACACTTGGCTTTATTAATAGAGGCATAGAGTAAAAGCAAATAAGTTATGCTAAGCCTTTATAAAACACTGGGGCTGAATGACCTACTCCTGTACCTCCACGGAAAGCTTCCACTCCAGGCTCGGACACCCTCTTCAGGATCACTCTCCATACATCCCGCCACTCCACACACGGATATCTCCCTCAGGATCAGATCACAGCTCCACAGTCCTGCCACATCCAGTCGTGAATGGTGGTGGATAATTAAATAACTAACAAGATGAGGAGGCTCCAAAAACATTCACATCCTCAATGATGGTGGTGCTGAGCACGTCAGTGCAAAAGATGAAGCTGAAGCATTTGCAACCATCTTCAGTCAGAAATATTAAGTGGATTTGATCTGTGCTAATTTCAGCTCCTCATGCTCGCTGGTGCCTTGGTTCTCTGGTGCTAATTTCAGAGTAAATCATGCAGCTTGACAATTGGAGCCAAAGAAAAAGACACAGGAGAGGTTGAAAGTGCCAAAACCTGGGATTGAACCAAGAACTGTTTAACTGTTAGTACAGCACGAACTCAACAAAGCTATTTCAACAACACACTAAAGCCACCATTCTGTCACTGCTTTGGAAGACAATATATACATTAAAGTGTTTGTAAAAAGTTACAGAACACAACATGTGAGTAATATTCCCCATTGCTTTCTCAGTACTGAAGGATTGTGAAGTGGGACACAGCCAGAAGTCCCACTGTGCCACACTGACCCTGAGCTGTGAGTGAAATGAGATAAAGTTCAATCTTTAGCAGAGAGATTCTGGAGAGAGGTAAGAGTCCTGAATCAAGGAAAGACTTTCTGACACAACAAAAGCAAAATACTGCAGATGCTGGAAATCTGAAATAAAAACAAAAAGTGCTGGAAATACTCAATAGCTCTGGCAGCATCTGTGGTGAGAGAAACAGAGTTAACGTTTCTGGTCTGTGACCTTTCATCAGAACTGACACAGGTTAGAAAAGAATTAGGTTTTAAACATGTGACGGGGAGGGGCATGTGGGAGAGAACAAAGGGGAAGGTGTTTGATAGTTCAGAGGGAAGGAGAGATTAAATAACAAAGCTGTCCTGGGACAAAGGCAAAGAGTGTGTTAATGCTTGTGGTTGCCTGACACCAGTCATGCTCTGATGTGATTGAACACAATGTTCAATTCACAAGGCTGTAGAGTGCCGAATCAAAAGGTCAGGTGCTGCTCCTCGAGCTTGGGTTGATTTTCACTGGAACACTGGAACAGGCCAAAGACAGAAATGTTGACATGAGAGCAGGGGAGAGTGTTGAAATGGCAAGCAACCCGAAGCTCAGGATCATGCTTTCGGCCTGAGCAGAGGTGTTCCATCTAATCTGCGTTTGGTCTCCCCAGTTTAGAGGAGACCGCATTGTGAGCAGTGAATACAGTATACATAATTGAAAGAAGTACAAGTAAATCGCTGCTTCACCTGAAAGGAGTGTTTGGGGCTTCAGATAATGAGCAGAGAGGAGGGAAAAGGGCAGGTATTATATCTCCTGCGATTGCATGGGAAGGTGCCTTGGGAAGGGGACGAGGTATTGGGGGTAATGGAGGAGTGCACCAGGGTGTCGCGGAGGGAACAATCCCTTCGGAATGCTGACAGGGGAGGGGAGGATGCGTTTGGTGGTGGCATCACGCTGGAGGTGGCGGAAATGGTGGAGGATGATCCTTTAGATGTGGAGGCAGGTGGGGTGGAAAGTGAGGACAAGGGGAACCCTGTCGCAGATCTGGGAGGGAGGGGAAGGGGGAAGGCAGAGGTTGAGAGTCCTGTCAACTACACTGGGAGGGGGCGGGGTGGGAGTAGTTGAAATCTGGTGATGTTGTTGAATTTAATTTCAAACACTCCTTGAACTCTCTGCTGATGAAGACTGAAAAAGGGAAGAACAACCACACAACAAGGGTCTCAAATCCAAGACCCTGAGATTAAAAGTCCCATGCTCTACCAACTGAGCTAACACGGCCTGATACAGTACTTCTACTCTGTCTGTTATTGGACGGATGCAGCTGTTGGCTCCACCCCAAGGGCGGGAATTTGTTCCACCAACTATGAAGCAGTTTCCTATCAATTCCCCAGATTATCAGTAAATCCACTTCCAGAAGCCCCAAAGTGTGATATATTCCTCTCACTCATCAATAATAAAACTGAAATCTTTTTACCTTCCAAATTCTGCCATCCATTTTGTCAGTATTTATTTCTCTCTCCTTTTTATTTAGTTCATGCATTTCTTCAGAATTTTTTTTTCAATTATATCTGAGGGAAGAAATGAACAGATCTGGCAGCTCAAAACTGGACATCCATGAGGCACTGTGGGTCATCAGCAGCAGCAGAATTGTATTTAAACACAATATGTTACCTCATGGCCTGGCATATCCTTCACTCTACCATTACCATCAAGCCAAGGGAGCAATAGTGGTTCAACGAAGTGTGCAGGAGGGCATGTCAGGAACAGCACCAAGCAGACCTAAAAATGAGTGAAGCGACAACACAGGATTACTTGCATGTCATATAGCGGAAGCAGCATGCAATAGACAGAGCTGAGTGATCTCACAACCAACAGATCAGATCAAAGCTCTGCAGTCCTGTCACATCCAGTCCTGAATGGTGGTGGATAATTAAACAATTAACAGGAGGACGAGGCTCCACAAATATCCCCATCCTTCATGATAAGGGAGACCAGTATATCAGTGCAAAATACAAGGTTGAATCATTTGCAACCATCTTCAGCCAGAAGTGCCAAGTAGATGATCAATCTCGGCCTCCTCCTGAGGTCCCCAGCATCACAGGTGCCAATCTTCAGCTAAATCCACTTCACTCCACATGATAGCAAGAAATGGCTGAAGGCTCTGGATACTGACAACATCCTGGCTGCAGTGCTAAAGACTTGTGCTCCAGAACTAGCCACGCCGCCCGCCTAGCTACAACACTGGCATCTACCCAGCAATGTGGAAAATTGCCCAGGTATGTTCTGTAGACAAAAGGCAGGGCAAATCCAACCCGGTCAATTCCTGCCCGATCAGCCTCCTCTTGATCATCAGTAAAGTGATGGAAGGTGTCGTTGACAGTGCTATCAAGCAGCACTTACACAGCCATAACCTACTCACCAATGCTCATTTTGGGTTCCGCCAGGGCCACTTAGTTCCTGACCTCATTGTGGCCTTGGCCCAAATATGGACAGAAGAGCTGAATTCAGGAGGTGAGGTGACAGTGACTGCTCTTGCCAAGGGCATCAAGGAGCCCTTGCAAAATTGAAGTCAATGGCAATCAAGGAGAAAAATCTCCACTGGTTGGAGTCATACCTTGCGCAAAGGAATATGGTGCTGGTTGTTGGTGGCCAATCATCTCAGTACCAGACATCGCTCAGGAGTTCTTCAGGGTAGTGTCCTCGGCTCCAACCGTCTTCAGTTGCTTCATCAAAGAACAAACAAAGAACAAAGAAAATTACAGCACAGGAACAGGCCCTTCGGCCCTCCAAGCCTGCGCCGATCCAGATCCTCTATCTAAACATGTCGCCTATTTTCTAAGGGTCTGTATCTCTTTTCTTCCTGCCCATTCATGTATCTGTCTAGAATCAATAAACTTCCTTCCATCATAAGGTCAGAAGTGGAAATGTTCACTGATGATTGCAAAATGTCCAGTTGCATTAGTAACTCCTCAGATACTGAAGCAGTCCGTGTCCACATGCAGAGAGACCTGGGCAAGATTGGGCTTGGACTGATAAGTGGCAAGTAACATGCACGCCACAAAAATGCCAGGCAATGACCATTTCCAACAAGAGTGAATCTAACCATCTCCCCTTGACAGTCAATGACATTACCATTGCTGAATCCTTCACAATCAACATCCGGGGGGTTACCAATGAGCAGAAACGGAATTGGATCAGTCATATAAATACCGTAGCTACAAGAGCAGGTCAGAAGCTGGGAATTCTGCTGCAAGTAACTCACCTCCTGTCCACCATCTACAAGGCACAAGTCAGGAGTGTGATGTAATACTCCCCACTTGCCTGGATGAGTGGAGCTCCAACAACACCAAAGAAACTCAACACCATCCAGGACAAAGCAGATCACTTGATCAGCACTCCATCCACTACTTTAAATATTCACTTCCTGCACCACCAGTGAACAGTGGCAGCAGTGTGTACCATCTACAAGATGCACTGCAGCAACTCACCAAGCCTCCTTCGACAGCACCTTCCAAACCCCCAACCTCGACCACCTAGAAGGACATTGGATGAATGGGAACACCACCATCTGCAAGCTCCCCTCCAAGTTACACACTGTCCTGACTGGGAACTATATCACCATTCCTTCACTGTCACTGGATCAAAATCTTGGAACTCCCTTCCTAACAGCACTGTGGGTTTACGTACAACACATGGACTGCAGCAGCTCCAAAAAGGCAGCTCACCACCACCTTCTCAAGGGCAATTAAGGATGGACAATAAAGGCTGCGTTTGCTGACAACGCAACCACTAGGTGGCACAACTCGCTTTCTCCCCCTGCTTTGCACCGGCCGCTTCCACCCTCCAAAGTCGCTCGCTCCAGACCTCGCTGCTCCCCCGCCTACTTCCCTGGCCGATTGTCTCCCGATCATGTCACCCCATTCTCCAGTCGTTCGCTCACTCCCCACCCCCCCTCCCCTAAAGCCACTAGCTCTAGGCTGCGCTGCTTCCCTTCTCTCGGCCACTTGCTCCCACGTTTGCCCAGTCTCCACGCGCCGCCCGAAGAAGCAAGGTGGGCTGCAAAGTGTGACGTAGGAGTGAGTAGTGAGTGGCCTAGAGGAGGGAAGTGGCACGGCCTAGAGCTAGCGGCTGGAGCGGGGGTTGGGGGGCAGAGAGCAAGCGGCCATAGAGCTGGATGACGCGAGTGGGGAACAATTGTCCAGGGGAGCATCGAGGTGTACAGCGAGCGGCTGAGGGGAGGAAGCGTCGAGGCCTGGAGCGAGTTGCCGAGGGGGGAGAGCTCCAGCCTCAAAGTCTCCTATTCAGCCGCTTCCTCCAGCTGAGTGAGGGGCTGGATACCTGATGACGATTCAGCGCACATGTGCGAAGATGGACCAAGCGCGGATATGCGATGATGTTGGCGCTGCGCAATGACATCATCCTCCACATGTGCCACTTAATCCTGGCAAGATGTAGCTGTGCCTATGCACAGCTTGGCACAGTCCGATGATGTCAGCGGGCCGCTCCGTTGACAGGAATCACATTGTGTCAGCAGTGCCCACATCCCAGGAAAGAATAAAAAAGAGATTTACCACAATGGTAGCAGGGTGAGGGATTTCAGTTATGTGGAGAGATTGGAGAAGCTGGCGTTGTTCTCCTTGCAGCAGAGAAAATTCAGAAAAGATTTGACACATTTGTTCAAAGTCATGAAGTTCTTCAATAGTTTAAATAAGGAGAAACTGTTTCCAGTGGTAAAAGGGTCAGTAAGCAGAGGACACAGATAACAGGTGATTGGCAGAAGAACCAGAGATGACATGAAGAACCATTGTTTACACAGCAATGTGTTGTGATAAAGAAAGAAAAGACTTGCATTTATATAGCACCTTTCAAGACCACTGGACATATCAAAGCACTTTGTAGACAATGAAATACTTTTGAAGTGTAATCACTGTTGTAATGTCAGAAATGCAGCAGCTAATACCCACAAACAGCAATGTGATAATGACCAACTGATCTGATTGAGGGGCAAATATTGATCACAACACCAGGGAGAATTGCTCTTCACTTGTTTGAAATTGCAGCATGGGATCTTTTACATTCACCCAAACATGCAGACCAGGTTTTGGTTGAACATCACACCTGAAAGGCAGCACCTTCAACACCCTCAGTGCTGCACTGGAGTGTCAGCTGTGAAATCTGAACCCAGAAGCTTGTGATTTCGAGGTGAGTGTGACCAACTGAGCCACAGCTTTTACCTGAGTCTCAATCCTTCTACCAACAATTTCTATCGGGTCTGTCACGACCCCTCATGATTGTGAACACCTCTATCAAATCTCCTCTCTAAAGAGAACAACCCCAGCTTCTCCAATCTATCCACATAACTGAAATCCTAACCACATGTTGCAGAAATCGATTTTTCCTCAAGTTCCTTCTGGTTTTGTGAGTCACCTTAAATCTATAACCTTCGGTTATTGACCCTTCAGCAGTTAGAAACAGTTCCTCAGTATTTACTCTACCTCAAACCTTCAAGGAAGCTCTGCAAAGTAACTGAAAATCAAGTTGTCAGAAGTGGGATTTAAACACATGCCTCCAGTGAAAGCTGCAACCTGAACAGAGAAGCTGAAACCGCTCAGTCACCTCAACTGTTCAGACCTTTTTGACCTCGTCCTCACTTCCGTACTTTGAAAGGTTCACTCAGTTCAGGAACTTGTTCAATGTTGCTGGAATGCTCAGTGACTGGGATATTAACTCCCCCGGGTTTTCCTGAGCTTGTTCTCGGTGTATGGGGATGTTTGTCCTGGGCTGTGGAATCTTGCATCCCTGTAATGGACATTCACCCACTGATTGAATCTGTATTCACTGCTTTCCGCTGGTGCTGGGTAATTGCAGAGTGTGGGGCCGGAATGTTGCTGCTTGTCCCGGCCTCACTCACTCTGGGAAAGAGTGAATAATTGATGCATCTGTTTCTGTATCTGAAATGTGACTTCGATCTGCTGTTATTAACCGAGGCAGCGCTGCAGAAGGATACGTTAATAATCTCTCACTAATCAACTGCAAACAGTCAGAATGTGTAACTTTGAGCAGCGCTTTCTGCACCGTCAGGGCTGGAAAGTTGAGGGAGGGAGAGACACTGTCAGTATCTGAGTGTGTACAGCACTGCCCAGAGAAAGAGCCAATATACCGGGGCTGAGACACAGTGCATCTTTTCACATTTAATCACAATAATATCCACATTCAGGAACTGAAAATGATGAAAAACCGAATAGCAAGAGCAAAATTAAGAAATGTAAGTAATTATAGATTAGCTGATCAGCTTTCACTGTGTTACCTGGTAGTCTACTGTTTTATATTCAATGCTGTCTCCACTGTGGCCAGGGAATGATTTCTTCTCAAAGGCTGAACATTAACAAAACTGCTTGTAATTTAAAATCTTTTAAAAGTAATTCCATGGAGCGAATGGGGCAAAGTCAAATAACTGCATCAATTATAGGAGAGCTGGTTGGTGATGACGTGGATGTGTCTGCAGAGTGCAGGACCAGACTGTTTCTATAGATTCACAATGAATGTTCCATCCTTTATTTATAACAGTAAAACTGATAGTGGACAATGGCTATTCTGGTTGCAGCAACCTGAAGCTTTAACTCATTAACACCCTACTTTAGGGTAATTTAGAAAGCACAACATACAGCTCTGTCAGTTAGTATGTTTGTTTGTTAACCCACAATTTGATGGTTCAAGCACATAAATGGATGAGGCTTTATTAACTTAAACTCTTCTACATCTGCTATATTACTCTTGCTGTTGATTTTTCAAAGATAAGGTTCATCAAGTCTTTCTTTATGAAATCCATGCTGACTGTTTTATTATTTTTCATTTCCATCTGTATTTTCTACTTTGGAGGATTACAGGATATTATCATTTTTTTAATTCATTCATGGGAGGTGGGTGTCGCTGGCTAGGCCAGCATTTATTATCCATCCCTAATTGCCTTGAGAAGGTGGTGCTGAGCTGCCTTCTTGAACCACTGCAGTCCATGTGCTGCTGTTATGAAGAGAGTTCCAGGATTTTGACCCAGCAACAGTGAAGGAACGGTGATACAGTTACAATTCAGGATGGTGTGTGGCTTGGAGGGGAACTTGCAGGTTGTGGTGTTCCCATGCATCTGCTGCCCTTGTCCTTCTAGGTGATAAAGGTCGCGGGTTTGGAAGGTGCTGTCTCAGGAGCCTTGGCACATTGCTGCAGTGCATCTTGTGGATGGTACACACTGCTGCCACTGTGTGCCAGTGATGGAGGGCATGAATGTTGTAAATGGGGTGCCAATCAAGCGGGCTGCTTTGTCCTGTTGAGTTTCTTGAGTATTGTTGGAGCTGCACCCAGCCAGACAAGTGGAGAGTATTCCATCATACCCCTGACTAATGTCCAGGCTTTGGGGAGTCAGGAGGTGAGTTACTTGCCGCAGGATTCCTAGTCTCTGACCTGCTCTTGTAGCCATAATATTTATATGGCTACTGCAGTTCAGTTTCTGCTCAATGGTAACCCCCAGGTTGTTGAGAGTGGGGGATTCAGCGATGGTAATGCCATTAAATGTCAAAGGGAGATGGTTAGATTCTCTCTTGTTTGGGATGGTCATTGTCTGGCAGTTGTGTGGTGAGAATCTTATACATCTTTATTGTAGGGTACTCTATTGTACTGTTGAGTGACTACACTTTAAAAGTCCTTCCTTCATTGGCTGTAAAAGGGTTTACAATGTCCTGTGGCCGTGAAATGCAAGTCTTGCTTTTTCCATTGTTATCAGTGTCATTGTGACCAAAAGATAGGATTCATGAGCACAAAGTTTAAATCAATTTTGATTAAAATAATGTAAAAGCATCTATATTTTTGCACTGTACTTAATAATCTCCATCTTCCTATCCTTACCAAGTACAATGTCTTTGACCCTGAAATTGATTCCACAATCGCAGTCCCTCAGACAATTTCAGCTCAGTTCTGATGCAAGGTCACAGATCTGAAACGTTAACTCTGTCTCTCTCTCCACAGATGCTGCCAGACCTGCTGAGTATTTCCAGCATTTTCTGTTTTTATTTCAGATTTCCAGTATCAGCAGTATTTTGCTTCTGTGTTACTTTGAAAGTTAAAACTGACCCACCTGTCTACAATTCACAGTGGGGTCTCCCATGAAATGATTCTGTATAATGTTGATGTAATGAATGCAGACTCCGAGCACAGAGCTTCCTGTGGGGAATTGGGGATATGAAAACCAGCAGACTCTGCAGGAATTTCCACTGGGAGCACAAATTCACAAAATCTACCTTTTATATATCGATTAATTTTGATTGTCCTTCTGGAAAATTATTTTGAAGCAATTTAAACATCAACCCACAGCTCCATGACTGGGTCAATTATGAGGTCATCCTCTGACAGGTCATGTGACAGCTGGAGCCACAAGACATCAGAACCAGGTTTGTGACTGGATTAAAACCCGGAATCCTGTCAAAATGGCTTTTCAAATAAAGCTGTTGCTGTTTGAAAACACAGCAGTTAAACTTTCTGCCTGACCATGAGGGGAGCTGGGGAGAAATTTACAAAACTCAATCCTTCAACAAAATAGTTCAAAAACCATTCACTGAAAAATCATGTGAGGATTCATATGCAGTAGAGAAACAAGCAGAATACAGAAAGTACAGAGGAGAGCTGAAAAAGGAAATGAGATCAGCAAGAGAATGTATGAGAAAAGATTAGCAGGTCACATAACTGGGAACACTGAAGTCTTTTACCAACATATGGACAGTCAATGAAAGGGTGGGTCAATTAGGAGATCCTGTGGAGGCAGAGGGTGTGGCTGAGGTACTAATTAAGTACATTTCATCTGTCATCACAAAACAAACGGGTGCTGCAAATGTCACAGTAAAGGAGGAGGAAGTGGAGAATTTGGAGGGGATGAAAATAGTTAAAGAGGAGACAATTACAAGGTTTGCAGTGCTCACAGTAGAAAAGTCACCCGGTCTGGATGGGCTGCATCCTGGGTTGCTGAGGGAAGTCAGGGTGGAAATAGCAGAGACTCGAACCACAATCTTTCAATCCTCCTTGAATATGGGAATGATGCCAGAGGACTGGAGGATGGAGGTAAGCTTGGGTAGTTCGATCTCAGTTTAACATGACCATTTTTATCATGTATCCATTGTCATAACTAACAACGTTAAGAAAGCCATTTTATAATGAACACATGACCAAAGGAACCATTTTGTGTTCAGTACTAACGTTTATATCCTGTATAATTAATGAGTAGCTACCCATCCTGAAACAGATGATTGTAAAAGTAATGAACCTTGATTGAGTTATAATTAATGAATCAATAAACATTTTAGAGAGAATGGGTTTTCATTTAAAGTTAGTTCAATCTAATTACTGTGAGTTTCTGTGTCTGTGTGGGAAAGGACAGTTTCAGCTAAATGTATTCAAACAATGGACCTTTCTCGGACCCCTGATAAAACCAATGGTATGGTACATCGTGACCTTCAAGAGTCTAGATTTAATGAACAGGAAACTTGTTTCAGATCAGATTGGGAGACAGTGTGAAACCACTCCATTGTACTCATGTCTGAGATTCTGAGGACAGGTGACTGTTAGTGGAAGACATTATTAAGAACTAATTAAATGTACCTAGCAACAGCTAGGACCAATTATTATTTTACATGGTGGTGTGATGGCCAGCCAGGGGTTAAAAGTAGGGATCTTGTAAGGTTTCAGTGTGCAGGAACACTAGAAGATATCAGGGGTAAAGACTCAGATCATCAACCAAGTTCTCCATCTGACGAGGGATCTAGACTGGACAAAGAGGACCGTGACACTCTGAGACCAAGCTCGACCAGTCCCCAGAGCTGTAAAGTTATATTCCCCAAGTTTGTTAAGTATAATTTTACTTTCAATTATGAAGTACTATTTTACTCTCAATAAAAGTTCTGGACTTATTAATCAAGTATCCTGTTGCTTTAATTGGTTAAAGTCATGCCCAAAGTGATTGTCTACAATAGACTTTCCAGAATTAAAAGATAAGTCTGCAAGGGTTGTGAATATTACAGCCCTGTTTAAAAAGAGAGATAAACCCAGGAACTACAGACCAATTAGTCTAATGTCGGTGGTGGGGAAACTTTTAGAGACAATTATCCAAGAGGAAATTAACTGTCACTTGGTAGAACATGGGCTAATAAATGACAGCCAGTACAGATTGGTTAACAGAAGATTGTGTCTGAAATAATTAATGAATTCATTTCTTTGATGAAGTTTCAGAGAGAGTTGACGAGGGTGGTGAGGTTGATGGTCCGTGTCTGGACATCAACATTGTGTTTGAAAAGATACCATGAACTAGACTTGGGGCAGCACAATGACACAGTGGTTGGCACTGCAATCTCACAGCTCTCGCAACCCAGGTTCAGTTCTGGGTACTGCTTGTGCAGAGTTTGCAAGTTCTCCCTGTGACTGTGCGTGTTTCTGCTGGGTGCTCCGGTTTCCTCCCACAAGCAAAGACTGCAGGTTGATAGGTAAATTGGCTGTTGTAAATTGCTCCTAGTGTAGGTAAGAGAATGGTGGGGACGTGGTAGGGAATATGGGATTATGGTGTAGGATTACTATAAATGGGTGGTGGTTGGTCAGCACAGACTCAGTGGGCCGTAGGGCCTGTTTCAGTTTTGCATGTCTCTATGACTTGCTAACAAAATTCAAGCAGATGGAATTAAAGGGGCAGTGGCAGTGTGGATCCCAAATTGGCTGCAGGGTAAAAAGTATGGTGAATGCTTGTTTTTCAGAATGGAGGGAGTAATACAGTAATGTCCTTGTTGTTGCAATATGTTCAATGTCAGACCCCGAGCTGTCCGAGGGATGGGGCAATTTGTGATGTTCCTGTGGTTGCAATATTTGCAGTGTCTGACCTTGATCTGTCACAGGGACGTGGCATTTATGAGGTCCCTGTGGGGTGCTGTTTGTTTGGTGTATCACACTGACCTGTCCCAGAGAGCGGGAAGGTTGTGATGACCTTGTGGGTTGCAATCTGTTCAGTGTCTGACTCTGATCTGTACCAGAGATGGGGCAGTGTGTGATATCCTTGTGCATGTCATACAGGCCCACTGGTGTGTGGTTCCATCCTGATGCCAAGAAACAGAGCCCCATCTCAGGGCAAAAGTATCACTTCTCAAGGGGTGTCTCGAGAAGACACAGTGGCGCAGTGGTTAGCACCGCAGCCTCACACCTCTAGTGACCCGCGTTCGATTCTGGTTACTGCCTGTGCAGAGTTTACAAGTTCTCCCTGTGACTGCGTGGGTTTCTGCCGGGTGCTCTGGTTTCCTCCCACAGCCAAAGACTTGCAGGTTGATAGGTAAATTGGCCATTGTAAATTTCCGCTAGTGTAGGTAGGTGGTAGGGGAATTGAGGGGATGTGGTAGGAATATGGGATTAATGTAGGATTAGTATAAATGGGTGGTTGAAGGTCGGCACAGACTCGGTGGGCTGGAAGGGCCTGTTTCAGTACTGTATCTCTAAATAAATAAATAAGAAGGCTGAGGCAGTAAACCTGGACAGTAAATCCGGAGTGGAGTCCTGGAGGCAGTTACCTGTTACTTATCAGGCAGCTTTGCAGCAACTCCTACAGCAGAACTGGTAACAAACAGTACTGGTTTTTCCTTTCCTTTGGACAATACGAGCAATGCTGAGAGGGGGTCCTGATGCTCAGGGTCTCCATACTGTTTGCCCAGGCCTGTGCCCTAGAGAGGACACTCCAGCTTCGTGGTTAAACATGAGCACAACCCGGGAATAAACAGTTACTGATTATGATTATAAGCTCTCATTCAATTGGTGTAGAGTATGAACGCCAGGGGTTACTTCGGACAGTGGGAGAGCTCTTAGTGTCTCATTGGATAGCTACCATTCACTCCAAGCTGGGCAGCCCCCAGTCAGTTAGGTGTTGTGAAGCCAGGACCTGCTTGCTTCAATGGGTGCTTGGAGCTTAGAGAGTCATCTCTCAACAGGCGGATCGATAATCTATGCACCAAGAAAAGCAAACTCAACAAAGAAGACACCAGTCCTTCGCATCACAAGCTGGAATGTAAGGACCATGTGTCCTGGCCTTACCGACAACCTTCTGCAGGTTGATGACACACACAAGACAGTTGTGATCGACAAGGAACTCACAAGGCTCAATGTGGACATTGCTGTGCTGCAAGAAACTAGACTCGTTCAAAGTGGATCCCTCAAAGAGAAACACTACACCTTCTTCTGGCAGAGGAAAGCCCAAGAGGCAACTCGTGAGCATGGAGTGGGTTTCACAGTAAAATACACGCCACTTGAGATGAGTGAACCAGCCACAGTAGGCTCAGAGAGACTTCTTACTCTTCACTTGTCAACAAGTGTGGGCCCAGTTAATCTCATGTGCATCTATGTCCCGACACTCACCTCCACCCCAGATGTCAAGGATCAATTCTATGTGACACTTGACACTGCCATCAGTAGAATTCCCAGCACTGAGGGACTGTACCTTCTAGGAGACTTCAACACAAGCTTGGGTACTGACTACACAGCTTTGCCAATGTGCATAGAGCACCAGGGGATTTGCAAGATGAACGAAAATGGACAGAGGTTGCTGGAGCTATGCTGTCACCATGGATTCTGTGTGATGAACAGCTACTTCCAGGTCAAGCTGTGCGACAAGGTGTCCTGGAGACATCCGAGATCATGCCATTGGCACCAGCTAGACCTTATCTTCACCAGACATAACACCCTCAGCAGTGTCCTCATCACTCGCAGCTATCACAGCGCTGACTGTGACACTGACCACTCCCTGGTGTGTAACAAGGTCAGGCTTCAGCCAAGGAAGCTTCATCCATCCATGATGAAAGCTCGTCTTCTGATCAACACTTGCCGAACCACTGATCCAGAAAGGACCCAGGAGTTCCTCAACATCCTCGATCAGGCTCTTTCAGACAACAATGCTCAAGGCCTCAGTGCAGTGTCAAAGTGGAATCATCTGCACACCACCATCTATATCTCTGCACTCACTGTGTATAGGAAAAGAGATGGGAGGAATGCTGACTGGTTTGAGGCTTATTGGACTGAAATGGAGTCAGTTACTGTAACTAAGAGGAGAGCCCTCATGAACTACAAACAAGTCCCCAGCAAACAACATCTAATTGCTCTCAGAGCTGCCAGAAACAAGTCTCTGCAGACTGCTCGGCACTGCACCAATCAATACTGTTTAAAACTCTGCTGATGAATCCGGGGATGCTAGAGGGATGTCTGAAGGAATGAAGAAAGCAATGGGCCCAGTAGTAACTAAATCAGCACCTTTTGAAGACAAAGAGATGGGTGATCATCACTGAACCTAACAAGCAGATGGAAAGGTGAGTGGAACATTATCTTGAACTCTCCATAACGGAGAACATTGTCATTGAAGTAGCTCTCAGTGCCATTCCAGACTTCCCTGTCATGGAGGAACTGGACAGTGAGCCCACCATAGTCCAGCTCAACAAGGGCTCAAAACATGCGTGATGCAAACATTGTCACCTTGTACAAAATTAAGGGGGATCGCAGTGACTGCAGCAATTATCGGAGCCAGCTGCTCAGTTCCACTCACCTGCTCGATCCCTTTCCTCCTGCAAGTTCCTTTGCTTCAAGTATCCATCCAATTTCCTTTTCAAATCATTGATTGTCTCTACTTCCACCACACTCGTGGGTCAGGACATTACCACTCACAGCATAAAAAAATTCCACCTCACCCAAGGATGGGAAATATTTATATCTTCTATATTTAGCTTATTCTCTATCTCTACGAGAATAGAATGGCAGTCAACATGAAAGGGAACCCAAAAATCTTCGAGCAGTATATAAATAATAAGCAGGTAGTCAGCGGTGAAGTGGGCCCCATTAGGGACAAAGAGGGTAATATATACTTAGAGCTGCAGGGCAATGTTAATCTAGTTAATAAGTACCTTTCACCAATGATCACTAAGGAAGTGGAATTTGACAAAATATCAGGAGAAGTGGAGAGTGTAGAGGCAATGGAGAGGGTACAAATTGAGAGAGGGAGGTACTGAAAAGTTTGGTTATGCTTCAGGAAGATAAATTACCTGGTCCGGATGGCTTTCATCCCAGATTGCGAAAGGAAATGTGGATGCAGATAACAGAAAGGCTTGCTATAATCTTCCAATCTTCCCTGGATACGGGGGAGGTGTCAGAGGATTAAACAGTTGCAAATGTGACACACTTATTCAAGAAAGGGTGTAAGGACAGTCCGGCTAACTACAGGCCAGTTAGATTAACAGCAGTGGTGGGTAAGGTTTTAGAAAGAACAATCAGGGAAAAAATCAACAGTCACTTGTAGAGGTTTGAGTTAATTAAGGAGAGTGAGCATGGATTTATACATGGGAGTTCATGCTTGACTAATCTAACTGCATTTTTTGATGAACTAACAGAGAAGGTTTATGAAGGGCATGCAGTTGATGTTGTTTCTATGGATTTTAAGAAACGACACATAAAAGGGTGATTAACAACATTGAGGTTCATGGAATAGGAGGGTCAGTGTCCAATTGGATAGAAAATTGGCTTAAGGACAGAAAACAGCAAGGCGTAATAAATGATTCATTCTCAGACTGGAAGGTTGTCGACAGTGCTGTTCCCCAAGGATCATTGCTGGAACCACTGCTTTTTACTTGCGACAGATAAATGACTTGGATCTTGGAATATAGAGTAGAATCTCAAAATATGCCGATAACACCAAACTTGGAGAAGTGGCAAACAGTGAGGATGAAATGAATCACCTGCAACAAGACAGTGATAGGCTAGCAGAATGGGCAGACAGGTGCAGATGGATTTTAATAGTGACTAGTGTGAGGTGATGCATTTTAGCAGAAGGAATAGGGAGAGGCAATATATACTTAATGGCACAGTTCTAAAGAGTTTGCAGGAATAGAGGGACCTGTTCACTGAACAATGAACAACGTGAACAATTACTTCTTGTTGTGTGCTCTCAGATTTGTCACCTTCACTGTACTGGAGTGCGGTGACATCTACTGGCAGGAAGCAAGAACTGCAATCAAGCAGCAGAAATTCCATCGTCTGTCAGGGTGAAAGAAACATTGCAATGTGAGGAAATAGTGAATGGGTTTGATTGGGTTGATGGAGACATGATTCCACTTGTGGTGGAGTCCAAAGCAAAGGCCAGAAATATAAAATTGTCATTATTAAAAGATATGAGGAATTCATGATAAATGTATTTAGGTAGTGAGTGGGTGGAATCTCGATAAAATAGAAAGTGAGATTGGGTGGACAGATGCAGTGTGAAAGGATGGCTCAAACAAAAGTTAAACGCCCTGAAAGGTGACCTCTGTTTCTCTCTCCACAGATGCTGCCAGAGTTTCTGAACAGTTACAACACTTTCTGTTTTTATTTCAGAATTTGCAAGATGTTGCTTTGCTCTGAAAAAAAAATTATTGGTCGGCTTTGGCTGCCAGTGAAATTCCACAGGAGCTAAAAGGAAGTTCTGATTTCAGTGGCATGTTGATCTAGGGGTATGATTCTTGCTTAGAGTGAGTGATTAATTAATGTGTGAGAGATCCTGGGTTCAAATCCTGGACAAGCCCTTCTTCTTTGGCATTTTTAGTTCAAGGTCATTGCAGAAGGCGGAATTGATTTCCATATGGAGCCTGCTTGAGGACCAGAGAGCTGGATTCAAAGAGCTTGATTAACTAAATGTACAGATAGCCAAGTGGGAATATAAAGTTGTTGCAGTAATTGTGACCTGACTCCAAAAACAACAGGACTGGGTTCTGGACTGGAATGGAATGGAATTCTTCAGTGTTTCTGTTGTTTGGCTTGCATTGACTCATCGATTTTCTTGTTTTTCACTTTGTCGATGCCTTTGAATAATTGTGAATCCTTCTTCAGATTGTCTTCTTTCACCAGGTAGTTCTGACCTCTGATGATGATGATCGTAATGAGCTTCAACTCACTGATAGTTTTGGAACTGAACAGACTTGCTTTGCTTGAGTCTACAACATGGAACTCAGTCTGACATGTGGACCCATGGGAGGATTTGAATGCCACCCCTGCATTGGAGAATACAGTTGCATCCATCCAATAAGAGACCGAGTAGAAGTGACAGTTCAGTCAGTCAAACAATAAACTTTTAATTTCAGGGTGGTGAGTTTGAGTGCCATTTTGTTTTTCCCTTTTTTAAGGCTTCATTTGCAGAGAGTACAAGGAGTGTTTGAAATGAAATTCAGCAAAAGTATGAGAAAGTCTCACTTTGATTCGGGACTCATCTCTCTGCAGCATCTCGCTGTGAAAGATTGAACTAGGATTTCTGAGCATCTGGAAAGACACTGCTTGATTCGGGACAGTCAGCACGGTTTTGTGAGGGGTAGGTCTTGCCTCACAAGCCTGATTGAATTCTTTGAGCAGGTGACCAAGCAAGTGGATGAGGGTAAACCAGTGGATGTGGTGTACATGGATTTTAGTAAGGCATTTGATAAGGTCCCCCATGGTAGACTTATGGAGAAAGTCAGGAGGCATGGGATAGTGGGGAATGTGGCCAGTTGGATTAAGAATTGGCTAACTGATAGAAGGCAGAGAGTGGTCTTAGATGGTAAATACTCAGCCTGGAGCCCAGTTACCAGTGGCGTGCCACAGGGATCAGTTCTGGGTCCTCTCCTGTTTGTGATTTTTATTAACGACTTGGATGAGGAAGTCGAAGGGTGGGTCAGTAAATTTGCAGATGATACAAAGGTTGGTGGAGTTGTGGATACCGAGGAGGGCTATTGTCGTCTGCAAAGGGACTTGGATAGGTTGCAGTGCTGGGCTGAAAAGTGGCAGATGGAGTTTAACCCTGAAAAGTGTGAGGTCGTCCATTTTGGAAGGACAAACATGAATGCAAAATACTGGGTTAACGGTAGGGTTCTTGGGCATGTGGAGGAGCAGAGAGACCTTGGGGTCTATGTGCATAGATCATTGAAAGTTGCAACTCAAGTGGATAGGGCTGTGAAGAAGGCATATGGGGTGTTAGCGTTCATTAGCAGAGGGATTGAATTTAAGAGCCGTGAGGTGATGATGCAGCTGTACAGGACCTTGGTAAGGCCTCATTTGGAGTACTGTGTGCAGTTCTGGTCGCCTCATTTTAGGAAGGATGTGGAAGCCTTGGAGAGGGTGCAGAGGAGATTTACCAGGATGTTGCCTGGAATGGAGAATAAGTCTTACGAGGAAAGGCTGAACATTCTAGGCCTCTTCTCATTAGAAAGGAGAAGGATGAGGGGTGACATGATAGAGGTTTATAAGATGATCAGGGGAATAGATAGGGTAGACAGTCAGAAACTTTTCCCCGGGTGGAGCAAAGCGTTACAAGGGGTCATAAATTTAAGGTGAAGGGTGGGAGATATAAGGGTGATGTCAGGGGAAGGTTCTTTACCCAGAGAGTGGTCGAGGCATGGAATGCCTTGCCCGGGGAAGTTGTTGAGTCAGAAACTTTAGGGACTTTCAAAAGGCTTTTGGATAGGTATATGGATAAAGGAGAATGATGGGGTATAGATTAAATTGTCCTTGACAGAGGACAAAGGATCGGCACAACATTGTGGGCCGAAGGGCCTGTTCTGTGCTGTATGTTCTATGTTCTATGTTCATCTCATTTCATTCCCAGCTCGGGGTCAGTGCGGCTCAGTGGGACTTCTGGCTGTCTCCTGCTTCACAATCCATCAGTGCTGAGAAAGCAATGGGGAATATTATTCACGGCTCTGTAACCTGAGGACACCGATTTAAGGTGAATGGCAAAAGAACCAAAGGCAACATGAGGAAAAACTTCTTTTGCACAGCGAGTGGTTAAGATCTGATGTGCACTGCTTGAGAGTGTGATGGAGGCTGATTCAACCATGGCTTTCAAAATGGTATAAGATAATTATCTGAAGTGGAAAAATTGCATGTTTTCATGGAATACATGAGTCTGTGGCATGAGCTGAGTTGCTCGTGCATAGAAGCAGCACAAGCACAATGAGCTGAATGGCTTCCTTTTGTTCTGTAACTATTCTATGATCTATGATTCTTTTCAGAGTGAAATCAACACTCACATACAAGAAACAGACAGGTACACTGTAAACTTCGCATGACCAGACAAGAAATTGACAGATACAGTGTGAAACCCACAGTCACGTCGCAGCAGTTGGCAGGTAACGTGTAAAAATCTTTGTTTCATATCCCAACTGCAAGGTACAAAGGAAATTAGGTACAAACCCAGGCTCACACTTCAAAGACTGAGAGATACAAAGCAAAACACACATTCACCTGCAAGTACAGAGAAGAAGACACACTCAGAGGAGGTGCAGATTAAAGACACATGCATGTAACAGAAACTGATAGGGATAGAATCAAACCCTTTCTCACTTCTCAGAAACTGATAGATATAGACAAAAGCTGATGCTCACATACAAGTTGTTGAAAGATATGTGGTGAAACTCACAGAGCAATAGCAGAAACAAACAAGTACTGAATAATACCCACAGTCACAGACCAAAAACTGAAATATACTGAGTTAAACACCACTTTCCCACACCAGAAACTCATGGCTACAAAGTGAAGCTGACTCTATCCTCCCAGGCACTGACAAGTGCAAAAGAAAACACTCACCACGATACCAGGTCATGAAATGTACGTAATAAAACCTTTCAGCTGAAAGAATAGCATTAATGACAGGTGTGATACCCAGAATGCTCAGCGGCCTAGAATCCGCCCTGTCTGTGACAGGAGCGGGGCGCGCAGGCGCGGTAGAGAGCTTTGTCAGCAGCAAGAGCTGCGGGTTCGGAGTTGGAGCGGGATATTCACAAAGTGCGAGAAGACTTTGCGGGCTCACACAGCTGGAGCAGGGCCTCAGGGCCACAATAAGATGGAACAATCCCATCTGTATCCCTGCGGATGGCGGTGGTGAAGCTTTTCCCGGTGAGGCTTCCCGAAACGGCGTCTATAAATGGATAAGAATTGGGGACTGGGCAGGGAGCGTCTCTAAATGAATAAAATTTGGGTACTGGTCAGGGAGCGTCTGTAAATGGATAAGAATTGGGGACTGGGCAGGGAGCGTCTGCAAATGGATAAGAATTGGTGGACTGGGCAGGGAGCGTCTCGAACTGAATAAGATTTGGGTACTGGTCAGGAAGCGTCTGTAAATGGATAAGAATTGGGGACTGGGCAGGGAGTGTCGATAATTGAATAAGAGTTGGAGACTGGGCAGGGAGCGTTTCTAAATGAATAAGATTTGGGGACTGGGCAGGGAGCGTCCATAAATGCTTAAGAATTGGGGACTGGTTCGGGAGCGTTTTTTTATTCGTTCGTGGGATGTGGGCGTCGCTGGCTCGATCTCAGCTCGAGTAATGTGTCCAGTTCTGGGCACCAGACTTCAGAAAGGACATCAAAGCTTCTGAGACAGTTCAGAGGAGATTTACTTGAATGATACCAGAGATGAGGGGTGTCAGTTCTCTGGACAGGCTGGTGGAGCTGGGATTGTTCTCCTCAGAGTAGAGATGGTTAAGGGAAGATTTAATAGAGGTGTTCAGAATCATGAAGGATTTTCATCGGGTAGAGAGGGAGAAACTGTTTCCACTGTCCTGGGGGTCAGTAACCAGAGGACACAGATTTAAAATAATTGGCCAAGAATGTCAAGGGGAGGTGAGGAGAGATCTTTTAACCCAGTAACTGATTCGGATTTGGAATGAATTGTCTGACAGGGTGGTGGAAACAGATTCAATTATAACTTTCATAAAGGAATTGGACAAATATTTCAAAGTGAAATTCTCCAGGATTATGGGGAAATAGGCAGGGGGTTGGACTAATTGCATCTTTTTGTCAGAGAGTCAGCAGTGGCACAATGGGGCCGAATGACCTCCTTCTGTGCTGTATGATTCTATGAACATAAGAACGAGGAGCCGGAGTCGGCAAGTCAGCCACTCGAGCCTGCTCTGCCATTCAATACAATCATGGCTGATCTCATCACGGCAGTTCTTGTTTCTTGCCAGTAGATGTCACTTCACTCCAATACAGTGAAGTTTACAAATTTGAGAGAGACACAACAGGAAAGAATTGTTCACCTGATAGTGAATGTGTGGGATTTAGAAATACTAGGAGTGGAGACGAGTTATTACTTGTCTGCTCGATCCCCATAGCCCTGTAAAATTATTTCCTTCCAGTGCCCATTCAAATTCCTTTTGTAATCCTCGATTGTCTCCATTTCCACCGCCCTCGTGGGCAGCGAGTTACAGATCATCACCAATCAGTGTAAAAAAGTTCTTGCGCACATTCCCCCTGTATCTCCTGTCCAAAACCTTCAATCTGTGTCCCCTAGTCCTTGTACCAATAGTTAACGGGAACAATGTTTCCTTGCCAACTTATTTAAAACTGTTATAGCCGAAAACACATCTATCAATTCTCCCCTCACTCTCCTTTGATGCAGGTAGAACAACCCTAGCTTTTCCGACCTAACCTTGTAACTAAAATCCTCCATCCCTGGATCCATTCTGGTGAATTTCCTCTGCATCCTCTCAAGGACGCTCACATTCTTTCTTAAGTGTGGTAAGCAAAACTGGAAGCAACACGCCAACTGGGGCCTAACCAGAGCTTTATAATGGTTCAGCATAACTTCCCTGCTTTGTGCTCAATGCCTCCTTTTTTCAAGCCCAAGATCCCATATGCTTTGCTAACCACTCTCGCAACATGTCTTGCCACCTTCAAAGATTGATGCACATGAACCCCAAGTCCCTCTATACCAACACACACTTTAGAACTGTGCCATTAAGTAAATATTGCCTCTCCCTATTCCTTATGCCAAAATACATCACCTCACACTTGTCACTATTAAATTCCATCTGCCACCTGTCTGCCCATTCTGCTAGCCTATCATTGTCCTGTTGCAGGCAGTTCATATCATCCTCACTGTTTGCCACTCCTCCAAGTTTGTTGTCATCGGGATATTTTGAGTTTCTACTCAATATTCCAAGATCCAAGTCATTTATCTTTAGCAAAAAAAGCAGTGGTTCTAGCACTGACCCTTGGGGAACACCTCTGTCGACGATCCTCCAGTCTGACAAAGAATCATTTCATAAGACTCCCTGTTTTCTGTCCTTAAACCAATTTTCTATCCAATTGGACACTGACCCTCCTATACCACGAACCTCAGTTTTGTAAACCCCACTTTTATGTGGTACCTTGTCAAACGCTTCCTTAAAATCCATATAAACAACATCCACTGCATTCCCTTCATCAAGCTGCTCTGTTAGTTCATCAAAAAATGCAGTTAGATTAGTCAAGCATGAACTCCCATTTATAAATCCATGCTCACTCTACTTAATTAACTCAAACCTCTCCAAGTGACTGTTGATTTTTTACCCTGATTATTCTTTCTAAAACCTTACCCACCGCTGCTGTTAATCTAACTAGCCTGTAGTTAGCCGGACTGTCCTTACACTCTTTCTTGAATAAGGGCGTCGCATTTGCCACTGTTTACTCCTGGCACCTCCCCCGTATCCAGGGAAGATTGGAAGATTATGGCAAACTCTTCCATTATCTGCATCCGCATTTCCTTTCGCAACCTGGGATGAAAGCCATCCAGACCAGGTGATTTATCTACCCTAAGCACAGCCAGCCTTTTTAGTACCTCCCTCTCTCAATTTGTACCCTCTCCATTGACTCTACTCTCTTCACTTCGACTGATATTTTGTCAAATTCCACTTCCTTAGTGATCACTGATACAAAGTACTCATTAAGTAGATTAACATTGCCCTGCACCTCGAGGCTTATGTTATCCTTTTTGTCCCTAATAGGCCCGACTCAACCTCTTACTACCCACTTATCATTTACATGCTGCTCGAAGATTTTTGGGTTTCCTTTCATGTTGACTGTCAGTCCATTCTCATAGAAATAGAGAATAAGCAAATATAGAAGATGTAAGTATTTCTCATCCTTGATGAGGTGGAACTTTCTTATGTTGTGGGTGGTAATGACTTGGCCCACGAGTGTGGTGGAAGCAGAGACAATCAATGATTTGAAAAGGAAATTAGATGGATACTTGAAGGAAAGAAACTTGCAGGAGGAAAGGGATCGAGCTGGTGAGTGGAACTGACTAGATTGCTCCGGGGAGAGCCAGCATGGACGTGATAGGCCAAACGACCACCTTCGATGCTGTAAATTACTCTGTGTTGTTTCTCAAATTCAATCCACTGGTGCTTGGGAAATAATCTCAAAATAAATTGTGCAACTGGAAAATCAGAACCAAGGCAAGGGACGCATCAGGAAGCAAAATTGCTGAAACCCGGAATTGAAACTGGAACCTTCAGATCTTCAGTTCAACGCTCTCCCAACTGAGCTATTTCAGCCCTACATTAACAGTGGCTTGTTGTCCTTGTTTTAGAAGGAAATACATACATTCAAGTTTTCCAAAAAATTAAAGAACACAACATGTGAGTAATATTCCCCATTGCTTTCTCAGTACTGATGGATTGTGAAGCGGGAGACAGCCAGAAGTGCCACTGAGCCGCACAGACCCCGAGCCGAGAATGAAATGAGATCAAATTCAATCTTTCATAGTGAGATGTTGCTGAGAGGTAAGAGTCCTGAATCAAAGCGAGACTTGCTCATTTCAAACACTCCCTGTGCTCTCTGCTCATGAAGCCTTAAAAAAGGGAAAAACAGAATGGCACTCAAACTCACAACCCTGCCATTAAAAGTCTCATATTCGACTGACAGAACTGTCACTTCTATTCGGTCTCTTATTGGATGGATGCAACTCCAACGCAGGGGTGGCATTCAAATCCTCCCATGGGTCCACATGTCAGACTGAGTTCCATGTTGTAGACTCAAGTAAAGGAAATCTGCTCACTTCCAAAACTATCAGCGAATTGAAGCTGATTACAATCAACATCATCAGAGGTCAGAACTACCTGGTGAAAGAAGACACCCTGAAGAAGGATCCACAATTATTCAAAGGCATCGACAAAGTGAAAAACAAGAAAATCGATGAGTCAATGCAAGCCAAACAACAGAAACACTGAAGAATTCTTTTCCATTCCAGTCCAGAACCCAGTCCTGTTGTTTTTGGAGTCAGGTCACAATTGCAGCAACAACTTTATATTCCCACTTGGCCATCTGGACATTTAGTTAATTGCAATTTTGTCGACAAGCTCTTTGAATCCAGTTGTCTGGTCCTTCAGCCAGCTCCGGATGGAAGTCAATTCCACCTTCTGCAAGGCTGAAACCAATAGATAACCTTAATCTAAAAACGCCAGCAGACCAGGGCTCGTCCGGGACTTGAACCCCGTATCGCTTGCATGTTAATTAACCATACCCCCGAAGCAAGAATCATACCCCTAGACCAACGAGCCACTGACAAGTCAGGCTTTATTAGCTGCTGTGGAATTTCACTGGAACCCCCCAGCCAATCATCCATTTTTTTTCAGATCAAAGCAACATCCTGCAAATGCTGAAATAAAAACAGAAAGTGCTGGAAATGTTCAGCAGCTCTGGCAGCATCTGTGCTGTGAGAAACACAGTTAATGTTTCACGGCACCCACCTTTTGTTTCAGCCAACCTTTCAGACTGCTTCTGTCCATCCAATCTCACTTTCTATTCTATCCACATTCTAACCATTCACTACGTTACTACATTTTTCATGAATTCCTCATTTCTTTTATTAAAGACAATTTTGTATTTCTGGCCTTTGCTTCAGACACCACCACAAGTGGAATCATGTCTCCATCTACCCAATCAAACCACTTCGCTGTCTCATCACATTGCAATGTTTCTTTAACCCTGACAGACTGTGGAGTTTCTGCTGCTTGATTGCAGTTCTTGCTTCCCGCCAGCAGATGTCACCTCACTCCAATACAGTGAAGTTTACAAATGTGAGAGAGACACAACAGGAAATAATTGTTCACATTATAGTGAATGTGTGGGATTTAGAAATACTAGGAGTGGAGACGAGTTATTATTGCACTCTGCTATTACATCTTTTATAATGGACTCCAGCATTTTCCCCACGACTGATGTCAGGCTAACCGGTATATAATTCGCTGTTTTCTTTCTGCCTCTTTTTTTAAATAATGGAGGTACATTAACTACCGTCCAATCCATTGGAACTGTTCCAGAGTCGATAGAATTTTGAAAAAAGACCAGAAATGCATCTGCTATTTCAAGGGCCACTTCCTTAAATACTCTGGGATGTAGATTATCAGGCCCTGGGGATTTATCGGCCTTCAATCCCATCAATTTCCCAAACATTCCCTACTAATACTGATTTCATACAGTTCCTCCTTCTCACTAGACCCTATGTTCCCCAACATTTCTGGGAGATTATTTGTATCCTCCTTTGTGAAGACAGATCCAAAGTATGTATTTAATTGGTCTGCCATTTCTTTGTTCCCCATTATAAATTCCCCCGTTTCTGACTGTAAGGGGCCCACATTTGTCTTCACTAATCTTTTTCTCTGCACATAGCTATAGAAGCTTTTACAGTCAGTTTTTATGTTCTCTGCTAGCTTACTCTCATACTCTATTTCCCCCTTCTTAATCAATCCTTTTGTCCTCCTCTGCTAAATTCCAAACTGCTCACAATCTTCAGGTTTGCTGCTTGTTCTGGCCATTTTATATTTCTCCTCCTTGGATCTAATACTTTCCTTAATTTCTTTTGTAAGCCACTGTTGAGCCACCTGTTTTACTATTGCACAGACAGGAATGAACAATTGTTGTAATTCATCCATGCGCTCTTTAAATGCTAGCCATTGCCTATCCACTGTCAACCCTTTAAGTAACGTTCCCCAATCTATCATAGCCAACTCCCGCCTCATACCTTTATAGTTTCCTTTGTTTAGATTCAGGACCCGAGTCTCGGAATCAACTCTCTCACTCTCCATCTTAATGAAGAATTTTATCATATTATGGGCGCACTTCCCCAAGGGACCCCACACAACAAGATTGTTAACTAATCCTTTCTCATTACACAATACCCAGTCCAGGATGGCCTGTTCTCTAGAGTTGTTATACACCTCTATCAATTCTCCACTCAATCTCCTTTGAGAAAGGCAGAATAATCCTAGCTTTTCCAACCTAACCTTGTAACTAAAATCCCCCATCCCTGGATCCATTCTGGTAAATCGCCTCTGCGTCCTCTCAAGGACCCTCACATTCTTTCCAAAGTCTGCTGAGCAGAACTGGAAGCAACACTCCAATTGGGGCCTAACCAGAGTTTTATAATGGTTCAGCATAACTTCCCTGCTTTTGTACTCAATGCCTCTATTTATAAAGCCCAAGATCCCATATGCTTTGCGAACCACTCTCGCAATATGACTTGCCTCCTTCAAAGATTGATGCACATGAACCCCAAGTCCCTCTATTCCAGTACACTCTTTAGAACTGTGCCATTAGGTATATATTGCCTCTCCCTATTCCTTATGCCAAAATACATCACCTCACACTTGTCACTATTAAATTCCATCTGCCACCTGTCTGCCCATTCTGCTAGCCTATCACTGTCCTGTTGCAGGCAGTTCATATCATCCTCACTGTTTGCCACTCCTCCAAGTTTGGTGTCATCGGCATATTTTGAGATTCTACTCTGTATTCCAAGAGCCAAGTCAATTACCTTGAGCAAAAAAAGCAGTGGTTCTAGCACTGACCCTTGGGGAACACCACTGCCGACTATCCTCCAGTCTGACAAAGAACCATTTAATAAGACTCGCTGTTTTCTGTCCTTAAACCAATTTTCTATCCAATTGGACACTGACCCTCCTGTACCACGAACCTCAATTTTGTTAACCGCCCTTTTATGTGGAACCTTGTCAAACATTTCCTTAAAATCCATATAAACAACATTCACTGCATTCCCTTCATCAACCTGCTCTGTTAGTTCATCAAAAAATGCAGTTAGATTAGTCAAGCATGAACTCCCATTTATAAATCCGTGCTCACTCTCCTTAATTAACTCGAACCTCTCCAAGTGACTGTTGGTTTTTTACCCTGATTATTCTTTCTAAAACCTTACCCACCGCTGCTGTTAATCTAACTAGCCTGTAGTTACCCGGACTGTCCTTACACACTTTCTTGAATAAGGGTGTCGCATTTGCCACTGTTTAATCCTCTGGCACCTCCCCCGTATCCAGGGAAGATTGGAAGATTATAGCAAGCCCTTCCGTTATCTGCATCCGCATTTCCTTTCGCAACCTGGGATGTGAGCCATCCGGACCAGGTGATTTATCTTCCCTAAGCACAGCCAGCCTTTTTAGCACCTCCCTCTCCTAATTTGTACTCTCTCCATTGCCTCTACTTCCTTCACTTCAACTGATATTTTGTCAAATTCCACTTCCTTAGTGATCACTGATGCAAAGTACTCATTAAGTAGATTAACATTGCCCTGCACCTCTAAGCTTATATTATCCTTTTTGTCCCTAATAGGCCCGACTCAACCTCTTACTACCCACTTATCATTTACATGCTGCTCGAAGATTTTTGGGTTTCCTTTCATGTTGACTGCCAGTCTATTCTCATAGAAATAGAGAATAAGCAAATAGAGAAGATGTAAGTATTTCCCATCCTTGATGAGGTGGAATTTTTTATGTTGTGGGTGGTAATGACTTGGCCCACGAGTGTGGTGGAAGCAGAGACAATCAATGATTTGAAAAGGAAATTGGATGGATACTTGAAGGAAAGAAACTTGCAGGAGGAAAGGGATCGAGCTGGTGAGTGGAACTGACTAGATTGCTCCGGGGAGAGCCAGCATGGACGTGATAGGCCAAATGACCACCTTCTGTGTTGCAAATGACTCTGTGTTGTTTCTCAAATTCAATCCACTGGTGCTTGGTAAATAATCTCAAAGTAAATTGTGCAACTGGAAAATCAGAACCAAGGCAAGGGACGCATAACGAAACAAAATTGCTGTAACCCGAAATTGAACCAGGAACCTTCAGATTTTCAGTTGAACGCTCTCCCAACTGAGCTATTTCATCCCTACATGAACAGAGGCTTGGTGTCCCTGTTTTGGAAGAAAATTCATACATTCAAGTTTTCCAAAAAATTAAAGAACACGACATGTGTGTAATATTCCCCATTGCTTTCTCAGTACTGATGGATTGTGAAGCGGGAGACAGCCAGAAGTGCCACTGAGCCGCACAGACACCGAACTGAGAATGAAATGAGATCAAATTCAATCTTTCATAGTGAGATGTTGCTGAGAGGTAAGACTCCTGAATCAAAGCGAGACTTGCTCATTTCAAACACTCCCTGTGCTCTCTGCTCATGAAGCCTTAAAAAAGGGAAAAACAGAATGGCACTCAAACTCACAACCCTGCCATTAAAAGTCTCATATTCGACTGACAGAACTGTCACTTCTATTCGGTCTCTTATTGGATGGATGCAACTCCAACGCAGGGGTGGCATTCAAATCCTCCCATGGGTCCACATGTCAGACTGAGTTCCATGTTGTAGACTCAAGTAAAGGAAATCTGCTCACTTCCAAAACTATCAGCGAATTGAAGCTGATTACAATTAACATCATCAGAGGTCAGAACTACCTGGTGAAAGAAGACACCCTGAAGAAGGATCCACAATTATTCAAAGGCATCGACAAAGTGAAAAACAAGAAAATCGATGAGTCAATGCAAGCCAAACAACAGAAACACTGAAGAATTCCTTTCCATTCCAGTCCAGAACCCAGTCCTGTTGTTTTTGGAGTCAGGTCACAATTGCAGCAACAACTTTATATTCCCACTTGGCCATCTGGACATTTAGTTAATTGCAATTTTGTCGACAAGCTCTTTGAATCCAGTTGTCTGGTCCTTCAGCCAGCTCCGGATGGAAGTCAATTCCACCTTCTGCAAGGCTGAAACCAATAGATAACCTTAATCTAAAAACGGCAGCAGACCAGGGCTCGTCCGGGACTTGAACGCCGGATCTCTTGCATGTTAATTAACCATACCCCCGAAGCAAGAATCATACCCCTAGACCAACGAGCCACTGATTAGTCAGGCTTTATTAGCTGCTGTGGAATTTCACTGGAACCCCCCAGCCAATCATCCATTTTTTTTCAGATCAAAGCAACATCCTGCAAATGCTGAAATAAAAACAGAAAGTGCTGGAAATGTTCAGCAGCACTGGCAGCATCTGTGCTGTGAGAAACACAGTTAATGTTTCACGGCACTCACCTTTTGTTTCAGCCAACCTTTCAGACTGCTTCTGTCCATCCAATCTCACTTTCTATTCTATCCACATTCTAACCATTCACTACGTTACTACATTTTTCATGAATTCCTCATTTCTTTTATTAATGACAATTTTGTATTTCTGGCCTTTGCTTCAGACACCACCACAAGTGGAATCATGTCTCCATCTACCCAATCAAACCACTTCGCTGTCTCATCACATTGCAATGTTTCTTTAACCCTGACAGACTGTGGAGTTTCTGCTGCTTGATTGCAGTTCTTGCTTCCCGCCAGTAGATGTCACCTCACTCCAATACAGTGAAGTTTACAAATGTGAGAGAGACACAACAGGAAATAATTGTTCACATTATAGTGAATGTGTGGGATTTAGAAATACTAGGAGTGGAGACGAGTTATTATTGCACTCTGCTATTACATATTTTATTACGGACTCCAGCATTTTCCCCACGACTGATGTCAGGCTAACCGGTATATAATTCGCTGTTTTCTTTCTGCCTCTTTTTTTAAATAATGGAGGTACATTAACTACCGTCCAATCCATTGGAACTGTTCCAGAGTCGATAGAATTTTGAAAAAAGACCAGAAATGCATCTGCTATTTCAAGAGCCACTTCCTTAAGTACTCTGGGATGTAGATTATCAGGCCCTGGGGATTTATCGGCCTTCAATCCCATCAATTTCCCAAACATTCCCTACTAATACTGATTTCATACAGTTCCTCCTTCTCACTAGACCCTATGTTCCCCAACATTTCTGGGAGATTATTTGTATCCTCCTTTGTGAAGACAGATCCAAAGTATGTATTTAATTGGTCTGCCATTTCTTTGTTCCCCATTATAAATTCCCCCGTTTCTGAATGTAAGGGGCCCACATTTGTCTTCACTAATCTTTTTCTCTGCACATAGCTATAGAAGCTTTTACAGTCAGTTTTTATGTTCTCTGCTAGCTTACTCTCATACTCTATTTCCCCCTTCTTAATCAATCCTTTTGTCCTCCTCTGCTAAATTCCAAACTGCTCACAATCTTCAGGTTTGCTGCTTGTTCTGGCCATTTTATATTTCTCCTCCTTGGATCTAATACTTTCCTTAATTTCTTTTGTAAGCCACAGTTGAGCCACCTGTTTTACTTTTGCACAGACAGGAATGAACAATTGTTGTAATTCATCCATGGGCTCTTTAAATGCTAGCCATTGCCTATCCACTGTCAACCCTTTAAGTAACGTTCCCCAATCTATCATAGCCAACTCCCGCCTCATACCTTCATAGTTTCCTTTGTTTAGATTCAGGACCCTAGTCTCGGAATCAACTCTCTCACTCTCCATCTTAATGAAGAATTTTATCATATTATGGGCGCACTTCCCCAAGGGACCCCACACAACAAGATTGTTAACTAATCCTTTCTCATTACACAATACCCAGTCCAGGTTGGCCTGTTCTCTAGAGGTGTTATACACCTCTATCAATTCTCCACTCAATCTCCTTTCAGAAAGGCAGAATAATCCTAGCTTTTCCAACCTAACCTTGTCACTAAAATCCCCCATCCCTGGATCCATTCTGGTAAATCGCCTCTGCGTCCTCTCAAGGACCCTCACATTCTTTCTAAAGTCTGCTGAGCAGAACTGGAAGCAACACTCCAATTGGGGCCTAACCAGAGTTTTATAATGGCTAAGCATAACTTCCCTGCTTTTGTACTCAATGCCTCTATTTATAAAGCCCAAGATCCCATATGCTTTGCGAACCACTCTCGCAATATGACTTGCCTCCTTCAAAGATTGATGCACATGTACCCCAAGTCCCTCTATTCCAGTACACTCTTTAGAACTGTGCCATTAAGTATATATTGCCTCTCCCTATTCCTTATGCCAAAATACATCACCTCACACTTGTCACTCTTAAATTCCATCTGCCACCTGTCTGCCCATTCTGCTAGCCTATCACTGTACTGTTGCAGGCAGTTCATATCATCCTCACTGTTTGCCGCTCCTCCAGGTTTGGTGTCATCGGCATATTTTGAGATTCTACTCTGTATTCCAAGAGCCAAATCAATTACCTTGAGCAAAAAAAGCAGTGGTACTAGCACTGACCCTTGGGGAACACCACTGTCGACTATGCTCCAGTCTGACAAAGAACCATTTAATAAGACTCGCTGTTTTCTGTCCTTAAACCAATTTTCTATCCAATTGGACACTGACCCTCCTATACCAAGAACCTAAATTTTGTTAACCGCCCTTTTATGTGGTACCTTGTCAAACATTTCCTTAAAATCCATATAAACAACATGCACTGCATTCCCTTCATCAACCTGCTCTGTTAGTTCATCAAAAAATGCAGTTAGATTAGTCAAGCATGAACTCCCATTTATAAATCCATGCTCACTCTCCTTAATTAACTCGAACCTCTCCAAGTGACTGTTGATTTTTTACCCTGATTATTCTTTCTAAAACCTTACCCACCGCTGCTGTTAATCTAACTAGCCTGTAGTTACCCGGAATGTCCTTACACCCTTTCTTGAATAAGGGTGTCGCATTTTCCACTGTTTAATCCTCTGGCACCTCCTTCGTATCCAGGGAAGATTGGAAGATTATAGCAAGCCCTTCCGTTATCTGCATCCGCATTTCCTTTCGCAACCTGGGATGTGAGCCATCCGGACCAGGTGATTTATCTTCCCTAAGCACAGCCAGCCTTTTTAGTACCTCCCTCTCCTAATTTGTACTCTCTCCATTGCCTCTACTTTCTTCATTTCAACTGACATTTTGTCAAATTCCACTTCCTTAGTGATCACTGATGCAAAGTACTCATTAAGTAGATTAACATTGCCCTGCACCTCTAAGCTTATATTATCCTTTTTGTCCCTAATAGGCCCGACTCAACCTCTTACTACCCACTTATCATTTACATGCTGCTCGAAGATTTTTGGGTTTCCTTTCATGTTGACTGCCAGTCTATTCTCATAGAAATAGAGAATAAGCAAATATAGAAGATGTAAGTATTTCCCATCCTTGATGAGGTGGAATATTTTATGTTGTGGGTGGTAATGTCTTGGCCCACGAGTGTGGTGGAAGCAGAGACAATCAATGATTTGAAAAGGAAATTGGATGGATACTTGAAGGAAAGAAACTTGCAGGAGGAAAGGGATCGAGCTGGTGAGTGGAACTGACGAGATTGCTCCGGGGAGAGCCAGCATGGACGTGAAAGGCCAAATGACCACCTTCTGTGTTGCAAATGACTCTGTGTTGTTTCTCAAATTCAATCCACTGGTGCTTGGGAAATAATCTCAAAGTAAATTGTGCAACTGGAAAATCAGAACCAAGGCAAGGGACGCAAAAAGAAGCGAAATTGCTGAAACCCGGGATTGAACCAGGGACCTTTAGATCTTCAGTCTTACGCTCTCCCAACTGTGCTATTTCAGCCCTACATTAACAACGGCTTGGTGTCCTTGTTTTGGAAGAAAATACATACATTCAAGTTTTCCAAAAAATTAAAGAACACGACATGTGAGTAATATTCCCCATTGCTTTCTCAGTACTGATGGATTGTGAAGCGGGAGACAGCCAGAAGTGCCACTGAGCCGCACAGACCCCGAGCTGAGAATGAAATGAGATCAAATTCAATCTTTCATAGTGAGATGCTGCTGAGAGGTAAGAGTCCTGAATCAAAGCGAGACTTGCTCATTTCAAACACTCCCTGTACTCTCTGCTCATGAAGCCTTAAAAAAGGGAAAAACAGAATGGCACTCAAACTCACAACCCTGCCATTAAAAGTCTCATATTCGACTGACAGAACTGTCACTTCTACTCGGTCTCTTATTGGATGGATGCAACTCCAACGCAGGGATGGCATTCAAATCCTCCCATGGGTCCACATGTCAGACTGAGTTCCATGTTGTAGACTCAAGCAAAGGAAATCTGCTCACTTCCAAAACTATCAGCGAATTGAAGCTGATTACAATCAACATCATCAGAGGTCAGAACTACCTGGTGAAAGAAGACACCCTGAAGAAGGATCCACAATTATTCAAAGGCATCGACAAAGTGAAAAACAAGAAAATCGATGAGTCAATGCAAGCCAAACAACAGAAACACTGAAGAATTCCATTCCATTCCAGTCCAGAACCCAGTCCTGTTGTTTTTGGAGTCAGGTCACAATTACAGCAACAACTTTATGTTCCCACTTGGCTAGCTGTGCATTCAGTTAATTGCAATTTTGTCGACAAGCTCTTTGAATCCAGATGTCTGGTCCTCATGCCAGCTCTGTTTGGAAGTCAATTCCACCTTCTGCAAGGCTGAAACCAATAGATAACCTTAATCTAAAAATGCCAGCAGGCCAGGGCTCATCTGGGATTAGAACCCTGGATTTCTTACATGTTAATCAATCACATTCCCTAAGCGAGAATCATGCCCCTAGACCAACGAGCCACTGACCAGTCTGGTTTCTTTAGCTGCTGTGGAATTTCACTGGAACCCCCCAGCCAATCATCCATTTTTTTTTCAGATCAAAGCAACATCCTGCATATGCTGAAAGAAAAACAGAAAGTGCTGGAAATGTTCAGCAGCTCTGGCAGCATCTGTGCTGAGAGAAACACAGTTAACGTTTCAGGGCACTCACTTTTTGTTTCAGCCATCCTTTCAGACTGCTTCTGTCCATCCAATCTCACTTTCTATGCTATCCACATTCTAACCATTCACTACGTTACTACATTTTTCATGAATTCCTCATTTCTTTTATTAATGACAATTTTGTATTTCTGGCCTTTGCTTCAGACACCACCACAAGTGGAATCATGTCTCCATCTACCCAATCAAACCACTTCGCTGTATCCTCACATTGCAATGTTTCTTTAACCCTGACAGACTGTGGAGTTTCTGCTGCTTGATTGCAGTTCTTGCTTCCCGCCAGTAGATGTCACCTCACTCCAATACAGTGAAGTTTACAAATCTGAGAGAGACACAACAGGAAATAATTGTTCACATTATAGTGAATGTGTGGGATTTAGAAATACTAGGAGTGGAGACGAGTTATTATTGCACTCTGCTATTACATCTTTTATAATGGACTCCAGCATTTTCCCCACGACTGATGTCAGGCTAACCGGTATATAATTCGCTGTTTTCTTTCAGCCTCTTTTTTTTAAATAGTGGAGTTACATTAACTACCGTCCAATCCATTGGAACTGTTCCAGAGTCTACAGAATTTTGAAAAAAGACCAGAAATGCATCTGCTATTTCAAGGGCCACCTCCTTAAGTACTCTGGGATGCAGATTATCAGGCCTTGGGGATTTATCGGCCTTCAATCCCATCAATTTCCCAAACATTCCCTACTAATACTGATTTCATACAGTTCCTCCTTCTCATTAGACCCTATGTTCCCCAACATTTCTGGGAGGTAATTTGTATCGTCCTTTGTGAAGACAGAACCAAAGTATGTATTTAATTGGTCTGCCATTTCTTTGTTCCCCATTATAAATTCCCCCGTTTCTGACTGTAAGGGACCCACATTTGTCTTCACTAATCTTTTTCTCGACACATATCTAGAGAAGCTTTTACAGTCAGTTTTTATGTTCTCTGCTAGCTTACTCTCATACTCTATTTCCCCCTTCTTAATCAATCCTTTTGTCCTCCTCTGCTAGATTCCAAATTGCTCACAATCTTCAGGTTTGCTGCTTGTTCTGGCCATTTTATATTTCTCCTCCTTGGATCTAATACTTTCCTTAATTTCATTTGTAAGCCACAGTTGAGCCACCCTTCCTGTTTTACTTTTGCACAGACAGGAATGAACAATTGTTGTAATTCATCCATGCGCTCTTTAAATGCTAGCCATTGCCTATCCACTGTCAACCCTTTAAGTAACGTTCCCCAATCTATCATCGCCAACTCCCGCCTCATACCTTCATAGTTTCCTTTGTTTAGATTCAGGACCCTAGTCTCGGAATCAACTCTCTCACTCTCCATCTTAATGAAGAATTTTATCATATTATGGGCGCACTTCCCCAAGGGACCCCACACAACAAGATTGTTAACTAATCCTTTCTCATTACACAATACCCAGTCTCGGATGGCCTGTTCTCTAGAGGTGTTATACACCTCTATCAATTCTCCACTCAATCTCCTTTGAGAAAGGCAGAATAATCCTAGCTTTTCCAACCTAACCTTGTAACTAAAATCCCCCATCCCTGGATCCTTTCTGGTAAATCGCCTCTGCATCCTCTCAAGGACCCTCACATTCTTTCTAAAGTCTGCTGAGCAGAACTGGAAGCAACACTCCAATTGGGGCCTAACCAGAGTTTTATAATGGTTCAGCATAACAACCCTGCTTTTGTACTCAATGCCTCTATTTATAAAGCCCAAGATCCCATATGCTTTGCTAACCACTCTCGCAATATGTCTTGCCACCTTCAAAGATCAGTGCACATGAACCCCAAGTCTCTCTATTCCAGCACACTCGTTATAACTGTGCCATTAAGTATATATTGCCTCTCCCTATTCCTTATGCCAAAATACATCACCTCACACTTGTCACTATTAAATTCCATCTGCCACCTGTCTGCCCATTCTGCTAGCCTATCACTGTCCTGTTGCAGGCAGTTCATATCATCCTCACTGTTTGCCACTCCTCCAAGTTTGGTGTCATCGGCATATTTTGAGATTCTACTCTGTATTCCAAGATCCAAGTCACTTACCTTTAGCAAAAAAAGCAGTGGTTCTGGCACTGACCCTTGGGGAACACCACTGTCGACTATCCTCCGGTCTGACCAAGAACCATTTAATATGACTCGCTGTTTTCAGTCTTTAAAACAATTTACTATCCAAATGGACACTGACCCTCCTAATCCATGAACCCCAATTTTGTTAACCACCCTTTTATGTGGTACTTTATAAAATGCTTTCGTAATATCCATATAAACAACATCCACTGCATTCCCTTCATCAGTATTCTCAGATAGTTTATCAACAAATGCAGTTAGATTCGTCAAGCATGAACTCCCATTGATAAATCCATGCCCACTCTCCTGAATTAACTCAAACATCTCCAAAGGACTTGATTTTTTTCCCTGACCTGTTGATCTCATGCTGATTGCAAGCTCACCATCGAACATGTATTTGGCAATGTGACCGTCATCCATTTGGCCCAGTCAACAGAGTCACCGCTGACTCAAGAGGGCAAACATGCTGCGGATCCCTGCACGCTGGTGTACTTCCGCATTCGGCACTCTGTCCTGCCAGGAGATGCCCAGTATCCATCTGAGGCAGTGGAGGTGGAAGCTGTTCAGCCGCTTTTTGTGGCTTGTATAAGTTGTTGATGCTTCTCTACTATAAAGGAGGGTGCTGAGAACACAAGCCTGGTACACGTGGAGCTTTGTATTTTCGGTCAGTTTGCTGTCGGTTCACACTTGTCTTCTCAACTTTGACATGACAGCTGCAGCATTGGCAATCCTGGTGCTGATTTCAGCATCAAGGGCCAGATTGCTGGTGATTGTTGATTGAAGGTATGTGAAGCTGTTGACAACCTCCAAAGTTAGGTTGTCGATGTTGATGGAAGGTGGAGTCTCTCCGTCCTGGCCCGTAACTTTCATCTTCCTGATGCTGATTGTCAGTCCAAACTCTTTGCAGGCCAGTGGAGAACCGATCTACAAGCTGCTGTGACTGAACTTCATTATGGGATGTCAGCACAGCATCATCAGCAGATAGCAATTCACAGACTAGGAATTTACCCACTTTGGTCTTGGCGCACAGTCTTGCCAAGTTGAACAGCTTGTCGTCAGCTCTGATGTGCAGGTGAACACCTATATCTGAGTAATTGAAAGTGTACAATAGCAGCATGGAGAAGAATATGCCAATTATAAAGGATGTGATAACTAGACAGTTCGAAAATGATGACATGATTGAGCAGAGTCAACATAGATTTATGAAAAGGAAAACAGGTTTGAAAAACCTGTTGAGATTTTTGAGGATGTTACCTGTAGAACAGATAAAGGAGAACCAGTGGATGTGTGGTATTTGTATTTTCCTTTGGTAAGGTCCCACACAGGAGGTGAGTAAACAAAATTAGAGCACATAGGCTTGGGGATAATATACTGATATGGATTGAGAATTGGTTAACAGACCGAAAAAAGAGAGCGGGAATAACGGGTCCTTCTCAGGATGGCAGGCTGTTACTATTGGGGTACTGCAAGGATCAGTGTTGGAGCCACAGCTGTTAACAACCTATATAAATGATTTGGATGTGGGGATTAAATGTAATATTTCCAAGTTTGCAGATGACACAAAGCTCGGTGAAGTGTGAGTTGTGAGGAGGGTGCAGAGAGGCTTCCAGGGGACCTGGAGAGGCTAAGTGAATGGGCAAGAACATGGAATATAATGTGAATAAGTGTGAAGTTATTCACTTTGGTAGAATAAACAGAAAGACAGAGTATTTCTTAAATGGTGAGAGGTTGGGAAGTGTCGATGTCCAAAGGGACCTGGGTGTCCTTGTTCCTGAGACACTAAAAGCTCTTGTGCAGGTGCAGCAATCAATTAGGAAGGCAAATGGTATGTTGTACCCACACGAGGGGTCATGAGTACAGGAGTAAAGATGTCTTGCTGCAATTGTATGGAGCCTTGGTGAATCCGCACTGGAGTATTGTGTACAGTTTAGTCTCATCTTATGAAGGATACACTTGCCAGAGAGGGGGTGAAACAGAGGGTCAACAGACTAATCTTTTTTTTGCATTTATTTCATTTCATCTCAGTTTGTTCAGTTTGCTTACCTACTGTTTTTTTTCAGGTTTGTACTTCCTGCTGTTCAATATTCAGTCCATTAACACCTAATCTGTACGAATGCTTTGTCTTTCAACACACCATTAACATATTGTTTGCCTTTGCTGCATGACCTTTTGGTCAGCTATGTGGCCTTGTCCAATCTACACCTTCTCCTTTGTTATCTCCTGCCCCACCCCCACCCCACTTGCTTATAACCTGTGACTTTTCTAATATATGTCAGTTCCGAAGATGGGTCACTGACCTGAAACGTTAACTCTGCTTCTCTTTTCACAGATGCTGCCAGACCTGCTGAGTGGTTCCAGTATTTCTTGTTTTTATGTCACCAGACTAATCCCTGGGATGGTGGGATTGTCTAATGAGGAAACTGGGCCTGTATTCCTTAAAGTTTCGAAGAATGAGAGGTGATCTGATTGAAACTGACAAAATTCTTACAGGGCGTGACAGTGTGGATGTAGACAGGATGTTTGCCCTGGTTGGTGAGTCTAAAACCAAAGGACATCGTCTCAGAATAAGGAGTAGGCCATTTAAAACTGAGATGGGTGGCATTTCTTCACTCAGACGGTGGTGAATCATTGGAATACTGTGCCCCAGAGGGCTGTGGCAGCTCAATCATTGAGCATGTTCAAGACAGAAATTGATAGAAATCTTGATACTCATGACATCAAGGGATATGGGGATAGCATGGGAAAGGGGCTTTGAGGTAGGTGATCAGCCATGATCGAATTGAATGACAGAGCAGGCTCGACGGGCTGAATAGCTTACTCCTATGTTCCTCTGTTCCTAAGAGAGTTGGCGCCAGCGCGCAGCCCTGCTTTACCCCACTGCTGATCTTGAAAGCGTCTGATGTTGCTCCATTGTAACTGATGGAACTGTGCATGTTCTCGTGGAAAGAAGAGATGATGCCCAAGAGGTCAGGAGGGCAGCCGATGTTCCATTGCAGTTTGAAGAGGCCGTCTCTGCTGACAATATCAAAGGCCTTAGTGATGTTAATAAAAATGTGTGAGGCTCTGTGGCGCAATGGATAGCGTGTTAGAGCAGGGGAAAAAAAATCGAGGAGTGACGTCACAATGGAGAGTGAGAGCAGGGAAACAGAGAGCCGCTGGGGTGAGGATACAGGATTTGGTTCTTTCTTCGGTGCAGTGGAAGGAGCTGTTTGGTGAGGATCTGGTAAGCTGTGACATCACAGGCAAGCAGGTAGTTGATTGGTTTGGAAGAACCGACCTGCTTGATGCGCATCTGGTAAGTGATTAAGAACCATTTTAGTCCTAACGTTTAAAATAGTAAACAAACTAGTGGTAAGTTTAATAAAATATGCAATAAAATGAATAATTGAATAAAATATTTAAGTAGTTAATTGAAACACGTTAAGGATGACAGGATAGGTGATGTGTCACAGCTGCAGCATGTGGGAGTTCCTGGATGCCAGTGTGATCCAGGGCAAACACGTCTGCAGTAAGTGTTTGTGGCTCAAAGAGGGAGAAAAAAGGAATGTAGTGGTAGTAGGGGACAGTATAGTAAGGTGGATTGACTCTGTTCTCTGCAGCAAAAGCAAGAGTCCAGACGGCTGTGTTGCCTGCCGGTGCCAGGATTCAGGACATCTGCTCAGGGCTGGAGCGAAACATACAATGGGAGGGGGAGGATCCAGTCGTCGTGGTCCATGTCAGTACCAAAGACATAGGCAGGACAAGGATAGAGGTTCTGCAAAGTCAGTATGAGGAACTAGGCACCAAATTAAGAAGCAGAACCTCAAAGTTAATCATCTCTGGATTATTACCTGAGCCATGTGCAAATTGGCATCGGACAAATAAGATTAGAGAAAGTAATGTGCGGCTGAAAGACTGGTGTGGTAGTAGTGGGTTCTGGTTTGTGGGGCATTGGCACCAGTACTGGGGAAAGAGGTGGCTGTACCGTTGGGACGGTCTACACCTGAACCGTGCTGGTGCCGGTGTTCCAGCGAGCCACATAACGAGGGACGTAGAGACGGTTTTAAACTGAATAGTGGGGGCAAGGGATCAAATTTGGGAAGATATGGTGAATCAAGGAGGAGAGACAAGGCAAGAGAGAAAGGTATAAATATGGGAAATGATAAACAGACTGTGACAGGAAGGGACAGAATGTACAAATCTAAGAGTAAATCGACAGATAAGGCTAGAGGTGACAAAAATAATAAAAGGACAAAACTAAATGCTCTGTATCTGAATGTATGGAGCATTTGAAACAAAACAGATGAACTGGGAGCACAAATAGAATAAATAAGTACGATCTGATAGTCATTACAGAGACATGGCTGCAGGGCGACATAGATTGGGTTGAGAATATTGGAGGTGACATGGCATTTTGGAAGGACAGGAAGCGAGGAAAAGGTGGCGGGGTAGCTCTGTTAATTAATGATGGTATTAGCGTAATAGAGAGGGAAGACCTGAGTTCTGGAGATCAGGATGCAGAAGCAGTTTGAGTACAAATGAGAAATCATAAAGGCAAGAAGTCACTTGTGGGAGTGGTGTACAGGCCACCTAACATTAACCACACTGTCGGATGGGAGATAAAGGAAGAAATAATGGCAGCTTGTCAGAAAGGTACTGTGATAATTATGGGGGATTTTAATCTACATATAGATTGGAAAATTCAGATGGGCAGAGGTAGCCTAGATGAGGAATACATAGAATGTTTTGGGGATAATTTCTTGGAACAATACATTCTGGAGCCAACCAGAGAGCAGGCTATACTAGACCTGGCATTGTGCAACGAGATAGGATTAATTAATGACCTCATAGTTAAGGTGCCCCTAGGTAGTAGCGATTATAATATGATTGAATTTTACATTCAGTTTGAGGGAGAGGAGAGTGGGTCCCAGACTAGTATTTTAAATTTAAATAAGGGCAATTATAAGGTCATGAAAGCAGAGCTAGCTAAAGTGAACTGGCAAATTAGGTTAAGGGATAAGTCAATAGAGATGCAGTGGCAGACATTTAAGGGGATATTTCAGAATACACAGAATAGATACATTTCAACGAGAAAGAAAAGTTCCAAAGGTGGGACTCACCATCCATGGTTCACGAAAACAGTTAAAGATACTATCAAACTTAAAGAAAAAGCCCATAATTGTGCAAAGGTGGGAGGCAGGTCAGAAGATTGGACAGAATATAAAAAAAACAGCAAAGAATGACTAAAAGATTGATAAGGAAGGTAAAATTAGAGTATGAGAGAAAGCTCGCAAGAAATTTCAAGACAACTAGTAAGAGTTTCGATAGATATTTTAAAAAGAAAAGAGTTAACAAAGCGACTGTTGGTCCAATAGAAAGTGTGTCTGGGGAATTAATAATGGATAATTAAGAGATGGCAGATGAATTGAACAGATACTTTGCATCGGTCTTCACTATTGAGTATACAAATAACATCCCAGTATTAGCCGTATATCAGGAAATTGAAGGGATGGAGGAACTCAAGAAAATTACAATCACCAGGGAAGTGGTACTAAACAAATTGTTGGAGCTGCGGGTTGACAAGTCGCCAGGTCCTGAATTGGCTAGTGAGATAGTTGATGCGCTGGTTTTAATATTCCAAAATTCCCTAGATTCGAGAAGGTTCCGTTAGATTGGAAAAGAGTGAATGTAACTCATTTATTCAAAAAGGGAGGGAGACAGAAAGCAGGAAACGACAGGCCAGTTAGCTTAACATTTGTCTGAGGGAAAATGTTTGGAGCTATTACAGAGGATGTTATAGCAGGGCATTTAGAAAAAATTAAGGTAATCAGGCAGAGTCAACATGGTTTTTTGAAAGGGAAATCATGTTTAACCAATTTATTGGAGTTCTTTGAGGGAGTTACATGTGCTGTGGATAAAGGGGAACCAGTGGATGTATTGTATTTTGATTTCCAGAAGGATAAGGTGCCATATCAAAGGTTATTGCAGAAAATAAAAGCTCATGGTGTCGGGGGTAACATATTGGCATGGATAGAAGATTGGCTAGCTGACAGGAAACAGAGAGTCAGCATAATTGGGTCATTTTCTGGTTGGCAAAAAGTAACGAGTGGTGTGCCACAGGGATCTGTGCTGGGGCCTCAACTTTTTACAATTTATATAAATGACTTAGATGAAGGGACCGAAGGTATTGTTGCTAAATTTGCTGATCACAAAGATTGGTAGGAAAGTAGGTTGTGAAGAGGACATAAGGGGGCTACAAAGGGATATAAATAGGTTAAGTGATTGGGCAAAGACCTGGCAAATGGAGTATAATGTGGGAAAGTCGGAAATTGTCCACTATGGCAGGAAGAATAAAAAAGCATATTATCTAAATGGTGAGAGATTGCAGAGCTCTGAGATGCAGAGGGATCTGGGTGTCCGAGGGCATGAATTGCAAAAGGTTAGTATGCAGGTCCAGCACGTAATTAGGAAAGCTAATCGAATGTTATCATTTATCACCATGGGAATTGAGTACAAGAGTAGGGAGGTTATGCTTCACCTATGCAGGACATTGGTGAGACCTCTTCTGCAGTACTGAGTACTGTACTGGTCTCCTTATTTGCGGAAGGATGTAAATGCATTGGAGGTAGTACAGAGAAAGTTTACGAGACTAATACATGGAATGGGTGGGCTGTCTTACGAGGAAAGATTGGACAAGCTAGGCTTGTCTCCGCCAGAGTTTAGAAGAGAAAGAGGCGACATGATTTGTTATTTAATTTATTAATTAACAAATTAGCTATCCTCCAGTCTTCCGGTACCTCACCCGTGGCTAACGATGATACAAAAATCTCTGCCAGCGCCCCAGCAATCTCCTCCCTTGCTTCCCATAGCATCCTAGGATACATCTGATCAGGCCCTGGGGATTTATCCACCTTAATGCGCTTCAAAACCTCCAACACCTCCTCCTTTGTAATGTTGATATGCTGCAGGATATCGCTGTTCCTTCCTTGAACTCACTAGCTTCCATGACCTTCTCCACGGTAAATACAGACGAGAAATATTAATTTAAGACCTCGCCCATTTCGCGTGGCTTCACACATAGATTGCCACACTGATCCTTAAGGGGACCTACACTCTCCCTAGCTACCCTTTTACTCTTAATACACTTATAGAATCTTTTAGGATTCTCCTTTATCTTATCTGCCAGGGAAATCTCATGGCCCCTTTTCGCCCTCCTAATTTCCTTCTTAAGTATACTCCTATATCCCCTATACTTCTCGAGGGACTCGCTCGATCCCAGCTGCCTATACCTGACGTATGCCTCCTTCTTTGTCCTGACCAGACCCTCAATATCCCTCGTCAACCAAGGTTCCCTAAACTTGCCAGCCTTGCCCTTCCATCTAACAGGAACATGCTGGCCCTGAACTCTTCCTATCTCACTTTTAAAAGCCTCCCACTTGCCAGACGTCCCTTTACCTGTAAACAGCCTCTCCCATTCAACTTTTGAGAGTTCCTGTCTGATGCCATGGAAATTAGCCTTCCCCCAATTTAGGACTTCAACCTGAGGACCAGTCCTATTCTTTTTCATAACTATCTTGAAGCTAATAGAGTTATGGTCACTGGTCCCAAAGTGCTCCCCCACTGCCATATCAACCACCTGCCCATCCTCATTTCCTAAGAGGAGATCGAGTGTAGCCCCTTCTCTAGTCGGGCCATCCACGTACTGCTTCAGAAAACTATCCTGGACTCACTTAACAAATTCTTCCCCATCTGATCCCTTAGCACTAAGGCAGTCCCAGTCAATATTAGGGAAGTTAAAATCACCTACTATTACAACCCTATAATTCCTATACCTATCTGTGATTTCCCTACATATATGCTCCTCCACTTCCCTCTGACTATTGGGGGGCCTATAGTATAATCCCATCAAAGGGATCACCCTTTTATTATTTCTAAGTTCTACCAGTATGGCCTCACTGGACATTCACCCCGGGATATCCTCTCTAAGTACTGCCGTGATGTCCTCCCTAATCAATAGTGCAACTCCCCCTCCTCTCTTACCTCCACCTCTGTCACGCCGGAAGGATCGGTACCGCGGAACATTGAGCTGCCAGTCCTGCCCATCTCTCAACCACGTTTCCGTAATAGCTACAATACCACAATCCCATGTACCGATCCATGCTCTGAGTTAATCTGCCTTACCTGTAAGGATACTTGCATTAAAGTAAATGCAGTTTAGCCCACCAGACCTTCCACGCTCCCTGTCCTGCCCCTGCCTGGCCTGCCTACTGGACTTGCTTGCTTTAACCTCTCCATTTGCCTCAACTACCTCATCGGAGAGACTACTACTTTGGATCCCACCCCCGCTGCAAGACTAGTTTAAACCCTCCAGTGTATTGCTATAAAATCTCCCAACAAGGATATTGGTCCCCTTCCAGTTCAGATGCAACCCGTCCCTCTTGTACAGGTCACCTCTGCACCAGAAGAGATCCCAATGATCCAAGTACCTGAAGCCCTCCCGCCTTCGCCAGTCTTCAGCAATGCATTCATTTGCCGAATCCTCCTATTCCTACCCGCACTAGCACGTGTCACAGGGAGTAATCCTGAGATTACAACCCTAGAGGTCCTGCTCTTTAACCTTTTGCCTAACTCCCCATATTCACTTTGCAGAACCTCCTCTCTCTTCCTGCCTATGTCGTTCGTACCAATATGGACCACGATCTCTGGCTGCACACCCTCCCCTTTCAGAATTTCCGGCAGCTGCTCCGAAACATCCTTGACCCGAGTATTAGGGAGGCAACATACCATCCTGGAGTCTCGTTTGCGGCCACAGAAACGCCTATCTGCACCCCTTATGATAGAATCCCCTATCACAATAGCTCTACCACCCCTTTTCCTCCCCTGCTGTGCAGCAGAGCCCTCCGTTGTGGCACGGACCGCGCTGTTGCTCTTTTCCCCTGGGAGGTCTTCCCCCCAACAGGAACCAAAGCGGTGTATCTGTTTGAGAGGGGGATGGCCACAGGGGACTCCTGCACTACCTGCCTGCTCCTACTATTCCATCTGGTGGTCACCCATCCCTTTTCTGCCTGTGCATCCATTACTTGCGGTGCGACCACCTCACTAAACATGCTATCCATGACACCCTCAGCTTCGTGGATGCTCCACAGTGAAACCACCCGCAGTTCCAGCTCCATAATGCGAGTAGCCAGTAGCTGCAGCTGGATACACTTCCTGCACACATGGTCGTCATGGAGACTGGGAGGGTTCCTGAATCCCCACATAGCGCAGGAGGAGCATATCACGGGGCTGAGCTCTCCTGCCATGACTTACCCTTAGATTAATTGGTTACTCCCTTAATTAAAAAATACTAATGACACTAGGGGCCTTGTTCTACCCACTACAATCTAAAGTCCTTCATAAGCTACACTGAATAAAAAAACACTTTAGTAGTACTCATCTTATCAGCAGAGGTTTTTTTTCAAGTAAAAAACTTTGCCCTTTTCTTCAAGATATTTAAATACACTAACAGCAGTGACTCACCAAACAATCACCTTGCAGCTCTCCTCTGACATCACAGTTGGCTTCTTTTTTTTCAAAACTCCAGCACACTGGAAGATCTCCACTCCACTCCTGGAAGGTAAGAGACTGGGCCTCGATCCTCGGATTGGATTTATAGGCTCCGCTCTCAACATTCTCCTCATATCGGTCCATATAGGTCTGCTCCGCTCCGCTCCTCTCCGCTCCCGGAAGGTAATTCACCAGCTTTTGCAGAAAAGTAGGTCTTCAGCTGTTGCAGTACCTGTTAGAAAGATAGTCTAAGCTATTCTGAAGTCATCTTAAAATGTCATCTACATGGAAGCAGGATTTTAAAGGATAAGATGTAGTTTTTAAAAGTCACTTCAATCTTGTTAATAAAAAGTCAGATGTAAATTTAAGAACTCTGATCAGGCTATGCTAAAAAGTTACATACAATTAAGAAATAAAATACAACATTTAAAATGTCTGAACTCCCTCTGAAAGTTGACAACTGCTGCTGCCGGAGTCTTCCTGGAATAGTGGAGCTGTTGTGTCAAAAGAAAAGTCCTTCCCGAGCAGCCCTGAGCCTGTTGGTACCGGCTTTAATCCAACCCAGGTAAAAATCAGGGTACATTGTGGGCAATGAGCCCAAATTGCTGAACTACAGGTCCCTGTCACTTTAAAGAGTGGGCTGGTGCGATTATGATCAGAGGCTCCTTCTAAGCACATTTCTCACCACCACAACTTCCAGATGCTGGTGTTAGTGTGTGCATGTACTAGCAGTTGCAGTGCTGTTCAGACCTCAATAGCAGTGAAAGTCTCAGAGTTCACCGCTATTGGGGCTGTAAAATCCAGGCCAATATCTCACAGTCCTGTTAGATTTGCTCTCCCTCTGTACAAAATCAAACTCCACACATTGTCTTTCACTCACTCCTGTTTCCAGCCCTGATGGTGCAGAAATCCCCTCTCAAAGGTACACAATCCAGTTGATTTCTGATCAAATACCTCCTTCCTCATTCAATAGAGGAAACAGAGACATGAACAGGAGTCAGGTGCAAGAAAGTTTCACCAACAGAGCAAAGAAAGGCACCAACAAAAGTCACACCTACTTTCCAAATCATTTCATTGGAATATTCTTTCACTTGTTTTGTCGGATGACTGCAATAAATCTGAAAATGAGCACCATGAGGTTTGTGTTCACTCGTCACTTGTTCTCCTGTGTTTGTCTGTCAGGTTTGTAATTCAGTTTGTATTGGATATTGAAGAGCATCTCTTTTCAAGATGATTACACATTGTACTGTGTTTAAAGCAACCAACTTGGAAAATGGCAGAAAATGAATGTTTCAATACCTGTGTGACCAGATTCTTCCAATGCTTTTCAACAGTTAGATTGATGATTCTTGTAATCTGTATCCTGTGGAGAATGGGAGAGGAGAATAAAAACATGGTGCATGAACAGGACAGACTGTGTAAAATGGGAGCACAGAAATACTGCCACCTCATTGAAAGTTAATGAGATTTATTCGAAGTCAGACACCTGTCCACAATGAACAAGTGAATACATTAATTGTCCACTTTCAATCTAAATGGGACTGAGGTTCCAACAGAGAAGTTTTCTGGAAAATACCTGCTGCAGTTTTAAAACTGATGAACTGGAACATCTCATACTAACTTTCAAATAACTGTCGTGATTGTATAGTTCCCATAGTGGAAAGAAGGAGTTGTTTATAAATATAAGCAGAAAGACACATTTGTGGATTGGCGAATGAACTTTATCTTTCTGAAATGTATTTGTCCATTGGTTGCAGGTCACTGGAAATTCTTTTTTACATTTCAATTGCAGCAGCAGTTAGCAGCAAAATGTCTGATTAATCAGAGTAGTGGGTCTGGGAAACACTTAAACAGCCGTGACCCTGTAAAACAGAACTCCAAGTAATAGTTTAAATAAGGCACTGAACTGACAGAGCAGTAAAGGCCTGCTCAGGTCAGGAAAAAAAACCCGACACGAACCTGACAGAACCACATTGGACCCGAGCCTGACCCGGCCCGAGTATCTCCATTTATTCCCACGCCCAAACTAACCCGAGCCTTACCCGACCACCGGAATGTTCACTTTATCTACCTCCCGATTCCGTATCTGCAGGAAGCTGCAGCTTGAGCGCAATGACGTCATAGAGATGCTCACTTGCTCACTGCGCAGACTCAGAGTTTCCCTCCTTAATGACCCGGACTCCCGGCTTTGGTTGGCTTTTCAACTTTTGACACTTATTAAACTCAACTTCCCAGCAAAGTTAAATGTAATTCTTACTGTGTGTGTCCGACACGGACTCAGACCAACCTGGACCCAGCCTGACCTGAACCTGACCCAACCTGACCCGAGCCCGAAAGCCAGAACCGGAAGAGCGACCCGACATGACCCGAACCCGACACAGGTCGTCGGGTTCAGGTCGGATTGCAGGCCTTCACAGTGTGGAGGTCAGATGAGGATTGAATTAATTTCAATCACTGAATCTAAACAAGAAGTAAATCTGTCAGGAATGGAACACTTTGCTTTATCTGTGAGCTTGTGGCACAACGGTAGCGCGTCTGACTCCAGATCAGAAGGTTGCGTGTTCAAATCACGTCAGGCTCAGTTGTGTTTTACAGCAGCTCAAGTTCCTGGATTTTATATCAGAAGAGAGTTCGATCGATTGGAATGTTCAGTGAATGGTTGAATTTCAAGATCAACTTTAATAGATTAAAGTCCTGATTTCTGGTTCCGTTCCATTTCCATGCTCAGTTCTTATTTCACACTGTTTTATATCAGAACAATGTTTCAGGGATGTGATGTGTCCATTGTTTGTACAATCGCTCTGTCACCCAGTGTGAGAAATAAAACACAAACCGCCCAGCGTGCAGCTCAAACCCATACCTGGCTCTGTCTATAGGCCGCTTAGTTCAGTTGGTTAGGACGCAGTGTTGGTAACAACAAGGCTGTGGATTTGATCCCCATGTGCGCTGTCACATGGTCAGTCAATAATTTGACACATTTTTGTTACACTTAAAATCCAACTTTTGGATGCAAACAAGTTTACATAAAATGTCAAAGGGAATTTATTTTGAATAACATCCATTGTATCTTTGTCACTGATCTGGAGTAACACAGAATTCTTTCCAATTATCTTCCGTTTGCTGATAAACGTTGAACTCGTGGCCTGTTCTCGTTAATGGTCACGAGCAACAAAAACAGACAGAGCAAGTCTGACCACCCAGAGATGTGGAAAAGGCTTCAGTTTGGGGCAAATGCAGCAAATCAAATGTTCACCCGGCCCCGAAAGATTCAAAAACTGGGGAAAAGGACACAGGGAGATAGACAATAAGCTAAATCAGACAATGTAAATATTTCCCATCCTTGATATCTCTCTATTCCAATCCAACCTTCAGAGTTGGGTAAATAATTTCAGTGTAAATTGTGCAGCTCAAGAGTCAAAACCAAAGGGTGATGCAGAATAAAGGAGAACTGCCAAAACCCCAGATTGAACCAGGGATCTTCAGTCTAACACACTCCCAACTGAGCTATTTCAGTCTCACAGGCTTGGGATGATAAGTGGCAAGTAACATTCGCACCACACAAGTGCCAGGCAATGACCATCTCCAACAAGAGAGAATCTAACCATCTCCCCTTGACATTCAATAGCATTACAATCACTGAATCCCCCACCATCAACATCATGGAGGTTACCATGGGTAGCCATACAAATAACGTGACAAGAAGAGCAGGTCAGAGGCTTGGAATCCTGAGGTGAGTAATTACAGTGCACCTGTTGGCTCCACCCCAGGGGCTGAATTTGTTCTGTAAACCATGAAGCAGCTTCCTCTCAAATCCCAGGTTTATGAATAAATCCTCTTACAAAAGCCCCAAAGTGTGATATATTCCTCTCACTCATCCATGACTCCTGACTCCCCAAAGCATGTCCACCATCCACAAGGCACAAGTCAAGAGTGTGATGGAATATTCTCCACTTGCCTGGATGGGTGCAATTCCAACTCAAGAATCTCAGCACCGCCAGGACAAAGCAGCCCGCTTGATTGGCACCCCATCTGCAAACATTCACTCCCTCCACCATCGGAACACAGTTGCAGAGTCTGTACCGTCTACAAAATCCACTGCAGCAATGCACCACAACTCCTTAGACAGCACCTTCCAAACCAGTGACCTTTACCACCTAGAAGGGCAAGGGCAGCAAATACAGGGGATACCACCACATGCAAGTTCCCCACCAAGCCACACACCATCCTGACTTGGAACTATATCGCCGTTCCTTCACTGTCGCTGGGTCAAAATCCTGGAACTCCCTTTCTCACAGCACTGTGGGTGTACCTACCCCACATGGACTGCAATGGTTCAAGAAGGCAGCTAACCACCACCTTCTCAGGGGCAATAAATGCTGGCCTAGCCAGCGATGCCCACATCGCATGAATGAATGAATAAAAAAGTGAAGTATCCCTTGTGTCATTGTTTTGGTATAAAATATAACCCTGGTGGAATTGCCCCTCCCAATCACACCTCACTTCATAGAACATAGAAAATGGAGAAAATTTATGGCACAGACTGAGACAATTTAGCAATCGTGTCTGTGCCAGCTGAAAAAGAGCGATCCAGCCCAATCCCACTTTCCAGGTCTTGGGAATGGGATCTGAACAGATCTCAGAGCTCACATTATGTGAATGTTCTGTTGAAGTATTGGTGAGCTGATATACCAGGGGAGATTCACACTGTTAGACACAGTGTGAAATACATTCAAGTATTTATAAAACATTACAACATGTGAGTAATATTCCCCATTGATTTCTCAGCACTGATGGATTGTGAAGTGGGAGACAGCCAGAAGTCCCAGTGATCCACACTGACCATGAGCTGAGAATGAAATGAGATAAAGTTCAATCTTCAGCAGCGAGATGCTGCAGAGAGGTAAGAGTCCTGAATCAAGGAGAGACTTTCTCATACTGCTGTTGAATCTCATTTCAAACACTCCTTGAACTCTCTGCCGAGGAATTCAGAGCTGGAGAATGGCTGTAAAATCAGCCTAAAAAGGAAATAAAAGACACCCACCGTGAGGCTCAAACTCAAAAACTTGAGATTCAGAGTTTCATGCTTTCATCGACTGAGCTCACCAGGCCTGAGACAGTGTCCCCATCCTGTCTGTTATTGGACGGTGCAGCTGTTTGCTCCACTCCAGGGACTGAATTTTTTCTGTAAACCATGAACCAGCTTCCTCTCAAATCCCAGGTTTATCAGTAAATCCTCTTAAAAAGCCCCAGAGTGTGATATATTCCTCTCACTCAACCAGAATAAAAGTTGCATCTTTTGCTCTTTTTACCTTCCAAACATTGACTTCTATTTTTCTCAGCATTTATTTCTCTCTCTTTTTTATATTGTGCATTTCCTAATAAACATTTCATTTCAATTATTTATGAGGGATGAAATGAACAGAAGAGATTTTCTGCAATGGTACCAGGGGTGTGGGACAGAGTGAGTGGTTTGGATCTGGAATACACTGCCTGAGAGTGTGCTGGAGGCAGATTCAATCGTGGCTTTCAAAAGGGAATTGGATAAACACCTGAATAGAGAAAATTTGCAGGGTTGCAATGAAAGGGCAGAGGAGTGGAATTAGCTGATTTGCTCTTGCAAAGAGCTGTCATGGACATGATGGACTGAATGGTCTCCTTCTGTACTGTAACCATTTGATTCCTTGATTCTAACTCTGTCAAAGTTGTTCTGAACTTGCTCTGCTCCAAGGAGAACAACCCCATCTTTTCCAGTCTCTGCACATAACTGAAGTTATGAGGAACCATGGGGAACCCACTGTAAACCTTCCTCCAGACAGAAATACAACTGTTCACCACCACACTGTGACCCAGCTGTTCACAATATATATCAATGATTCGGAGGTGGGAACCAAATGTCGTATTTCCAAGTTCGCAGATGACACAAAAGTAGGTGGGAAAGTGTGTTGTGAGAAAGATGCAAAGCAGCTTCAAGGGGATTTGGACAGACTTAGTGAGTGGACAAGAAAGTGGCACATGGAATATAAAGTGTAAAAATGTGAGGTTATCCACTTTGGTAGGAGAAACAGATGTGCAGATTATTTCTTAAATGGTAAGAGTGTGAATGTACAAAGGGGCCTGGGTGTCCTTGTCAATAAGCGACTGAAAGCTAACATGCAGGTGCAGCAAGCAATTCAGAAGACGAATGATATGTTCGCCTCTATCACAAGACGATTTGAGTACAGGAGTAGTGAAATCTTGCTTCAATTGTATATAACCTTGGTTGGACTGCACTTTGGAATACTGTGTGCAGTTTTGGTCCCCTTACCTGAGGAAGGATATCATTGCCATCGAGGGAGTGCAATGAAGGTTCACCAGACCTGTTCCCGGGATGGCAGGACTGTCCTATGAAGAGAGATTGGAGAAACTGGGACTGTATTCTCTAGAGTTTCAAAGAATGAGAGGTGATCTCATTGAAACTTACAAAATATTTAAAGGGATAGACAGGGTAGATGAAGTTTTTCCTCCGGTTGAGGAATCTAGAACCAGGGGACACAATTTCAACATAAGGGGAAAGCCACTGAGGACAGAGACGAGGAGAAATTTCTTTACTCAGAGGGTTGTGAATCTTTGGAATTCTCTACACCAGAGAGCTGTGGAAGCTCAGTCATTGAGTATGTTTAAAGCAGAGATTGACAGATTTCTAAATACAAATGACATAAGGGATATGGAGATAGTGTGCGAAAAAGGCATTGAAGTGGATGATCAGTTATCATCATATTGAATGGTGGGGTGGTCTCGATGGGCTGAATGGCCTACTCCTGCTTCCATGTTCCTATCAGTCTGCAAACTTCATATGCATGCTGTCATTGTCTCTTTTCTTCCATGGGCTTCAGTTTTACTGGCAGTCTAGTATGTGACATCATCAAGAAGGTTTTCAATAAGTTAAATAAGGAGAAATTGTTTCCAGTGGCAAAAGGGTCAGTAACCAGAGGATGTATTTATCAGGTAATTGAGAAAAGAACCAGAGGCGAAATGAGGAATGATTTTTTATACAGTGATGTGTTGTGATCTGGAATGCACTGTCTGATCAGGACTTGAAAGCAGATTCAGTCGTAACTTTGAAAAGCAATTGGGATAAATACTGGAAGGAAAAATGCACAGATTACAGGAAAAAGCTGAGCAGCAGTTCTAATTGGATAACATAACCAAAGAGACAGCACTGACACAATGGACCAAATGGTCTCCTTCTTTGGGTATCATTCTATGGTTTTATGAACATAATGTTGATACAATTCGCTGAGTTGGAAGGGAAGTGAACCCAGATTCCGGGTATTCTGAACACCAGACCCAAACCAACTGAACAAGCCTGTTGTTTAATCTCTGTTTTTCACACCAGCTTCTCCTCGCTCTTTATGTGTTTCCTGCCTGGTCTGTTCCTCTGACCTTCATTCCTGACACTCTATTGAGAATGGCCAACTCACTGCACCTCTCACTCACACCATCACTCCACCCCTTCACCCACTTCCAAACCTCTCTGTTGAACAGCAACTCACCTCTGCTCCATTAATATAACAGGAAAACATTTTCAAACAGACATTTCCAGACAGTGAACGTTCCAGTAAGACAAGGTAAAGAGCAGATTCATTCACTTTGAACACAGAGAGAGCAGCTCTCCCTGTTCAGGCTAAGGAGCAGATGTAGTTTCACTCCCATTAGTCTTAGAGATATGGGCCAGAATTTTAAGGGACCGTTGGAGACGGAAATGGAGGCTGGGAAGGGGGAGGGGGGGGGTGTATAAAATAGGGATGGAAGACGTCGGACCGGATTTTTCTGTCGGCGGCTGACATGGAGGGCAGACTTCGCACATCCACTCGGCAAGAAGGCATTTAAAGTATTTATGAGTCCAATTGTCAGCAATTTTATTCACTGGATCCAATTGAACTAATTGTGCACGGGAACCACGGGGCTTCAGAGCCTCGCCTGGTTAAAGGAGGTGACTGGGAGGTGGGAGCTGAGTGTTGGCTTCACTGGGAAGCAATCGGGTGAGGCAGCGTAACTTGGCATTAAGGGTGGAGGGGGAAAGGGCATCGGGAAACACTGTCAGGAGTGGGGGCCAATGTGCCAGCTCTGCAGGGGGAGCCACACCAGGGTACCTTTGGGGCAGTGCCACCTCATTGAGGGAGACAAGTGAGGTAAATGTGGCTGGGTGTTGTTTACTGTGAAGGCCTTGCACTCAGGGAGGGGCAACCTGTCATGGACCTCATTCAAGGCTCACATTGAGGAGGAGGAGGAATAGAGAGGAAGGGAGGGAGGCGCAGGCACCAGCAGGGGCACCACAGCAGCTTGGGGGCCCACAGGAAGGCCAGCCTCGAACAGGAGGCTGGAGAAGGAGGCAGAGGAACACGTCAGCTGAGGTTCAACTACCTGCAGATGTCCGAGTGACAGTGTCTCCACAGACTGCGCCTCTGCACGGAGGTCGTCACTGATCTCTCTGCCATGATGCAGCTGTGCCCCATGGGACTTGGTGGGCACCTGATACCAGTGTCACTGAAGGTCACTGTGCCACTGAACTTCTGCACCAGCAGATCATTGCAGGGATCCACTGGAGATATGTGTGGAATCTCACAGTCTTTGGTGAATCAGTGCATCAAGGAGGTCACCAATGTCCTGTTCAGGAGGGCCGGTGACTATGTGCACAGCGATCCAAACAGTCAAGCTGAGAGGACTATAGGATTCGGGGCCATCACTGGATTCCCCCAGGTGTAGGGTGTCACCCCATGTGACCATCAAGGCTCCTGCAGACCAGCCAGCAGCCTTCAACAGGAAGGGATTCCACTTGCTCAGTGTGCAATTGGTCTGCAACCACTGCAAATGGATCCCATAGGTGTGTGCACAAATCCCGGGAAGCAGCCACAACGCCTGCATACCAAGGCACTCCCAGGTGCCAGAACCTTTCCGCGGCCCCATCCGCTTTCAGAGATGGATCCTTGGAGAGAAGGGCTACCCACTGAGGACATGACTACTGACGTCGGTGAAGAACCCACGCACGGATGCAGAGGAGAGGTACAACACCTGCTGCGGGTCAACCCGAGCGACCATCAAGGAGGCCATTGGTCTCCTGAAGATGAGATTCAGGTGCCTAGATCGATCCAGTGGAGCCCTTCAGTATGTCCCGGCGAGGGTCTCACATATCGTGGTGGTTTGCTGTGCACAGCACAATCTGGCATTACAGAGGGGTGAGGTGTTGACAAGTGAGGATATCGTGGAGTGTGATGTCTCCTCTGATGATGAGGATGTGGAGGAGGATGCTGCCCAAGCAGTGCCTGATGAAGAACCTCAGGCACAGCAGGAAAGGGGCAATGAGATACACACAAGGGAGACATGAGACACCCTTATACATTCAAGTTTCCTTTGAGGCTTACCACCTTCTGGAACCACAGCAATAAAGTCTTAGCTTTAAGCAGCCCTGTTGTCACGTGCTTCCTTCTGCACTGCAGCATCCAGGTACACATCGCACAGTGACAAGACCGAAGCTTTGTGAACTCAGGGCTTGGTCCCTCACTTCCAGCCCCTTGGGAGGAAGGGTTTAAATGAAGTCCCAAAGGGCATCAACAATAGGAAGGAGACATAGTGAGAGAACATCATTTCTTTCTTCCGTGTGACAACAAATGCAACCCGATCCATCTGGAATGCACATTCACCATGAACCCAAGTGAATCTAGGTGCTCTTCTGAAATCTTTTCCGCATGCTCCTACGTGGTGCTCCCCCTGCTCTGTCAGCTGAGGTGGAGACAGGCTGCTGACCTTGCTGCCCCATGGCTTGGGATGACATTGGTTGCCGTCCTCTTGCTGCCTGAGGCCTGGAGGGCCCCGGCACACTGAGGGCCTCCTGCACAGGTACAGGGACCCCCCCTCTGTCATCGAGGGTGATGGAGGCAGGCACTGGCATCACTTGTGTCACTCGCAGAGTGGCTTTGGAGCTACTGTCCACACCAGGAGCACCCTGAGAGGAGACCCCAGATGTAGCAGCCAGCTGCTCCTCCCCCTTATAAGACACACTTGTACCTCGCTACTGACCTGAGAGGGATGTGGACCTGGTGAAGAGTTCAGGTGCCTCGTCCCCCCTCTCGCCTTGTCACCGCTGGATGGAGCTCATGGACAAAGCGATGGAGTGCAGGTCTGCACACATCTCCGGCAGCCACTGATTGGTCGGCTGGATCTGGCTCTCCATCAGAGTCACCAATCTCTCAAGGAAGGAAGCCAGACACACCCCCATCAGAGACAGTGCAGCATGCAAGGCCTGGATGGACTCCTCCATCATCCGAACTTGGGTACATATAACCTCCGGCAACTCTGACAGATGTTGCCTGACCTCTTGCTGCAGCTGCAGCATTTCCCGTGTTGCTGGTGACACCAGAGGCACGTCATCAGCCTGGGACTCAGCATGGGCCTGGCCTCCCACAGACTTCCAACTGCCAGTGGCCTCGGCTGTCACAGCCTCCGTCAGCTGCCCGGGCCTGTCTGTGACGTGCTCACCAGCTTGTGTGCCCAAATCTAACAGCGAGTGGATACCCACCGAGTGAGGGTTTCTGTGCTGGTGGAGGCTGCAGGGGAATGATGTGACGCTGCACCCTCTGAGGCTCCCTCCTCCTCCTCAGAGGTGTCTGGCTGTCCCCCAGTCTCTCCAGCTCTTCGCTCTTGTCGTTCATCCTAGCCTGCATGTGAAAACAGGGACATTGAAGGGTTAGAGTCTGCCCATCGTGACATTCCAACCACCCCTACTGTGCAGCTCCATTGATGCAGTGGTGAACAGATGAGCAGTGTGGCTCCTTTGCAGCAGATGCACCCTTGTGCCCCAGGAGATGTTCACTCACTCTCTTAGGTAGGTGTCCCTGTCTCTCCATCAGCGATGGAGCAGCTGCTTTGCTGCCCGGCCTGTTCCATGGCCTCCTCCTCCATCGGGATGACGACATGGAGATAAGGCATCCACTGCCAGTCTTGACACGCTCTTTCCGATTGTGGGCTGTCTTCTATTGCAGCCACTATGATCAACAAAGTTCGTCTCCCGGCGGGGACAAGCCCAACATCTCTGATGGTGATAATCCAACAGTCCATGATGTGGACACACATATTCCTCCTGCATGTGGCCCCTCTCGAGGGACTGTGTGAGTTTAGACAATGACTGACGTGCACCTCCCACCGAGATGCAGCCAAGCCTCAGGCAGCGTGTCCTGCTGCCCTTCCCCAATACACATGACTGGTTGGTCACTCCTTTCCACCAAACACTCCCTCTCACTCTGCCATGCGCAATGTCCAAAGGGTCCAAAGTGTTTTGAGTTTGCGCCTGAGCAGCCCGGATCCGGTCATTGACCCACTTCTTGCACTGGATCCATGTCTTGGGGGTGACCCCACGGCTGCTGACTTCACCTACTATCTCAAAGCAGCTTTGCTTGGTCAGGTGGACAGGTCTCCACCTCCCATCCCTGGGGAAGAGGATCTTCCACCTATCTGTTGTCACCTGGAGGCGAACCTGCAGGAAGGCATCACCAAGCCATTGGACCATGGTCACTGTAGGCTCGCATTCAGCTCCTTACCTATCAGGCAGCAGAGACAGCAGAACGGGTCCTGGGGCATCAGTGACAGCAGAACGGGTCCTGGGCAGCAGAGGCAGCAGAACAGGTCCTGGGGCAGCAGATGCAGCAGAACAGGTCCTGGGGCAGCAGATGCAGCAGAACAGGTCCTGGGGCAGCAGAGGCAGCAGAACAGGTCCTGGGGCAGTAGAGGGCTCTCAGGAAGACACTCCTTTAAACCAGGCAGCAGTGAATGCAGGTCTGGCAGTCCTTTCAATATGGTGCCAGCACCTGCCGTTGTGTCAGATGTCGGTGCCATCGGTGCCTCGTTCCCTACCTCTGGTCCTTGTTTACATGGGCCCCACGCCTCCCCTTCATTAATTGGTCGGCTGCTCCGTGATCGGGGTCGGCCGGCCACATTTCACTCGTGTGGTGATGACACCCGCTTCCGGTGCCTCTGCCGAGAGCCGCACCGTTAGTTTAAAATTCAGCCCATGGGGTCAAGAGTGGAAAATCTCCCCTCTGATTCCCTCTACTTAAACTGATGGAGACACCAAATTAAAACTGATGAAACCAGGGATTGTATCCTGGTTCTTCAATCTAGTGTTCTCCCAACTGAGCTATTCCATCCTCACTATGAACTCATCTTCATTGGAGACAAATATAACTCCAGGTGGAATTTCCCCACCCGTTCATTCCTCACTTCAGGGGAATGGGACCCGACCAGATCGCGGAACTCAGATTATGTTAATGTTCTGCTCTTGATATCTTAATATTATCTTGCGTTTGAGACACTTTTAATCAGGTTCACGGACAAATTCTTCCATCATCCCTTCTCCCACATTCTCTCTCTCTCATTCATTCTTTATTCCTCACAGTCCAGAAAGGGTTAGGAATCAGAGCTCACCCCCAAACCCTCTGCACACAGATCTCTGTCTGTTACCCTGTTTGATCCAAGAGACCAGTCAATAAATTACACTCTTTATAAACACAGAAAGCTGCCTCAGAGTGTTGGACAGAGATAAATACACTGAAGTCTTTTGAAAAAAGTTCATCTTACGGGTTGTTACTGAGCCCACAGAGCAGGACGGGCCCAGGCTCCAGCCCCAGCCTTTGCTGTGTTAGCTGATGCCACCTGGTGTGATACTGAGCCACACGGAGCAGGAAAGGGCCTGGTTGTATTCATGGCCTGTGTTGAGTTAACTGATCCCACTCAGTGTGGTAGGAGCCACACAGAACAGAATGGGCCCAGGCTCCTTCCTCAGCCTGAGGGATGATAGTTCTTCTCACACGTTGTTGCACAGAGCCCCACACAGAACAGGGAAATCTCAGGCTCCATCCCCGGCCTGTGGTATTTTACTTCATCGCACCTGGTATGGTACGGAGTCCCAAGAGCAGGAAAGGTCCAGCTTCCATCTCCGGCCTGTGCTGAATTAGCTGATCTGACCTGGTTGGCACTGAACCGCAATCGGGGAAGGATGGGCCGAGACTCCATGGCCTGTGTTGTGTTAGTTATTCTCATTTGGTGAGGTACTGAGCACCATATAGAGCAGGATGGGCCTGTGCTCAGTGAGCTGATCTCACCTTGTGTGGTCCTGAGACCCACACACAAAGCAGGACAGGCCTAGGCCTCATCCCCGGCCTGTGTTCAATTAGCAGATCTCAGCCAAAAGATTTTGATAAGGTTTCACACAAGACGCTTCTCTATAAGATTAAAGTCCCTTTTATCAGTGGTAATATATTGATCTGGATTGGGAACTGACTGGCAGATGTAGGCAGAAAGTAGTTACAGATGGATCTGGATCTGTTTGGAGACCAGTTACCAGTGGTGTCCCACAGGGATCGGTGTTGGGTCTGTTGCTCTTTACTATTTTTATTAATGATCTGGATGTAGGTGCAGGGCGCACCATCTGTAAATTTACAGATGATTTGAAGATCTGTGCGAGTGTTTAGACTGTAGACGATGCTCGACTGTTTCAGGCTGATCTTAATGTGTTGGGAGATTGGGTTCATGACTGGTAAATGATGTTTAATTTGGGTAAGTGCAGTGTTATTCATGTGGACTGGGCGAATGCTCAACATTCATACACCCTTCAGGGAAAAACATTAAAGCAGGTGGAGAAAGAAAATAATTTTGAGCAGAGATCTGGATGTTCTAGTGCACAGATCTCGAAAGGTACAGCAGCAATGCTGTGAAGTGATAGTTGGAGCAAATAGAGGGTTGGGCTGCATTCAGAGGACAATTGAGTATAAAATGAGGCATATTCTTTCATGGGATGTGAGCGACACGGGCAAGGCCAGAATTTGTTCCCCATCCCTAATTGTCCTTGACAAGGTGGCGGTGAGCTCCCATCTTGAATTGCTGCACTCCATGTGGTGTGGGTACACCCACAGTGCTGTTAGGAAGGGAGATCCAGGATTTTGACCCAACATCAGTGAATGAACAGCGATATATTTGCAGATCAGATGGTGTGTGACTTGGAGGGGAGCTTGCACATGGTGGTGTTTCCATGCATCTGCAGCCCTTGTCCTTCAAGGTGGTGGAGGTCTTCGGTTTGGAAGGTGCTGTCTGCGGAGCCTTGGTGAGTTGCAGCAGTGCATCTGGTAGATGGTACACACTACTGCCACTGTGTGTCAGTGATGAAGGGAGTGAATGTTTAAGGTGGTGAATGGGGTGACAATCAAGGTGGCTGCTTTGTCCTGAACAGTGTCGAGTTTCTAGAGTATTGTTGGTGCTGCACTCATCCTGGTTTGTGCCTTGTAGATGGTTGACAAGTTTTGGAGAGTCAAAAATCACAAAATTATTGCAGTGCAGAAGGAGGCCATTCGGCCCATTGTGTCTGCATAGAATCATAGAACATAGAAAGTTTACAGCACAGGCAGGCCAAAAAACGAGCCACCCAGCTGAATCCCATTGTCCAGCATTTGAACCGTAGCCCTGCAGGTTCAGGTACTTGAGGTGCACATCCAGACTCCTTTTAAATGAGTGGAGGGTTTCTGCCTCAGCTACCCTTACAGGCAGTGAGTTCCAGACTCCCACAGCCCTCTGGGTGAAAAAAACCTTTCCTCATCTCCCCTCTAATTGTTCAACACATCACTTTAAATCTATGCCCCCTAGTCACTGACCTCCCTACTAAGGTAAATAGACCCTTCCCATCCATTCTATCCAGACCCCTCACAATTTTGTACATTTCAATCAAATCTCCCCTCAGCCTCTTCTATTCCAAGGAGAACAACCCCAGTCTATCCAATCTTTCCTCATAGCTGCATTTTTCCAGTCCTGGCAACATCCTCGTAAATCTCCTCTGTAACCTCTCTAGTGCAATTACATCCTTTCTGGAATGAGGTGACCAGAACTGCACACAGAACTCAAGTTGTGGCCTAACTAATGATTGATACAGTTCCAGCATAACCTCCCTGCTCTTATATTCTATACATCGGCTAATAAAGGAAAGGATTCCATAAGCCTTCTCAACCAACTTATCAACCTGTCCTGCTACTTTCAGGGATTTGTGGACATTCACTTCAAGGTCCCTCACTTCCTCTACACCTCTCAGCATTCACCCATTAATTGTGTATTCCTTTGCTGTGTTTGACCTCACCAAAGGCATCACCTCACACTTCTCCAAGTTGAGTTCCATTTGCCACTTTTCTGCCCACCTGACCAGTCCATTTCTCCAGCTCTCCTAATGAGAATTTCACCACGTGCCTTGAGCTGAGTTACTCATCACAGAATTCCCACTATCTGATTTACTCTTGTAGCCAGAGTATGTATATGAATGGTCCAGTTAAGCTTTTGTCAATGGTAACCCCCAGGATGTTGATGGTGGGGGGATTCAGCGATGGTAATGCTGTTGATCGTCAAAGGGAGATGGTTACATTCTCTCTTGTTGGAGATGGTCATTGCCTGGTACTTATGTGGTGTGAATGTTACTTGCCACTTAGCAGCCCAAGTCTGAATGTTGTCCAGGTCTTGCTGCTTCTGGACACGGACTCCTTCAGTATCTGAGATGTCCCGAATTTGTCCTTTTATGAAACCTTGGTCAGGACTCACTTGGAATATTGTATCCAGTCTTGGTCTCCTCACATGATGGGTGATATTGAGGCTTTGGAAAGGGTACAGAGGAGAGACATTCGACGAATTCCCAGTATAAGACATCTTGGTTATCAAGTTAGACTAAAAGAGTTGGGACCCTACACCTTAGAGAAACCTAGACTGAGGGGTGATCCGATTGAGGTTCATAAATAATGAAGAGTCCAATTTAGCATGGGAGAGGAGTCATAACTTTATATTGGAAAAGGCCAGATGGCACCCGGATCACATTAAATTTCATTTTCAGTGGTGGGTTAACGTACCAGGATGGCCGAGTGGTTAAGGCGTTGGACTTAAGATCCAGTAGACATGTGTCTGCGTGGGTTCAAACCCCACTCCTGGTATCTGTGCTGATAAAATGTTACTTATTCTTTCCCTAACTTTTGCCTTGCACCATCATCTCTTCTGTCATTTAATCACTCTTGCCTTCCAACTGATCACAGCTTCCTATTATTTGATCTGCCCCAGCACCGTTCCTTGGCTCTGCGCTTGCTTATAAACAGGTAAATCTTTAACTTAATCTCCTCTGTACCCTGACAATGACCTTCTCATCCTTCCTGGATTGTGGTTCCTCATAGGATCCGCTGCCTCTCCGACTCCCCTCCAGGTAACTGAAGGCCCTGAGCCTTGGTCTCGCTTTATACGCTAGCTGGTAGTTGATTCCTTGCAGGTCTGCCACCGCTCAGGAGAAGATCAAGACCCAGATCAAGCAAAGTATCAAGAGGAATGTGAACAAAGGCTCCCTGGTGCAGAGCAAGGGACAGGGCGACTCCGGCTCCTTCAAAATCAGCAAGAAGGAAAACCCAGGGAAAAGTGGGAAAGAAGGTGAAGAAACCAGCAGCCAAGAAATCTTTAGTGAAGAAACCAGCAGACAAGAAATCTTCAGTGAAGAAACCAGCAGACAAGAAATCTTTAGTGAAGAAACCAGCAGACAAGAAAGTGACAACAAAGAAAGTAACAGCCAAGAAAACGAGCAGCAAGGCGGCGGCAACGCCAAATAAGGCGGTGAAGAAAGCAGTGCTTCAGAAAAAGTCTCCTGCGAAGAAGGTCAAAAAAGTCAAGAGTGCGGCGGGCGGAAAGGCGCTGAAGAAAGTGCAGACATGGAAGAGCAAGGTCACGCCGAAAGCAGCGAAGTCTCAGAAAGCAGGGTCTGGAAAGAAGTGAAAGCGCGGGAAACTTGTAAACATCTGATCACAAAGCCTCTTCTCAGAGCCACCCACATCTCTCAGGAAAGAGCTGATCCCCTGATCAAATGATCCCTGTCCAGGCCCCGCCTGCAGATTCCACATGGAAATGATTTGGAGTAAATCCAGGATCCCTGGTGACTCCCCTCCACCCAGCCCTTTCCCCACTCTCTGTAATAAAACAGAGGGATATCCGGCCCTCACCCTAACTGGGGATGTGTTCGGTGCAGTCTCAGTTCACAAATTCAGGGGGAGAGTCTGTAAGACAGTAACACTGGCGGAGAAACCCCACCTCACAACTCAAACCCCAACACATGAGTTTCTCCAATTCAGCTGGAGTCGGGTGACAACAGGAGCTGGGATAGGCTGTGATCGGGAATGTTAGGAATGGATTTGTTCAGGGAGGAATGTACCTGGAATCTCCGAATATAATAGTTCCTTATTTCCCCAGATGACACATTCTGCAGTGAGAGTGAAAAGTCTCTTCACTGCTTCACATTTACTAATTGTTTGGATCTGGATGAATAATGAGTCAGAGAGTAATGACAGGATCTGAAGCTTCTCTCACACCAGCCCTTGAATGACTCAGTGTGAAGTGTCCAATGTGTGAAGCTACTGCCAGGGTTTGTCAATCTGAACAGTTTCAGCTCAGTTCCTGGGGGCCTGGAATCCCCACAGTTTGACTCTGTCTCTGATTGGTCACCCGCTTCTCAATCCAATTCTTAACCAATAGGAGAATCACATATAAGTAAATAGAAGTTCTCATTGGCTTAGAATTTCCAATTGGAAAAAGCCCGGCAATTCCAGAGCAGGAAGGAATTGAAGTGATGGAAAATTTCAATTTTCAGGCAACAATTTTAAAACCTCTCATTTTATGTTCTGTTTTACTGTATTTACCGTCACAAAATCCTGACGCGATTTTAGGAATCGTTTTCATTTGTCAATCTGTTAACTGTAAGCGGCGGGAGGAAGGTCCGGTTGAGCAATTTAAAACGGGACAAATATCAGCTTCCACTCTGTAAAAGGAACAAATTAGCGATTAACCGCTTCTCACAGGCTTCTCGGGGACTGACAGAAACGAGCGGTTTCTGATCCTTTCTCCTGAAAGAGGCGGATAATGCTGCAGGGAGCAATGAACTGCCCTTCACTTTCTGGCTGCTAATACACCACTGACTTTAAACAGTTCAAACAGCGACTGATGCTTCTGCCGGAAAATGAGCAGATTCACCAGAATGATCCCGGTCCATCATGGCCAAAGACATCCAGCTGGCCCGCCGCATCCGCGGGGAACGCACCTAAAACCCAGCTTCAGTAACAAGTGTAACAAGGGCTCTTTTCAGAGCCACCAAATCAGCAAAGGAAAGAGCTGCCATCTCTGTTCATCATCAAACCCATTAGATTGGAGGGGCGGCCACATGGTTTCTGTTTTGTCACATCACTTTCCCGAAAGGCCTGTCGGACTGAGAGCTGATCTGGAATTTAGAAAGCAGCATTACCGGAGACTCATTGCTGCTCAGCACAATCTCAACCCCGCTCCTGGGATCCGTTAGCTGGCATTTGGGGAAAAGAAATGGATCCCAGTTTTATTTGGAAGGCATTAATGGAGCCGGGTCCGTTCACATGAGGGTTATTTACAAACATTACCCAATGAGTTCACTAATATTTGAATCCATTGGAGATTAGTACACAGGATATGTAAGGCAGCTCGGTCACTCTGACTGAAACCGCCAGTTCCCCAGGGTTGCAGACCCTGACACTGCGGGGAGAGAATCCCCGACTCTCTCCCGCCGCCGGGGGAAACAGACAGCTCTGTGTCCGGAGAATAGGGAGGGTCGGGGAGAAGGTACATATTAAAGCGCTGCAGGAGACTCAGCTCCTGTGTGTGCACAACTCGCACTGATTCCGTCCTCTGGGAACAGTGCGGTCTAAACAGATCAGGTTAGGAGAGAAACACACAGCCCGAGAATGGCCTCTTGCTTCCTGCATTTACTCTGTTCCGGGAGCAGATTCTCATTGAGAAGCGGCGCTCAGATCACCAGAGAGAAAAAAAAAACACAATTCAAACTGTCCAAATGAAAAACAGAGAATTAACCCAGACACTTCCATTATTAAATTAATTCATCAGCTCTGAACCAGTTCCCGTTAATGTGCCGGGATAATCTCGGGATTTATCAAATCGAAGGCAGCGGGATTTATTAAATTGTTGATTCTGACACCCTGTAGTTCACTTCTTCACTTAACTAGAGGGGGAGATGTGTGAGCAGAGAAACAGAGCGAAATCCAGAGAGGGAACTGAAAACACACCTGGACAGATGTGAAACAGGTCAATCCACTGTTCCAATAACTCCATCTCTGACTCCCTCCTGACAGTAACCAGCCCTTTCACAGAGACTGTGAGTGGCTCTGAAAAGAGCCTTTGGTTTATTAGATGACATTTTGGCCGCTTTACTTTTTCTGGGAGCTCTTGAGTGCTGGTTTTCTTGGGCAGCAGCACGGCCTGGATATTAGGCAGCACCCCGCCCTGAGCGATGGTCACTCCTCCCAGCAGCTTGTTGAGCTCCTCGTCGTTGCGGACGGCCAGCTGCAGCTGTCTGGGGATGAAGCGGGTCTTCTTGTTGTCCCGGGCCGCGTTACCGGCCTGCTCGAGGATTTCAGCGGTCAGATACTCGAGCACAGCAGCCAGATCGACCGGGGCTCCGGCACCCACACGCTCAGCATAGTTACCCTTTCTCAGGAGCCTGTGAACACGGCCCACCGGGAACTGCAGTCCAGCCCGGGAGGAGTGAGACTTGGCCTTGGCCCGAGCTTTCCCGCTGGTCTTTCCTCTTCCAGACATTTCCACAATCTCACAAATACTTTCACAAAGAATGAATAATTTCCTTAGCATTGATAGCATATCGCAGGCAGTCAAGATGGCCGAGCGGTCTGAGGTGCTGCGTTTAGGTCGCAGTCTCCAGTGGCGGCGTGAGTTCGAATCCCTCTTCAGACAAGTTGTGTTTTGACTGAACTGGAGGCGTTTGGGAGCAGCGGCAAAAAGCAAAGAAAAAGCAGGAAAGAACATGGACAAAAAAAATGACAATGGATCCAAAGATGTTGCATTAAAACATTGTAGTAAGAGGCAACTAAACAAACAGCAGGGCACATAAAAGATCAAAAATGTAACCTTTGTATCGGGGTGGAAGGTGTTGCCAATATCCTTAATGAATACTTTACTGTTTTCCCGAATGAGAGGGTGATGCAGATATTGTTATTAAGGAGGAGGAGTGTGAAGTATTGGACGTGATAACTTAAGGAGAGAGGAAGTCTTAATGGGATGAGCATCCTTGAATGTGGATAATTCATCAGGACCAGATGAAATGTACCCCAGGCTGTTGAAAGAAGCCAGGGAAGAAATAGTGGAACAAAAACAAGAAATGCCGGATTCACTCAGCAGGTCTGGCAGCATCTGTGGAAAGAGAAGCAGAGTTAACGTTTCGGGTCAGTGACCCTTCTTCGGAACTCCTGTCATTAATGCCAATCTCTGACATGATAATCAGGTTTTATTTCCTACATTTCATTTCCTGGTATGTTAGTGCGTGTTTTCTTTTGTACCTGTCAGTGCCTGGGAGGAGAGAGTCAGCTTCACTTTGTAGCCGTGAATTTCTGGTGTGAGAATGTGGGTTTTTACGCTGTATGTTTCAGTTTTTGGTTTGTGACTGTTTCTGCTATTGCTATGTGAGTTAACTTTGTGGAAAGAGATGCAGTGGTTTTTGTCGATGTTCATCCCAAGCAGCTCTGTAGCACAGGAGTCTGTGCTCTACGGGCTATTCCCAGGGACGCACACCGAGACAAACATCAACTGCTGCTGGAGGACTATCAATTCGGTGAAAGACGCCCTTTGGTCTGCCCGAAACTTGCTAGTCTTCCAGCACAAAGAGTTGTCCATGACCGAATGTTGCAGACTGGCACATTCCAAGGTCCAGGACTACGTGCTGAGGGACGCACTAAAACTTGGGGCAGCCGCAGCAAAGGCTCAATGTGGAAAGACCACAGTGTAAGGTCCCCTCACCAAGCTGAACGGAGGAGCTGGATCCATGGGAAACCACTCGAACTGTAGCCAGAAAATATTTGTTTGCTGTAAAATGTACATGGCATGACAATGAAATGGAAGGGTTGTGAGGCAACGCACTCCTGTATTGAAGGAAATTGATCTCCTTTGCACTCTTTGTATTGTTTGACTTGGTGCTTTTTGGAACTGTTTTGTAATGTATTTTTTTTTACTGATTTTTATGAATAAAGTATATTTTGGAAATTAATAAAAGAAAGTCTGGCAGAGGTAAAGGAGGCAAAGGACTGGGCAAAGGCGGAGCAAAGCGGCACCGCAAAGTGCTTCCTGATAATATCCAGGGCATCACCAAACCAGCAATCCGCCGCCTGGCTCGCCGTGGTGGGATCAAGCGGATCTCGGGTTTGATCGATGAGGAGACTCGCGGGGTGTTGAAGGTTTTCCTGGAGAATGTGATCAGGGATGCGGTCACCTACACTGAACACGCCAAGCGCAAGACGGTCACTGCCATGGATGTGGTGTACGCTCTGAAACGGCAGGGCCGCACTCTCTGCGGATTCAGCGGCTGAACAACTCGACCCTTTCCAGCAAACACAACAAAGGCTCTTCTAAGAGCCACCCACCGCCTCACAGAGAGAGCAGTGACCTAGAAACGGGAGCTGGGATAGGCTGTTTAGAACTGTCTGGAATAAATCTGTGCTGTGTTCGGGATACAAAACTAGAATCCCCAAATTTGACATTTCATTTGCAGCAAGGATGTGCAGTGGATTTGATTTTCTAAACGGGCTGTGTAAACAGTGCACGAGGCTCTACAGTTAGTTATTTCCCCAGTCCACACATACCCTCAGTGAAAAGCCACATCACTCCTCCAGAATCACTCATTGTTTTCGTAGAATTTCAAAATGATTTCGCTGCAATGAGGGAATCCGGGAGTTTTGCAGCAGCCGTTAAATCGGTCACTGGAACCAGACCCACTTGTGATGTTATTTCCCCCGAGACGGTGTTTCCTGCACTGAAACTGACAGGGTTTGTGAAACTGATCAGTTTCAGCTCATTCATTCAGGGACCTGGCATTCCCGCAGTTTGAGCCCGCGCTATCCAGAGCCCACTTCTGAGTGGTCACCCTCTTCCCATTCGTTTGTCTGAACCAATTGCCGAGCCTCGAATTAGAAAATACAGCAAATCATTGGCTTAAATTATCGTCCTGGCAGAAAGGTTGAATTCAAAAAAGCCGCCAATTTCAGTGTTGGGCAGAATCGAATTACTCAACGAATCTCAATAACGAATTGGCAGCACATTTTATACTTTCCCCGATTTTCCTTTCCATCGATTGGGGTGCTAATTCACTCGGGTGTGTTTGCTAATACTAACTGTAATCCTCAGATCCATTTAACATTTCAGTAATCCTATTAAATACAAAAGGAATTTTATGATTGAATTTCCATTGGAAGATAGTGAATTAGCACCCCGATCGATGGATAGGAAAATCGGGCAGAGGATAAAATGTGCTGCCAATTCGTTATTGTGATTTGTTTATATAACTGACCAGGACTGACTTCACCCGAACGCAGCTACTAGCTCCCACCCCACTGACCGCTCTCCCCCCTCTGCAACTCGCTTTCTCTCCATCCTCCCTACTGGCGAAATTCTGCACTCTGGCTGTTCGCTCTCCGCACCCCCACCCCCCACCCTGTCCCAGCCCAGCCCACAGCTGCTAGCTCTGGCCGTGACACTCGCTCCCACATTTCTTCACCAGGCGCCACCTGTCGAAGCAGGAGGGCCGCAAGGAGTGACAGGGCGACGTAGGAGTGAGTGGCTGAGAGGAGGGAAGCGGCACGGCCTGGAGCGAGTGGCCAGAGAGTGGGGTGGTGCGAAGCGAGGAACAACCGGCCAGGGGAGTGGGGGGTTGGGGGAGCAGCGAGGTCTGGAGCGAGCGGCTGAGGGGGGGAATCGTCGAGGCCTGGAGTGAGTTGCCGAGGGGGGAGAGCTACAGCTTCAAAATCTCCCATTCAGCCACTTCCTCCAGCCAAGTGGTGGGGGAACGGGGTGGCTAGATACCCAATGACGCTTTCTCACGCATGCACGAAGATGGATTTGTTGCGGAAATGTGATGATGTTGGCGCTGCAAAATGCGCGAGTATCTGACCGCTGAAATCCTCGAGCTGGCCGGTAACGTGGCCCGGGACAACATGAAGACCCGCATCATCCCCAGACACCTGCAGCTGGCCGTCCGCAACAACGAGGAGCTCATCAAGCTGCTGGGAGACGTGACCATCGCTCAGGGCGGGGTGCTGCCTAATATCCAGGCCTTGCTGCTGCCCAAGAAAACCAGCGCTCAGAGCTCCCAGAAAAAGTAAAGCAGCCAAAATGTCATCTAATAAACCAAAGGCTCTTTTCAGAGCCACCCACAGTCTCTGTGAAAGGGCTGGTTACTGTCAGGAGGGAGTCAGTGATGGAGTTATTGTAACAGTGGATTGACCTGTTTCACATCTGTCCAGCTGTGTTTTTTAATTTGCTCTGTTTTTCTGCTCACACATCTCCCCCTCTAGTTCAGCGAAGAACTGAACTACAGGGTGTAGAATCAACAATTCCCAGGATCGGGGGTGAGATTGTGCTGAGCAGCAATGAGCCTCCAGTAATGCTGCTTTCGAAATTCCAGATCAGCTCTCAGTCCAACAGGCCTTTCGTATTTTAAATATCACAACAGAGCTGAGCGGGGGTGAGCGCAGCCTCAGCTGCACCGAATCTCAGGGGCTCTCACGACCCCAATCAGAGCTGCCAGGCCTGGCGGACGTGCAGCAAGGACCCCGGGGGAGGGAGGGTGCACCATTAAAGTGATGGTGCAGCACCTCCCCCATCCTCGCCGCCACTTCCCGGTTTCTTCTCCCGTTTATCTCAACATTAAGAAGACGCTTTTGCTCTGGACTACACTGGTTATAAAGTAAGACCCGACTTTGTCTCTGAAAGTGATGAATAGCAGCAACAACAGCAGAATCCAACCCCTGCAGTTACATGTGAACTTGCTGATGTTGCAGCAGATTGAATGACTGAGTGAATCCCTTCCCACACACATGGCAGGGGAACGGCCTCTCCCCAGAGTGAATGTGTTGGTGTTTCAGCAGATCATTACTGCTTTTCAAGCTCTTCTCACAGTCAGGACATTGAAAAGGTCTCTGATCAGTGTGAACAAGTTGATGTTCAGTGAGGTTGGATGACTGAGTGAACCCCTTCCGACACACGGAGCAGGTAAATGATCTCTCCCCAGTGTGAACTCACTGGTGTTTCAGCAGGTTGACTCTGGCTGGGTTCAGTTCTACACTCACTGGTTCCTCTCTCTCTCCTCCCCTGAAGGTGCTGATTCTGACTGTATGTACGTGCTCTCTCCCCCTCCGACCCTCCCTGTCCAATGTAGTATCTCCCAGTTTTGGTGATGTGCTCTCCCTGACCTGTCTCCATTTCTCCTTCTTATACAGACTTGCCCTGACTGTCACTATTTCATAGAATCATGCAGCACAGAAGGAGGCCAATCGGTCTTTTGTGCCTGTGCTGAATCTGTGAAAAAAATGATGCAATTAGACCAACCCCCTGCCTATTTCCCCATAGTCCTGGAGAAATTCACTTTTAAATATTTGTCCAATTCCTTTATGAAAGTTATAATTGAATCTGTTTCCAGCACCCTGTCAGACAATTCATTCCAAATCCGAATCAGTTATTGGGTAAAAAGATCTCTCCTCACCTCCCCTTGACATTTTTGGCCAACAATCCCAGCTTCACCACCCTGTCCAGAGAACTGAAACCCCTCATCTCTGGTATCATTCTCGTAAATCTCCTCCGAACTGTCTCAAAAGCTTTGATGTCCTTTCTGAAACCTGTTGCCCAGAACAGGACACATTACTGCAGCTGAGATCGAGCCAGCGACGCCCACATCCCACGAACGGATAAAAAAACGCTCCCTGCCAAATCCCCAATTCTTATTCATTTAGAGACGCTCCCTGCCCAATCCCCAATTCCTATCCATTTACAGACGCTCTCTGACCAGTTGACCTTGCTGGCGGGCAGTTTCGGGACGCCTCACAGGGAAAAGCTTCACCGCCACCCGCAGGGACACAAACGGGATTGTTCCATCCTATTGTGGCTTTGACGCCCTGCTCCAGCTGTGTGCACCCGCTACGGGCGCGGTCTCCCTGCACTTTGTGAATATTCCGCTCCAGCTGCAGATGGAGGTCAGCCACTACCGCGCCTGCTCCTTCTCAGAGACAAGGCAAATTCTGGAGCGCAGAGCATTCTGGGTACCACAACTGTCATTAATGCCAATCTCTGACATGATAATCAGGTTTTATTTCCTACATTTCATTTCCTGGTATGTTAGTGCGTGTTTTCTTTTGTACCTGTCAGTGCCTGGGAGGAGAGAGTCAGCTTCACTTTGTAGCCGTGAATTTCTGGTGTGAGAATGTGGGTTTTTACGCTGTATGTTTCAGTTTTTGGTTTGTGACTGTTTCTGCTATTGCTATGTGAGTTAACTTTGTGGAAAGAGATGCAGTGGTTTTTGTCGATGTTCATCCCAAGCAGCTCTGTAGCACAGGAGTCTGTGCTCTACGGGCTATTCCCAGGGACGCACACCGAGACAAACATCAACTGCTGCTGGAGGACTATCAATTCGGTGAAAGACGCCCTTTGGTCTGCCCGAAACTTGCTGGTCTTCCAGCGAAAAGAGTTGTCCACCACCGAATGTTGCAGACTGGCACATTCCAAGGTCCAGGACTACGTGCTGAGGGACGCACTAAAGCTTGGGGCAGCCGCAGCAAAGGCTCAATGGGGAAAGACCACAGTGTAAGGTCCCCCCACCAAGCTGAACTGAGGGGCTGGATCCATGGGAAACCCCTCGAACGGTATCGGAGAAATTTTGTGTGCTGTAAATGTAAAAATGTATATGGCATGACAATGAAATGGAAGGGTTGTGAGGCAACCCATGATTGTACAGAAGGTAACTGATCACCTTTGCACTGTTTGTATTCTTTGACTTGATGCTGTTTTAAACTGTTTGGGAATGTAATTTTTACAGATTTTTATGAATATAGTATATTTTGGAAATAAAAAAAAATGTGAGTTTCACCACATATCTGTCAACAACATTATGTGAACATCAGCTTTTGTCCAGATCTATCAGTTTCTGATATAGAGTCATAGAGTTATACAGCACAGAAACAGGCCCTTCAGCCCATTGTGTCTGTGCTGGCCATCAAGCACCTAACTATTCTAATCCCATTTTCCAGTATTTGGCCCGTAGCCTTGTATGCTATAGCATTTCAAGTGCTCATCTAAATACTTCTTCAATGTTGTGAGGGTTCCGGCCTCCACCACCTCTTCAGGGAGTGCGTTCCAGATTCCAACCCCCCTCTGGGTAAAATTTTTTTCTTCAAATCCCATCTAAACCTCCTGCCCCTTACCTTAAATCTATGCCACCTGATTATTGACCCCTCCGCTAAGGTAAAATGTTTCTTCCTATCTAACCCATCAATGCCCCTCATAATTTTGTAAACCTCAATCTTATCTCCCCTCAGCCTTCTCTGCTCTAAGGAAAACAACCCTAGCCTTTTCAGTCTCTCTTCATAGCTGAAATGCTCCAGCCCAGGCAACATCCTGGTGACTCTCTTCTGCACCCTCTCCAGTGCAATCACATCCTTCCTATTGTGTGGTGCCCAGAACAGTGCACAGTACTCCAGCTGTGGCCTAACTAGCATTTTATACAGCTCCGTCATAACCTCCCTGCTCTTATATTCTCTGCCTCGGACGATCTATATTGGCCTGTAATCTAAGGCTTTCCTCCTCACTATTTACGACACCACCAATTTTCGTGTCATGTGTGAGAAAGGGTTTGATTCTATCCCTATCAGTATCCGTTACATGCATGTGTTTTTAATCTGCACCCCCTCTATTTTATTCTCTGTACTTGTCAGCCTCTTGTAGGTGAGTCTGTGTTTTGCTCTTTATCTCTCAGTCTTCGAAGTATGAGCCTGGGTTTGGACCTAATTTTCTTTGTACCTTGCAGTATGGATATTGAAGAGAGGTTTTTACACATTAACTGCCAAATCCTGATAAGTGATTTTTGGGTTTCACACAGTATCTGTCAGTTTCTTGTCCAGGACTGTTGGTTTTACTCTGTCCCTGGCATTTGCTGGTTTGTTAGTGTGGGGTTTACACTGTACCTGTCAGTTTCTCAGATGTGAGTGTTGGTTTCACTTTGTATAGAATCATAGATCACAGAATACTTACAGCACAAAAGGAGGTTTCAGCTCATCGTGCTTGTGCTGCCTCTCTGCACAAGCAACTCAGCTCATGCCACATCCTCATGTATTCCATGAAAACCTGAATTTTTTTTCCCTTCAGATAATTATCATATATCCTTTTGAAAGCTATGGTTGAATCTTCCTCCGTCACACTCTCAGGCAGTACATATCAGATCTTAACCATTTGCTGCATAAAAAAGGTTTTTCCTCATGTTGCCTTTGGTTCTTTTCCCATTCACCTTAAATCGGTGTCCTCTGCTTACTCAGCCATGAGTAATATTTCCCATTGCTTTCTCAGCACTGATGGATTGTGAGGTGGGAGACAGCCAGAAGTCTCACTGAGCCGCACTGACTCCCAGCTGAAAAAGAAATGAGATAAAGTTCAATCTTTCACAGCGAGATGCTGCAGAGAGTTAAGAGTCCCGAATGAAAGAGAGCGTTTCTCATACTGTTGTTGAATTTCATTTCTAACACTCCTTGTACTCTCTGCTAATGAAGCCTAAAAAATGGAAAAACTAAATGGCGCTCAAACTCACAACCCTGAGATTAAAAGTCCCATGATCGACAGACTGAACTGAATATGTCACTTCTACTGTACCTCTGTTTGGATGGAGGCAACTGTATGCAAGGGCAGCTTTCAAATCCTCCCATGGGTCCACACGTCAGACTGAGTTCCATGTTTAGGGCGGCACAGTGGCGCAGTGGTTAGCACCGCAGCCTCACAGCTCCAGCAACCCAGGTTCAATTCTGGGTACTGCCTGTGTGGAGTTTGCAAGTTCTCCCTGTGTCTGCGTGGGTTTTCTCCGGGTGCTCCGGTTTCCTCCCACGAGCCAAAAGACTTGCAGGTTGGTAGGTAAATTGGCCATTATAAATTGCCCCTAGTATAGGTAGGTGGTAGGGAAATATAGGGACAGGTGGGGATGTGATAGGAATATGGGATTAGTGTAGGATTAGTATAAATGGGTGGTTGATGGTCGGCACAGACTCGGTGGGCCGAAGGGCCTGTTTCAGTGCTGTATCTCTAAACTAAACTAAACTTGTAAACTGAAGCAAAGGAAATCTGCTCACTTCCAAATCTATCAGCAAATTGAAGCTGATTACGATCAACATCATCAGAGGTCAGAACTACCTGGTGAAAGAAGACACCCTGAAGAAGAATCCACAATTATTCAAAGGCATCGACAAAGTGAAAAACAAGAAAATCAATGAGTCAATCCAAGCTAAACAGAAACACTGAAGAATTCCATTCCAGACCAGAACACAATTAGAGACATTTTTTGTATTCCAAGCTGGGCATTAGTATTTAATAGTTGATCTATAATTTTGAATATATTTGAATTTCTTTATTCATTTGGCACTGCTGAACACGAAGCAGTCTTAAATCATTTAATTTTTTTTTGTAAAATCTGACTTACCAGATTAAAATATTAGATCAAGGGAGAAATTTCAAAGATTACTGGACCAGTAATCCAGAGGCCTGGACTCCAGATCCAGTGACAGCCAGGACGTCAAGGCGGGAAACACTCCGCACTAGTCTGCAGTGAGCGATTCCATCCAAGGGAGAGCACAATCTCTTTAATACAAGAATGTATATTTTATAATAATTAATCACTCAAGACCTTCCTGGTCTCTGCATCTCACCTGCTCTCTGGATAAACTTGCAGAAAGTATTTCAACCTGTAAAGCAGGAGTCTAGGGAATGTATAATGATATTTTCTAGCCTTCGGGCAATATTTTAATCAATACAGTGTGGGACAACCTGTCTGGGCACAACTCCATGACTTTCTCTTTAACTAGTGACCTCACAATCACTAAAGTCAATGGTAACAATCTTCAGCTCATCACCTCCGGTACGTAGCTCAAATCTTAATGCACATTTAAACAACCTTTCAAGTCCAGTTACAGTTTTTGTTGCCTTACCTGCACAAGCTTAAAAAGTGAAAAACGGAAGCAAGTTTAACTGAACATTCTGGTGGTCAGTTCGGGCACGGGAATAAAATGAAAGGACTAGGACCAGGTCAGATGTGGTGCTGTCAGGCTTGGGTCGGGTTTCATTTGCTGACCCGAGCAGGCCTTTAGTTACTGTTTCAACCTTATATTCCCACTTGACAATCTGTATATTTTGTTCATTTCAATTTTGTCGACAAGCTCTTTGAATCCAGTTCCCCGGTCCTCAAGCAGGCTCAGTTTGGAAATCGATTCCGCTTTCTGGAAGGCTGAAAGCAATCGATGACCTTAAACTAAAAATGGCAACAGAGAAGGGCTCATCTGGGATTTGAACCCAGGACTTCTCACATATTAATCACTTATATACCCAAAGCGAGAATCATACCCCTAGACCAACGAGCCACCGTTGGCATGGTTTTTATTCGCTCCTGTGGAATTTCACTGGCACCCACAGCCGATCATGCATTTTTTTCAGATCAAAACAATATCCTACAAAGCTGAAATAAAAACAGAAAGTGCTGGAAATACTCAGCACCTCTGACAGCATCTGTGGAGAGAGAAACAGAGTTAACATTTCAGGGTTTTCACCTTTTGTTTGAGCCATCTTTTCAGACTGCTTCTGTCCATCCAATCTCACTTTTTACTCTATCCACATTCTAAGGGTGGTGCAGTGGTGAGCACTGTAGCTTCACAACTTCAATGACCCCGATTCAGTTCTGTATACTGCCTGTGTGGAGTTTGCAAGTTGTTTATGTGGGCTTCCACAAGGTACTCTGGTTTCCTCCCACAACGAAAGACTTGTGGGTTGATAGATAAATTGACTGTTGTAAATTGGCCCCAGGGTAGGTGATAGGAGAAATGTGGGGATGTGGTAGGGAATTCTGGGTCAACATAGGATTAGTATAAATGGGTGGTTGATGGTCAGTGCAGACTCAGCGGGCCAAAGGGGCTATATCAGTGCTGTATATCTCTATAACCATTCTCTAAGCAAATGCATTTTTCATGAATTCCTCATTTCTTTTATTAACGACAATTTTATATTTCCGGCCCTTGCTTCATACGATACCACAAGTGGAATCTTGTTTCCATCAACCCGATCAAACCCCTTCACTATTTCCTCATATTGCAATTTTTCTTTAACCCTGACAGACTGTGGAGTTTCTGCTGCTTGATTGCAGTTCTTGCTTCCCGCCAGTAGATGTCACCTCACTCCAATATAGTGAAGTTTACAAATGTGAGAGAGACACAACAGGAAATAATTGTTCACATTATCGTGAATGTGTGGGATTTAGAAATACTAGGAGTGGAGACGAGTTATTATTGAATTTGTCAAACCAAACATATGTTATAATGTTGTGTTAAATCTGTCACTCTGTTGTCTTGATTCTGAGAGTGACATAGACTCATCGAGTCATTGGGTCATTTGTGGTATAGAAGGAGGCCATTCGCCCCATCGAGTACAGGCCAGCTCTCCATGGAGCGATCCAGTCAGTCCCACTCGTCTGCTCGATCCCCCTAGCCCTGTAAATTTATTTCCTTCAAATGCCCATCGAAATTCCTTTTGTAACCAACGATTGTCTCCACTTCCTCCGCCCTCGGGGGCAGCGAGTTACAGATCATTACCAATCACTGTGTAAAAAAGCTCTTCCGCACATTCCCCCTGCGTCTCTTGTCCAAAACCTTCAATCTGAATCCCCTAGTCCTTGTACCAATAGTTAATGGGAACAATTTTTCCTTGCCAACTTATCTAAAACTGTCATAGCCTTCGACACCTCTATCCATTCTCCCCTCAATCTCCTTTGATACAGGCAGAAAAAACCCTGTTTTTCTAACCTAACCTTGAAACTAAAACCCTCCATCCCTGGAACTATTCTAGTAAATCTCCTCTGCATCCTCTCAAGAATCCGCACATCCTTTCGAAAGATTGGTGAGCAGATCTGGATGCAACTCTCCAATTGGGGCCTAACCAGAGTTCAGCATAACAACCCTGCTTTTGTACTCAATGTCTCTATTTATAAAGCCCAAGATCCCACATGCTTTGTTAACCACTTTCGCAATATGTCTTGATAACTTCAAAGAATGATGGATATGTACTCCAGGTCCCTCTATTCCAGCACACTCTTCAGAACTGTAGCATTGAGTATATATTGCCTCTCCCTATTTCTTCTGCTAAAATGCATCACCTCACACTTGTCACTATTAAATTCCATCTGCCACCTTTCTGCCCATCCTACTAGCCGATAACTATCCTGTTTCAGGCAGTTCATATCATCCTCACTGTTTGCCACTCCTCCAAGTTTGGTGTCATCGGCATATTTTGAGATTCTACTCGATATTCCAAGATCCAAGTCATTAATCTGTAGCAAAAAAAAGTATTGGTTCTAGCACTGACCCTTGGGGAACACCACTGTCGACTATCCTCCGGTCTGACCAAGAACCATTTCATATGACTCGCTGTTTTCTGTCCTTAAACCAATTTCCTATCCAAATGGACACTGACCCTCCTAATCCATGAACCTCAATTTTGTTAACCACCCTTTTATGTGGTACTTTATAAAATGCTTTTGTAAAATCCACATAAACAACATCCACTGCATTCCCTTCATCAACTTTCTCAGATAGTTTATCAAAAAATGCAGTTAGATTCATCAAGCATGAACTTCCATTTATAAATCCATGCCCACTCTCCTTAATTAACTCAAACCTCTCCAAATGACTTGATTTTTTCCCTGACCTGTTGGTCTTGTGCTTATAGCAAGCTCACCACAGAGCATGTATTTGGCAATGTGACTGTCATTCATTTGGCCCAGTCAACAGAGCCGCCTCTGACTCAAGAGGGCAAACATGCTGCGGATCCCTGCACGCTGGTGTACTTCCTCATTCGGCACTCTGTCCTGCCAGGAGATGCCCAATATCCATCTGAGGCAGTGGAGGTGGAAGCTGTTCAGCTGCTTTTCTTGGCTTGTATAAGTTGTTGATGCTTCTCTACTGTAAAGGAGGGTGCTGAGAACACAGGCCTGGTACACATGGAGTTTTGTATTTTCGGTCAGTTTGCTGTCGGTTCACACCCGTCTTCTCAACTTTGACATGACAGCTGCAGCATTGGCAATCCTGGTGCTGATTTCAGCATCAAGGGACAGATTGCTGGTGATTGTTGATCCAAGGTATGTGAACTGTTGACAACCTCCAAAGTGAGGTTGTCAATGTTGATGGAAAGTGGAGTCTCTACGTCCAAGTCTCTACGTCCAAGTGGAGTCTTGCCAAGATGAACAGCTTGTCGTCAGCTCTGATATACAGGTGAACACCCCCATCTGAGTCACTGAAAGTGTACAATAGCAGCATGGAGAAGAATACACCAATTATAAAGGATGTGATAACTAGACAGTTAGAAAATAATGATATGATTGGGCAGAGTCAACATAGATTTATGAAAAGGAAAACAGGCTTGAAAAAACCAGTTGAGTTTTTTGAGGATGTTACCTGTAGAACAGATAAAGGAGAACCAGTGGATGCTTTGGTAATGTCCCACACAGGAGGTGAGTAAACAAAATTAGAGCACATAGGATTGGGGATAATATACTGGTGTGGATTGAGAATTGGTTAACAGACCGAAAACAGAGAGCAGGAATAACGGGTCCTCCTCAGGATGGCAGGCTGTTACTATTGGGGTACTGCAAGGATCAGTGTTGGAGCCACAGCTGTTAACAACCGAAATAAATGATTTGGATGTGGGGATTAAATGTAATATTTCCAAGTTTGCAGATGACACAAAGCTAGGTGAAGTGTGAGCTGTGGGAAGGATGCAGAGAGGCTTCCAGGGAACCTGGAGAGGCTAAGTGAATGGGAAAGAACATGGCAGATGGAATATAATGTGAATAAGTGTGAATAAGTGCAGTTGGCTGCCATGTGACCAGATTTGCCACAGGTGCGGCAAACTCTGGGCTGCCCAGCGTAGACCAAGAAGCCTCGATACAGGAAACCCCTCCACTTCCACTTTGGTGGAATAAACAGAAAGACAGAGTATTTCTTAAATGGTGAGAGGTTGGGAAGTGTTGATGTCCAAAGGGACCTGGGTGTCCTTGTTCATGAGACACTAAAAGCTCTTGTGCAGGTGCAGAAATCAATTAGGAAGGCAAATGGTATGTTGGCCTTCACACGAGGGGTCTTGAGTACGGGAGTAAAGATGTCTTGTTGCAATTGTATAGAGCCATGGTGAAACCGCGCTGGAGTATTGTGTATAGTTTGGTCTCCTCATCTACGGAAGGATATACTTGCCATAGAGGGAGTGAAACAGAGGGTCACCAGACTAATCCCTGGGATGGTGGGACTGAAACTGGGCCTGTATTCCTTAAAGTTTCGAAGAATGAGAGGTGATCTCATTGAAACTGATAAAATTCTTACAGGGTGTGACAGTGTGGATGTAGATAGGATGTTTGCCCTGGTTGGTGAGTCTAAAATCAGGGGACCAAGTCTCAGAATAAGGAGTAGGCCATTTAAAACTGAGATAGGGTTGAATTTCTACACTCAGACGGTGGTGAATCATTGGAATTCTCTACCCCAGAGAGCTGTGGCAGTTCAATCATTGAGCATGTTCAAGACAGAAATTGTTAGAAATCTTGATACTCATGACATCAAGGGATATGGGGATAGCACGGGAAAGGGGCAGATAGAGGTAGATGATCAGCCATGATCATCAGGCTCGATGGGCTGAATGGCCTACTCCTATGTTCCTCTTTTCTTAAGAGAGTTGGCGCCAGCGCGCAGCCCTGCTTTACCCCACTGCTGATCTTGAAAGTGTCTGATGTTGCTCCATTGTAACTGATGGAACTGTGCATGTTCTCGTGGAAAGAAGAGATGATGCCCAAGAGTTCAGGAGGGCAGCCGAGTTTCCATCGCAGTTTGAAGAGTCAGTCTCTCCTGACAAGTTCAAAGGCCTTGGTGATGTTGTTCAAAATATGTGTGGCTCTGTGGCGCAATGGATAGCGTGTTGGACTTCTAAATAATGATAAAGAAGGCATTCAAAGGTTGTGGGTTCAAATCCCACCAGAGTCAGATTTTGGACCAGAGACAGAAGAGCACAACGGAACAGAGTAAACAAGTGTGTCAAAAGCACCGACTCAGAGACAGAGCGAGAGAGGTGGAGCACGGCAGGAGCGGAGCAGGGGTAAAAAAAATCAAGGGGTGACATCACAATGGAGAGTGAGAGCAGGGAAACAGAGAGCCGCTGGGGTGAGGATACAGGATTTGGTTCTTTCTTCGGTGCAGTGGAAGGAGCTGTTTGGTGAGGATCTGGTAAGCTGTGACATCACAGGCAAGCAGGTAGTTGATTGGTTTGGAAGAACCGACCTGCTTGATGCGCATCTGGTAAGTGATTAAGGTCCATTTTAGTCCTAATGTTTAAAATAGTAAACAAACTAGTAGTAAGCTTAATAAAATATACAATAAAATAAACAATTGAATAAAATAATTAAGTAGTTAATTGAAACACGTTAAGGATGACAGGACAGGTGATGTGTCACAGCTGCAGCATGTGGGAGCTCCTGGATGCCAGTGTGATCCAGAGCAAACACATCTGCAGCAAGTGTAGTATCTGTTCTTATCAGTGCTTATTTGATTGAGAAGAGACCATGATCATTGCCTTTTGATCCTGGGGGAACTTTGAGTAAAATGGCTATAACCAATTTTCGAGTTTCGGGCCAGGGAGTGCGCAACACTGTTCGGGTGGTCGTGAAGGACAAGGAAGGAGATGCACCAGTCGATCGCACCATCTTCATCAAGAAATTTCTCTTCGATTGCTGCGGATTTCAAGCGACGGACGTCTTCTGCCTGCAGGATTTCCCCAGCAGTGGATACTTCGACGTGACGTTCCGGAACGTGGCGGGATGCATCAAGTTTCTGAAGGCGTTCAAGGTGAAAGGGGACCGGGCGCCACTGTCGATCCTCACAGCGGAGCCGCTCTTCACGCTTCCGTCACAACGGTACCGGGTGGTGACGATTCACCTCTACAACCACCATGTTCCGGTGGTGGATGTACTCACCTTTCTCGCCAGGTACGTCGAGGTGGCCGGCAGCAGCACTGATGTCAAGGACCCCTTTGGGATCTGGACCAGCAAGCGGCAGGTCAAGGTGACCTTGAAGGTAGATCCCAGTGGAGCCATCAGCCACCCTCCCTCCAGCTTCGCTATCGGGGGAAGTCGAGGCTTCTTGGTCTACGCTGGGCAGCCCAGAGTTTGCCGCACCTGTGGCAAATCTGGTCACATGGCAGCCAACTGCAGCACGGTTGTTTGCAAGAACTTCAAGGAGGAAGGCCATCAGACCAAGGACTGTAAGCAGATGAAGTGTTGCAACTTGTGCGGTGCGGCAGGCCATCTCTACAAGACCTGCCCCAAACGTTGCCTCAGCTATGCTCAGGCGGCAAGGTCCAAGGAAAGGCCGGGAGAAGGTTCGACGAAGGCGTCCGCTGTTCGAAAGGAGATCAGCAACCTTCTCCACAGCGAGGAACTTCAACCTGAGAAGGAAGGGGAGGCAGCTGAAACCAACGACCCAGCACCTATCCAGCGCCCGGAAACCCCTCCTCCACAGACAGAATCAATGGAGGAGGAGGCAGCAGATGGACAAACAGGTCAGTGGCAAGTGGTCCAGAGGAAATCCACAAAGAAAAAACATCCCAAAGCCACCACCCAAACCAGTGGCAAGAGGAGGCTCTCTTCTGAATCAGACTGCAACAACTCCTCTTCACTGGACGGGGAAATGCTGGAGCGACAGCCCCTTCAAAAGAGGCGGCAGAACTCCGAGATGGATGATAGAGCATCCCAGCCCCCGGGCACTGGAAGCTGTGATGGGCCCGGCGTGCCTCAACCCCAATGCCCCACACGTAACGACGTGGCCAACGCATCTCAGCTCCGGGACACCGGGAGCAAAGACACGTCTGGCGCAACTGAGCTCCTGGAGACCGGGAGCTGTGATGTTTTCGAGGAGGAACAGATGGAAGCAGCTGAGGACAACCCAATCCTCTCTGCCTACAAGACCCCACCCCGATGTCACCCGAGCGGCACAAACCCGACATGAAAAATCAGGAGGGGTTTCTGAGCCCAACCAACGTGAAACTGCTTGCGCATACGATGGGTATGCAGGAACATCCCGAAGGGGAAGGACTGGGACTAGCGAGGACAAATGGTATGGGAAGCAACAACTAATTTTTAGTAAAAAATGGGTGTACGAATTGCTTCCATTAATGTGCGTCGCATTAAATCTACTACGCGATGTGTTTCAACCTTGGATTACCTTGCCAAGGTCAAAGCTGACCTACTGTTTCTGCAGGAGTGTGGAATACCACACCTCAGCACCTACAGGCAGTGGTCGCGATGGTGGTCCCATGGGCCATCGATCTGGTCGGGGGGTAATGACTGCCGTTCCTCCGGCCTGGGTATTCTGCTGCGGGGAGGTAACTTCACCATCTCCGAAGTTAAGGAGGTGGTGGGCGGCCGCCTCCTCGTAGCAGACGTGATGTACAACAACGCTCCGCTCCGGTTGATCAACGTGTACGCCCCGGTACAACGCAGCGAGCGGCTGACCGTCTTCCAGCAGCTCCCACTGCTGCTGGCGACGTCCAGGCCGGTCATCCTAGGCGGTGACTTCAACTGCATCATCGATGCGGCTGGACGATCCGGCAGTGACGACAGCAAACTGGACGCTACGTCCAGATTCCTAATAGAAACAGTTAAAGATGCCAAACTGCACGACGTCTTCAGCAAACCTGCAGACGGAGCGCAGCGCAGATACACATGGTCAAGATCGGACGGGTCTGCCCGTTCCAGGATTGACTTCCTGTTTGTGTCCCGTGCTGTCACGGTCGGATCCACCGACGTCAAGCCGGTGTTCTTCTCCGACCACTGCCTCTTACTGGCCGACTGTCACTTGCAGGACGACCAGCGGGTTGGCAGAGGGACGTGGAAGCTCAATGCGACACTGCTGACCCCAGAGAACGTTGAGGAACTCAAAAGGGATTACAAAGGTTGGAGGACCGTGAAACCCCTCTTTGAGTCTCCAGTTCACTGGTGGGAAGCGATTAAGGAGAACATCAAGAGGTTCTTCATCCACAAAGGTGCTCAGAAGGCGAGAGAGAGACAGAGGGAAGTGTCCCGACTCGAGAAAATTATGCAATATCTACTCCGGTTGCAGTCAATGGGGTTCGAGGTCAAGGAGGACCTCCAAGAGGTGAAGAGCCAGCAGGCCTCGTTCTTTGTCAAGGAGGCCTCCAAGATCATCTTCCGGTCCAGAGTCCGCTCCATCGAGCAGGATGAGACGTGCTCGCGTTACTTCTTCCAAAAGGTACACAGAGAGAGCTCTGTTATCAGCAGCCTGAAGGAAGAAGATGGCTCGGTAACGTCTTCGCAGTCCGATTTACTAAGGATCAGCAAATCCTTTTATGCTGGGCTGTATAACGCGAAGCCCACAGACAGCAGAGCCTCCCAGTCCTTCCTGTCATCTATCACAGAGGTCTTAGATGACAGCAGGAGGGAGAGAGTGGACAAGCCGCTAACTCTGGACGAGCTGACAAAGGCCGTCGAGTCTTTCGAGACGAATAAAACTCCCGGGAGCGACGGCTTACCGGTCGAGTTGCACTCGGCCCTGTGGGACTGGGTCGGCCCGGACCTGCTGGAAGTATACGAGAGTATGCTCCTGGCCGGCAGCATGTCAGAATCCATGAGAAAAAGCATCATCACCCTCATTTACAAGCAGAAGGGGGAGAGGGCAGAAATCAGAAATTGGCGGCCCATCTCACTGCTTAATGTTGATTACAAGATTCTGTCCAAAGTCATAGCCAGTCGAGTCAAGTCTACTCTGGAGTTGGTGATTCACCCCGATCAGACCTGTACTGTACCCGGCAGGAAGATCTCTGATAGTCTCCCGCTACTCAAGGAAACGATCGCCTACGTACGGGACAGGAGGGTGGACACCTGCCTCATCAGCCTGGACCAGGAGAAGGCTTTTGACAGGATATCGCACACCTGCATGATGGACGTGCTTTCCAAAAAGGGGTTTGGGGAGAGAATCTGTAATTGGATCCAACTGCTCTACACAAACATCAGTAGCGCAGTCTCAATCAACGGGTGGGAATCTGAAAGTTTCCCGATCAAATCTGGAGTCAGACAGGGCTGCCCTCTGTCCCTGGTCTTGTTTGTTTGCTGTATTGAACCCGTTGCTGAGTATATTAGGAAGGATGCGAGCATAAGAGGGGTGACAATCCCAGGCAGCAGAGGCACTCAGGTCAAAACCTCCCTGTACATGGATGACGTCGCCGTTTTCTGCTCGGATCCGCTGTCCGTGCGCAGACTGATGAGTATCTGCGACCAGTTCGAACTGGCCTCGGGAGCCAAAGTTAACCATGGCAAGAGCGAGGCCATGTTCTTTGGCAACTGGGCTGACCGATCCTTTGTCCCCTTCACCGTCAGGTCAGACTACCTGAAGGTGCTGGGGATATGGTTCGGAAGGGCCGGGGCGTGCACCAAAACATGGGAGGAGCGAGTAGCCAAGGTACGACAAAAGTTGGGCATGTGGGGGCAGCGATCTCTCTCCATTGTGGGTAAGAACCTGGTCATCGGGTGCGAGGCGCTCACGTTGTTGCTCTACGTGGCGCAGGTCTGGCCCATACCCCACTCCTGCGCCGTGGCAGTCACCCGAGCCATTTTCTGCTTCATCTGGGGATCTAAAATGGACCGGGTCCGGAGGGACACGATGTTCAAATCTCTGGACAAGGGCGGGAAAAATGTACCCAACGTGGCCCTCATCCTGATGACCACCTTCGTGTGCGGCTGCATCAAGCTGTGTGTAGATCCCCAGTACGCAAACTCCAAGTGTCACTACGTGCTGAGATTCTATCTGTCCCCGGTGTTGCGAAGGATGGGCCCGGTCACATTGCCGCGGAACGCTCCATGCAGTTGGGAGGTGCCGTACCACCTATCCTTCGTGGAGCAGTTTCTGCGGGAAAACACCTTTGACCACCGGTCCATCAGGCAGTGGTCTGCACGGAATGTCCTCAAGGCCCGACGGGAAAAGGAAACGGTGGATCATGTCGGCTGGTTCCCTGAGCAGATCGTCAAAGTCATTTGGTGGAATGCCTCATCACCAGAACTTTCAAACAAGCACCAAGACGTAGCTTGGCTGGTGGTGAGAAGGGCCCTCCCCGTCAGATCCTTCACGCACACCCGAAGTCTCGCCCCCTCCGCACTGTGCCCCCTCATTGGCTGTGGTGGGGAAGATACGGTCGCCCACCTCCTCCTGGAATGTGCCTTTGCAAAGCAGGTGTGGAAAGAGATGCAGTGGTTTTTGTCAAGGTTCATCCCAAGCAGCTCTGTAACACAGGAGTCTGTGCTCGACGGGCTGTTCCCAGGGACGCACACCGAGACAAACATCAACTGCTGCTGGAGGACTATCAATTCGGTGAAAGACGCCCTTTGGTCTGCCCGAAACTTGCTGGCCTTCCAGCGCAAAGAGTTGTCCACCACCGAATGTTGCAGACTGGCGCATTCCAAGGTCCAGGACTACGTGCTGAGGGACGCACTAAAGCTTGGGGCAGCCGCAGCAAAGGCTCAATGGGGAAAGACCACAGTGTAAGGTTCCCCCACCAAGCTGGACTGAGGGGCTGGATCCATGGGAAACCCCTCGAACTGTATCGTTAATATTCTCAATTGCTGTAAATGTAAAACTGTAATTGACATGACAAATGTGAAACGGAAGGGTTGGGAAGAAACTCATGACAGTATTGAAGGAAACTGATCTCCCTTGAAATGTTTGTATTTTTTGATGCTGTTTTAAACTGTTTGGCAATGTAATTGTTACAGGTTTTTATGAATAAAGTATATTTTGGCAATAAAAAAAAAGTTTGCGGCTCAAAGAGTGAGAAAAAAGGAATGTAGTGGCAGTAGGGGACAGTATAGTAAGGTGGATTGACACTGTTCTCTGCAGCAAAGAGCAAGAGTCCAGACGGCTGTGTTGCCTGCCGGTGCCAGGATTCAGGACATTTGCTCAGGGCTGGAGAGAAACATACAATGGGAGGGGGAGGATCCAGTCGTCGTGGTCCATGTCGGTACCAATGACATAGGCAGGACAAGGTTAGAGGTTCTGCAAAGTCAGTATGAGGAACTAGGCAGCAAATTAAGTAGCAGAACCTCAAAGTTAATCATCTCTGGATTATTACCTGAGCCATGTGCAAATTGGCATAGGACAAATAAGATTAGAGAAATCAATGCGTGGCTCAAAGACTGGTGTGGTAGTAGTGGGTTCTGGTTCGTGGGACATTGGCACCAGTACTGGGGAAAGTGGTGGCTGTACCGTTGGGATGGTCTCCACCTGAACCGTGCTGGTGCCGGTGTTCTAGCGAGCCACATAACGAGGGAAGTAGAGACAGTTTTCAACTGAATAGTGGGGGCAAGGGATCAAATTTGGGAAGATATGGTGAATCAAGGAGGAGAGACAAGGCAAGAGAGAAAGGTATAAATATGGGAAATGATAAACAGACTGTGACAGGAAGGGACAGAGCAGACAAATCTAAGAGTAAATCAACAGATAAGGCTGGAGGTTACAAAAATAATAAAAGGACAAAACTAAATGCTCTGTATCTGAATGCATGGAGCATTCGAAACAAAACAGATGAACTGAGAGCACAAATGGAATAAATAAGTACGATCTGATAGTCATTACAGAGATCTGGCTGCAGGGCGTCATCGATTGGGATGTTAATATTGGAGGTTCCATGGCATTTAGGAAGGACAGGAAGCTTGGAAAAGGTGGTGGGGTAACTCTGTTAATTAATGATGGTATTAGCGCAATAGAGAGGGATGACCTAAGTTCAGGAGATCACGATGTAGAAGCAGTTTGAGTTGAGATGAGAAATAATACAGGCAAGAAGTCACTGTGGGAGTGGTGTACAGGCCACCTAACATTAACCACACTGCAGGATGGGGTATAAAAAAAGAAATAATGGCAGCTTGTCAGAAAGGTACAGCAATAATTATGGTGGATTTTGATATCCATTTAGACTGGAAAATTCTGATGGGCAGAGGTAGCCTAGATGAGGAGTCCACAGAATGTTTTTGGGATAATTTCTTGGAAAAATAAGTTCTGGAGCCAACCTGAGAGCAGGCTATACTAGACCTGACATTGTGCAATGAGATAGGATTAATTAATGTCCTCATAGTTAAGGTGCCCCTAGGTAGTAGCGATCATAACATGTTTGAATTTTACATTCAGTTTGAGGGAGAGAAGAGTGGGTCCCAGACTAGTATTTTAAACTTAAATAAGGGCAATTATAAGGGCATGAAAGCAGAGCTAGCTAAAGTGAACTGGCAAATTAGGTTAAGGGATAGGTCAATCGAGATGCAGTGGCAGACATTTAAGGAAAATTTCAGAATACACAGAATAGATACATTTCAACGAGAAAGAAAAATTCCAAAGGTGGGACTCACCATCCATGTTTAATGAAAACAGTTAAAGATACTATCAAACTTAAAGAAAATGCCTATAATTGTGCAAAGGTGGGAGACAGGTCAGAAGATTGGACAGAATATAAAAAACAGCAAAGAATGACTAAAAGATTGATAAGGAAGGTAAAATTAGAGTACGAGTGAAAGCTAGCAAGAAATATAAAGACAACTAGTAAGAGTTTGGATAGATATTTTAAAAAGAAAAGAGTTAACAAAGTGAGTGTTGGTCCTATGGAAAGTGTGTCTGGGGAATTAATAATGGATAATTAAGAGATGGCAGATGAATTGAACAGATATTTTGGATTGGTCTTCACTATTGAGGATACAAATAACATCCCAGTATTAGCTGCAAGTCAGGAAATGGAAGGGAGGGAGGAACTCAAGAAAATTACAATCACCAGGGAAGTGGTACTAAACAAATTGTTGGAGCTGCGGGCTGACAAGTCGCCAGGTCCTGAAGTGGCTAGTGAGATAGTTGATGCGCTGGTTTAATTTTCCAAAATTCCCTCGCTTCGGGAAGGTTCTGTTAGATTGGAAAGTAGCGAATGTAATTCATTTATTCAAAAAGGGAGGGAGACAGAAAGCAGGAAACGACAGGCCGGTTAGCTTAACATCTGTCTTAGGGAAAATGTTAGGAGCGATTACTGAAGATGTTATAGCAGGGCATTTAGAAAACATTAAGGTAACCAGGCAGAGTCAACATGGTTTTGTGAAAGGGAAATCATGTTTAACCAATTTATTGGAGTTCTTTGAGGGAGTTACATGTGCTGTGGATAAAGGGGAACCGGTGGATGTATTGTACTTCGATTTCCAGAATGATAAGGTGACATATCAAAGGTTATTGCAGAAAATAAAAGCTCATGGTGTCAGGGGTAACATATTGGCATGGATCGAAGATTGGCTAGCGAACAGGAAACAGAGAGTCAGCATAAATGGGTCATTTTCTGGTTGGCAAGAAGTAACGAGTGGTCCACAGGGATCTGTGCTGGGGCCTCAACCTTCTACAATTCTCGAAATGACTTTGATGAAGCGACCAAAAGTATGGTTGCTAAATTTGCTGATGACAAAGATAGGTCGGAAAGTAGGTTGTGAAGAGGACATAAGGGGGCTACAATGGGATATAGATAGGTTAAGTGACTGGGCAAAGACCTGGCAAATGGAGTATAATGTGGGAAAGTGGGAAATTGTCCACTTTGGCAGGAATAATAAAAAAGCATATTATCTAAATGGTGAGAGATTGCAGAGATCTGAGATGCAGAGGGATCTGGGTGTCCTAGTGCACGAATCGCAAAAGGTTAGTCTGCAGATACAGCACGTAATTAGGAAAGCTAATAGAATGTTATCATTTATCGCCAGGGGAATTGAATACAATAGTAGGGAGGTTATGCTTCAGCTATATAGGGCATTGGTGAGACCTCTTCTGCAATACTGAGTACTGTACTGGTCTCCTTATTTATGGAAGGATGTAAATACATTGGAGGTAGTACAGAGAAGGTTTACTAGACTAATACATGGAATGGGTGGGCTGTCTTACGAGGAAAGATTGGACAGGCTAGGTTCGCATCCACTAGAGTTTAGAAGAGAAAGAGGCGACATGATTGCAACATACAAGATCCTGAGGGGTTTTGACAGGGTGGATGTGGAAAGGATGTTTCCCCTTGTGGGAGAATCTAGAGCTAGGGGTCACTGTTTAAAAATAAGGGGTCACCCATTTAAGACAGAGATGAGGAGCAATTTTCCCCCTCAGAGGGTCGTGAGTCCTTGGAATTTTCTTCCTCAAAAGGCGGTGGAAGCAGAGTCTTTGAATATTTTTAAGGGAGAGATGGATGGATTCTTTATCTGCAAGGGGGTGAAAGGTTATCGGAGGCAGATGTAAATGTGGAGTAATCAGTTCAGCCATGAGCTTATTGCATGGTGAAGCAGGCTCGAAGGGACGAGTGGCCCACTCCTGCTCCTAATTCGTATGTTCATATGTAAAGACAATGTAGAGTGGTCTGTACTGTTCACAGTACTTCTCCTGTAACTGCCGAAGTGAGACAATCATGTCGACTGTCGATCTACCAGCTCTGAAGCTGCACTGAGACTCAGGATAGATGTGTGATGCCAGGGTCTGCAATCTGGTCAGAGCAATGCGAGCAAAGACCTTCCCCACAATACTTAGCAAGGAGATGCCTCGCTATTTGCTGCAGTCACTGCGATTCCCCCTTATTGTTGTACAAGGTGACAATGTTTGCATCACGCATGTTTTGAGGTGCAGATCTTTCCTTCCAACAGAGACACAGAAGTTCATGGAGATGCTGCAGTAGAGCCGCTTTTCCACTTTTGATGATTCCAGGTGGAATACCATCATTTCCCGGGGCTTTACCACTGGCAAGATGGTCAATGGCTTTGTTGAGCTCCACTATGGTGGGGTCACTGTCCAGCTCCTCCATGACAGGGAAGTCTGGAATGGCACTGAGAGCCACTTCAATGACAATATTCTCCGTTATGTAGAGTTTAAGGTAATGCTCCACTCACCTTTCCATCTGCTTGGTAACAGATGATTCCACTTTGACACCGCACTGAGACCTTGAGCATTTTTGTCTGAAAGAGCCTGATCGAGGATGTTGAGGAACTCCTGGGTCCTTTCTGGATCAGTGGTTCGTCAAGTGTTGATCTGAGGACGACGTTCTTCTTGGATGGATGAGGCTTCCTTGGCTGAAGCCTGACCTTGTTACACACCAGGGAGTGGTCAGTGTCACAGTCAGCGCTGTGATAGCTGTGAGTGATGAGGACACTGCTGAGGGTGGTATGTCTGGTGATGATAAGGTCTAGCTGGTGCCAGTGGTGTGATCTCAGATGTCTCCAGGACACCCTGTGGCACAGCTTGACCTGGAAGTAGCTGTTCATCACACAGAATCCATGGTGACAGCATAGCTCCAGCAACCTCTGTCCATTTTCATTCATCTTGAGAATCCCCAGGTGCTCTATGATCGTTGGCCAAGCTGTAGTCAGTACCCAAGCTTGCGTTGAAGTCTCCTAGAAGGTACAGTCCCTTAGTGCTGGGAATTCTACTGATGGCAGTATCAAGTGTCACATAGAATTGATCCTTGACATCTGGGGTGGAGGTGAGTGTCGGGACATAGATGCACATGAGATTAACTGGGCCCACGCTTGTTGACAAGTGAAGAGTAAGAAGTCTCTCTGAGCCTACTGTGGGTTGTTCACTCATCTCAAGTGGCGTGTTTTTTACTGTGAAAACCACTCCATGCTCACGAGTTGCCTCTTGGGCTTTCCCCTGCCAGAAGAAGGTGTAGTGTTTCTCTTTGACGGATCCACTTTGAACGAGTCTAGTTTCTTGCAGCTCAGCAATGTCCACATTGAGCCTTGTGAGTTCCTCGTCGATCACAGCTGTCTTGTGTGTGTCATCAACCTGCAGAAGGTTGTCAGTAAGGCCAGGACACATGGTCCTGACATTCCAGCTTGTGATGCAAAGGACTGGTGTCTTCTTTGTTGAGCTTGTTTTTCTTGGTGCATTGATTATCGATCCGACTGTTGAGAGATGACTCTCTAAGCTCCAAGCACCCATTGAAGCAAGCAGGTCGTTGCTTCACAGCACCTAACTGACTGGGGGCTGCCCAGCTTGGAGTGGGTGGTAGCTATCCAATGAGATGCGATGATCTCTTCAACTGTCAGAAGTAACCCCTGGTGCTCATACTCTGCACCAATTGAGTGAGAGCTTATAATCGGTAACCGTTTCTTCCCGTGTTGTGCTAATGTTTAAGCACAAATAGTGTCCTCGACACGGCACATTAGTACTGAACACAAAATGGCTCCTTTGGTCATGTGTTAATTATAAAATGGCTTTCTTGACCTTGTTAGTTATTACAATGGAAACATTATAAAAATGGTCAAATTAAACTAAGATCGAACTACCCAAGCTTACCTGCATCCTCCAGTCCTCTGGCAACATTCCCATATTTAAGGAGGATTGAAAGATTGTGGTTCGAGTCTCTGATATTTCCACCCTTACTTCCCTCAGCAACCCAGGATGCAGCCCATTCAAACTGGGTGACTTTTCTACTGTGAGTGCTGCCAACCTTGTAATTGTCTCCTCTTTATCTATTTTCATCCTGTCCAATTTCTTCACTTCCTCCTCCTTTACTGTGACATTTGCAGCATCCGCTTATTTTGTGATACTTAATTAGTGCCTCAGCCACACCCTCTGCCTCCATAGGATCTCCTAATTGACCCACCCTTTCATTGACTGTCCATATGTTGGTAAAAGATTTCAGTGTTCCCAGTTATGTGACCTGCTAATCTTTTCTCATACATTCTCTTGCTGATCTCATTTCCTTTTTCAGGCTCTCCTCTGCACTTTCTGTATTCTGCTTGTTTCTCTACTGCATATGAATCCTCACATGAATGATTTTTGAACTATTTTGTTGAAGGATTGAGTTTTGTAAATTTCTCCCTAGCTCCCCTCATGGTCAGGCAGAAAGTTTAACTGCTGTGTTTTCAAACAGCAACAGCTTTATTTGAAAAGCCATTGGGACAGGATTCCGGGTTTTAATCCAGTCACAAATCTGGTTCTGATGTCTTGTGGCTCCAGCTGTCACATGACCTGTAAGAGGATGACCTCATCATTGGCCCAGTCATGGAGCTGTGGGTTGATGCTTAAATTGTTGCAAAATAATTTTCCAGAAGGACAATCAAAATGAATCGATATATAAAAGGTAGATTTTGTGAATTTGTGCTCCCAGTGGAAATCCCTGCAGAGTCTGCTGGTTTTCATATCCCCAATTCCCCACAGGAAGCTCTGTGTCGGAATCTGTATTCATTATATCAATATTATACAGAATCATTTCATGGGAGACCCCAGTGTGAATTGTAGACAGGTGGTTCAGTTTTAACTTTCAAATTAACACAGAAGCAAAATACTGAAGATGCTGGAAATCTGAAATAAAAACAGAAAATGCTGGAAATACTCAGCAGGTCTGGCAGCATCTGTGGAGAGAGAAACAGAGTTAACGTTTGTGGTCTGTGACCTTTCATCAGAACTGGGCTGAAATTGTCTGAGGGCCAAGTGGCCTCTTTCTGTGCCTTAAACTTTCAATGAGTCTAAGATTCTATGAGATTGTGGAATCAATTTCAGGGTCGATGACATTGCACTCTGTAAGGATAGGAAGATGGAGATTATTAAGTACAGTGCAAGAATATAGATGCTTTTACATTATTTTAATCAAAATTGATTCAAACTTTGTGTTCACGAATCCTAGCTTTTGATCACATTGACACTGATAACAATGGAAAAAGCAAGACTTGCATTTCACGACCACAGGACATTGCAAAGCCTTTTCCAGCCAATGAAGGACTTTCCAAGTGTAGTCACTGTAGTCATGTAGGAAACATGGTGGCCAATGTGCGCACAGCAAGCTCCCAGAAACAACAACGTGATAAAAACGAGATAATCTGTTTTGAAGTGATGTTGATTCAGGGTTAAACAATGACCAGCATCCCAGAAATAATTCCCCTTCTATTCTCTGAAATAGTGCCATGGTACCTTTAACATCCACGTGAGAGGGCAGAGGGATCCTCAGTTTTCTGTCTCACCTGAAAAACAGCATTTCTGATAGTGCAGCACTGCCTTAGTACGGTACTGGAGTGTCAGCAATTTTTAAAGGGCTGTTAGTCCTTTTGGAAAATATTTGAAGGAAGATTAAATTAAATGAAATAAACACATTGCTTTTGCCTCTCTCCCATTCCCCCAATAACAGTTACATTAATTATTTGCCCTTCCCTCCCAAAACCTACCTTTACCATCTGACCTTCCGCCCAAAACTGCACAAACTGTAAACTATAACCCTTCCCACCATCCCCTACACGCATGACATTAATTTGACTCCGTCCCCCCACCCCCACACTGAGAAACTTACCTTCTCCCCCCTCCCCACCAGTGTTGCACCTCATTTGCCCGGGTGGGGCTCCGAAGGCACGGCAGTGCCGTCCACTGGGCTGAAGATCGCAGCGGAACATCAGGAAGTGATGGGATAATAATTAATGCAGGTTTGTGGTCCCGTTGCCGAGCGGTGGAGGTCCCCCACAAGGCCTCGCCGTCGCCGGCAATATCGAGCCAGGCCCTGCCGGCGTTGAGGTCCGTGGCGGGTCTCATCCGGGGCCATCTTCAGGCGGCCCCCACCCCACCCCCACCACAGATCTCGACGTCGAGGGCTCTATAGAATCCAGCCCATTGTTTCTGTCAATCTCAACTCCACAAGGATTTGCCTGTTAATTGTAGAAAAATTAAAGCTCTATAACCTTTTGATAAAAGGGTTCAAATCCATTTCCAAACAAATGATAGTTCTCATTGTATCTAGAACATGTTTTCTTACATACAAACATACCAATTAGGAGCAGGAGTAGACCACTCGGCCCCTCGAGCCTGCTCCACCATTCAATAAGATCATGGCTGATCTGATTGCAACCTCAACTCCACATTCCCACCTGCCCCCGATAACCTTTCACCCCCTTCTTTATCAAGAATCTATCTACCTCTATCTTAAAATATTTCAGAATTTCTGTCGTCCAGCAACTCTCATTTTATTTCCTGGATTTCACCTAAAAAATGTATTTCCACACTTTGGATATCGTGTACTTCATTAATGTTTTTGCTGTCTGGGGATTTCCCTTTAATTATATTCAGTGCTGGTATTTTACTGCCACACACTGACTGAAAGTGTCCCATCTTTCTGCAGGAAAAACACTCAGCTTCTTTGGCGAGGCAGTTTTCCCACTTGTGTCTCTCTCGGCCACACCTACTGCAATTGGTTGCAGCTACCACTAGATGCTCTTCCCGTCTTTCTTGTCTTTTACCACTAATTTTTCCTTTTGTTTTCTTAACAAATTCAATTGAGTCTGCAACTCTCGAGATCAGACTCTCCCTGTCCCCTCGAACAACGGATTGGTTAAACTTTCTAACCTCTGTTTGTCTGCTCAATTGAAACTCTTGCGTTAATGTGAGATCAGCCCTGGACTGTAGATGATCTGAAAGGGTGTTGTCTAATCCCCCGAACACAATCCTGTCTCCATTCAGCTCTTCTCTTATGTTGCCGTATTCACAAAAATCCGTGAGTTTGGACAAGTCATTGATAAATGAATGAATACTCTCCCCTTTCTGTTTTGTACGCTTATTAAATTCAAAATGATTCCTGACAATGCAGCAGCCAGCCGACGTCATCAGAGCGCTCCATGCTCGCACATGCACAAACAGTCTCCTGCGCTCTGAGATGCTGCGCATGCTCAGCCTACGTCTTCCAGGACGAAATGGCGCATGCGTGGGAAAACTCTCTCCCCCCTTTCAGCCACTCACTCCAGGCCGCTCGCTGCCCGCTCCTCGCTACCCTGCTCCCCCGCCCTCCGGCCGCTTGCTACCCCCCCCCACCCTCGCACTGCCCTCTCTCCGTCCACTCACGCCCCGCTTCCCCCCCACGTCCCTCCGGACACTAGCTCTAAGCCATGCTGCTTCCCTCCTCTCGGCCTCTCGCTCCAACATTCGATCATTCTTCACCGCACCACCCGATAAAGCAAGGCGAGCCTCGAGAGGTGATGGGGCAATGTTGGAGCGAGTGGCCGAGAGGAGGGAAGCGGCAGAGCCCATGGCCTGGAGTGTGAGCGGCCAGAGAGCAGGATGGGGGTGGTGGTGGGTGAAGCGGGGAGTGAGCAGTCAGAGAGTGGGATGGGGGGAAGCGGGGAATGATCGTCCGGAGAATGGGATGGCACTGTTTAGAGGGGATTTGAGGAAAAAATGTTTCAATTCGAGGGTGGTTGGAATCTGGAACACACTGCCTGAAGGAGTGGTAGAGGCAGGAACCCTCACAACATTTAAGAAGTATCTAGATGAGCACTCAAAACGCCACAGAATACAAGGCTACGGCCACGTGCTGGAAAATGGAATTAGAATAGATAGGTACTTGATGGCCGGCACGGACATGATGACCGAAGGGCCTGTTTCTGTGCTGTATAACTCTTTGACTCTATGAAACCTCACTGAATTACAGAGGGTGTGCTGCACTGTCAGAGGTGCTGTCCTTCTGATGAGACTTCAAACAGCGCAACGTTCTCCGAGAATCAACCAAAACATGTCCATTGTGTAGATATGTGCCATATTTGCTTATGAAACGACAGTCACTGCTCCGAAAATAATTCACTTTAGGTGAATTAAGATGACTTGGTACCAAATAACTGGCGAATGCACAAGAAGGAGCGGGGGACTGTTGGGGGTGGGACGGAGGCGGCGATGGCAACCTTTGAGGGGATTTTTGGGTCGAAGTTGTTTTCTGTGATAAATTGAGTAGACCCATCTTTAATCCTGGCAGCTGCCTGAATGTCACAGACAGTGACGTTTCAGTGGAAGATGCTGCATTTGCGCATGTGCTAGTACAGCGTCACCTGGTGGTTGCGTTGTCAGCAAATGCAGCGTTTTAACTTTGGCTCCACGATGACATTTTTTTCCTCAATTAAAATAGGTCTTCAGTGCCTTAATAACTTCTTCACATGTTGCCTTCTGTTCTTCATGAGCATGTTGCCTGCACACTCCCTTCATTGCAGACAATAGTGTACTGACCTGCTCCATGTCTGGCTTCTGCACGCGACCCGATGCAGTACGATACCTTGCAAACCTCTGGAACCAACTCGGCCACTCGTCGGCTTGGTTCAGTGCAGTGACCTTTTCAAAGGTGCAGGCAAAGATTTCTCCATCTTCGCTTTGGTTTACTGTGGCCCCCATATAATATTCTGATATCTGTCAAGGCGTAGTACAGAATTTATAAGAATCTGACGGTTAAAATAACCTGAGTTTACTCTACACATCTTGCATTGAAGGTTTCATCGACAACTCTCCATGAGGTGCCGTACAGATTATATTACATCACTTCCTGTGATGATGCACATAGTCTATTTATATAATCTGCCCAGTAACAACCCAATGTCCACTCTTATATTATTGTACAGATGTGAGAAAAGCTGAGGATGGGAATGGAACGTCTCAATGAAGATTTCATGATGCTGATGATGTAAATGAGGCTGATCTGTTACCCATTCCACAATCCCTCTTTATTTCTGTGCATGTTTCTCGATGCTGTTTCAACCAAATTGAAAAAGAATCACAAATCCTCCTCTGGAGCCTCAGATGTTCATTAACAAAAGGCATGGTGGCCAAGTGGTAAGGTGTCAGTCTCGTAGACTGAAAGTCACGGGTTCAATCCCCGTTTGTGCCTTTTGATTAGTTTCTCACTTCAAATGTGATGTTTCCACAAAAGATGTGCGTTGCATTTGTTTTGGCCATCTGGAAATCAGTGTCATGTTACACTTTATCCTGGACACGGGGAAGAACGTGACGAGTAGCCACATGGTTCCTCCAGCCTTCTCTGCCATTGATAGAGTGAAAATATCTGAGGTCCAAGCACTGAACCTTATTACTGTGTATATGCCGGATATTGAACAGAGCTATTCTATTAATCCCACATCCCACACTCCTGTCCTTTCCCCCATTGCCCTGTTAGATTTTCCATGTCAGGTATATATCCAAATCCATTTAGAGTTAACATTGAATCTGCTTCCACTGACCTTTCAGGATTGCATTCCAGACCAGAACAACACACTGCTGAAAAAACAATCTCCTCATCACAACTCGAATTCTTTTGTCAATTACTTTAAATGTGTTTCCTCTGGTTACTGACCCTTCTGTCACTGGCAACACTTTCTCCTTCTTCACTCTATCAAAACTCTTTAGGATTTGCATTTCCTGCTGCCTTTGCTGATATAACAAGGCTGAGCACACATCACTAAATGGAATATGATTGGCTCTGAATCATATTTATCCTTCCTGTCAATCTGATGTGGACCTTGTATTTTCCCGGAACCAAACAACCTGAGCAACAAGTGTGGGTTCCAGTGATTCCCACCGCTCTGAGAGAGAGAGGATGTGATAATGAGCCAGATAGAAGAAAGGAGTGAGATAGAGAGTAAAATAGCCCTGGTCTTTCTACTAACCCCCGGCCCCCTACTTAAAATGGCATCATTTTCTCCTGCCTCTCCACATTCTAATCCATTGATTAATGCAATCCTTTCATCTGGAACATAGAACATAGAACAGTACAGCACAGTGCAGGCCCGTCGGCCCACGATGTTGTGCCGAACCTTTAACCTACTCTAAGATCAAACTACCTACATACGCTTCATTCAAGCATCATCCATGTACCTATCCAAGAGTCGCTTAAATGGCCCTAATGTATCTGCTTCTACTACCACCGCTGGCAGTGCATTCCACGCACCCACCACTCTCTGTGTAAAGAACCTACCTCTGACATCTCCCCGAAACCTTCCTCCATCACCTTAAAATTATGCCCCCTGGTGATAGCCCTTTCCGCCCTGGGAAAAAGTCTCTGGCTATCCACTCTAGTTATGCCTCTCATCATCTTGTATCCCTCTATCAAGTCACCTCTCATCCTTCTTCGTTCCAATGAGAAAAGTCCTAGCACCCTTAACCTTTCTTCGTAAAACATACCCTCCAGTCCAGGCAGCATCCTGGTAAATCTCCTCTGCACCCTCTCTAATGCTTCCACATCCTTCCTATAATGTTCGACCAGAACTGAACACAGATGCTGCCAGACCTGCTGAGTGGTTCCAGCAATTCTTGTTTTTATTTCAGATTTCCAGCATCCGCAGTATTTTGCTTTTATCTCGCTTTCTCTTGCTGGTTTGCTCAGTACCTTTCTCTGTCCGTTCCTTTCTGAGTCCTGATAATATCTTCCTGGTTTTCTGTGTGTCTTTCTCTGCCTGCCTCAATGTCGGTGCTGTTACTCAGTGTCCTTGTGTCATTGTGCAGTGAGGGTGAGTCCGTCAGCACGTGTGTTGCTGAGTCCGGGATTCTTGAGAAATCCGACTCCAATCCTATTTTTATAAAAACATTGGGGAATGAACATATTTCACTAACGGGCAGCTGAAATTGAAAACAGTAGTTAGCAGAGTGGTGCAGCGGAAGTGTGCTGTGCCCATAACCCAGAGATCAATGGATCGAAACCATTCTCTGCTATTTATGTTTGGTAACAATACAAACAGTTCACTTTCAAAACATCAAGTATTTACCTAAAATAACAAGATGCTTCCAAAGGCACTCGATTGCAATCAGCTTCTTCTTTCCAGTGAACACATCAATCAGTAACAAATCACTTTTGCTCACATGAACACAAGCTGCAAACACGGACCAGCCGAGTCTCTCCCACATTGTCAACCCCTTCCTGCAGAGCCTCCTCTCCACCACCAGATGGTGATGTTGGCCACAATAAAAGCAGGACAAATGGTCACTGTGAGGAGACGGTCAGTAACAGAAAATAAAACAATAACAGGGAAAACCTTTACACAACAACAGGGTACATCTTTACACAACAGAAAACATATTTACACAACAGGAAATACCTTTAGATAACAGGGAGAACACAATCATACAAATGCCTTGTTTCTCCATCTCAGTCTCGTTGCCTCTCTCTCTGTCCCTCACTTTTGCTTCCTCACAGTCTATTCTTGGTTTTCTGTGTGTTTTTCTCTCTGTCCCGTTGTCGATGGTGTTACTCAGCGTCCTTGTAACATTGTGTAGCCAGGCTGAGCCTCCCAACACCTGTGTTGCTGTAATAAAAACAGAAAATGCTGGAAATGCTCAGTAGGTCTGGCAGCATCTGTGCAGAGAGAAACAGTTAACAGTTCAGGTCTGTTTCCTTAGCTCACATTAACTTTGTTCTCTCTCCACAGATGCTGCCAGACCTGCTGATTATTTCAAGCATTTTCTGTTTATGTTTCAGATTTCCAGCATCTGCAGTATTTTGCTTTTGGACGTGTGTTGCTATGTCTGGGACTGTTTGAGTGCAATGCTTTTGCTTTGTAAACAGCGTTGAAACAAACATTTATCTCGTTAACACACAGCACTAATACACAGCTGGATATAAACAGCAGCCTGCAGCAGAGGGTGCAGTGGAAGTTTATTAACACAAATAATTCACCAGCACTACATTTACTGCTGCCCACAATCACACCACGCTTCATCTTAACACGTTTTACTCATTATTTACATCAACTTCTTCCTTCCAGTAAACACTTCAATTTGGAACACAGCTTCCAAATCACCTTTATTCACAAACCCGAACACACACCAGCCCAGACTTTCCACTTTCTGTCCACCCATTCCTGCATCACTGCCTCTCCACCAACAGTTGTTGCTAGAATCATACAATCATAGAATGGCTACAGCCCAGAAGGAGGCCATTCAGCCTGTCGAACCCGTGCTGGCTCTCTGTTAGAGCAACTCACCTCATTTCAATTTTGGAGGTGGGAAAATTTCTCGAAAGAATAATTCGGGACAAAATTAATAATCCCATGGACAAATGTGGGTTAATTCAAGAAAGCCAGCATGGATATCTTCAGGGAAAATCATGTTTAACTGTCCTGCTGTAGTTTTTTGATGAGGTAACAGAGAGGGATGATGAGGGCAATGCTGTTGATGTGGTGCACATGGACTTTCAAAAGGTCTGGCAGCATCTGAAAGGTCACTGACCTGAAACGTTAACTTTGCTTCTCTCTGTACAGATGCTGCCTGACCTGCTGAGTATTTCCAGTATTTCTTGTTTTCATTATGGCACAGAGTTCCCTTTTCAAACTTACAGAATTAACTAGAATAATGTACTCTGAGATTCAAGTTAAATATCAGCCCAATATTTACACACATTATGAGTTTATAAGTTTCAGTATTAATTCCCATAGTGCATCCTGACATATACATTAGATATAACATAACATAAGAACAGAAGAAATAGGAGCAGGAGTAGGCCATTCGGCCCCTCAAGCCTGCCCTGCCATTCAGTAAGATCATGGCTGATCTGCCCCAGACCTCAACTCCTCTTTCATGCCAGCTCTTAGAACATAGAACATAGAAAATACAGCACAGAACAGGCCCTTCGGCCCACGATGTTGTGCCGAACCTTTGTCCTCTGTCAAGGACAATTTAATCTATACCCCATCATTCTCCTTTATCCATATACCTATCTAAAAGCCGTTTGAAAGTCCCTAAAGTTTCTGACTCAACAACTTCCCCAGGCAAGGCATTCCATGCCCCGACCACTCTCTGGGTAAAGAACCTTCCCCTGACATCCCCCTTATATCTCCCACCCTTCACCTTAAATTTATGACCCCTTGTAACGCTTTGCTCCACCCGGGGAAAAAGTTTCTGACTGTCTACCCTATCTATTCCCCTGATCATCTTATAAACCTCTATCATGTCACCCCTCATCCTTCTCCGTTCTAATGAGAAGAGGCCCAGAATGTTCAGCCTTTCCTCGTAAGACTTATTCTCCATTCCAGGCAACATCCTGGTAAATCTCCTCTGCACCCTCTCCAAGGCTTCCACATCCTTCCTAAAATGAGGCGACCAGAACTGCACACAGTACTCCAAATGAGGCCTTACCAAGGTCCTGTACAGCTGCATCATCACCTCACGGCTCTTAAATTCAATCCCTCTGCTAATGAACGCTAACACCCCATATGCCTTCTTCACAGCCCTATCCACTTGAGTTGCAACTTTCAACGATCTATGCACATAGACCCCAAGGTCTCTCTGCTCCTCCACATGCCCAAGAACCCTACCGTTAACCCAGTATTTTGCATTCGTGTTTGTCCTTCCAAAATGGACGACCTCACACTTTTCAGGGTTAAACTCCATCTGCCACTTTTCAGCCCAGCACTGCAACCTATCCAAGTCCCTTTGCAGACGACAATAGCCCTCCTCGGTATCCACAACTCCACCAACCTTTGTATCATCTGCAAATTTACTGACCCACCCTTCGACTTCCTCATCCAAGTCGTTAATAAAAATCACAAACAGGAGAGGACCCAGAACTGATCCCTGTGGCACGCCACTGGTAACTGGGCTCCAGGCTGAGTATTTACCATCTAAGACCACTCTCTGCCTTCTATCAGTTAGCCAATTCTTAATCCAACTGGCCACATTCCCCACTATCCCATGCCTCCTGACTTTCTCCATAAGTCTACCATGGGGGACCTTATCAAATGCCTTACTAAAATCCATGTACACCACATCCACTGGTTTACCCTCATCCACTTGCTTGGTCACCTGCTCAAAGAATTCAATCAGGCTTGTGAGGCAAGACCTACCCCTCACAAAACCGTGCTGACTGTCCCGAATCAAGCAGTGTCTTTCCAGATGCTCAGAAATCCTATCCCTCAGCACCTTTTCCATCAACTTGCCTACCACCGAAGTAAGACTAACTGGCCTGTAATTCCCAGGGTTGTTCCTATTCCCTTTCTTGAACAGGGGCACAACATTTGCCACCCTCCAATCACCTGGTACCACCCCCGTCAACAGAGAAGATGAAAAGATCATTGCCAGCGGCTCTGCAATTTCATCCCTTGCTTCCCATAACATCCTTGGATATACCCCGTCAGGCCCGGGAGACTTGTCTATCTTCAAGTTATTCAAAAACCCCAACACATCTTCCCTCCTAACGAGCACTTCCTCGAGCTTACCAGTCTGTTTCACACCGTCCTCTTCAGTAATACACCCCTTCTCATTCGTAAATACCGAAGAGAAGTACTCATTCAAAACCTCACTTATCTCTTCCGGCTCAACACACAGTCTCCCGCTATTGTCCTTGACCGGACCTACGGTCCCCCTAGTCATCCTCATATTTCTGACATACGCGTAAAAGGCCTTGGGGTTTTCTTTTATCCTACCCGCCAAGCATTTTTCATGCCCTCTCTTAGCTCTCCTAATCCCTTTCTTCAGATCCTTCCTGGCCATCTTGTATCCCTCCAGAGCTATGCCTGTGCCCTTTTTCCTCAACCTTATATACGCATCCTTCTTCTTCCTAACAAGACTCTCAACCTCTCTTGTCAACCACGGTTCCCTCACATGACCATCCCTTCCCTGTCTGACAGGGACATGCTTATCAATGGCCCCTACTATCTGCTCCTTGAAAAAGTTCCACATTTCGACCGTGCCCTTCCCTGCCAGCATATGCTCCCAACTTATGCTCCTCAGTTCCTGCCTGACAGCATCATATCTACCCTTCCCCCAATTGTAAACCTTGCCCTGTTGCACATACCTATCCCTCTCCATTACCACAGTGAATGCTACAGAATTGTGATCACTATCTCCAAAGTGCTCGCCCACCAACAGCTCTATCACTTGCCCTGGTTCATTACCTAGTACCAAATCCAATATTGCCTCCCCTCTGGTCGGGCAGTCTACATACTGAGTCAGAAAAGCTTCCTGGACATACTGCACAAACACTACCCCATCCAAACTATTCGATCTAAAGAGTTGCCAATCAATATTTGGGAAGTTGAAATCCCCCATAATTACTACCCTGTGACTTCTGCTCCTTTCCAAAATCTGTTTCCCAATCTGCTCTTCCACCTCCCTGCTGCTATTGGGGGGCCGATAGAAAACTCCCATCAAGGTGACTGCTCCTTTCCTGTTCCTGACCTCAACCCACAGTGCCTCAGTCGGCAGATCCTCCTCGAAAATTCTTTCAGCAGTTGTTACACTATTTCTAACTAACAATGCCACCCCCCCACCTCTTTTACCACCATTCCTAATCTTATGAAAACATCTATAACCAGGTACCTCCAAGAACCATTCCTCCCCCTCACCTATCCACGTTTCAGTGATGGCCACAACATCGTAGTCCCAAGTGCCCATCCACGCCTTCAATTCACTCACCTTATTCCTGATGCTTCTTGCGTTGAAGTATACGCACTTTAACCCTTCTCCGTGCCCATCTGTCCTCTGCGACAGTGCTACCTTCCCCAATACCTCACTACACTCTTTGTCTTTCTGAGTGGACCCACTGGTCCCTGGACTACAAGTCCGGTTCCCATCCCCCTCCCAAACTAGTTTAAACCCTCCCGAACAGTACTAGCAAACCTCCCTCCCAGGATATTGGTGCCCCTCTGGTTCAGATGCAGCCCGTCCTGTTTGAACAGGTCCCATCTTCCCCAGAATGCAGTCCAATTATCCAAGAACTGGAAGCCCTCCCTCCTACACCATTCCTGCAGCCACGTGTTCAGCTGTGCTCTCTCCCTATTCCTAGCCTCACTATCACGTGGCGCCGGCAACAAACCAGAGATAACAACTCTGTCCGTCCGAGCTTTCAGCTTCCAGCCTAACTCCCTAAACTCACTTCTAACATCTGTGCCACCCTTCCTTCCTACGTCGTTGGTGCCAATGTGCACCACGACCTCTGGCTGCTCCCCCTCCCCTTTAAGGATCCTGAAGACGCGATCACAAACATCACGGACCCTGGCACCAGGGAGGCAACAAACCATCCGTGCGTCTCGCTTGCTCCCACAGAACCGCCTGTCGGTACTCCTCACCATCGAGTCCCCGATGACTAGTGCTCTCCCGTTCTCCCTCCTTCCCTTCTGAGCCACAGTGCAGGACCCCGTGCCAGAGGCCCGTTCACTGCAGCCTGCCCCCGATAGGCCGCCCCCCCCCAACAGTATCTAAAACTGTATACTTGTTGTTGAGGGGAACGACCACAGGAGATCCCTGCACTGACCTCTTCCCACCTCTAACTGTTACCCAGCTGCCTTTGTTTTGTGGAGTAACGACATCCCTGTAGCTTCTATCTATCACCCCCTCAGCTTCCCGAATGATCCTCAGTTCATCCAGCTCCAGCTCCAGTTCCCTAACACGGTCTGATAGGAGCTGGAGACGGATGCACTTCCAGCAGGTAAAGTCGGCAGGGTCCCCGGAGGTTCCCCTCACCTCGAACATACTGCAGGAGGAGCACTGCACTCCCCTGGCTGCCATTTCTTTTACTCAATTACCCCTTAATTAAGTACAAATATAGATATTAACAAAAACAGTGAAATAGCTTACCTGTTCAGTCCTTTTTGGTTAGAGGAGGAGGGTAAAAAGGGTCTTATTATTAGGTTAGAGGAGGAGGATGGGTGGGAGACACTACATGTGTAGTGTCTCGGGTTAACTCTGCTCCGCACCTTTAAAGAAAATACCTACCCAGGAGTCCTTGCTGCCGTCCAGCTTCCGGTTCCTCCCGCGCCAAAAGTAACTTGAACACAAGGAAAACAGTAAGTACAACTTTTAAAACACAGCTCCTGGTGCCTTCACTTACCCACCGAAGAGTCGCTACCTTCTCCTGCTGCTCCGCCGGGAAATGAGGCCGAGTCCACGGAGCTCCGCACCTTTCATGGACCTCAACTCTCCAATATTTCAAAAATCTATTTACATCCTCTTTAAATACTTTCAGTGATTTAGCCTCCAATACTGTCTGGGGTAGAGAATTCCAGACATTCACTACCCTCTGAGAGAAGAAATTTCTTTGCATCTCAGTTTTAAATGAGTGTCCCCTTATTCTGTAACTATGCCGCCTAGTTTGAGATTCCCCCACTAGTGGAAACATTTTCTCAACATCTACCCTGTTAATAAAAACAAGAAATGTTGGAAATACTCAGCAGGTCTGGCAGCATCTGTGAAGAGAGAAGCAGAGTTAATGTTTCAGGTCAGAGACCCTTCTTCACCCTGTTAAGCCCCCTCAGAATCTTGTACGTTTCAAAAAGATCACCCCTCATTCTTCTAAACACGAATGAATAACCTGTTTCGCCGTTCTTCATAAGTCAACCCCTTCATCTCAGGAATCAGCTGAGTGAATCGCTTTTGAACTCCTCCAATGCCAGTACATCCTTTCTTAAGTCTAAATCTCAAGTGTGATATCAGATTGAGAGAATCTGAAAGATAGCATAACCTGAGATACAAACTGAGATTTCAGTTTAAAACTCCCCCGGATTGTGAAACTAAAAGATACAATAGCAATTTAATTTGTATAGACTGTGCTTTGGATCACATTCCAGCCCTCATACAGTATCAGACTGGAAGATACTGTAGCAATTCCATTAGTGCAGACTCAGCTCTACATTACAGAGCAGGGAACATATTTAAACAACCCGGAACACTTTTACACAAGACGGATCATATTTACACAACTGAGAAGATCTTTACCCAACATTTTACACAATAACAGAGAACATCTTCTCACAACAGCGAATACAGTAACACAACAGAGAACATATTACACAGCAGGAAATATCTTTACACAACAGAGAACACAATTACATAAATCATCAGTCTTTCGTTGTCTCTTGCTGGTTTGCTCAGTACCTTTCTCTGTCTGTTCCCTTCTGGGTCCTGATAATCTCTTTCTGGTTTTCTGTGTGTCTTTCTCTGTCTGTTCCCTTCTGGGTCCTGATAATCTCTTCCTGGTTTTCCGTGTGTCTTTCTCTGTCTGTTCCTTTCTGGGTCCTGATAATATCTTCCTGGTTTTCTGTGTGTCTTTCTCTGCCTGCCTCATTGTCGGTGCTGTTACTCAGTGTCCTTGTGTCATTGTGCAGTGAGGGTGAGTCCGTCAGCACGTGTGTTGCTGAGTCCGGGATTCTTGAGAAATCCGACTCCAATCCTATTTTTATAAAAACATTGGGGAATGAACATATTTCACTAACGGGCAGCTGAAATTGAAAACAGTAGTTAGCAGAGTGGTGCAGCGGAAGTGTGCTGGGCCCATAACCCAGAAATCAATGGATCAAAACCATTGTCTACTATTTATGTTTGGTAATAATACAAACAGTTCACTTTCAAAACATCAAGTATTTATCTAAAATAACAAGATGCTTCCAAAGGCACTCGATTGCAATCAGCTTCTTCTTTCCAGTGAACACATCAATCAGTAACAAATCACTTTTGCTCACACGAACACAAGCTGCAAACACGGACCAGCCGAGTCTCTCCCACTTTGTCAACCCCTTCCTGCAGAGCCTCCTCTCCACCACCAGATGGTGATGTTGGCCACAATAAAAGCAGGACAAATGGTCACAGTGAGGAGACGGTCAGTAACAGAAAATAAAACAATAACAGCGAAAACCTTTACACAACAACAGGGTACATCTTTACACAGCAGAAAACATATTTACACAATAGGAAATACCTTTAGATAACAGGGAGAACACAATCATACAAATGCCTTGTTTCTCCATCTCAGTCTCGTTGCCTCTCTCTCTGTCCCTCACTTTTGCTTCCTCACAGTCTATTCTTGGTTTTCTGTGTGTTTTTCTCTCTGTCCCGTTGTCGATGGTGTTACTCAGCGTCCTTGTAACATTGTGTAGCCAGGCTGAGCCTCCCAACACCTGTGTTGCTGTAATAAAAACAGAAAATGCTGGAAATGCTCAGTAGGTCTGGCAGCATCTGTGCAGAGAGAAACAGTTAACAGTTCAGGTCTGTTTCCTTAGCTCACATTAACTTTGTTCTCTCTCCACAGATGCTGCCAGACCTGCTGATTATTTCAAGCATTTTCTGTTTATGTTTCAGATTTCCAGCATCTGCAGTATTTTGCTTTTGGACGTGTGTTGCTATGTCTGGGACTGTTTGAGTGCAATGATTTTGCTTTGTAAACAGCGTTGAAACAAACATTTATCTCGTTAACACACAGCACTAATACACAGCTGGATATAAACAGCAGCCTGCAGCAGAGGGTGCAGTGGAAGTTTATTAACACAAATAATTCACCAGCACTACATTTACTGCTGCCCACAATCACACCACGCTTCATCTTAACACGTTTTACTCATTATTTACATCAACTTCTTCCTTCCAGTAAACACTTCAATTTGGAAAAAAGCTTCCAAATCACCTTTATTCACAAACACGAACACACACCAGCCCAGACTTTCCCCTTTCTGTCAACCCATTCCTGCATCACTGCCTCTCCACCAACAGTTGTTGCTAGAATCATACAATCATAGAATGGCTACAGCACAGAAGGAGGCCATTCAGCCTGTCGAACCCGTGCTGGCTCTCTGTTAGAGCAACTCACCTCATTTCACTCCCTAGTCAGTTCAATTTTGGAGGTGGGAAAATTTCTCGAAAGAATAATTCGGGACAAAATTAATAATCCCATGGACAAATGTGGGTTAATTCAAGAAAGCCAGCATGGATATCTTAAGGGAAAATCATGTTTAACTGTCCTGCTGTAGTTTTTTGATGATGTAACAGAGAGGGATGATGAGGGCAATGCTGTTGATGTGGTGTACATGGACTTTCAAAAGGTCTGGCAGCATCTGAAAGGTCACTGACCTGAAACGTTAACTTTGCTTCTCTCTGTACAGATGCTGCCTGACCTGCTGAGTATTTCCAGCATTTCTTGTTTTCATTATGGCACAGAGTTCCCTTTTCAAACTTACAGAATTAACTAGAATAATGTACTCTGAGATTCAAGTTAAATATCAGCCCAATATTTACACACATTATGAGTTTATAAGTTTCAGTATTAATTCCCATAGTGCATCCTGACATATACATTAGATATAACATAACATAAGAACAGAAGAAATAGGAGCAGGAGTAGGCCATTCGGCCCCTCAAGCCTGCCCTGCCTTTCAGTAAGATCATGGCTGATCTTCCCCAGACCTCAACTCCTCTTTCATGCCAGCTCTTCATGGACCTCAACTCTCCAATATTTCAAAAATCTATTTACATCCTCTTTAAATACTTTCAGTGATTTAGCCTCCAATACTGTCTGGGGTAGAGAATTCCAGACATTCACTACCCTCTGAGAGAAGAAATTCCTTTGCATCTCAGTTTTAAATGAGTGTCCCCTTATTCTGTAACTATGTCGCCTAGATTGAGATTCCCCCACTAGTGGAAACATTTTCTCAACATCTACCCTGTTAATAAAAACAAGAAATGTTGGAAATACTCAGCAGGACTGGCAGCATCTGTGAAGAGAGAAGCAGAGTTAATGTTTCAGGTCAGAGACCCTTCTTCACCCTGTTAAGCCCCCTCAGAATCTTGTACGTTTCAAAAAGATCACCCCTCATTCTTCTAAACACGAATGAATAACCTGTTTCGCCGTTCTTCATAAGTCAACCCCTTCATCTCAGGAATCAGCTGAGTGAATCGCTTTTGAACTCCTCCAATGCCAGTACATCCTTTCTTAAGTCTAAATCTCAAGTGTGATATCAGATTGAGAGAATCTGAAAGATAGCATAACCTGAGATACAAACTGAGATTTCAGTTTAAAACTCCCCCGGATTGTGAAACTAAAAGATACAATAGCAATTTAATTTGTATAGACTGTGCTTTGGATCATATTCCAGCCCTCATACAGTATCAGACTGGAAGATACTGTAGCAATTCCATTAGTGCAGACTCAGCCCTACATTACAGAGCAGGGAACATATTTAAACAACCCGGAACACTTTTACACAAGACGGATCATATTTACACAACTGAGAAGATCTTTACACAACAGGGAACCATTTTACACAATAACAGAGAACATCTTCACACAACAGCGAATACAGTAACACAACAGAGAACATATTACACAGCAGGAAATATCTTTACACAACAGAGAACACAATTACATAAATCATCAGTCTTTCGTTGTCTCTTGCTGGTTTGCTCAGGACCTTTCGCTGTCTGTTCCCTTCTGGGTCCTGATAATCTCTTTCTGGTTTTCTGTGTGTCTTTCTCTGTCTGTTCCCTTCTGGGTCCTGATAATCTCTTCCTGGTTTTCTGTGTGTCTTTCTCTGTCTGCCTCATTGTCGGTGCTGTTACTCAGTGTCCTTGTGTCATTGGACAGTGAGGGTGAGTCCGTCAGCACGTGTGTTGCTGAGTCCGGGATTCTTGAGAAATCCGACTGCAATCCTATTTTTCTAAAAACATTGGAGAAATGAACATATTTCACTAACAGGCAGCTAAAATTTGACCCAACAGTTAGCAGAGTGGCGCAGCGGAAGCGTGCTGGGCACGTAACACAGAGGTTGATGGATCGAAACCATTCTCTGCCATTTATGTTTGGTAGTAACACAAACCGTTCACATTCAAAATATCAAGTGTTTACCCATAATTACAAGATGTGCTCGATTGCAATCAGCTTTTTCCTTTGAGTGAACACATCAATCAGTAACAAATCACTTTTGCTCACACGAACACAAACTGCAAACACAGACCAGCCGAGTCTCTCCCACTTTGTCAACCCTTTCCTGCAGAGTCTCCTCTCCACCACCAGATGGTGATTTTGGCCACAATAAAACCAGGACAAATGGTCACAGTGAGGAGACGGTCAGCAACAGAAAATAAAACAATAACAGGGAAAACCTTTACACAACAACAGGGTACATCTTTACACAACAGAAAACATATTTACACAACAGGAAATACCTTTAGACAACAGGGAGAGCACAATCATACAAATGCCTTGTTTCTCCATCTCAGTTTCGTTGTCTGTCTCTCTCTCTCCGTTCCTCACTTTTGCTTCCTCACAGTCTATTCGTTTTCTGTGTGTTTTCCTCTCTGTCTCGTTGTCGATGGTGTCACTCAGCGTCCTTGTAACATTGCGTAGCCAGGCTGAGCCTCCCAACACCTGTGTTATAGAACATAGAACAGTACAGCACAGTACAGGCCCTTCGGCCCACGATGATGTGACGAAACTTTAACCTACTCTAAGATCAAAACTACCTACATACCCTTCATTCTACTATCATCCATGTACCTATCCAAGAGACGCTTAAATGTCCCTAATGTATCTGCTTCTACTACCACCGCTGGCAGTGCATTCCATGCACCCACCACTCTCTTGTGTGAAGAACCTACCTCTGACATCTCCCCGAAACCTTCCTCCATCACCTTAAAATTATGCCCCTGGTGATAGCCCTTTCTGCCCTGTGAAAAAGTCTCTGGCTATCCACTCTATCTATGCCTCTCATCATCTTGTACCCCTCTATCAAGTTACCTCTCATCCTTCTTCGTTCCAATGAGAAAAGTCCCAGCTCCCTCAATCTTTCTTCGTAAGACATGCCCTCCAGTCCAGGCAGCATCCTGATAAATCTCCTCTGCACCCTCTCTAAAGCTTCCACATCCTTCCTATAATGAGACGACCAGAACTGAACACAATATTCCAAGTGTGGCCTAACCAGGGCTTGATAGAGCTGCAGCATAACCTCGCGGCTCTGAAACTCAATCCCCCTGTTAATGAAAGCCAACACACCATACGCCTTCTTAACAACCCTATCAACTTGGGTGGCAACTTTGAGCGATCTATGGACATGGGCCCCAAGATCCCTCTGTTCCTCCACACTACCAAGAATCCTGTCTTTTCGCCTGTATTCTGCATTCAAATTCAACCCTCCAAAATGAATCACTTAACACTTTTCCAGGTTGAACTCCATCTGCCACTTCTCAGCCCAGCTCTGCATCCTGTCAATGTCCTGTTGCAACTTACACCAGCCTTCCACACTATCCACAACTCAAGCAACCTTCGTGTCATCGGCAAACTTGCTAACCCAGACTTCCACTTCCTCATCCAAGTCATTTCTAAAAATCACAAAGAGCAGAGGTCCCAGAACAGATCCCTGCGGAACACCACTGGTCACCGAGCTCCAGGCTGAATACTTTCCATCTACTACCACCCTCTGTCTTCTATGGGCCAGCCAATTCTGTATCCAGACAGTCAACTTTCCCTGCATCCCATGCCTCCTTACTTTCTGAATGAGCCTCGCATGGGGAACCTTATCAAACGCCTTGCTGAAATCCATATACACCACATCCACTGCTCTTCCTTCATCAATGTGTTTTGTCACATCTTCAAAGAATGTAATAAGGCTTCTGAGGCATGACCTGCCCCTCACAAAGCCATGCTGACTGTCTCTAATCAAACTATGCTTTTCCAACTAATCATAAATCCTGTCTCTCAGAATCCTCTCCAATAATTTGCCCACTACCTACGTAAGACTGACTGGTCTATAATTCCCAGGGTTATCCCTATTCCCTTTCTTGAACAAGGGAATAACATTTGCCACCCTCCAATCATGTGGTACTGCTCCAGTGGACAGTGAGGACGCAAAGATCATCGCCAAAGGCGCGGCAATCTCTTCCCTCGCTTCCCTTAATATCCTTGGGTATATCCCGTCTGGCCCCAGGGACCTATCTGTCCTCATGTCTTTCAAAATTTCCAGCACATCCTCCCTCTTAACATCAACCTGTTCGAGCATATCAGCCTGTTTCACGCTGTCCTCACAAACGACCAGGTCCCTCTCACTAGTGAATACTGAAGCAAAGTATTCATTTAGGACCTCCCCTACCTCCTCCGACTCCAGGCACAAGTTCCCTCCACTATCCTTGATCGGCCCTACCCTCACTCTGGCCATCCTCTTGTTCCTCACAGAAGTGTAGAACGCATTGGGATTTTCCTTAATCCTACCCGCCACGACTTTTTCATGTCCCCTTCTAGCTCTCCTAAGTCCATTCTTCAGTTCCTTCCTGGCTACCTTGTAACCCTCTAGAGCCCTGTCTGATCCTTGCTTCCTCAACCTTAAGTAAGCTTCCTTCTTCCTCTTGACTAGCTGTTCCACATTTCTTGTCATCCAAGGTTCCTTCACCCTACCATCCCTTCCTTGCCTCATCGGGACAAACCTATCCAGCAGTCGCAGCAAGTGCTCCCTAAACAACCTCCACATTTCTGTCGTGCATTTCCCTGAGAACATCTGTTCCCAATTTATGCACCCCAGTTCCTGCCTAATATCATTGTAATTCCCCCTCCCCCAATTAAATATTTTCCCATCCCGTCTGCTCCTGTCCCTCTCCATGACGATAGTAAAGGTCAGGGAGTTGTGATCACTATCACCGAACTGCTCTCCCACCGAGAGATCTGCCACCTGGCCTTGTTCGTTGCCAAGCACCAAATCCAACATAGCTTCCCCTCCAGTCAGCCTATCTACACAAACAGGTCAGTGGCAAGTGGTCCAGAGGAAAACCACAAAGTAAAAACATCCCAAAGCCACCACCCAAACCAGTGGCAAGAGGAGGCTCTCTTCTGAATCAGACTGCAACAACTCCTCTTCACTGGACGGGGAAATGCTGGAACGACAGCCCCTTCAAAAGAGGCGGCAGAACTCCGAGATGGATGGTAAAGCATCCCAGCCCCCAGGCACTGGAAGCTGTGATGGGCCCGGCGTGGCCCAACCCCAATGCCCCAAACGTAACGACGTGGCCAACGCATCTCAGCTCCGGGACACCGGGAGCAAAGACACGTCTGGCGCACCTGAGCTCCGGGAGACCGGGAGCTGTGATGTTTTCGAGGAGGAACAGATGGAAGCAGCTGAGGACAACCCAATGCTCTCTGGCTACAAGAGCCCCCCGATGTCACCCGAGCGGAACAAACCCTGCATGAAAAATCAGGAGGGGTTTCTGAGCCCAATCAACGTGAAACTGCTTGAGCACCCGATGGGTATGCAGGAACATCCCGAAGGACTGGGACTAGCGAGGACAAATGGTATGGGAAGCAACAACTAATTTTTAGTAAAAAATGGGTGTAAGAATTGCTTCCATTAATGTGCGTAGCATTAAATCTACTACGCGATGTATTTCAACCTTGGATTACCTTGCCAAGGTCAAAGCTGACCTACTGTTTCTGCAGGAGTGTGGAATACCACACCTCAGCACCTACAGGCAGTGGTCGCGATGGTGGTCCCACGGGCCATCGATCTGGTCAGGGGGTAATGACTGCCGTTCCTCCGGCCTGGGTATTCTGCTGCGGGGAGGTATCTTCACCATCTCCGAAGTTAAGGAGGTGGTGGGCGGTCGCCTCCTCGTAGCAGACGTGATGTACAACAACGCTCCGCTCCGGTTGATCAACGTGTACGCCCCGGTACAACGCAGCGAGCGGCTGACCGTCTTCCAGCAGCTCCCACTGCTGCTGGCGACGTCCAGGCCGGTCATCCTGGGCGGTGACTTCAACTGCATCATCGATGCGGCTGGACGATCCGGCAGTGACGACAGCAAACTGGACGCTACGTCCAGATTCCTAATAGAAACAGTTAAAGATGCCAAACTGCACGACGTCTTCAGCAAACCTGCAGACAGAGCGCAGCGCAGATACACATGGTCAAGATCGGACGGGTCTGCCCGTTCCAGGATTGACTTCCTGTTTGTGTCTCGTGCTGTCACGGTCGGATCCACCGACGTCAAGACGGTGTTCTTCTCCGACCACTGCCTCTTACTGGCTGACTGTCACTTACAGGACGTCCAGCGGGTTGGCAGAGGGACGTGGAAACTCAATGCTACACTGCTGACCCCAGAGAACGTTGAGGAACTCAAAAGGGATTACAAAGGTTGGAGGACCGTGAAACCCCTCTTTGAGTCTCCAGTTCACTGGTGGGAAGCGATTAAGGAGAACATCAAGAGGTTCTTCATCCACAAAGGTGTTCAGAAGGCGAGAGAGAGACAGAGGGAAATGTCCCGACTCCAGAAAATTATGCAAAATCTACTCCGGTTGCAGTCAATGGGGGTCGAGGTCAAGGAGGACCTCCAAGAGGTGAAGAGCCAGCAGGCCTCGCTCTTTGCCAAGGAGGCCTCCAAGATCATCTTCCGGTCCAGAGTCCGCTCCTCGAGCAGGATGAGACGTGCTCGCGTTACTTCTTCCAAAAGGTACACACAGAGAGCTCTGTTATCAGCAGCCTGAAGGAAGAAGATGGCTCGGTAACGTCTTCGCAGTCTGACATACTAAGGATCAGCAAATCCTTTTGTGCTGGGCTGCATGACGCGAAGCCCACAGACAGCAGAGCCTCCCAGTCCTTCCTGTCATCTATCACAGAGGTCCTAGATGACAGCAGGAGGGAGAGACTGGACAAGCCGCTAACTCTGGACGAGCTGACAAAGGCCGTCGAGCCTTTCGAGACGAGTAAAACTCCCGGGAGCGACGGCTTACCGGTCGAGTTGTACTCGGCGCTGTGGGACTGGGTTGGCCCGGACCTGCTGGAAGTATACGAGAGTATGCTCCTGGCCGGCAGCATGTCAGAATCCATGAGAAAAGGCATCATCACGCTCATTTACAAGCAGAAGGGGGAGAGGGCAGAAATCAGAAATTGGCGGCCCATCTCACTGCTTAATGTTGATTACAAGATTCTGTCCAAAGTCATAGCCAGTCGAGTCAAGTCTGCTCTGGAGTTGGTGATTCACCCCGATCAGACCTGTACTGTACCCGGCAGGAAGATCTCTGACAGTCTCGCGCTACTCAGGGATACGATCGCCTACGTACGGGACACGAGGGTGGACACCTGCCTCATCAGCCTGGACCAGGAGAAGGCTTTTGACAGGATATCGCACACCTACATGATGGACGTGCTTTCCAAAATGGGGTTTGGGGAGGGAATCTGCAATTGGATCCAACTGCTCCACACAAACATCAGTAGCGCAGTCTCAATCAACGGGTGGGAATCTGAAAGTTTCCCGATCAAATCTGGAGTCAGACAGGGCTGTCCTCTGTCCCCGGTCTTGTTTGTTTGCTGTATTGAACCCTTTGCTGAGTCTATTAGGAAGGATGCGAGCATAAGAGGGGTGACAATCCCAGGCAGCGGAGGCACTCAGGTCAAAACCTCCCTGTACATGGATGACGTCGCCGTTTTCTGCTCGGATCCGCTGTCCATGCGCAGACTGATGAGCATCTGCGACCAGTTCGAACTGGCCTCGGGAGCCAAAGTTAACCATGGCAAGAGCGAGGCCATGTTCTTTGGGAACTGGGCTGACCGATCCTTTGTCCCCTTCACCGTCAGGTCAGATTACCTGAATGTGCTGGGGATATGGTTCGGAAGGGCCGGGGCGTGCACCAAAACATGGGAGGAGCGAGTAGCCAAGGTACGACAAAAGTTGGGCATGTGGGGGCAGCGATCTCTTAGCATTGTGGGTAAGAACCTGGTCATCAGGTGCGAGGCGCTCACGTTGTTGCTCTAGGTGGCGCAGGTCTGGCCCATTCCCCACTCCTGCGCCGTGGCAGTCACCCGAGCCATTTTCCGCTTCGTCTGGGTATCTAAAATGGACCGGGTCCGGAGGGACACGATGTTCAAATCTCTGGACAAGGGCGGGAAAAATGTACCCAACGTGGCCCTCATCCTGATGACCACCTTCGTGTGCGGCTGCATCAAGCTGTGTGTAGATCCCCAGTACGCAAACTCCAAGTGTCACTACGTGCTGAGGTTCTATCTGTCCCCGGTGTTGCGAAGGATGGGCCTGGTCACATTGCCGCGGAACGCTCCATGCAGTTGGGACGTGCCATACCATCTATCCTTCGTGGAGCAGTTTCTGCGGGAAAACACCTTTGACCACCGGTCCATCAGGCAGTGGTCTGCACGGAATGTCCTCAAGGCCCTACGGGAAAAGGAAACGGTGGATCCTGTCGGATGGTTCCCCGAGCAGACCGTCAAAGTCATTTGGCGGAATGCCTCATCACCAGAACTTTCAAACAAGCACCAAGACGTAGCTTGGCTGGTGGTGAGAAGGGCCCTCTCCGTCAGATCCTTCACGCACACCCGAAGTCTCGCCCCCTCCGCACAGTGCCCCCGTGTTGGCTGTGGTGGGGAAGAGACAGCCGCCCACCTCCTCCTGGAATGTGCCTTTGCAAAGCAGGTGTGGAAAGAGATGCAGTGGTTTTTGTCAAGGTTCATCCCAAGCAGCTCTGTAACACAGGATTCTGTGCTCTACGGGCTGTTCCCAGGGACGCACACCGAGACAAACATCAACTGATGCTGGAGGACTATCAATTCGTTGAATGACGCCCTTTGGTCTGCCCGAAACCTGCTGGTCTTCCAGCGCAAAGAGTTGTCCACCACCGAATGTTGCAGACTGGCACATTCCAAGGTCCAGGACTACGTGCTGAGGGACGCACTAAAGCTTGGGGCAGCTGCAGCAAAGGCTCAATGGGGAAAGACCACAGTGTAAGGTTCCCCCACCAAGCTGGACTGAGGGGCTGGATCAATGGGAAACCCCTCGAACTGTATCGTTAATATTCACAATTGCTGTAAATGTAAAAGTGTAATTGACATGACAAATGTGAAACGGAAGTGTTGTGAAGAAACTCATGACAGTATTGAAGGAAACTGATCTCCCTTGCAATGTTTGTATTTTTTGGTGCTGTTTGGAAACTGTTTGGCAATGTAAATTTTACAGATTTTTATGAATAAAGTATATTTTGGAAATTTAAAATAAAAGTAAGGTCCCCCCATCAAGCTGAACTGAGGGGCTGGATCCATGGGAAACCCCTCGAACTGTTTTGTTGATATTTACTTTTGCTGTAAATGTGAAACTATAATTGGCATGACAATCGTGAAATGGAAGAGTTGTGAGGCAACTCATGATTGTATGGAAGGAAACTGATCTCCCTTGCAATGTTTGTATTTTTGGTGCTGTTTGGAAACGGTTTGGCAATGTAATTTTTACAGATTTTTATGAATAAAGTATATTTTGGAAATAAAGAAAAAAGTTCTCCCAGAATGAGGCAAACCTATTGTACTGTGGATTTGCTGATGCCTGCGATGTCTTCAAATGTGGGATACTCAACTGCAGAATTTGTGATAGTTGGGGGTCTGCTTTTGCGCTCACCCCTGATTGTATGAATCAAAAATAGAATTTATTAGCTGTTGCTGGACAGTGTTTCAGCTCCCAAATATTTTTTGCAATAAACACTCGTGCTCGTTTCTTCGCAGCTCCAAGTACGCACTTCTCCACCTCAATGCTTGGACTTAGCTGGCAGGGGATAGACCGTGATCAGTGGCGTTTGATAATGCAGGTGCTGTTTTTGTGTTTTTTTGGGGGGGTGGGAGGTGGTTTCAGCACCGTATTTAGGGCATTCCGCCCTTTGGAATTGGAGATCTACCGTGGTGGTGGTTTCCCTGTCAGTTGAGGATTTAGTACTTGTCCCAGGAAAGCGTCAAGTAAAAATGGCTGCAACCAACACCAGAGCTCCAGGCCAGGGGGTGTGTAACACCGTTAGGGTGGCGGTGAAAGATAGTGAAGGAGGTGCACCCATCGACTGCGCCTACTTCATTAAGAATTTTGTTTTTCCAAAATATACTTTATTCATAAAAATCTGGAAAAAAAAACACTGCAGCCTCACAGCTCCAGCGACCCGGGTTCGGTTCTGGGTACTGCCTGTGTGGAGTTTGCAAGTTCTCCCTGTGACCGCGTGGGTTTCCGACAGGTGCTCTGGTTTCCTCCCACAGGCAAAGACTTGCCGGTTGATAGGTAAATTGGCCATTGTAAATTGCCGGAGTGTAGGTAGGTGGTAGGAGAATTGAGGGAAGGTGGGGATGTGGTAGGGAATATGGGATTAATGTAGGATTACTGTAAATGGGTGGTTGGTGGTCAGCACAGACTCGGTGGGCTGAAGGGCCTGTTTTAGTGCTGTATCTCTCCATGACTCTATGACATTCCAAAAAGTGTGAAAGAAATCAGTTTTCTTCAACACAGGAGTGAGTTGCCTCACAACCCTTCCATTCCACTTCACCTGCCATGTACATTTTACAGCAAAACCATATTTGGTGTATACAGCCCGATGGGTTTCCCATGGGTCCAGTTCCTTAGTTCACTATGGCGGGGGGACCTTACACAATGGTCTTTCCACATTGAGCCTTTGCAGCGGCTACCCCAAGCTTTAGTGTGTCCCTCAGCACGTAGTCCTGGACCTTGGAATGTGCCAGTCTGCAACACTCGGTCGTGGACAACGTTTTGCGCTGGAAGACCAGCAAGTTTCGGGCAGACCAAAGAGTGTCTATCACCGAATTGATGGTCCTCCAGCAGCAGTTGATATTTGTCTCGGTGTGCGTCCCTGGGAACAGCCCGGAGAGCACAGACTCCTGTGTTACAGAGCTGCTTGGGATGAACCTCAACAAAAACCGCTGCATCTCTTTCCACACCTGCTTTGCAAAGACACATTCCAGAAGGAGGTGGGCAACTGTCTCTTCCCCACCTACTCAGCAGAGATGACATCTGTTATTGAAGCAAAAAGCAGAACCGACCTGATGCACAACATGAAACCAGCAGCCAGAACATTATATGACTTGAAATTAGCCAAGGCAGTTGTGCAAAAGACAGTGAGACACTGCGCAAATAAACACTGGACAAAATCACAAATGTAACAATGCTTTCAAAAGCAAATCTCCCGAGTATGCTCACACTCGTCAAGCAGAGGTGACTTTGCTGGCTCAGGCACGTTTGCAGGATGGAAGATGACACATTCCCAAGGGTATTCTGTATGGGGGGGTAGCCGGAGACAGAAGACCAGTTGGATGCCCAAAGCCCCACTTCAAGGATGCCTGCAAGCAGGACATGAAGGCCCGAAACATCGATTTTCACACATGGGAGACACTGGCCAACAACAGAGGGAAATGGTGATATTACCCCTGGACTGGTGTGTGCATCACCATGACGATCAGTGACTACAGCAGTTCGACAGCAGGTGCCGACATGGAAAACAGCGACACCTGATAATCCCACCTCATATGTGTCACTTGTGGAAGAACCTGCCTCTCACAGATTGACCTCTTCAGCTATCAAACAAAGTGCACCGTGGGAAACTATCCCATCACCAATGTATTTTCTGCAAGTCCATCATCTCACATAGAAGGAAGGATGACGACGACGACATCTACAACCAGGGCGGCCCATCGTGCCTGTGGCAGCTCTTTCATTTCCTTTCAACTATTTATCAAAATTCCCTTTTCAACCTTACGATTGAGTCTCCTTCCACCATTCTCTCAGGCAATACATTCCAGACCAAAAACAACAACAACTTGTGTGTAAATTTATAGAGCACCGTTAACGTAATACAGCGTCCCATGGCACTTCACAGGAGTGTCGGAAAGCAAATTTGGACCCCAAGCCACACAAGACCGTATTAGAGCAGATGGCCAAAAGCTTGGTCACAGAAGTAGCTTCCATGAGTGTTTTAAAGGAGGGAAGAGAGGTCGAGAGGCAGAGAGTTCAGGGAGGGAAATCTCAGGCTTCGGGCCTGGACAGCTGATGTCACAGCTGCCAGCGGTGGAGCGATAAAAATCAGCGATGCTCAAAAGACCAGAATTGGAGCAGGGCCGGAATCTCGGGGGAAGTGAACCAAATAAAATCCGGTCCTTTGTATCCCCCTCACAGCTGACATTCCCACCTTGCTTTTTATTATCAATCAATTTCCCTCTTGCAGTTCTATTTCACACCAAGAGATGTCAGTCTCATGCCATTTCACAGCAAGCTGCAAACAAGCTTACTTTACTACCAGTCTAATACTGTGTTGAGTGGACAAGGATGTGTGTGCTGTGCAGCGTGTGGTTTGCAGCAAGGTTAGACTCAAACCAAAGAAGGTGCATCACTCCAAGCGGAAGGGCCGCCTGCGCATCAACACGAGCAGAATTTCTTATCCACAGCTGTGACGTAAGTTTCTAAATTCACTTGATAGAGTCCTTCAAAATACTCCAACAGGGGATGCAGAGACCAAGTGGGCCCACATCAGAGATGCCATCTATGCCTCAGCTATGATCACCTATGGCAAACGTGTGAAGCAGAATGCAGACTGGTTTAAATCACACTTTGAAGAGCTGGAACCTCTCATAGCCGCTAAGCGCATTGCACTATTGAACTACAAGAAAGCCCCCAGCGAGTTAACATCCGTAGCTCTTAAAGCAGCCAGAAGCGCTGCACAAAGAACAGCCAGGCACTGTGCAAATGACTACTGGCAACACCTATGCAGTCATATTCAGCTGGCCTCTGACACTGGAAACATCAGAGGAATGTATGATGGCATTAAGAGAGCTTTTGGGCCAAACATCAAGAAGATCGCGCCCCTCAAATCTAAATCAGGGGACATAATCACTGACCAACGGAAGTAAATGGACTGCTGGGTGGAGCACTACCTAGAACTGTACTCCAGGGAAAATGTTGTCACTGAGACCGCCCTCAATGCAGCCCAGTCTCTGCCAGTCATGGATGAGCTGAACGTACAGCCAACAAAATCGGAACTCAGTGAAGCCATTCATTCTCTAGCCAGCAGAAAAGCACCTGGGAAGCACAGCATTACCCTGAAATAATCAAGAGTACCAAGCCTGCTATACTTCCAGCACTCTACGGACTGCTTTGCCTGTGCTGGGACGAGGGAGCAGTACCACAGGACATGCGCGATGGCAATATCATCACCCTCTATAAGAACAAGGGTGACCACGGTGACTGCAACAATTACCGTGGAATCTCCCTGTTCAGGATAGTGGGGAAAGTCTTCACTCGAGTCACTTTAAACAGGCTCTAGAAGCTGGCTGAGCGTGTCTACCCTGAGGCACAGTGTAGCTTTCGAGCAGAGAGATCCAACATTGACATGCTGTTCTCCCTTTACCAGCTACAGGAGAAATGCCGTGAACAACAGATGCCCCTCTACGTTGCTTTCATAGATCTCACCAAAGCCTTTCACCTCGTCAGCAGACGTGATCTCTTCGGACTACTAGAAAAGATTGGATGTCCACCAAAGCTGCTAAGTATCATCACCTCATTCCATGACAATATGAAAGGCACAATTTAGCATAACGGCACCTCATCAGACCCCTTTCCTATCCTGAGTGGCATGAAACAGGGCTGTGTTCTCGCACCTGCATTGTTTGGGGTCTTCTTCTCCCTGCTGCTCTCACATACGTTCAACCCTTCAGAAGAAGGAATTTTCCTCCACACAAGATCAGGTGGCAGGTTGCCCGTCTAAAAGCGAAGACCAAAGTACGGAAAGTCCTCATCAGGGAACTCCTCTTTGCTGACGATGCTGCATTAATATCTCACACTGAAGAGTGGCTGCAGAGTCTCATCGACAGGTTTGCGGCTGCCTGCAACGAATGTGGCCTAACCATCAGCCTCAAGAAAAAGAACATCATGGGACAGGACGTCAGAAATGCTCCATCCATCAATATCGGCGACCACGCTCTGGAAAAGGTTCAAGAGTTCACCTACCTAGGCTCAACTATCACCAGTAACCTGTCTCTCGATGCAGAAATCAACAAGTGCATGGGAAAGGCTTCCACTGCTATGTCCAGACTGGCCAAGAGAGTGTGGGAAAATGGCGCACTGACACGGAACACAAAAGTCCAAGTGTATCAAGCCTGTGACTAAGTACCTTGCTCTACGGCAGCGAGGCCTGGACAACGTATGTCAGCCAAGAGCGACGTCTCAATTCATTCCATCTTCGCAGCCTCCGGAGAATCCTTGGCATCAAGTGGCAGGACCGTATCGCCAACACATCCCCAGCATATACACCCCAGTGAGCCAGTGGCACTTGAGATGGCTTGGCCATGTGTGCACATGGAATATGGCAGGATCCCCAAGGACACATTGTACAGCGAGCTCATCACTGGTATCAGACCCACCGGCCGTCCATGTCTCCGCTTAAAAGACGTCTGCAAACGCGATATGAAGTCCTGTGACATTGATCACAAGTCGTGGGAGTCAGTTGCCAGTGATCGCCAGAGCTGGCGGGCAGCCATAAAGGTGGGGCTAAAGTGTGGCGAGTCGAAGAGACTTCGCAGTTGGCAGGAAAAAGGACAGAAGCGCAAGGGGAGAGCCAACTGTGTAACAGCCCTGACAACCAATTTTATCTGCAGCACCTGTGGAAGAGTCTATCACTCTAGAATGGGCCTTTATAGCCACTCCAGGCGCTGCTTCACAAACCACTGACCACCTCCAGGTGCTTACCCATTGTCTCTCGAGACAAGGAGGCCAAAGAAGAAGATTCTTCCACCTGTCTGAGATTTGGCTACATATTTTCTCCTCTATCTCTTCCTGTCTGTTTGGAGGCCTGTAGTACTCTCCCAGCCAAGTGATTGTCCCCTTTTTGTTTTTAAGTTCTACCCATATGGCCTCATTTGAGGAATTTCTAAGATATCATCCTTCCTTACTGCAGTAATTGACTCCTTGATCAACAGTGCAATGCCACCTCCTCTTTTACCCCTTCACCTGTCTTGCCTGTAGATTCTGTACCCTGGAATACTGAGCTGCCAGTCCAGCCCCTCCCTCAACCATGTCTCTGTGATAGGAATAAGATCATAATCCCATGTGCTAATCATCGCCGTCAATTCATCTGCCTTATTAGTACGACTCCTTGCATTAAAATGGATGCAATCCAGCCTTGCATTTTTCACTTGTGCCATAGCAGGTCTATATTTGCTCTGCCTTCCAGACTGACTCAGTTTCTCTTTTAAATTTGACTGTGTTTAACCCCCTACTGTACCTCCACTCTGTATCCGACCCCCCTGCCAAATTAATTTAAACCCCCGCTACCCCCAAAACAGCACTGGCAAACCTCTCAGCAAGTATGTTGGTCCCGTTCCTGTTCAAGTGCAACCCGTCCAACTTGGACAGGTGGGTCCCACCTTTGCCAGAAACAGACCCAGTGGTCGAGGAAACTAAGGCCCTCCCTCCTGCACCATATCCTCAGCCAAGCATTAATCTGCTCTACCCTCTTACTCCTATACTCATTAGCAATTGGCATTGGGAGTAATCCGGAGATTACAACCTTTGAGGTCCTGCTTTTTAATCTGCTATCTAGCTCCCTAAATTCTGGTTGCAGGACCTCATCCCTCTTTCTACCTATGTCATTGGTGCCAATGTGTACCATGACCTCTGACTGTTCACCCTCCCCCTTGTCCTGCAGGCACTCTGTGACATCCTTGACCCTAGCACCAGGGAGGCAACATACCATCCTGGAGTCACGTTTTCAGCCACAGAAATGCCCATCTGTACCTCTTACGATAGAATCCCCTATCACTATAGCTCTTCTACTCCTTTTCCTCCCCTCTTGTGCAGCTGATCCACCTGTGATGCCACAGACTTGGTTCTTGCTGCATTCCCCTGCGAAGCTATTTCCCCCAACAGTATTCAAAGTAGAAAATCTGTTAGAAAGCGAGATGGATCCAGGGGACTCCTTCACTACCTGTCTCGTTCTTCTATTCTGCATGGAGGTCACCCATTCACTTTCTGCCTGAGCAGTCTTTACCTGCGGTGTGACCACCTCCCTATATGTGCTATCCACAATGATCTCAGCCTCGCGGATGCTCCACAGTATCTCCAGCCACCGCTCCAGATCCGAAACGTGGATTTCGAGTAGCTGCAGCTGGAGTCACTTCCTGCACACGTGTTCGCCCTGGACACTGGAAGTGTCCCTGACATCCCACATTGCACAGGAGGATCACTCCACATTGCTGAGCTGCCCTGCCATGACTTACCCTTAATTTATCCCCTTAAATTACCCAAAAATTAAATTATTTACACTAGGGACCTTGATTCTCCCCCAAAAAACACGACCTCCTTTATTGAAAAAACTGTAGACCTTTCCCTTTACTTTTAGTTACTTACCCAGCTATTTAGAGTAACTCCCTAACAGCAGATACTCACCAACCAATCACCTTGCAGCCTTCCTGTGACATCACTGCTCACTTTGTTTTCAAACTCCGGCGTGCCTGGACTGCTCTCCGCTACTCACCCGGAAGGTGAGTGACTGGGCCGCAATCCTCAGGCTCAATTTATCGGCTCCACTCTCGGTGTTCTCCCCACAGGTCCGCTCCTCTCCCGGAAGGTGAGTGACTGGGCCACGATCCTCAGGCTCAATGTATCGGCTCCACTGTCGGTGTTCTCCCCACAGGTCCAGACCTCTCCCGGAAGGTGAGTGACTGGGCCGCGATCCTTGGGCTCAATTTATTGCTTCTGCTCTCGGCGTTCTCCCCACAGGTCCACTCCTCTCTGCTCCGCTCCCGGAAGGAAAGTAAGTCTGGTATCTGTGACGGACAATGAGGAGAAACACAATATAAGGAGATGGTGAAATACATTTTACTCTTTAGACGATATTATTTATTATATTTCAGCTGTTCCTTGTTTTACAAATATTTTTGCGGGATTTTCAAATTTGTGAATGGGTTTCAGCTCTGACAATGTACCGCTGCCAATCTCCGCCCCATTTTCTCATTGCCCTTTGATGATCGGCAAAATAGCAGCTACCTGATTGGTGACATGAACCAGCCAATGGGACTCAGCAGACAGTAACCAATCAGAAGTAGCCGGACTGCATTCCTCCAGAAGGTAAAGCAGGGAAGTGCGGGAGGAATTCCTCACTCTTTGTGAAAGTATTTGTGAGATTGTGGTAATGTCTGGAAGAGGAGCAGGGGAGAGACCATGATCCTGTCTCAGGTAAGTTTTTGAGTAAAATGGCTGTAACCAATTCTGTAACTTCAGGCCAGGGAGTGTGTAACATCGTTCGGGTGGTAGTGAAGGATAATGATGGAGATGCACCGGTTGATCGTACCTTCTTCATTAAGAAAATCCTTATTGATTGCTGTGGATTCCAAGCTGTAAACATCTTCTGATTGCAGGACTTTCCCAGCTGTGGATATTTTGGCGTGACGTTCAAGTACGTGGCGGATGCATCAAGTTCCTGAAGGTGTTCAAGGAGAAGGGAAACCAGGCGCCGCTGTCGATCCTCACAGTGGAGCCGCTCTTCACACTGCCATCGCAACGTGACCGGGTGGTGAGAAGCCACCTCTACAACCCCCATGTTCCTGTCATGGATGTACTCACCTTCCTCACCAGGTACGTCGAGGTGGCCGGCGGCAGCACTGATGTCAAGGACCCATTTGGATTTGGACCAGCTAGCGGCAGGTCAAGGTGACCTTGAAGGTCAATGCCAACGGAGCCATCATCCATCCTCCCTCCAGCTTCACTTTCGGGGGAAGTCGAGGCTTCATGGTCCACGCAGAGCAGCCCAGAGTTTGTCGTACCTGCGGCAAATCTGGTCACGTGGCAGCTAACTGCAGCACAGTCGTCTGCAAGAACTGCAAGAAGGAGCGCCATCACACCAAGGACTGTAAACATTGTAAGTACTGCAACCTGTGAGGTGGGGCAGGCCACCTCTACAAAACCTGCCCCAAACGCTGCCTCAGTTATGCGCAGGCCGCAAGGACCAAGGAAAGACCGGGTTAAGGAACGGTGAACATGTCTGGTGCTGGGAGGAAAACAAGCAATCCTCCCCACAGCGATGAAATTCTATCTGAGAAAGAGAAGAAAGGGGAGGCAGCTGCAACCAGAGACCCAACACCTACTCCGTGCCTGGAAACTCCTCCTCTACAGACAGAATTAATGGAGGAGGAGGCAGCAGATGGACAAACAGGTCAGTGGCAGGTGGTACAAAGGAAGACCACAAAGAAAAAACCTCCAAAAAAAGAACAGGTCACCACCCAAACCAGTGGCAAGAGGAGGCTACCGTCTGAGACAGACTACAGCAGCTCCTCCTCACTGGATGAGGAAGGGCCGGAACGATGGCACCTCCAAAAGAAGCAGCAGAACTCAAAGGAGCTGGAAGATAAAGCCCCCAGGCTCTGGGGCACTGGAAGCTGTGACACGCCCAGCGCACCCCTAACCAAAAGCATAGAACCCAAGGAGATGCTCAGTGCACCCCAGCTCCGGGAGACCGAGAGCAGCGAAGTGTCCTGCGCACTCCAGCTCCAGCTCCGGAAGTCAGGAACAGTGATGTCTTTGAGGAGGGACCGAGGGGAAAGACACCAACAGCAGAGGACAACCCAAGCCTTGCTGCCTACAAGACCCGCCCCCCACCCGCCGATGTCACCCCAGTGGAACAAAACCCTCATGAATAACCATGAGGGGTTTCTGGGCTCAACGAATGTGAAACAGCTTGCGTACACTATGGGTATGCAGGGACATACTCAAGGACTGAGACTAGCAAGGACACCTGGTGTGGTAAGCAACACCCAACTTTATAGTGGATATAAAGAATGCTTCGATTAACATGCATTGTGTTAAATCCACCACGTGATGTGTTTCAACCTTGGATGACTTCGCAAAGGTCCAAGCCGGCGTACTGTTTCGTCAGGAGTGTGGAATCCTGCACCGCAGCACTTACAGGCAATGGTCACGATGGTGATCCCATGGGACATCGATCTGGTCCAGGGGAAATTATTCCTGTTCCTCCGGCCTGGGGATTCTGCTGCGGGGAGGCAATTTAACCATCTCTGAAGTTAAGATGCTGGTGGGCGGTCGCCTTCTCGTAGCAGATGTAATGTACAACAATGCTCCGCTCCATTTAAGCAACGTATATGCCCCGGTCGAATACAGTGAGCGGCTGACCATCCTCCAGCAACTCACACTGCTGCTGGTGACATCCAGGCCGATCATTCTTGGAGGTGACTTCAACTGCATCATTGATGCAGCTGGACAATCTGGCAGTGACGACAGAAAACTGGACGCTACGCCCAGATTCTTAAAAAATGCCAAACTGCACAATGTCTTCACAAACCTGCAGACAGAGAGCAGCGTAGATACACCTGGTCAAGATCGGACGGGTCTGCCCGTTCCAGGATTGACTTCCTGTATGTGTCCCCTGCTTTCACGGTCAGATCCACCGACGTCAAGCCGGTGTTCTTCTCCAGCCACTGCCTCTTACTGGCTGACTGTCACTTACAGGATGACCAGCGGGTTGGCAGGGGGACATGGAAGCTCAATGCTACACTACTAACCTCAGAGAACATTGAGCAACTCAAAAGAGATTGAAAAAGTTGGAGAACAGTGAGACCCTACTTGAGTATCCGGTGCACTGGTGGGAAGTGATCAAGGTGAATATCAAGAGGTTCTTTATCTCCAAAGGTGTTCAGAGGGCGAGAGAGAGACAAAGGGAAATGTCCCAACTCCCGAAAAGTATGCAAAATCTGCTCCGGCTGCAGTCGATGGGGGTCGAGGTCAAGGAGGATCTCCAAGAGGTGTAGAGCCAGCAGGCCTCGCTCTTTGCCACGGAGGCCTCCAAGATCATCTTCCGGTCCAGAGTCCGCTCCATTGAGCAGGATGAGACGTGCTCGCGTTTCTTCTTCCAAAAGGTACACAGAGAGAGCTCTGTGATCAGCAGCCTGAAGGAAGAGGATGGCTCAGTCACAACTTCACACTCCGACATACTAAGGATTAGCAAATCCTTGAATGCTGGGCTGTAAGACGTGAAGTCTATGGACAGCACGTCCTCCCAGTCCTTCCTGTCATCTATCACAGAGGTCTGAGATGACAGCATGCAGGAGAATCTGGACAAACCGCTAACTCTGGACAAGCTGACAAAGGCCATCAAGTCTTTTGAGACGAAGAAAACTCCCGGAAGCGACGGCTTACCAGTTGAGTTGTATTCGGCCCTGTGGTACTGGGTCAGCCCAGACCTGCTGGAAGTGTACGAGAGTATGCTCCTGGCCGGCAGCATGTCAGAATCCATGAGGAAAGGCATCATCACCCTCATCTACAAGCAGAAGGGGGAGAGGGCAGAAATCAGAAATTGGCGGCCCATCTCACTGCTTAATGTAGACTACAAGGTTCTGTCCAAAGTCATCGCCAGTCGAGTCAAGTCTGCTCTGGAGTTGGTGATTCACCCTGACCAGACCTGCACTGTACCCAGCAGGAAGATCTCTGATAGTGTCGTGCTACTTAGGGATACGATCGCCTATGTACGGGTCAGGAGGGTGGACACCTGCCTCATCAGCCTGGACCAGGAGAAGGCTTTTGACAGGATATCGCACACATACATGATGGATATGCTCTCCAAAATGGGGTTTGAGGAGGGAATCTGCAATTGGATCAAACTGCTCTCCACAAACATCAGTAGTACAGTCCAAAAAATTGGGTGGGAATCAGAAAGTTTCCAGTCAAATCTGGAGTCAGACAGGGCTGTCCTCTTTCCCCTGCCTTGTGTGTTTGCTGTATCGAACCCTTTGCTGAGTCTATTTGGAAGGATGCGGGCATAAGAGGGGTGACAATCCCAGGCAGCGGAGTCACTCAGGTAAAAGCCTCCCTGTACATGGATGATGTTGCTGTAGTCTGATCGGATCCGCTGTCCATTCACAGACTGATGAGCATCTGCGACCAGTTCGAACTGGATTCGGGAGCCACTGTTAACCATGGCAAGAGCGAGGCCATGTTCCTTGGAAACTGGGCTGACCGATCCTTTGTCCCCTTCACCGTCAGGTCAGACTACCTGAAGGTGCTGGGGATATGGTTTGTAAGGGCTGGGACGCGCACCAAAACCTGGGAGGAGCGAGTAGCCAGGGTACAACATAAACTGAGCAAGTGGGAGCAGCGATCTCTCTCTATTATGGGTAAGAACCTGGTCATCGGGTGCAAGGTGCTCACGTTGTTGCTGTAAGTGGCACAGGTCTGGCCCATACCCCACTCCTGCGCTGTGGCGATCACCCGAGCCAATTCCCGCTTTATCTGAAGACGCAAAATGGACAGGGTCCAGAGGGACACGATGTTCAAACCTCTGGATAAAGGCGAAAAAATGTACTCAACATCGCCCTCAACCTGATGGCCGCCTTAGTATGTGGCTGCATCAAGCAGTGCGGAGAGCCCCAGTATGCAAACACCAACTGTCACTATGTGCTGAGGTTCTATCTGACCCCGGTGTTGCGAAGGATGGATCTAGTCACATTGCCACGGAACGCTCCATCCAGTTGGACTCTGCGTTCGTGGAAATGTTTGTGTGGAAAAACACCTTTGACCACCAATCCATCAGGCAGTGGTCTGCACGGAATGTCCTCAAGTATATTTTTGGAAAAGAAAAGTCTGGAAGAGGAAAGACCGGCGGGAAAGCTCGGTCCAAGGCCAAGTCTCGCTCCTCCCGGGCTGGACTGCAGTTCCCGGTGGGCCGTGTTCACAGGCTCCTGAGAAAGGGCAACTATGCTGGGCATGTGGGTGTCGGAGCCCCGGTCTATCTGGCTGCTGTGCTCGAGTATCTGACCGCTGAAATCCTCGAGTTGGCCTGTAACGCGGCCCAGGACAACAGGAATACCCGCAACATCCTCAGACACCTACAGCTGGCTGTCCAGAATGACGAGGAGCTCACCAAGCTGCTGGGAGGGGTGACCATCACTCAGGGCTGGGTGCTGCCTAATATCTAGGCCATGCTGCTGCCCAAGAAAACCAGCGCTCCGGGCACCAAAACCAAGGCAATCTGCCAGGATTTTATCAAATACCCAAAGGTTCTTTTCAGAGCCACCCACAGTATCATTCTTGTAAATCTCCTCTGTACTCTCTACACAGCAATTATGTCCTTTCTGTCATGTGATGACCAGAACTGGACGCAATACTCCAGCTGTGGCCAAACCACCGTTTTAAACAGTTCTCGCATTACATCCCTGCTTTTGTCGACCAAGAAAGGAAAGCATACCATATGCCTTCTTCACCACTCGATATACCTATCCTGTCACTTTCAGGGACCTGTGGACATGCGCTCCAAAGTCTCTTCTTCTACCCATCTCAGTATCTTCCCGTTTATTGTGTATTCCCTTGCTTTGTTTGCCCTCCCCAAATGCATTACCTCACACTTCTCCAGATTGAATTCCATTTGCCACTTTTCCGCCCACTCAATTAATCCATTCATATCATTCTGAAGTCCACAGCTATCCTCCTCACCATCAATTGCACGGCCAATTTTTGTGTCATCAGCAAATTTCCCAATCATAGCTCCCACATTTAATTCCAAATAATTAATTTTTTTTTGAAGCGATACAGCACTGAAAGAGGCCCTTCTGCCCACCGAGTCTGTGCCGACCACAAACCATCCATGTTATCCTAATCCTACACTAATTCCATATTCCTACCACATCCCCACCTGCCCCTATATTTCCCTACCACCTACCGATACTAGGGATAATTTATAATGGCCAATTAACCTATCAACCAGCAAGTCTTTGGCATGTGGGAGGAAACTGGAGCACCCGGAGGAAACACACGCAGACACAGGGAGAACTTGCATGCTCCACACAGGCAGTAGCCAGAATTGAACCCGGGTCGCTGGAGCTATGAGGCTGCGGTGCTAACCGCTGCGCCACTGTGCTGCCCGTGTGGTAATATACACCACAAACAGCAAGGGACCCAACACTGAGCCCTGTGGAACGCCACGAAAAACCGCTTTCCATTTGCAAAAACATCCGTTGACGACTATCCTTTGTTTGCTGTCACTGAGTCAATTTTGGATCCAACCTGCCACATTCCCCTGTATCCCATGGGCTTTCATTTTATTGACCAGACTGCCATGTGGGACCTTATCAAATGCCTTACTAAAATCCATGTAAACCACATCCACCGCACTATCCTCATCAATGTTTCTTGTTACTTCCTCAAAAAACTCAATAAAGTTAGTGAGACATGACCTTCCCTTAACAAATCCATGCTGACTATCCCTGATTAATCCGTGCCTTTCTAAGTGGTAGTTTATCCTGTCCCTCAGAATTGATTCGAATAATTTACCCACCACTGAGGTCAGACTTACCACATCCTTTTAAAATAATAGTACAACGTTCGCAGAGCTCCAATCCTCCGGCACCTCCCCCATATCCAGTGAGGATTTGAAGATGATCCGCAGCGCATCCACTATTTACTCCCTGGCTTCCTTTAACAACCTCAGATGCAAACCATCCGGCCCTGGTGATTTATTCATTTTGAAGGATGTCAGACTCTCTAGTACTTCCACTCTCATTATGCTTATCGTATCTAATATTTCACACTCCTCTTCTTTTACTACAATGTCTGCATCTTCCCTCTCCTTTGTGAAGGCAGAGACAAAAAACTCATTAAGAACCCCGCCCACATCTTCTGGATCCACACAGAAGTTCCCTTGTACATCTCTGATAGGCCATACCCTTTCCTTAGTTATCCTCTTGCTCTTAATGGACTGATAAAACATCTTTGGGTTTCCTTCAAGTAGTTGTATCCAGTCCACATCCACCAAATCACCTCTCAGTTTTGTAAAATTTGCCTTCCCCCAATTTAGAACTTTTACTTTTCGAGCTGCCCTGCCATTACTTAGCTTTACAAACTCATTATTGCTCGTGTAATAAGTGTAATAAGTAGAATAATTTACCAGTTACTCACCGATCAGCATCTTCCCCTGGACCATGGATGCAGAAAAGGCAGAAGAGACCAAAGAGCACCTCCTTCCCCCAGTCAGTGTAGTCCCTCACACATCAACTCACAGCTTTACACTCTGTCCAAACAGCACTTTCTAATTAGTAATTATTCATAAATTACACTAACTAAAACATTAGTAACCTGACCAATTACAAGGTAGCTATTTGAGGGTTTTTAAACAAAGAGCTTTTCTCCCTATCCCAAAGGCTCTTTTCAGATCCACCCACAGTATCTGAAAGGGCTGATTACTGTCTGAAGTCTGCTGTACCCACACCTCTGTCTATCCCTCTTCATCTAGAACAACCAGCATCATCTTCCATTCCTTTCACCATCATGTGTTTAACTCGCTTCTCCTTATAGACAGTCAGATATCAATGTAATAATGAAATGATCTGTGTCAGTGCTGGCCATTTCCCTGTCCTGATTTCAGACCCTACTCTGGACACTTGTTTCCCATTCCAGGACCTTCTTGTATTAATATTCAGCACCACCTGTCAGTCAGAAACTTGTCTCAATGAACCGATCCTTTTACTGAACTTCCAACTGCTGCTGTCTATTTCTCGAGGGAAAGAGCTGCTCACTGTATAAGGATGTGAGGGGAATGTAACCCGGCTGCTGGTGAGACGGTCCCGTCTTCTCAATCAAAATTTTACTACAGTGATTCCCAGATTCCCAGCTGGTCTGTTGAGGATTTTGTTTTCACAGAAATATCTTGTTAAATACAAATCTGATTCCAACATGTCAGTAACAGGACAGAATGGGAACCTTTTAAAAGGATGAAGCAACTATTTCAGTGGCTTCTCACTGTCCCCCTGAAGCCTGTGTGAAGGGGAATTACCAATAGTCTGTAATTTATTCCTTCCACACCGAGTTTGAGTTATTTGTCGCGTGAAAGATTGCTGAACGGAGTCTTTTACTGTCAGTTACGGATGAGAAGTTGACAAAAATTGGCAACATAAAGCTGTTCATAAAATAGCACCAGCAATTTGAGTCGGTAAAAGCAAAATTGTGTTTTAAAAGTTTATTTAAACCGCTACGGGAAAATAGATTTTTATGTACTTTTCCAGTCGATCACTTCTTTTCCACAGTGAAATTGGCAGCTTTCACAAATTCAAATATTCTGCCAGGTTGACAGGTTCAACCAATGATTTTTTGTATTTTGTGCTTCGAGATTCTCTGATTGAATCATTCATGTAAGCTAATGGCTGTGTGGCCTAATGGATAAGGCGTCTGACTTCGGTATATTCTATGATGTTATCAGAAGATTGCAGGTTCGAGTCCTGCCACGGTCATTTTGACCCAAAGGGATTATGCAGGGATTTGGGGATTGAGTCGGGGACTGAACAGATTGGAAACCCGACATGGACTCAATGGGGCGAATGGCCTCCTCATGTGCTGTCACTGACTTTATGAGAAGAGGGTGACCAATCAGAAGTGGGCTGGGGTAACAGCGGGTTCAAACTGCAGGAATTCCAGGTCCCTGAATGACTGAGCTGAAACTGCTCAGTTTCACTGCAGGAAACACCGTCTCGGGGGAAATAACATCACAAATAATTCCATTTGACTAATTATTCAATTATAAAACAATGTGAAGGTGTGATGTTACTTTTCACTGTGAGGGGAGAATCCGCCATCTGGGTAAATCAGCAACTTTATAACATCGTCTGTACGTTTAGAAAAGAAACGATGAAAACTCTCCCCATAACCCTGGTGTGGTGGAAAGGCTCAATTCAGAGATTGGAATATAACGAGAGCACAACATAAATCATTAACTGATATTTCCGGCATAAAACACACCCCAGCTCCCGTTCCCATGTCACTGCTGTCCCTATGAGGCGGTGGGTGACTCTGAAAAGAGACTTTGTTTTGTGTTTCTGCAGGAAAACCACAAAGATCCTCCCAGGCAGTGAAACTCATCTTCCCAGAATCTCCATACCAGATTGAAACAGAAAACACAAAGACAGTGAGAAAGTTCCAGAGAGTTACTGAGCATTAAAACCAATGAAATAAACCAATTCTAGATAGATGTTGGTGCAGTTTTTTCAGAGCGATTGTGGGTGGCTCTTAAAAGAGCCGTTGTGGTTCGAGTGTTTTCACTACATGGTGGAGTTTTACTTGGAGTTGATGTACTTGGTCACTCACTTTGTCCCTTCTCACATTCCGAGCGCTTTGTTGGGTGGAAATATTTATTCAGGCAGTTTCAACAGCTCAGAGCCGACATTGAGTCAGAAACCAGAAATGGGAGTACGGGACACAGACAAGGAATTTATGCTGGACCTTTAGAAATCTCACTGGTTATAGGCCTCAGTTAGAGCGTTGTGTCTAATTCCATGCTCCACTCTTTAGCAGGAATGTCAAGGCCTTAGAGAGGGTGCAGAGGAGATTTACTGGAATGGTATCAGAAATGCAGGAATTCAGCTAATGTGGAAAGAATAGGGGTCTGGGGTGTGTGAAGCTGGGGTCCTTCTTCTTAGAGCAGAATGGCAGTTAATAGTTGTGTTCAACATTGTGAAGAGTTTTTATAAGAATAAAGACGTTTGACTGCAATTAGACAGAGCCTTGGTGAGATCACACATTATGGGCGGCACAGTGGCGCAGTGGTTAGCACCGCAGCCTCACAGCTCCAGCAACCCGGGTTCAATTCTGGGTACTGCCTAGGTGGAGTTTGCAAGTTCTCCCTGTGTCTGTGTGGGTTTTCTCCAGGTGCTCCGGTTTCTTCCCACAAGCCAAAAGACTTGTTGGTAGGTAAATTGGCCATGCTAAATTGTCCCTGGTTTCGGTAGGTGGGAGGGAAATATAGGGTCGGTGGGGATGTGGTAGGAATATGGGATTAGTATAGGATTAGTATAAATGGGTGGTTGTTGGTCGGCACAGACTCGGTGGGCCGAAGGGCCTTTTTCAGTGTTTGTATCTCTCTGTGACTCTGGAGATGCGGATGCTCGTTGGGTATATCCAAGAGAGAGATCGATAGGTTTTTGGATGCTAAGGGAATCAAGGGATCTGTGCTAGTGTGGTAAGATGGAGTTGATGTAGGAAATCAGCTGTGATCTTATTGAATGGCAGAGCTATTTCGATGGGCCGAATGGCCTACTCCAATTTTTTATGTAAAGTTCCATTCCTCTCAGGGAATATTTTATTTTCAAAAAGAGAAATACTGCACACACTGGAAATCTGAATAATAACAGAAGATTCTGGAAACACTCAGCAGTTCCAGCAGTATCTGTGGAGAGAGGAAGGTAGGAGCAATGTTTCAGGTCTATAGAAGGCTCACAGAACTGGACCACTAACCCGAGCTTCTCTTCTCCACAGTTGTTTCCGGACTGGCTGAGTGTTTTCAGTATTTTAGGCTTTTTCTTTCTGTATTTCATCCTTTTCCCACTTGACTATTTGCTGTGAAACTTTCAGCGTTGTGCTCAATTCTTTGTGTCGTTGTGTTTCCTTTATTTGAAGTAATGTAAATAGTTTCCTGAAATGAATTTGCCAAATGGTTGGGCAAATTGTTCCAACCAGTTTTTGAGCAAGTTCTCCACATGCACAGTGAAGGATTCCTTCACATTTGCGAAGACCATACAGGACTTGCATATCGATAGCAATGCCGTGCCCATGTGTCATTTGACATTGCTAGCCCATTCCCAATGTACCACTTCAGGAAGCCATAGATATTTGCACTGCAGTGCTATATCATGGTGATCTATACCCGTCACCATTGTGTGAATCTGTATTCATTGAACTTATGAACTCGGCAACTTGCACAGTTGAGTTCAGTTTTATTGACACCATGCATTGCTGGTGTTGCCATGGGATCCCCTCGAGGCCCAGCTCTCACAAACATCTTTGTTGGATTCCATGACAAAACTGTTTTTAAGGGAATGACACCTAACCTCCGACCGCTTGCATATTTCCAATATGTAGATGATACGTTTGCTAAATTTGAATCCGCAGCTGCATGAAATAATTTCCTTGCACGTCTTCATGGGCTCCATCCTACACTCAAATTCACCTTTGGAATGGAGCAGTCAAATGAGCTCCCTTTCCTTGATGTACTAGTTGAGAAATCTGCTAAGGGGTTTTCTTCCACGGTCTACCGCAAACCTACCTTCACTGGTCAATACACGCGTTGGGATTATTACAGTTCCACGCGCTATAAAATTGGTCTTATCGACAACGTCATAAATAGGGCTGAGCCATTTGCTCACCATGCAAGCTTGATGCTGAAATAGGGCGAATCAAAGACATCCTGCATTACAATGGCTACACTGATCAGATCATTTCTCACTGTATATCACACAAACTTATAAACGGGCTGAAGGACGTCATTTTGAGCCCTGAAAAGTGCCCAGTCTCCCTCAAATTACCCTGGAAGGGTAATATATCCCCAGTATTTGAGTAACAGGTGAAGCGAGCTGTTTCCTGCTGTTACTATGCAGGAGCAACAAGTGTGGTGTTCGCCACTAACAGGATGCTGCTGTCAAGCAAAAGAGACATCCTGCCTATCACACAAATAGGTAACGTGATATATGAATTTGAATACCAGTGTGATGCTAGGTTTCTAGACCGTACATCCCAAAACTGGCGGATTGTATCAAATAACATGTCCCTTCCGCTGTTCGCAATGTGCCCAACCCAACCAACCCGTGCTTGCAAAACTCAAAACACAGTATCCAACATGAGATGTGATTCCACAAAAGGACAACATTTGCTAAATAATTCTCAGTGTGCTAAGAATTACACTGACAACCGATTTAAGACTGTCAGTAGGGCTCGCAGTGTGGTGCACTGGTGTGTACTGTAAGCTACATATATTAATACACAGGGCCCTGTTCTTTGCAGACAGAAAGAACATGCACACATGTTGTGCCAGTTTCAGCTAAACAAAATAAGTGACAGCCATTCACTGGCTCATTCTACAGGGCAATGCCTTGACCAATCAGAGTCAAGCTGCCTGGTTTAAATTTCAGACAAAGCTGGGCAGTTATCTGTCAGTTACCATAAACTGATGCATTCTGAATGGCAATGCCTCGACCAATCAGAGTTCACTTGCCAACCAATCAGCACTCTCTTCTCATACAGAAGAAAGTTGTTGTTTTCCCTTAAATTGGTATTCTTGTGGATTGCCCTGCTGAGTGCAAGACGAAAACAACTGGCTACCAAAGTTTGGACAACATGTCACCATTTTCACGAAATGATTACTTTTATTTTCAATATAAAAATATAAAGCAATATGAGTGTAACATTTACAGACAAATTCTATTACCTCACATTGCCTGATTCTTTCACACTGACAGACTATGTGAACTACTGTCCCGATTTTGCAGTTCTCACTTCCAGTTAGCAAATGTCAGCAATCTGTGATGCAGTGCAGTTTACAGACCAGACCGTCAATCACAACATGCAATAATTGTTCAGCTTATGTTGGACTGGTGGGATTTAGAAATACTAGGAATTGAGATGAGCTGTTATTGTATTTAATTATTTGTTTCATGGGATGTGGACGTCGCCAGCCAGGCCAGCATTTATTGTCCATCCCTAATTGCCCATGAGAAGGTGGTGATGAGCTTCCTTCTTGAACCACTGCAGTCCATGTGGGGTAGGTACACCCACAGTGCTATTAGGAAGGGAGTTCCAGGATTTTTACCCAGCGACAGTGAAGGAAGGAATGGCGATATAGTTCCAAGTCAGGATGATGTGTAGCTTGGAGGAGAACTTTCAGGTGGTGGTATTCCCATGCATCTGCTGCCCTTGTCCTTCTAGGCAGTAGAGGATGCAGGTTTGGAAGGTGCTGCCTGACTAGCCTTGGTGCATTGTTGCAGTGCATCTTGTAGATGGTACACACTGCTGCCACTGTACGTCAGTGGTGAAGGGAGTGAATGTTGTGGACGGGGTGCCAATCAAGCGTGTTGCTTTGTCCTGGATGGTGTCGAGCTTCTTGAATGTTGTTGGAGCTGCACCCATCCGGGCAAGTGGATAGTATTCCATCACACTCCAGACTTGTGCCTTGTAAATGGTGGACAGGCTTGGGGAGTCAGGAGGTGAGTTACTCACCGCATGATTCCTACCCTCTGACCAGCTCATGTAGTCACACTATTTATAAGGCTACTCCAGTTCAGTTTCTGGTCAATGGGAACCCCCAGGAAGTTGATAGTGGGGGATTCAGCGATCGTAATGCCGTTGATGTCAATGGGAGATCGTTAGATTCTCTCTTGTTCGAGATGGTCATTGCCTGGCACTTGTGTGGCGCGAATGTTACTTGCCACTTATCAGCCCAAGCCTGGATATTGTCCAGGTCTTGCTGCATTTCTACATGGACTGCTTCAGTATCTGAGGAGTCGCGAATGGTGCTAAATTTTGCAATCATCAGTGAACATCCCCACTTCTGACCTTATGATTGAAGGAAGGTCACTGATGAAGTAGTGAAGAAGGTTGGGCCGAGGATACTACCCTGAGGAACTCCAGCAGTAATGTCCTGGTGCTGAGATGATTGACCTCCAACAATCACAACCATTTTCCTTTGTGCTAGGTACGATTCCAACCAGTGCAGAGTTTTCCTCTTGATTCCCATTGACTCCAGTTTTGCTCTGGCTCCTTGATGCCATACTCAGTCAAATGCTACCTTGATGTCAAGGGCAGACACTCTCACCTCACCTCTTGAGTTCAGCTCTTTTGTCCTTGTTTGAACCAAGGCTGTAATGAGGTCAGGAGCTGAATGGCCCTGGCGGAACCCAACTGAGCGTCACTGAACAGGTTATTGCAAAGCAAGTGCCCCGTCGATGACATCTTCCATCACGATACTGATGATTGAGAGTAGACTGATTTGGCAGCAATTGGCTGGGTTGGAATTGTCCTGCTATTTGTGTACAGGACATACCTGGGCAATTTTCCACATTGCCGGGTAGATGCCAGTATTGTACCTGTACTGGAACAGCTTGGCTAGGGGCGCGGCACGTTCTGGAGCACAGGTCTTCAGTACTATTGCTGGAATATTGTCAGGGCACGTAGCCTTTGCTGTATCCAGTGCCTTCAGTCGTTTCTTGATATCACATTGAGTGAATCGAATTGGCTGAAGACTGGCATCTGTGATGCTGGGGACTTCAGAAGGAGGCCGAGATGGATCATCAACCCAGCACTTCTGGCTGCAGATTGTTTCAAATTCTTCATCCTTATCTTTTGCACTGATGTGCTGGGCTCCCCCATCATTGAGGTTGGGGATATTTGTGGAGCCACCTCCTCCTGTTGGTTGTTTAATTGTCCACCACCATTCATCATTGGATGTGGCAGGGTGTAGATCTGATCCATTGGTTGTGGGATCACTTAGCCCTGTCTATTACATGCTGCTTCTGCTGTTTGGCATGAAAGTAGTCCTGGGATGTAGCTTCATCAGGCTGATGCCTCACTTCAAGGTATGCCTGGTGCTGCTCCTGGCATGCCCTCCTGCACTCTTCATTGAATTAGGGTTGATCCCCCAGCTTGTTGGTAATGTTAGAGTGGGGGAATATGCCGGGCCATGAGGTTATAGAATGTGGTTGACTACAATTCTGCTGCTGCTAATGGTCCACAGCACCTCATGGATGCCCAGTTATACATTGCTGGTTCTGTTCAAAATCTATCCCATTTAGCACAGTGGTAGTGGCACACAACACGATAGAGGGTATCCTCAATGTGAAGACGGGACTTCATCTCCACAAGGACTGTGCAGTGGTCACTCCTACCAATACTGTCATGGACTGATGCATCTGCGGCAGGCAGATTGGTGAGGATGAGTTCAAGTATGTTTTTCCCTCTTGTTCGTTCCCTCACCACCTACCGCAGACCCAATCGAGCAGCTATGTCCGTTAGGAATCGGCCAGCATGGTCAGTAGTGGTGCTACCGAGCCACTCATGGTGATAGACATTGAAATCCCCCAGCCAGACTACATTCTGGACCCTTGCCACCCTCAGTGCTCCCTCCAAGTGGTGTTCATCAGTCTTTCGCTGTCTCTTGCTGGTTTGCTCAGTACCGTTCTCTGTCTGTTCCTTTCTGAGTCCTGATAATATCTTCCTGGTTTTCTGTGTGTCTTTCTCTGCCTGCCTCATTGTCGGTGCTGTTACTCCGTGTCCTTGTGTCATTGCGCAGTGAGGGTGAGTCCGTCAGCATGTGTGTTGCTGAGTCCGGGATTCTTGAGAAATCCGACCACAATCCTATTTTTAGAAAAACATTGGGGAAATGAAAATATTTCACTAACGGGCAGCCAAACTTTAAAACAGCAGTTAGCAGAGTGGCGCAGCGGAAGTGTGCTGGGCCCATAACCCAGAGAACAATGGATCGAAACCATTTTCTGCTATTTATGCTTCGTAATAATGCAAACTGTTCACTTTCAAAACATCAAGTATTTCCCCATAATAACAAGATGCTTCCAAAGGCACTCTATTGCAATCAGCTTCTTCCTTCCAGTGAACACATCAATCAGTAACAAATCTCATTTGCTCACACGAACACAAGCTGCAAACACGGACCAGCCGAGTCTCTCCCACTTTGTCAACCCCTTCCTGCAGAGCCTCCTCTCCACCACCAGATGGTGATGTTGGCCACAATAAAACCAGGACAAATGGTCACAGTGAGGAGACGGTCAGTCACAGAAAATAAAACAATAACAGGGAAAACCTTTACACAACAACAGGGGACATCTTTACACAACAGAAAACATATTTACACACCAGGAAATACCTTTAGACAACAGGGAGAACACAATCATACAAATGCCTTGTTTCTCCGACTCAGTCTCGTTGTCTCTCTCTCTGTCCCTCAGTTTTGCTTCCTCACTGTCTATTGGTTTTCTGTGTGTTTTTCTCTCTGTCCCGTTGTCGATGGTGTTACTCAGCGTCCTTGTAACATTGTGTAGCCAGGCTGAGCCTCCCAACACCTGTATTGCTGTAATAAAAACAGAAAATGCTGGAAATGCTCAGTAGGTCTGGCAGCATCTGTGGAGAAAGAAACAGTTAACAGTTCAGATCTGTTTCCTTAGCTCACATTAACTTTGTTCTCTCTCCACAGATGCCGCCAGACCTGCTGACTATTTCAAGCATTTTCTGTTTATGTTTCAGATTTCCAGCATCCGCAGTATTTTGCTTTTGTACGTGTGTTGCTATGTCTGGGACTGTTTGAGTGCAATGCTATTGCTTTATAAACAGCGTTGAAACAAACATTTATCTCGCTAACACACAGCACTAATACACAGCTGGATATAAACAGCAGCCTGCAGCAGAGGGCGCAGTGGAAGTTTATTAACACAAATAATTCACCAACACTATATTTACTGCTATCCCCAATCACACCACGCTTCGTCTTAACACGTTTTACTCTTTATTTGCATCAACATCTTCCTTCCAGTAAACACTTCAATTTGGAACACAGCTTCCAAATCACCTTTATTCACAAACCCGAACACACACCAGCCCAGACTTTCCCCTTCCTGTCAACCCATTCCTGCATCACTGCCTCTCCACCAACAATTGTTGCTAGAATCATACAATCATAGAATGGCGACAGCACAGAAGGAGGCCATTCAGCCTGTCGAACCCGTGCTGGCTCTCTGTTAGTGCACTAAAATAAAAGCAAAATACTGCGGATGCTGGAAATCTGAAACAAAAACAGGAAATGCTGGATTCACTCAGCAGGTCTGGCAGCATCTGTGGAAGGGTCACTGACCCGAAACGTTAACTCTGCTTCTCTTTCCACAGATGCTGCCAGACCTGCTGAGTGAATCCAGCATTTCTTGTTTTTGTCTCTGTCAGAGCAACTCACCTCATTTCACTCCCCAGTCAGTTCAATTTTGGAGGTGGGAAAACCTCTCGAAAGAATGATTCGGGACAAAATTAATAGTCCCATGGACAAATGTGGGTTAATTCAAGAAAGCCAGCATGGATTTCTTAAGGGACAATCATGTTTAACTGTCCTGCTGGAGATTTTGATGAGGTAACAGAGAGGGTTGATGAGGGCAATGCTGTTGATGTGGTCTACATGGACTTTCAAAAGGTCTGGCAGCATCTGAAAGGTCACTGACCTGAAACGTTAACTTTGCTTCTCTCTGTACAGATGCTGCCTGACCTGCTGAGTATTTCCAGCATTTCTTGTTTTCATTATGGCACAGAGTTCCCTTTTCAAACTTACAGAATTAACCACAATAGTGTACTCTGAGATTCAAGTTAAATATCAGCCCAATATTTACACACATTATGAGTTTATAAGTTTCAGTATTAATTCCCATAGTGCATCCTGACATATACATTAGATATAACATAACATAAGAACAGAAGAAATAGGAGCAGGAGTAGGCCATTCGGCCCCTCAAGCCTGCCCTGCCATTCAGTAAGATCATGGCTGATCTGCCCCAGACCTCAACTCCTCTTTCATGCCAGCTCTTCATAGACCTCAACTCTCCAATATTTCAAAAATCTATTTACATCCTCTTTAAATACTTTCAGTGATTTAGCCTCCAATACTGACTGGCGTAGAGAATTCCAGACATTCACTACCCTCTGAGAGAAGACATTCCTTTGCATCTCAGTTTAAATGAGTGGCCCCTTATTCTGTAACTATGTCGCCTATTTTGAGATTCCCCCACTAGTGGAAACATCTTCTCAACATCAACCCTGTTAATAAAAACAAGAAATGCTGGAAATACTCAGCAGGTCTGGCAGCATCTGTGAAGAGAGAAGCAGAGTTAATGTTTCAGGTCAGAGACCCTTCTTCACCCTGTTAAGCACCCTCAGAATCTTGTACGTTTCAAAAAGATCACCCCTCATTCTTCTAAACACGAATGAGTAACCTGTTTAGCCGTTCTTCATAAGTCAACCCCTTCATCCCAGGAATCAGCTGAGTGAATCGCTTTTGAACTCCTCCAATGCCAGTACATCCTTTCTTAAGTCTAAATCTCCAGTGCGTCATCAGATTGAGAGAATCTGAAAGATAGCATAACCTGAGATACAAACTGAAATTTCAGTTTAAAACTCCCCTGGATTGTGAAACTAAAAGATACAATAGCAATTCAATTTGTATAGACTGTGCTTTGGATCATATTCCAGCCCTCATACAGTATCAGACTGGAAGATACTGTAGCAATTCCATTAGTGCAGACTCAGCTCTACATTACAGAGCAGGGAACATATTTAAACAACCGGGAACACTTTTACACAAGATGGATCATATTTACACAACTGAGAAGATCTTTACACAACAGGGACCCATTTTACACAATAACAGAGAACATCTTTGCACAACAGCGAATACAGTAACACAACAGAGAACATATTACACAGCAGGAAATATCTTTAAAAGAACACAGGGAACATCTTTACACAACAGAGAACACAATTACATAAGTCATCAGTCTTTCGCTGTCTCTTGCTGGTTTGCTCAGTACCTTTCTCTGTCTGTTCCTTTCTGAGTCCTGATAATATCTTCCTGGTTTTCTGTGTGTCTTTCTCTGTCTGTTCCTTTCTGCGTCCTGATAATCTCTTCCTGGTTTTCTGTGTCTCTTTCTCTGTCTGTTCCCTTCTGGGTCCGAATGATCTCTACCCGGTTTTCTGTGTGTCTTTCTCTGCCTGCCTCATTGTCGGTGCTGTTACTCTGTGTCCTTGTGTCATTGGGCAGTGAGGGTGAGTCTGTCAGCACGTGTGTTGCTGAGTCCGGGATTCTTGAGAAATCCGACTCCAATCCTATTTTTATAAAAACATTGGGGAAATGAACATATTTCACGAACAGGCAGCTAAAATTTAAACCAGCAGTTTGCAGAGTGGCGCAGCGGAAGCGTGCTGGGTCGATGGATCGAAACCATTCTCTGCTATTTATGTTTGGTCGGAAGACAAACAGTTCACTTTCAAAACATCAAGTGTTTCCCCATAATAACAAGATGCGCTCGTTTGCGATCAGCTTTTTCCTTCTCGTGAACACATCAGTCAGTAACAACTCACTTTTGCTCACACGAACACAAGCTGCAAACACGGACCAGCCGAGTCTCTCCCACTTTGTCAACCCCCTTCCTGCAGAGCCTCCTCTCCACCACCAGATGGTGATGTTGGCCACAATAAAACCAGGACAAATGGTCACAGTGAGGAGACGGTCAGCAACAGAAAATAAAACAATAACAGGGAAAACCTTTGCACAACAACAGGGGACATCTTTACACAACAGAAAACATATTTACACAACAGGAAATACCGTTACACAACAGGGAGAACACAATCATACAAATGCCTTGTTTCTCCATCTCAGTTTCGTTGTCTGTCTCTCTCTCTCCGTTCCTCACTTTTATTTCCTCACAGTCTATTAGTTTTCTATGTGTTTTTCTCTCTGTCCCGTTGTCGATGGTGTCACTCAGCGTCCTTGTAACATTGCGTAGCCAGGCTGAGCCTCCCAACACCTGTGTTAGAGAACCTAGAATATAGAACAGTACAGCTCAGGACATGCCCTTCGGCCCACGATGTTGTGCCGAACCTTTAACCTACTCTAATATCAAAACTACCTACATACCTTTCATTCTACTATCATCCATGTACCTATCCAAGAGACGCTTAAATGTCCCTAATGTATCTGCTTCTACTACCACCGCTGGCAGTGCATTCCACGCACCCACCACTCTCTGTGTAAAGAACCTACCTCTGACATCTCCCTGAAACCTTCCTCCATCACCTTAAAATTATGCCCCCTGGTGATAGCCCTTTCCACCCTGGGAAAAAGTCTCTGGCTATCCACTCTATCTATGCCTATCATCATCTTGTACCCCTCTATCAAGTCACCTCTCATCCTTCTTCGTTCCAATGGGAAAAGCCCCAGCACCCTCAACCTTTCTTCGTAAGACATGCCCTCCAGTCCAGACAGCATCCTGATAAATCTCCTCTGCACCCTCTCTAAAGCTTCCACATCCTTCCTATAATGAGACGACCAGAACTGAACACAATATTCCAAGTGTGGTCTAACCAGGGCTTTATAGAGCTGCAGCATAACCTCGCGGCTCTTAAACTCAATCCCCCTGTTAATGAAAGCCAACACACCATACGCCTTCTTAACAACCCTATCAAACGTGGGTGGCAACTTTGAGCGATCTATGGACATGGACCCCAAGATCCCTCTGTTCCTCCACACTACCAAGAATCCTGTCTTTTAGCCTGTATTCTGCATTCAAATTCGACCTTCCAAAATGAATCACTTCACACTTTTCCAGGTTGAACTCCATCTGCCACTGATCAGCCCAGCTCTGCACCCTGTCAATGTCCCGTTGCAACCTACAACAGCCTTCCACACTATCCACAACTCCAGCAACCTTCGTGTCATCGGCAAACTTGCTAACCCAGACTTCCACTTCCTCATCCAAGTCATTTATAAAAATCACAAAGCGCAGACGTCCCAGAACAGATCCCTGCGGAACACCACTGGTCACCGAGCTCCAGGCTGAATACTTTCCATCTACTACCACCCTCTGTCTTCTATGGGCCAGCCAATTCTGTATCCAGACAGCCAACTTTCCCTGCATCCCATGCCTCCTTACTTTCTGAATGAGCCTACCATGGGGAACCTTATCAAACTCCTTGCTAAAATCCATATACACCACATCCACTGCTCTTCCTTCATCGATGTGTTTTGTCACATCTTCAAAGAATTCAATAAGGCTTGTGAGGCATGACCTGCCCCTCACAAAGCCATGCTGACTGTCTCTAATCAAACTATGCTTTTCCAACTAATCATAAATCCTGTCTCTCAGAATCCTCTCCAATAATTTGCCCCCTACCGACATAAGACTGACTGGTCTCTAAATCCCAGGGTTATCCCTATTCCCTTTCTTGAACAAGGGAATAACATTTGCCACCCTCCAATCATGTGGTACTACTCCAGTGGACAGTGAGGACGCAAAGATCATCGGCAAAGGAGCGGCAATCTCTTCCCTCGCTTCCCGTAATATCCTTGGGTATATCCCGGCTGGCCCCAGGGACTTATCTGTCCTCATGTCTTTCAAAATTTCCAGCTCATCCTCCCTCTTAACATCAACCTGTTCGAGCATATCAGCCTGTTCCACGCTGTCCTCACAAACGTCCAGGTCCCTCTCACTAGTGAATACTGAAGCAAAGTATTCATTTAGGACCTCCCCTACCTCCTCCGACTCCAGGCACAAGTTCCCTCCACTATCCCTGATCGGCCCTACCCTCAGTCTGGCCATCCTCTTTTTCCTCACATAAGTGTAGAACGCATTGGGATTTTCCTTAATCCTACCCGCCAAGACTTTTTCATGTCCCCTTCTAGCTCTCCTAAGTCCATTCTTCAGTTCCTTCCTGGCTACCTTGTAACCCTCTGGAGCCCTGTCTGATCCTTGCTTCCTCAACCTTAAGTAAGCTTCCTTCTTCCTCTTGACTAGCTGTTCCACATTTCTTGTCATCCAAGGTTCCTTCACCCTACCATCCCTTCCTTGCCTCACCGGACAAACCTATCCAGCAGTCGCAGCAAGTGCTCCCTAAACAACCTCCACATTTCTGTCCTGCATTTCCCTGAGAACATCTGTTCCCAATTTATGCACCCCAGTTCCTGCCTAATAGCATTGTAATTCCCCCTCCCCCAATTAAATATTTTCCCATCCCGTCCGCTCCTGTCCCTCTCCATGACTACAGTAAAGGTCAGGGAGTTGTGATCACTATCACCGAAATGTTCTCCCACCGAGAGATCTGCCACCTGGCCTGGTTCGTTGCCAAGCACCAAATCCAACATAGCCTCCCCTCTAGTCGGCTTATCTACATATTGAGTCAGGAAACCTTCCTGGACACACCTGACAAAAACTGCTCCATCCAAACTATTTGCACGAAGGAGGTTCCAATCAATATTAGGGAAGTTGAAGTCACCCATGACAACAACCCTGTTACTTCTGCACCTTTCCAAAATCTGCCTCCCAATCTGTTCCTCCGTGTCTCTGTTGCTATTGGGGGTCTATAGAAAACTCCCAATAAAGTGAATGCTCCTTTCCTGTTTCTGACTTCCACCCATAATGACTCAGTAGACAAACCCTCCTCGATGACCTCCCTTTCTGCAGCTGTGACACTATCCCTGATTAACAATGCAACTCCTCCACTTCTTTTACCTCCCTCCCTATTCCTTTTGAAACATCCAAACCCGGGAACATCCAACATCCATTTCTGCCCCTGTGATCTCCAAGTGTCCGTAATGGCCACAACATCGTAGCTCGAAGTACTGATCCATGCTCTAAGTTCATCACCCTTATTCCTGACACTTCTTGCATTAAAATAGACACACTTCAACCCATCATACTAGCTGAAACTTTGCCCTGTCAACTGTCTAACCTTCCTCACAGACTCTCTGCACTCTGTATCTGCCTGTTCAACAGCTACCCCATCCACTGATCCGTAGTTCCGGTTCCCATACCTCTGCCAAACTAGTTTAAACCCTCCCGAAGAGCTCTAGCAAACCTCCCGCCCAGGATATTGGTCTCCCTCCAGTTCAGATGCAACCCGTCCTTCTTGTCCAGGTCCCACCTTCCCCAGAAGGTATCCCAATGATCCACATAACTGAAGCCCTCCCTGCTACACCAGCTCTGTAGCCACGTGTTCAGCTGCACTCGCTCTCTGTTTCTAGCCTCACTAGGACGTGGCACCGGTATCAATCCTGAGATTACTACTCTGCTCGTCTTGCCTTTTAGCTTCCAACCTAACTCCTATATTCGCTTTTCAGGTCCTCATCCCTTTTCCTAGCTATGTCATATGTACCACGACTTCTGGCTGCTCCCCCTCCCCTTTAAGAATCCGAAAGACTCGATCTGAGACATCCCTGACCCTGGCACCCAGGAGGCAACATACCATCCGGGAGTCTCGTTCGTGACCACAGAATCTCCTGTCTGTTCCTCTAACCATTGAATCTCCTATCACTATCGCTCTCCTATTCTCCACCCTTCCCTTCTGAGCCGCAGAGCCAGGCTCAGTGCCAGAGACCTGGCCGCTGTGGCTTTCCCCTGGTAAGTCCCCCCCCACAACCGTATACAAAACGGTATACTTATTCTTGAGGGGAACGGCCACAGGGGATCCCTGCACTGTGTGCCTATTCACTTTCCCTCCCCTGACGGTCACCCAGCAACCTTTATCCTGTGACTTGGGTGTCAGGACTTCCCTATAACTGCTCTCTATCATCCCCTCTGCCTCCCGCATGATCCGAAGTTCATCCAGCTCCAGCTCCCGTTCCCTAACGCGGTCTGTGAGGAGCTGGAGTTGGGTGCACTTCTCACAGGTGAAGTCAGCAGGGACACAAGTGGTGACCCTTACCTCCCACATCCTGCAAGAGGAGTATGCAACTGCCCTAGCTTCCATCCCCTCTGCTCCAAATTGACGACAGAGAATAAAAAAATATAAAGGAAAACCTTACCTTACCAAACCCTCCACACAAGAGTCCTTTTTTTTGGTTGGAGGAGGAGGATGGGTGGGAGACACGACACGTGTAGTGTTTCGGGTTTAGCCACTGCCCGAATATAGAAGTTCACTTACCCAGCAGTCCCCGTGTCCGCGTCCGCCGAATCGTCAGGTAAGTACTTTATAGTGAAACGTACCTTCCCGGCTGCCCCCTGGCTCGCACTATCACCGCTCCTGCTGATCAAAGGTGTTGCTGTAATAAAAACAGAAAATGCTGGAAATGCTCAGTAGGTCTGGCAGCATCTGTGCAGAGAGAAACAGTTAACAGTTCAGGTCTGTTTCCTTCGCTCACATTAACTTTGTTTCTTTCTCCACAGATGCTGCCAGACCTGCTGACTATTTCAAGCATTTTCTGTTTATGTTTCAGATTTCCAGCATCTGCAGTATTTTGCTTTTGTACGTGTGTTGCTATGTCTGGGACTGTTTGAGTGCAATGCTATTGCTTTATAAACAGCGTTGAAACAAACATTTATCTAGTTAACACACAGCACTAATACACAGCTGGATATAAACAGCAGCCTGCAGCAGAGGGTGCAGTGGAAGTTTATTAACACAAATAATTCACCAACAATATATTTACTGCGATCCTCAATCACACCACCCTTCATCTTAACACGTTTTATTCTTCATTGACATCAACTTCTTGCTTCCAATAAACACTTCAATTTGGAACACAGCTTCCAAATCACCTTTATTCACAAACCCGAACACAAGCTGCAAATGCTGCAAACACACACCAGCCCAGACTTTCCCCTTTCGGTCAACCCATTCCTGCATCACTGCCTCTCCACCAACAGTTGCTGCTAGAATCATACAATCATAGAATGGCTAAAGCACAGAAGGAGGCCATTCGGCCTGACGAACCCATGTTGGCTCTCTGCGAAAGCAACTCACCTCGTCTCACTCCCCAGTCAGTTCAATGTCGGTGGTGGGAAAACTTCTCGAAAGAATAATTCGGGACAAAATTAATAGTCCCATGGACAAATGTGGGTTAATTCAGGAAAGACAGCATGGATTTCTTCAGGGAAAATCATGTTTAACTGTCCTGCTGGAGCTTTTTGATGAGGTAACAGAGAGGGATGATGAGGGCAATGCTGTTGATGTGGTCTACATGGACTTTCAAAAGGTCTGGCAGCATCTGAATGGTCACTGACCTGAAACATTAACTCTGTTTCTCTCTCCACAGATGTTGCCAGACCTGCTGAGTATTTCCAGCAGTTTTTGTTTACATTTCAGATTTCTAGCATCTGCAGTATTTTGCTTTTATTGACTTTCAAAAGGAGTTTGATACAATGCAACACAACAGACTTGTGAACAAAGTTATAACTCATGGAATAAAAGGGACAGTAGTAACATGGACATGGAATTGGCTGAGTGACAGGAAACAAAGAGTAGTGATCAATGGATGTTCTTCGGGCGAGAGGAAGGTTTGTTGTGGAGTTCCCCAGGAGTCAGTGTTGGGACCCTTGCCTTTCCTGATATATATTAATGACCTAAACCTTGGTGTACAGGGCAGAATTTCAAAGTTTATGGATGATACGAAAATTGGAAGCATTGTGAATTTGTAGTAACAATTCTGTGATTCTGTGATTCCAATATTCAAGTCATTTATATATATGGTGGTCCTGACACTGACACTTGTGGACATCACTGTTCACCATCTTCCATTCTGAAAAACAACTAAATGCCACAACTCGCTTTTCTTGATATTTCATACATTTTTTAATCTAAGCAGATACTGACCCTCCTATTCCAGGAGCCTGAGTTTTGTTACCCAGCCTTTTATGTGGTAGTTTGTCAAACGCTTTCTTAAAATCAATATCGACAACATCCATTGCTTTCCCTTCATCAACCATTCTGTTACTTCATCAAAAAAATCAGTTATTTATTAATAGATGCAGTACTGAAACAGGCCCTTCGGCCCATCAAGTCTGTGCCGTCCAACAACCACCCATTTATACTAATCTGACATGAATCCCATATTCCCTATCACAGCCCCACCATTCTTCTCCCACCTCCCTGCACTGGGGGCAATTTACAATGGCCAATTTACCTATCAATCTGCAAGTCTTTGGCTGTGCGAAGAAACCCACGCAGTCACAGGGAGAACTCAAACTGCGCGCAGGTACTGAACACGGGTCGCTGGAGCTGTGAGGCTGCGGTGCTAAACACTGATCGCCCAAAATGACCGTGGCAGGACTCGAACCGACAATCTTCTGATAACCTTGTTAAATACACCGAAGTCAGACGCCTTATCCATTAGGCCACACAGCCAATACTGAAGAAGTAAAAAGGTGCTGAACCTCTCAGTTTTCGGTCTACCCAAACCAAGTTCAAGGTCTGAATCATGAACCGATTGCCTCATTCGTTCTGTGAATAATACAATGATTTAATAGACAAAGTTTTGAAACATTCCTGCCCATAAATCTTAATAACAGAGAGTGTGTGGATCTCCTGACTCAGAATGTTTCATGGATACAGTCCTCAGATCCGACAAGGAACCCCTGAACATCCACAGTAAAGACAGTGTGGATGAGGAAATGTAAGAGCTGGGAGCTGAAACTCAGGGACGGCCGAGCTCTCCTGTCATTGAGCTTGTGTGTCTGCTCTGCTCGCCGCACTTCCGGATCTACTTTGTTTCCAATGAAAAGATGAAAAGGGCCGTTCGGTTTTCCTCTCACTGACAGCGTGTTTCACTCGGGTTAATATAACCCGGGACTTTTGCTGCTGAAATGAATTCTGCAAGGTCCCAGCACACACACCGGCTCCCTCCTTTCTCCCCTCTTTCTATCGGATTGTTTTACCAGGACGGGCTCAATAATAACAAACCCCCTGCAGGGAATGACCGCAAATTGAGCATCCAAATGGGGCAAGTGGGCAGCTTTCTGGGTTCTAGGTTCCCCCTACATCGCCCCTCCCTCCCTCCAGTCCAAGCCCCTCTTCACTTTCTTTGGGACTTTGATGAGGGTGAAATGGGGAAAGTTCCCATTGATGTTTGAATGCTGAATTGCTGCAAAGGTCTGCGCACGCGCGACATAACCCCGCCCCCCAGTGGGACGTCACAATGAGGAGTGGAGCGCATGCGCATCCTTCCCCAACCCAGTCTGTGAGGCCATTCACTCAATCAGGGGAAGATGATTTAAATCAGCTGCGAATGGAGACTTCCCGGGCCCGGGGGAAGGGAACAAACAGCATCTGCTTCCAGCAGCCACTGCTTTGGGAGCGTGTCCGCAGATGTGCTCAGAGATTAGCATTGAGTGGTGGGAAGTTGAGGGGGAGTCGGGGAGTGTTTGTAACAGACACTGTGGAGCAGGAGCTGCTCCCGGAACATGGAGTGAGCCGGGGACACGGGGAAGGGAGAGTTCATTCTCGGACAGTGTCTGTACAGGCTCAGGGAGACACAATGGGAAGAAATCACGATTGAAAATCACTGACAATTTCACCACCCAAAGGAGAGGGAATTTTCCTGCTTTAGTTCCAGTCTCTCACTGTTTGTTGGATTGTGAACAGTGGGGGGAAAATAGCTGCAAAATAACGATGTGGACAGTTAGACAAAGAACATATATTGCAGATAACAGGTGAGAAGTGTGAAAGGCACATTTTAAATAGTGGCTGCTGGTTTTTTCGTTGAAATAGAAATGTGACTGTGTGAAGGTCACTGCTCTATCGGACAGTCCCAGTCATTGAGCAGTTCAGGGCTTGTGTTGTTTCTGAATGTCACAAACACCTTGCAAAACCACTGCAAACACCTGGTAAACAGAAGCTGAATACTGTAGTACTGCAGTGGAGTCAGACACTGACACTGTTTGTGTTCCTGGTTTTCATTTTGCGATTGTTCATAATGATTATAATTGGGACGATTACATTGATCGTTTTTGTATCTTCTACCTCATCAATTCTTTCATTCCTCCAGGAAAATACATGAAGGAACCTGACTGGATGTGGTGATTCTTGGACACAAAGAAAAGTGCAGCGAGCTCGTTCCAACGCACAGTCGGTACAGGATCACTCCCAAAGCACAGAGATACTGCCAGCTCATCAGTTCCACTGGAACAAATAAAAGTAGTCAGACAGACACTGATCCCAAAATCGAGAGACACATTTTCAATCCAACAGTCAAACAACAGCAGGACAGACAGAAGTTGTTTCCATTTCACTCCAATTCAGTACAGCTGACAGGTTGATACATCAATCACAGTATAAAAACAAACTCACTATCAGATCTAAATAAAGTCTGTCACCATGGTTACATTTTAAATATAAAACTTGAAACAGAACAGACACAATTTACCTCATTGAAAGGTACAGAATGAATGCAAGGAGGCTTCAAGGGGATTTGGACAGGGTAAGTGAATGGGCAAGAACATGGCAGATGGAATATAATGTAAATAAGTGTGACGTTCTCCACTTTGGTAGAATAAACAGAAAGACAGAGTATTTCTTAAATGGTGAGAGGTTGAGAAGTGTCGATGTCCAAAGGGACCTGGGTGTCCTTGTTCATGAGACACTAAAAGCTGGTGTGCAGGTGCAGCAAGCAATTAGGAAGGCAAATGGTATGATGGCTTCATTGAAAGCGTATTTGAGTACATGGTTAAACATGTATTGCTTCAATTGTATAAAGTCTAGCTGAGACTGCACCTGGAGTATTCTGTACTATTTTGGTTTCCTTATTGAAGGAAGGATAGACTTGTCACAGAGGGAGTGCAACAGAGATTCACCAGACTAATCCCCTGGGATGGTGGGATTGTCTTATGATGAGAGACTGCAGAAACTGGGCCGAAATTCTCTGGAGTTTCGAAGAATGAAAGGTGATCTCATTGAAACTTACAACATTCTTATGGGGTGTGACAGGGTAGATATGGATAGGATGTTTCCTCTGTCTAGTGAGTCCAGAACAAGGGGACACAGTCTCAGAATAAGGGCAGGCCATTTGAGACTGAGATGAGCAGGAATTTCTTTACTCAGAGGGTGAGAAATCTGTGGAATTCTTTATCCCAGTGGGCTGTGGAAGATCAATCATTGAACATATTCAAGACAGAAATCGATAGATTTCTAAATACTAACGGGATCAAGGGATATGGAGATAGCAGGGAAAAATGGCGTAGAGATAGATGATCAGTCACGATCTGTTTGAATATTGGAGCAGGCTTGATGGGCTGAATGGTCTAATGCCCCAATTTCCTATCATCCTTTGAATCCCAATAATGTACATCAGAACGTTAGACCAAGTTATGCATTACATACCAGTTCAAAAATCCCACAGAGATTAAGACTGAAAGATGCAGTATCAATTCCATTACTACAAAATGAAGGACTTGGAGCTTGCAGACCAGCCCATGTATAAGATTGAAAGTTATATTTTCATTCACAATCGTTTTCACAGAGCTAAATATTAAATACCAATCCACAACTTGTACAGGACTACCAAATAAAACCTACAATTGTAAAATACAGTTAATCCATATTTTGAATTAAACACAAGGCAAATAAATATTGATACATTAAGAGAGCTGGAAACAGTGAGAGCAGAGTGGATCATAAAGAGCCCAGGAGAGGGAGCATGAGTTCACTCGGAGAGCAGGGAACAGTGAGAGCACGCGTCAAAAAAGGCAAAGGAATCCACAATTAATGGGAGAACACTGAATGGTGCAGAGAAAGTGAGGGACGTTGGAGTGAATGTCCACAGGTCCCTGAAGTAGCAGTACAGGTCAATAAGGTGGTTCAGCAGGTATATGGAATCCTTTCCTTTATTAACTGAGGTATAGAATATAAGTGTGACCTGGGTGTCCATGTCAATAAGTCACTGACAGCTAACATGCAGGTGCAGCAAGCAATTAGGAAGGCTAATAGTATGTTAGCCTTTATCACAAGAGGATTTGAGTACAGGAGTAGTGAATTCTTGCTTCAATTGTATAGAACCTTGGTTAGACTGCACTTGGAGTACTGTGTACAGTTTTGGTCTCCTTACCTTACGCAGGATATTATTGCCATGGAGGGAGTTCAATGAAGGTTCATCAAACTTGTTCCTGGGATGGTGGGATTGTCCTATGAAGAGAGATTGGGGAAACTGGGGCTGTATTCTCTAGAGTTTTGAAGAATGAGAGGTGATCCCATTGAAACCGACAAAATATTGAAAGGACAGTGAGGGTAGATGCAGCTATGTTGTTTCCCCTGGTTGGGGAGTCGAGAACCAGGGGACGCAATTTCAAAATAAGGGGGAAGCTCCTTAGGACAGAGATGAGGAGAAATTTCTTTACTCGGAGGGTTGTGAATCTTTGGAATTCTGTACACCAGAGGGCTGTGGAAGCTCAGTCATTGAGTATGTTTAAAGCAGAGATTGATAGATTTCTAAATACAAATGACATAAGGGAATATGAGGAAAGTGTGGGGAAAAGGGCATTGAAGTGGATGATCAGCCATGATCATATTGAATGGTGGGGTAGGCTCGATGGGCTGAATGGCCGACTCCTGCTCCTATGTTTCGATGTTCCTAATTCCACATGATCGGCGAGACACAGCCTCAGGCCGACTTGTCGGGTGTTGCAAACAGATAACACTGCTTCTGATCTTCACCAGAACAGAGAGTGAGATGTAACATTGATCATCAAACAAACTGTGAGAGAATACAACAGAATAAAACACATGGAGAGACATTGTGGAATAACAAATAGATTTGATTGGAATGTTGAATTTTGATTGGAATGGATAAAACACCAGAAACAGCAGATTAAATTGGGATTCTCATCATTATATTGATCTGAGACAGAAAAGAGAAACTGATGGGAAGAAGGAAGAATGGAACTGTTCAGTTTTTTTGAGTTTTTCACTCACCCATGAAAGCTGATTAAAAAAAGATGCAAATAACAGAGAATTTCACCAAAAAGGGAGATTAAATGCTGCCGAAACCTTGGATCGAAGGATGCCCCAACAGATCACCTGTTTAACTGTCTCCTCACTGGGGGATTTCAATCAGTGAGCAATATTATTCTCTACCTTTTTTTTGTTAAATGAACCCAGAACTGTCACTTGGAGTTAATATCTGCATTCCGACTCCTGAATATTTTCTGGACACATTTCCTGCTGAAAGAACGAAGAACTCGTTTCTAATTTACACAATACTATATACACATTCATCAAACCTCTTAAGCTAGTATCCTTGGTGCTGCTCTCTCTTCTCCCAAACCTCATCTCATGTGACTGTTACATCACCACTCTGACAGTGGGAGGGGTTGATCCCACTGTCTTCAGCATTAACCCTTTACATCCTTATACTACACTGTCTGTCCAAACAAATGGGTGGAGGGAACTTCCTTCATTTATTCAAACACTTGAAAATCAACTCAAAGCCATCAGAGAGAGAGAGAGAGAGAGAGAGAGAGTGTCAGAGCACTTCCTGCATCCAGTCCTGACCCTGTCACACTCAGCAGCTGCTCACCCAGACCCCACTCTCATCAACACTGAACATTGTTACAGAGACCCTTCAAATAATGTTTATAAAAGGCGGAAAAATTCAAAGTTCATCGCAGCCGGATTGAATGGAACAAAGTTTAATATCTTCTCACCGTCTCTCAATACCCACGAGACATAGGTTTTCTTATTTGGTTCCTTTGATTTTTCTTGTTCCTGATTGACAAATATTCCAAACCTCGGATCAACCCTCCCACTTGCGTCATGTCCCCAGTCTCGGTTAAAAGCAACACATAACGACACAAACACTCTGAAATATACAACGCAGTCACACTTTCCTTCAGTGAGATTAATGTCGAGCTGTTTTCCAGATTGAATGTAACCGTGAACAAATTTGTATCAAAGAAGTTGCCTTTGGCGTATCAGCACTGAATTTCTGGACAAGGAGGAACAGCCATTCCCAACTCACATCCTTCACAAAGGCTGTTTTCTCCTGTGACTGAAATTCATCATGTAATTTGAATTCCAAGTTCAAGTTCACAAAACAGAGATATAAATGATTGATAAGGAAACTTCTAAAGCATATCACAAATGTGAAATAAGGCTCTGCTGGGAGTTGAACCCAGTCTCTTCTGTTTACTATACAGGTGCTTTAACCAACTAAGCTACAGAGCCAGATCACAAATGCTTGCGTAGTTGAAATCAGAGGAGGATCTGTTTATTCTCATCACACTTCTCCACTGGTCACAACATATTTTAACTTTTCCTACTTACTGATACAGTCATATACTCTATTTTTCCCAAAACTGAGAATGGAGGTGGAGGGGCGACATGATAGAGGTTGACAAAGTTATGAGTGGCAGAGACAGAGTGGACAGTCAGAAGCTTTTTCACAGGGTGGCAGAGTCAGTTACGAGGGGACATAGGTTTAAGGCGAGAGTGGCAAAGTTTCGAGGGGATATGCGAGCCAAGTTCTTTACACAGAGGGTGGTGAGTGCCTGGAACTTGCTGCCAGGGAAGGTGGTGGAAGCAGGGAAGATAGCGACGTTTAAGAGGCATCTTGACAAATACATGAATAGGATGGGAAGAGAGGGATACGGTCCCCTGAAGTGCAGAAGGTTTTAGTTTAGACAGGCATCAAGATCGGCGCGGGCTTGGAGGGCCGAATGGCCTGTTCCTGTGCTGTACTGTTCTTTGTTTATAGATGTGGTCACCCCACAGCTTAAGTGTATGCAGGGAGAGAGGGAATGGGTGACCACCAGGCAGTCAAAAAGAATCAGGCAGGTAGTGCAGGACACCCCGAGTGCGTCTCACTCTCCAGCAGGTATTCAGTTCTGAATACAGAGGACAATGATGCTTCACCTGGGGAGTGCAGCCGGAGCCAAGTCCATGACACCATGGGTGACTCAGCTGCAAAGCGGAGTATAGGGAAGACTGGAAAAGCCATAGTGATAGGTGATTCAATCGTCAAGGGAACAATCAGGTGTTTCTATGGCCAGAGACGTGAATCCAGGAATGGAGTGTTGGCTCCCTGGTGCCAGGGTCAAGGATGTCATTGAGCAGTTACAGAGCATCCTGAAGGGGGAGGGTGAACAGCCAGCAGTGGTAGTCCACATCAGAACCAACAACATAGGTAGATATAAGGATGTTGTGCTGCAGTCAGAACTTAGGGAGTGAGGTAAGAAATTAGCAAGCAGGACATCAAAAGTAATAATCTCCGGATTACTCCCAGTGCCACGTGCAAGTGAGTACAGGAATAGATGGATAAGACAGATGAATGTACAGGAATAGATGGATAAGACAGATGAACGTGTGGCTGGAAAAATGGTGCAGGAGGGAGGACTTTAGATTTTTGGGACAGGTTGGACGGGTTGCACCTGAACCGAGCCAGGACGGAGTTCCTTGCAGGATGTTTTGCTAGTGCTGTTGGGAAGGGTTTAAGCTAGTTTGGCAGGGAGATGGGGACTGGAAGGTAGAGTCAGATGGGACAAAATCAGAAATAAAAATGGCAGGCAGAAAATTAATGGAGTCTGGAAGAGAGAGGAAACACTGATTAGAAAATTCAAAACAAAAAATGTTGGCAGTGCTCAACGATATCTAAATCAATGCAAGGAGTATAGCAAATGAAGCAGATGAGCTCAGGGCACAGTTAGACACATGGCAGTATGATATCATAGCTATTTCAGAAACATGGCTAAAGGAGGGACAGGCATGGCAGCTCAATTTTCCTGGTTACAGGGTTTTCAGACGTGAGAGGGAAGGGGATAAAAAAGGAGGGGGAGTGGCAATTTTGGTCAAAGAAACTATTACAGCTGTGAGGAGGGATGATATGTTGGAAGGTTTATCAAATGAGACCGTATAGATTGAGCTGAGGAACAAAAAAGTGGCAATCACACTGCTGGGAGTGTACTATAGACCCCTAAACAGTCAGAGGGAGATGGAAGAGCAGATATGTGGGCAAATCGCTGAGAAGTGCAAGAACAATAGGGCAGTAACAGTGGGGGATTTGTACCACCCAAACATTAACTGGGATACTTTTTGTGTAGAGGGAATTGAGGGAGCAGAATTCTTGAGGTGCATTCAGGAGTACTTTTTTAGCCAATATGTAGCAAGTCCAACAAGAGAGGGTGAAGTTTTGGACTTAGTTTTAGGAAATGAAGAGGGGCAGGTGGAAGGAGTGGCAGTGGGACAGCATTTTGGTGGTAGTGATCATAATTCAGTCAGTTTTAATATAATTATGGAAAGGACAAGGACAGAACAGGAGTTAGAGTTCTCAGTTGGGGCAAGACCAACTTTACTAAGCTGGAGAGTGATTTACCGAAAGTGGACTGGAAACAGGTACTTGACGGTAAATCAGTGTCACAGCAGTGGGAAGAATTCAAAGGGGAGATTCAAGGGGTTCGGAGTCAACATGTTCCCACAAAGAAAAAGGGTGGGAAGGCCAAATCTAGAGCCACATGGATGTCAAGCAGTTTACGGGTATAATAAGGCAGTAAAGGAAAGTTTATGCCCAACACAGAGAACTGAATACTACAGAAAGCCGAGAGGAGTATAGAATGTGGAGGGGGGAAATCAACATTGAAATTAGGAAAGTTAAGCGTGAGCATTAAAGAATATTGGCAATCAAAATCATGGTGAACCCAAAGATGTTTTATCAATACATTGAGAGTAAAAGGATAAATAAGGAAAGAGTAGGGCACAGAAAAGACCAAAAAGGTAACCTATGTGTAGAGCAGCAGATGCTGACATTGTTCTGAATAAATGCTTTGCATCTGTCTTCACAAAAGAGGGGGAAGATGCATATATTGTAGATAAGGAAGAGGGGTGTGAAGTATGGATGTGATTCATACAGAGGGAGAGAGGACATATTAATGGGATTAGTGTATATGAAAGTTGATAAATCACGAGCGCCGGATGGAATGCACCTCAGGCTGTTAAAAAGAAGCAAGAGAGGAAATAGCAGAAGAACTGATCATCATTTTCCAGACCTCACTGGATACAGGTGTGGTGATGGAGGATTGGAGGACTGCTAACGTTGTACCTTTGTTTAAAAAGGGAGTGAGGGAGACCAAATAATTACAGGCCAGTCAGTCTAACATCAGTATTGGGCAAATTATTGGAATCTATTCTGTGAGACAGAATAAAATGTTACTTCGAAAGGCACAGATTAATCAAGGATAGTCAGCATGGATTTGTTAAGGGAAGATCTTGTCTGCCCAACTTGATCGAAAGTTTGAAGAATTAAGAAGGAAGATAGATGAGGGTAGTGCAGTTGATGTAGTCTACATGGATGTAAATGTAGGGGGTATGAGTTTGCAGATGGCACAAAGATTGGCTGTGTGGTAAATAGCAAGGAGGATAGCTGCAGGCTGCAGGAAGATCTTCATGGTCTGGTCAGATGGGCAGAAAAATGGCAAATAGAATTCAATTCAGAAGTGTGAGTTGCTGCATTTGGGGAGGTCAAACAAGGCAAAGGAATACACAATTAATGGGAGAGTACTGAGAGGTGTAGAGGAAGTGAGGGACCTTGGAGTAAATGCCCACAGATCCCTGAAGGTCGCAGGACAGGTCGATAAGGTGGTAAGAAGGCATATGGAATCCTTTCCTTTATTAGCCGAGGTATAGATTTAAGAGCAGGGAGGTTATGCTGGAACTGTATAAATCATTAGTCAGGCCACAATGAATACTGTATGCAGTTCTGATCACCTTATTACAGAAAGGATGTAATTGCACTAGAGAGGGTACAGAGGAGATTCACGAGAATGTTGCCGGGATTGGAAAAATGCAGCTATGAGGAAAGACTGGATAGGCTGAGGCTGTTCTCCTTGGCACAGAGAAGGCTGAGGAGAAATCTCATTGAAACATACAACATTTTGAGGTGCCTGGATAGAGTTGAAGTGAAGGGCCTATTTACCTTAGCAGAGAGGTCAGTGACTAGGGGAAATAGATTTAAAGTGATTGGTAGAAAGATTACGGGGGAGATGAGGAAAAGTTTTTTTCAGCCAGAGGGTGGTGGGGGTCTGGAACTCACTGCCTCAATTCAATCAAAAGAAGTTTGGATATACATTCAAGTGCTGTAATCTGCAGGGCTGCAGACCAAATGCTAGAAGGTGGAATTAGAATGGGTGGAAAGTTTTTCATCTGGCACAGACACGATGGGCCAAGTGGCCTCTTTCTGTGCCTTAAACTTTCTTTGATTCGATGATACTATAATTACCCAGCTGTTGTAATGGAAATTGAACTTGTTTCTCTGGACCATTGGTGGAGGCTTCAGGATTACTCGTCCTGTAATGTCACCACAAAACCACCATACCGCTGTATGAGATTTTTTACTGGTTTGTTCTGTGGATTTCAGTCTACACAAATGGAATTGATAATCTATTTCACTCTGATAATGTTTGAGATGTTTTTGGCTGGTAAATAATGTGTATCTCAGTCGACTGTATTTTTAAATTCCGCAGTCTGGGTGAGTTCAGGCATCTAATTTACATCACAGTTTGCACTTTCTATCAGCATTACTTAATCTAATACTGTTTTATTTTTGGACTGGCAATGTTTAGATCAATCTACACTCATGGAATTGATACTGTATTTCTGTTTGATATTGTATGAGTTTTTAGAATGGTATATAATATTTAGATCAATCTACACTAATGGAATTGATTCTGTATCTTTCCATTTCACAGTGTGGGTGAGTTCTGAACTGGTATCTAATTTGTGTCTCAGGTTACAATATCTTTCAGCACCTTAGAAACTTTCACTGTAATGAATGTTGGACTTGTATGTAACTTGTATCTCAGGGGACACTATGGGGATGTTTAAACATCCTTTATCATGAATGGATGTGAGCTTTGAGTATGGTATTTAATTTAAATCTCAGGGTACAGCATTACAAGAGATTCTGTGCCATTCAATCAATACCGTGTGCCAATGCTATCTGATATTTAATTGATAGCGAAGTCTGCATTATATTTAGATTGACACATTGTATTTCAATCTGTTAATGAGGGTGACTTTGACCTGGGATTGATGTATCTGACTGTCAATGGGACTGAATTGGGGTGAAATGGAAACAACTTATTTTTCTCCTGCTTTGTTTGATTGTTGGATTGAAAATGTGTCTCTGGAACTCGGGATCAATGTGGGCCTGACTACTTCTGCAGTCTGAGACTAGGGAACTGATGAACTGTCTATCCCTCTGTACTCTGAGTGATAATGTACCTACTGTGTGTGAGAGGAGCTGGCTGCACTGTTCCTTGTGCCTCGAGTGCAGCAACCATCACATTCATCACGATTCCTTCAAGTATTTGCCTGCATGAAGAAAAAATATGTCTTAACTCAAGAACAGGGGAGGTGCAAAATATCAAAGAGGTGAATTTAATTTCGCAATTAATAATCATTAAAAACACCCACAAATGAAAACCAGTGTCAGTATCTGTCTCCACTGAAGTACTGAAGCTCCCAGCTCCTGCATCACAAGTATTCTGGGCAGATCCATCTAGACAAAACACTGCACTGGGATCGTCCCAACTTCTCTATGCTCTACACATATTTCCAGCCACCCTGCTTCATATGCACAAATAAACAAAAATAAAGCCCACTCTGTATGTCCCTCAATTCCTTTCTTCCCATACAGTTGTTCCACCTCCCCTTAAATGCATCAATACTATTTGCCTCGACCTCTCCCTGTGGTTGCAAATTCCAGATTCTAACCACTCACTACATAAATACCTTTTTCATGAATTCCTCATTGGTTTTATGAATGTCGATTTTATATTTTTGGCTCGTTTCAGACACCACAAGTGGAAACGTGTCTCTGTGTATTCTATAAAAGCCCTTCACTATTTCCTCACTTTTTTCATTTTTTAGTGTGATGTAGGCATCACTGGCTATGCCAGCATTTATTGCCCATTCCAAATTGCCCTTGACAAAGTGGTGGTGAGCTGCCTTCTTAAGCCGCTGCAGTCCTTGAGCTGCAGGAATTCCAGCAGTGCTGTTTGGAAGGGAGTTCCAGGATTTTTACCCAGCGACAGTGAAGGAATGGTGATATAGTTCCAAGTCAGGATGGTGTGTGGCTTGGAGGGGAACTTGCAGGTGGTAGTGTTCCCATGCATCTGCTGCCCTTGTCCTTGTTGGTGGTGGAGGTTCTGTGTTTGGAAGGTACTGTCGAAGAAGCCTTGGTGTGATGCTGCAGTGCATCTTTTAGCTGGTACGCACTGCTGCCACTGTGCATCAGTGGTGAATGGAGTGAAGATTGAAGGTGGTGGATGTGGGCAATCAAACAGGCTACTTGAGTGTTGTTGGAGCTGCCTTCATCCAGGCAAGTGGACAGTATTCCATCACAATCCTGACTTGTGTCTTGTGAATGGTGGACGGCTGTGGGGAAACAGGAGGTCAGTTAATCGCCGCAGAATTCGTAGCCTCTGACCTGCTCTTGCAGTCACAGCATTTATATGGCTGGTCCAGTTCAGTTTCTGATCTATGGTAACCAATGGTCAATGTTAATGGTGGGGGATTCAGTGATGGTAATGCCATTGAACATCAAGGGGAGATGATTAGATTCTCTCTTGTTTGAGATGGTCATTGCCTGGCACTTATCTGATGCCAATGTTACTTGCCACTTATCAACCCAAGCCTGGACGTTGTCCAGGTCTTGCTGCATCTGGACACGGGCTGCTTCAGTATCTGAGGAGTCATGAATGGTGCTGAACATTGTGCAATCATCAGAAAACATCCACACTTCTGGCCTTGTGATGGAGGGAAGGTTGTTGATGAAGCTGCTGAAGATGGTTGGGCCTAGAACACCTCTCTGAGGAATTCCAGCTGTAATGGCCGGAGACTGAGATGATTAACCTGAACAACCACAGCCATCTTCCTTAGTGCCAGGTATGACTGCAAACAGCAGAGCATTTTGCCCTGATTTCTATTTACACTGGTTTTGCTAGGGCTGCCTTGTTGCCATGCACGTCAAAGGCTGCCTTGATGTCAAGGGCAGTCACTCTCACCTCACAGAGCCCCATCTCTGGGCAAAAAGTCTCACTTCTCAAGGGGTGTCTCGAGAAGACACAGTGGCGCAGTGGTTAGCACCGCAGCCTCACAGCTCCAGAGACCCCGATTCGATTCTGGGTACTGCCTGTGTGGAGTTTGCAAGTTCTCACTGTGTCTGTGTGGGTTTTCCCCGGGTGCTCCGGTTTCCTCCCACAGCCAAAGACTTGCAGGTGATAAGTAAATTGGCCATTGTAAATTGCCCCAAGTGCAGGTAGGTGATAGGGAAGAAGGGATTACTGTCGGGTTAGTATAAATGGGTGGTTGTTGGTCGGCACAGACACGGTGGGCCGAAGAGCCTGTTTCAGTGCTGTATCTCTAAATAAATAAAAAAATGCAATGTTTCTTTAACTCGAAAATAAAATCAAAAGTCTGTAGATGCTGGAAATCTGAAATAAACAAAAATGCTGGAAATACTCAGCAGTTTAGGCAGCATTTGTGGAGGGAGAAACACAATTAACATTTCAGGTCTGTGTCCTTTCATTTTACAATATGTTTTATGTCCTGGTAGATAACAGTGCATTCAGTTTGCAGTAATGGAATTAATACTGTGTCTTCCAGCCTGACTATTTGTGAGATTTGTGGAGTGGTGTGTAACATGTAGCTCAGTCTGCAGTCTGGTTACATTATTGAGATTAATTCTGTACTTTACAATCGGGTACTGTTTGTCTGACATTGAATTTGTAGTTCAGGCTGCTGTCTTGTGAGAGTGACACAGTGCCTTGCAATCTGACAGTGGATGTGATTTTGGACTGGGATTGATGTACCTACGTGTCAGTGGGACAGAGTTGGGGTGAAATGGAAACAACTTCAGTCTGTCATGCTCTGTGTGACTGTTGGATTGACTGTTAGTCTCTGGAACTTGGGATCAGTGCCAGTCTGACTAGTACTGCTGGCAGTGATTGTGGAACTGAAGTCTCTTTTTTCTCTGAATGATACTGTACTTACTGTGTGTGAGAAGCCGGCTGCATATTAATTCTGCTTCCTTCAAGTATTTGCCTGTAGAAAGAAAAAGTATTTATTATAATTCAGGAAGAGGTGTGGTGGAAGTTACAAGAGAGACCAAAATAATTATTCAATGAATAATCATTGTGAACAATCACAAAGGAAACCCAGCAATACAAAACAGTCAGTGTCTGATTCCACTGCAGTCCTTCAGCCCCCAGCTACTGCATACCAGAGGCTTTGGCCGTTTTACAACAATTAAATGACATCCAGAAACAATCCACTGGGCCATGAATGGGACTGACCGACGGAGCAGGGACTTTTACACAGGTCAGATTTCCAGTTCTCGCTCCCATGGTCTAACCGTTCAAGCGAAACCAAACAGCCGCTGTTTTAAATGTGTCCTTCACACTTCTCACCTGGTGCCTATAATAGATTCTCTTTGTGTAACTCCCCACATTCTGACTGTCCGTTTCTGTTTCCACACTTCACTGTCCAATAACAATAAACTGCGGGACCAGGCTGGATCGCTCTCTTTGAGCTGGCGCGGACACGATGGGCCGAATGGCCTCATTCTGCGCCGGAAATTTTCCATGTTTCTGTTTGCGGAATTGTTGCAGAAATCGACGCCAGCGCTCCCCTCCCCCAGCACTGCCTGTGAGCGGAAGAAGATGGTTTAAAACAGCCGCGAATGGAGAGATCCCAGTCCCTGGGAAAGGGAGCAAACAGCAGCCTCCTTCCAGCAGCACATCGCTTTGGGAGCGTGTCCGCAGATTGACTCAGAGATCAGCATCGAGTCCGGGGCAAGTTCAGGGGGAGGCGGGGGCTGTTTGTAAGAGGCGGATTGGAGCTGGAACTGGTCCCGGAACATGGAGTGAGTGGGGGAAGGGAGAGGCCATTCTCGGGTTTTGTGTCGATGGGGGATGGAGACAGAATGGGATGAACCTGTTACTGCAATGCAGTCAAACAATGATAATATTTGTATGACTGGGCTTCCTTTGTGGGGGCTCATTATTATTTGAGAGATTAAATTCATTAAAACTCTGTATCTTTGATCTCACCTGTATTTTAGTTACAAACATACTTTTGTTCAAACAGACAAATAATTGAATGAACCAGAATAAATGTGATGTTTCCTCCACCAAGTTACAAGGAAGAGAGTCACCAGCTCCTTCTCACACACAGTCCGTACATTATCACTCACAGAGCGCAGAGACACAGACAGGTCATCAGTTCCACAGTCTCAGACGGCAGAAATAGTTCCAGAGACACATTTTCAATCCATCAATCAAATAGAGCAGGAGAGACAGACGTTGTTTCCATGTCACCCCAACTCAGTACCACTGACAGGTAGATACACAAATCCCAGTCCAAATTCTCACCCACTATCAAATTATCAGTGTGTCAATCGAACAATAGTGCAACCTCAGCTACAAATTAAACACACATAGAACTGACACATTGTTCCTGTTTCAAAGTTACAGAATTAACCTCAATAACATTCAAGGAGCAGCTACTGCGTGTCCTTGATAAGTATGTACCTGTGAGGCAGGGAGGAAGTTGTCGAGCGAGGGAGCCGTGGTTTACTAAAGAAGTTGAAGCGCTTGTCAAGAGGAAGAAGAAGGCTTATGTTAGGATGAGACGTGAAGGCTCAGTGAGGGCGCTTGAGAGCTACAAGCTAGCCAAGAAGGATCTGAAGGGAGAGCTAAGATCAGCAAGGAGTGGACACGAGAAGTCATTGGCGCATAGGATCAGGGAAAACCCTAAGGCTTTCGAAAGGTATATTAGGAATAAAAGAATGATGAGAGTGAGATTAGGGCCAATCAAGGATAGTAATGGGAAGTTGTGTGTGGAATCAGAGGAGATAGGGAAGTGCTAAATGAATATTTTGTGTCAGTATTTACAGTAGAGAAAGAAAATGTTGTTGAGGAGAATACTGAGATTCAGGCTACTAGGCTAGATGGGATTGAGGTTCACAAGGAGGAGGTGTTAGCAATTTTGGAAAATAGATAAGTCCCCTGGGCCAGATGGGATTTACCCTAGGATTCTCTGGGAAGCTAGGGAGGAGATTGCAGAGCCTTTGTCCTTGATCTTTATGTCGTCATTGTCGACAGGAATAGTGCCGGAAGACTGGAGGATAGCAAATGTTGTCCCCTTGTTCAAGAAGGGGTGTAGAGACAGCCCTGGTAATTATAGACCTGTGAGCCTTACTTCGGTTGTGGGTAAAATGTTGGAAAGGGTTATAAGAGACAGGATTTATAATCATCTTGAAAAGAATAAGTTCATTAGAGATAGTCAGCACGGTTTTGTGACGGGTAGGTCGTGCCTCACAAACCTTATTGAGTTTTTTGAGAAGGTGACCAAACAGGTGGATGAGGGTAAAGCAGTGGATGTGGTGTATATGGATTTCAGTAAGGCGTTTGATAAGGTTCCCCACGGTAGGCTATTGCAGAAAATACGGAAGTATGGGGTTGAAGGTGATTTAGAGCTTTGGATCAGAAATTGGCTAGCTGAAAGAAGACAGAGGGTGGTGGTTGATGGCAAATGTTCATCCTGGAGTTTAATTACTAGTGGTGCACTGCAAGGATCTGTTTTGGGGCCACTGCTGTTTGTCATTTTTATAAATGACCTGGAAGAGGATGTAGAAGGGTGGGTTAGTAAATTTGCAGATGACACTAAGGTCGGTGGAGTTGTGGATAGTGCCAAAGGATGTTGTCGGGTACAGAGGGACATAGATAGGCTGCAGAGCTGGGCTGAGAGATGGCAAATGGAGTTTAATGCAGAAAAGTGCGAGGTGATTCACTTTGGAAGGAGTAACAGGAATGCAGAGTACTGGGCTCATGGGAAGATTCTTGGCAGTGTAGATGAACAGAGAGATCTTGGTGTCCAGGTGCATAAATCCCTGAAGGTTGCTACCCAGGTTAATAGGGCTGTTAAGAAGGCATATGGTGTGTTAGCTTTTATTAGTAGGGGGATCGAGTTTCGGAGCCACTAGGTCATGCTGCAGCTGTACAAAACTCTGGTGAGACCGCACCTGGAGTATTGCGTGCAGTTCTGGTCACCGCATTATAGGAAGGATGTGGAAGCTATGGAAAGGGTGCAGAGGAGATTTACTAGGATGTTGCCTGGTATGGAGGGAAGGTCTTACGAGGAAAGGCTGAGGGACTTGAGATTGTTTTCGTTGGAGAGAAGGAGGAGGATAGGTGACTTAATAGAGACATATAAGATAATCAGAGGGTTAGATAGGGTGGAAAGTGAGCGTCTTTTTCCTCGGATGGTGATGGCAAACACGAGGGGACATAGCTTCAAGTTGAGGGGTGATAAATATAGGACAGATGTGAGAGGTAGTTTCTTTACTCAGAGAGTAGTAGGGGCATGGAACGCCCTGCCTGCAGCAGTAGTAGATTCACCAACTTTAAGGGCATTTAAGTGGTCATTGGATAGACATATGGATGAAAATGGAATAGTGTAGGTCAGATGGTTTCACAGGTCGGCGCAACATCGAGGGCCGAAGGGCCTGTACTGCGCTGTAATGTTCTAATTCTAATTCTAATTCTAATTCTAAAAAAAAACATCTTCTGAGATCCAATATTTACACAGGTCATGATGAGTTTATTATCAGTATTAATTCCCATAATGTGTCCAGACATATCCATTAGATACAAGTCAAAATCTCAAGTGCATAATCAGATTGAGAGATTCTGAAATATAGTATAACCTGAGATACAAACTCAGATTCCAGTTTAAAACTCATCCGGATTGTGAAACTAAAAGATACATTATAAATTTGATGAGTTTAGTCTGAGCTATAAATTTCATACCAGTCCTAAAACCTCATAGTGTCAGATGGAAGATACTGTACAATTCCAGACTGAGCTCATTTTACACACAAGTCCAAGAGTCTCCCTCAGACTGAATGGCACTGATCAAATTGATTAGTACAGCCTGAGTTACATTTGCACATCAATCCTGTATCACATTGAAAGACACATTATCTTTCACTATTATGTTCACAGTGACAGATATTTAATACTTGGCAAAACTTCAAACATATTGTCTGCTTAAAACCAACCACATCAGTGGCCTGTTGCTGTGCTGACATTTTATGTAGAATGAATCCAGACTTGCAAACAGTCCCAGGGATGGAAGGTTATATAATGATATATAGATATTGACCAGATATTGACAGATAAAGTGATGCTGAAACACATGCTCAGTGCCAGATGCTGAAAACTATAGGTTGATTATTGCACTCACTCACAGTACCTCAGCCTGAGTCATCTAAAGCAACCTAACACACAAATAGTAGCACTGAGAGATTGAGAAATAGTCCAAAACTCACATGTAGTACCAGGCACTGACAGATACAAACTGAAAACTATCCACACATGGATATGGGATTGGCTAACTCACAGAAAACAGAGAGTGGGGATAAATGGAGCATATTCAGATTGGCAAACTGTAACTAATGGAATGCCACAGGTACAGTGCTGGGGCCTCAACTATTTATGGTCTATATTAATAACTTGAGTGAAGGGACCAAGTATATTGTTGCCAAATTTGTAGATGGTACAAAGATAGGTAGGAAAGAAAGTTGTGAGGAGGACAAAATGTGTCTACAAAGAGATATAGATAGGTTAAGTCAGTGGGAAAACATTTGGCAGATGGAGCATAATATGGGGAAATGTGAGATTGTCTACTTTGGCAGGTAGAATAGAAAAACAGAATATTATTTATATAGAGAGAGACTGCAGAATGCTGCTGTACCAAGGAATCTGGGTGCCCAGGTGCATGAATTACAAAAATGTTAGCATGAAGGTATCGCAATTAATTGGCATTTTTAGCAAGGGGAATGGAGTATAAAAGTAAGGAAGTTTTGCCATAACTTTACAGGGCAATAGTGACATCCCATCCCCATACAGTCTTGGTCTCCTTAAATAAGGAGGAATTTACTTGCATTGGAATCACTTCAAAGAAGGTTCACTCGGCTGATTGCTGGGATGTTTGATTGTCTTATGAGAAAAAGTTGAGCAGGCTGGGCCTATACTCACTGGAGTTTAGAAGATTGAGAGGTGATCTTATTGAAACCTGTAAGATTCTCAGTGGGCTGGACAGGTAGATGTTTCTCCTTGTGGGGGATTGTAGAATTAGGGGCCAGAGATAAAGATGAGCAGTCGCTCTTTCAAGATGGAGATGAGGAGGAATTTCTTCTCTGAGAGGGTTGTTAATCTTTGGAATTCTGCTCTCCAGAGGACTGTGGAGGCTGTGTCATTGAATATATTCAACGCAGCAATAGACAGATTTTTGATCTACAACAGAGTCAATGGTTATGGGGGCAGGCAGGAAAGTGAAGTTAAGGCCACAATCAGAACTGCCATGATCTTATTGAGTGGCAGAGCAGGCTTGATGGGCCAAATGGTCTACTCCTGTCCTATTTCGTATCTTCTTATGTTCTTACACACACACACACACACACAACCAATGTGTGGTGGATCTAGAATTAATCCCACTTTCATACAAAATACCAGTGATTGGAAGGTACAGAATTAATCCCACAGATAGATACAGTACCACCGACAGGTACAGAATGAATCCCATGCTCACAGTCAGCACCCAGGATCGAAAGATACACGTGATTTCTACCCTCACATAACAATATCAGGCTGAGTTACAGAATGATTTCCACATTCATACTGGGCACCAATGACTGCGAATTAATTCATCCCACAATCACACACACTACCAAAGGCTGACAGATGCAGAATTAATCCCACACTCCTATGTAGTAGCAAAGACTGACACATACAAAATCATTCTCAAATACTCCTACAGTACCTGGCAGATTCAGTGACTGCCAAACTCACATAAATCACCACAGACTGACAGATAAAGAATGAACTCACACACACACTGAGATACTGACAGATATACCTTGAATTCCACACATACAGAACCACTGACAGATTAAGACTAAGTCCAAAATCACATAACATTCCAGAGACTGACAGAATGAATCAAATACTCATACACAGTGCCACTGACAGAATGTATTCCACACTCACATACAATACCGAAGACTGACAGATACAGAATGTATCTCACACTTTCACAAAGTACCAGTGAGTGACAGGTACAGAATGAATCCCACATTCACACATGATACTAGAGATGGACAGCTAAAAAACAATAAGACTGCCAGAATAGATAGAATTCACATCAAAATTCTAAAATATGGCAGAGAAACACTCGACACAAATACATGTCTCATTTCCCTCATCTAGAAGGAGGAGAGCATGTCAGGGGATCGCCGTGATGCGGTAATTGTGATCATCTTGAAAAAACGTTGACACGACCGACTGTGTTAACTATAGAGGGGTATCCCTGCTGTCCACCACAGGGAAGGTCATCACAAGAGTCCTTCTCAACTGCCTCCTCCCCGTGGCTGAAGAACTCCTACTGGAATCACAATGTGGATTCTGTCCATCAACAGGCACAGTGAACATAATCTTCACAGCAAGACAACTTCAAGAAAATGTAAGGAGAAGCAGCAACCTTTATACATAGCCTTCTCTGACCTGACAAAGGCCTTCGACTCTACCAACCGAGAGGGATTATGGAATGTCCTCCTCAAACATACTGCACTGCGACATGCAAGCTGTAATCCTTGCCAACGGATCTATCACTGACCCAATCCGAGTGCAAACTGGGGTCAAGTAAGGCTGTGTCATCGGCACCAATGCTCTTTTCCATCTTCCTTGCTGCATCACTCCACCTCATCTCCTCACACTCAAACACAATACCTGACAGAGACAGAATGAATCCATACAGCACCAGAGACTGAGTTACCAAATGACATAAAACACTCAAACACAGTAGTCTAGACTAAAAATGAAATTAATTGCACACTCCCATGCAATAGCAGAGACACAACGACACAGAATCAGTCAATAAGTGTCCTCCCAACAACAGCCAGGACATTTCCAGGAAGCTCCACACAGGGAGCGGCTCTTTCAACAGAAACTGGGGCTGGAGAGAGTCTTTGTGAAATATACTTCCTGATTGCAGTATGGGTGTTTGTGATTGGTTGCAAATATTTAATCTGATTGGATGGCGAAAGAGACCAATTGTAAAATTACAATAAAAAACCATTGTGACATCACTCCCAATCACGCAATCACAATCTTTACTTTCCCCCATCCCTCATTAGCATAGTGCTGTGGGATTGTCTATTTAATCCGCACTCGGAAGGGGTTTGGTTTATTTCTGAGTCTGAAATTGAAACTGAAGACGGTTGAGGAGAAGAAGAAAGCAGCTGCTAAGAAGGGCGCCAAGAAAACTGTGAGTAAACCGTCAGCAAAGGGCGGCAAAAGGCGGAGAAAGTCGAGGAAGGAGAGTTACTCCATCTACATCTACAAAGTGATGAAGCAGGTTCACCCCGACACCGGCATCTCCTCCAAGGCCATGAGCATCATGAACTCGTTTGTGAACGATATTTTCGAGCGCATCGCGGGTGAAGCTTCCCGCCTGGCCCATTACAACAAGCGCAGCACCATCAGCTCCCGGGAGATCCATACCGCCGTGCGCCTGCTGCTGCCTGGGGAGCTGGCCAAGCACGCCGTGTCGGAAGGGACAAAGGCGGTGACCAAGTACACCAGTTCCAAGTAAAACTGCACAATGGACTGAAAAAACATCCCAAACACAACGGCTCTTTTAAGAGCCACCCACAATCTCTCTGAAAAAGCTGCATCCGAACATCTCTATGAAATCATTTTAAGACAATGTGTAACATAATTAATGTCCCACTGCTGTGTTTTTGTCTGCTGTCCCATAAACCGAACTCAAACCCAAAATCCGCTCATGCGCCTTTACTTTTTTGCTTAAAGCTGTTATTGTGGTTTTGCACAGCCCCTGAATGACCGCATTAACAGCTGCTTTCAGGGGTAAGGGTCAGACCTCAGTCCCTTCACCCTATTCCTGAAATGTGAACCGATTCATCATTTTATGAACAGCAACTCTCCGCAGTGTTACAGCCCGGAATGGGATTATTACACAGCAGACTAAGGGCTGTTTGAGGACTCGATCCGGCTCCCTCTTTTCAGAGAGGTACACTGGGCTCTGATTGAAGATAAACTGAATGTTTCCCTTCAGGGAAGTGCTGTGAACAGGGATTTAGTACCTCCCGGGACAGTTTGAAAGCAATTGTAGAAAGATCCACAATTTAAACAACATTTTAAACCCACGTCTGTAATTGGTGACGGAAAGAGTTGAATAGAACAAAATAAAGAGAAGGGATTTTAAATATTTGACTAAGGATGACATTTATTTTAATCCACTCCTTTCCGACAATGAAATTGGCGGGCTTTTTGAAATTGACAAATTTTCTGCTTCTGATGTTGTGGCGGTAAATCCCGCCCACTTCTGTTTGTCAGTGACCTGATTGGTGAAGAATATAGGCAAATGAGGTGAATTTAGTAGCGACCAATGGGGAGAGTTTTCAGTCTCTAAGTAAAGTAAATGCTGCGGAAATTATTCATTCTTTGTGAAAGTATTTGTGAGATTGTGGAAATGTCTGGAAGAGGAAAGACCAGCGGCAAAGCTCGGGCCAAGGCCAAGTCTCGCTCCTCCCGGGCTGGACTGCAGTTCCCGGTGGGCCGTGTTCACAGGCACCTAAGAAAGGGCAACTATGCTGAGCGTGTGGATGCCGGAGCCCCGGTCTATCTGGCTGCTGTGCTCGAGTATCTGACCGCTGAAATCCTCGAGCTGGCTGGCAACGCGGCCCGGGACAACAAGAAGACCCGCATCATTCCCAGACACCTGCAGCTGGCCGTGCGCAACGACGAGGAGCTCAACAAGCTGCTGGGAGGGGTGACTATCGCTCAGGGTGGGGTGCTGCCTAATATCCAGGCCGTGCTGCTGCCCAAGAAAACCAGCGCTCAGAGCTCCCAGAAAAAGTAAAGCGGCCGAAATGTCATCTAATAAACCAAAGGCTCTTTTCAGAGACACCCACAGTCTCTGTGAAAGGGCTGGTTCCTGTCTGATTCCAAAATGTCAGTAACAGGACCGAATGAGAACTATTTCAAATGTTTAAGCATCTGTTTCAGTGATTTCTCACTGTCCCCTCAAACCTGTCTAATTTATTACTTCAACACCAATTTTGAGTTATTTGTCCCGTGACAGATTGCTGAATAGAGTCTTTTACCGCCAGTTACAGATAAGTAGACAAAAAATCACAGATTAAAACTACGTAATATATCTAACCCATCACGAACTTTTTTTATTCCGCTTTTATCAGCACAAAGTCGTGGCGCGATTTTACGAACAGCTTTAAACTAACGCCAGATTTTCCATCAATTCGCTTCTTTCTGACACTGAAATTGGCGGCTTTTTCGAATTCAAACTGTCTGCCAATTTAAGCCAGTGATTTGTTGTATTTCCTAATTCGAAGCTCTGCGATTGGTTAAGACATGTGAATGAGAAGAGGGTGACCAATCAGAAGTGAGCTCGGGAGAGCGCGGGCTCAAACTGTGGGAATTCCAGGTCCCTGAATGACTGAGCTGAAACTGATCAGTTTCACAAACCCTGTCAGTTTCAGTGCAGGAAACACCGTCTCGGGGGAAATAACATCACAAGTGGGTCTGGTTCCAGTGACCGATTCAACGGCTGCTGCAAAACTCCCGGATTCCCTCATTGCAGCGAAATCATTTTGAAATTCTATGAAAACAATGAGTGATTCTGGAGGAGTGATGTGGCTTTTCACTGAGGGCATGTGTCGACTGGGGAAATAACTAACTGTAGAGCCTCGGGCACTGTTTACACAGCCCGTTTAGAAAATCAAATCCACTGCACATCCTTGCTGCAACTGAAATGTCAAATTCGGGGATTCCATTTTTTTTCATCCCGAACACAGCAGATTGATTGAACAAAGAATTAAAAGTAAAATACTGCGAATGCTGGAAATCTGAAATATTTCAGATTGATTGAACTGTTCTGAACAGCCTATCCCAGCTCCCGTTTCTCGGTCACTGCTCGCTCTGTGAGGCGGTGGGTGGCTCTTAGAAGAGCCTTTGTTGTGTGTTTGCTGAAAAGGGTCGAATTGTTCAGCCGCCGAATCCGCAGAGAGTGCGGCCGTGCCATTTCAGAGCGTACACCACATCCATGGCAGTGACTGTATTGCGCTTGGCGTGCTCAGTGTAGGTGATTACATTGAGTGTGAGACAAATTCCATCCATCTTTTGTACTTTATGAGATTAATTTTGACACTTCCTGGTACATTATGTGACAGCGAGTTTAATTCTACATCTATCTGTCTGTGGTACTGTGTCTGAGTGTGAGATTATTTGAGTATCAGTCTATGAAACTAAATGTGATTGTGTCACTCATTCTGTATGTCAATCATGAGTATTGTATGCGTGGCAGCTTCTGTATCTAACTGCTACTGTGGCTGAATGTGGATATCATTCTGTATCTGTCAGTGTCTGGAACTAAATGTGAGTGTGAGATTCATTCTGTATGCACCACTCTTTACAGTCAGAATGTGACTGTGTGATTCATTCTCTATGTGTCAGTCTAAAGTACTATATATGCCATGGTTTTAATTATGTGTCTGTCATTTTATGTGAGCTTGGGTATCAATGTATATATGTCAATCTCTGGTTCTTTCTGTGAGAGTGAGATTAATTCTCTATCTGCTGGTCTCTGAAATTAATTGATTTTGTGATTCACTCTGTGTCTGTCAGTCTATGATACTGTGAATAAGTGGGGGGTATATATGGTGTCTGTCTGAACTTGGTATTGAACATGATTGTAGGATTCATTGTGTATCTATCAGTATCCAGACTGAATGTGAAATAAGGTTCATTCTGTACATGAAAATCTCTGTTATTCTATGGAAGTGAACTCAAATATGCCTATCAGTCTTTGACACTGTATCTGATTGTGGGATTAACTCAATACCTTTCAGACTTTGCTACTATGCATATGTGTGGTTCAAGTTCTGCATGTCAGTCTCTGTTACTCTTTGTGAGTGTGGATATCTTTTATGTATCTCAGTCTCTCGCAATGAATGCAAGTGTGGGATTAACTCTCTTTTCAACAGTATCTGGTAATGATTGTGAGCATGTGACTCCTACAGTATCTGTCAGTGTTTTCTATTGTATTTGACTGTGCAATTCTTCCAATGTCTTTCAGTGCCTAGTACAGTGTGTATGGGATTCATTCTGTACCTGTCAGTATCTGGTACTGAATGAGATTGTGGGATTCATTCTGTTGTCTGTCAATCTCTGCTCGTGTATTTGAGTGATATCTGTTATGCATATATTATTTTCTGGTACTGGAAGTGAATATTGTATTTATTCTTTACCAGTTAGCCTCTGGTACTACGTATGAGTGTGGGTCTCATTCTGTATCAGTCAGTTTCTGGTACAGTCTGCGTGTGCATATCCAGGGCTCATTTTGCATTTGGCAGTCTCTGGTACTGAATGTGTGTTACAATTTATTTTTTATGTGTCTGTCTCTAGGACAGTCCATTACAGTGGGATGAATTTTGTATCTCCCAGCTACTGGTATTGTCTGCAAACGTGATACATTCTGTATCTATGTGACGCTGGTGCTGTATGAGTGTGGAATTCTTCTGTACCTGTACTTAATATGTATCTACGGGATGCTATTGAGAACTATTTGTTGGACACCATAATGTATCACTATTTTCTTGTCTCACTGGTATTTTGAAATATAAACCACTGCACATTTTAACTGTGTGTTTTACTCAGTTGTGGTCTGAGCTTTTTGGACTATTATTTAGTCTGCAACTGTATGAACACATTTGTGAATGACAACATATATTTCAAACTCACACATGGCATGCTCAGTATAATCAGAATCATTCAATTGATACGATATCATTCAGTACAGCTCTTGCAGAGATTATTGGATTGGTATGTAATGTGTAGTGCAGTGTGCACTAATTGACATAATACTGTAACTTTCCTTTTGATACTGTATCAGATGTTTGTACTACATTGTAATCTGTCACTCAGTCTGCAGTCTGGGCTACATTATTAGGATTCATTCTGTACGTTTCCATCAGCTGCTCTACCTCATATTTAATTTGTAGCTTAGGGTGCACTCTTGTGGGATTGATCCGGTGCCTTTCAATCTGATAGTGGGTGTGATTTTGAACTGAGATTGATGGATCTACCTTTCAGCAGTACTGAGTTGGGGTGAATTGGAAACAACTTCTGCCTCTCCTGCTTTGTTTGATTATCTGCTGGATTGTAAATGTGTCTCTGGAACTTGGGATCAGTGTGAGTCTGACTGCTTCTGCTCTCTGTGACTGTGGAACTCATGGCCTGTCTGTGTCTCTGAGCGCTGGGAGTGATAATGTACCTACTCTGTGTTAGAAGGAGTGGACTGTACATATCCTTGTGCTGGGGAATCATCACAATCCTTCTGGTTCCTTTAAGTATTTGCTGACAGAAGGAAAGAAAAATATCTCTTGTAACTCAAGATCAATTGAGGTAGAAACTAGAAAAGACATGAATGTAATATTTCAATTAATAATCATTATGACCAACCACACAGGATGATCAGTAATACAAAGAGTGTCAGTGTCTGATTCCACTGCAGCACTCAGCTTCTGCTGATCAGGTTTTCTTTGGTAGTTTTATAACAATTTAGTGACATCCAGGAACAACCCAACATCTGCACTGCTCCATGAATGGGAATACCTGCTGGAGCAGGGATATTTGCACAAGTCAAGTTTTTAATTCCACCTGGCATTATAATGCAAGAACATAATAACTAGGAGCAGGATTAGGCCATTCCGCCACTCAAGTCTGTTCCACCATTCAATAAGATCATGGCAGATCTGATCATAGTCTCAACTCCACTGTCCTGCTTGTCCCAATAACACTTCACTCCCTTGTAAATCAAAAGTCAGTCTAACTCAGCCTTGAATATATTCAATGACCAGCCTCCACCATCCTCTTGGGTAGAGAATTCCAAAGAACAACAACCCTTTGAGAGAAGAAATTCCTCTTCAATTCCATCGAAAATGGGAGCCCCCTTATGTTGAAACTGTTCCCCCTAGTTCTTGATTCCCTCATGAGGGGAAACAACATCTCAGTAAATACCCTGTCAAGCCCCTTCAGTATCTTATATGTTTCATAAGATCACCTCTCATTCTTCTAAACTCCAATGAGTGTAGCACAACCAGGTCAAACGTTCCTCATAAGACAACATCTTCATCCCTGGAATCAACCTAGTGATGTTTGCCTGATGTACCTCCAATGCAAGTATTTTCCTCCTTAAATACGGAGACCAAAACTGTATACACACTCAAGGTGTGGTCTCACCAACACGCTGGACAGTGGTAACAATACTTCCCTACATTTCTACTCCAACCCCATTGCAATAAAGGTCAAAATTCCAATAGCCTTCCTAATTACTTGCTGTACTTCCATGCTAACTTTTTGTGATTCATATAAGAGGACACCCAGATCCCTCTATACCACAGCATTCTGCAGTCTCTCCTTATTTAAATAATATTCTTCTTTTCTCTACATCATACCAAAGTGGATAACCTCACATTTTCCCACATTATACTTAATATGCCAAATTTTTCCCACACACTTAACTTGTCTTTATCTCTTTGCAGACTCATTGTGTCCTCCGCACAACTTGCTTTCACACCTTTCTTTGTATCAACAGCAAATTTAGTTACAATACACTCGATCCCTTCATCCAAATCATTAATATAGGCTGTAAGTAGTTGAGGCCCCAGCACTGATCCCTGTGGCACTCCACGAGTTCCAGTTTGCAAACCTGAAAGTGACACCTTTATCCTAATTCTCTGTTTCTTGTTAGTAAGCATGTACCAGCGACCTGGGTTCGATTCTGGGTACTACCTGTGCAGAGTTTGCAAGTTCTCCCTTTGTCTGCGTGGGTTTTCACCGGGTGCTCCGGTTTCCTCCCACAGCCAAAGACTTGCAGGTTGATAGGTAAATTGGCCATTATAAATTGCCCCTAGTATAGGTAGGTTGTAGGGGAATTGAGGGAAGTTGGGGATGTGAGAGGGTAATGGGATTAATGTAGGATTAGTATAAATGGGTGGTTGATGGTCAGCACAGACACGGTGGCTGAAGGGCCTGTTTCAGTACTGTATCTCTAAATAAATAAAATAAATAATATAGTACCCGTTAACACCACGAGCTCTTACCTTGTGTAGTAACATTTTGCATGGCACTTTGGCGAATGCCTTTTCAAAATACAAATACACTACATCCACTGGTTCCCCTTCAGTTACCCTGCTTCTTACATCCTCAAAGAACGCTAATAATGTTGGCAAACTTGATTTCCTTTTCATAAATCCATGTTGACTCTGCATGATTGTATTATAATTTTCTAAATGTTCTACAGATTGGAGGGTGGCAAATGTAACCTCACTATTTAAAAAAGGAGAGAGAGAAAAAACAGGGAATTACGGACCAGTTAGCCTTACATCAGTAGTGGGGAAAGTGCGAGAGTCTATTATAAAGGATGTGGTAGCAGAACACCTGGAAAGCATAAACGGGTTTGGACAAAGACAGCATGGGTTAACGAAAGGGAAATCTTGATTAACAAATCTACTGGAGCTTTTTGAGGATGGAACTAGTAGAATAGATAAGGGAGAACCAGTGGATGTGTTGTATCTGGATTTTCAGAAGGCTTTTGATAAGGTCCCACATAAGAGGTTCGTGTGCAAAATTAAAGCAGATGGGATTGGGGGTAATATACTGGCATTGATTGAGAATTTTTTGACAAACAGGAAACAGAGAGTAGGAATAAACGGGCCTTTTGCCAGGTGGCAGGCAGTGACGAGTGGCGTACTACAGGGCTCAGTGCCTGGGCCCCAGCTATTCACAATATATATTAATGACTTGGGTGAGGGAACATTTCCAGGTTTGCAGACGACACAAAGCTGGGGAGGAAACTGAGTTGTGAGGAGTATGCAAAGAGGCTCCAATGTGATTTGGACAAGTTGGGTGAGTGGGCAAATGCATGGCAGATGCAGTATAACTTGGATTAATGTGAGGTTATCACTTCGGTTGTCAAAACAGAAAGGCAGATTATTATCTGAATGGTGACAGATTGGGAAAGGGCGAGGTACAAAGAGACCTGGGTGTCCTTGTACACCAGTCGCTGAAAGCAAATATTCAGGTGCAGCAAGCCGTTAGGAAGGCAAATGGTATGTTGGCCTTCATTGCAAGCGGATTTGAGTACAGGAGCAAGGAAGTCTTACTACAGTTATACAGGGCTTTGGTGAGAGCACATCTGGAGTATTGTGTGCAGTTTTGGTCTCCTTATCTGAGGAAGGATGTTCTTGCCATGGAGGGAGTGCAAAGAAGATTTACCAGGCTGATTCCTGGGATGGCAGGATTGACAATGAGGAGTGATTGGGTTGACTAGGCCTATATTCACTAGAGTTTAGAACAATGAGAGGGAATCTCATAGAAACCTATAAAATTCTAACAGCACTAGTCAGGCTATATGCAGGGAGGATGTTCCTGATGGCTGGGGAGTCCAGAATCAGGGGTCACGGTCTCAGGATATGGGTATGCCATTTAGAACTGAGATGAGGAGAAATTTCTTCACTCAGAGGGTGATGAACTTGTGGAATTCTCTACAAAGAAAATTACAGCACAGGAACAGGCCCTTCGGCCCTCCAAGCCTGCGCCGATCCAGATCCTCTATCTAAACATGTCGCCTATTTTCTAAGGGTCTGTATCTCTTTGCTTCCTGCCCATTCATGTATCTGTCTAGATACATCTTAAAAGACGCTATTGTGTCCACGTCTCCCACCTCCGCTGGAAACGCGTTCCAGGCACCCACCACCCTCTGCGTAAAGAACTTTCCACGCATATCCCCCTAAACTTTTCCCCTCTCACTTTGAACTCGTGACCCCTAATAATTGAATCCCCCACTCTGGGAAAAAGCTTCTTGCTATCCACCCTGTCTTTACCTCTCATGATTTTGTACTGCAGAATGCAGAGGAGGCCAAGTCATTAAATATATTCAAGAAGGAGATAGATATATTTCTTAATACAAAAGGGATCAAGGGATATGGGGAGAAAGCGGGAAGAGGGTACTGAATTATACGATCAGACTTGATCATTTTTGAATTGCAGAGCAGGGCCGAATGGCCTACTCCTGCTCCAATTTTTCTATGTTTTCTGAGATGACTGACTTAATCATTGGTTCCAGCATTTTCTCAATGGCAGACATTAGGCTAACAGGCCTATCGTTGCCTGCTTTCTCTTTACTGCTTTCTTGAACAGGGACATTACATTTGCAGTTTAATATCCACTGGAACTGTTGCAGGATCTAGGGAATTTAAGAAGATTACAACCAATGCATCCACTATCTATGCAGACACTTCTTTTAAACCTTAGAATGTAGGCCATCAGATCCAGGGGACTTGTCAACCTTTAGTCCCATTAGTTTTCCAAAAACATGTTTTTCTCGCGATGGTGATGTTTTAAGGTCCCCCCTCCTTACTCCCCTTGATTTTCTACTATTCTTGGGATGTTTTTTGTGTCTACTTCTGTGAAGACAGATGAAAAGTTCTTGTTCAGAGTATCTGCCATTTCCTTGTTTCTCTTGGATCAATCGTTCAACGGAAACCGACAGCTGCTGTTTAAAATGTTTCCTTGACACTACTCACCTGGCGCCAGCAATAGGTGTTGTTTGCATAACTGTCCCCATCCCTACTGTCTGGCTCTGTTCCCTCTATTCACTGCTCAATAACAACACAGTGTGAAACTGGAGCTAAACCATGAACATGCATTACAGGTTTGAGGAGAGAAAACAACAATGATTTTCAACAGCAGCTTCTTCCTGCTCTGTCTCCGTTACCTTGTCCACAAACAGCCTGAGAAAGGCTTCTCCTTCTGCGCTCACTCCATGTTCCTGCTCCACTCCGCCTCTTACAAACAGCCCCCAACTCCCCCTGAACTTGCTCCGTTGTCAATGCTGATCTCTGAGCCCCTCTGCGGACAGGCTCTCAAAGCAATGTGCTTGCTGGAAGGAGACTGCTGTTTACTGACTTACCCCGGGGCTCTAAGTCTCCATTCCCGTCTGTTTCAAACAAACTTCTTCCGCTCACTAATTCAATGACGCAGAAGGACACGGCTGGAGGAGGCGCATCGCGCATGCGCTTCTTTCCCCACTCATTTACAAAAAAAATAAATTGGAATAAAAGCAAAATACTGCGGATGCTGGAAATCTGAAATAAAAACAAGAAATGCTGGAACCACTCAGCAGGTCTGGCAGTATCTGTGAAAAGTGAAGCAGAGTTAACGTTTCGGGTCAGTGACCCTTCATCGGAACTGACAAAAATAAACTGGAACTTTCCCCAGTTCAGTTTTCTCCGAGTTTGAGCAAAGGAACTGGGGCTGTGGGGAAAGGTCAGAGAACGTTTCAAGCTGGGGGATTCCCCCTTTCTGAAGCTCAGTTTGAGATCATTCCCTGCAGTGTGTTTGCTCTTCATTCACCCGTCTTCTCAAAGCAATCCTCCGAGGGAGTCGCTGTGTTTGCTGCGATCGATCAGGAGTTAATATCTGACAGTAACAGTCCCAGATTAAAGTCATCACATTGAAACTGTCCTTCACTGACAGTCATATCGAACGGTGTGAGCTGAGAGATTACAGAGATCAACAGGGTCAAGAGCGTTAAATTTGGAACATTGTTCACCTCACTCTCTAACTGTTACCCAGAGTCTAGGAATAATAATGTGTCTGTTTCTGATACAATATCAGTTAGAGATGAGACTGCACCGTCTGTCTCCCACGGATCTTTCAAGATAAAATGAGGCTTCCAGGTCAGCCTGTAACTGCTGATGGGGATCTCTCTCTCTCTCTCACTTATTCACTTTCAGCTCTGTCTCTAGTGCTCCATAAAAACGTGGGATCCAGTTATTGGGTGTGATATGGACACACGAATAGAAAATGCACGATTGACACTCCCTCTCTAATGCTGTACATATGTTTGGGATACCATTATTTAGGATGATATGTATGCACTTTATTGTGTTACTAATACTGTCTCTGATGATACATAAGAATGTGTAATACAGTGTGATATGGACACACTGTTACGAATGGTCGGACTGATTCTCTCTCTCTGTGGTGCTGTATATGAAAAGGGGATAATGTTAGTGAGCATCATAGAATCATAGAAGGTTTAAGGCAGAGAAAGAGACCACTTGGCCCATCATCGTATGCGGCAGCCGAAAAACAGTGAACGTAAAGGAATGGCAGGGGGGGCTTCAACCTCGAGAGTCCACCTCCTGTGCTATGTGGGAGCTCCTGGATGCTTCCCGTGTCCTGGAGAACCATTTGGCGGTCATCACCTCGTAGCAGATGTAATGTACAACAATACTCCGCTCTCGTTGATTGACGTCTATGCCCCGGTTCAATGCAGCGAGCAGCTGACCGTCTTCCACCATCTCCCACTGCTGCTGGCGACATCCAGGCCGGTCATCCTAGGCGGTGACTTCAAAGGCATCATCGATGCACCTGGATGATCCGGCAGAGACGACAGCAAACTGGATGCTATGTCCAGATCCTTAATAGAAACAGTAAAAGATGCCAAACTGCACGACGTCTTCAGCAAACCTGCAGACAGAGCGCAGCATAGATACACATGGTCAAGAACGGACGGGTCTGCCCATTCCAGGATTGACTTCCAATTTGTGTCCCGTGTTTTCACGGTCAGATCCACCGACGTCAAGCCGGTGTTCTTCTCCAAGCATTGCCTTTTACTGGCTGACTTTCACTTACAGGATGACCAGCGGGTTGGCAGGGGGACATGGAAGCTCAATGCTACACTGCTAACCCCAGAGAATGTTGAGGAACTCAAAAGGGATTACAAAGGTTGGAGGACCGTGAAACCCCACCTTTGAGTCTCCAGTTCAGTGGTGGGAAGCGATCAAGGAGAACATCAAGAGGTTCTTTATCTTCAAAGGGGTTCAGAGGGCGAGAGAGATAGACAGATGGAAATGTCACGACTCCAGAAAAGTATGCAAAATCTGCTCTGGCTTCAGTCGATGGGGTTCATGGTCAAGGAGGACCTTCATGAGGTGAAGAGCCATCAGGCCTCGCTCTTTGCCACGGAGGCCTACAAGATCATCTTCCAGTCCAGAGTCCGCTCCATTGAGCAGGATGAGATGTGCTTGTGTTACTTCTTCTAAAAGGTACACAGAGAGAGCTTTGTTATCAGCAGCCTGCAGGAAGAGGATGGCTCGGTAATGTCTTCGCAGTCCGACATACTAAGGATCAGCAAATCCTTTTATGCTGGGCTGTATGACACGAAGCCCACAGACAGCAGAGCCTCCCAGTCCTTACTGTCATCTATCACAGAGGTCTTAGATGACAGCAGGAGGGAGAGACTGGACAAACCGCTAATTCTGGATGAGCTGACTAAGGCCATCAAATCCTTCGAGATAAATAAAACTCCCGGAAGCGACGGCTTACCGGTTGAGCTGTATTTGGCCCTGTGGGACTGGGTTGGCCCGGACCTGCTGGAAGTATACGACAGTATGCTCCTAGCCGGCAGCATGTCAGAATCCATGAGGAAAGGCATCATCACCCTCATCTACAAGGGGAAGGGGGAGAGGGCAGAAATCAGAAATTGGCGGCCCATCTCACTGCTTAATGTAGACTACAAGATACTGTCAAAAGTCATAGCCAGTCGAGTCAAGTCTGCTCTGGAGTTGGTGATCCACCCTGATCAGACCTGTACTTTACCCACTCAGGGATACGATCACCCACATACGGGACAGGAGGGTGGACACCTACCTCATCAGCCTGGACCAGGAGAAGGCTTTTGACAGGATATCGCACACCTGCATGATGGACGTACTTTCGAAAATGGGGTTTGGGGAGGGAATCTGCAATTGGATCAAACTGCTCTACACAAACATCAGTAGCACAGTCTCAATCAATGGGTGGGAATCAGAAAGTTTCCCGATCCAATCTGGAGTCAGACAGGGTTGTCCTCTCTCCCCTGTCTTGTTTATTTGCTGTATTGAACCCTTTGCTGAGTCAATTAGGAAGGATGCGAGCATAAGAGGGGTGACAATCCCAGACAGTGGAGGCACTCAGGTTAAAACCTCCCTGGACATGGATGACGTCGCAGCCTACTGCTCGAACCCGCTGTCTGTGCGCAGACTGATGAGCATCTGCGACCAGTTCGCACTGGCCTTGGGAGCCAACGTTAACCACGGCAAGAGAGAGGCCATGTTCTTTGGGAACTGGGCTGACCGATCCTTTGTCCCCTTCACCGTCAGGTCAGACTACCTGAAGGTGCTGGGGATATGGTTCTGAAGGGCCGCGGCATGCACCAAAACCTGGAAGGAGCGAGTAGCCAGGGTACAACACAAGCTGAGCATGTGGGAGCAGCAACTCTCTCCATTATGGGTAAGAACCTGGTCCTCAGGTGCGAGGCGCTCACGTTGTTGCTGTAAGTGGCACAGGTCTGGCCCATACCCCATTCCTGCGCTGTGGCGATCACCCGAGTCATTTTCCGCTTCATCTCTGGATCCAAAATGGACCTGGTCCAAAGGGACATGATGTTCAAACCTCTGGATAAGGGTGGGCATAATGTACCCAATATCACCCTCATCCTGATGACTACCTTCGTGTGCGGCTGCATCAAGCTGTGTGCAGATCCCCAATACGCCAACACCAAGTGTCACTACGTGCTGAGATTCTCTCTGTCCCCAGTGTTGTGAAGGAAGGACCTGGTCGCATTGCCGTGGAACGCTCCATCTAGTTGGACTGTGCCGTACCACCAATCATTCGTGGAACAGTTTCTGCGGAAAACACCTTTGACCACCAATCCATCAGGCAATGGTCTGCACGGAATGTCCTCAAGGCATTACGGGAAAAGGAGATGGTGGATGCTGTCGGATGGTTACCCGAGCAGACTGCCAAATCATTTGGCGGAATGCCTCATCACCAGAACTTTCCAACAAGCACCAAGGTGTAGCTTGGCTGGTGGTGAGAAGAGCCCTCCCCGTCAGATCCTTCCTGCACGCCCGAAGTCTCACCCCCTCCGCACAATGCCCTCGAAGTGTCTGCGGTGGGGATGAGATGGTTGCCCAGCTTCTTCTGGAATGTGTCTTTGCAAAGCAGGTGTGGAAAGAGATGCATTGGTTTTTGTCGAGGTTCATCCCAAGCAGCTCTGTAACACAGGAGTCTGTGCTCTACGGGCTGTTCCAAGGGACACACACCGAGATAACCACAAATGCTGCTGGAGGACTATCAATTCGGTGAAAGACACTCTTTGGTCTGCCCAAAACGTGGTGGTCTTCCAGCGCAAAGAGTTGTCCACCACCGAATGTTGCAGACTGGCACACTCGAAGGTCCAGGACTACGTGTTGAGGGACGCACTAAAGCTTGGGGCAGCCACAGCAAAGGCTCAATGGGGAAAGACCACCATGTAAGCTCCCCCCACCAAGCTGATCTGAGGGGCTGGATCCATGGGAAACCACTCGAACTGTATCGTTAATATTCTCAATTGCTGTCAATGTAAAACTGTAATTGACATGACAATTGTGAATAGGAAGGGTTGGGAAGGAACTCATGACAGTATTGAAGGAAACTGATCTCCCTTGCAATGTTTGTATTTTTGGTGCTGTTTGGATACTGTTTGGCAATGGAATTTTTACAGATTTTTATGAATAAAGTATATTTTGGAAATAAAAAAAATATATATTTCCAGACCATGTCCAACACGTTTCTACTCAGTGTGAAAACCCACCACGGAAAGACTGGAACATACAATCATTTGATCACATCATGATTAACATCACTCAGACACCTGAACCATTAGGTCACTGACGAAGTCATGATGACTTCGAATTTCTCATGAAATGACTACTGAACTAACTGACTGGATGAATTGCTTTAACTCCACGTGACCAGAGAGGCACAGCCTCAGACCGACTTGGCAGATGAATATTGATTGAATAATTTCTGTGTGAGGAATGTTCCAGCATCATAAACCAGGGGAACGTGCTGACTGAGCTGTGTCTTCATCTCTTCTGGGCAGTCGGATAGTTCACCCTTCATTCTGCTCTAATTCACTTTCCCAAAGCGGATCTACAGATTCTCAAATCTGGAGACTGGGTTTTCTTATTTTGTTCCTTTTGATTTTTCTTGCTCCTGACTGAATAATATATTCTAAACCTCGGATCAACCCTCCCCTTTGCGTCGTGTTATAGTCTTGGTTAAAAGAGACACAAAACGGCACAAACACTCTGAAACATACAACACGGTCACACTTTCCTTCAGTGAGATTAATGTTGAGCTGTTTTCCAGGTTAAATGCAACTGCAAACACATTGCTCTCAAAAATATTGTAGGGGATTAAGTTGCCGTCGAAATATTGGCACTGAACATCTGTACGAGCAGGAACAGCCATTTCAAACTCACATCCTTCACAAAGGCAAGCACTGAGCTGTTTTCTTTTGTGAATGAAATTCATAAGAAAAGTTAAAGTTCACAAGAAAATGGATGTAAATGATTGATAGCTAAACTTTTGAAGCAAGGATATGAATCCAAGATTTTCTGATTATAAGTCAAACACTCGAACCAATTAAGCTACTGAGCCAGATCACAAGTGCTGTGACAACTAAGGGCAGAGGAGGGCACTCTTTATTCTCATCCCACTTCTCCACAGGTCACAACATCTCTGTGAACTTTTCCCACATACTGATACAGTCAATCATATACTCTATTTTTCCCAGAATAGAAGACACTGACCAGGTTTCTTTAATGAAGAACAAAATTATCCATTTATTGTCAAACATGTTTTAACTAGTCATGAAGTAAAGCATAAACACACAGGTGGAAATTTTAAAAGTTCCTTTTTCACCTTTACCAACCTTTAAAGTCCTTTTTTTTATCTTCGAGCCACACGCACACACACACACACTGGATAGCTAAAAAAATAAAAGGGATTTTTTTTTAAATTCAGCACTCTGTTGCAGACAAAAAAAACCTCTTGGGCTGTTTATTTGCTCATTTTTGAAGAAATCATCAGATGAGATATGTTGCTCCAAAACTGGAATACAGTCTAACGTCCGAGTATACGTAGACAGGTCACTCGGGTATTTTAGATCAGTTCTTTTCAAAAGGCATTGAGAATTAATTTTAGCAGGCCTTCTTCAAAGACATGCGACAAGATGAATTAACTCAGTAGACTTCTCAGGGTCTTTTAAAGATTTTCTGTAAAACAAACTGGGTTGTGGTCTTCTCTCCTTCCTTGACGATTCTGCAGGCTAACTTTATCAGCTGCTCACTCCAGCAGGTAAAACACACTGACTGCTACAACCAAATGTTGTGAGTTTTCTGCCTTCTTAGGTTTGCGCTGCTGCTGCCAAGCTTGTCCAATCAAGGGGCACGACTGACTTCACTAACCACATTTCTCCCTGTTACCAGGGTTTCTGCTCTATATTTAACTTGAATTATGTGACAACCAGTAAACATCGTTGCCAAATTGGTTCTTTTGGTGCCCTCTTGAAAAAGAACTGGTCCTACATTTATTCAGTTTGATTATGACTTCTTCAAAAAATATTTTAAAAGAAACAAAATCCGTTCCATAACATCATGTACTTTCCCTAAGCTACAGGTTATTGCAAGTCTCTCTGGCTGTGTTTATTTTCGGTGATTTTGTAGTCAGGTTCTTTTGGAATCCATGTGTTTGCAGGTCTTTGTGAGTGAGAGATGTGGTAATATGTTTAAAAGATTTCCCTGTAAATTATTCATATCTCCATCTTTCCCCGAACTTTGTACAAACACATTAATATGGGAATCACACACATCAGGCCGTCAAACCTGTCTGCTAAACATTGAAAGGTGACAGTGTTTATTGTGACGGGGTTCCATTTATGAAGACACATCTTGATGATTCACACATGTAAAACTTTGTATATGATGTTCATGACATAATGACATAACAAAGCATTTCCTTGCACTTGCCATGCTTGGTGAACATTTTCTCTGCTGATGCCCCTTGAATATATTAGAGAACATGGTGACGAGGTTGAGATAAAAGTCTGGAAATAGAGGCAGCAAACAGCAGCAGGGACTGCAGTGAACAAGATTTTCGTGACATATTTGTGCTTATATTGGTGGGTGAAATAAGATACTGAACACAAAATCCTACATTTGAGCTCGCGTAAAAGATTGCTCTGTCTATGGAGATAGCATCAAAGAATGCTCAGGAAATTTGTCCCATGCCAGTGATCGTAACACACTTCAGGGGAACTTAAAAAAAATGGTAAAATGGGCTTTCACAGAACAGATGAAATTTTACACAGAGAAGTGTGAAGTGATACAATTTGGAAGGAAGAATGCCATATAAATGAAATGTTACAATTCTAAACTGGGTGCAGGAGCAGAGAGACAATGTACACCAATGTTAGAAGGATTGAAAAGGTAGCGAAGAGCAAACAGGACACTTGGCTTTATTAATAGAGGCATAGAGTAAAAGCATATAGGTTATGCTAAACCTTTATAAAATACTGGGAATGAATGGCCTCCACCTGTACCTCCACAGAAAGCTTCCATTCCAGGTTTACACACACTCATCAAGATCACTCTCCACAGATCCTGCCACTCCAGGCTCGGACACCCACTTCAGGATCACTCTCCACAGATCCCGCCATTCCAGGTTCGGACACCCACTTCAGGATCAGTCTCCATAGATCCCAGCACTATGGGCTCGGAGACCCTCTTCAGAGATCCTAAATCTCCAGACATGGACATCCTTTGAGGACCACTCTCCACAGATTCTGCCCTCCAGGCTCAGACATCCTCTTCAGCGTCACTCTCCATACATCCCGCCGCTCCACGCACGGATATCTCCCTCAGGATCAGATCAAAGAATGTTGCTTGTCACTTATCAGCTCAAGCCTGAATGTTGTTCAGGTCTTGCTGCTTGCAGGCACAGACGGCTTCAGTATCTGAGGAGCTGTGAATCATCAGCGAACATTCCCACTTCTCACTCATGTTGAAGAGAAAGCCATCAATGAAACAGCTGAGGATGGTTGGGCCCAGGGCACTGCCCTGAAAAACTGGGTATCCAGTCATGAATGGTGGTGGACAATTAAATAACGAACCAGATGAGGAGGCTCCAAAAACATCCCTATCCACAATGTTGGTGGAGCCGAGCACGTCAGTGCAAAAGGTGGTGCTGAAGCATTTGAAACCATCTTCAGTCAGAAATTGCTCAGTGGATGATTCATCTCGGCCTCTTGAGGTCCCCAGCATCACAGCTTCCAGTTTTCAGCCATTTTCCTTCACTCCACATAATGGCAAGAAACAGCTGAAGACACTCGATACAGCAAAGACTATGGGCCCTAACAACATTCCGGCTCTAGTACTGAAGACTTGTGCTCCAGAACAAGCTGCGCTCTCAGCCAAGCTGTTCCAGTAGAGCTACAACACGGGCATCTACTTGACAATGTGGAAAATTGCCCAAGTGTGCCCTCTCCATAAATAAAATGCAGGACAAATCCAATCTGACCAATTGCCACCCCATCAGTCTACTATCAATCATCAGCAAAGTGATGGAAGATGGCACCAACAGTGCTATCAAGCACCACAGCACTAAGCAATAATCTGATCATCGATGCTCAATTTAGAATCTGCCAGGGTCTCTCAGCTCCAGGAAATAATTTGGCAGATAGAGTAGAATGTGGGAAAATGTGAGGTTATCCACTTTGGTAGGTAGAATAGAAAAGGAAAATATTATTTAAATTGTGAGAGATTACAGAATGCTGCGGTGTAGAAGGATCTGGGTGTCCTCGTACATGAATCACAAAAAGTTACCATGCAGGTACAGCAAATAATTAGGAAGGCAAATGGAATATTACCCTTTATTGCAAGGGGAATGGAGTATAGAAGTAGAGAAGTCTTGCTGCAAATGTACATGGTGCTGGTGAAACCACACCGAGAGTACTGTGTACAGTTTTGGTCTCCTTATTTAAGGAGGGATATACTTGCATTGGAGGCAGTTGAGAGAAGGTTCATTGGATTGATTCCTGTGATGAAGGTGTTGTCTTATGAGGAACGTTGAGCAGGTTGGACCGATACTCATTGGAGTTGAGAAAAATGAAAGGTGAACGTATTGAGACATATAAGATTCTGAGGGGGCTTGACAGGGTAGATGCTGAGAGGATGTTTCCTCTCATGGTGGAATCTAGAACGAGGAGACACAGTTTCAGATTTAGGGGTTTTTCATTTAAGAAGCAATTTCTTCTCTCAGAGGGTCATTAATCTTTGGAATTCTTTACCGCAGAGAGCAGTGGAGGCTGGGTCATTGAATGTCTTCAAGATTTTTATCTACAAGAGAGCCAAGGGTTATGTGGGCAGGCAAGAAAGTGGGGTTGAGGTCGTGATCAGGTCAGCCATGATCCTATTGAATGGCGGAGCAAGCTCGAGGGGCCAAATGGCCTACTCCTGCTACTAGTTCTTCTGATCTTATGTTTGTATGATCTCATTGCAGCTTGGTCCAAACAGAGACGAAAGAGTGGAATTCCAGAGGAGAGGGGAGAGTGATTGCCCTTGAGTGAGTTTGGCATCAAGGATCCCCAGCAAAATTGAAGTCAATGGGAATCAGGGGGAAAACTCTCCACTTGTTGAAGTCATACCTCGCACAAAACAAGATGTTGTGGTTAGTGGAGGCCAATCATCTCAGCCCAGGACACTGCCTCAGGAGTTTCTCAGGGTTGTGTCGTCGACCCAAACATCCCAGCTGTTTCATTGACGACTTTCTCTTCAACATAAGTCAGAAGTGGGAATGTTAGATGATGACTCACAACTCTTCAGATACTGAAGCAGTCTGTGCCTGCAAGCAGCAAGACCTGAACAACATTCAGGCTTGAGCTGATAAGTAACAAGCAACCTTCTGGCCACACAAGTGCCAAGCAGTGAACATCTCCAATGAGAGAGAAAAAAAATCTACCTTTTGATATTCAGAAGCATTATCATAGTTAAATCCCCCACCGTCAATATCTTGACCAGAAACGTAACTAGACCAGTCACATCTATGCTGTGGCTATAAGCGCAGGTCAGAGATTACGAATTCTGCAGCAAGTATCTCACCTCCTGACACCCCAAATCCTGTCCACCATCTACAAGGCACAAGTCAGGAGGGATGGAATACATCCCACTCAACAACACTCAAGAAGCTCAACACCATCCAGGACAAAGCAGCGCACTTGATCGGCACCTCACCCGCCACCTTAAACATTCAATCCCTCCACAACCAGTACACAGTGGCTGCAGTGTGTACCATCTCCATATGCACTGCAGCAACTCGCCAAATATCCTTCAACAGCACCTTCCAAACTCGTGACCACTACCACCTCGAAGGACAAGGGCAGCAGATGCATGGGAACTCACTACCTGCAGGTTCCCCTCCAAGACACTCACCTTCCTGACTTGGAACGATATCGCCATTTCTTCACTATTGTTGGTTCACAATCCTGGAACTCCCTCCCCAATAGCACTGTGGATGTTCCTGCACCATATGGACTGCATCAGTTCAAGAAGGCAGCTCTCCACCACCTTCTCAACGGCAATAGGAATGGGTAATAAATGCTAGCCTTATCAGCGATACTCACACCCAAGAATGAATAAAAACCAAATCACTCTCCACAGATTCCCCACAATCTGGGCTTGGACATTTACCTCAGGAGCACAGAGCTTTATATCACTGCAACATGAGTTCCAATCTTCATATTCTGTTCACTTTTCACATTATTTTCTCCCAGTCCACGAGCTTTTATTAATTCAGTATTCGCGTCTCTGCTCCTCCGCCGTTTCTAACATCTCACCTCTTACAAAAAAACACTCGGATCTATCGTAGGTAGTAGATGACCCCTCATTTTAAATTCCATCTGCCAAAGCATTGCTCACTCACTTAATCTATCAAGAAGATTTGAAAATAAATTTCTTGCCAAAGGATAATTTTCTGCATCTGCTCCCTCGCCATTTGCTTTTCCCATTTGTCTTTCACTTGGTGCAAATCGAGAGAAAGTAAAGATGGAAGGAAGGAGGGGAGGAAAAATCCTGCTCCGTTTCGTGATCCCTATTTGATCTTCATTCCAGTGCAGTTCGGGTGAAGAATTCCAATTGTCTGTCTCAATTTTAATAAAGTTTAACCAATTCTGGAATCACTGTCTGGACATGGACAAGAACAGGTTTCGAGGCTGACTTCACACATTAACAATACACTGAACAGTTCACAAACCAGCGACAAGGATGGGGTCCGAACCCACGTGTACAGAGCATAATGGATCAGCAATACATCGCCTTAACCTCTCGGACACCTTGTCAATTGCATAGGAACAACTGTCACCTTCAGCACAGTTTCTGGCTGTGCAGCCAGATGTGTAATGATGGAAATATATCTTCTGTCAGTTAATGAAGTTGGGAATGGAGCGGTGTGAAACATTTCCAGACCATGTCAAACACGTTTCTACTCAGTGTGAAAACCCACCACGGAAAGACTGGAACATACAATCATTTCATCACATCATGATTAACATCACTCAGACACCTGAACCATTAGGTCACTGATGAAGTCATGATGACCGAATTTCTCATGAAATTACAAATGAACTAACTGACTGGAAGAATTGCTTAAACACCACATGATCAGCGAGGCACAGCCTCAGGCCGACTTGTCGGGTGGTGTAAACAGATATCACTGCTTCTGATCTTCACCAGAACAGAGAGTGAGATGTAACATTGATCATCAAACAGACTGTGAGAGAATACAACAGAATAAAACACATGGAGAGACACTGTGGAATAACAAATAGATTTGATTGGAATGTTGAAATTTTGATTGGAATGGATAAAACACCAGAAACAGCAGATTAAAGTGGGATTCTCATCATTATATTGATCTGGGACAGAAAAGAGAAACTGATGGAAAGAAGAGAAGAAGGAAGAAAAGAAAGGAGGGAACTGTTCAATTTTTTCAGTTTTTTCACTCGCCCATCAAAGCTGATAAAAAAAGTTGCAAATAACAGAGAATTTCACCAAAAAGGGAGATTAAATGTTGCTGAAACCTTGGATCGAAGGATGCCCCAACAGATCACCTGTTTCACTGTCTCCTCACTCGGGGATTTCAATCAGTGAGCAATATTATTCTCTACTTCTTTTGTTAATTGGTCTCAGAACTGTCACTTGGAATTAATATCTGTGTTCCGACTCCTGAATAATAAAATTGTGAGTTTCTCGATATTTTCTGGACACAGTTCCTGCTGAAAGAACTAAGAACTCTTTTCTAATTTACACAATACTCTAAACACACTCATCAAGGCTGCTAAGCTAGCATCTTTGGTGCTGCTTTCTCTTCTCCCAAACTTCATCTCATGTGACTGTTCCATCATCACTCTGACAGTGGGAGGGGTTGATCCCACTATCTTCAGCATTAACCCTTTACATCCTTATACCACACTGTCTGTCCAAAAAAAATGGGTGGAGGGAGCTTCCTTCATTTATCAAAACACCAACAGCAGCACAGTGGCGCAATGGTTAGCACCGCAGCCTCACAGATCCAGCGACCAGGATTCAGTTCTGGGTACTGCCTGTGTGGAGTTTGTAAGTTCTCCCTGTGTCTGTGTGGACTTCCGCCGGGTGCTCTGGTTTTCTTCCACCTCCAAAAGACTTGCAGGTTGATAGGTAAATTGGCCATTGGAAATTGTTCCTTCGTGTCGGCACATGGTTGGAGAATGGTGGGGATGTGGTAGAGAATATGGGATTAATGTAGGATTAGTATAAATGGGTGGTTGCTGGTTGGCACAGATTCGGTGGGCCGAAGGGCCTGTTTCAGTGCTGTATCTCTAAATAAGAAAAGTAAAATAAAAGCTACCAGTCGTAAATCAACTCAAACCCATTAGAGAGATAGAGGGAGACTGTCAGAGAACTTCCTGCATCCAGTCCTGACCCTGTCACACTCAGCAGCTTCTCACCCAGACCCCACTCTCATCAACACTGAACATTGTTACCGAGACCCTTCAAATACTGTTTATAAAAGGTAGAAAAATTCAAACTTCATCACAGCTAGATTGAATACAACAAAGTTTAATATCTTCTCGTCGTCACTCGGTAACCACAAGAGACAGTCCTTAAGTCAGTAGCATAAATTATCAGCTGGAAGAATGTTTGTCATTGGGTTGAATCATTTCTGTGTGAGGAATGTTCCAGCATCATAAACCAGGGGAACGTGTTGACTGAGCTGTGTCTTCATCTCTTCTGGACTGTTCACCCTTCATTCTGCTCTGATTCACTTTCCCAAAGCGGATCTACAGATTCTCAAATCCGGAGACTGGGTTTTCTTATTTTGTTCCTTTTGATTCTTCTTGCTCCTGAATGATAATATATTCCAAACTCGGATGAACCTTTCCCTGTGTCCCGGTCTCGGTTAAAAGCGACAAATAACGGCACCAACATTCTGAAACATACAACACGGTCACATTCTGCTTCAGTGAGATTAATGCTGAGGCAGTTTCCGTGTCGAATGCGATTGTGAACTAATTTCTCTCGAGGAAATTGTAAGTGATCAAGTATTTGCACTGAAATTCTGTGCAAGAAGGGACATTTTCAAACAGCCATTCCCAAATCACTTCCTTCACAAAGACAAAGACTGTGCTGTCTTAACGTGTGACTCAACTTCACAAACAAATTTGAACTCGAAGTTCAGGAGAAGACAGAGATGTGAATGATTGACAGTGTAATCTTTAAATCATAATTTTCCGTTTCTTCGTTGAAGTGAGGCTCAACCCTAATCCACTAGAGATCGCGGAAAGCTACAAACTTGGATCCAGAAAACAGAAAAGTAGTGAAACAGTTGGTGAGCACATTGTGACACTGAATAATTTATCACCACATTGCAACATTGACACATTCTTAGACCGTACATTATGAGACAGATTTGTGCTTATATTGGTGGATGAGGAAAGATACTAAACACACAAAATCCCAATTTGAGCTAGAGTGTAAGATTGCTCTTTCCACGGAGATAGCATGAAAGAATGCTCGTGAATTTCGTCCTGTGCCAGTGACAGCAACACACTTCAGAGGAACTTAAATACACTGGTAAAATGGGCTTTCACACAACAGATAAAATTTTACACAGAGAATTGTGAAGTGATACAGTTTGGGAGGAAGAATGAGACAATGTACACCAATCTTTTTTGATCAAGGTTTGAAAAGGTTTGCTCTTAGCAAACAAGACACTTGGCTTTATTAATAGAGGCATAGAGTAAAAGCAAATAAGTTATGCTAAACCTTTATAAAACAGTGGGGCTGAATGGCCCACTCCTGTACCTCCACGGAAAGCTTCCACTCCAGGCTCGGACACCCTCTTCAGGATCACTCTCCATACATTCCGTCACTCCACGCACGGATATCTCCTTCGGGATCATATCACAGATCCACAGTCCTGCCACATTCAGTCGTGAATGGTGGTGGATAATTAAATAACTAACAAGATGAGGAGGCTCCAAAAATATTCACATCCTCAATGATGGTGGTGCTGAGCAAGTCAGTGCAAAAGATGAAGCTGAAGCATTTGCAACCATCTTCAGTCAGAAATATTAAGTGGATTTGATCTGTGCTAATTTCAGCTCCTCATGCTCGCTGGTGCCTTGGTTCTCTGGTGCTAATTTCAGAGTAAATCATGCAGCTTGACAATTGGAGCCAAAGAAAAAGACACAGGAGAGGTTGAAAGTGCCAAAACCTGGGATTGAACCAAGAACTGTTTAACTGTTAGTACAGCACGAATTCAACAAAGCTATTTCAACAACACACAAAAGCCACCATTCTATCACTGCTTTGGAAGACAATATATACATTAAAGTGTTTGTAAAAAGTTACAGAACACAACATGTGAGTAATATTCCCCATTGTTTTCTCAGTACTGATGGACTGTGAAGTGGGAGACAACCAGAAGTCCCACTGTGCCACACTGACCCTGAGCTGTGAGTGAAATGAGATAAAGTTCAATCTTTAGCAGAGAGATTCTGGAGAGAGGTAAGAGTCCTGAATCAAGGAAAGACTTTCTGACACAATAAAAGCAAAATACTGCAGATGCTGGAAATCTGAAATAAAAACAAAAAGTGCTGGAAATACTCAATAGCTCTGGCAGCATCTGTGGTGAGAGAAACAGAGTTAACGTTTCTGGTCTGTGACCTTTCATCAGAACTAACACAGGTTAGAAAAGAATTAGGTTTTAAACAAGTGAAGGGGAGGGGCATGTGAGAGAGCAGAGGGCAGGAGAGATTAAATAACAAAGCTGTCCTGGGACAAAGGCAAAGAGTGTGTTAATGCTTGTGGTTGCCTGACACCAGTCATGCTCTGATGTTATTGAACACAATGTTCAATCCACAAGGCTGTAGAGTGCCGAATCAAAAGGTCAGGTGCTGCTCCTCGAGCTGGGTTGATTTTCACTGGAACACTGGAACAGGCCAAAGACAGAAATGTTGACATGAGAGCAGGGGGGAGTGTTGAAATGGCAAGCAACTAGAAGCTCAGGATCATGCTTTCGGCCTGAGCAGAGGTGTTCCATCTAATTTGCGTTTGGTCTCCCCAGTTTAGAGGAGACCGCATTGTGAGCCGTGAATACAGTATACATAATTGAAAGAAGTACAAGTAAATTGCTGCTTCACCTAAAAGGAGTGTTTGGGGCTTTAGATAATGAGCAGAGAGGAGGGAAAAGGGCAGGTATTATATCTCCTGCGATTGCATGGGATGGTGCCTTGGGAAGGGGACGAGGTATTGGGGGTAATGGAGGAGTGGACCAGGGTGTCGCGGAGGGAACAATCCCTTCGGAATGCTGACAGGGGAGGGAAGGATGCGTTTGGTGGTGGCATCACGCTGGAGGTGGCGGAAATGGTGGAGGATGATCCTTTGGATGTGGAGGCAGGTGGGGTGGAAAGTGAGGACAAGGGGAACCCTGTCGCAGATCTGGGAGGGAGGGGAAGGGGGAAGGCAGAGGTTGAGAGTCCTGTCAACTACACTGGGAGGGGGCGGGGTGGGAGTAGTTGAAATCTGGTGATTTTGTTGAATTTAATTTCAAACACTCCTTGAACTCTCTGCTGATGAAGACTGAAAAAGGGAAGAACAACCACACAACAAGGGTCTCAAATCCAAGACCCTGAGATTAAAAGTCCCATGCTCTACCAACTGAGCTAACACGGCCTGATACAGTACTTCTACTCTGTCTGTTATTGGACGGATGCAGCTGTTGGCTCCACCCCAAGGGCGGGAATTTGTTCCACCAACTATGAGGCAGTTTCCTATCAATTCCCCAGATTATCAGTAAATCCACTTCCAGAAGCCCCAAAGTGTGATATATTCCTCTCACTCATCAATAATAAAACTGAAATCTTTTTACCTTCCAAATTCTGCCATCCATTTTGTCAGTATTTATTTCTCTCTCCTTTTTATTTAGTTCATGCATTTCTTCAGAATTTTTTTTTCAATTATATCTGAGGGAAGAAATGAACAGATCTGGCAGCTCAAAACTGGACATCCATGAGGCACTGTGGGTCATCAGCAGCAGCAGAATTGTATTTAAACACAATATGTTACCTCATGGCCTGGCATATCCTTCACTCTACCATTACCATCAAGCCAAGGGAGCAATAGTGGTTCAACGAAGTGTGCAGGAGGGCATGTCAGGAACAGCACCAAGCAGACCTAAAAATGAGTGAAGCGACAACACAGGATTACTTGCATGTCATATAGCGGAAGCAGCATGCAATAGACAGAGCTGAGTGATCTCACAACCAACAGATCAGATCAAAGCTCTGCAGTCCTGTCACATCCAGTCCTGAATGGTGGTGGATAATTAAACAATTAACAGGAGGACGAGGCTCCACAAATATCCCCATCCTTCATGATAAGGGAGACCAGTATATCAGTGCAAAATACAAGGTTGAATCATTTGCAACCATCTTCAGCCAGAAGTGCCAAGTAGATGATCAATCTCGGCCTCCTCCTGAGGTCCCCAGCATCACAGGTGCCAATCTTCAGCTAAATCCACTTCACTCCACATGATAGCAAGAAATGGCTGAAGGCTCTGGATACTGACAACATCCTGGCTGCAGTGCTAAAGACTTGTGCTCCAGAACTAGCCACGCCGCCCGCCTAGCTACAACACTGGCATCTACCCAGCAATGTGGAAAATTGCCCAGGTATGTTCTGTAGACAAAAGGCAGGGCAAATCCAACCCGGTCAATTCCTGCCCGATCAGCCTCCTCTTGATCATCAGTAAAGTGATGGAAGGTGTCGTTGACAGTGCTATCAAGCAGCACTTACACAGCCATAACCTACTCACCAATGCTCATTTTGGGTTCCGCCAGGGCCACTTAGTTCCTGACCTCATTGTGGCCTTGGCCCAAATATGGACAGAAGAGCTGAATTCAGGAGGTGAGGTGACAGTGACTGCTCTTGCCAAGGGCATCAAGGAGCCCTTGCAAAATTGAAGTCAATGGCAATCAAGGAGAAAAATCTCCACTGGTTGGAGTCATACCTTGCGCAAAGGAATATGGTGCTGGTTGTTGGTGGCCAATCATCTCAGTACCAGACATCGCTCAGGAGTTCTTCAGGGTAGTGTCCTCGGCTCCAACCGTCTTCAGTTGCTTCATCAAAGAACAAACAAAGAACAAAGAAAATTACAGCACAGGAACAGGCCCTTCGGCCCTCCAAGCCTGCGCCGATCCAGATCCTCTATCTAAACATGTCGCCTATTTTCTAAGGGTCTGTATCTCTTTTCTTCCTGCCCATTCATGTATCTGTCTAGAATCAATAAACTTCCTTCCATCATAAGGTCAGAAGTGGAAATGTTCACTGATGATTGCAAAATGTCCAGTTGCATTAGTAACTCCTCAGATACTGAAGCAGTCCGTGTCCACATGCAGAGAGACCTGGGCAAGATTGGGCTTGGACTGATAAGTGGCAAGTAACATGCACGCCACAAAAATGCCAGGCAATGACCATTTCCAACAAGAGTGAATCTAACCATCTCCCCTTGACAGTCAATGACATTACCATTGCTGAATCCTTCACAATCAACATCCGGGGGGTTACCAATGAGCAGAAACGGAATTGGATCAGTCATATAAATACCGTAGCTACAAGAGCAGGTCAGAAGCTGGGAATTCTGCTGCAAGTAACTCACCTCCTGTCCACCATCTACAAGGCACAAGTCAGGAGTGTGATGTAATACTCCCCACTTGCCTGGATGAGTGGAGCTCCAACAACACCAAAGAAACTCAACACCATCCAGGACAAAGCAGATCACTTGATCAGCACTCCATCCACTACTTTAAATATTCACTTCCTGCACCACCAGTGAACAGTGGCAGCAGTGTGTACCATCTACAAGATGCACTGCAGCAACTCACCAAGCCTCCTTCGACAGCACCTTCCAAACCCCCAACCTCGACCACCTAGAAGGACATTGGATGAATGGGAACACCACCATCTGCAAGCTCCCCTCCAAGTTACACACTGTCCTGACTGGGAACTATATCACCATTCCTTCACTGTCACTGGATCAAAATCTTGGAACTCCCTTCCTAACAGCACTGTGGGTTTACGTACAACACATGGACTGCAGCAGCTCCAAAAAGGCAGCTCACCACCACCTTCTCAAGGGCAATTAAGGATGGACAATAAAGGCTGCGTTTGCTGACAACGCAACCACTAGGTGGCACAACTCGCTTTCTCCCCCTGCTTTGCACCGGCCGCTTCCACCCTCCAAAGTCGCTCGCTCCAGACCTCGCTGCTCCCCCGCCTACTTCCCTGGCCGATTGTCTCCCGATCATGTCACCCCATTCTCCAGTCGTTCGCTCACTCCCCACCCCCCCTCCCCTAAAGCCACTAGCTCTAGGCTGCGCTGCTTCCCTTCTCTCGGCCACTTGCTCCCACGTTTGCCCAGTCTCCACGCGCAGCCCGAAGAAGCAAGGTGGGCTGCAAAGTGTGACGTAGGAGTGAGTAGTGAGTGGCCTAGAGGAGGGAAGTGGCACGGCCTAGAGCTAGCGGCTGGAGCGGGGGTTGGGGGGCAGAGAGCAAGCGGCCATAGAGCTGGATGACGCGAGTGGGGAACAATTGTCCAGGGGAGCATCGAGGTGTACAGCGAGCGGCTGAGGGGAGGAAGCGTCGAGGCCTGGAGCGAGTTGCCGAGGGGGGAGAGCTCCAGCCTCAAAGTCTCCTATTCAGCCGCTTCCTCCAGCTGAGTGAGGGGCTGGATACCTGATGACGATTCAGCGCACATGTGCGAAGATGGACCAAGCGCGGATATGCGATGATGTTGGCGCTGCGCAATGACATCATCCTCCACATGTGCCACTTAATCCTGGCAAGATGTAGCTGTGCCTATGCACAGCTTGGCACAGTCCGATGATGTCAGCGGGCCGCTCCGTTGACAGGAATCACATTGTGTCAGCAGTGCCCACATCCCAGGAAAGAATAAAAAAGAGATTTACCACAATGGTAGCAGGGTGAGGGATTTCAGTTATGTGGAGAGATTGGAGAAGCTGGCGTTGTTCTCCTTGCAGCAGAGAAAATTCAGAAAAGATTTGACACATTTGTTCAAAGTCATGAAGTTCTTCAATAGTTTAAATAAGGAGAAACTGTTTCCAGTGGTAAAAGGGTCAGTAAGCAGAGGACACAGATAACAGGTGATTGGCAGAAGAACCAGAGATGACATGAAGAACCATTGTTTACACAGCAATGTGTTGTGATAAAGAAAGAAAAGACTTGCATTTATATAGCACCTTTCAAGACCACTGGACATATCAAAGCACTTTGTAGACAATGAAATACTTTTGAAGTGTAATCACTGTTGTAATGTCAGAAATGCAGCAGCTAATACCCACAAACAGCAATGTGATAATGACCAACTGATCTGATTGAGGGGCAAATATTGATCACAACACCAGGGAGAATTGCTCTTCACTTGTTTGAAATTGCAGCATGGGATCTTTTACATTCACCCAAACATGCAGACCAGGTTTTGGTTGAACATCACACCTGAAAGGCAGCACCTTCAACACCCTCAGTGCTGCACTGGAGTGTCAGCTGTGAAATCTGAACCCAGAAGCTTGTGATTTCGAGGTGAGTGTGACCAACTGAGCCACAGCTTTTACCTGAGTCTCAATCCTTCTACCAACAATTTCTATCGGGTCTGTCACGACCCCTCATGATTGTGAACACCTCTATCAAATCTCCTCTCTAAAGAGAACAACCCCAGCTTCTCCAATCTATCCACATAACTGAAATCCTAACCACATGTTGCAGAAATCGATTTTTCCTCAAGTTCCTTCTGGTTTTGTGAGTCACCTTAAATCTATAACCTTCGGTTATTGACCGTTCAGCAGTTAGAAACAGTTCCTCAGTATTTACTCTACCTCAAACCTTCAAGGAAGCTCTGCAAAGTAACTGAAAATCAAGTTGTCAGAAGTGGGATTTAAACACATGCCTCCAGTGAAAGCTGCAACCTGAACAGAGAAGCTGAAACCGCTCAGTCACCTCAACTGTTCAGACCTTTTTGACCTCGTCCTCACTTCCGTACTTTGAAAGGTTCACTCAGTTCAGGAACTTGTTCAATGTTGCTGGAATGCTCAGTGACTGGGATATTAACTCCCCCGGGTTTTCCTGAGCTTGTTCTCGGTGTATGGGGATGTTTGTCCTGGGCTGTGGAATCTTGCATCCCTGTAATGGACATTCACCCACTGATTGAATCTGTATTCACTGCTTTCCGCTGGTGCTGGGTAATTGCAGAGTGTGGGGCCGGAATGTTGCTGCTTGTCCCGGCCTCACTCACTCTGGGAAAGAGTGAATAATTGATGCATCTGTTTCTGTATCTGAAATGTGACTTCGATCTGCTGTTATTAACCGAGGCAGCGCTGCAGAAGGATACGTTAATAATCTCTCACTAATCAACTGCAAACAGTCAGAATGTGTAACTTTGAGCAGCGCTTTCTGCACCGTCAGGGCTGGAAAGTTGAGGGAGGGAGAGACACTGTCAGTATCTGAGTGTGTACAGCACTGCCCAGAGAAAGAGCCAATATACCGGGGCTGAGACACAGTGCATCTTTTCACATTTAATCACAATAATATCCACATTCAGGAACTGAAAATGATGAAAAACCGAATAGCAAGAGCAAAATTAAGAAATGTAAGTAATTATAGATTAGCTGATCAGCTTTCACTGTGTTACCTGGTAGTCTACTGTTTTATATTCAATGCTCTCTCCACTGTGGCCAGGGAATGATTTCTTCTCAAAGGCTGAACATTAACAAAACTGCTTGTAATTTAAAATCTTTTAAAAGTAATTCCATGGAGCGAATGGGGCAAAGTCAAATAACTGCATCAATTATAGGAGAGCTGGTTGGTGATGACGTGGATGTGTCTGCAGAGTGCAGGACCAGACTGTTTCTATAGATTCACAATGAATGTTCCATCCTTTATTTATAACAGTAAAACTGATAGTGGACAATGGCTATTCTGGTTGCAGCAACCTGAAGCTTTAACTCATTAACACCCTACTTTCGGGTAATTTAGAAAGCACAACATGCAGCTCTGTCAGTTAGTATGTTTGTTTGTTAACCCACAATTTGATGGTTCAAGCACATAAATGGATGAGGCTTTATTAACTTAAACTCTTCTACATCTGCTATATTACTCTTGCTGTTTATTTTTCAAAGATAAGGTTCATCAAGTCTTTCTTTGTGAAATCCATGCTGACTGTGTTTTATTATTTTTCATTTCCATCTGTATTTTCTACTATGGAGGATTACAGGATATTATCATTTTTTTAATTCATTCATGGGAGGTGGGTGTCACTGGCTAGGCCAGCATTTATTATCCATCCCTAATTGCCTTGAGAAGGTGGTGCTGAGCTGCCTTCTTGAACCACTGCAGTCCATGTGCTGCTGTTATGAAGAGAGTTCCAGGATTTTGACCAAGCAACAGTGAAGGAACGGTGATACAGTTACAATTCAGGATGGTGTGTGGCTTGGAGGGGAACTTTCAGGTTGTGGTGTTCCCATGCATCTGCTGCCCTTGTCCTTCTAGGTGATAAAGGTCGCGGGTTTGGAAGGGGCTGTCTCAGGAGCCTTGGCACATTGCTGCAGTGCATCTTGTGGATGGTACACACTGCTGCCACTGTGTGCCAGTGATGGAGGGCATGAATGTTGTAAATGGGGTGCCAATCAAGCGGGCTGCTTTGTCCTGTTGAGTTTCTTGAGTATTGTTGGAGCTGCACCCAGCCAGACAAGTGGAGAGTATTCCATCATACCCCTGACTAATGTACAGGCTTTGGGGAGTCAGGAGGTGAGTTACTTGCCGCAGGATTCCTAGTCTTTGACCTGCTCTTGTAGCCATAATATTTATATGGCTACTGCAGTTCAGTTTCTGCTCAATGGTAACCCCCAGGTTGTTGAGAGTGGGGGATTCAGCGATGGTAATGCCATTGAATGTCAAAGGGAGATGGTTAGATTCTCTCTTGTTTGGGATGGTCATTGTCTGGCAGTTGTGTGGTGAGAATCTTATACATCTTTATTGTAGGGTACTCTATTGTACTGTTGAGTGACTACACTTGAAAAGTCCTTCCTTCATTGGCTGTAAAAGGGTTTGCAATGTCCTGTGGTCGTGAAATGCAAGTCTTGCTTTTTCCATTGTTATCAGTGTCATTGTGATCAAAAGATAGGATTCATGAGCACAAAGTTTAAATCAATTTTGATTAAAATAATGTGAAATCATCTGTATTTTTGCACTATACTTAATAATCTCCATCTTCCTATCCTTACAGAGTACAATGTCTTTGACCCTGAAATTGATTCCACAATCGCAGTCCCTCAGACAATTTCAGCTCAGTTCTGATGAAAGGTCACAGATCTGAAACGTTAACTCTGTCTCTCTCTCCACAGATGCTGCCAGACCTGCTGAGTATTTCCAGCATTTTCTGTTTTTATTTCAGATTTCCAGTATCAGCGGTATTTTGCTTCTGTGTTACTTTGAAAGTTAAAACTGACCCACCTGTCTACAATTCACACTGGGGTCTCCCATGAAATGATTCTGTATAATGTTGATGTAATGAATACAGACTCCGAGCACTGAGCATCCTGTGGGGAATTGGGGATATGAAAACCAGCAGACTCTGCAGGAATTTCCACTGGGAGCACAAATTCACAAAATCTACCTTTTATATATCGATTCATTTTGATTGTCCTTCTGGAAAATTATTTTGAAGCAATTTAAACATCAACCCACAGCTCCATGACTGGGTCAATTATGAGGTCATCCTCTGACAGGTCATGTGACAGCTGGAGCCACAAGACATGAGAACCAGATTTGTGACTGGATTAAAACCCGGAATCCTGTCATAATGGCTTTTCAAATAAAGCTGTTGCTGTTTGAAAACACAGCAGTTAAACTTTCTGCCTGACCATGAGGGGAGCTAGGGAGAAATTTACAAAACTAAATCCTTTTACAAAATAGTTCAAAAACAATTCACTGAAAATTCATGTGAGGATTCATATGCAGTAGAGAAACAAGCAGAATACAGAAAGTACAGAGGAGAGCTGAAAAAGGAAATGAGATCAGCAAGAGAATGTATGAGAAAAGATTAGCAGGTCACATAACTGGGAACACTGAAGTCTTTTACCAACATATGGACAGTCAATGAACGGGTGGGTCAATTAGGAGATCCTGTGGAGGCAGAGGGTGTGGCTGAGGTACTAATTAAGTACATTTCATCTGTCATCACAAAACAAACGGGTGCTGCAAATGTCACAGTAAAGGAGGAGGAAGTGGAGAATTTGGAGGGGATGAAAATAGATATAAAGAGGAGACAATTACAAGGTTAGCCGTGCTCACACCTGTCTACAGGTCACCCGGTCTGGATGGGCTGCATCCTGGGTTGCTGAGGGAAGTCAGGGTGGAAATAGCAGAGACTCGAACCACAATCTTTCAATCCTCCTTGAATATGGGAATGATGCCAGAGGACTGGAGGATGGAAGTAAGCTTGGGTAGTTCGATCTCAGTTTAATTTGACCATTTTTATCATGTATCCATTGTCATAACTAACAACGTTAAGAAAGCCATTTTATAATGAACACATGACCAAAGGAACCATTTTGTGTTCAGTACTAACGTTTATATCCTGTATAATTAATGAGTATCTACCCATCCTGAAACAGATGATTGTAAAAGTAATGAACCTTGATTGAGTTATAATTAATGAATCAATAAACATTTTAGAGAGAATGGGTTTTCATTTAAAGTTAGTTCAATCTAATTACTGTGAGTTTCTGTGTCTGTGTGGGAAAGGACAGTTTCAGCTAAATGTATTCAAACAATGGACCTTTCTCAGACCCCTGATAAAACCCATGGTATGGTACATCGTGACCTTCAAGAGTCTAGATTTAATGAACAGGAAACTTGTTTCAGATCAGATTGGGAGACAGTGTGAAACCACTCCATTGTACTCATGTCTGAGATTCTGAGGACAGGTGACTGTTAGTGGAAGACATTATTAAGAACTAATTAAATGTACCTAGCAACAGCTAGGACCAATTATTATTTTACATGGTGGTGTGATGGCCAGCCAGGGGTTAAAAGTAGGGATCTTGTAAGGTTTCAGTGTGCAGGAACACTAGAAGATATCAGGGGTAAAGACTCAGATCATCAACCAAGTTCTCCATCTGACGAGGGATCTAGACTGGACAAAGAGGACCGTGACACTCTGAGACCAAGCTCGACCAGTCCCCAGAGCTGTAAAGTTATATTCCACAAGTTTGTTTAGTATAATTTTACTTTCAATTATTAAGTACTATTTTACTCTCAATAAAAGTTCTGGACTTATTAATCAAGTATCCTGTTGCTTTAATTGGTTAAAGTCATGCCCAAAGTGATTGTCTACAATAGACTTTTCAGAATTAAAAGATAAGTCTGCAAGGGTTGTCAATATTACAGCCCTGTTTAAAAAGAGAGATAAACCCAGGAACTACAGACCAATTAGTCTAATGTCGGTGGTGGGGAAACTTTTAGAGACAATTATCCAGGAGGAAATTAACTGTCACTTGGTAGAACATGGGCTAATAAATGACAGCCAGTACAGATTGGTTAACAGAAGATTGTGTCTGAAATAATTAATGAATTAATTTCTTTGATGAAGTTTCAGAGAGAGTTGACGAGGGTGGTGAGGTTGATGGTACGTGTCTGGACATCAAAATTGTGTTTGAAAAGATACCATAAACTAGACTTGGGCAGCACAATGGCGTAGTGGTTGGCACTGCAACCTCACAGCTCTCGCAACCCAGGTTCAGTTCTGGGTACTGCCTGTGCAGAGTTTGCAAGTTCTCCCTGTGACTGTGTGTGTTTCTGCTGGGTGCTCCGGTTTCCTCCCACAAGCAAAGACTGCAGGTTGATAGGTAAATTGGCTGTTGTAAAATGCTCCTAGTGTAGGTAAGAGAACGGTGGGGATGTGGTAGGGAATGTGGGATTATGGTGTAGGATTACTATAAATGGGTGGTGGTTGGTCAGCACAGACTCAGTGGGCCGTAGGGCCTGTTTCAGTTTTGCATCTCTCTATGACTTGTTAACAAAATTCAAGCAGATGGGATTCAAGGGGCAGTGGCAGTGTGGATACAAAATTGGCTGCAGGGTAAAAAGTAGGGTGAATACTTGTTTTTCAGAATGGAGGGAGTAATACAGTAATGTCCTTGTTGTTGCAATATGTTCAATGTCAGACCCCGAGCTGTCCGAGGGATGGGGCAATTTGTGATGTTCCTGTGGTTGCAATATTTGCAGTGTCTGACCTTGATCTGTCACAGGGACGTGGCATTTATGAGGTCCCTGTGGGGTGCTGTTTGTTTGGTGTATCACACTGACCTGTCCCATAGAGCGGGAAGGTTGTGATGTCCTTGTGGGTTGCAATCTGTTCAGTGTCTGACTCTGATCTGTACCAGAGATGGGGTAGTGTGTGATATCCTTGTGCATGTCATACAGGCCCACTGGTGTGTGGTTCCATCCTGATGCCAAGAAACAGAGCCCCATCTCTGGGCAAAAAGTCTCACTTCTCAAGGGGTGTCTCGAGAAGACACAGTGGCGCAGTGGTTAGCACCGCAGCCTCACACCTCTAGTGACTCGCGTTCGATTCTGGTTACTGCTTGTGCAGAGTTTACAAGTTCTCCCTGTGACTGCGTGGGTTTCTGCCGGGTGCTCTGGTTTCCTCCCACAGCCAAAGACTTGCAGGTTGATAGGTAAATTGGCCATTGTAAATTTCCCCTAGTGTAGGTAGGTGGTAGGGGAATTGAGGGGATGTGGTAGGAATATGGGATTAATGTAGGATTAGTATAAATGGGTGGTTGATGGTCGGCACAGACTCGGTGGGCTGGAAGGGCCTGTTTCAGTACTGTATCTCTAAATAAATAAATAAGAAGGCTGAGGCAGTAAACCTGGATAGTAAATCCGGAGTGGAGTCATGGAGGCAGTCACCTGTTACTTATCAGGCAGTTTTCCAGCAACTCCTACAGCAGAACTGGTAACAAACAGTACTGGTTTTTCCTTTCCTTTGGACAAGACGAGCAATGCTGAGAGGGGGTCCTGATGCTCAGGGTCTCCATACTGTTTGCCCAGGCCTGTGCCCTAGAGAGGACACTCCAGCTTCGTGGTTAAACATGAGCACAACCCGGGAATAAACAGTTACTGATTATAAGCTCTCATTCAATTGGTGTAGAGTATGAGCGCCAGGGGTTACTTCGGACAGTGGGAGAGCTCTTAGTGTCTCACTGGATACCTACCATTCACTCCAAGCTGGGCAGCCCCCAGTCAGTTAGGTGCTGAGAAGCCAGGACCTGCTTGCTTCAATGGGTGCTTGGAGCTTAGAGAGTCATCTCTCAACAGGCGGTTCGATAATCTATGCACCAAGAAAAACAAACTCAACAAAGAAGACACCAGTCCTTCGCATCACAAGCTGGAATGTAAGGACCATGTGTCCTGGCCTTACCGACAACCTTCTGCAGGTTGATGACACACACAAGACAGTTGTGATCGACAAGGAACTCACAAGGCTCAATGTGGACATTGCTGTGCTGCAAGAAACTAGACTCGTTCAAAGTGGATCCCTCAAAGAGAAACACTACACCTTCTTCTGGCAGGGGAAAGTCCAAGAGGCAACTCGTGAGCATGGAGTGGGTTTCACAGTAAAATACACGCCACTTGAGATGAGTGAACCAGCCACAGTAGGCTCAGAGAGACTTCTTACTCTTCACTTGTCAACAAGTGTGGGCCCAGTTAATCTCATGTGCATCTATGTCCCGACACTCACCTCCACCCCAGATGTCAAGGATCAATTCTATGTGACACTTGACACTGCCATCAGTAGAATTCCCAGCACTGAGGGACTGTACCTTCTAGGAGACTTCAACACAAGCTTGGGTACTGACTACACAGCTTTGCCAATGTGCATAGGGCACCAGGGGATTGGCAAGATGAACGAAAATGGACAGAGGTTGCTGGAGCTATGCTGTCACCATGGATTCTGTGTGATGAACAGCTACTTCCAGGTCAAGCTGTGCTACAAGGTGTCCTGGAGACATCCGAGATCATGCCATTGGCACCAGCTAGACCTTATCTTCACCAGACATAACACCCTCAGCAGTGTCCTCATCACTCGCAGCTATCACAGCGCTGACTGTGACACTGACCACTCCCTGGTGTGTAACAAGGTCAGGCTTCAGCCAAGGAAGCTTCATCCATCCATGATGAAAGCTCGTCTTCTGATCAACACTTGCCGAACCACTGATCCAGAAAGGACCCAGGAGTTCCTCAACATCCTCTATCAGGCTCTTTCAGACAACAATGCTCAAGGCCTCAGTGCAGTGTCAAAGTGAAATCATCTGCACACCACCATCTATATCTCTGCACTCACTGCGTATAGGAAAAGTGATGGGAGGAATGCTGACTGGTTTGAGGCTTATTGGACTGAAATGGAGTCAGTTACTGTAACTAAGAGGAGAGCCCTCATGAACTACAAACAAGTTCCCAGCAAACAACATCTAAATGCTCTCAGAGCTGCCAGAAACAAGTCTCTGCAGACTGCTCGGCACTGCACCAATCAATACTGGTTAAAATTCTGCTGATGAATCCGGGGTTGCTAGAGGGATGTATGAAGGAATTAAGAAAGCAATGGGCCCAGTAGTAACTAAATCAGCACCTTTTGAAGACAAAGAGAGGGGTGATCATCACTGAACCTAACAAGCAGATGGAAAGGTGAGTGGAGCATTATCTTGAACTCTACATAACGGAGAACATTGTCATTGAAGTAGCTCTCAGTGCCATTCCAGACTTCCCTGTCATGGAGGAACTGGACAGTGAGCCCTCCATAGTCGAGCTCAACAAGGGCTCAAAACATGCGTGATGCAAACATTGTCACCTTGTACAAAATTAAGGGGGAACGCAGTGACTGCAGCAATTATCGGAGCCAGCTACTCAGTTCCACTCACCTGCTCGATCCCTTTCCTCCTGCAAGTTCCTTTGCTTCAGGTATCCATCCAATTTCCTTTTCAAATCATTGATTGTCTCTAGTTCCACCACACTCGTGGGTCAGGACATTACCACTCACAGCATAAAAAAATTCCACCTCACCCAAGGATAGGAAATATTTATATCTTCTATATTTGGCTTATTCTCTATCTCTACGAGAATAGAATGGCAGTCAACATGAAAGAGAACCCAAAAATCTTCGAGCAGTATATAAATAATAAGCAGGTAGTAAGCGGTGAAGTGGGCCCCATTAGGGACAAAGATGGTAATATATACTTAGAGCTGCAGGGCAATGTTAATCTAGTTAATAAGTACCTTGTATCAATGATCACCAAGGAAGTGGAATTTGACAAAATATCAGGAGAAGTGGAGAGTGTAGAGGCAATGGAGAGGGTACAAATTGAGAGAGGGAGGTACTGAAAAGGCTGGTTATGCTTCAGGAAGATAAATTACCTGGTCCAGATGGCTTTCATCCCAGATTGCGAAAGGAAATGTGGATGCAGATAACAGAAAGGCTTGCTATAATCTTCCAATCTTCCCTGGATACGGGGGAGGTGTCAGAGGATTAAACAGTGGCAAATGTGACACCATTATTCAAGAAAGGGTGTAAGGACAGTCCGGCTAACTACAGGCCAGTTAGATTAACAGCAGTGGTGGGTAAGGTTTCAGAAAGAACAATCAGGGGAAAAATCAACAGTCACTTGTAGAGGTTTGAGTTAATTAAGGAGAGTGAGCATGGATTTATAAATGGGAGTTCATGCTTGACTAATCTAACTGCATTTTTTGATGAACTAACAGAGAAGGTTTATGAAGGGCATGCAGTGGATGTTGTTTATATGGATTTTAAGAAACGACACATAAAAGGGTGATTAACAACATTGAGGTTCATGGAATAGGAGGGTCAGTGTCCAATTGGAAAGAAAATTGGCTTAAGGAAAGAAAACAGCAAGTCGTAATAAATGATTCATTCTCAGACTGGAAGGTTGTCGACAGTGCTGTTCCCCAAGGGTCACTGCTGGAACCACTGCTTTTTACTTGCGACAGATAAATGACTTGGATCTTGGAATATAGAGTAGAATCTCAAAAAATGCCGATAACACCAAACTTGGAGAAGTGGCAAACAGTGAGGATGAAACGAACCACCTGCAACAAGACAGTGATAGGCTAGCAGAATGGGCAGACAGGTGCAGATGGATTTTAATAGTGACTGGTGTGAGGTGATGCATTTTAGCAGAAGGAATAGGGAGAGGCAATATATACTTAATGGCACAGTTCTAAAGAGTGTGCTGGAATAGAGGGACCTGTTCACTGAACAATGAACAACGTGAACAATTACTTCTTGTTGTGTGCTCTCAGATTTGTCACCTTCACTGTACTGGAGTGAGGTGACATCTACTGGCAGGAAGCAAGAACTGCAATCAAGCTGCAGAAATTCCATCGTCTGTCAGGGTGAAAGAAACATTGCAATGTGAGGAAATAGTCAATGGGTTTGATTGGGTTGATGGAGACATTATTCCACTTGTGGTGGAGTCCAAAGCAAAGGCCAGAAATATAAAATTGTCATTATTAAAAGATATGAGGAATTCATGATAAATGTATTTAGGTAGTGAGTGGGTGGAATCTAAATAAAATAGAAAGTGAGATTGGGTGGACAGAAGCAGTGTGAAAGTATGGCTCAAACAAAAGGTAAACGCCCTGAAAGGTGAACTCTGTTTCTCTCTCCACAGATGCTGCCAGAGTTTCTGAACATTTCCAACACTTTCTGTTTTTATTTCAGAATTTGCAAGATGTTGCTTTGCTCTGAAAAAAAATGGATGGTCGGCTTTGGCTGCCAGTGAAATTCCACAGGAGCTAAAAGGAAGCTCTGATATCAGTGGCATGTTGATCTAGGGTATGATCCTTGCTTATGGTGAGTGATTAATTAATGTGTGAGAGATCCTGGGTTCAAATCCTGGACAAGCCCTTCTTCTTTGGCATTTTTAGTTTAAGGTCATTGATTGGTTTCAGCCTTGCAGAAGGCGGAATTGATTTCCATATGGAGCCTGCTTGAGGACCAGAGAGCTGGATTCAAAGAGCTTGATTAACTAAATGTACAGATAGCCAAGTGGGAATATAAAGTTGTTGCAGTAATTGTGGCCTGACTCCAAAAACAACAGGACTGGGTTCTGGACTGGAATGGAATGGAATTCTTCAGTGTTTCTGCTGTTTGGCTTGCATTGACTCATCGATTTTCTTGTTTTTCACTTTGTCGATGCCTTTGAATAATTGTGGATCCTTCTTCAGATTGTCTTCTTTCACCAGGTAGTTCTGACCTCTGATGATGATGATCGTAATGAGCTTCAACTCACTGATAGTTTTGGAACTGAACAGATTTCCTTTGCTTGAGTCTACAACATGGAACTCAGTCTGACATGTGGACCCATGGGAGGATTTGAATGCCACTCCTGCGTTGAAGAATACAGTTGCATTCATCCAATAAGAGACCGAGTAGAAGTGACAGTTCAGTCAGTCAAACATTAAACTTTTAATTTCAGGGTGGTGAGTTTGAGTGCCATTTTGTTTTTCCCTTTTTTAAGGCTTCATTAGCAGAGAGTACAAGGAGTGTTTGAAATGAAATTCAGCAAATGTATGAGAAAGTCTCACTTTGATTCGGGACTCATCTCTCTGCAGCATCTCGCTGTGAAAGATTGAACTTCATCTCATTTCATTCCCAGCTCGGGGTCAGTGCGGCTCAGTGGGACTTCTGGCTGTCTCCTGCTTCACAATCCATCAGTGCTGAGAAAGCAATGGGGAATATTATTCACGGCTCTGTAACCTGAGGACACCGATTTAAGGTGAATGGCAAAAGAACCAAAGGCAACATGAGGAAAAACTTCTTTTGCACAGCGAGTGGTTAAGATCTGATGTGCACTGCTTGAGAGTGTGATGGAGGCTGATTCAACCATAGCTTTCAAAATGGCATAAGATAATTATCTGAAGTGGAAAAATTGCATGTTTTCATGGAATACATGAGTCTGTGGCATGAGCTGAGTTGCTCGTGCATAGAAGCAGTACAAGCACAATGAGCTGAATGGCTTCCTTTTGTTCTGTAACTATTCTATGATCTATGATTCTTTTCAGAGTGAAATCAACACTCACATACAAGAAACTGACAGGTACACTGTAAACTTCGCATTACCAGACAAGAAATTGACAGATACAGTGTGAAACCCACAGTCACGGAGCAGCAGTTGGCAGGTAACGTGTAAAAATCTTTCTTTCATATCCCAACTGCAAGGTACAAAGGAAATTAGGTACAAACCCAGGCTCACACTTCAAAGACTGAGAGATACAAAGCAAAACACATATTCACTTACAAGTGCAGAGACGAAGACACACTCAGAGGAGGTGCAGATTAAAGACACATGCATGTAACAGAAACTGATAGGGATAGAATCAAACCCTTTCTCACTTCTCAGAAACTGATAGATATAGACAAAAGCTGATGCTTACATACAAGTTGTTGAAAGATATGTGGTGAAACTCACAGAGCAATAGCAGAAACAAACAAGTACTGAATAATACCCACAGTCACAGACCAAAAACTGAAATATACTGAGTTAAACACCACTTTCTCACACCAGAAACTCATGGCTACAAAGTGAAGCTGACTCTATCCTCCCAGGCACTGACAGGTGCAAAAGAAAAAACTCACGACGATTCCAGGTCATGAAATGTACGTAATAAAACCTTTCAGCTGAAAGAATAGCATTAATGACAGGTGTGATACCCAGAATGCTCAGCGGCCTAGAATCCGCCCGATCTGTGACAGGACCGGGGCTCGCAGGCGCGGTAGAGAGCTTTGTCAGCAGCAAGAGCTGCGGGTTCGGTGTTGGAGCACGATATTCACAAAGTGCGAGAAGACTTTGCGGGCTCACACAGCTGGAGCAGGGCCTCAGGGCCACAATAAGATGGAACAATCCCATCTGTATCCCTGTGGATGGCGGTGGTGAAGCTTCTCCCGGTGAGGCTTCCCGAAACGGCGTCGAAAAATGGATAAGAATTGGGGACTGGTTCGGGAGCGTTTTTTTATTCGTTCGTGGGATGTGGGCGTCGCTGGCTCGATCTCAGCTCGAGTAATGTGTCCAGTTCTGGGCACCAGGCTTTAGAAAGGACATCAAAGCTTCTGAGACAGTTCAGAGGAGATTTACTAGAATGATACCAGAGATGAGGGGTGTCAGTTCTCTGGACAGGCTGGTGAAGCTGGGATTGTTCTCCTCAGAGTAGAGAATGTTAAGGGAAGATTTAATAGAGGTGTTCAGAATCATGAAGGATTTTCATAGGGTAGAGAGGGAGAAACTGTTTCCACTGTCCTGGGGGTCAGTAACCAGAGGACACAGATTTAAAATAATTGGCCAAAAATGTCAAGGGGAGGTGAGGAGAGATCTTTTTACCCAGTAACTGATTCGGATTTGGAATGAATTGTCTGACAGGGTGGTGGAAACAGATTCAATTATAACTTTCAGAAAGGAATTGGACAAATATTTCAAAGTGAAATTCTCCAGGATTATGGGGAAATAGGCAGGGGGTTGGACTAATTGGATCTTTTTGTCAGGGAGTCAGCAGAGACACAATGGGGCCGAATGGCCTCCTTCTGTGCTGTATGATTCGATGAACATAAGAACGAGGAGCCGGAGTCGGCAAGTCAGCCACTCGAGCCTGCTCTGCCATTCAATACAATCATGGCTGATCTCATCACGGCAGTTCTTGTTTCTTGCCAGTAGATGTCACTTCACTCCAATGCAGTGAAGTGTACAAATCTGAGAGAGACACAACAGGAAATAATTGTTCACATTATAGTGAATGTGTGGGATTTAGAAATACTAGGAGTGGAGACGAGTTATTACTTGTCTGCTCGATCCCCATAGCCCTGTAAAATTATTTCCTTCAAGTGCCCATTCAAATTCCTTTTGTAATCCTCGATTGTCTCCATTTCCACCGCCCCCGTGGGCAGCGAGTTACAGATCATCACCAATCAGTGTAAGAAAGTTCTTGCGCACATTCCCCCTGTACCTCCAGTCCAAAACCTTCAATCTGTGTCCCCTAGTCCTTGTACCAATAGTTAACGGGAACAATGTTTCCTTGCCAACTTATTTAAAACTGTCATAGCCGAAAACACATCTATCAGTTCTCCCCTCACTCTCCTTTGATGCAGGTAGAACAACCCTAGCTTTTCCAACCTAACCTTGTAACTAAAATCCTCCATCCCTGGATCCATTCTGGTGAATTTCCTCTGCATCCTCTCAAGGACGCTCACATTCTTTCTTAAGTGTGGTAAGCAAAACTGGAAGCAACACGCCAACTGGGGCCTAACCAGAGCTTTATAATGGTTCATCATAACTTCCCTGCTTTGTACTCAATGCCTCTTTTTTTCAAGCCCAAGATCCCATATGCTTTGCTAACCACTCTCGCAATATGACTTGCCACCTACAAAGATTGATGCACATGAACCCCAAGTCCCTCTATTCCAACACACACTTTAGAACTGTGCCATTAAGTAAATATTGCCAATCCCTATTCCTTATGCCAAAATACATCACCTCACACTTGTCACTATTAAATTCCATCTGCCACCTGTCTGCCCATTCTGCTAGCCTATCATTGTCCTGTTGCAGGCAGTTCATATCATCCTCACTGTTTGCCACTCCTCCAAGTTTGTTGTCATCGGGATATTTTGAGATTCTACTCAATATTCCAAGATCCAAGTCATTTATCTTGAGCAAAAAAAGCAGTGGTTCCAGCACTGACCCTTGGGAAACACCACTGTCGACTATCCTCCAGTCTGACAAAGAATCATTTCATAAGACTCGCTGTTTTCTGTCCTTAAACCAATTTTCTATCCAATTTGACACTGACCCTCCTATACCACGAACCTCAATTTTGTTAACCGCCCTTTTATGTGGTACCTTGTCAAACGCTTCCTTAAAATCCATATAAACAACATCCACTGCATTCCCTTCATCAAGCTGCTCTGTTAGTTCATCAAAAAATGCAGTTAGATTAGTCAAGCATGAACTCCCATTTATAAATCCATGCTCACTCTCCTTAATTAACTCAAACCTCTCCAAGTGACTGTTGATTTTTTACCCTGATTATTCTTTCTAAAACCTTACCCACCGCTGCTGTTAATCTACCTAGCCTGTAGTTAGCCGGACTGTCCTTACACCCTTTCTTGAATATGGGCGTCGCATTTGCCACTGTTTACTCCTGGCACCTCCCCCGTATCCAGGGAAGATTGGAAGATTATGGCAAACTCTTCCATTATCTGCATCGCATTTCCTTTCGCAACCTGGGATGCCAGCCATCCAGACCAGGTGATTTATCTACCCTAAGCACAGCCAGCCTTTTTAGTACCACCCTCTCTCAATTTGTACCCTCTCCATTGACTCTACTGTCTTCACTTCGACTGATATTTTGTCAAATTCCACTTCCTTAGTGATCACTGATGCAAAGTACTCATTAAGTAGATTAACATTGCCCTGCACCTCTAAGCTTATATTATCCTTTTTGTTCCTAATAGGCCCGACTCAACCTCTTACTACTCACTTATCATTTACATGCTGCTCGAAGATTTTTGGGTTTCCTTTCATGTTGACTGTCAGTCTATTCTCATAGAAATAGAGAATAAGCAAATATAGAAGATATACGTATTTCCCATCCTTGATGAGGTGGAATTTTTTATGCTGTGGGTAGTAATGTCTTGGCCCACGAGTGTGGTGGAAGCAGAGACAATCAATGATTTGAAAAGGAAATTAGATGGATACTTGAAGGAAAGAAACTTGCAGGAGGAAAGGGACCGAGCTGGTGAGTGGAACTGACGAGATTGCTCCGGGGAGAGCCAGCATGGACGTGATAGACCAAACGACCACCTTCTGTGCTGTAAATGACTCTGTGTTGTTTCTCAAATTCAATCCACTGGTGCTTGGTAAATAATTTCAAAGTAAATTGTGCAACCGGAAAATCAGAACCAAGGCATGGGACGCATAAGGAAGCAAAATTGCTGAAACCCGGGATTGAACCAGGGACTTTTAAATTTTCAGTCCAACGCTCTCCCAACTGAGCTATTTCAGCCCTACGTTAGCAGTGGTTTGGTGTCCTTGTTTTGGAAGAAAATACATACATTCAAGTTTTCCAAAAAATTAAAGAACACAACATGTGAGTAATATTCCCCATTGCTTTCTCAGTACTGATGGATTGTGAAGCGGGAGACAGCCAGAAGTGCCACTGAGCCGCACAGACTCCGAGCTGAGAATGAAATGAGATCAAATTCAATCTTTCATAGTGAGATGCTGCTGAGAGGTAAGAGTCCTGAATCAAAGCGAGACTTGCTCATTTCAAACACTCCCTGTACTCTCTGCTCATGAAGCCTTAAAAAAGGGAAAAACAGAATGGCACTCAAACTCACAACCCTGCCATTAAAAGTCTCATATTCGACTGACAGAACTGTCACTTCTACTCGGTCTCTTATTGGATGGATGCAACTCCAATGCAGGGGTGGCATTCAAATCCTCCCATGGGTCCACATGTCAGACTGAGTTCCATGTTGTCGACTCAAGCAAAGGAAATCTGCTCACTTCCATAACTATCAGCAAATTGAAGCTGATTACAATCAACATCATCAGAGGTCAGAACTACCTGGTGAAAGAAGACACTCTGAAGAAGGATCCACAATTAATCAAAGGCATCGACAAAGTGAAAAACAAGAAAATCGATAAGTCAATGCAAGCCAAACAATAGAAACACTGAAGAATTCCATTCCATTCCAGTCCAGAACCCAGTCCTGTTGTTTTTGGAGTCAGGTCACAATTACAGCAACAACTTTATGTTCTCACTTGGCTATCTGTACATTTCGTTAATTACAATTTTGTCGACAAGCTCTTTGAATCCAGTTGGCTGGTCCTCAAGCCAGCTCCGTTTGGAAGTCAATTCCACCTTCTGCAAGGCTGAAACCAATAGATAACCTTAATCTAAAAATGCCAGCAGACCAGGGCTCGTCCGGGACTTGAACTCGGGATTTCTCACATGCTAATTAACCATGCTCCCAAAGCAAGAATCATACCCCTAGACCAACGAGCCACTGACAGGTTAGGCTTTATTAGCTGCTGTGGAATTTCACTGGAACCCCCCAGCCAATCATCCATTTTTTTTCAGATCAAAGCAACATCCTGCAAATGCTGAAATAAAAACAGAAAGTGCTGGAAATGTTCAGCAGCTCTGGCAGCATCTGTGCTGTGAGAAACACAGTTAACGTTTCAGGGCACTCACCTTTTGTTTCAGCCATCCTTTCAGACTGCTTCTGTCCATCCAATCTCACTTTCTATTCTATCCACATTCTAACCATTCACTACGTTACTACATTTTTCATGAATTCCTCATTTCTTTTATTAATGACAATTTTGTATTTCTGGCCTTTGCTTCAGACACCACCACAAGTGGAATCATGTCTCCATCTACCCAATCAAACCACATCGCTGCATCCTCACATTGCAATGTTTCTTTAACCCTGACAGACTGTGGAGTTTCTGCTGCTTAATTGCAGTTCTTGCTTCCCGCCAGTAGATGTCACCTCACTCCAATACAGTGAAGTTTCCAAATCTGAGTGAGACACAACAGGAAATAATTGTTCACATTATAGTGAATGTGTGGGATTTAGAAATACTAGGAGTGGAGACGAGTTATTTTTGCACTCTGCTATTACATCTTTTATAATGGACTCCAGCATTTTCCCCACGACTGATGTCAGGCTAACCAGTATATAATTCGCTGTTTTCTTTCTGCCTCTTTTTTTAAATAGTGGAGTTACATTAACTACCATCCAATCCATTGGAACTGTTCCAGAGTCGATAGAATTTTGAAAAAAGACCAGAAATGCATCTGCTATTTCAAGGGCCACTTCCTTAAGTACTCTGGGATATAGATTATCAGGCCCTGGGGATTTATCGGCCTTCAATCCCATCAATTTCCCAAACATTCCCTGCTAATACTGATTTCATACAGTTCCTCCTTCTCACTAGACCCTATGTTTCCCAACATTTCTGGGAGATAATTTGTATCCTCCTTTGTGAAGACAGATCCAAAGTATGTATTTAATTGGTCTGCCATTTCTTTGTTCCCCATTATAAATTCCCCCGTTTCTGACTGGAAGGGGCCCACATTTGTCTTCACTAATCTTTTTCTCTACACATATCTATAGAAGCTTTTACAGTCAGTTTTTATGTTCTCTGCTAGCTTACTCTCATACTCTATTTCCCCCTTCTTAATCAATCCTTTTGTCCTCCTCTGCTAAATTCCAAACTGCTCACAATCTTCAGGTTTGCTGCTTGTTCTGGCCATTTTATATTTCTCCTCCTTGGATCTAATACTTTCCTTAATTTCTTTTGTATGCCACAGTTGAGCCACCCTTCCTGTTTTACTTTTGCACAGACAGGAATGAACAATTGTTGTAATTCATCCATGCGCTCTTTAAATGCTAGCCATTGCCTATCCACTGTCAACCCTTTAAGTAACGTTCCCCAATCTATCATAGCCAACTCCCGCCTCATACCTTCATAGTTTTCTTTGTTTAGATTCAGGACCCGAGTCTCGGAATCAACTCTCTCACTCTCCATCTTAATGAAGAATTTTATCATATTATGGGCGCACTTCCCCAAGGGACCCCACACAACAAGATTGTTAACTAATCCTTTCTCATTACACAATACCCAGTCCAGGATGGCCTGTTCTCTAGAGGTGTTATACACCTCTATCAATTCTCCACTCAATCTCCTTTGATATAGGCAGAATAATCCTAGCTTTTCCAACCTAACCTTGTTGCTAAAATCCCCCATCCCTGGATCCATTCTGGTAAATCGCCTCTGCGTCCTCTCAAGGACCCTCACATTCTTTCTAAAGTCTGCTGAGCAGAACTGGAAGCAACACTCCAATTGGGGCCTAACCAGAGTTTTATAATGGTTCAGCATAACTTCCCTGCTTTTGTACTCAATGCCTCTACTTATAAAGCCCAAGATCCCATATGCTTTGCGAACCACTTTCGCAATATGACTTGCCTCCTTCAAAGATTGATGCACATGAACCCCAAGTCCCTCTATTCCAGCACACTCTTTAGAACTGTGCCATTAAGTATATATTGCCTCTCCCTATTCCTTATGCCAAAATACATCACCTCACACTTGTCCCTATTAAATTCCATCTGCCACCTGTCTGCCCATTCTGCTAGCCTATCACTGTCCTGTTGCAGGCAGTTCATATCATCTTCACTGTTTGCCGCTCCTTCAGGTTTGGTGTCATCGGCATATTTTGAGATTCTACTCTGTATTCCAAGATCCAAGTCACTTACCTTGAGCAAAAAAAGCAGTGGTTCTCGCACTGACCCTTGGGGAACACCACTGTCGACTATCCTCCAGTCTGACAAAGAACCATTTAATAAGACTCGCTGTTTTCTGTCCTTAAACCAATTTTTAATCCAATTGGACACTGACCCTCCTATACCACGAACCTCAATTTTGTTAACCGCCCTTTTATGTGGTACCTTGTCAAACGCTTCCTTAAAATCCATATAAACAACATCCACTGCATTGCCTTCATCAAGCTGCTCTGTTAGTTCATCAAAAAATGCAGTTAGATTAGTCAAGCATGAACTCCCATTTATAAATCCATGCTCACTCTCCTTAATTAACTCAAACCTCTCCAAGTGACTGTTGATTTTTTACCCTGATTATTCTTTCTAAAACCTTACCCACCGCTGCTGTTAATCTAACTAGCCTGTAGTTACCCGGACTGTCCTTACACCCTTTCTTGAATAAGGGTTTCGCATTTGACACTGTTTAATCCTCTGGCACCTCCCCCGTATCCAGGGAAGATTGGAAGATTATAGCAAGCCCTTCCATTATCTGCATCCGCATTTCCTTTCGCAACCTGGGATGTGAGCCATCCGGACCAGGTGATCTATCTTCCCTAAGCACAGCCAGCCTTTTTAGTACCTCCCTCTCCTAATTTGTACTCTCTCCATTGCCTCTACTCTCTTCACTTCGACAGATATTTTGTCAAATTCCACTTCCTTAGTGATCACTGATACAAAGTACTCATTAAGTAGATTAACATTGCCCTGCACCTCTAAGCTTATATTATCCTTTTTGTCCCTAATAGCCGCGACTCAACCTCTGACTACCCACTTATCATTTACATGCTGCTCGAAGATTTTTGGGTTTCCTTTCATGTTGACTGCCAGTCTATTCTCATAGAAATAGAAAATAAGCAAATATAGAAGATGTAAGTATTTCCCATCCTTGATGAGGTGGAATTTTTTATGTTGTGGGTGGTAATGTCTTGGCCCACGAGTGTGGTGGAAGCAGAGACAATCAATGATTTGAAAAGGAAATTGGATGGATACTTGAAGGAAAGAAACTTGCAGGAGGAAAGGGATCGAGCTGGTGAGTGGAACTGACTAGATTGCTCCGGGGAGAGCCAGCATGGACGTGATAGGCCAAATGACCACCTTCCATGTTGTAAATGACTCTGTGTTGTTTCTCAAATTCAATCCACTGGTGCTTGGTAAATAATCTCAAAGTGAATTGTGCAACTGGAAAATCAGAACCAAGGCAAGGGACGCATAAGGAAGCGAAATTGTTGAAACCCGGGATTGAACCAGGAACCATTAGATCTTCATTCTAACGCTCTCCCAACTGAGCTATTCCAGCCCGACATTATCAGCCGCGTGGTGTCCTTGTTTTGGAAGAAAATACATACATTCAAGTTTTCCAAAAAATTAAAGAACACAACATGTGAGTAATATTCCCCATTGCTTTCTCAGTACTGATGGATTGTGAAGCGGGAGACAGCCAGAAGTGCCACTGAGCCGCACAGACTCCGAGCTGAGAATGAAATGAGATCAAATTCAATCTTTCATAGTGAGATGCTGCTGAGAGGGAAGAGTCCTGAATCAAAGCGAGACTTGCTCATTTCAAACACTCCCTGTACTCTCTGCTCATGAAGCCTTACAAAAGGGAAAAACAGAATGGCACTCAAACTCACAACCCTGCCATTAAAAGTCTCATATTCGACTGACAGAACTGTCACTTCTACTCGGTCTCTTATTGGATGGATGCAACTCCAACGCAGGGATGGCATTCAAATCCTCCCATGGGTCCACATGTCAGACTGAGTTCCATGTTGTAGACTCAAGCAAAGGAAATCTGCTCACTTCCAAAACTATCAGCGAATTGAAGCTGATTACAATCAACATCATCAGAGGTCAGAACTACCTGGTGAAAGAAGACACCCTGAAGAAGGATCCACAATTATTCAAAGGCATCGACAAAGTGAAAAACAAGAAAATCGATGAGTCAATGCAAGCCAAACAACAGAAACACTGAAGAATTCCATTCCATTCCAGTCCAGTTGTTTTTGGAGTCAGGTCACAATTACAGCAATAACGGGTCCTTCTCAGGATGGCAGGCTGTTACTATTGGGGTACTGCAAGGATCAGTGTTGGAGCCACAGCTGTTAACAACCTATATAAATGATTTGGATGTGGGAATTAAATGTAATATTTCCAAGTTTGCAGATGACACAAAGCTCGGTGAAGTGTGAGTTGTGAGGAGGATGCAGAGAGGCTTCCAGGGGACCTGGAGAGGCTAAGTGAATGGGCAAGAATATGGAATATAATGTGAATAAGTGTGAAGTTATTCACTTTGGTAGAATAAACAGAAAGACAGAGTATTTCTTAAATGGTGAGAGGTTGGGAAGTGTCGATGTCCAAAGGGACCTGGGTGTCCTTTTTCCTGAGATACCAAAAGCTCTTGTGCAGGTGCAGCAATCAATTAGGAAGGCAAATGGTATGTTGTACCCACACGAGGGGTCATGAGTACAGGAGTAAAGATGTCTTGCTGCAATTGTATAGAGCCTTGGTGAATCCGCACTGGAGTATTGTGTACAGTTTAGTCTCATCTTTTGAAGGATACACTTGCCATAGAGGGGGTGAAACAGAGGGTCAACAGACTAATCTTTTTTTTGCATTTATTTCATTTCATCTCAGTTTGTTCAGTTTGCTTACCTACTGTTTTTTTCAGGTTTGTACTTCCTGCTGTTCAATATTCAGTCCATTAACACCTAATCTGTACTAATGCTTTGTCTTTCAACACACCATTAACATATTGTTTGCCTTTGCTGCATGACCTTTTGGTCAGCTATGTGGCCTTGTCCAATCTACACCTTCTCCTTTGTTATCTCCTGCCCCACCCCCACCCCACTTGCTTATAACCTGTGACTTTTCTAATATATGTCAGTTCCGAAGATGGGTCACTGACCTGAAACGTTAACTCTGCTTCTCTTTTCACAGATGCTGCCAGACCTGCTGAGTGGTTCCAGCATTTCTTGTTTTTATGTCACCAGACTAATCCCTGGGATGGTGGGATTGTCTTCTGAGGAAACTGGGCCTGTATTCCTTAAAGTTTCGAAGAATGAGAGGTGATCTGATTGAAACTGACAAAATTCTTACAGGGCGTGACAGTGTGGATGTAGACAGGATGTTTGCCCTGGTTGGTGAGTCTAAAACCAAAGGACATCGTCTCAGAATAAGGAGTAGGCCATTTAAAACTGAGATGGGTGGCATTTCTTCACTCAGACGGTGGTGAATCATTGGAATACTGTGCCCCAGAGGGCTGTGGCAGCTCCATCATTGAGCATGTTCAAGACAGAAATTGATAGAAATCTTGATACTCATGACATCAAGGGATATGGGGATAGCATGGGAAAGGGGCTTTGAGGTAGGTGATCAGCCATGATCGAATTGAATGACAGAGCAGGTTCGACGGGCTGAATCGCTTACTCCTATGTTCCTCTGTTCCGAAGAGAGTTGGCGCCAGCGCGCAGCACTGCTTTACCCCACTGCTGATCTTGAAAGCGTCTGATGTTGCTCCATTGTAACTGATGGAACTGTGCATGTTCTCGTGGAAAGAAGAGATGATGCCCAAGAGGTCAGGAGGGCAGCCGATGTTCCATTGCAGTTTGAAGAGGCCGTCTCTGCTGACAATATCAAAGGCCTTAGTGATGTTAACAAAAGTGTGTGAGGCTCTGTGGCGCAATGGATAGCGTGTTGGACTTCTAAATAATAATTAAGATGATATTCAAAGGTGGTGGGTTCAAGTCCCACCAGCGTCAGATTTTGGACCAGAAACAGAGGAGCACAACGGAACAACAAATGAAGAAATCTGCCAAAAGCACAGACTCGGAGACAGAGCGAGAGAGAGGAGCAGAGCAGGGGAAAAAAAAATCGAGGAGTGACGTCACAATGGAGAGTGAGAGCAGGGAAACAGAGAGCCGCTGCAGTGAGGATCCAGGATTTGGTTCTTTCTTCGGTGCAGTGGAAGGAGCTGTTTGGTGAGGATCTGGTAAGCTGTGACATCACAGGCAAGCAGGTCGTTGATTGGTTTGGAAGAACCGACCTGCTTGATGCGCATCTGGTAAGTGATTAAGATCCATTTTAGTCCTAACATTTAAAATAGTAAACAAACTAGTGGTAAGTTTATTAAAATATGCAATAAAATGAATAATTGAATAAAATATTTAAGTAGTAAATTGAAACACGTTGAGGATGACAGGACAGGTGATGTGTCACAGCTGCAGCATGTGGGAGTTCCTGGATGCCAGTGTGATCCAGGGCAAACACGTCTGCAGTAAGTGTTTGCGGCTCAAAGAGGGAGAAAAAAGGAATGTAGTGGTAGTAGGGGACAGTATAATAAGGTGGATTGACTCTGTTCTCTGCAGCAAAAGCAAGAGTCCAGATGGCTGTGTTGCCTGCCGGTGCCAGGATTCAGGACATCTGCTCAGGGCTGGAGAGAAACATACAATGGGAGGGGGAGGATCCAGTCGTCGTGGTCCATGTCGGTACCAAAGACATAGGCAGGACAAGGATAGAGGTTCTGCAAAGTCAGTCTGAGGAACTAGGCACCAAATTAAGAAGCAGAACCTCAAAGTTAATCATCTCTGGATTATTACCTGAGCCATGTGCAAATTGGCATAGGACAAATAAGATTAGAGAAAGTAATGTGCGGCTGAAAGACTGGTGTGGTAGTAGTGGGTTCTGGTTTGTGGGGCATTGGCACCAGTACTGGGGAAAGAGGTGGCTGTACCGTTGGGACGGTCTACACCTGAACCGTGCTGGTGCTGGTGTTCTAGCGAGCCACATAACGAGGGACGTAGAGACGGTTTTAAACTGAATAGTGGGGGCAAGGGATCAAATTTGGGAAGATATGGTGAATCAAGGAGGAGAGACAGGGCGAGAGAGAAAGGTATAAATATGGGAAATGATAAGCAGACTGTGACAGGAAGGGGCAGAATGTACAAATCTAAGAGTAAATCGACAGATAAGGCCAGAGGTGACAAAAATAATAAAACGACAAAACTAAATGCTCTGTATCTGAATGCATGGAGCATTTGAAACAAAACAGATGAACTGGGAGCACAAATAGAATAAATAAGTACGATCTGATAGTCATTACAGAGACATGGCTGCAGGGCGACATAGATTGGGATGAGAATATTGGAGGTGACATGGCATTTTGGAAGGACAGGAAGCTAGGAAAAGGTGGTGGGGTAGCTCTGTTAATTAATAATGGTATTAGCGTAATCGAGAGGGATGACCTGAGTTCTGGAGATCAGGATGCAGAATCAGTTTGAGTACAAATGAGAAATCATAAAGGCAAGAAGTCACTTGTGGGAGTGGTGTACAGGCCACCTAACATTCACCACACTGTCGGATGGGATATAAAGGAAGAAATAATGGCAGCTTGTCAGAAAGGTACTGTGATAATTATGGGGGATTTTAATCTACATATAGAGTGGAAAATTCAGATGGGCAGAGGTAGCCTAGATGAGGAATACATAGAATGTTTTGGGGATAATTTCTTGGAACAATACATTCTGGAGCCAACCAGAGAGCAGGCTATACTAGACCTGGCATTGTGCAACGAGATAGGATTAATTAATGACCTCATAGTTAAGGTGCCCCGAGGTAGTCGCGATTATAATATGATTGAATTTTACATTCAGTTTGAGGGAGAGGAGAGTGGGTCCCAGACTAGTATTTTAAATTTAAATAAGGGCAATTATAAGGTCATGAAAGCAGACCTAGCTAAAGTGAACTGGCAAATTAGGTTAAGGGATAAGTCAATAGAGATGCAGTGGCAGACATTTAAGGGGATATTTCAGAATACACAGAATAGATACATTTCAACGAGAAAGAAAAGTTCCAAAGGTGGGACTCACCATCCATGGTTCACGAAAACAGTTAAAGATACTATCAAACTTAAAGAAAAAGCCTATAATTGTGCAAAGGTGGGAGGCAGGTCAGAAGATTGGACAGAATATTAAAAAAACAGCAAAGAATGACTAAAAGATTGATAAGGAAGGTAAAATTAGAGTATGAGACAAAGCTCGCAAGAAATTTCAAGACAACTAGTAAGAGTTTCGATAGATATTTTAAAAAGAAAAGAGTTAACAAAGCGACTGTTGGTCCAATAGAAAGTGTGTCTGGGGAATTAATAATGGATAATTAAGAGATGGCAGATGAATTGAACAGATACTTTGCATCGGTCTTCACTATTGAGTATACAAATAACATCCCAGTATTAGCCGTATATCAGGAAATTGAAGGGATGGAGGAACTCAAGAAAATTACAATCACCAGGGAAGTGGTACTAAACAAATTGTTGGAGCTGCGGGTTGACAAGTCGCCAGGTCCTGAATTGGCTAGTGAGATAGTTGATGCGCTGGTTTTAATATTCCAAAATTCCCTAGATTCGAGAAGGTTCCGTTCGATTGGAAAAGAGTGAATGTAACTCATTTATTCAAAAAGGGAGGGAGACAGAAAGCAGGAAACGACAGGTCAGTTAGCTTAACATTTGTCTGAGGGAAAATGTTTGGAGCTATTACAGAGGATGTTATAGCAGGGCATTTAGAAAAAATTAAGGTAATCAGGCAGAGTCAACATGTTTTTTTGAAAGGGAAATCATGTTTAACCAATTTATTGGAGTTCTTTGAGGGAGTTACATGTGCTGTGGATAAAGGGGAACCAGTGGATGTATTGTATTTTGATTTCCAGAAGGATAAGGTGCCATATCAAAGGTTATTGCAGAAAATAAAAGCTCATGGTGTCGGGGGTAACATATTGGCATGGATAGAAGATTGGCTAGCTGACAGGAAACAGAGAGTCAGCATAAATGGGTCATTTTCTGGTTGGCAAGAAGTAACGAGTGGTGTGCCACAGGGATCTGTGCTGGGGCCTCAACTTTTTACAATTTATATAAATGACTTAGATGAAGGGACCGAAGGTATTGTTGCTAAATTTGCTGATCACAAAGATAGGTAGGAAAGTAGGTTGTGAAGAGGACATAAGGGGGCTACAAAGGGATATAGATAGGTTAAGTGATTGGGCAAAGACCTGGCAAATGGAGTATAATGTGGGAAAGTCGGAAATTGTCCACTATGGCAGGAAGAATAAAAAAGCATATTATCTAAATGGTGAGAGATTGCAGAGCTCTGAGATGCAGAGGGATCTGGGTGTCCGAGGGCATGAATTGCAAAAGGTTAGTATGCAGGTCCAGCACGTAATTAGGAAAGCTAATCGAATGTTATCATTTATCACCATGGGAATTGAATACAATAGTAGGGAGGTTATGCTTCACCTATCCAGGACATTGGTGAGACCTCTTCTGCAGTACTGAGTACTGTACTGGTCTCCTTATTTGCGGAAGGATGTAAATGCATTGGAGGTAGTACAGAGAAAGTTTACGAGACTAATACATGGAATGGGTGGGCTGTCTTACGAGGAAAGATTGGACAAGCTAGGCTTGTCTCCGCCAGAGTTTAGAAGAGAAAGAGGCGACATGATTTGTTATTTAATTTATTAATTAACAAATTAGCTATCCTCCAGTCTTCCGGTACCTCACCCGTGGCTAACGATGATACAAAAATCTCTGCCAGCGCCCCAGCAATCTCCTCCCTTGCTTCCCATAGCATCCGAGGATACATCTGATCAGGCCCTGGGGATTTATCCACCTTAATGCGCTTCAAAACCTCCAACACCTCCTCCTTTGTAATGTTGATATGCTGCAGGATATCGCTGTTCCCTCCCTTGAACTCACTAGCTTCCATGACCTTCTCCACGGTAAATACAGACGAGAAATATTCATTTAAGACCTCGCCCATTTCGCGTGGCTTCACACATAGATTGCCACACTGATCCTTAAGGGGACCTACACTCTCCCTAGCTACCCTTTTACTCTTAATACACTTATAGAATCTTTTAGGATTCTCCTTTATCTTATCTGCCAGGGAAATCTCATGGCCCCTTTTCGCCCTCCTAATTTCCTTCTTAAGTATACTCCTATATCTCCTATACTTCTCGAGGGACACGCTCAATCCCAGCTGCCTATACCTGACGTATGCCTCCTTCTTTGTCCTGACCAGACCCTCAATATCCCTCGTCAACCAAGGTTCCCTAAACTTGCCAGCCTTGCCCTTCCATCTAACAGGAACATGCTGGCCCTGAACTCTTCCTATCTCACTTTTAAAAGCCTCCCACTTGCCAGTCGTCCCTTTACCTGTAAACAGCCTCTCCCATTCAACTTTTGAGAGTTCCTGTCTGATGCCATGGAAATTAGCCTTCCCCCAATTTAGGACTTCAACCTGAGGACCAGTCCTATTCTTTTTCATAACTATCTTGAAGCTAATAGAGTTATGGTCACTGGTCCCAAAGTGCTCCCCGACTGCCATATCAACCACCTGCCCATCCTCATTTCCTGACAGGAGATCGAGTGTAGCCCCTTCTCCAGTCAGGCCATCCACGTACTGCTTCAGAAAATTATCCTGGACTCACTTAACAAATTCTTCCCCATCTGATCCCTTAGCACTTAGGCAGTCCCAGTCAATATTAGGGAAGTTAAAATCACCTACTATTACAACCCTATAATTCCTATACCTATCTGTGATTTCCCAACATATATGCTCCTCCACTTCCCTCTGACTATTGGGGGGCCTATAGTATAATCCCATCAAAGGGATCACCCTTTTATTATTTCTAAGTTCTACCAGTATGGCCTCACTGGACATTCACCCCGGGATATCCTCTCTAAGTACTGCCGTGATGTCCTCCCTAATCAATAGTGCAACTCCCCCTCCTCTCTTACCTCCACCTCTGTCACGCCGGAAGGATCAGTACCGCGGAACATTGAGCTGCCAGTCCTGCCCATCCCTCAACCACGTTTCCGTAATAGCTACAATACCACAATCCCATGTACCGATCCATGCTCTGAGTTCATCTGCCTTACCTGTAAGGATACTTGCATTAAAGTAAATGCAGTTTAGCCCACCAGACCTTCCACGCTCCCTGTCCTGCCCCTGCCTGGCCTGCCTACTGGACTTGCTTGCTTTAACCTCTCCATTTGCCTCAACTATCTCATCGGAGAGACTACTACTTTGGGTCCCACCCCCGCTGCAAGACTAGTTTAAACCCTCCAGTGTATTACTATAAAATCTCCCTGCAAGGATATTGGTCCCCTTCCAGTTCAGATGCAACCCGTCCCTCTTGTACAGGTCACCTCTGCACCAGAAGAGATCCCAATGATCCAAGTACCTGAAGCCCTCCCGCCTTCGCCAGTCTTCAGCAATGCATTCATTTGCCTAATCCTCCTATTCCTACCCGCACTAGCACGTGTCACAGGGAGTAAACCTGAGATTACAACCCTAGAGGTCCTGCTCTTTAACCTTCTGCCTAACTCCCCATATTCACTTTGCAGAACCTCATCTCTCTTCCTGCCTATGTCGTTCGTACCAATATGGACCACGATCTCTGGCTGCACACCCTCCCCTTTCAGAATTTCCGGCAGCTGCTCCGAAACATCCTTGACCCTAGTATTAGGGAGGCAACATACCATCCTGGAGTCTCGTTTACGGCCACAGAAACGCCTATCTGCACCCCTTATGATAGAATCCCCTATCACAATAGCTCTTCCTCCCCTTTTCATCCCCTGCTGTGCAGCAGAACCCTCCGTGGTGCCACGGACCGCGCTGTTGCTCTTTTCCCCTGCGAGGTCTTCCCCCCAACAGGAACCAAAGCGGTGTATCTGTTTGAGAGGGGGATGGCCACAGGGGACTCCTGCACTACCTGCCTGCTCCTACTACTCCATCTGGAGGTCACCCATCCCTTTTCTGCCTGTGCATCCATTACCTGCGGTGCGACCACCTCACTAAACATGCTATCCATGACACCCTCAGCTTCGTGGATGCTCCACAGTGAAACCACCCGCAGTTCCAGCTCCATAATGCGAGTAGCCAGTAGCTGCAGCTGGATACACTTCCTGCACACATGGTCGTCATGGAGACTGGGAGGGTTCCTGAATCCCCACATAGCGCAGGAGGAGCATATCACGGGGCTGAGCTCTCCTGCCATGACTTACCCTTAGATTAATTAGTTACTCCCTTAATTAAAAAATACTAATGACACTCGGGGCCTTGTTCTACCCACTACAATCTAAAGTCCTTCATAAGCTACACTGAATAAAAAAAACACTTTAGTAGTACTCATCTTATCAGCAGAGGTTTTTTTTTCAAGTAAAAAACGTTGCCCTTTTCTTTAAGATATTTAAATACACTAACAGCAGTGACTCACCAACCAATCACCTTGCAGCTCTCCTCTGACATCACAGTTGGCTTCTTTTTTTTCAAAACTCCAGCACACTGGAAGAGCTCCACTCCACTCCTGGAAGGGAAGAGACTGGGCCTCGATCCTCGGATTGGATTTATAGGCTCCGCTCTCAACATTCTCCTCATATCGGTCCATATAGGTCTGCTCCGCTCGGCTCCTCTCCGCTCCCGGAAGGTAATTCACCAGCTTTTGCAGAAAAGTAGGTCTTAAGCTGTTGCAGTACCTGTTAGAAAGATAGTCTAAGCTATTCTGAAGTCATCTTCCAATGTCATCCACATGGAAGCAGGATTTTAAAGGATAAGATGTAGTTTTTAAAAGTCACTTCAATCTTGCTCAAGAGTCTTTTCAAAGAAGCCAAGTAAATCTTGATAAAAAGTCATATACATTTAGAGATCTTTTAAAAGCACTTCAATCTTGTTAATAAAAAGTCAGATGTAAATTTAAGAACTCTGATCAGGCTATGCTAAAAAGTTACATACAATTAAGAAATAAAATACAACATTTAAAATGTCTGAACTCCCTCTGAAAGTTGACAACTGCTGCTGCCGGTGTCTTCCTGGAATAGTGGAGCTGTTGTGTCAACAGAAAAGTCCTTCCCGAGCAGCCCTGAGCCTGTTGGTACCGGCTTTAATCCAACCCAGGTAAAAATCAGGGTACATTGTGGGCAATGAGCCCAAATTGCTGAACTACAGGTCCCTGTCACTTTAAAGAGTTGGCTGGTGCGATTATGATCAGAGGCTCCTTTTAAGCACATTTCTCACCACCACAACTTCCAGATGCTGGTGTTAGTGTGTGCATGTACCAGCAGTTGCAGTGCTGTTCAGACCCTCAATAGCAGTGAAAGTCTCAGAGTTCACCACTATTGGGCTGTAAAATCCAGGCCAATATCTCACAGCCCTGTTAGATTTGCTCTCCCTCTGTACAAAATCAAACTCCACACATTGTCTTTCACTCACTCCTGTTTCCAGCCCTGACGGTGCAGAAATCCCCTCTCAAAGGTACACAATCCAGTTGATTTCTGATCAAATACCTCCTTCCTCATTCAATAGAGGAAACAGAGACATGAACACGAGTCAGGTGCAAGAAAGTTTCACCAACAGAGCAAAGAAAGGCACCAACAAAAGTCACCCCTACTTTCCAAATCATTTCACTGGAATATTCTTTCACTTGTTTTGTCGGATGACTGCAATAAATCTGAAAATGAGCACCATGAGGTTTGTGTTCACTAGTCACTTGTTCTCCTGTGTTTGTCTGTCAGGTTTGTAATTCAGTTTGTATTGGATATTGAAGAGAATCTCTTTTCAAGATGATTACACATCGTACTGTGTTTAAAGCAACCTACTTGGAAAATGGCAGAAAATGAATGTTTCAATACCTGTGTGACCAGATTCTTCCAATGCTTTTCAACAGCTCGATTGATGATGCTTGTAATCTGTATCCTGTGGAGAATGGGAGAAGAGAATAAAAACATGGTGCATGAACAGGACAGACTGCGTAAAATGGGAGCACAGAAATACTGCCACCTCATTGAAAGTTAATGAGATTTATTTGAAGTCAGACACCTGTCCACAATGAACAAGTGAATACATTAATTGTCCACTTTCAATCTAAATGGGACTGAGGTTCCAACAGAGAAGTTTTCTGGAAAATACCTGCTGCAGTTTTAAAATTGATGAACTGGAACATCTTATACTAACTTTCAAATAACTGTAGTGATTGTATGGTTCTCATAGTGGAGAGAAGGAGTTGTTTATAAATATAAGCAGAAAGACACATTTGTGGATTGGTGAATGAGCTTTATCTTTCTGAAATGTATTTGTCCATTGGTTGCAGGTCACTGGAAATTCTTTTTTACATTTCAATTGTAGCAGCAGCAGTTAGCAGCAAAATGTCTGATTAATCAGAGTAGTGGGTCTGGGAAATACTTAAACAGCCGAGACCCTGTAAAACAGAACTCCAAGTAATAGTTTAAATAAGGCACTGAACTGACAGAGCGGTAAAGGCCTGCTCAGGTCAGGAAAAAAAAGCCGACCCGAACCTGACAGAACCACATTGGACCCGAGCCCGACCCGGCCCGAGTATCTCCATTTATTCCCACGCCCAAACTAACCCGAGCCTTACCCGACCACTGGAATGTTCACTTTATCTACCTCCCGATTCCGAATCTACAGGAAGCTGCAGCATGAGCGCAATGACGTCATAGAGATGCTCACTTTCTCACTGAGCATACTCAGAGTTTCCCTCCTTGATGACCCGGACTCCCAGCTTAGGTTGGCTTTTCAACTTTTGACACTTATTAAACTCAACTTCCCAGCAGAGTTAAATGTAATACTTACTGTGTGTGTCCGACACGGACTCAGCCCGACCTGGACCCAGCCCAACCCGAACCTGGCCCGACCTGACCCGAGCCCGAAAGCCAGACCCGGAAGAGCGACCCAACACGACCCGGACCCGACACAGGTCGTCGGGTCCCGTCGGGTTCAGGTCGGGTGGCAGGCCTTTGCAGAGCGGAGGTCAGATGAGGATTGAATTAATTTCAATCACTGAATCTAAACAAGAAGTAAATCTGCCAGGAATGGAAGGCTTTGCTTTACCTGTGAGCTTGTGGCACAACGGTAGTGCGTCTGACTCCAGATCAGAAGGTTGCGTGTTCAAAACACGTCAAGCTCAGTTATGTTTTACAGCAGCTCAAGTTCCTGGATTTTATATCAGAAGAGAGTTCGTTCTCTTGGAATATTCGTGCATGGTAGAATTTCAAGATCAACTTTAATAGATTAAAGTCCTGATTTCTGGTTCCGTTCCATTTCCATGCTCAGTTCTTATTTCACACTGTTTTATATCAGAACAATGTTTCAGGGATGTGATGTGTCCATTGTTTGTGCAATCGCTCTGTCACCCAGTGTGAGAAATAAAACACAAACCTCACAGCGTGCGGCTCAAACCCATACCTGGCTCTGTCTATCGGCCGCTTAGTTCAGTTGGTTAGGACGCAGTGTTGATAACAACAAGGCTGTGGATTTGATCCCCATGTGCGCTGTCACATGGTCAGTCATTAATTTGACACATTTTTGCAACACTTAAAATCCAACTTTTAGATGCAAACAAGTTTACATCAAATGTCAAAGGGAATTTATTTTGAATAACATCCATTGTATCTTTGTCACTGGTCTGGAGTAACACAGAATTCTTTCCAATTATCTTCCGTTGTCTGAAAAACGTTGAACTCGTGGCCTGTTCTCGTTCATGGTCACGAGCAGCAAAAACAGACAGAGCAAGTCTGACTGCCCAGAGATGTGGAAAAGGCTTCAGTTTGGGACATATGCAGCAAATCAAATGTTCACCCGGCCCTGAAAGATTCAAAAACTGGGGAAAAGGACACAAAGAGATAGAGAATAAGCTAAAGCTGAGAATGTAAATATTTCCCATCATTGATATCTCTCTATTCCAATCCAACCTTCAGAGTTGGGTAAATAATTTCAGTGTAAATTGTGCAGCTCAAGAGTCAAAACCAAAGGGCGATGCAGAATAAAGGAGAACTGCCAAAACCCCAGATTGAACCAGGGATCTTCAGTCCAACACACTCCCAACTGAGCTATTTCAGTCTCACAGGCTTGGGATGAGAAGTGGCAAGTAACATTCGCACCACACAAGTGCCAGGCAATGACCATCTCCAACAAGAGAGAATCTAACTATCTCCCCTTGACATTCAATAGCATTACAATTACTGAATCCCCCACCATCAACATCATGGAGGTTACCATGGGTAGCCATACAAATAACGTGACTAGAAGAGCAGGTCAGAGGCTTGGAATCCTGAGGTGAGTAATTACAGTGCAGCTGTTGGCTCCACCCCAGGGGCTGAATTGGTTCTGTAAACCATGAAGCAGATTCCTCTCAAATCCCAGGTTTATCAATAAATCCTCTCACAAAAGCCCCAAAGTGTGATATATTCCTCCCACTCATCCATGACTCCTGACTCCCCAAAGCCTGGCCACCATCTGCAATTCACAAGTCAAGAGTGTGATGGAATACTCTCCACTTGCCCGGATGGGTGCAATTCCAACTCAAGAATCTCAACACCGTCCAGGACAAAGCAGCCCACTTGATTGGCACCCCATCTACAAACATTCACTCCCTCCACCATCGGAACACAGTGGCAGCAGTGTGTACCGTCTGCAAGATGCACTGCAGCAATGCACCAAGACTCCTTCGACAGCACCTTCCAAACCCAGCGACCTTTACCACCGAGAAGGGCAAGGGCAGCAAATGCAGGGGATACCACCACCTGCAAGTTCCCCTCCAAGCCACACACCATCCTGACTTGGAACTATATCGCCGTTCCTTCACTGTCGCTGGGTCAAAATCCTGGAACTCCCTTTCTCACAGCACTGTGGGTGTACCTACCCCACATGGACTGCAGCGGTTCAAGAAGGCAGTTCACCACCACCTTCTCATGGGCAATTAGGGATGGGCAATAAATGCTGGCCTAGCCAGCGATGCCCACATCGCATGAATGAATGAATAAAAATGTGAAGTATCAAAATATCAAGTATTTATGAGTCCAATTGTCAGCAATTTTATTCACTGGATCCAATTGAACTCATAGCACACGGGAACCACGGGGCTTCAGAGCCTCGCCTGGTTAAAGGAGCTGACTGGGAGGTGGGAGCTGAGTGTTGTCTTCACTGGGAAGCTATCGGGTGAGGCAGCAAAACTTGGCAGAAAGGGCATCGGGAAACACTGTCAGGAGTGGGGGCCAATGTGCCAGCTCTGCAGAGGGAACAACACCAGGGTGCCATTGGGGCAGTGCCACTTCATTGAGGGTGACAAGTGAGGTAAATGTGGCTGGGTGTTGTTAACTGTGAAGGCCTTGCACTCAGGGAGGGGCAACCTGTCATGGGCCTCATTCGAGGCTCTCATTGGATTCGAGTCTCCCATTGAGGAGGAGGAGGAGGAGTAGAGAGGAAGGGAGGGAGGCACAGGCACCAGCAGGGGCACCACAGCAGCTTGGGGGCCCACAGGAAGGCCAGCCTCGAACAGGAGGCTGGAGAAGGAGGCAGAGGAACACGTCAGCCGAGGTTCAACTACCTGCAGAAGTCCGAGTGACAGTGTCTCCGCAGACTGCACCTCTCCACGGGGGTCGTCACTGATCTCTCTGCCATGATGCAGCTGTGCCCCATGCGACTTGGTGGGCACCTGATGCCAGTGTCACTGAAGGTCACCGTGCCACTGAACTTCTTCACCACCAGATCATTGCGGGGATCCACTGGAGATATGTGTGGAATCTCACAGTCTGTAGTGAATCTGTGCATCAAGGAGGTCACCAATGTCCTGTTCAGGAGGGCCGGTGACTATGTGCACATTGATCCAAACAGTCAAGCTGAGAGAGCGATAGGATTCGGGGACATCGCTGGATTCCACCAGGTGTAGGGTGTCATTGACTGCACCCATGTGACCATCATGGCTCCTGCAGACCAGCCAGCAGCCTTCAACAGGAAGGGCTTCCACTTGCTCAGTGTGCAATTGGTCTGCGACCACTGCAAATGGATCCCATAGGTGTGTGCACAAATCCCGGGAAGCAGCCACAACGCCGGCATACCAAGGCACTCCCAGGTGCCAGAACCTTTCCGCGGCCCCATCCGCTTTCAGAGATGGATCCTTGGAGACAAGGGCTACCCACTGAGGACATGACTACTGACGTCTGTAAGGAACCCACGCACGGATGCAGAGGAGAGGTACAACACCTGCTGCGGGTCAACCCGAGCGACCATCAAGGAGGCCATTGGTCTCCTGAAGATGAGATTCAGGTGCCCAGATCGATCCAGTGGAGCCCTTCAGTATGTCCCGGCGAGGGTCTCGCATATCGTGGTGGTTTGCTGTGCACAGCACAATCTGGCATTACAGAGGGGTGAGGTGTTGACTAGTGAGGATATCGTGGAGTGTGATGTCTCCTCTGATGATGAGGATGTGGAGGAGGATGCTGCCCAAGCAGTGCCAGATGAAGAACCTCAGGCACAGCAGGGTAGGGGCCATGAGATACACACAAGGGGGACATGAGACACCCTTATACATTCAAGTTTCCTTTGAGCCTTACCACCTTCTGGAACCAAGGCAATAAAGTCTTAGCTTTAAACAGCCCTGTTGTCACCTCCTTCCTTCTGTTCTGCAGCGTCCAGGTACACATCGCACAGTGACAAGGCCAAAGCTTTGTGAACTCAGGGCTTGGTCCCTCACTTCCAGCCCCTTGGGAGGAAGGGTTTAAATGAAGTCCCAAAGGGCATCAACAATAGGAAGGAGACATAGTGAGAGAACATCATTTCTTTCTTCCGTGTGACAACAAATGCAACCCTATCCATCTGGAATGTACATTCACCGTGAACCCTAAGTGAATCTAGGTGCTCTTCTTAAATCTTTTCCGGGTGCTCCTACGTGGTGCTCCCCCTGCTCTGTCAGCTGAGGTGGAGACAGGCTGCTGACCTTGCTGCCCCATGGCTTGGGATGACATTGGTGGCCGTCCTCTTGCTGCCTGAGGCCTGGAGGGCCCCGGCACACTGAGGGCCTCCTGCACAGGTACAGGGACCCCCCTCTGTCATCGAGGGTGATGGAGGCAGGCACTGGCATCACTTGTGTCACTGGCAGAGGGGCTTTGGAGCGACTGTCCACACAAGGAGCACCCTGAGAGGAGACCCCAGATGTAGCAGCCAGCTGCTCCTCCCCCTTATAAGACACACTTGTAACTCGCTGCTGACCTGAGAGGGACGTGGACCTCGTCCCCCCTCTCACCTTGTCACCGCTGGATGGAGCTCATGGACAAAGCGATGGAGTGCAGGTCTGCACACATCTCCGGCAGCCACTGATTGATTGGCTGGATCAGGCTCTCCATGAGAGTCACCAATCTCACAATGGAGGAAGCCAGACACACCCCCATCAGAGACAATGCAGCACCCAAGGCCTGGATGGACTCCTCCACCATCCTTGTTCGGGTACACATAGCCTCTGGTAACTCTGCCAGATGTTACCTGACCTCTCGCTGCAGCTGCGGTATTTCCCGTGTTGCTGGTGACACCAGAGGCATGTCATCAGCCTGGGGCTCAGCATGGGCCTGGCCTCCCACAGACCACCAACTGTCAGTGGCCTCGGCTGTCACAGCCTCCGTCAGCTGCCCGGGCCTGTCTGTGATGTGCTCATCAGTTTGCGTGAGCGTTTCTGTTCTGGTGGAGGGTGCAGGGGAATGATGTGATGGTGCACCATCTGAGGCTCCCTCCTCGTTCTCAGACGTGTCCGGCTGTCTCCCAGTCTCTCCAGCTCTTTGCTTTTGTCGTTCATCCGGGCCTTCATGAGAAAACAGGGACATTGTAGGGTTACGGTCTGCCCATCGTGACATTCCAACCACCCCTACTGTGCAGCTCCATTGATGCAGTGGTGAACAGATGTGCAGTGTGGCTCCTTTGCAGCGGATGCTCCCTTGTGCCCCAGGAGATGTGCACTCACTCTCTTGGGTAAATGCCCCTGTCTCTCCATCAGATATGGAGCAGCTGCTTTGCAGCCCGGCCTGTTCCATGGCCTCCTCCTCCATCGGGATGAGGACACGGAGATAAGGCACTCCACCGCCAGTCTTGACACGCTCTTTCCAATTGTGGGATGTCTTCTCCTGCAGACACAAAGATGAACAAAGTTAGTCTCCCAGCGGGGACAAGCCCAACATCTCTGATGGTGATAGTCCAGCAGTCCATGATGTGGACACACATATGCCTCCTGCATGCGGCCCCTCTCGAGGGACTGTGTGAGGTTATATAATGACTGACGTGTGCCTCTCCTGCTGCCCTTCCCCAATACACATGACTGGGTGGTCACTCCCTTTCCACTAAACATTCCCTCTCACTCTGCCACATGCAATGTCCAAAGGGTTCAAAGTGCTTTGATTGGTCGCCTGAGCAACCTGGATCAGGTCATTGACCCACTTCCTGCACTGGATCCATTTCCTGGGGGTGAACCCATGGCTGCTGACCTCATCTACTATCTCCAGCCAGCTTTGCTTGGTCAGGTGGACAGGTCTCCACCTCCCATCCCTGGGGAAGAGGATCTTGCACCTTTCTCTTGTCACCTGGAGGAGAACCTGCAGGGTGGCATCGCTAAACCGTGGCACCATGGTCACTGCAGGCTCGCATTCAGCTCCTTACCCATCAGGCAACAGAGGCAGCAGAATGGGTCCTGGGGCATCAGAGGCAGCAGAACTGGTCCTGGGACAGCAGAGGGCTCTCAGGAAGACACTCCTTTAAACCAGGCAGCAGTGAATGCAGGGCTGGCAGCCCTTTAAATATGGTGCCAGCACCTGCCGTTGTGTCAGATGTCGGTGCCATCGGCACCTCGTTCCCTGCCTCTGGTCCTTGTTTACATGGGCCCCACGCCTCCCCTTCATTAATTTGTCGGCTGCTCCGTGATCGGAGTCGGTCGGCCACATTTCACTCGTGTGGTGACGACACCCGCTTCCTGTGCCTCTGCCGAGAGCCGCACCGTTAGTTTAAAATTCAGCCCATGGGGTCAAGAGTGGAAAATCTCCCCTCTGATTCTCTCTACTTAAAATGAAGGAGACACCAAATTAAAACTGATGAAACCAGGGATTGTATCCTGGTTCTTCAATCTAGTGTTCTCCCAACTGAGCTATTCCATCCTCACTGTGAACTCATCTTCATTGGAGACAAATATAACTCCAGGTGGAATTTCCCACCCGTTCATTCCTCACTTCAGGGGAATGGGACCCGACCAGATCGCGGAACTCAGATTATGTTAATGTTCTGCTCTTGATATCTTCATATTATTTTGCGTTTGAGCCACTTTTAATCAGGTTCACGGACAAATTCTTCTATCATCCCTTCTCCCACATTTTCTCTCTCTCATTCATTCTTTATTCCTCACAATCCAGAAAGGGTTAGGAATCAGAGATCACCCCCAAACCCTCTGCACACAGACCTCTGTCTGTCACCCTGTTTGATCCAAGAGACCAGTCAATAAATTACACTCTTTATAAACACAGAAAGCTGCCTCACAGTGTTGGACACAGAGTTAAATACACTGAAGTCTTTTGAAAAAAGTTCATCTTACGGGCTGTGTTACTGAGCCCACAGAGCAGGACAGGCCCAGGCTCCAGCCCCAGCCCCACCTGGGCTGTGTTAGCTGATGTCACCTGGTGTGATACTGAGCCACATGGAGCAGGAAAGGGCCTGGTTGTATTCATGGCCTGTGTTGAGTTCACTGAACCCACCCAATGTTGTAGGAGCCACATAGAACAGAATGGGCCCAGGCTCCTTCCTCAGCCTGAGGGATGATAGTTCATCTCACACGGTGTTGTACAGAGCCCCACACAGAACAGGAAAATCCCAGGCTCCATCCCCGGCCTGTGGTATTTTACTTCATCACACCTGGTATGGTACGGAGCCCCCAGAGCAGGAAAGATCCAGCTTCCATCTCCAGTCTGTGCTGAATTAGCTGATCTGACCTGGTTGGCACTGAACCACAATCAGGGGAGGATGGGCCGAGGCTCCCTGGCCTGTGGTGTGTTAGTTATTCTCATTTGGTGAGGTACTGAGCACTGGAGAGCAGGAAGGGCCTGTGCTCAGTGAGCTGATCTCACCTTGTGCCTTCCTGAGACCCACACACAGAGCAGGACAGGCCTAGGCCTCATCCCCGGCCTGTGCTCAATTAGCGGATCTCAGCCAAAAGATTTTGATAAGGTTCCACACAAGAGGCTTCTCTATAAGATTAAAGTCCCTGGTGTCAGTGGTAATATATTGATCTGGATTGGGAACTGACTGGCACGACGTAGGCAGAAAGTAGTTACAGATGGATCTGGATCTGTTTGGAGACCAGTTACCAATGGTATCTCACAGGGATCGGTGTTGGGTCTGTTGCTCTTTATTATTTTTATTAATGATCTGGATGTCGGTGTAGGGGGCACCATCTGTAAATTTACAGATGATTTGAAGATTTGTGCGACTGTTCAGACTGTAGACGATGCTCGACTGTTTCAGGCTGATCTTAATGTGTTGGGAGATTGGGTTCATGACTGGTAAATTATGTTTAATTTGGGTAAGTGCAGTGTTATTCATGTGGACAGGGCGAATGCTCAACATTCATACACCCTTCAGGGAAAAACATTAAAGCAGGTGGAGAAGGAAAATAATTTTGAGCAGAGATCTGGATGTTCTGGTGCACAGATCTCGAAAGGTACAGCAGCAATGCTGTGAAGTGATAGCTGGAGCAAATAGGGGGTTGGGCTGCATTCAGAGGATAATTGCATATAAGATGGGGCATATTCTTTCATGGGATGTGAGCGACACTGGCAAGGCCAGAATTTGTTACCCATCCCTAATTGTCCTTGACAAGATGGCGGTGAGCTGCCTTCTTGAATTGCTGCACTCCATGTTGTGTAGGTGCACCCACAGTGCTGTTAGGAAGGGAGATCCAGGATTTTGACCCAACATCAGTGAATGAACAGCGATATTGTTGCAGATCAGATGGTGTGTGACTTGAAGGGGAACTTGCAGATGGTGGTGTTTCCATGCATCTGCAGCCCTTGTCCTTCAAGGTGGTTGAGTTCTTCGGTTTGGAAGGTGTTTTTGAAGGAGCCTTGGTGAGTTGCAGCAGTGCATCTGGTAGATGGTACACACTACTGCCACTGTGCGTCAGTGGTGAAGGGAGTGAATGTTTAAGGTGGTGAATGGGGTGACAATCAAGGCAGCTGCTTTGTCCTGAACAGTGTCAAGTTTCTAGAGTATTGTTGGTGCTGCACTCATCCTGGCTTGTGCCTTGTAGATGGTGGACAAGTTTTGGAGAGTCAAAAATCACAAAATTATTACAGTGCAGAAGGAGGCTATTCGGCCCATTGTCTCTGCATAGAATCATTGAACATAGAAAGTTTAGAGCACAGGAAGGCCAAAAATCGGGCAACCCAGCGGAATCCCATTGTCCAGCATTTGGACCGTAGCCCTGCAGGTTCAGGCACTTGAGGTGCACATCCAGACTCCTCTTAAATGAGTTGAGGGTTTCTGCCTCAACTACCCTTATAGGCAGTGAGTATCAGACCCCTCGCACCCTCTGGGTGAAAAAAGTTTCCTCATCTCCCCTCTAATCGTTCAACGAATCACTTTAAATCTATGCCCCTTAGTCATTGACCTCCCTGCTAAGGTGAATAGACCCTTCCCATCCACTCTATCCAGACCCCTCACAATTTTATGCATTTCAATCAAATCTCCCCTCAGCCTCCTCAATTCAACCCCAGCCGATCCAATCTTTCCTCATCGTTGCATTTTTCCAGAGTTGGCAACATCCTCGTAAATCTCCTCTGTAACCTCTCTGGTGCAATTGCATCCTTTCTGGAATGAGGTGACCAGAACTGCACACAGAACTCAAGTTGTGGCCTAACTAATGATTGATACAGTTCCAGCATAACCTCCCTGCTCTGATATTCTATACCTCGGCTAATAAAGGAAAGGATTCCATAAGCCTTCTCAACCAACTTATCAACCTGTCCTGCTACTTTCAGGGATCTGTGGACATTCACTTCAAGGTCCCTCACTTCCTCTAGACCTCTCAGTATTCACCCATTAATTGTGTATTCCTTTGCCGTGTTTGACCTCACCAAAGGCATCACCTCACACTTCTCCAAGTTGAATTCCATTTGCCACTTTTCTGCACACCTGACCAGTCCATTTTTCCAGCTCTCCTAATGAGCATTTCACCTCGTACCGAGAGCTGAATTATTCATTACAGAATTCTCACTGTCTGTTTTACCTTTGGTGCCACAGTATTTATATGAATGGTCCAGTTAAGCTTGTGTCTATGGTTACCCCCAGGATGTTGATGGTGGGGGGGATTCAGCGATGGTAATGCTGTTGAACGTCAAAGGGAGATGGTTACATTCTCTCTTGTTGGAGATGGTCATTGACTGGTACTTATGTGGTGTGAATGTTACTTGCCACTTATCAGGCCAAGCCTGAATGTTGTCCAGGTCTTGCTGCTTCTGGACACGGACTCCTTCAGTATCTGAGATGTCCCGAATTTGTCCTTTTATGAAACCTTGGTCAGGCCTCACTTGGAATATTGTATCCAGTCTTGGTCTCCTCACATGATGGGTGCTATTGAGGCTTTTGACAGGGTAAAGAGGAGAGACATTAAACTAATTCCCAGTGTAAGACATCTTCGTTATCAAGTTAGACTAAAAGAGTTGGAACCCTACACCTTAGAGAAACCCAGACTGAGGGGTGATCCAATTGAGGTTCATAAGTAATGAAGGGTCCAATTTAGCATGGGAGAGGAGTCATAATTGTATATTGTAAAAGGCCAGATGTCACCCGGATCACATTAAATTTCATTTTCAGCAATGGGTTAATGAACCAGGAGGGCTGAGTGGTTAAGGTGTTGGACTTAAAATCCAATGAATATATGCCTGTGTGTGTTCAAACCCCACTCCTGGTATCTGTGCCGGCAAAATGTTACTTGTTCTTTCCCTGACTTTTGCCTTGCACCATCATCTCTTCTGTCATTTAATCACTCCTGCCTTCCAACCGATCACAGCTTCCTATTATTTGCCCCAGCACCATTCCTTGTCTCTGCACTTGCTTACAAGCTGGGAAACCTTGAACTTAATCTCCTCTGTCCCCTTATAATGACCTTCTCATCTTTCCTGAACTGTGGTTCCTCACAGGGTCCGCTGCCTCTCCGACTCCCCTCCAGGGGAAACTGAAGGCCCTGAGCCTGGGTCTTGCTTTCTACGCTTGCTGGTAGTTGAGTCCTTGCATGTCTAGACTCCTCCAGGAAGGGCTTGCCATAACCATCCTCCTCCTCTAACCTAATAATAAGACCCTTTTTACCCTCCTCCTCTAACCAAAAAGGACTGAGCAGGTAAGCTATTTACTGTTTTTGTTAATATCTATAGTTGTACTTAACTAAGGGGTAATTGAATAAAAGAAATGGCAGCCAGTGTAGTGTATTGCTCCTCCTGCAGTATGTTCGAGGTGAGGGGAACCTCCGGTGACCCTGCCGACTTCACCTGCTGGAAGTGCATCCGTCTCCAGCTCCTATCAGACCGTGTTAGGGAATTGGAGCTGGAGCTGGATGAACTGAGGATCATTCGGGAAGCTGAGGGGTTGATAGATAGAAGCTACACGGAGGTCGTTACTCCACAAATCAAAGGCAGCTGGGTAACAGTTAGAGGTGGGAAGAGGTCAGTGCAGGGATCTCCTGTGGTCGTTCCCCTCAACAACAAGTATACAGTTTTAGATACTGTTGGGGGGGACGGCCTATCGGGGGCAGGCTGCAGTGACCGGGCCTCTGGCACGGGGTCCTGCACTGTGGCTCAGAAGGGAAGGAGGGAGAATGGGAGAGCACTAGTCATCGGGGACTCGATGGTGAGGAGTACGGACAGGCGGTTCTGTGGGCGCAGGCGAGACGCACGGATGGTTTGTTGCCTCCCTGGTGCCAGGGTCCGTGATGTTTGTGATCGCGTCTTCAGGATCCTTAAAGGGGAGGGGGAGCAGCCAGAGGTCGTGGTGCACATTGGCACCAACGACGTAGGAAGGAAGGGTGGCACAGATGTTAGAAGTGAGTTTAGGGAGTTAGGCTGGAAGCTGAAAGCTCGGACGGACAGAGTTGTTATCTCTGGTTTGTTGCCGGCGCCACGTGATAGTGAGGCTAGGAATAGGGAGAGAGCACAGCTGAACACGTGGCTGCAGGAATGGTGTAGGAGGGAGGGCTTCCAGTTCTTGGATAATTGGACTGCATTCTGGGGAAGATGGGACCTGTTCAAACAGGACGGGCTGCATCTGAACCAGAGGGGCACCAATATCCTGGGAGGGAGGTTTGCTAGTACTGTTCGGGAGGGTTTAAACTAGTTTGGGAGGGGGATGGGAACCGGACTTGTAATCCAGGGACCAGTGGGTCCACTCAGAAAGACAAAGAGTGTAGTGAGGTATTGGGGAAGGTAGCACTGTCGCAGAGGACAGATGGGCACGGAGAAGGGTTAAAGTGCGTATACTTCAACGCAAGAAGCATCAGGAATAAGGTGAGTGAATTGAAGGCGTGGATGGGCACTTGAGACTACGATGTTGTGGCCATCACTGAAACGTGGATAGGTGAGGGGGAGGAATGGTTTTTGGAGGTACCTGGTTATAGATGTTTTCATAAGATTAGGAATGGTGGTAAAAGAGGTGGGGGGGGTGGCATTGTTAGTTAGAAATAGTGTAACAACTGCTGAAAGAATTTTCGAGGAGGATCTGCCGACTGAGGCACTGTGGGTTGAGGTCAGGAACAGGAAAGGAGCAGTCACCTTGATGGGAGTTTTCTATAGGCCCCCCAATAGCAGCAGGGAGGTGGAAGAGCAGATTGGGAAACAGATTTTGGAAAGGAGCAGAAGTCACAGGGTAGTAATTATGGGGGATTTCAACTTCCCAAATATTGATTGGCAACTCTTTAGATCGAATAGTTTGGATGGGGTAGTGTTTGTGCAGTATGTCCAGGAAGCTTTTCTGACTCAGTATGTAGACTGCCCGACCAGAGGGGAGGCAATATTGGATTTGGTACTAGGTAATGAACCAGGGCAAGTGATAGAGCTGTTGGTGGGCGAGCACTTTGGAGATAGTGATCACAATTCTGTAGCATTCACTGTGGTAATGGAGAGGGATAGGTATGTGCAACAGGGCAAGGTTTACAATTGGGGGAAGGGTAGATATGATGCTGTCAGGCAGGAACTGAGGAGCATAAGTTGGGAGCATATGCTGGCAGGGAAGGGCACGGTCGAAATGTGGAACTTTTTCAAGGAGCAGATAGTAGGGGCCATTGATAAGCATGTCCCTGTCAGACAGGGAAGGGATGGTCATGTGAGGGAACCGTGGTTGACAAGAGAGGTTGAGAGTCTTGTTAGGAAGAAGAAGGATGCGTATATAAAGTTGAGGAAAAAGGGCACAGGCATAGCTCTGGAGGGATACAAGATGGCCAGGAAGGATCTGAAGAAAGGGATTAGGAGAGCTAAGAGAGGGCATGAAAAATGCTTGGCGGGTAGGATAAAAGAAAACCCCAAGGCCTTTTACGCGTATGTCAGAAATATGAGGATGACTAGGGGGACCGTAGGTCCGGTCAAGGACAATAGCGGGAGACTGTGTGTTGAGCCGGAAGAGATAAGTGAGGTTTTGAATGAGTACTTCTCTTCGGTATTTACGAATGAGAAGGGGTGTATTACTGAAGAGGACGGTGTGAAACAGACTGGTAAGCTCGAGGAAGTGCTCGTTAGGAGGGAAGATGTGTTGGGGTTTTTGAATAACTTGAAGATAGACAAGTCTCCCGGGCCTGACGGGGTATATCCAAGGATGTTATGGGAAGCAAGGGATGAAATTGCAGAGCCGCTGGCAATGATCTTTTCATCTTCTCTGCTGACGGGGGTGGTACCAGGTGATTGGAGGGTGGCAAATGTTGTGCCCCTGTTCAAGAAAGGGAATAGGAACAACCCTGGGAATTACAGGCCAGTTAGTCTTACTTCGGTGGTAGGCAAGTTGATGGAAAAGGTGCTGAGGGATAGGATTTCTGAGCATCTGGAAAGACACTGCTTGATTCGGGACAGTCAGCACGGTTTTGTGAGGGGTAGGTCTTGCCTCACAAGCCTGATTGAATTCTTTGAGCAGGTGACCAAGCAAGTGGATGAGGGTAAACCAGTGGATGTGGTGTACATGGATTTTAGTAAGGCATTTGATAAGGTCCCCCATGGTAGACTTATGGAGAAAGTCAGGAGGCATGGGATAGTGGGGAATGTGGCCAGTTGGATTAAGAATTGGCTAACTGATAGAAGGCAGAGAGTGGTCTTAGATGGTAAATACTCAGCCTGGAGCCCAGTTACCAGTGGCGTGCCGCAGGGATCAGTTCTGGGTCCTCTCCTGTTTGTGATTTTTATTAACGACTTGGATGAGGAAGTCGAAGGGTGGGTCAGTAAATTTGCAGATGATACAAAGGTTGGTGGAGTTGTGGATACCGAGGAGGGCTATTGTCGTCTGCAAAGGGACTTGGATAGGTTGCAGTGCTGGGCTGAAAAGTGGCAGATGGAGTTTAACCCTGAAAAGTGTGAGGTCGTCCATTTTGGAAGGACAAACATGAATGCAAAATACTGGGTTAACGGTAGGGTTCTTGGGCATGTGGAGGAGCAGAGAGACCTTGGGGTCTATGTGCATAGATCATTGAAAGTTGCAACTCAAGTGGATAGGGCTGTGAAGAAGGCATATGGGGTGTTAGCGTTCATTAGCAGAGGGATTGAATTTAAGAGCCGTGAGGTGATGATGCAGCTGTACAGGACCTTGGTAAGGCCTCATTTGGAGTACTGTGTGCAGTTCTGGTCGCCTCATTTTAGGAAGGATGTGGAAGCCTTGGAGAGGGTGCAGAGGAGATTTACCAGGATGTTGCCTGGAATGGAGAATAAGTCTTACAAGGAAAGGCTGAACATTCTAGGCCTCTTCTCATTAGAAAGGAGAAGGATGAGGGGTGACATGATAGAGGTTTATAAGATGATCAGGGGAATAGATAGGGTAGACAGTCAGAAACTTTTTCCCCGGGTGGAGCAAAGCGTTACAAGGGGTCATAAATTTAAGGTGAAGGGTGGGAGATATAAGGGGGATGTCAGGGGAAGGTTCTTTACCCAGAGAGTGGTCGAGGCATGGAATGCCTTGCCCGGGGAAGTTGTTGAGTCAGAAACTTTAGGGACTTTCAAAAGGCTTTTGGATAGGTATATGGATAAAGGAGAATGATGGGGTATAGATTAAATTGTCCTTGACAGAGGACAAAGGATCGGCACAACATTGTGGGCCGAAGGGCCTGTTCTGTGCTGTATGTTCTATGTTCTATGTTCTATGTTCTATAATCTTCCAATCTTCCCTGGATAAGGGGATTGGAGAGTGGCAAATGACACCCTTATTCAAGAAAGGGTGTAAGGACAGTCCAAGCAACTCCATGCCAGTTAATTTAACATCAATGCTGGGTAAGGTTTCAGAAATGATAATCAGGGAAAATATCAATGGACATTTAGAGAGGTTTGAGTTAATTAAGGATATCCAGCATGGATTTGTAAAAGGCAGATCATGCTTCACTAATCTAATTGAATTTTTTGATGAAGGAGCAGAGAAGTTTGATGAAGGAAATGCAGTGGATGTTGTTTCTATGGATTTTACGAAAGCATTTGATAAGGTATCACATAAAAGGCTGGTTAACAAAATTGAGGCTCATGGAATAGGAGGGTCAGTGTCCAATTGGTTAAAAAATTGGATTAAGGGCAGAAACAAGCAAGTTGTAGTAAATGGTTTCTTTTCAGACTAGGGGATGGTCGACAGTGGTGTTCCCCGAGGGTCAGTGCTGGGATCACTGCTTTTCTTGCTATGTATAAAATATGTGGATCTTGGAATACGGAACAGAATCTCAAAATTTGCTGACAATACCAAACTTGGAGGTGAGGCAAACAGTGAGGATGATATGAACCGCCTGCAATAGGACATAGATAGGCTAGCAGAATGAGCAGAGAGGTGACGGATGGAATTTAATACTGTTAAGTGTGAGGTGATGCATTTTGACAGAAGGAATAGGGAGAGGCAATGTATCCTTAATGGCACAGTTCTAAAGAGTGTTCAGGGACAGAGGGACCTGGGGATGCATGTGCATCGATCTTTGCAGGTAGCAGGGCATATTGAGAGAGTAGTAGTAAAATATATGGCATCTTGGGATTTATACAAACATACAAGCATACGAACATATGAATTAGGAGCAGGAGTAGGCCACTCGGCCCTTCCAGCCTGCTCTGCCATTCAATAATTTCATAGCTGAACTGATGACCCACATTTCCAGCTACCCCTGACCACCCCCTTGCTTATCAAGAATCTATCTACATCTGCCTTAAAAATATTCAAAGACTCTGCTTCCACTGCGTTTTGAGGAAGAGAACTGCAAAGACTCACAACCATCTAAGAGAAAAAAATTCTCCTCATCTCTGTCTTAAATGGGCGACCCCATATTTTTAAACAGTGACCCCTAATTTTAGATTCTCCCACAAGAGGAAACATCCTTTCTACATCCACCCTGTCAAGACCCTCAGGATCTTATGTGTTTCAATCAAGTTGCCTCTTACTCTTCTAAAATCTGGTGGATACAAGCCAAGCCTGTCCAATTTTTCCTTGTAAGACAGCCCACCATTCCAGGTATTTGTCCAGTAAACCTTCTCTGAACTGCCTCCAATGCATTCACATCCTTCCTTAAATAAGGAGACCAGTTCTGTAGACAGTACTCCAGATGTGGTCTTACCAATGCCCTGTATAGCTGAAGAATAACCTCCCTACTTTTGTATTCAATTCCCCTCGCGACAAACACGAGCATTCTATTCACTTTCCTAATTACGTGCTGTACCTGCATACTAACCTTGTGCGATTCATACACGAGGACAGCCAGATCCCTCTGCATCTCAGGGCTCTGCAATCTCTCACCATTTAGATAATATGCTTCTTTTTTATTCTTCCCGCCAAAGTGGACAATTTCACACTTTCCCACATTTTACTCCATTTGCCAGGTTGTTGCCCACTCACTTAACCGATCTACATCTCTTTGTAGCCCCCTTATAAGAACATAAGAAATAGAAGCAGGAGTAGGCCATTCAGTCCCCAAAGCCTGCCCCACCATTTAATAAGATCAGGGATGATTTGCCCCAGACCTCAACTCCTCTTTCGTGCCAGCTCCTCATAGCCCTCAACTCCCCAATATTTCAAAAATCTATCTACCTCCTCTTTAAATGCTTTCAGTGATTTAGCCTCCACAACTCTCTGGGTAGAGAATTCCAGACATTCACTACCCTCTGAGAGAAGAAATTCCTTTGCATCTCAGTTTTAAATGACTGTCCCCTTATTCTGTAACTATGTCACCTAGTTTGAGATTCCCCCACTAGTGGAAACATCTACCCTGTCAAGCCCCCTCAGAATCTTATACATTTCAATAAGATCACCCTTATTCTTCTAAACTTTAATGTATAAAGGCCTAACTTGTTAGCCATTCTTGATAAGTCAACCCCTTTCTCCCAGGAATCAGCCGAGTGAATCTCTTTTGACTGTATCCAATGCCAATATATCCTTTCTTAAATACGGGGACCAAAACTGTACACAGCACTCCAGGTGTGGCCTCACCAACACCCTGTACAGCTTTAACAAGACTTCCCTATTTTTAAACTCCAGCCCCCTAGCAATAAAGGCCAAAATTCCATTTGCCCTCTTAATTATTTGCTGCACCTGCATGCTAACTTTTTGTGTTTCAATCACAAGAACACCCAGATCCCTCTTTTTTGGAGTCTCTGTCTATTTATATAATAGTCTGCATTTTGATTCTTCCTACCAAAGTGTATGACCTCACACTTTCCTACATTAAACTCCATCTGCCAAGTTTTTGCCCACTCACTCAACCTATCTATATCCCCTTGGAGATTCCTTATGTCTTCATGACAACATGCCCTACCTATTTTTGTATCATCAGCAAATTTGGATATATTACACTCTGCCCCCTCCTCCATGTCATTAATATAGATAGTAAATAATTGAACCCCAAGCACTGATCCTTGTGGCACTCCACCAGTCACATCCTGCCAATGAGAAAATGGCCCATTTATGCCTACTCTTTGTTTCAAGGAATTGGTAACTCGTGTGTGCATCATCACTTCAGGAATTGATGTCAGACAGTATGTGACACAGAGTGGGAGATGGGATGATCCCCGGTAAGATGTGCCTGTAATACTCTCCTGTAAATTGTATATAGTATTGTCAGTCTTCAATAAAAAAGTCAAATTATTTGTTGGCGTTGATCAGTGTGTGATTGGTAAGTCTGTGTGAAGAACAGGGGTTGGCAACATGTCTGTACATGGACACCAGTGTCCACGTTAAAACAGTTCGGTCCGTGACTGATAATTTCAGGGATGAGAAATTTCCCATTGGCTTCTTCTTCCAGACCAGTCTGACTTTCAATCAAATCGCAGCCGTCAGTTTCACAGCTGACAGGTCCTGAGAGCAGAGACAACGTTTCAGAACCTCGGACAAGTTCGGAGCTTTCCGGCAGTTCTGATTTCATTTCAAAGCCCTCCAGAAAAACCCGAGCTTGTCCGAGTTTCGGAAGTGCTGTCTCTGCTCAAAGCACCTGTCAGCTGTGAAACTGACGGCTGCGATTTTTTAAAAAAGTCTAACCATAAAGCTGAGAGTTCTCGCTCTCTGCAACTGTCAGAGAGAGGGAGAGAGAGAGAGGAGAGTAAGAGGGAGAGAGGAGACCGGGGGTGGGTGTCGGCAGAGAGAGAAAGGACAACCTGAAAGGTTTACCCCGTATCCTTAGATTATGACCCCTGGTTCTGGACTCACACCCAAATCCGATGAACGAATAAAAAAAGTCACAACTGTGATTGGCTCTTGTATCGGACTCTGGTTAACAGACAATATTCGGAGCGCCTGCCCCAGACTGTTTAACACTGACTGAGCTGAGAAAATACAACTCACCCCCGAGAATCCGCAGCACAGACCGAGCGGAGGGGAAAACCTGTCCTGGGAACTCTACATTCAGGGAACAGTTTGTCCTGTGAATATGCAGATGTGAATATTGTGGAAGAGAGATTGTATTAAAGGGGAGGGCGGGTTAGTCTGAAGCCACTGTGTTTGTGGGTCCGCTCTCATCGCCGGATTTCAGAGTCATTCTTGTGTAAAATCAAATGATTTTCCAGTCAAAGAACCGCCCTGCTCCCTGCTCAGCCCCAAAGTGGGAATTCGGGATCATTTTTTTTAATTTCAAGATTTCAGTTGAAAAGTAGAGAACATGTCAGCGAGGGGTGAGAGAGGGCGGTCAATGCAGCAATAAAACCAGGTTAAATGGAAAATGGAGTCCTCAATCCGAGTGAAAGCTTTTCAACAGCAAACATACTGGAGTGAGAGACAGGAAAGATCTAGTCTGGAAGTCTGGAGTCTCTGAATTTCAATGGAATTGGAGAGTTTGTGAGGAGAGAGAAACACAGAGAGACAGCAGGAGCCGAGAGCTGACAGCAGCTTGTCTCCGCCCCGTCCTCTCTCTGCCTTGAAGTTGCTCTGTGCCACCATCACCGGCTTCATTTCTGACCCAGTTCACACTGACAGTGAGAATTTGTGCAGAGTCCCGGACATGTCCGATAGTGCAGCAGCCCAAACGGCTCCTCCAGCCGCCGCCGCCGCCCAAGTCAAGACCCCCAAGAAGAAGAAGGCGGCTCCCCGGAACAAGCCAGCCGGTCTCCCGTTGGGCGAACAGATCCTCAAGATTGTGCCGGCTTTCAGCGATCGCAACGGGATGTCCCTGGCCGCCATAAAGAAGGCTCTGGGTAGCAGCGGTGTCGATGTGGAGAAGCTCAGGACCCAGATCAAGCAAAGTATCAAGAGGAATGTGAACAAAGGCTCCCTGGTGCAGAGCAAGGGACAGGGAGCCTCCGGCTCCTTCAAAATCAGCAAGAAGGAAAACCCAGGGAAAAGTGGGAAAGAAGGTGAAGAAACTAGCAGACAAGAAATCTTTAGTGAAGAAACCAGCAGACAAGAAATCTTTAGTGAAGAAACCAGCAACCAAGAAATCTTTAGCGAAGACACCATCAGCCAAGAAATCTTTAGTGAAGAAACCAGCAGATAAGAAATCTTTAGTGAAGAAACCAGCAGACAAGAAATCTTTCATGAAGAAACTAGCAGACAAGAAATCTTTCTTGAAGAAACCAGCAGCCAAGAAATCTTTAGTGAAGAAACCAGCAGACAAGAAATCTTTAGTGAAGAAACCAGCAGCGAAGAAATCTTTAGTGAAGACACCAGTAGACAAGAAATCTTTAGTGAAGAAATCAGCAGCCAAGAAATCTTTAGTGAAGAAACCAGCAGACAATAACTCCTTCGTTAGAAACCAGCAGACAAGAAATCATTGGTGAAGAAACCAGCAGCCAAGAAAGTGACAACAAAGAAAGTAACAGCCAAGAAAACGAGCAGCAAGGCGGCGGCAACGCCAAATAAGGCGGTGAAGAAAGCAGTGCTTCAGAAAAAGTCTCCTGCGAAGAAGGTCAAAAAAGGCAAGAGTGCGGCGGGCGGAAAGGCGCTGAAGAAAGTGCAGACATGGAAGAGCAAGGTCAAGCCGAAAGCAGCGAAGGCTCAGAAAGCATGGTCTGGAAAGAAGTGAAAGAGCGCGGGAAACTTGTAAACATCTGAACACAAAGGCTCTTCTCAGAGCCACCCACATCTCTCAGGAAAGAGCTGATCCCCTGATCAAATGATCCCTGTCCCGGCCCCGCCTGCAGATTCCACATGGAAATGATTTGCAGCAAATCCAGGATCCCTGGTGACTCCCCTCCACCCAGCCCTTTCTCCACTCTCTGTAATAAAGCAGAAGGATGTCCGGCCCTCACTCTAACTGGGGATGTGTTCGGTGTAGTCTCAGTTCACAAATTCAGGGGGAGAGTCCTGTAAGGTAGCTCGGTCACTCTGACTGAAACCGCCAGTTCTCCGGGGCTGCAGCCACTGACACTGCGGGGAGAGAATCCCCGACTCTACCCCGCCGCCGGGGGAACAAACAGCGTTGTGTCCGGAGAATAGGGAGGGCCGGGGAGAAGGCACATATTAAAGCGCTGCAGTGGACTCAGCTCCTGTGTGTGCACAACTCTCACTGATTCCGTCCTCTGGGAACAGTGCGGTCTAAACAGATCAGGTTAGGAAAGAAACACACAGCCCGAGAATGGCTTCTTTCTTCCTGCATTTACTCTGTTCTGGGAGCAGATTCTCATTGAGAAGCGGCGCTCAGATCACCGGAGAGAAAAAAAAAACACAATTCAAACTGTCCAAATGAAAAACAGAGAATTAACCCGGACACTTTCATTATTAAATTAATTCATCAGCTCCGAACCAGTTCCCGTTAATGTACCGGGATAATCTCGGGATTTATCAAATCGAAGGCAGCGGGATTTATTAAATTGTTGATTCTGACACCCTGTAGTTCACTTCTTCACTTAACTAGAGGGGGAGATGCGTGAGCAGAGAAACAGAGCGAAATCCAGAGAGGGAACTGAAAACACACCTGGACAGATGTGAAACAGGTCAATCCACTGTTACAATAACTCCATCACTGACTCCCTCCTGACAGTAACCAGCCCTTTCACAGAGACTGTGGGTGGCTCTGAAAAGAGCCTTTGGTTTATTAGATGACATTTTGGCCGCTTTACATTTTCTGGGAGCTCTGAGCGCTGGTTTTCTTGGGCAGCAGCACGGCCTGGATATTCGGCAGCACCCCGCCCTGAGCGATTGTCACCCCTCCCAGCAGCTTGTTGAGCTCCTCGTCGTTGCGGACGGCCAGCTGCAGGTGTCTGGGGATGATGTGGGTCTTCTTGTTGTCCCGGGCCGCGTTACCGGCCAGCTCGAGAATTTCAGCGGTCAGATACTCGAGCACAGCAGCCAGATAGACCGGGGCTCCAGCCATTGGAGGCGTGGGTTCAAATCCCGCTTCTGACACCTTGTGTTTTGACTGCTCCGGAGGCGTTTGGGAGCAGAGGTGAAGAGCAAAGAGGGAACAGGAAAGAACATGGACAAGCAAAATAACAATGGACCCAAAGATGTTGCATCAAAACATTCGAGTAAGAGGCAACTGAGCAAACAGCAGGGCACAGAAAACATCAAAAATGTAACCTTAGTATCGGGGTGGAAGATGTTGCCAATATCCTTAATGAATACATTACTGTCTTCTCAAATGAGGGGGTGATGCAGATATTGTTATGAAGGAGGAGGAGTGTGAAGTATTGGACGTGATAAGTTAAGGAGAGAGGAAGTCTTAATGGGATGAGCATCCTTGAATGTGGATAAATCACCAGGACCAGATGAAATGTACCCCAGGCTGTTGAATGACGCCAGGGAAGAAATAGTGGAAGGTCTGACCATCGTTTTCCAGAGCATTGGAGGTCTTGTAACGTTGCAATAAAAGCAAAATACCACGCAGATCAAGCATGGCTGAGCCTTTAGAGTAGAGAAACAGGGCTGAATTCCCTGAACCAGTGCCACAGCTTTCAGAATAGAAGGAGCCTATACAAACCTGATGGGTTCCACTTAAACCAAAGAGCTGGAGGTGTTGACAGTCAGAACAGATAAAATGTGGAGGAGTGTTTGAAGCAGATTCTGTGTGGTTACTGTAGTTGTACTATGGAGTTATTTCAAGGAGGTGATTCTGAATGTAATGGATCAACGTGGACCCACCCAAGGCAAAGGTCACTGAAAGTGGCAACGCAGGTGGATAAGGTAGTCAAGAAGGCATACGGCATGCTTGCCTTCATCAGTCGGGGTCTAGAGCATAAAAATTGGCAAGTCATGTTGCAGCTGCACAGAACCTTAGTTAGGCCACACTTAGAATATTGCGTGCAATTCTGGTCGCCACACTACCAGAAGGACGTGGAGGCTTTGGAGAGGGTACAGAGGAGGTTTACCAGGATGTTGCCTGGTCTGGAGGGCATTAGCTATGAGGAGAGGTTGGAAAAACTCAGATTGTTTTCACTGGAACGACGGAGGTGGAGGGGCGACATGATAGAGGTTTACAAAGTTATGAGCGGCATGGACAGAGTGGATAGTCAGAAGCTTTTTCCCAGGGTGGAAGAGTCAGTTACTAGGGGACATGGGTTTAAGGTGCGAGGGGCAAAGTTTAGAGGGGATGTGCGAGGCAAGTTTTTTACACAGAGGGTGGTGAGTGCCTGGAACTTTCTGCCAGGGGAGGTGGTGGAAGCAGATACGATAGCGACGTTTCAGAGCCATCTTGACAAATACATGAATAGGAAGGGAATAGAGGGATATAGGCCACGGAAGTGCAGAAGGTGTTAGTTTAGGCAGGCATCAAGATCGGCGCAGGCTTGGAGGGCCGAATGGCCTGTTCCTGTGCTGTACTGTTCTTTGTTCTTTGTTCTAAGCTTCCCTGTGGTCCAGCCTGGTTGAATGGAACTGAAGCAAACAAATCATCCAGAAGTGGAAAAGAAATATAAGGCCATGAAAGCACAGAATTCAGATGGATGCAATACCAGATGTTATGGCAAGAGTGTAAAACAGCAACAGACTGGTGAATAAAACTTTCCCATTGAATAAGACAAGAGAAGAGAAGGGTAATAATAGTGTCAGAGGTGAGTTGTGACACTATTCACATTCCACCTTGATCTGAATAGGACTGTTGAAGGGAGTGATTGAGAAGAATAGAGGAGAAATGAAAAGAAAGGAGAAATAAACAAAAGGTCTTTTGATTTTAGAATGCTTGTTTTTGGAAATGACAGACTGTAAAGTGTGTGTGTCAGAAGATATAGAGCGAAGTTGGGTGTGACAAGATCACAGGAAAGTTGTGCCCTGAGACAAGGTGTGTGTTGTCAGGAAAGCTGCTTTCTTTTGCACAATATGTATTTTATTCATATAATTTGTGCAATTACATTGCAAAGCAGTTCAAATTTAATATTACATAAGGTACAATACAGATCAATTTCCTTCAATAATGTACATGAGGTATCTCACTATCCCTGCCTGCACAGGTTATATTTACAGTATTTACATTACACATCAAACATTCTCTGGTGCAAACAGCCCGAGCGGTTTTACACAGGTTCCAGCCTCTCGCTGAACGAGGGCCTTAGTCTGTCGCCTTTCTATTGAGACTCCATGGTGGCTTCCCCAAGCTTTAATGCCGTCCCACAGCACATAGTCTTGAATGTTGGAATGTGCCAGTCTGCGACACTCGGTCATAGACAGCTCTTTGCACTGGAATACCTGTCCCACGGCCGGGCTCGTTCTCAATAGAGATAATTTCAAATGAACATTTCCTAAATCCGTGCTTTCTCTCTCGCAATAAAGAGAACAGGATGTCTGGCAGATTCAGTGTGAGACGATAACACTGCCGGGTAAAGGCCGCTTTCCAACTCCAATCTTAACACAGGAGATTCCCCAAACAGCTGCAATAGGGTGTTTGTAAACTGTTGGAAGCGGATGTGTGTGGAAATGGTGATGTTACTGAGGAGGTTCCTTGTTATAGAATGGATTGTGTTTTGGTGGGAATATTACTGAGTGTTAATTGTAGCAGGATCATATTTAAAAGCTCCGGCTTTCTGGAAAGCCTTGACTGTGAAGGTCGAGTCTGAAAGGTTTGCGTGGAGAGCTGGGTTTCGGTTCTACTGTTAATAAAGGGTTTGAAATTGGCAGCCCGGAGGAAACTGGAGGTTGGAGATGAAAGATAAGGTGCCGTTCTCTCTCTGTCTGTCACTCTGGGTGTCTCCTTCATTCTCGCTCTCTGTTTCATCTTCACTCTTGTCTCCTCCCCTCCCTGCTCTCACTCTGCCTTTCTCAGCCAGGTCCGGGCGGCCTGTAAAAAAAAGGAAGCTGACGGAATCAGTCTCTTTTATTGTGCACTGATTTGAGGCAAGAATTATCATGGTGGCTGTGGTGGGGAAGAGACGGTCGCCCACCTCCTCCTGGAATGTGTCTTTGCAAAGCAGGTGTGGAAAGGGATGCAGTGGTTTTTGTCGAGGTTCATCCCAAGCAGCTCGATAACACAGGAGTCTGTGCTCTCCGGGCTGTTCCCAGTGACGCACACCGAGACAAACATCAACTGCTGCTGGAGGACTATCAATTCGGTGAAAGACGCCCTTTAGTCTGCCCGAAACTTGCTGGTCTTCCAGCGCAAAGAGTTGTCCACCACCGAATGTCGCAGACTGGCACATTCCAAGGACCAGGACAACGTGGGCAGGGACGCACTAAAGATTGGGGCAGCCGCAGCAAAGGCTCAATGGGGAAAGACTATGATGTAAGGTCCACCCACCAAGCTGAGCGGAGGGGCTGGATCCATGGGAAACCCTTCGAACCAGATAGGGGAAATTTTGTGTGCTGTAAATGTAGAAATGTATATGGCATGACAATGAAATGGAAGAGTTGTGAGGCAACTCGTGATTGTATAGAAGGAAACTGATCACCTTTGCACTGTTTGTATTTTTTGACTTGATGCTGTTTTAAACTGTTTGGGAATGTAATTTTTACAGATTTTTATGAATAAAGTATATTTTGGAAATTTAAAAAAAAAAGTCTGGCAGTATACCAGAGTATGGTCCTGGCCGGCAGCATATTAGAATCCATGAGGAAAGGCATCATCACCCTCATCTACAAGCGGAAGGGGGAAAGGGCAGAAATCAGAAATTGACGGCTCATCTCACTGCTTAACATCGACTACAAGATTCTGTCAAAAGTCATCGCCAGTCGAGTCAAGTCTGCTCCGGAGTTGGTGATTGACCCTGATCAGACCTGTACTATACCAGGCAGGAAGATCTCTGATAGCCTCGCGCTACTCAGGGATACGATCACCTATGTACGGGACAGGAGGGTGGACACCTGCCTCATCAGCCTGGACCAGGAGAAGGCTTTTGACAGGATATCGCACACCGACATGATGGACGTACTTTACAAAATGGGGTTTGGGGAGGGAATCTGCAATTGGATTAAACTGGTCTACACAAACATCAGTAGCGCAGTCTCAATCAATGGGTGGGAATCAGAAAGTTTCTCAATCCAATCTGGAGTCAGGCAGGGCTGTCCTCTCTCCCCTGTCTTGTTTGTTTGCTGTATTGGACCCTTTTCTGAGTCTATTAGGAAGAATGCGATAATCAGAAGGGTAACAATCCCAGGCAGTGGAGGCACTCAGGTTAAAACCTCCCTGGACATGGATGACATCGCCGTTTTCTGCTTGAACCCGCTGCCTGTGCGCAGACTGATGAGCATCTGTGACCAGCTCGAACTGGCATCGGGAGCCAATGTTAAACACGGCAATAGCGAGGCCATGTTCTGTGGGAACTCAGCTGACCGATCCTTTGTCCCCTTCACCATTAGGTCAGCCGACCTGAAGGTGCTGGGGTATGGTTCGGAAGGGCCGGGGCGTGCACCAAAACCTGGAAGGAACGAGTAGCCAGGGTACAACATAAGCTGAACATGTGGGAGCAGCGATCTCTCTCCATTGTGTCAGGTTACTGTACGTGGTGCAGGTCTGGCCCAGACTGCACTCCTGCACTGTGGTGATCACCTGAGCCATTTTCCGCTTCATCTGGGGATCCAAAATGGACCAGGTCCCGAGGGACACGATGTTCAAACCTCTGGAGAAAGGCGGGAAAAATGTACCCAACATCGCCCTCATCCTGATGGCTACCTTTGTGTGTGGCTGTATCAAGCTGTGTGTAGACCTCCAGTACGCAAACTCCAAGTGTCACTCCGTGCTGAGGTTCTATCTGTCCCTGGTGTTGCGAAGGATGGGCCTGGTCATATTGCCGTGGAACGCTCCATCCGGTTGGACTGTGCTGTAACACCTATCCTTCATGGAAAAGTTTTTGTGGAAAAACACCTTTGACCACCAATCCATCAGGCACTGGTCTGCACGGAATGTTCTCAAGGCCCTACGGGAAAAGAAGATGGTGGATCCTGTCGGATGGTTACCCGAGCAGACTTCCAAAGTCATTTGGCGGAATGCCCCATCATCAGAACTTTCAAACAAGCACCAAGATGTAGCTTGGCTGATGGTGAGAAGAGTCCTCCTCGTCAGATCCTTCCTGCATGCCCGAAGTCTCACCCCCTCTGCACAATGCCCTCGAGGTGGCTGTGGTGGGGAAGAGACGGTTGCCCACCTCTTTCTGGAATGTGTCTTTGCAAAGCAGGTGTGGAAAGAGATGCAATAGTTTTTTGTCGAGGTTCATCCCAAGCAGCTCTGTAGCACAGGAGTCTGTGCTCTACGGGCTGTTCCCAGGGACGCACACCGAGATAAACATCAACTGCTGCTGGAAGACTATCAATTCGTTGATAGATGCTCTTTGCTCTGCCCGAAACTTGCTGGTCTTCCAGCGCAAAGAGTTGTCCACCACCGAATGTTGCAGACTGGCACATTCCAAGGTCCAGGACTACGTGCTGAGGGACGCACTAAAGCTTGGGGCAGCTGCAGCAAAGGCTCAATGGGGAAAGACCACAGTGTAAGCTCCCCCCACCATAGTGAACTGAGGGGCTGGATCCATGGGAAACCCTTCGAACTGTAGCCAGAAATTATTTGTTTGCTGTCAAATGTACATGGCATGAGAAATGAAATGGAAGGGTTGTGAGGCAACTCACTCCTGTATTGAAGGAAACTGATCTCCTTTACACTCTTTGTATTGTTTGACTTGGTGCTTTTTGGAACTGTTTTGTAATGTATTTTTTTTACAGATTTTTATGAATAAAGTATATTTTGGAAGTTAATAGAAGAAAGTCTGGCAGAGGTAAAGGAGGGAAAGGACTAGGCAAAGGCGGAGCAAAGCGGCACCGCAAAGTGCTTCCTGACAATATCCAGAGCATCACCAAACCAGCAATCCGCCGCCTGGCTCGCCGTGGCGGGGTCAAGCGGATCTCGGGTTTGATCTATGAGGAGACTCGCAGGGTGTTGAAAGGTTTCCTGGAGAATGTGATCAGGGATGCGGTCACCGACACTGAGCACGCCAAGCGCAAGACGGTCACTGCCATGAATGTGGTGTACGCTCTGAAACGGCAGGGCCGCACAACTCGACCCTTTCCAGCAAACACACACTCTTCGAAGAGCCACCCACCGTCTCACAGAGAGAGCAGTGAGCTGGAAACGGGAGCTGGGATAGGCTGTTCAGAACTGTCTGGAATAAATCTGTGCTGTATTCGGGTAGAAAACTAGAATCCCCGAAATTGACATTTCAGTTGCAGCAAGGATGTGCAATGGATTTGATTTTCTAAACGGGCTGTGTAAACAGTGCCCGAGGCTCTACACTTAGTTATTTCCCCAGTCGACACATACCCTCAGTGAAAAGCCACATCACTCCTCCAGAATCACTCATTGTTTTCATAGAATTTCAAAATGATTTCGCTGCAATGAGGGAATCCGGGTATTTTGCAGCAGCCGTTGAATCGGTCACTGGAACCAGACCCAATTGTGATGTTATTTCTTCCCAGACGGTGTTTCCTGCACTGAAACTGACAGGGTTTGTGAAACTGATCAGTTTCAGCTCAATCATTCAGGGACCTGGAATTCCCACAGCTTGAGCCCGCGCTCACTTCTGATTGGTCACCCTCTTCCCATTCGCATTATTTAACCAATCGCAGAGCTTCGAATTGGGGAAAATGCAGCAAATCATTGGCTTAAATTGTCGAAATTGGCAGAACGTTTGAATTCGAAAAAGGCGCCAATTTCAGTGTCGGCAAAAAGCGAATTACTGGAAAATCTATTTAAAGTTGTTCGTAAAATATTTTCCACCAACCCTTAAAAACCTTTCTTTATTCCGCTATTATCGCCTCAAATTCCTGGCGCTATTTTACGCACAGCTTTAACCTGTCATTTTCCCCCCCACTTCTTATCTGTAACCGGCGGTGGAAGACTCCATTCAGCAATCCTTAAGGGACCAATAACTCAAACTCGGTGTGGAAAGGAATAAATTAGACTATTGGTAATTCCCCTTCACACAGGGATCAGGGGGACAGTGAGAAGCCACTGAAATAGTTGCTCATAAACATTTTAAATAGTTCCTATTCTGTTCTGTTACTGACATGCTTGAATCAGACAGTAATCAGCCCTTTCGGAGACTGTGGGTGGCTCTGAAAAGAGTCTTTGGTTTATTAGATGACATTTTGTCTGCTTTACATTTTCTGGGAGCTTTGAGCGCTGGTTTTCTTGGGTAGCACCCCGCCCTGAGCGATGGTCACCCCTCCCAGCAGCTTGTTGAGCTCCTCCTCGTTGCGGACGGCCAGCTGCAGGTGTCTGGGGATGATGCGGGTCTTCTTGTTGTCCCGGGCCGCGTTACCGGCCAGCTCGAGGATTTCAGCGGTCAGATACTCGAGCACAGCAGCCAGATCGACCGGGGCTCCAGCACCCACACGCTCAGCATAGTTGCCCTTTCTCAGGAGCCTGTGAACACGGCCCACCGGCAACTGCAGTCCAGCCCGGGAGGAGCGAGACTTGGCTTTGGCCCGAGCTTTCCCGCCGGTCTTTCCTCCAGACATTTCCACAATCTCACAAATACTTTCACAAATGGATCATTTCCGCAGCATTTACTTTACTTTAAGACTGAGAACTCTCCTCAATGGTCGGTACTTAATTCTATTTGCCTATATTCTTCACCAATCAGGTCACTGACCAACACAAGAGGGCGGGATTGACCCACCACGACATCAGAAGCACAGAATTTGTCAATTTCAAAAAGCCCGCCAATTTCATTGTCGGAAAGGAGCGGATTGAAATAAATGTCATCCTTAGTCAAAGATTTAAAGTCCCATCTCTTGATTTTGTTTTATTCAACTTGTAAAATGTTATTTAAATTGTGACTCATTCGACAATCGCTTTCATACTGTCCCGGGTGGGGACTGCATTGGCCTGAAGTGAAATACTCAGTTTAGTTTTCAATCAGAGCCCAGTGTCCTTCTCTGAAAAGAGGGAGCCGGATCAAGTCCTCAAACGGCCCTTAACTTGCTCTGTAATAATCCCATCCCAGGCTGTTACACTGTGGAGAGTTGCTGTTAATAAAATGATTAATCAGTGAAGGGATTAAGGTCTAATCCTTACCGCTGAAATCAGCTGTTAATGCGGTCATACAGGGGCTGTGAAAAACCAGAATAAGAGCAGCTTTAAGCAAAAAAAGTGAAGGCGGGTGATCAGATTATGGGTTCGTGTTCGGTTAATAACAGGAGATACAAACACAGCAGTGGGATCGTTATTATATTATACATCGTCTTAAAGTGATTTCATAAAGATGTCGGATGCAGCTTTTTCAGAGATTGTTGGTGGCTCTTAAAAGAGCCGTTGTGTTTGGGATGTTTTTCAGTCCATTGTGCAGTTTTACTTGGAGCTGGTGTACTTGGTCACCGCCTTTGTCCCTTCCGACACGGCGTGCTTGGCCAGCTCCCTGGGCAGCAGCAGGCGCACGGCGGTCTGGATCACCCAGAGCTGATGGTTGTTGTAATGGGCCAGGCGGGAAGCCTCACCCGCGATGCGCTCGAAAACATCGTTCACTAACGAGTTCATAATGCTCATGGCCTTGGAGGAGATGCCGGTGTCGGGATGAACCTGCTTCATCACTTTGTAGATGTAGATGGAGTAACTCTCCTTCCTCCGCTTCTTGCCGCCCTTTGTTGACGGTTTAGTTAAGGTTTTCTTGGCGCCTTTCTTAGGAGCTGCTTTCTTCTCTTTTTTATTTCCAAAATATACTTTATTCATAAAAATCTGTTAAAAATACATTGCCAAACAGTTTCAAACAGCACCAAAAAAATAGAAACATTGCAAGGGAGATCAGTTTCCTTCAATACAATCATGAGTTGCTTCACAACCCTTCCATTTCACATTTGTCATGCCAATTACATTTTTACATTTACAGCAAATGAAAATTTTCCAGATACAGTTCGAGGTGTTTCCCAGGGGTCCAGCCCCTCAGTTCAGCTTGTTATTTTTTTTATTTCCAAAATATACTTTATTCATAAAAATCTGTAAAAATTACATTGCCAAACAGTTTCCAAACAGCACCAAAAAATACAAACATTGCAAGGGAGATCAGTTTCCTTCAAAACTGTCATGAGTTTCTTCCCAACCCTTCCGTTTCACAATTGTCATGTCAATTACAGTTTTACATTTACAGCAATTGAGAATATTAACGATACAGTTCGAGGGGTTTCCCATGGTTCCAGCCCCTCAGTCCAGCTTGGTGGGGGAACCTTACACTGTGGTCTTTCCCCATTGAGCCTTTGCTGCGGCTGCCCCAAGCTTTAGTGCGTCCCTCAGCACGTAGTCCTGGACCTTGGAATGTGCCAGTCTGCAACATTCGGTGGTGGACAAAGCTTTGCGCTGGAAGACCAGCAAGTTTCGGGCAGACCAAAGGGCGTCTTTCACCGAATTGATAGTCCTCCAGCAGCAGTTGATGTTTGTCTCGGTGTGCGTCCCTGGGAACAGCCCGTCGAGCACAGACTCCTGTGTTACAGAGCTGCTTGGGATGAACCTTGACAAAAACCACTGCATCTCTTTCCACACCTGCTTTGCAAAGGCACATTCCAGGAGGAGGTGGCCGACCGTCTCTTCCCCACCACAGCCAACGCGGGGGCACTGTGCGGAGGGGGCGAGACTTCGGGTGTGCATGAAGGATCTGACGGGGAGGGCCCTTCTCACCACCAGCCAAGCTACGTCTTGGTGCTTGTTTGAAAGTTCTGGTGATGAGGCATTCCGCCAAATGACTTTGAAGGTCTGCTCGGGGAACCATCCGACAGGATCCACCGTTTCCTTTTCCCGTAGGGCCTTGAGGATATTCCGTGCAGACCACTGCCTGATGGACCGGTGGTCAAAGGTGTTTTTCCGCAGAAACTGCTCCACGAAGGATAGGTGGTACGGCGCCGCCCAACTGCACGGAGCGTTCCGCGGCAATGTGACCAGGCCCATCCTTCGCAACACCGGGGACAGATAGAACCTCAGCACGTAGTGACACTTGGAGTTTGCGTACTGGGGATCTACACATAGCTTGATGCAGCCGCACACGAAGGTGGTCATCAGGATGAGGGCCACGTTGGGTACATTTTTCCCGCCCATGTCCAGAGATTTGAACATCGTGTCCCTCCGGACCCGGTCCATTTTAGATCCCCAGACGAAGCGGAAAATGGCTCGGGTGACTGCCACGGCGCAGGAGTGGGGTATGGGCAAGACCTGCGCCACGTAGAGCAACAACGTGAGCGCCCCGCACCTGACGACCAGGTTCTTACCCACAATGGAGAGAGATCGCTGCCCCCACATGCCCAAATTTTGTCGTACCTTGGCTACTCGCTCCTCCCATGTTTTGGTGCACGCCCCGGCCCTTCCGAACCATATCCCCAGCCCCTTCAGGTAATCTGACCTGACGGTGAAGGGGACAAGGGATCGGTCAGCCCAGTTCCCAAAGAACATGGCCTCGCTCTTGCCGTGGTTAACTTTGGCTCCCGAGGCCAGTTCGAACTGGTCGCAGATGCTCATCAGTCTGCGCACGGACAGCGGATCCGAGCAGAAGACGGCGACGTCATCCATGTACAGGGAGGTTTTGACCTGAGTGCCTCCGCTGCCTGGGATTGTCACCCCTCTTATGCTCGCATCCTTCCTAATAGACTCAGCAAAGGGTTCAATACAGCAAATAAACAAGACAGGGGAGAGAGGACAACCCTGTCTGACTCCAGATTTGATCGGGAAACTTTCAGATTCCCACTCGTTGATTGAGACTGCACTACTGATGTTTGTGTAGAGCAGTTGGATCCAATTGCAGATTCCTTCCCCAAACCCCATTTTGGAAAGCACGTCCATCATGTCGGTGTGCGATATCCTGTCAAAAGCCTTCTCCTGGTCCAGGCTGATGAGGCAGGTGTCCACCCTCCTGTCCCGTACGTAGGCGATCGTATCCCTGAGTAGCGCGAGGCTATCAGAGATCTTCCTGCCGGGTACAGTACAGGTCTGATCGGGTAGAATCACCAACTGCAGAGCAGACTTGACTCGACTGGCTATGACTTTGGACAGAATCTTGTAATCAACATTAAGCAGTGAGATGGGCCGCCAATTTCTGATTTCTGCCCTCTCCTCCTTCTGCTTGTAAATGAGGGTGATGATGCCTTTTCTCATGGTCTCTGACATGCTGCCGGCCAGGAGCATACTCTCGTATACTTCCAGCAGGTCCGGGCCGACCCAGTCCCACAGGGCCGAGTACAACTCGACCGGTAAGCCGTCGCTCCCGGGGGTTTTACTCGTCTCGAAAGACTCGACGGCCTTTGTCAGCTCGTCCAGAGTTAACGGCTTGTCCAGTCTCTCCCTCCTGCTGTCATCTAGGACCTCTGTGATAGATGACAGGAAGGACTGGGAGGCTCTGCTGTCTGTGGGCTTCGCGTCATACAGCCCAGCATAAAAGGATTTGCTGATCCTTAGTATGTCGGACTGCGAAGATGTTACCGAGCCATCTTCTTCCTTCAGGCTGCTGATAACAGAGCTCTCTCTGTGTACCTTTTGGAAGACGTAACGCGAGCACGTCTCATCCTGCTCGATGGAGCGGACTCTGGACCGGAAGATGATCTTGGAGGCCTCTTTGGCAAAGAGCGAGGCCTGCTGGCTCTTCAACTCTTGGAGGTCCTCCTTGACCTCGACCCCCATTGACTGCAACCGGAGTAGACTTTGCATAATTTTCTGGAGTCGGGACAGTTCCCTCTGACTCTCTCTCGCCTTCTGAACACCTTTGTGGATGAAGAACCTCTTGATGTTCTCCTTAATCGCTTCCCACCACTGAACTGGAGACTCAAAGACGGGTTTCACGTTCCTCCAACCATTGTAATCCCTTTTGAGTTCCTCAACGTTCTCTGGGGTCAGCAGTGTCGCATTGAGCTTCCACGTCCCTCTGCCAACCCGCTGGTCGTCCTGTAAGTGACAGTCGTCCAGTAAGAGGCAGTGGTCGGAGAAGAACACCGGCTTGACGTCGGTGGATCCGACCGTGACAGCACGGGACACAAACAGGAAGTCAATCCTGGAACGGGCAGACCCGTCCGATCTTGACCATGTGTATCTGCGCTGCGCTCCGTCTGCAGGTTTGCTGAAGACGTCGTGCAGTTTGGCATCCTTAACTGTTTCTCCTAGGAATCTGGACGTAGCGTCCAGTTTCCTGTCGTCACTGCCGGATCGTCCAGCCGCATCGATGATGCAGTTGAAGTCACCGCCTAGGATGACCGGCCTGGACGTCGCCAGCAGCAGTGGGAGCTGCTGGAAGACGGTCAGCCGCTCGCTGCGTTGGACGGGGCGTACACGTTGATCAACCGGAACGGAGCATTGTTGTACATCACGTCTGCTACGAGGAGGCGGCCGCCCACCACCTCCTTAACTTCGGAGATGGTGAAGTTACCTCCCCACAGCAGAATACCCAGGCCGGAGGAGCGGCAGTCATTACCCCCCGACCAGATCGATGGCCCGTGGGACCACCATCGCGACCACTGCCTGTAGGTGCTGAGGTGTGGTATTCCACACTCCTGCAGAAACAGTAGGTCAGCTTTGACCTTGGCAAGGTAATCCAAGGTTGAAACACATCGCGTAGCAGATTTAATGCTACGCACATTAATGGAAGCAATTCTTACACCCATTTTTTACTAAAAATTAGTTGTTGCTTCCCATACCATTTGTCCTCGCTGGTCCCAGTCCTTCGGGATGTTCCTGCATACCCATCGTGTGCGCAAGCAGTTTCACTTTGGTTGGGCTCAGAAACCCCTCCTGATTTTTCATGCAGGGTTTGTGCTGCTCGGGTGACATCGGGGGGGTCTTGTCGGCAGAGAGCATTGGGTTGTCCTCAGCTGCTTCCATCTGTTCCTCCTCGAAAACATCACAGCTCCCGGTCTCCCGGAGGTCAGGTGCGCCAGACGTGTCTTTACTCCCGCTGTCCCGGAGCTGAGATGCGTTGGCCACGTCGTTACGTGTGAGGCATTGGGGTTGGGGCACGCCGGGCCCATCACAGCTTCCAGTGCCCGGGGGCTGGGATGCCTTATCATCCATCTCGGAATTCTGCCGCCTCTTTTGAAGGGGCTGTCGTTCCAGCATTTCCCCGTCCAGTGAAGAGGAGTTGTTGCAGTCTGATTCAGAAGAGAGCCTCCTCTTGCCACTGGTTTGGGTGGTGGCTTTGGGATGTTTTTTCTTTGTGGTTTTCCCCTGGACCACTTGCCACTGACCTGTTTGTCCATCTGCTGCCTCCTCCTCCATTGATTCTGTCTGTGGAGGAGGGGTTTCCGGGCGCTGGGTAGGTGCTGGGTCGTTGGTTTCAGCTGCCTCCTCTTCCTTCTCAGGTTGAAGTTCCTCACTTCGAAGAAGGTTGCTGGTCTCCTTTCGAACAGCGGACGCCTTCGTCGAACCTTCTCCCGGCCTTTCCTTGGACGTTGCCGCCTGAGCATAGCTGAGGCAACGTTTGGGGCAGGTCTTGTAGAGATGGCCTGCCGCACCGCACAAGTTGCAACACTTAGTCTGCTTACAGTCCTTGGTCTGATGGCCTTCCTCCTTGCAGTTCTTGCAAACAACCGTGCTGCAGTTGGCTGCCACGTGACCAGATTTGCCACAGGTGCGGCAAACTCTGGGCTGCCCAGCGTAGACCAAGAAGCCTCGACTTCCCCCGATAGCGAACCTGGAGGGAGAGTGGATGATGGCTCCACTGGGAGCCTGGTGGGGGGACCTTACCATTTTCAGTTTCAGATACAGAAATAAACCAAACCCCTTCCGAGTGCGGATTAAATAGACAATCCCACAGCTCTATGCTAATGAGGGATGGGAGAAAGTAAAGATTGTGATTGGGTGATTGGCAGTGATGTCACAATAGTTTTATATCTGCAACCAATCACAAACTCTCTCACTGCATTCAGGAATTACATTTCCCAAAGACTCTCTCCAACCCCAGTTTCTATTGAAAAATCCACCGGGAAATGACGCCTGGTTGCGAGGGTCTCTTATTCTCAGCAGCTTCTCACATTCCGGCCTTTAAGTTGAGCGCTTTGTTGGGCGGAAATATTTATTCAGGCAGTTTCAACAGCTCAGAGCCGACACTGGGTTAGAAACCAGAAATAGGAATACGGGTCACAAACAAGGAGTTTATGCTGAACCTTTATAAATCTCACTGGTTATCGGCCTCAGCTGGAGCATTGTGTCTAATTCTAGGTTCCACATTTTAGCAGGGATATCAAGGCCTGAGAGAGAGTGCAGAGGAGATTGACTAGAATGGCACTAGAGATGCGTGAAAGGATAGCAAAGCTACCTCGACTACACTTCTTCACACCCTACCTCCTGTAAGGACTCCATTCCATTCTCCCAGTTTCTCCGTCTCCGACGCATCTGCTCTGATGATGCTACCTTCCATGACGGTGCTTCTGATATGACCTCCTTTTTCCTCAACCGAGGATTTCCCCCCACTGTGGATGACAGGGCCCTCAACCGTGTCCGACCCATTCCCCGCACCTCTACCCTCACCCCTTCCCCTCCCTCCCAGAACCGTGACAGGGTTCACCTTGTCCTCACTTTTCATCCCACCAGCCTCCATATCCAAAGGATCACCCTCCGCCATTTTCGCCACCTCCAGCGTGATGCCACTACCAGTCGCATCTTCCCCTCCCTTCCCCTGTCAGCATTCCGAAGGGATCGTTCCCTCCACGACACCCTGGTCCACTCCTCCATTACCTCCACCACCTCGTCCCCGTCCCAGGGCACCTTCCCCTGCAATCGCAGGAGGTGTAATACCTGCTCATTTACCTCCCCTCTCATCACTATCCCAGGCCCCAAACATTCCTTTCAGGTGAAGCAGCGATTTACTTGTACTTCTTTCAATGTAGTATACTGTATTCGCTGTTCACAGTGTGGTCTCCTCTACATTGGGGAGACCAAGCGCAGACTGGGTGACCGCTTTGCGGAACATCTCCGCTCAGTCCGCAAGCAGGACTCTGAGCTTCCGGTTGCTTGCCATTTCAACACTCCCCCCTGCCCTCATGCTCACATCTCTGTCCTGGGATTGCTGCAGTGTTCCAGTGAACATCAACGCAAGCTCGAGGAACAGCATCTCATCTACCGATTAGGCACACTACAGCCTGCCGGACTGAACATTGAGTTCAATAATTTCAGAGCATGACAGCCCCACATTTTACTTTCATTTTTAGTTATTTTTTCTGACTTTTTTATACATTCTTTTTTACATTTTTTACTATCTTTTTTTGCATTTATTTCATTTCATCTTAGTTTGTTCAGTTTGCTTACCCACTGTTTTTTTCAGGTTTTTTTTCAGGTTTGCACTTGCTGCTGTTCAATATTCAGTATATTCACACCTAATCTGTACGAATGCTTTGTCTTTCAACACACCATTAACATATTGTTTGCCTTTGCTCCGTGACCTTTTGGTCAGCTATGTGGCCTGGTCCAATCTGCACCTTCTCCTTTGTTATCTCTTACCCCACCCCCACCTCACTTGCTTACAATCTGTGACTTTTCTAATATTTGTCAGTTCCGAAGAAGGGTCACTGACCCGAACCGTTAACTCTGCTTCTCTTTCCACAGATGCTGCCAGACCTGCTGAGTGATTCCAGCTTTTCTTGTTTTTGTAGCAAATCTAGGGCCGTTCTTCTTGGTGCAGAGATGTTAATGTAATATTTAATAGTTGTGTTCTACATTCTAATGGGTTGAAGAGGAACTGTTCCCACTGGCAGAAGGGTCTGTAACCAATGGACGCAGAATTGTTAAAAGAATCAGGGGAAGATGAGGTGATATTTTAACACGCGTTCTGATGATCAGAAATGTACTGCTTGAAAAGGGAGGTGAAAACAGATTCAATAATAACTTTCCTGAGGGAATTGGATCATTATTTGATGGGGAAATTACAGGGCAATGTGAAAATGACAGGGAGGTGGGACTGATTGGATAGATCGTTCAAAGAGCAGCACAATTGTTCAAATGAACTCTTTCTGTGTTGCAAAATTGTGATTATTGCTGTTCAGAAACATCCTGACACATCATGTCGCCTTTCAGTTCACCAGTTTTAAACACCTGGAACTGAGCTGAGTATTTTATTGGCTGTGATTATAGCATCAGAGACCAAAAGACAGCGGCCCAGTCCCAAAATCCACAGAAAGACTCAATGTATTGCTCCATGTGAGCGATGCTGTTCGAGCAATGAGCATAGCTGCCTTCCAAACAGCTGGAATAAAAACAGAAAATGCTGGAAATACTCAGCAGGTCAGGCAGCATCTGTGGAGAGAGAACAGAGTTAATGTTTCAGGTCAATGACCTTCCAAGCAGCTGTGCCCGGGTTTGATTCCCAGCCATTACAGTTTGGCGTTCCTTAAATTCCTCAGATGAGAAACTGAAAGATAGGAACTGAGTTGGGTGCTGTCTCGAAGGAATTTTGTTTCCCAAAGCAAGAAGTGTATAATTTGAATAAACATATTTCCAACGCTGATTTCCTTCAAATTAAAGTTCAATTGAACTCTGATTTTACTCCTTTTTATTGATAATTATTATTTGACCTGAATCATACAGTGGACTCAGAATAGAATTACTCAGATTCATTTTCCCACAGCTATTCCCGTTCCTTATAAGAAACAATTCCTGGATTCTGGAAGCTGTGAATTGGAGGGTAACAAACATATCCACACTATTCGAGAAAGGAAGGAGAGAGAAAGCAAAGAACGAGAGGCCAGTTTGCCTGACATCAGCAATGGGGAATATGCTACAATCCATTGTTACAGACATGGTAAAGGGTGATGTGGAATATCAGAATATGGTTGGGCAGAGTCAACATGGATTTATTAAAAGGAAATTGCCAATGATAAATTATTAGAATATGTTGATGTTGTAACTGCCAGGGTAGATAAGGGGAACCAGTGGATGTAGTCTGTTTGGATTTTCAAAAAGCATTCAATAAGTTATCAAACAAGTGGTTATTACACCAATGTAGGTCCCATGCAATTTGGCGATAATATATTAGTATAGATTGAGTAGTAGTTAACAGACAAAAAACAGAGAGTAGGAATAACCGAGTCATTTTCGACAGGAAAGCTGTAAGTAGTTGGATACTGCAAGGATTGGTGCTCGGGACTCAGTTATTTCCATTCTGTATCAATGACTTAGATGAGGTGACTGAATGTCATGTTATCCATGCTTGCCGATGATAAAAAGTGAGGTGGCAAAGTAAACTGTGAGGAGGATGCAAAGGGGGAGAAAAGGGATTTAGACAGACTAAGTATGTGGGCAAGAATGTGAGAGATGGAATATAATGGGGAGAAGTGTACAGTTACACACTTTGGCAGGGCGGCTCAGTGGTGAGCACCGCAGCCTCACAGCTCCAAGGACCCGGGTTCGATTCCGGGTACTGCCTGTGTGGAGTTTGCAAGTTCTCCCTGTGTCTGTGTGGGTTTTCTCCGGGTGCTCCGGTTTCCTCCCACAAGCCAAAAGACTTGCAGGTTGATTGGTAAATTGGCCATTATAAATTGTCACTGGTATAGGTAGGTGGGAGGGAAATAGAGGGACAGGTGGGGATGTTTGGTAGGAATATGGGATTCGTGTCGGATTAGTATAAATGGGTGGTTGATGTTCGGCACAGACTCGGTGGGCCGAAGGGCCTGTTTCAGTGCTGTATCTCTCATCTAAAACAGCAACACAGAACATTTTTGAAATTAGTGAGAGAATGGGAAATGTTTACATTCAGAGGGACCCGAGTGTCCTTGTCCAGGAATCACAGAAAGTTAACGTGCAGGTACTCAACCAATTAGGAAAGCAAATGATATGTTTGTCTTTATTGCAAAGAGATTAGAGTATGAGTATTTATTGCAATTACACAGCGTGAGATCACACTTGGAGTGCTGTGCAGTTTTGGTCCCCTTATCTAAGGAAGGATATACTTTCCTTCGAGGGAGTACAGAGACGTGCCACTAGGCTGCTTCCTAGGATGAGGGGATTGTCCTATGAGAAGAGATTGAATAGACTAGGCCTCTATTCCCCAGAACTCAGTAGAGTGAGAGGTAATCTCAGTGGCAGATAAAATGCTCAGTGGCTTGACATGGTAAATGCTGGGAGGATGTTTCCTCTAGCTGGGCAATCTAGAATGAAGGGTTACAGTCTCAGTATAAAGGGCTTGGTCATATTTGACTGAGAAGAGGAGATTTTCTTTTCAGTCAAAGGGTTATGAATCTTTGGAATTCTCTATCCCAAAGAGCTCTGGATGCTCAATCATTGTGTATATTCAAGAGAAATCGATAGGTTTTTGGATATTAAGGGAATCAAGGGGGCTGTGCCAGTGTGGTAAGATGGAGTTGAGGTAGGAGAACAGCTGTTATATTATTGAATGGTGGAACTATTTCGATGGGCAGAGTGGCCACTCCTGCTCTTATTTCTTATGTAAACTTTCATTCCCTCCCAGGGATTGTTTTATTCTTCAAAAAGAGAAATACTGCAGCCGCTAGAAATCTGAATAACAGAAGATTCTGGAAACACTCAGCAGTTCCAGCAGTATCTGTGGAGAGAGGAAGGGAGGAGCAATGTTTCAGGTCTATAGAAGGTTCACAGAACTGGACCATTAACCCGAGCTTCTCTTCTCCACAGTTGTTTCCGGACTGGCTGAGTGTTTTCAGGATTTTTGCTTTTTTTCTTTCTATATGTTATCTCTTTCCCTTTTGACTGTTTGCTGTGAAACTTTCAGCATTGTGCTCAGTTCTTTGTGTCGTTATGTTTTCTTTATTTGAAGTAATGCAAATAGTATCCTGAAAAATCAGACAGAAATACTGCTCAATGTAGTGTAATATATAACAGGGCACATTTACAAATATCAGATCAATGTAGTAAACATTTTTATTAAGAATTGATTACTTTTATTTTTAGTTTAAAAATGTGAAGCAATATGAGTTTATTACAAAGTTTATTACCTCACATTACCTGTTTATTAACCCTGACAGGCTGTGCCAATTTCTGCTTCTATTTTGCAGTTCTCACTTTCAGCTAGCAAATGTCAGCAACCTGTGATCCAGTGCAGTTTACAGATCAGACAGTCAACACGACATGCAATAATTGTTCAGATTATGGAGGACAGGTGGGATTTAGAAATACGGGGAATGGAGATGAGTTGTTATTGCACTGAGTTTGCCCAAAGATTAGAGACACCATTGTGGCAAATCAGTCTGTTGTCCTGTACATGAGAATGAGAATCATTCTTTATTTGTGGCTATCTGTCAGTCTCTATTACTGAGTGGGAGTGTGGGATTCATGCTGCATTGGTCAGTCTCTGGTACAAAGTGTCATATTCACTCTGAATGTATAAGGCTCTGGAACTGTTTGTGTGTGTGGAATTCATTCTGTATCTGTCAATCTCTGGTACTATATATGAATGTGGCATATATGTTCTAGCTCTCAGTGTCACTGTATGTGTGTGTGGGTTTCATTTGATATCAGTCAGCCTCTGTTTCTGTACACGACTGTCAGATTCATACTGTGCCAAAATGTCCCTGTTGCTGTATGTGACTGTGTGATTCATTCTGTATCTGTCATTGCCTGGTATTATGTGTCAGTATAGACTCATTCTGTATCCCAGTCACATGCACTATATTTGAGAGTGCGATTAATTCTGTACCTTTAAGTCACTGGTATTATATGTAAGTGTTGGATTTCTGTTGGATCTCTCAGTTATTTTTTCTGTTGTGAATTTGGGATGGACATAACATCTGTCAGTCTCTGGTACTGCCTGTGAGTGTGTATTTTGTTCAGTATCTGTCAGTGTCAGGTACTGACCGCATGTGTACTTTTTGTTCAATATTTTCAGTTTCTGGTACTGCCTGTGAGTGTAGGTTATGTTCAATGTCTGTCAGTCTCTGGCACTGCCTGTGAGCGTAGGTTTTGTTCAGTATCTGTCAGTCTCTGGTACTGCCTGTGAGTGTGGGTTTTGTTCAGTATCTGTCAGTCTCTGGTACTTCCTGTGAGTGTGAGTTTTGTTCATCATCTGTCAGTCTCTGGTACTGCCTGTGAGTGTGGGTTTTGTTCATCATCTGTCAGTCTCTGGTACTGCCTGTGAGTGTAGGTTATGTTCAATGTCTGTCAGTCTCTGGCACTGCCTGTGAGTGTGGGTTTTGTTCAGTATCTGTCAGTCTCTGGTACTTCGTGTGAGTGTGGGTTTTGTTCAGTATCTGTCAGTCTCTGGTACTTCGTGTGAGTGTGGGTTTTGTTCAGTATCTGTCAGTCTCTGGTACTTCCTGTGAGTGTAGGTTATGTTCAGTATCTGTCAGTCTCTGGTACTGCCTGTGAGTGTAGGTTATGTTCAATGTCTGTCAGTCTCTGGCACTGCCTGTGAGTGTAGGTTATGTTCAGTATCTGTCAGTCTCTGGTACTGCCTGTGAGTGTGGGTTTTGTTCAGTATCTGTCAGTCTCTGGTACTTCGTGTGAGTGTGGGTTTTGTTCAGTATCTGTCAGTCTCTGGTACTTCCTGTGAGTGTAGGTTATGTTCAGTATCTGTCAGTCTCTGGTACTGCCTGTGAGTGTAGGTTATGTTCAATGTCTGTCAGTCTCTGGCACTGCCTGTGAGTGTAGGTTATGTTCAGTATCTGTCAGTCTCTGGTACTGCCTGTGAGTGTGGGTTTTGTTCAGTATCTGTCAGTCTCTGGTACTTCCTGTGAGTGTGGGTTTTGTTCAGTATCTGTCAGTCTCTGGTACTGCCTGTGAGTGTGGGTTTTGTTCATCATCTGTCAGTCTCTGGTACTGCCTGTGAGTGTAGGTTATGTTCAGTATCTGTCAGTCTCTGGTACTTCCTGTGAGTGTGGGTTTTGTTCAGTATCTGTCAGTCTCTGGTACTGCCTGTGAGTGTGGGTTTTGTTCAGTATCTGTCAGTCTCTGGTACTGCCTGTGAGTGTAGGTTATGTTCAGTATCTGTCAGTCTCTGGTACTGCCTGTGAGTGTGGGTTTTGTTCAGTATCTGTCAGTCTCTGGTACTTCCTGTGAGTGTGAGTTTTGTTCAGCATCTGTCAGTCTCTGGTAGTGCCTGTGAGTGTGGGTTTTGTTCAGTATCTGTCAGTCTCTGGTACTGCCTGTGTGTGGGATGCATTCAGTAGCCATTAATCTCTGGGTTAGTTTGTCATTCTGGATTCACTCTACACAAAATTACATAGTATTTACAGCACAGAGACAGGCTTTTCTGCCCAAGTGCTGGTAGTTCCAATGAGGTTACTCCAACCCTACTTCATCTAATCCCATCAGCAAATCTCTCAAATTGTTTCTGCCTCATTTAATCATTTAGCTTGATGTTAAATGTAACAATGTTCAGCAGCTCAAGTGCTGTCAAAGCAGGGTAAAGAAGATTCCCCTGAGTTATTTATTTAATTTATTACTGACTATTTCATATCGACAGCTTTGGACTCCACCACAAGTGGGAAACATCTCTACCTCTACCCTAACGAAACCCTTCATATTATGCAATGCTTCGATTAGGTGACCACTTAGAGAAAAGAGCCCAGGCTTGTTCAATAGTATGAACTCCTGTGGAACATATAGTTCGGTTTGCATTTATGGAATAAATACTGTATCTCAGTCTGAAACTGTATGTGATTTTAGATTGGCATATAATGTGTAGCTCAGGCTGCAATAAATAACTGAGACAATATCTTTCACTCTAACACTATAGTTTTGTGGAGTGCTATGTTATTTGTCATTCAGTCTGTTCTGATAGAATATATAATGTTACCTTTAAGTCTGAGGCAATGGGGGGTCAGGTACAGGGTCCGGGGGTGCCCATTGGGGGCGGTTGGAGCTTTGAGGGTGGCCCTCCATGGGGAACAGGGTGCCTAATCAGGAGGACACCCCCGCAGCCCGCAAGAAAGATGCCTGGTTTTATCAGGCAGGGTTCTTGGTGCCTTTGCCACACTGCTTCCCCGCCCCCAACCCAACCGAGGATAAAATACCTGCAGCAGAGAGAGGAGGCCCATAAGTGGCTGTTCATTGGCCAATTAAGGGCCTTGATTGGCCTGGGGCAGACAGGCTGTTTTTCCCCACCCCCGTTCCCTGTAATATTGCAGTGGGTGTGGGAGGGGGTCAGAAAATTTCCATCAGATTGGAAGTTGGCAAATGTTACACTGCCTCTCAGGAAAGGAGGGAGAGAGAAAACTGTGAACTACAGGCCAGTTAGCCTAATATCAGTCCTTGGGAAAATGCAGGAAGTCTGAACAATGCATTGAGAAAAGCATTCAAACAAGTCAACATGATTTTCCTGAAGGGAAATCTTGTTTGACAAATTTATGAGAGTTTTTTGAGGATGTAACTAGCAGGGTAAAGGGAAACTAGTCATATTCCTGGATTTCCAAAAGGCATTCAATAAGGTGCTACATAAAAGGTTAATAGAGAAGATAAGGGACTCATGGAATTGTGGGTAATATATTAGCATGGATAGAGGATTGGTTAATGGACAGGAAGCAAAGAGTGGGTATAAACAGATTGGCAGGCAGTGAATAATGGAGTGTTGCAAGGATAAGTGCTGGGGTCTCAGCTATTTACAATCTAAATTAATGACTTAGATGAAGAGACAGAGAGTAATGTATCTAAGTTTGCTGATGAAACAAAGGTAGGTGGAAAGTGAAGCTGTGGGAGGACATAGAGAGGCTGCAAAGAGATATAGACAAGTTCAGTGAGTGGGCAAGAAGATGGTAGATGGAGTATAATGTAGGGAAGTGTGAAGTTCTTCACTTTGGTCATAAGAATAGAAAAGTAGAATATTTGATAAAAGGTGTGAAACTTGTAACTGTTGGTGTTCAAAGAGACTTCAGTTTTCTTGTACAAGGAATAGAGAAAGTTAGCATGCAGGTACAACAAGCAATTAGGAAGGCAAATGGCGTGTTGGCCTTTATTGCGAGGGGATGAGAATACAGGAATAAAGAAGTTTGCTACAATTGTACAGGATTTCGGTGAGACCACATCTGGAATACAGTGTGAAGTTTTGGTCTGCACACTTAAGAAAGGATATATGTGCATTGGAGGCGGTGCAGCAAATGTTCACTAAATTAGTCCCTGGGATGAGGGGATTGTCCTATGATGAGAGGCTGAGTAAATTGGGCCTATACTCTGCAGTTTAGAAGAATGAGAGGTGATCTCATTGAAACATACAAAATTCCAAAGGGGCTGGACAGGGGAGACACTGAGAGATTGTTTCTGCTGGTCAGACAATCTAAAACATGGGGACACAGTCCCACGATAAGGGGCTGATCATTGAGGACTGAGATGAGGAGAAATTACTTCACTCAAAGGGTTGTGAATCTTTGGAATTTTCTACTCCAGAGGATTGTGGATGCTCCATCATTGAATACATGTAAAGCTGCGATAGACAGATTTTTGATCTCTCAGAGAATCAGGGGATAAGGCGAGCAGGCGGGAAAGTGGAATTGAAGCCTAAGATCATCCACGATGGTACTGAATGGCGGAGCAGGCTCCACGGGCCACATGATCTACTCCTGCTCCTATTTTGTGTGTTTTTGTGTTCTGACTACTTCTGCTGTCGGTGATTGTGGAACTGATGTCTCTGCTCTCTGTGAGTGATACTGTACTTACTGTGTGTGAGGAGCTGGCTGCACTTCCCCTTGTGTCGAGGAATCACTACATTTATTCAGCTTCCTCAAGTATTGCCTGTAGAAAGAAAAAGTATTAATTATAATTCAGGAAGAGATGTGGTGGAAGTTACAAGAGAGACCAAAACAATTTTTCAATGAATAATCATTGTGAACAATCACAAAGGAAAGCCAGCAACACAAACAGAGTCAGTGTCTGATTCCACTGCAGTCCTGCAGCCCCCAGCTACTGCATACCAGGGGCTTTGGCCATTTTACAACAATTAAATAACATCCAGAAACAATCCACTGGGCCATGAACGGGACTGACTGACGGAACAGGGACTTTTACACAGGTCAGATTTCCTGTTCCCGCTCCCATGGTCCAACCGTTCAAATGAAACCAAACAGCCGCTGTTTAAAATGTGTCCTTCACACTTCTCACCTGGTGCCTATAATAGATTCTCTTTGTGTAACTCCCCACATCCTGACTGTCCACTTCTGTTTCCACACTTCACTGTCCAATAACAACAAACTGTGGGAACAGGCTATATCCCTCTCATTCCGCTGGCGCGGACATGATGGGCCGAATGGACTCATTCTGTGCCGGAAGTTTTCCACGTTTCTGGCTGAAGTGCTGCAGAAATCTGGGCCTGCGCTCCCCTCCCCCAGCACTGCCTGTGAGCGGAAGAAGATGGTTTAAAACAGCAGCGAATGGAGAGATCCCGGTCCCGGGGGAAGGGAGCAAACAGCAGCCTCCTTCCAGCAGGACATCGCTTTGGGAGCATGTCCGCAGATAGACTCAGAGATCAGCATCGAGTCCGGGGCAAGTTCAGGGGCAGGCGGGGGCTGTTTGTAGGAGGCGGAGTGGATCTGAAACTGGTCTCGGAACATGGAGTGCGTGGAGAGGCCATTCTCCGGTTGTGTGTGGACAAGGGGATGGAGACAGAATGGGAAGAAACTTATTGTAGTGGAGTGAAACACTGACAATATTTGTGTTGCGGTGGTTCTTTTGCGGGTATCCATAATGATTATTATTTGAGAGATTAAATTCATTAAAACTCTATATCTTTGATCTCACCTGTATTTTAGTTACAAACATACTTTTGTTCAAACAGGCAAATGATTGAATGAACCAGAATAAATGGGCTATTTCCTCCACCCAAGTTACAAGGAAGAGTGCCACCAGATCCTTCTCACACACAATACGTACATTATCACTCACAGAGCGCAGAGACACAGACAGGTCATCAGTTCCACAGTCTCAGACAGCAGAAATAGTTCCAGAGACACATTTTCAATCCATCAATCAAATAGAGCAGGAAAGACAGACGTTGTTTCTATGTCACCCCAACTCATTACCACTGACAGGTAGATACATAAATCCCAGTCCAACATCTCACCCACAATCAAATTATCAGTGTGTCAATCCCACAATAGAGCAACCTCAGCTACAAATTAAACACACAGAGAACTGACACGTGGTTCCTGTTTCAAAGTTACAGAATTAACCTCAATAATGTACTCTGAGATTCAAGTTAAATACCAGCCCAATATTTACACAGGTTTTGAGTTTATTATCAGTATTAATTCCCATCATGTTTCCAGACATATACATTAGACTCAAGTCCATAATCAGATTGAGAGATTCTGAAATATAGTATAACCTGAGATCCAAACTCAGATTCCAGTTTAAAACTCATCCGGATTGTGAAACTAAAAGATACATTATAAATTTGATCAGTATAGTCTGAGCGATAAATTACATACCAGTCCTGAAACCTCATAGTGTCAGATGGAAGATACTGTACAATTCCAGACTGAGCTCATTTTACATGCAAAACCAAGATACTCACTCAGACTGAATGGCACTGATCAAATTGATTAGTACAGCCTGAGTTACACTTGCACACCAATCCTGTATCAGATTGTAGGATACATTATCTTTCACTATTGTGTTCACAGTGACAGATATTTAATACTAAGCAAAACCTCAAATATATTGTCTGCTTAAAACCTACCACATCAGTGGCCTGTTGCTGTGCTGACATTTTATGGAGAATAAATCCAGACTTGCCATCAGTCCCAGGGATGGAGGATTATATAATGAATCCCACACTCACACAGAGTACCAGATACTGACAGATAGATAGTGATGCTGAAACACATGCTCAGTGCCAGATGCTGAAAGATATAGGTTGATTACTGCACTCACTCACAGTACTTCAGCCTGAGTCATCTAAAGCAACCTAACACACAAAAAATAGCAGTGAGAGAGTAAGAAAGAGTCCAAAACTCACATAGAGTACCAGACACTGATAGATACATACTGAAAACTACACACACATGGATATAAGATTGGCTAACTCACAGGAAACAGAGAGTGGGGACAAATGGGGCATTTTCAGATTGGAAAACTGTAACTAATGGAATGTCACAGGGATCAGTGCTGGTGCCTGAACTATTTATGGTCTATATTAATAATTGCATGAAGGCACTGAGTGTACTGTTGCCAAATTTATGGGTGGTACAAAGATAGGTAGGAAAGAAAGTCGTGAGGAGAACATAAAGTGTCTGCAAAGAGATATAGATAGGTTAAGTCAGTGGGCAAAAGTTTGGCAGATGGAGTATAATATAGGAAAATGTGAGATTGTCTACTTTGGCAGGAAGAATAGAAAAACAGAATAGTACTTACATAGAGAGACTGCAGAATGCTGCTGTACTGAGGGATCTGGGTGCCAGGTACATGAATTACAGAAAAGTTAGCATGAAGGTACAGCAAGTAATTAGGAATGCAAATGGAATGTTGGAATTTTTCGCAAGGGGAATGGAGTATAAAAGTAGGGAAGTTTTGCTGTAACTGTACAGGGCATTAGTGGCATCCCAACTAAAGTACTCCATACAGTTTTGGTCTCCTTACTTTAGGAGGGATATACTTGTATTGGAATCAGTTCAAAGAATGTTCACTAGGCTGATTCCTGGGATGAAGGGTTGACTTGTGAGAATAAGTTGAGCAGATTGGGCCTCTACTCACTGGAGTTTAGAAGATTGAGAGGTGATCTTATTGAAACCTATAAGATTCTCAGTGGGCTGGACAGGTAGATGCTGGGAAGATGTTTCTCCTTGTGGGGGAATGTAGAATTATGGGCCACAGTTTCAAGATAAGTGGTCTCCCATTCAAGAAAGAGATGAGGAGGAATTTCTTCTGTCAGAGGGTTGCTCATCTTTGGAATTCTGTTCTCCAGAGGACTGTGGAGGGTGGGTCATTGAATATCTTCAAGGCTGTGATAGACAGATTTTTTGATGTACAAGGGAGTCATTGGTCAATGGGCACAGGCAGGAAAGTGGAATTAAGGCCTAAATCAGAACAGGCATGATCTTATTGAATGGCAGAGCAGGATTTATGGGCCACATGGCCTTCTGGAAGCGATCCTGAGTGTCATTGTCGATATCTGCCCTTGGTGACAGGAGGTTCCCAAGGTATGAGCAGTGATCCACATTGTCCAGTGATTCGCCGTTGATCTTAATAGTCGGGGGCAGTGTCGGGGAGCAGGCTGGCAGAGGACCTTAGCTTTCCGGATGTTTTTCTTCAAGCCAATTCTTTCATGCGCCTCCATGAATGCATCGATGAGGGTTTGAAGCTTGGCCTCTGAGTGTGCGCATATGCAAGCATTGTCAGCATACTGCAGCCCGATGACAGATGTTGGAGTGGCCTTGCTTCAGGACTGCAGGCAATGTAGTTTCAATAGTTTCCCACTCGTCCTGTAGAGTAGATCTGCTTACACAAACTAAAGAACAGCTGATGGGCTGAAAGAGTGCAGGAAATACAGCAACTTGCTGACAGCCACGACATGTGTGGATTCTTCAGCACCATCAAGACCATTTATGGCCCAAATTACCAAGGACCTACCCTACTGAGAGTAAAGAATGGAGTGACACTGATCAAGGTCAGAGAGGCAGTCAGCACTCGTTGGAAGTAGCACTTTGAAGATCTTCTCAATCGCAACTCAGTCCTTGATGCAAGTGCCACATTCCACAGCATGTTACCCACCATGACGTCAGCACAATCCCAGCCCAACAGAAATTGAAAAGGCAATCTAACAGGTAAAAAAAAAATGAAGGCCACCGGCAGAGATGGAATTCCCTCTGAAAATCTAAAATACGACAGAGAAGAACACTTAACACAAATACATGGTCTCATTTCCCTCAGCTGGAAGGACAAGAGCATGCCAGGGATCTCTGAGATGCTGTCATTGTGATCATCACCAAAAAGGGTGACAAGACCGACTGTGGTAATGACAGAGGGGTATCCCAGCTGTTCACTACAGGGAAGGTCATCACAAGAGTCCTTCTCAACTGTCTCCTCCTCGTGGCTGAAGATCTCCCACTGGAATCACAATGTGGATTCTGTCCATCAAGAGACACAGTGGACATGATCTTCACAGCAAGACAATGCCAAGAAAATGTAGGGAGCAGCAGCAACCTTTCTACCTGGTCTTCTCTGACCTGACAAATGCCTTCGACTCTACCAACCAGGAGGGATTATGGAACGTCTTCCTCAAATTTGGCTGCCGGAAAAATTCGTCACCAACCTCCAACGACTGCATGATGACATGCAAGCTGAAATCCTTCCCAACGGACCTACCACTGACCCAATCCCAATGCAAACTGGGGTCAACTAAGTCTGTGTCATCGCACCAACGCTCTTTTCCATCTTCCTCGCCGCAACACTCCGCCTCAACTCCTCACACTCAAACACAGCAACAGAGACTGACAGATACAGAATGGATGTCATACTCAAACACAGTACCAGAGACTGAAAGATACAGTGGTGCGGTGGTTAGCACTGCAACCTCACAGCTCCAGGGACCTGGGTTCGATTCTGGGTACTGCCTGTGCGGAGTTTGCAAGTTCTCCCTGTGACCGCGTGGGTTTTCGCCGGGTGATCCGGTTTCCTCCCAGCGCCAAAGACTTGCAGGTTGATAGGTAAATTGGTCATTGTAAATTGCCCCTAGTGTTGGTTGGGATTACTGCAGGGTTAGTACAAATGGGTGATTGTTGGTCGGCACAGACTCGGTGGGCCGAAGGGCCTGTTTCAGTGCTGTATCTCGAAATAAATAAATACGGAATAAATCCATACAGCACCAGAGACTGAGAACTGCTGAATGACAGAACGCAATCAAACACAGGAGCAGAGAATAAAAGAAATGGAATTAATTGCACACTCACATGCAATAGCAACGACACAGAATCATCAATAAGCGTCCTTTCAACAACATGCAGAACATTTCCAGAGAGCTTGACACAGCGAGCGACTCTTTCAATGTAAACTGGAGCTGGAGAGAGTCTTTGTGAAACATACTTCCTGATTGCAGTACGAATGTTTGTGATTGGCTGCAAAGTTTGAATGTGATTGGATGGCGAAGGACACCAATTATAGTATTACAATATTAACCCATTGTGACATCACTCCCAATCACCCAATCACAATCTTTACTTTCCCCCATCCCTTATTAGCATAGAGCTGTGGGATTGTCTATTTAATCCGCACTCGGAAGGGGTTTGGTTTATTTCTGTGTCTGAAATTGAAACTGAAGATGGTTGAGGAGAAGAAGAAAGCAGCTGCTAAGAAGGGCGCCAAGAAAACTGTGAGTAAACCATCAGCAAAGGGCGGTAAGAGGCGGAGAAAGTCGAGGAAGGAGAGTTACTCCATCTACATCTACAAAGTGATGAAGCAGGTTCACCCCGACACCGGCATCTCCTCCAAGGCCATGAGCATCATGAACTCGTTTGTGAACGATATTTTCGGGCGCATCGCGGGTGAGGCTTCCCACCTGGCCCATTACAACAAGCGCAGCACCATCAGCTCCCGGGAGATCCAGACCGCCGTGCGCCTGCTGCTGCCCGGGGAGCTGGCCAAGCACGCCGTGTCGGAAGGGACAAAGGCGGTGACCAAGTACACCAGCTCCAAGTAAAACTGCACAATGGACTGAAAAACATCCCAAACACAACGGCTCTTTTAAGAGCCACCCACAATCTCTCTGAAAAAGCTACAACATCATCTCTCTGGTTTTGATTTGTTTTGTTTTTTTATACGAAGAGTCTGGAACTTTCTAATTGCCTTTCTGATCTCTTTTAACCCCGTGGATTCTGGGTGATTTCGTCAGATCTTTCTGTCTCTGCTTAATAATGCGGCGTAAGTTAATGACTGATCACTGACCCCATGTACGCTTTGATCTCGGACTATTCTCCGTCCTTTTTGAAACAGTCTGTAAGCGGCGGCAGAAAGTCTCATTCACAGCATTCTGGAAGCGGACACATTTCAGGTCAATCTTTGTCAAGATACCGCATCACTGATTCTAGATTTAACCGATTTGTGGGAGACAAAAGCGGAGAGAAAGTGTTTTATTGTCAGGAGTTGAAATGTGAGACTGAGGTTTCCTACAACAGCGGGGTTTCTAGAAAATGTACTTATCAATTATTGAGGCCGAGCTTGAACAAGGGAAACAATTGACTGAGAACTGATCTGTCAGCTGATTGACGAAATAGTACAATAGCGAAAATGAACGCACTTCCGAGATCAAAGCGAACATGGGGTCAGTGATCAGTAATTAATTTACACGGAATTAAGTAGAGACACAAAGATCTCAACAGTGAAAGTGAATCACCCAGAATCCATGGGGTTAAAACAGAGATCACAAAGGCAATTGGAAAGTTCCAGACTCTTCATGAAAAAAACAAATTGATACCATAGAGATGATGCAGCTTTTTCAGAGATTGTGTGTGGCTCTTAAAAGAGCCGTTGTGTTTGGGATGTTTTTCAGTCCATTGTGCAGTTTTACTTGGAGCTGGTGTACTTGGTCACTGCCTTTGTCCCTTCCGACACGGCGTGCTTGGCCAGCTCCCCGGGCAGCAGCAGGCGCACGGCGGTCTGTATCTCCCGGGAGCTGATGGTGCTGCGCTTGTTGTAATGGGCCAGGCGGGAAGCCTCACCCGCGATGCGCTCGAAAATATCGTTCACAAACGAGTTCATGATGCGCATGGCCTTGGAGGAGATGCCGGTGTCGGGGTGAACCTGCTTCATCACTATGTAGATGGAGTAACTCTCCTTCCTCGACTTTCTCCGCTTCTTGCCGCCCTTTGCTGACGGTTTTCTCACAGTTTTCTTGGCGCCCTTCTTAGCAGCTGCTTTCTTCTTCTCCTCAACCATCTTCAGATCCAATTGTAGACACAGAAATAAACCAAACCCCTTCCGAGTGCGGATTAAATAGACAATCCCACAGCTCTATGGTAATGAGGGATGGGGGAAAGTAAAGATTGTGATTGGGTGATTGGGAGTGATGTCTAAACGGTTTTATATTGAAATTGCCTAATTGGTGTCTTCCGCCATCCAATCAGAATAAATATTTGCAACCAATCACAAACACCCTTACTGCAATCCGTAAGTATATTTCACAAAGACTCTCTCCAGTCCCAGTTGATAGTAAAACAGCCCCTCCCTGTGTAAAGCTCCCTGGAAATGTCCTGGCTGTTGTTGGGAGGACACTTTTTGACTGATTCTGTGTCGTTGTGTCTCTGCTATTGCATGTGAGTGTGCAATTAATTCCGTTTATTTTACTCTCTGCTACTGTGTTTGAGTGTGTTATGTAATTTGGTAGCTCTCAGTCTCTGGTTCCGTGTCAGTGCGCCATTTTCCCACACTCTCTTGGCCAGTCTGGACATAGCAGTGGAAGCCTTTCCCATGTGCTTGTTGACTTCTGCATCGGGAGACAGGTTACTGGTGATAGTTGAGCCTGGATAGGTGAACTCTTGAACCACTTCCAGAGCGTGTTCGCCCATATTGATGGATGGAGTATTTATAATGTCCTGTCCCATGCTGTCCGTTTTCTTGAGGCTGATGGTTCGGCCAAATTCGTTGGAGGCAGCCGCAATGCTGTCAATGAGTCTCTGCAGACACTCTTCAGTGTGGGATGTTAATGCAGCATCGTCAGCAAAGAGGAGTTCCCTGATGTGGACTTTCTGTACTTTGGTCTTCGCTCTTAGACGGGCAAGGTTGAACAAACTGCCATCTGATCTTGGAGTAAAATTCCTTCTTCTGAAGACTTGAACGCATGTGAGAGCAGCAGGGAGAAGAAGATCCCAGACAGTGTAGGTGCGAGAACACTGCTATGTCCAGACTGGCCAAGTAAGTGTGGGGAAATGGCACACTGACACGGAACACAAAAGTCCAAGTATATCAAGCCTGTGTCCTCAGTACTTTGCTCTACGGCAGCGAGGCCTGGACAACGTATGTCAGCCAAGAGCGACATCTCAATACATTCCATCTTTGCTGCCTCTGGAGAATCCTTGGCATCAGGTGGCAGGACCGTATCTCCAACACAGAAGTCCTTGTGGCGGTCAACATCCCCAGCCTATACAGCCTACGGAGCCAGCGGCGCTTGAGATGGCTTGGCCATGTGAGCCGCATGAAAGATGGCAGGATCCCCAAGGACACATTGTACAACAACCTCGTCACTGGTATCAGAACCACCGACCGTCCATGTCTCCACTTTAAAGTCATTTGCAAACACGACATGAAGTCCTGTGACATTGATCACAAGTCGTGGCAGTCAGTTGCCAGTGATCGCCAGAGCTGGCGGACAGCCAGAAATGCGGAGCTAAAGTGTGGTGAGTCGAAGAAACTTATCAGTTGGCAGGAAAAAAGACAGAGGCTCAAGGGGAGAGACAACTGTGTAACAGCCCCGACAACCAATTTTACCTGCAGCACCTGTGGAAGAGTCTGTCGCTCTAGAATTTGCCTTTCTAGCCACTCCAGGTGCTGCTTCACAAACCACTGACAAGCTCCAGGCGCTTACCCATTGTCTCTCGAGACAAGGAGGCCAAAGAAGAAGAAAAGAAGTCTCCGGTGCTGTGTGGATTCATTCTGTATCTATCAGACTCTCGGACTGTGAGTGTGACATCCATTCTGTATCTGTTAGTCTCTGGTACTGTGAATGTGACATCCATTCTGTATCTGTCAGTCTCTGGTACTGTGAGTGTGACATCCATTCTGTATCTGTTCGTCTCTGGTACTGTGAGTGTGACATCCATTCTGTATCTGTCAGTCTCTGGTACTGTGAGTATGAGGAGATGAGGTGGAGTGTTGTGGCAAGGATGATGGAAAAGAGCATTGGTGCGATGACACAGCCTTGCTCGACCCCAGTTTGCATTGGGATTGGTTCAGTGGTAGGTCCGTTGGAAGGATTACAGCTTGCATGTCATCATGCAGTCGTCAGAGGATGATGATGAATTTCTCTGGGCAGCCAAATTTTAGGACGTTCCATAATCCCTCCTGGTTGGTAGAGTCGAAGGCCTTTGTCAGGTCAGAGAAAACCAGGTATAAAGGTTGCTGTTGCTCCCTACATTTTCTTGGAGTTGTCTTGCTGTGAAGATCATGTCCATTGTGCTACTTGATGGACAGAATCCACATTGTGATTCCAGAAGGAGCTCTTCAGCCACGGGGAGGAGGCAGTTGAGAAGGACTCTTGTGATGGCCTTCCCTGTGGTGGACAGCAGGGATACCCCTCTGTAGTTACCACAGTCAGTCTTGTCACCTTCTTTAAAGATGATCACTATTCCAGTGTCTCGGAGATCCCCTGTCATACTCTCCTCCTTCCAAATGAGGGAAATGAGACCGCGTATTTGTGTCAAGAGTGCTTCTCTGCCAGATTTTAGAATTTTGATGGGAATTCCATCTATGCCAGCGGCCTTATTGTTTTTTAGCTGTCAGATGTCCTTTTCAATCTCTGTCAGCCTGGGATTGTGCTGACAGCAGGGTGGGTAGCATGCTGTGGAATGCGGTCAAGGGCACTTGCATCAAGGACTGAGTTGCGATTGAGGAAATCTTCAAAGTGCTACTTCCAACGAGTGCTGATTGCCTCTCTGACCTTGATCAGTGTCACTCCATTCTTTACTCTCAGTAGGGTAGGTCCTTGTTAATTTGGGCCATAAATGGTCTTGACTGTGCTGAAGAATCCTCACATGTCGTGGCTGTCAGCACGTTTTTGTTGTTCCAGTGTTCTTTCAGCCCATCAGCTGTTCTTTAGGTCGCATGTGTAGATCTACTCTGCAGGACGAGAGGGAAACTATTTAACCTATGTTGCCTCCAGTCCAGATGTAAGGCCACTCCAACCTCTGTCATCAAGCTGCAGTCTGCTGACGACGCCTGCGTATGCGCACACTCAGAGGCCAAGCGTCAAACCCTGATCAATGCAATCACGGAGGTGTATGAAATAATTGGCCTTAAGCAAAACATCCAGAAGACAAAGGTCCTCTACCAGCCTGCTCCCCGACACTGCCCCTCGACTATTAAGATCCACGGTAAACCAGTGGGTAATGTGGATCACTGCTCATACCTTGGGAACCTCCTGTCACCAAGGGCAGATATCGACAATGACACTCAGCATCACGTCTAGTGTGTCAGCATAGCCTTCAGTCCTCTGAGGAAAAGAATGTTTGATGACAAAGAACTTAAATCAGACACCAAGCTCATGGTTGACATGGCTGCAGTGTTACCTGCCCTCCTGTATGTGTCAGAAACATGGATACTGTACAGCAGACATCTCAAAGCCCTGGAGAGATATCACCGGTGGTGATTCCGCAAGATCCTGCAAATTCAGTTGCAGGACAGGCGCTGCAATATCAGTGTCCTCTCTCAGGCCAACATCCCCAGTATCGAGACACTGGTCATGGCTAGTCAGTTATGTTGGACGGGCCACATCATCCCCATGCCTGACGCCAGAGTCCCAAAACAAGCTTTCTACTCTGAACTCCATCAGGGCAAGAAGCTACCAGGAGGGCAGAGGAAACATTACAAGAATTTCCTTCAAGACATCCTGAAAAGCCCTGACATCTGCACTGATTCATGGGCATCTCTTGCCTGAGACCACCCAAAATGGAGAAGAAGCATCCGCGAAGGTGCCAGCCAGTTTGAAATTCGTCGACATGCCCAGGAAGCAACCAAATGCAAAGAGTGGAAGGAGTATTTGGAAATTGGAGAATCCCATTCACCCACCTCACCAAGCACCATCTGCCCCACCTGTGGCCGAGTGTGTGGATCAAGAATTGGACTATTCACTTGCCTAATGAACCACAACCCTGGAGTGGAAGAAAGTCATCCTCATTCCTGAGGGAGTTCCGAAGAAGAAGTTCAGTGTGACATCCATTCTGCATCTGTCAGTCTCTGGTATTGAATATGAGTGTGGGATTCATTCAGTATCTGTCGGTCCCTTGCACTGTGTTTGAGTGCAGTTTTCAGGCTGTATCGATGAGTATCTTGTGTGTGAGTTTTGTATTCATCTGCATCTTTCAACCTCGAACACATTATTTGAGTTTTGCAGTCATTCTGAACTGACCCTTGGTAATGTATGTGTGTTTGAGGGTGATTGTTTACCTGTTAATCTGTTGTCCTGCACATGAGCGTGAGATTCATTCTGGAAAACTCTATCTCTGTTCTTGTTGTGTGTGTGTGTGTGATTCATTCTGTATAACTCTATCTCTGTTCTTGTTGTGTGTGTGTGTGATTCATTATTTATGCTCCATCTCTGGTATCACATTTATGTGTGGTATCAATTCCATTTCTGTCATTTCTGGTACTGTATGTGAGTGTTTACTTCATTCTGTAACTGTCAGTCTCTGGCACTGTCTGCATGTTCTGGATCCATTTTGTAACTATCAGTCTCTCGCAGAGTGTGAATGTGGAATTAATTCTCTCCATCTCTAGTGTCATGTGTAAATTTGGAGTTCATTCTGAATTGGTCATTGGTACTGGATCTGCCATTCTCTAGTACAGTTTGTGAATGTGGGATTCGTTCTGTACCTGTCACTCACTGGTACTTTGTGAAAGTGTGCAATACATTCTGTATCTGTCGGCCTCTGGTAGTGTGTGTGATTGTGGGATGAATTAATTAGCAGTCAGTGGTGCTCGATGTGAATGTGGAAATCATTCTGTAACTCAGTCAGATATTGTTCTGTGAGGGTGGGAATCACATGTATCTTTCAATCCGTGGTGCTGTGTGTGAGCATGGGATTCATTCTGTCCCTGTCAGTCATACTGTATGTATCTGTGGGATTTATTCTGTACCTTTCAGTCTCTGGTATTTTGTACGAAAGTGGGATTAATTCTGGATCCACTGCCACACACTGGTTGAGTGTGTGTGTGTGTGTGTGTGTGTGTGTGTGTGTGTGTGTGTAAGAAGATAAAAAGATACAAAATAGGAGCAGGAGATGGCCATTTGGCCCATCGTGCCTGCTCCGCCATTCAGTAAGATCGGGGTTTTTCTGATTGTGGCCTTGACTCCACTTTCCTGCCTGCGCCCATGACCATTGACTCCCTTGTAGATCAAAAATCTGTCTATCACAGCCTTGAATATATTCAATGACCCAGCCTCCACAGACCTCTGGAGAACAGAATTCCAAAGATGAACAACCCTCTGAGCGAAGAAATTCCTCCTCATCTCCTTCTTGAATGGGAGGCCACTTATCTTGAAACTGTGGTCCCTAATTCTACATTCCCCCACAAGGAGAAACATCCTCTCAGCATCTACCTGTCCAGCCCACTGAGAATCTTATAGGCTTCAATAAGATCTCCTCTCAATCTTCTAAACTCCAGTAGGCCCAACCTGCTCAACTTTTTCTCATAAGACAATCCAACTTCCCAAGTATCAGCCGAGTGAACCTTCTCTGAACTGATTCCAATGCAAGTATAGCCCTCCTTAAGTAAGGAGACCACAACTGTGTGGAGTATTTTAGTTGGGATGTCACTAATGCCCTGTACAGTTACAGCAAATCTTCCCTACTTTTAAACTCCATTCCCCTCTCTAAAAATGCCAACATTCCAGTTGCCTTCCTAATTACTTGCTATAGCTGCATGCTAACTTTTTTGTAATTCATGTACCTGGACACACAGATTCCTTGGTAATATTCTGTTTTTCTATTCTTCCTGCCAAAGTAGACAATCTTACATTTTCCCATATTATACTCCATCTGCCAAACTTTTGCCCACTGATTTAACCTAGCTATATCTCTTTGCAGACACTTTGTGTCCTTCTCACAACTTGCTTTCCTACCTATCGTTGTACCATCCATAAATTTGGATTTACACTCGGTCCCTTCATGCAAGTTATTAATAAAGACCATAAAGATTGAGGCACCAGCACTGATCTCTGTGGCACTCCATTAGTTACAGTTTGCCAATTTGAAAATTCCCCAATTATCCCCACTCTGTTTCTTGTGAGTTAGCCAATACTATATCCATGTGCGTGCAGTTTTCAGATTGTGTCTATCAGTGTCTGTTACTCTGAGTTTTGGACTCTTTCTCAATCTCTCAGTGCTACTATTTGTGTGTCAGGTTGCTTTAGATGACTCAGGCTGAGGTACTGTCAGTGAGTGCAGTAATCAACCTATACCTTTCAGCATCTGGCACTGAGCATGTGTTTCAAAATCACTCTCTAACTGTCAGTGTCTGGTACACTGTGTGATTGTGGGATTCATTATATAACCTTCCGTCACTGGGACTGGTGCAAGTCTGGATTTATTCTACATAAAAATTCAGCACAGCAACAGGCCACTGATGTGGTAGGTTTTAAGCAGACAGGTCGATACATAAATCCTGTTTGAGGTTTTGCCCAGTATTAAATAGTATCTGTCACTGTGAACACAATAGTGAAATATAATGTATCCTACAATCTGATACAGGATTGGTGTGCAAGTGTAACTCAGGCTGTACTCATCAATTTGATCAGTGCCATTCAGTCTAACTCTGAGTGAGAATCTTGGACTTGCATGTAAAATGAGCTCAGTCTGGAATTGTGCAGTATCTTCCATCTGACACTATATGAGGTTTTAGGACTGGTACGTAATTTATAGCTCAAACTATACTAATCAAATTTATATTGTATCTTTTAGTTTCACAATCCGGATGAGTTTTAAAGTGGAATCTGAGTTTGTACCTCTGCAATCTGATTATGCACTTGAGATTTGTATCTAATGTACATGTCTGGACACATTATGGGAATTAATACTGATAATAAAGTCAAAACCCGTGTCAATATTAGGCTGGTATTTAACTTGAATCTCGGAGCACTTCAGTGAGGTTATTTCTGTAACTTTGAAACAGCAACCATGTGTCAGTTCTATGTGCATTTAATTTGCAGCTGAGGTTGCTCTATTGTGGGATTGACACACTGATAATTTGATAGTGGGTGAGAATTTGGACTGGGATTTGTGAATCTACCTGTCAGTGATACTGAGTTGGGGTGACATGAAAACAACGTGCGTCTCTCCTGCTCCATTTGATTGATGGATTGAAAATGTGTCTCTGGATCTGTTTCTGCTGTCTGAGACTGTGGAACTGATGACCTGTCTGTGTCTCTGCGCTCTGTGAGTGATAATGTACGGACTGTGTGTGAGAAGGAGCTGGTGACACTCTTCCATGTAACTTGGTGGAGGAAACATCACATTTATTTTGGTTCATTCAATTATTTGTCTGTTTGAACAAAAGAATGTTTATAATTCAAATACTGGTGAGACAGAAGATACAGGATTTTAATGAATTTAATCTCTCATAATAATTATAAACGCCCACAAAGGAAGCCCAGCCATACAAATATTATCATTGTTTGACTGCACTGCAGTAACAGGTTCTTCCCATTCTGTCTCCATCCCCTTGTCCACACACAACCCGAGAATGGCCTCTCCCTTCCCCCACTCACTCCATGTTCCTGGACCAGTTCCTGCTCCACTCCACCTCAAACAAACAGCCCCCGCCTGCCCCTGAACTTGCCCTGGACTCGATGCTGATCTCTGAGTCTATCTGCGGACACGCTCCCAAAGCGATGTGCTGCTGGAAGGAGGCTGCTGTTTGCTCCCTTCCACCGGGACCGGGATCTCTCCATTGGCGGCTGTTTTAAACCATCTTCTTCCGCTCACAGGCAGTGCTGGGGGACGGGAGCGTAGGCGCAGATTTCTGCAACAATTCCGCAAACAGAAACATGGAAAAATTGCGGCGCAGAATGAGGCCATTCGGCCCATCATGTCCGTGCCAGCGCAAAGAGAGCGATCCAGCCTCATCCCACAGTTTCTTGTTATTGGATAGTGAAGTGTGGGAACAGAAGCGGACAGTCAGGATGTGGGGAGTTACACAAAGAGAATCTATTATAGGCACCAGGTGAGAAGTGTGAAGGACAAACTTTAAACAGCGGCTGTTTGGTTTCACTTGAACGGTTGGACCATGGGAGCGGGAACTGGAAATCTGACCTGTGTAAAAGTCCCTGTTCCGTCGGTCAGTCCCATTCATGGCCCAGTGGATTGTTTCTGGATGTCATTTAATTGTTGTAAAATGGCCAAAGCCATTCCACTGCAGTGGAATCAGACACTGACTCTGTTTGTATTGCTGGGTTTCCTTTGTGATTGTTCATAATGATTATTAATTGAAAAATTGTTTTGGTCACTTTTGTATCTTCTACCACATCTCTTCTTGAATTATAATAAATACATTTCCTTTCTACAGGCAAATACTTGATGGAAGCAGAATAAATGTCGTGATTCCTCGACACGAGGAAGTGCAGCCAGCTCCTCACACACAGTAAGTACAGTATCACTCACAGAGAGCAGAGACATCAGTTCCACAATCACCACCAGCAGAAGTAGTCAGACCGGCACTGATCCCAAGTTCCAGAGACCAACAGTCAATCCAACAGTCACACAGAGCAGGACAGATTGAACTTGTTTCCATTTCACCACAACTCAGTCCCACTGACACGTAGGTACATCAATCGCAGTCCAAAATCACACCCACTATCAGATTGCAAGGCACTGTGTCACTCTCACAAGAGAGCAGCCTGAACTACAAATTCAATGTCAGATGGAACAGACAAACAGTACCTGATTATAAAGTACAGAATTATTCTCAATAATGTACCCAGACTGCAGACTGAGCTCCATGTTACACACCACTCCACAAATCTCACAAATAGTCAGAGTGGAAGACACATTATTAATTCCATTACTGCAAACTGAATGAACCTGACCATTACATACCAGGACATAAAACATATTGTAAGATGAAAGGACACAGACCTGAAATGTTAATTCTGTTTCTCTCTCCACATATGCTGCCTGAACTGTTGAGTATTTTGAGCATTTTTGTTTTTTTAAATTTCATATTTCCAGAATCTGCAGAATTTTGCTTTTATTTTAGAGTTAAAGAAACATTGCATTGTGAGGTGAGAGTGACTGCCCTTGACATCAAGGCAACCTTTGACCATTAATGGCACCAAGGAGCCCCAGCAAAACTAGTGTAAATGGGAATCATGGCAAAACTCTCTGCTGTTTGGAGTCATACCTAGCACTAAGGAAGATGGCTGTGGTTGTTCAGGTCAAGCATCTCAGTCTCAGGACATTGCAGCTGGAATTCCTTAGGCTCGTGTTCTAGGCCCAACCATCTTCAGCTGCTTCATCAATGACCTTCCCTCCATCACAAGGCCGAAAGTGGGGATGTTCACTGATGATTGCGCAATGTTCAGCACCATTCATGACTCCTCAGCTACTGAAGCAGCCCGTGCCCAGATGCAGCAAGACCTGGACAACATCCAGGCTTGGGCTGATAAGTGGCAAGTAACATTCGCGTCAGATAAGTGCCAGGCAATGACCATCTCAAACAAGAGAGAATCTAATCATCTCCTCTTGATGTTCAGTGGCATTACCATCACTGAATCCCCCACCATCAACATTTGGGGGCGGGGGGTGTGGGGGGGAGGGGGTTACCATTGACCATAAACTGAACTGGACCAGCCACATAAATGCCGTGGCTACAAGAGTAGGTCAGAAGCTAGGAACTCTGTGGTGAGTAACTTACCTCCTGTCTCCCCAAACCTATCCACCATTCACAAGACACAATGCAGGAGTATGATGGAATACTCTCCACTTGCCTGGATGAGTGCAGCTCCAACAACACTCAAGTAGCCTGCTTGATTGCGCCCAAGCACCACCTTCAACAATCACCCCATTCACCACTGATGCACAGTGGCAGCAGTGCGTACCATCTACAAGGTGCACTGCAGCAACACACGAAAGCTCCTTTGACAGTACCTTTCAAACCTGGAACTTCGACTACTGAGGAGGACAAGGGCAGCAGTTGCAAGGGAACACTGCCACTTGCAAATTCCCCTCCAATTCACAGATCATCCTGACTTGGAACTATATCGCCATTCCTTCATTGTCACTGGGTAAAAATCCTGGAACTCCCTTCCAAACAGCTCTGTTGGTGGTCCTACATCTCAAGAACTGCAGCGGCTCAAGAAGGCAGCTCACCACCACTTTGTCAAGGGCAATTTGGATTGGGCAATAAATGCTGGCATAGCCAGTGATGCCTACGTCACACTAACAAATGAAAAAAGTGAGGAAATAGTGAAGGGCTTTCATAGAGTACATGGAGACATGCTTCCACTTGTGGTGGCATCTGAAACAAGAGCCAAAATATAAAATCGTCATTCATAAAACCAATGAGGAATTCATGAAAAATATATTTACGCAGTGAATGGTTCGAATCTGGAATTTGTTATCACAGGGAGAGGTTGGGGTGAATAGTATCGATGCACTGAAGGGGAGGTGGAACAAATGAACAATTGTATGTGGAGAAAGGAATCGAGGGATATACATATCGGGCTTCATTTAAAAAAAATTTTTGCATGTGAAGCAGGATGGCTGGAAATATATGTAGAGCATAGAGCAGTTGGGACGATCCCAGTGCAGTGTTTTGTCTGGATGGATCTGCCCAGAACACTTGCGATGCAGGAGCTGGGAGCTTCAGTACTTCAGTGGAGGCAGATAATGACACCGGTTTTTATTTGTGGATGTTCTTAATGATTATTGATTGAGAAATTAAATTGACCTCTTTGATATTATGCACCTCCCCTGTTCTTGAGTTATCAGATATATTTTTTCTTCATACAGGCAAATACTTGAAGATATTGTGATGAATGTGATGGCTGCTGCACTCGAGGCACAAGGAACAGTGCAGCCAGCTCCACTCACACACAGTAGGTACATTATCACTCAGAGTGCAGAGGTACAGATAGTTCATCAGTTCCCTGGTCTCAGACTGCAGAAATAGTCAGGCTCACATTGATCCCAAGTTCCAGAAACACATTTTCAATCCAACAACCAAACAAAGCAGGAGAGAAAGAAGTTTTATCCATTTCACCCCGATTTAGTCCCACTGACAGTCAGATACTTCAATCCCACGTCAAAATCACACCCACTAGCAGATTGAAATGCAATGTGTCAATCTCACAAAGAACAAAGAACAGTACAGCACAGGAACAGGCCATTCGGCCCTCCAAGCCTGCGCCGATCTTGATGCCTGCCTAAACTAAAACCTTCTGCACTTCCGGGGTCCGTATCCCTCTATTCCCATCCTATTCATGTATTTGTCAAGATGCCTCTTAAACGTCGCTATCGTACCTGCTTCCAACACTTCCCCCGGCTGCAAGTTCCAGGCACTCACCACCCTCTGTGTAAAGAACTTGCCTCGCACATCCCTCTCAACTTTGCCCCTCGCACCTTAAACCTATGTCCCCTAGTAACTGACTCTTCCACCCAGGGAGAAAGATTCTGACTATCCACTCTGTCCATGCCACTCATATCTTTGTCAACCTCTATCATGTCGCCCCTCCACCTCCGTCGTTCCAGTGAAAACAATCCGAGTTTATCCAACCTCTCCTCATAGCTAATGCCCTCCAGACCAGGCAACATCCTGGTAAACCTCTTCTGTACCCTCTCCAAAGCCTCCACGTCCTTCTGGTTGTGTCGCGACCAGAATTGCATGCAATATTCTAAGTGTGGCCTAACTAAAGTTCTGTACAGCTGCAGCATGACTTGCCTATTTTTATACTCGATGCCCCGACCGATGAAGGAAAGCATGCCATATGTTCTTGACTACCTTATCCACCTGCATTGCCACTTTCAGTGACATGTGGACCTGTACGCCCAGATCTCTCTGCCTGTCAAATTTAATGCAGACTGAGCTAGCAATTAAATATCAGATAGAATTGGCACACGATACTGATTGAATGGCACAGAATCTAACCTAGTGATGAACCCTGAGATTTAAATTAAATATCATACCCAAAGCTCACACCCATTCATTATAAAGGATGTTTAAACATCCCCATAGTGTACCCTGAGATACAAGTTGCATACAAGTACAACATTCATTGCAGTGAATGTTTCAAAGGTGCTGAAAGATATTGTAAGCTGAGACACAAATTAGATACCAGTTCAGACCTCGCCCACACTGTGAAATTGAAAGAGACAGAATCAATTCCATCAGTGTAGATTGATATAAACATTACATACCATTTAAAAAGTGATGCAATATCAAACTAAAATACAGTATCAATTCCACCAGACCCCCACCACCCTCTGGCTAAAAAGTCTTTTCCTCATCTCCCCTGTGATCTTTCTGCCAATCACTTTGAATCTATTCCCCTAGTCACTGATCTCTTTGCCAAGGTAAACAGGCCCTTCACTTCAATTCTATCCAGACTCCACAAATTTTGTACATGCCAGTCAGATCTCCCCTCAGTCTTCTCTGTGCCAAGGAGAATAGCCCCAGCCTATCCAATCTTTCCTCAAAGCTGCATTTTTCCAGTCCCGGCAACATCCTCATAAATATCCTCTGTCCCCTCTCCAGTGCAATTACATCCTTTCTGTAATGAGGTGATCAGAACTGCACACAGTACTCAAGTTGTGGCCTGACTAATGATTTATACAGTTCCAGCATAACCTCCCTGCTCTTATATTCTATACCTCAGCTAATAAAGGAAAGGATTCCATATTGTCTTCTTACCACCTTATCGACCTGTCCTGCGACCTTCAGGGATCTGTGGACATTTACTCCAAGGTACCTCACTTTCTCTACACCTCTCAGCATTTTCCTCTTAATCGTGTATTCCTTTGCCTTGTTTGACCTCCCCAAATGCATCACCTCACACTTCTCTGGATTGAATTCCATTTGTCATTTTTCTGTGCATCTGACCAGACCATGAAGATCTTCCTGCAGCCTGCAGCTATCCTCCTTGCTATTTATCAAACAGCCAATCTTTGTGTCATCTGCAAACTTCTTGATCATGCCCCCTACATTTACATCCATGCAGACTACATCAACTGCACTACCCTCATCTATTTTCCTTATTAATTCTTCAAAATTTCTATCAAGTTGGGCAGACAAGATCTTCCCTTAACAAATCCATGCTGACTATCCTTGATTAATCTGTGCCTTTCGAAGTGACATTTTATCCTGTCACTCAGAATAGATTCCAATAATTTGCCCACTACTGAGGTTAGACTGACTGTCCTGTAATTATTCGGTCTATCCCTCACTCCCTTTTTAAACAGAGGTACAATGTTCACAGTCTTCCAATCCTCCAGCATCACACCTGTATCCAGTGAGGTCTGGAAAACGATGGTCAAACCTTCCGCTGTTTCCTCTCTTGCTTCTTTTAACAGCGTGGGGTACATTTCATCCATCCCTAGTGATTTATCAACTTACAAATATGCTATTTGTATATCCTGTCACTAATATGTCCTCTCTCCCTCTATTGATCACATCCAATACTTCATACCCTTCTTCCTTAACTCCAATATCTGCATCATCACCCTCTTTTGTGAAGACAGATGCAAAGTATTTATTAAGAACAGTGCCAACATCTTCTGCCCCGACACATAGGTTACCTTCATGATCATTTATGGGCCCTACTCTTTCCATAGTTATCCTTTTTCTGTTAATGTATTGATAAAACATCTTTGTGCGAACCTTGATTTTGATTGCCAATATTCTTTCATGCCCTCTCTTAGCTTTCCTAATTTCAATGTTGATTTCCCCCCTCCACATTCGATACACCTCTCGGCTTTCAGTAGTATTGAGTTCTCTGAGTCGGGCATAAGCTTTCCGTTACTGCCTTATAATACTACCTTATAAGATCCATGGGGCTCTAGATTTGGCCTTCCCACCCTTTTTCTTTGTGGGAACATATTGACTCTGAACCCCTGGAATCTCCCCTTTGAGTGCGTCCCACTGCTCTGACATTGATTTACCTTCAAGTAGCTGTTTCCAGTCCACTTTTTCTAACTCACTCCTCAGCTTAGTAAAGTTGTCCTTGCCCCAACTGAGAACTTTAACACCTGTTCTATCCTTGTCCTTTACATAATTATGTTAAAACTGACTGAATTATGATCACTACCACCAAAATGCTCTCCCACTGCCACTCCTTCCACCTGCCTATCTTCATTTCCTAAAACTACATCTAAAACTGCACCCTCTCTTGTTGGACTTGCTACATATTGGCTAAATAAGTTCTCCTGAATGCACCTCAAGACTTCTGCTCCCTCAATTTCTTTCACACTAAAAGTATCCCAGTTCATGTTCGGGTGGTTAAAATCCCCAACTATTACTGCTCTATTGTTCTTGCACTTCTCAGAGATTTGCCTACATATCTGCTCTTCTATCTCCTGTTTGGGGGTCTATAGCACACTCTCAGCAGTGTGATTGCCCCTTTTTTGTTCCTCATCTCAATCTATACGGCCTCATTTGATAAACCTTCCAACATATCATCCGTCTTCACAGCTGTAATAGTTACTTTGAGCAAAACTGCCACCCCCCCTCCTTTCTTATCCCCCTCCCTATCACATCTGAAAACCCTGTAACCAGGAATGTTGAGCTGCTATTCCTGTCCCTCCTTAAGCCATGTTTCTGTAATAGCTGTGATATCATACTGCCACATGTCTATTTGTGCCCTCAGCTCATCTGCTTTATTTTCTATACTCCTTGCATTGAAAAAGATATGCTTGATCACTGCCAAACTCTTTTTAAATTTTCTAACCTTTGTTTCCTCTTTCTTCCAGACTCATCCATTAATTTTCTGCCTTCCATGCCTTCCGGTTCCCATCCCCCTGCTAAATGAGTTTAAATCCTCGCCAACAGCACTAGCAAAATGTCCCGCAAGGAACTCTGTCCAGGCTCTGTTCAACTGCAATCCGTGTGACCTGTCCCAAGAATCTAAAGCCCTCCCTCCTGCACCATCTTTCCAGACACACGTTCATCTGTCTTATCCTTTTATTCCTGTACTCACTTGCACGTGGCACTGGGAATAATCCGGAGATTACTACTTTTGATGCCCTGCTTGCTAATTTCTTACCTAGCTTCATAAATTCTGACTGCAGGACAACATCCTTATTTCTACCGATGTTGTTGGTTCCGATGTGGACCACAAATGCTGGCTGTTCACCCTCCCCCTTCAGGATGCTCTGTAACTGCTCAATGACATCCTTGACCCTGGCACCAGGGAGGCAACACACCATTCCTGGATTCACGTCTGTGGCCACAGAAACAGCTGATTGTTCCCTTCACTATTGAATCATCTATCACTATGGCTTTTCCAATCTTCCCTGTACCCACCTTTGCAGCTGAGTCACCCATGGTGCCATGGACTTGGATCTGGCTGCACTCCCCTGGTGAAGCATCACTGTCCTCCGTATTCAGAACTGAATACCTGTTGGAGAGTGAGATGCACTCGGGGTGTCCTGCACTTCCTGCCTGATTCTTTTTGACTGCCTTGTGGTCACCCATTCCCTCTCTCCCTGCGTACTCTTAAGCTGTGGGGTGACCACTGTGGGCGGCACAGTGGCGCAGTGGTTAGCAGCGCAGCCTAACAGCTCCAGGGACCCTGGTTCGATTCCGGGTACTGCCTGTGTGGAGTTTGCAAGTTCTCCCTGTGTCTGCGTGAGTTTTCGCCGGGTGCTCCGGTTTCCTCCCACAAGCCAAAAGACTTGTAGGTTGATTGGTAAATTGGCCATTATAAATTGTCACTTGTGTAGGTAGGTGGTAGGGAATGTAGGGACAGGTGGGGATGTTTGGTAGGAATATGGGATTAGTGTAGGATTAGTATAAATGGGTGGTTGATGTTCGGCACAGACTCGGTGGGCCGAAGGGCCTGTTTCAGTGCTGTATCTCTAATCTCTCTCTGATCATGAACATGCTTTCCATGTAACTCTCCTCATGAATGCACTGCAGTGTCTCCAGCTGCTGCTCAAGTTCCAAACCCAGAGCTCAAGCAGCCGCAATTGACAACACTTACTGGCACAAATGTTTTTTTTATTTCCAAAATATACTTTATTCATAAAGATCTGTAAAAAATACATTACAAAACAGTTCCAAACAGCACCAAGTCAAAAAATACAAACAGTGCAAAGGAGGTCAGTTTCCTTCAATGCAGGAGTGAGTTGCCTCACAACCCTTCCATTTCATTTTTCATGCCATATACATTTTATGGCAAACGAAAATTTTCCCGCTACAGTTTGTGGGGTTTTCCATGGATCCAGCCCCTCAGTTCAGCTTGGTGGGGGGAGCTTACATGGTGGTCTTTCCCCATTGAGCCTTTGCTGTGGCTGCCCCAAGCTTTAGTGCGTCCCTCAACACGTAGTCCTGGACCTTCGAGTGTGCCAGTCTGCAACATTCGGTGGTGGACAACTCTTTGCGCTGGAAGACCACCAAGTTTTGGGCAGACCAAAGAGTGTCTTTCACCGAATTGATAGTCCTCCAGCAGCAGTTGTGGTTATCTCGGTGTGTGTCCCTTGGAACAGCCCGTAGAGCACAGACTCCTGTGTTACAGAGCTGCTTGGGATGAACCTCGACAAAAACCAATGCATCTCTTTCCACACCTGCTTTGCAAAGACACATTCCAGAAGAAGCTGGGCAACCATCTCATCCCCACCACAGCCACTTCAAGGGCATTGTGCGGAGGGGGTGAGGCTTCGGGCGTGCAGGAAGGATCTGACGGGGAGGGCTCTTCTCACCACCAGCCAAGCTACACCTTGGTGCTTGTTGGAAAGTTCTGGTGATGAGGCATTCCGCCAAATGATTTGGCAGTCTGCTCGGGTAACCATCCGACAGCATCCACCATCTCCTTTTCCCTTAGGGCCTTGAGGACATTCCGTGCAGACCACTGCCTGATGGATTGGTGGTCAAAGGTGTTTTCCGCAGAAACTGTTCCACGAAGGATTGGTGGTACGGCACAGTCCAACTAGATGGAGCGTTCCACGGCAATGCGACCAGGTCCTTCCTTCACAACACTGGGGACAGAGAGAATCTCAGCACGTAGTGACACTTGGTGTTGGCGTATTGGGGATCTGCACACAGCTTGATGCAGCTGCACACGAAGGTAGTCATCAGGATGAGGGTGATATTGGGTACATTATGCCCACCCTTATCCAGAGGTTTGAACATCATGTCCCTTTGGACCCGGTCCATTTTGGATCCAGAGATGAAGCGGAAAATGACTCGGGTGATCGCCACAGCGCAGGAATGGGGTATGGGCCAGACCTGTGCCACTTACAGCAACAACGTGAGCGCCTCGCACCTGAGGACCAGGTTCTTACCCATAATGGAGAGAGTTGCTGCTCCCACATGCTCAGCTTGTGTTGTACCCTGGCTACTCGCTCCTTCCAGGTTTTGGTGCATGCCGCGGCCCTTCAGAACCATATCCCCAGCACCTTCAGGTAGTCTGACCTGACGGTGAAGGGGACAAAGGATCGGTCAGCCCAGTTCCCAAAGAACATGGCCTCTCTCTTGCCGTGGTTAACGTTGGCTCCCAAGGCCAGTGCAAACTGGTCGCAGATGCTCATCAGTCTGCGCACAGACAGCGGGTTCGAGCAGAAGGCTGCGACGTCATCCATGTCCAGGGAGGTTTTAACCTGATTGCCTCCACTGTCTGGGATTGTCACCCCTCTTATGCTCGCATCCGTCCTAATAGACTCAGCAAATGGTTCAATACAGCAAATAAACAAGACAGGGGAGAGAGGACAACCCCGTCTGACTCCAGATTGGATCGGGAAACTTTCTGATTCCCAACCATTGATTGAGACTGTGCTACTGATGTTTGTGTAGAGCAGTTTGATCCAATTGCAGATTCCCTCCCCAAACCCCATTTTCGAAAGTACGTCCATCATGTAGGTGTGCGATATCCTGTCAAAAGCCTTCTCCTGGTCCAGGCTGATGAGGCAGGTGTCCACCCTCCTGTCCCGAATGTGGGTGATCGTGTCCCTGAGTGGGTAAAGTACAGGTCTGATCAGGGTGTATCACCAACTCCAGAGCAGACTTGACTCGACTGGCTATTACTTTTGACAGTATCTTGTACTCTACATTAAGCAGTGAGATGGGCCGCCAATTTCTGATTTCTGCCCTCTCCCCCTTCCCCTTGTAGATGAGGGTGATGATGCCTTTCCTCATGGATTCTGACATGCTGCCGGCTCGGAGCATACTGTCGTATACTTCCAGCAGGTCCGGGCCGACCCAGTCCCACAGGGCCAAATACAGCTCAAACCGTAAGCCGTCGCTTCCAGGAGTTTTACTTATCTCGAAGGATTTGACGGCCTTTGTCAGCTCATCCAGAATTAGCGGTTTGTCCAGTCTCTCCCTCCTGCTGTCATCTAAGACCTCTGTGATAGATGACAGTAAGGACTGGGAGGCTCTGCTGTCTGTGGGCTTCGCGTCATACAGCCCAGCATAAAAGGATTTGCTGATCCTTAGTATGTCGGACTGCGAAGACGTTACCGAGCCATCCTCTTCCTTCAGGCTGCTGATAACAGAGCTCTCTCTGTGTACCTTTTAGAAGAAGTAACACAAGCACATCTCATCCTGCTCAATGGAGCGGACTCTGGACTGGAAGATGATCTTGTAGGCCTCCGTGGCAAAGAGCGAGGACTGCTGGCTCTTCACCTCATGAAGGTCCTCCTTGACCTTGACCCCCATCGACTGAAGCCAGAGCAGATTTTGCATACTTTTCTGGAGTCGTGACATTTCCATCTGTCTATCTCTCTCGCCCTCTGAACCCCTTTGAAGATAAAGAACCTCTTGATGTTCTCCTTGATCGCTTCCCACCAGTGAACTGGAGACTCAAAGGTGGGGTTTCACGGTCCTCCAACCTTTGTAATCCCTTTTGAGTTCCTCAACATTCTCTGGGGTTAGCAGTGTAGCATTGAGCTTCCATGTCCCCCTGCCAACCCGCTGGTCATCCTGTAAGTGAAAGTCAGCCAGTAAAAGGCAATGCTTGGAGAAAAACACCGGCTTGACGTCGGTGGATCTGACCGTGAAAACACGGGACACAAATAGGAAGCCAATCCTGGAATGGGCAGATCCGTCCGTTCTTGACCATGTGTATCTATGCTGCGCTCTGTCTGCAGGTTTGCTGAAGACGTCGTGCAGTTTGGCATCTTTTACTGTTTCTATTAAGGATCTGGACATAGCATCCAGTTTGCTGTCGTCTCTGCCGGATCATCCAGGTGCATCGATGATGCCGTTGAAGTCACTGCCTAGGATGACCGGCCTGGACGTCGCCAGCAGCAGTGGGAGATGCTGGAAGACGGTCAGCTGCTCGCTGCATTGAACCGGGGCGTAGACGTCAATCAACGAGAGCGGAGTATTGTTGTACATTACATCTGCTACGAGGTGATGACCGCCAAATGGTTCTCCAGGACACGGGAAGCATCCAGGAGCTCGCACATAGCACAGGAGGTGCACTCTCGAGGTTGAAGTCCCCCTGCCATTCCTTTACGTTCACTGTTTTTCGGCTGCCGCATACGATGATGGGCCAAGTGGTCTCTTTCTCTGCCTTAAACCTTCTATGATTCTATGATTCTATGATGCTCACTAACATTATCCCCTTTTCATATACAGCACCACAGAGAGAGAGAGAATCAGCCCGACCATTCGTAACAGTGTGTCCATATCACACTGTATTACATATTCTTATGTATCATCAGAGACAGTATGAGTAACACAATAAAGTGCATACATATCATCCTAAATAATGGTATCCCAAACATATGTACAGCATTAGAGAGGGAGTGTCAATAGTGCATTTTCTATTCGTGTGTCCATATCACACCCAATAACTGGATCCCACGTTTTTATGGAGCACCAGAGACAGAGCTGAAAGTGAATAAGTGAGAGAGAGAGAGAGATCCCCATCAGCAGTTACAGGCTGACCTGGAAGCCTCATTTTATCTTGAAAGATCCGTGGAGACAGACGGTGCAGTCTCATCTCTAACTGATATTGGATCAGAAACAGACACATTATTATTCCTAGACTCTGGGTAACAGTTAGAGAGTGAGGTGAACAATGTTCCAAATTTAACGCTCTTGACCCTGTTGATCTCTGTAATCTCTCAGCTCACACCGCTCGATATGACTGTCAGTGAGGGACAGTTTCAATGTGATGACATTAATCTGGGACTGTTACTGTCAGATATTAACTCCTGCGCGATCGCAGCAAACACAGCGACTCTCTCGGAGGATTGCTTTGAGAAGATGGGTGAATGAAGAGCAAACACACTGCATGGAATGATGTCAAACTGAGCTTCAGAAAGGGGGAATCCCCCAGCTTGAAACGTTCTCTGACCTTTCCCCACAGTCCCAGTTCCTTTGCTCAAACTCGGAGAAAACTGAACTGGGGAAATTTCCAGTTTATTTTTGTCAGTTCCGATGAAGGGTCACTGACCCGAAACGTTAACTCTGCTTCACTTTTCACAGATACTGCCAGACCTGCTGAGTGGTTCCAGCATTTCTTGTTTTTATTTCAGATTTCCAGCATCCGCAGTATTTTGCTTTTATTCCAATTTATTTTCTTTTGTAAATGAGTGGGGAAAGAAGCGCATGCGCGATGCGCCTCCTCCAGCCGTGTCCTTCTGCGTCATTTAATTAGTGAGCGGAAGAAGTTTGTTTGAAACAGACGGGAATGGAGACTTAGAGCCCCGGGGTAAGTGAGTAAACAGCAGTCTCCTTCCAGCAGCACATTGCTTTGAGAGCCTGTCCGCAGAGGGGCTCAGAGATCAGCATTGACAACGGAGCAAGTTCAGGGGGAGTTGGGGGCTGTTTGTAAGAGGCGGAGTGGAGCAGGAACATGGAGTGAGCGCAGAAGGAGAAGCCTTTCTCAGGCTGTTTGTGGACAAGGTAACGGAGACAGAGCAGGAAGAAGCTGCTGTTGAAAATCATTGTTGTTTTCTCTCCTCAAACCTGTAATGCATGTTCATGGTTTAGCTCCAGTTTCACACTGTGTTGTTATTGAGCAGTGAATAGAGGGAACAGAGCCAGACAGTAGGGATGGGGACAGTTATGCAAACAACACCTATTGCTGGCGCCAGGTGAGTAGTGTCAAGGAAACATTTTAAACAGCAGCTGTCGGTTTCCGTTGAACGATTGATCCAAGAGAAGCAAGGAAATGGCAGATACTCTGAACAAGAACTTTTCATCTGTCTTCACAGAAGTAGACACAAAAAACATCCCAAGAATAGTAGAAAAGCAAGGGGAGTAAGGAGGGGGGAACTTAAAACATCACCATCGCGAGAAAAACTTGTTTTTGGAAAACTAATGGGACTAAAGGTTGACAAGACCCCTGGATCTGATGGCCGACATTCTAAGGTTTAAAAGAAGTGTCTGCATAGATAGTGGATGCATTGGTTGTAATCTTCTTAAATTCCCTAGATCCTGCAACAGTTCCAGTGGATATTAAACTGCAAATGTAATGTCCCTGTTCAAGAAAGCAGTAAAGAGAAAGCAGGCAACGATAGGCCTGTTAGCCTAATGTCTGCCATTGAGAAGATGCTGGAACCAATGATTAAGTCAGTCATCGCAGAAAACATAGAAAAATTGGAGCAGGAGTAGGCCATTCGGCCCTGCTCTGCCATTCAAAAATGATCAAGTCTGATCGTGTAATTCAGTACCCTCTTCCCGCTTTCTCCCCATATCCCTTGATCCCTTTTGTATTAAGAAATATATCTATCTCCTTCTTGAATATATTTAATGACTTGGCCTCCACTGCCTTCTGCAGTACAAAATCATGAGAGGTATAGACAGGGTGGATAGCAAGAAGCTTTTTCCCAGAGTGGGGGATTCAATTATTAGGGGTCATGAGTTCAAAGTGAGAGGGGAAAAGTTTCGGGGGGGATATGCGTGGAAAGTTCTTTACGCAGAGGGTGGTGGGTGCCTGGAACACGTTGCCAGCGGAGGTGGTAGACGTGGACACGATAGCGTCTTTTAAGATGTATCGAGACAGATACATGAATGGGCAGGAAGCAAAGAGATACAGACCCTTAGAAAATAGGCGACATGTTTGGATAGATGATCTGGATCGGCGCAGGCTTGGAGGGCCGAAGGGCCTGTTCCTGTGCTGTAATTTTCTTTGTAGAGAATTCCACAAGTTCATCACCCTCTGAGTGAAGAAATTTCTCCTCATCTCGGTTCTAAATGGCATACCCATATCCTGAGACCGTGACCCCTGATTCTGGACTCCCCAGCCATCAGGAACATCCTCCCTGCATCTAGCCTGACTCGTGCTGTTAGAATTTTATAGGTTTCTATGAGATTCCCTCTCATTGTTCTAAACTCTAGTGAATATAGGCCTAGTAAACCCAATCTCTCCTCATTGTCAATCCTGCGATCCCAGGAATCAGCCTGGTAAATCTTCTTTGCACTCCCTCCATGGCAAGAACATCCTTCCTCAGATAAGGAGACCAAAACTGCACACAATACTCCAGATGTGCTCTCACCAAAGCCCTGTATAACTGTAGTAAGACTTCCTTGCTCCTGCACTCAAATCCGCTTGCAATGAAGGCCAACATACCATTTGCCTTCCTAACTGCTTGCTGCACTTGAATATTTGCTTTCAGCGACTGGTGTACAAGGACACCCAGGTCTCTTTGCACCTCCCCCTTTCCCAATCTGTCACCATTCAGATAATAATCTGCCTTTCTGTTTTTACAACCGAAGTGAATATCCTCACATTTATCCAAGTTATACTGCATCTGCCATGCATTTGCCCACTCACCCAACTTGTCCAAATCACATTGGAGCCTCTTTGCATACTCCTCACAACTCAGTATCCTCCCCAGCTTTGTGTCGTCTGCAAACCTGGAAATGTTCCCTCACCCAAGTCATTAATATATATTGTGAATAGCTGGGGCCCAGGCACTGATCCCTGTAGTACGCCACTCGTCACTGCCTGCCACCTGGAAAAAGGCCCGTTTATTCCTACTCTCTGTTTCCTGTTTGTCAACTAATTCTCAAGCAATGCCAGTATATTACCCCCAATCCCATCTGCTTTAATTTTGCACACGAACCTCTTATGTGGGACCTTATCAAAAGCCTTCTTAAAATCCAGATACAACACATCCCCTGGTTCTCCTTTATCTATTCTACTAGTTCCATCCTCAAAAAGCTCCAGCAGATTTGTTAAGCAAGATTTCCCTTTCGTTAACCCATGCTGTCTTTGTCCAAACCCGTTTATGCTTTCCAGGTGTTCTGCTACCACATCCTTTATAATAGACTCTCGCACTTTCCCCACTACTGATGTAAGGCTAACTGGTCCGTAATTCCCTGCTTTTTCTCTCTCTCCTTTTTTAAATAATGAGGTTACATTTGCCACCCTCCAATCTGTGGAACATTTAGAAAATTATAATACAATCATGCAGAGTCAACATGGATTTATGAAAAGGAAATCAAGTTTGCCAACATTATTAGCGTTCTTTGAGGATGTAAGAAGCAGGGTAACTGAAGGGGAACCAGTAGATGTAGTGTATTTGTATTTTGAAAAGGCATTCGCTAAAGTGCCATGCAAAATGTTACGACACAAGGTAAGAGCTTGTGGTGTTAACGGGGAATATATTGTTTATTTTATTTATTTAGAGATACAGTCCTGAAACAGGCCCTTCAGCCACCGAGTCTGTGCTGACCATCAACCACCCATTTATACTAATCCTACATTAATCCCATTACCCTCTCACATCCCCAACTTCCCTCAATTCCCCTACCACCTACCGATACTAGGGGCAATTTATAATGGCCAATTTACCTATCAACCTGCAAGTCTTTGGCTGTGGGAGGAAACTGGAGCACCCGGCGAAAACCCACGCGGTCACAGGGAAAACTTGCAAACTCTGCACAGGTAGTACCCAGAATCGAACCCAGGTCGCTGGTACATGCTTACTAACAAGAAACAGAGAATTAGGATGAATGTGTCATTTTCAGGTTTGAAAACTGGAACTCGTGGAGTGCCACAGGGATCAGTGCTGGGGCCTCAACTACTTCCAGTCTATATTAATGATTTGGATGAAGGGATCGAGTGTATTGTAACTAAATTTGCTGTTGATACAAAGAAAGGTGTGAAAGCAAGTTGTGCGGAGGACACAATGAGTCTGCAAAGAGATAAAGACAAGTTAAGTGTGTGGGAAAAATTTGGCATTTTAAGTATAATGTGGAAAAATGTGAGGTTATCCACTTTGGTATGATGTAGAGAAAAGCAGAATGTTATTTAAATAGATAGAGACTGCAGAATGCTGTGGTATAGAGGGATCTGAGTGTCCTCTTATATGAATCACAAAAAGTTAGCATGGAAGTACAGCAAGTAATTAGGAAGGCTATTGGAATTTTGGCCTTTATTGCAATGGGGATGGAGTAGAAATGTAGGGAAGTCTTGCTACAACTGTACAGCGTGTTGGTGAGACCACACCTTGAGTGTGTATACAGTTTTGGTCTCCTTATTTAAGGAGGAAAATACTTGCATTGAAGGTAGTTCAGGCAAACATCACTGGCTTGATTCCAGGGATGAAGATGTTGTCTTATGAGGAACGTTTGACCTGGTTGTGCTACACTCATTGGAGTTTAGAAGAATGAGAGGTGATCTGATGAAACATATAAGATACTGAAGGGGCTTGACAGGGTATTTACTGAGATGATGTTTCCCCTCATGAGGGAATCAAGAACTAGGGGGAACAGTTTCAACATAAGGGGGCACCCATTTTCGATGGAATTGAAGAGGAATTTCTTCTCTCAAAGGGTTGTTGTTCTTTGGAATTCTCTACCCAAGAGGATGGTGGAAGCTGGTCATTGAATATATTCAAGGCTGAGTTAGACTGACTTTTGATTTACAAGGGAGTGAAGTGTTATTGGGACAGGCAGGATAGTGGAGTTGAGACTATGATCAGATCTGCCATGATCTTATTAAATGTTGGAACAGACACGAGTGGCGGAATGGCCTAATCCTGCTCCTAGTTATTATGTTCTTGCATTATAATGCCAGGTGGAATTAAAAACTTGACTTGTGCAAATATCCCTGCTCCAGCAGGTATTCCCATTCATGGAGCAGTGCAGATGTTGGGTTGTTCCTGGCTGCCACTAAATTGTTATAAAACTACCAAAGAAAACCTGATCAGCAGAAGCTGAGTGCTGCAGTGGAATGAGACACTGACACTCTTTGTATTACTGATCATCCTTTGTGGTTGGTCATGATGATTATCAATTGAAATATTACATTCATGTCTTTTCAAGCTTCCACCTCAATTGATCTTGAGTTACAAGAGATATTTTTCTTTCTTTCTGTCAGCAAATACTTGAAGGAACCAGAAGGATTGTGATGATTCCCCGGCACAAGGATATGTACAGTCCACTCCTTCTAACACAGAGTAGGTACATTATCACTCCCAGAGCTCAGAGACACAGACAGGCCATGAGTTCCACAGTCACAGAGAGCAGAAGCAGTCAGGCTCACACTGATCCCAAGTTCCAGAGACACATTTTCAATCCAGCAGACAATCAAACAAAGCAGGAGAGGCAGAAGTTGTTTCCAATTCACCCCAACTCAGTACTGCTGAAAGCTAGGTACATCAATCTTAGTTCAAAATCACACCCACTATCATATTGAAAAGCACCGGATCAATCCCACAAGAGTGCACCCTAAGCTACAAATTGAATATGAGGTAGAGCAGCTGATGGAAAGGTACAGAATGAATCCGAATAATGTAGCCCAGACTGCAGACTGAGTGGCAGATTACAATGTAGTACAAACATCTGATGCAGTATCAAAAGGAAAGTTACAGTATTTTGTCAATTAGTGCACACAGCACTGCACATTACATACCAATCCAATAATCTCTCCAAGAGCTGTACTGAATGATATCTTATCAATTGAATGATTCTGATTATACTGAGCATGCCATGTGTGAGTTTGAAATATATGTTGTCATTCACAAATGTGTTCATACAGTTACAGACTGAATACTGGTCCAAAAAGCTCAAACCACAACTCAGTAATACACACAGTTAAAATGTGCAGTGATCTATATTTTAAAATACTAGTGAGACAAGAAAATGGTGATACATTATGGCATTAAACAAATAGTTCTCAATACCATCCCGTAGATACATATTAAGTACAGGTACAGAAGAATTCCACACTCATACAGCACCAGCGTCACATAGATACAGAATGTACACTTGCAGACATAACCAGCAGCTAAGAGGTACAAAATTAATCCCACTGTAATGGACTGTCCAAGAGACAGACACATAAAAAATGAATTGTAACGCATATTTCGTACCAGAGACTGCCAAATGCAAAATGAGCCGTGGATATGCACACGCAGACTGTACCAGAAACTGACTGATACAGAATGAGACCCACACTCATACGTGGTACCAGAGGCTAACAAGTAATGAATAAATACAATATACACTTCCAGTACCAGAAAATAATATATGCATAACAGATATCACTCACGTACATTAGCAGAGATTGACAGACAACAGAATGAATCCCACAATCTCATTCAGTACCACATACTGACAGGTACAGAATGAATCCCATACACACTGTACTAGGCACTGAAAGACATAGGAGGAATTGCACATTCACATACAATAGAAAACACTGACAGATACTGTAGGAGTCACATGCTCACAGTCAGTACCAGATACTGTTGAAAAGAGAGTTAATCCCACACTTGCATTCATTGCGAGAGACTGACAGATACATAAAGGATATCGACACTCACATGGAGTAACAGAGACTGACATGCAGAACTTGAACCACACATATGCATAGTACCAAAGTCTGAAAGGTATTGAGTCAATCCCATAATCAGATACAGTGTCAAAGACTGACAGGCACATTCGAGTTCACGTGGCTAGAATACCAGAGATTTTCACGTACAGAATGAACCTTATTTCTCATTCAGTCTGGATACTGATAGATGCACAATGAATCCTACAATCATACTCGATACCAAGTTCAGACAGACACCATATATATTCCCCTCTTATTCACAGTATCATAGACTGACAGGCACAGAGTAAGTCACAAAATCAATTAATTTCAGAGACCATCAGATAGAGAATTAATCTCACTCTCACAGAAAGAACCAGAGATTGACAGATATACAGTGAGACCATAAAATGACTCACATACAATGACAGATACATAATTAAAACCACTGGCATATATAGTACCTTAGACTGACGCATAGAGAATGAACCATACAGTCACATTCTGACTGTAAGATTGATGCATACACAATGAATCTCACACTCACATTTAGTTCTGGACACTGACAGATACCGAATGATATCCATATTCACCCACAGTAGCAGATAGATACAGAAGCTGCCACACATTCACATACAATACTCATGATTGACATACAGAATGAATCAAACAATCACATTTGGTTTCATGGACTGACATTGAAATAATCTCACACTCAGACACAGTACCACAGACAGATAGATGTAGAATTATACTCGCTGTCACATAATGTACCAGAAAGTGTGTCAAAATTAATCTCATACAGTACAAAAGATGGATTGAATTTGTCCCACACTCAATGTAATAGGTTTTAAGCAAGTGAAGCGGGGGTGGGGGGAGGTGGGGAAGAGAAGAAAAGGGAAGGTGTGTAATAGGGCAGAGGGCAGGAGAGATTAACTGACAAGGAGGTCATAGGGCAAAGGGAGTGTGATAATGGTGTAGTGAAAGACAAAATATTAGTGCAGAGAGAGTGTTAATGACAGAATAATCAATAGTTCTGTCCAAAAGCACATACTTGAAAAACCAATTTCAAGGCAGGCACATGGTTAAAAAAAAGATAAAATAAAATAATAAAAAGGGTTGAGAGCCCTGTCAACCATAGTGAGGGGGAAATCGGAAACGAAGTTGATGAAATTTTCCAGTTCGGAGCGGGAGCAGGAAATGACACTGATCCAGTCATCATTGTCCCGGAAAAAGAGCTGGGGGTGGGGTCCTGAGTAGGACTGGAAAAAAGAATGTTTGACATACCCCACAAAAAGACAGGCATAACCATTTACAGAGATAGGGCACAAAGAATCATCATGGAAAGAGGCATGAGCTTCAAATCCAAAGCTGAAGTGACAGGATCAGAGGAACAGCTGTTTGTTCTGCAGTGTGGACTTCGGTCAGATCTGTAAACAAGCAGTTCCACAACAAAGGGAGAGAACTCAAAAATTAGAGTTCTACCTTTCAGGAATATTGCCGGGAAGCACTTTTTCACACAAAGGGGAGCGGGAACCTGGAATTCTCTCCGAAAAATAAGATAAACCAGAGGGTCAATTGACAATTTCCAACCTGAGATTGAGAGATGTTTATCCAGTGACGGTCTGAGGGTTTATGAAATCACAGCAGGCAGCTGGAGTTAAGAGACAGGTGAGCCAGGATCTAATTGAAAGGTGCAGCAGGCTCGAGGGGCTGAATGGCCGACCCCCATTTCTATGTTCCTATGGCTGCAACAGGGCAGAAACAGCTGCGAACAGACGTTGCATTTCACATTTAACAGCAAAAATACCAGCAGTCAGGAGCTGAAAAGGGAAAGATGACCCCTCGATGACCTGAGAATAAGTACAGAATGGCCTCCTTCAGAACTGGTGATTTTATCAGGATAAGATGGCGAACATTAGAAATTAATCCAACGGGAATCGCCATCCTCCGCCTCCAGGAATTGGACAATATAATGCTGGGATGTGGGAGATTGGTTTGGGCAGGGGGTTGGCTGTGACACCACGAACACTCCCTCTCCACCTCCTCACTCCATCACCCCACCCCCTTCCCCTCTCCATGGGACCCCGGCATCATCCGATCCACAGATACTTTCCAGCAGACATCGCTGGGGAGTGACCGGAGTCCTGGTTCTCTGTCTCCATTTTCCCTGTCCCACCCATGGCCACTGAGGCTCCTCTCCCCCCACCCACCCTGAGAGCAACTAACCCACCTTGTCCATAAATTTAAACTGGAAAAGTGTCTCGTTAAGAGCAGGAGCAGAGGGGAGGCTGTAACCTATCAGAGAGGATTGTGTTCCTGAATCCCCAACTCTTTTTGCCATGTTTCCATTCAATGTCCACACTCTCTCCTTGGTCTGTCCCTGGAGACCTGTCATATCACGATTCTCTCCAGGGAATTTCTAAAGATATTTCCCCCATCCCTCCAGGATTGGCATGGAGTCTCCAGCACTCCCTCCATTGCAGTACTTTCTTAAATACTACCCGTGCCATGTAATAGTCAAGAGAGACAGAGGGGAACGAGACAGATCAACAGGATGTCTGGCAGATTCAGTGTGAGACGGTAACACTGCCGGGTAAAGGCCGCTTTCCAACTCCAATCTTAACACAGGAGATTCCCCAAACAGCTGCAATAAGGTGTTTGTAAACTGCTGGAAGAGGATGTGTGTGGAAATGGTGATGTTACTGAGTAGGTTATTTGTTATAGAATGGACTGTGTTTAGGTGGGAATATTACTGAGTGTTAATTGTAGCGGAGCCATATTTAAAAGCTCCGGCTTTCTGGAAAGCCTTGACTATGAAGGCCGAGTCTGGAAGGGTTTGTGTGGAGAGCTGGGTTTCGGTTCCACTGTTAATAAAGGGTTTGAAATTGGCGAACCAGAGGAAACTGGAGGTGGAGCTGAAAGATGAGGGGCCGTTCTCTCTCCGTCTGTCACTCTGGGTGTCTCCTCCCCATCTGCTCTCTGTTCAATCTTCACTCTGTCTCCTCCCCTTCCTGCTCTCTCTCTGCCATTCTCAGGCAGGTCCGGGTGGTCTGTGTAAAGTAGAGCCTGCAAGAGTCTGCTTCTTTTATTGTGTAGTGACCTGAGTGAAGAATCATCATGTCTGGCAGAGGTAAAGGAGGCAAAGGACTGGGCAAAGGCGGAGCAAAGCGGCACCGCAAAGTGCTTCGTGATAATATCCAAGGCATCACCAAACCAGCAATCCGCCGCCTGGCTCGCCGTGGCGGGGTCAAGCGGATCTCGGGTTTGATCTATGAGGAGACTCGCGGGGTGTTGAAGGTTTTCCTGGAGAATGTGATCAGGGATGCGGTCACCTACACTGAGCACGCCAAGCGCAAGACGTTCACTGCCATGGATGTGGTGTACGCTCTGACACGGCAGGGCCGCACTCTCAACGGATTCGGCGGTTGAACAATTTGACCATTTCCAGCAAACACAAAACAAAGGCTCTTCCAAGAGCCACCCACCGCCTCACAGAGAGAGCATTGACCGAGAAATGGGAGCTGGGATAGGCTGTTCAGAACAGTTCAATCAATCTGAAATATTTCAGATTTCCAGCATTCGCAGTATTTTACTTTTAATTCTTTGTTCAATCAATCTGCTGTGTTCGGGATGAAAAAAACTGGAATCGCCGAATTTGACATTTCATTTGCAGCAAGGATGTGCAGTGGATTTGATTTTCTCAACGGGCTGTGTAAACAGTGCCCGAGACTCTCCAGTTAGTTATTTCCCCAGTCGACACATGCCCTCAGTGAAAAGCCACATCACTCCTCCAGAATCACTCATTGTTTTCATAGAATTTCAAAATGATTTCGCTGCAATGAGGGAATCCGGGAGTTTTGCAGCAGCCGTTAAATCGTTCACTGGAACCAGACCCACTTGTGATGTTATTTCCCCCGAGACGGTGTTTCCTGCACTGAAACTGACAGGGTTTGTGAAACTGATCAGTTTCAGCTCAGTCATTCAGGGACCTGGAATTCCCGCAATTTGAGCCCGCGCTGTCCAGAGCCCACTTCTGATTGGTCACCCACGTCTCATTCACATGTCTTAACCAATTGCCGAGCCTCGAATTAGAAAATACAGCAAATCACTGGCTTAAATTGGCAAAAAGTTTGAATTCGAAAAAGCCGTCAATTTCAGTGTCAGAAAGAAGCGAATTAATGGTAAATCTGGCGTTAGTTTAAAGCTGTTCGTAAAATCGGGCCAGGACTTTGTGCTGATAAAAGCGGAATAAAAAAAAGCTTTTGATGGATTATATATATTACGAAGTTTTAATCTGTAATTTTTTGTCTACTTATCTGTCCATGGCGGGAAGACTCTATTCAGCAATCTGTAACGGGACAAATAACTCACTCAGTGTGGAAGTAATAAATTAGACAGGCTTTGGGGTGACAGTGAGAAATCACTGAAACAGATGCTTAAACATTTGAAATAGTTCTCATTCGGTCCTGTTACTGGCATTCTGGAATCAGACAGTAATCAGCCCTTTCACAGAGACTGTGGGTGGCTCTGAAAAGAGCCTTTGGTTTATTAGGTGACATTTTGGCCGCTTTACTTTTTCTGGGAGCTCTGAGCGCTGGTTTTCTTCGGCAGCAGCACGGCCTGGATATGAGGCAGCACCACGCCCTGAGCGATGGTCACTCCCCCCAGCAACTTGTTGAGCTCCTCATCGTTGCGGACGGCCAACTGCAGGTGTCTGGGGATGATTCGGCTCTTCTTGTTGTCTCGGGCCGCGTTGCCAGCCAGCTCGAGGATTTCAGCGGTCAGATACTCGAGCACAGCAGCCAGATAGACCGGGGCTCCGGCACCCACACGCTCAGCATAGTTGCCCTTTCTCAAGAGCCTGTGAACACGGCCCACCGGGAACTGCAATCCAGCCCGGGAGGAGCGAGACTTGGCCTTGGCCCGAGCTTTGCCGCTGGTCTTTCCTCTTCCAGACATTTCCACAATCTCGCAAATACTTTCACAAAGAATGGATAATTTCCGCTGCATTTACTTTACTTATGGACTGAAAACTCTCCCCATTGGCCGGTACTTAATTCACCTCATTTGCCTATATTCTTCACCAATCAGGTCACTGACAACAGAAGAGGGCGGGGTTTACCGCCAAAACATCAGAAGCAGAAAATTTGTCAATTTCAAAAAGACCGCCAATTTCATTGTCAGAAAGGAGCGGATTAAAATAAATGTCATCCTTCGTCAAATATTTAAAATCCCTTCTCTTTATTTTGTTTTATTCAACTTTTTCCGTCACGAATTACAGACGCGGGTTTAAAATGTTATTTAAATTGTGGATCTTTCTACAATTGCTTTCATACTGTCCCGGGAGGTACTAAATCCCTGTTCACAGCATTTCCCTGAAGGGAAACATTCAGTTTATCTTCAATCAGTGTCCTTCTCTGAAAAGAGGAAGCAGGATCGAGTCCTCAAACTGCCCTTAGTCTGCTGTGTAATAATCCCATTCTGGGCTGTTACACTGCGGAGAGTTACTGTTAATAAAATGATGAATCAGTTCACATTTCAGGAATAGAGTGAAGGGACTGATGTCTGACTCTTGCCGCTGAAAGCAGCTGTTAATGCGGTCATTCAGGGGCTGTGCAAAACCACAATAACAGCTTGAAGCAAAAAAGTAAAGGCGGATGAGCGGATTATGGGTTTGAGTTCGGTTTATGGGACAGGAGACAAAAACACAGCAGCGGGACATTTATTATGTTGCACATTGTCTTAAAATGATTTCATAGAGATGTTCGGATGCAGCTTTTTCAGAGAGATTGTGGGTGGCTCTTAAAAGAGCCGTTGTGTTTGGGATGTTATTCAGTCCATTGTGCAGTTTTACTTGGAGCTGGTGTACTTGGTCACCGCCTTTGTCCCTTCCGACACGGCGTGCTTGGCCAGCTCCCCGGGCAGCAGCAGGCGCACTGCGGTCTGGATCTCCCGGGAGCTGATGGTTCTGCGCTTGTTGTAATGGGCCAGGCGGGAAGCCTCACCCGCGATGCGCTCGAAAATATCGTTCACAAACGAGTTCATGATACTCATGGCCTTGGAGGAGATGCCGGTGTCGGGGTGAACCTGCTTCATCACTTTGTAGATGTAGATGGAGTAACTCTCCTTCCTCGACTTTCTCCGCTTCTTGCTGCCCTTTGCTGACGGTTTTTTAAGGTTTTCATGGCGCCCTTCTTAGCAGCTGCTTTCTTCTTCTCCTCAACCATCTTTAGTTTCAATTTCAGACACAGAAATAAACCAAACCCCTTCCGAGTGCGGATTAAATAGACAATCCCACAGCACTATGCTAATGAGGGATGGGGGAAAGTAAAGATTGTGATTGGGTGATTTGGAATGATGTCCCAACGATTTAATATTGTAATTCGACATTTGGTCTCTTTCGCCATCCAATCAGATTAAATATTTGCAACCAATCACAAATCCCCGTACTGCAATCAGGAAGTATATTGCACAAAGACTCTCTCCAGCCCCAGTTTATATTGAAAGAGCTGCTCCCTGTGTGGAGCTTCCTGGAAATGTCCTGGCTGTTGTTAGGAGGACACTTATTGACTGATTCTGTGTCGTTGTGTCTCTGCTATTGCATGTGAGTGTGCAATTAATTTCATTTTTAGTCTAGGCTACTGTGTTTGAGTGTTTTATGTAATTTGGTAACTCAGTCTCTGGTGCTGTTTGGATTCATTCTGTCTCTGTCAGGTATTGTGTTTGAGTGTGAGGAGATGAGGTGGAGTGTTGCGGCAAGGAAGATGGAAAAGAGCATTGGTGCCGATGACACAGCCTTACTTGACCCCAGTTTGCACTCGGATTGGGTCAGTGATAGATCCGTTGGCAAGGATTACAGCTTGCATGTCGTAGTGCAGTATGTTTGAGGAGGACATTCCATAATCCCTCTCGGTTGGTAGAGTCGAAGGCCTTTGTCAGGTCAGAGAAGGCCATGTATAAAAGTTGCTGCTGCTCCCTACATTTTCTTGAAGTAGTCTTGCTGTGAAGATTATGTTCACTGTGCCTGTTGGTGGACAGAATCCACATTGTGATTCCAGTAGGAGCTCTTCAGCCACGGGGAGGAGGCAGTTGAGAAGGACTCTTGTGATGACCTTCCCTGTGGTGGACAGCAGGGATACCCCTCTATAGTTAACACAGTCGGTCGTGTCAACTTTTTTAAAAAGATGATCACAATTACCGCATCACGGCGATCCCCTGTCATGCTCTCCTCCTTCTAGATGAGGGAAATGAGACATGTATTTGTGTCGAGTGTTTCTCTGCCATATTTTAGAATTTTGATGTGAATTCTATCTATTCTGGCAGTCTTATTGTTTTTTGGCTGTCCATCTCTAACGTCATGTGTGAATGTGGGATTCATTCTGTACCTGTCACTCACTGGTACTTTGTGTAAGTGTGAGATACATTCTGTATCTGTCAGTCTTCGGTATTGTATGTGAGTGTGGAATACATTCTGTCAGTGGCACTGTGTGTGAGTATTTGATTCATTCTGTCAGTCTCTGGAATGTTATGTGATTTGGGACTTAGTCTGAATCTGTCAGTGGTTCTGTATGTGTGGAATTCAAGCTATATCTGTCAGTATCTCTGTGTGTGTATGTGAGTTCATTCTTTATCTGTCAGTCTCTGGTGATTTATGTGAGTTTGGCAGTCACTGAATCTGCCAGGTACTGTAGGAGTATTTGAGAATGATTTTGTATGTGTCAGTCTTTGCTACTACGTAGGAGTGTGGGATTAATTCTGTATCTGTCAGCCTTTGGTAGTGTGTGTGATTGTGGGATGAATTAATTCGCAGTCATTGGTGCCCAGTATGAATGTGTAAATCATTCTGTAACTCAGTCTGATATTGTTATGTGAGGGTAGGAATCAAGTGTATCTTTCGATCCCGGGTGCTGACTGTGAGCATGGGATTCATTCTGTACCTGTCGGTGGTACTGTATCTATCTGTGGGATTAATTCTGTACCTTTCAGTCACTGGTATTGTGTATGAAAGTGGGATTAATTCTAGATCCGCCACACATTGGTTGTGTGTGTGTGTGTGTGTGTGTGTGTGTGTGTGTGTGTGTGTGTGTGTAAGAACATAAGAAGATACGAAATAGGACAGGAGTAGACCATTTGGCCCATCAAGCCTGCTCTGCCACTCAATAAGATCATGGCTGTTCTGATTGTGGCCATAACTTCACTTTCCTGCCTGCCCCCATAACCATTGACTCTGTTGTCGATCAAAAACCTGTCTATCGCTGTGTTGAATATATTCAATGACACAGCATCCACAGTCCTCTGGAGAGCAGAATTCCAAAGATTAACAACCCTCTCAGAGAAGAAATTCCTCCTCATCTCCTTCTTGAAAGAGAGACTGCTTATCTTAAACTCTGGCCCCAAATTCTATAATCCCCCACAAGGAGAAACATCCTCTCAGCATCTACCTGTCCAGCCCACTGAGAATCTTACAGGTTTCAATAAGATCACCACTCAATCTTCTAAACTCCAGTGAGTTTTGGCCCAACCTGCTCAACTTTTTCTCATAAGACAATCCAACATCCCAGCAATCAGTCGAGTGAACCTTCTTTGAACTGATTCCAATGCAAGTATATTCCTCCTTATGTAAGGAGACCAAAACTGTATGGAATTGGGATGTCACTAATGCCCTGTAAAGTTATAGCAAAACTTCCTTACTTTTAAACTCCATTCCCCTTGCTAAAAACGCCAACATTCCATTTGCCTTCCTAATTACTTGCTATACCTTCATGCTAACATTTTTGTAATTCATGTACCTGGACACCCAGATTCCTTGGTACAGCAGCATTCTGCAGTCTCTCTCTATGTAAATAATATTCTGTTTTTCTATTCTACCTGCCAAAGTAGACAATCTTACATTTCCCCATATTATACTCCATCTGCCAAATGTTTTCCCACTGACTTAACCTATCTATATCTCTTTGCAGACACATTGTGTCCTCCTCACAACTTGCTTTCCTACCTATCTTTGTACCATCTACAAATTTGGCAACAATATACTTGGTCCCTTCATGCAAGTTATTAATATAGACCATAAATAGTTGAGGCCCCAGCACTGTACCTGTGGCACTCCATTAGTTACAGTTTGCCAATCTGAATATGCTCCATTTATCCCCACTCTCTGTTTTCTGTGAGTTAGCGAATCCTATATCCATGTGTGTGTAGTTTTCCTTTTATATCTGTCAGTGCCTGGTACTCGATGTGAGTTTTGGACTCTTTCTCAATCTCTCAGTGCTACTATTTGTGTGTTAGGTTGCTTTAGATGACTCGGGCTGAGGTACTGTGAGTGAGTGCAATAATCAACCTATACTTTTCAGGATCTGGCACTGAGCATGTGTATCAGCATCACTTTATCTGTCAGTATCTGGTACTCTGTGTGAGTGGGGGATTCATTATGTAACCTTCCGTCCCTGGGACTGTTTGCAAGTCTGGATTCATTCTGCATAAAATGTCAGCACAGCAACAGGCCACAGATGTGGTTGGTTTTAAGCAGACAATATGTTTGAAGTTTTGCCAAGTATTAAATATCTGTCACTGTGAACATAATAGTGAAAGATAATGCATCTTTCAATCTGATACAGGATTGATGTGCAAATGTAACTCAGGCTGTACTAATCAATTTGATCAATGCCATTCAGTCTGACTCTGAGGGAGAATCTTGGACTTGTGTGCAAAATGAGCTCAGTCTGGAATTGTACAGTATCTTCCATCTGACACTATGAGGTTTCAGGACTGGTATGTAATTTATAGCTCAGACTATACTGATCAAATTTATAATGTATCTTTTAGTTTCACAATCCGGATGAGTTTTAAACTGGAATCTGAGTTTGGATCTCAGGTTATACTACATTTCAGAATCTCTCAATCTGATTATGCACTTGAGATTTGGACTTGTATCTAATGTATATGTCTGGACACATTATGGGAATTAATACTGATAATAAACTGATAACATGTGTAAATATTGGGCTGGTATTTAACTTGAATCTCAGATTATATTAGTTTAGTTTAGAGATACAGCACTGAAACAGGCCCTTCGGCCACCGAGTCTGTACCGACCATCAACCACCCATTTATACTAATCCTACACTAATTCCATATTCCTACCACATCCCCACCTGTCCCCATATTTCCCGACCACCTACCTATACTAGGGGCAATTTATAATGGCCAATTTACCTATCAACCTGTAAATCTTTTGGTCATGTGGGAGAAAACCGGAGCACCTGGAGGAAACCCACGCAGACACAGGGAGAACTTGCAAACCCCACACAGGCAGTACCCAGAATTGAACCCGGGTCGCTGAAGCTGTGAGATTGCGGTGCTAACCACTGCACCACCCTTAATTCTAGAGCTTTGAAAAGGGAACCATGTGTCAGTTCAATGTGTATTTAATTTGTAGCTGAGGTTGCACTATTGTGGGATTGACACACTGATAATTTGATAGTGGGTGAGAATTTGGACTGGGATTTACGAATCTACCTATCAGTGGTACTGAGTTGGGGTGACATGGAAACAACGTCTGTCTCTCCTGTTCTGTTTGATTGATGGATTGAAAATGTGTCTCTGGAACTATTTCTGCTGTCTGAGACTGTGGAACTGATGACCTGTCTGTGTCTCTGCGCTCTGTAAGTGATAATGTACGGACTGTGTGTGAGAAGGAGCTGGTGACACTCTTCCTTGTAACTTGGGTGGAGGAAACATCACATTTATTCTGGTTCATTCAATTATTTGTCTGTTTGAACAAAAGTATGTTTATAACTAAAATACAGGTGAGATAGAAGATACAGGATTTTAATGAATTTAATCTCTCGAATAATAATGAGCCCCCACAAAGGAAGCCCAGTCATACAAATATTATCATTGTTTGACTGCACTGCAGTAACAGGTTCTTCCCATTCTGTCTCCTTTCCCCGTCGACACACAGCCTGAGAATGGCCTCTCCCTTCCCCCACTCACCCCATGTTCCGGGACCAGTTGATTCTCCATTCCGCCTCTTACAAACAGCCCCCGTCTGCCCCTGAACTTGCCCCGGACTCGATGCTGATCTCTGAGTCCATCTGCGGACACGCTTCCAAAGCGATGTGCTGCTGGAAGGAGGCTGCTGTTTGCTTCCTTCCCCCGGGAACGGGATCTCTCCATTCGCGACTGTTTCAAACCATCTTCTTCCGCTCACAGGCAGTGCTGGGGGAGGGGAGCGCAGGCGCAGATTCAGGCAACAATTCAGCAAACAGAAACATAGAAAATTTCCGGCGCAGAATGAGGCCATTCGGCCCAACATGTCCGTGCCAGCTCAAAGAGAGCGATCCAGCCTGGTCCCGCAGTTTATTGTTATTGGACAGTGAAGTGTGGAAATAGAAGCGGACAGTCAGAATGAGGGGAGTTACACAAAGAGAATCTATTATCGGCACCAGATGAGAAGTGTGAAGGACACATTTTAAACAGTGGCTGTTTGATTTCGCTTGAACGGTTAGACCATGGGAGCGGGAACTGGAAATCTGACCTGTGTAAAAGTCCCTGTTCCGTCGGTCAGTCCCATTCATGGCCCAGTGGATTGTTTCTGGATGTCATTAAATTGTTGTAAAACGGCCAAAGCCCCTGGTATGCAGTAGCTGGGGGCTGAAGGACTGCAGTGGAATCAGACACTGACTCTGTTTGTATTGCTGGGTTTCCTTTGTGATTGTTCACAATGATTATTCATTCAAAGATTGTTTTGGTCTCTCTTGTAACTTCCACCACACCTCTTCCTGAATTATAATAAATACTTTTTCTTTCTACAGGCAAATACTTGAAGGAAGTAGAATAAATAGAATGATGCCTCAGCACAAGGGGAAGTGCAGCCGGCTTCTCACACACAGTAAGTACAGTATCATTCAGAGAGAAAAGAGACATCAGTTCCACAATCACTGCCAGCAGTACTAGTCAGACTGGCACTGATCCCAAGTTCCAGATACTAACAGTCAATCCAACAGTCACACAGAGCATGACAGACTGAAGTTGTTTCCATTTCACCCCAACTCCGTCCCACTGACAGGTAGATACATCAGTCCCAGTCCAAAATCACACCCACTATCAGATTGCAAGGCACTGTGTCACTCTCACAAGACAGCAGCCTGAACTACAAATTCAATGTCAGATAGAACAGACAAACAGTCCCTGATTGTAAAGTACAGAATTAATCTCAATAATGTAACCAGACTGCAGACTGAGCTACATGTTACACACCACTCCACAAATCTCACAAGTGGTCAGACTGGAGGATACAGTATTAATTCCATTACTGCAGACTGAATGCACTGTTATCTACCAGGACATAAAGCATATTGTAAAATGAAAGGACACAGACCTGAAATGTTAATTGTGTTTCTCTATCCACAAATGCTGCCTGAACTGCTGAGTATTTCCAGCATTTTTGTTTATTTCATATTTCCAGCATCTACAGACTTTTGCTTTTATTTTCGAGTTAAAGAAACATTGCATTGTGAGGTGGGAGTGACTGCCCTTGACATCAAGGCAGCCTTTGACATGTATGGCAACAAGGCAGCCCGAGCAAAACCAATGTAAATAGAAATCGGGGCAAAATGCTCTGCTGTTTGCAGTCATACCTAGCACGAAGGAAGATGGCTGTGGTTGTTCAGGTCAATCATCTCAGTCTCCGGCCATTACAGCTGGAATTCCTTATGCTCGTGTTCTAGGCCCAACCATCTTCAGCAGCTTCATCAACAACCTTCCCTCCATCACAAGGCCAGAAGTGTGGATGTTTTCTGATGATTGCCCAATGTTCAGCACCATTCATGACTCCTCAGATACTGAAGCAGCCCATGTCCAGATGCAGCAAGACCTGCACAACATCCAGGCTTGGGCTGATAAGTGGCAAGTAACATTGGCATCAGATAAGTGCCAGGCAATGACCATCTCAAACAAGAGAGAATCTAATCATCTCCCCTTGATGTTCAATGGCATTACCATCACTGAATCCCCCACCATTAACATTGACCATTGGTTACCATTGACCAGAAACTGAACTGGTCCAGCCATATAAGTGCTGTGACTGCAAGAGCAGGTCAGAGGCTAGAAATTCTGCGGCGAGTAACTGACCTCCTGTTTCCCCACATCCGTCCACCATTCACAAGGCACAAGTCAGGAGTGTGATGGAATACTGCCCACTTGCCTGGCTGAGTGCAGCTCCAACAACACTCAAGTAGCCTGTTTGATTGCCCACATCCACCACCTTCAATATTCACTCCATTCACCACTGATGCACAGTGGCACTAGTGCGTACCATCTAAAAGATGCACTGCAGCAACACACCAAGGCTTCTTCGACAGTACCTTCCAAACCTGGAACCTCTACCACCAACAAGGACAAGGGCAGCAGATGCATGGGAACACTACCACCTGCAAGTTCCCCTCCAAGCCACACACCATCCTGACTTGGAACTATATCACCATTCCTGCACTGTCACTGGGTCAAAATCCTGGAACTCCCTTCCAAACAGCACCGTTGGAATTCCTACATCTCAAGGACTGCAGCAGCTCAAGAAGGCAGCTCACCACCATTTTGTCAAGGGCAATTTGGAATGGGCAATAAATGCTGGCATAGCCAGTGATGCCTACATCACACTAACAAATGAAAAAAGTGAGGAAATAGTGAAGGGCTTCTATAGAATACATGCAGATATGTTTCCTCTTGTGGTGTTGTCTGAAACAAGAGCCAAAAATATAAAATCGACATTCATAAAACCAATGAGGAATTCATGAAAAAGGTATTTATGTAGTGAGTGGTTAGAATCTGGAATTTGCAACCACAGGGAGAGGTCGAGGCGATAATATCGGTGCATTTAAGGGGAGGTGGAACAACTGTATGGGAAGAAAGGAATTGAGGGATATACATATGGGGCTTTATTTTTCTTTATTTGTGCATATGAAGCAGGGTGGCTGGAAATATGTGAAGAGCATCGAGCAGTTGGGACGATCCCAGTGCAGTGTTTTGTCTGGATGGATCTGCCCAGAACACTTGTGATGCAGGAGCTGGGAGCTTCAGTACTTCAGTGGAGACAGATACTGACACTGGTTTTCATTTGTGGGTGTTTTTAATGATTATTAATTGCGAAATTAAATTCACCTCTTTGATATTTTGCACCTCCCCTGTTCTTGAGTTAAGACATATTTTTTCTTCATACAGGCAAATACTTGAAGGAATCGTGATGAATGTGATGGTTGCTGCACTCGAGGCACAAGGAACAGTGCAGCCAGCTCCTCTCACACACAGTAGGTACATTATCACTCAGAGTACAGAGGGATAGACAGTTCATCAGTTCCCTGGTCTCAGACTGCAGAAGTAGTCAGGCCCACATTGATCCCGAGTTCCAGAGACACACTTTCAATCCAACAATCAAACAAAGCAGGAGAGAAATAAGTTGTTTCCATTTCACCCCAATTCAGTCCCATTGACAGTCAGATACCTCAATCCCAGGTCAAAGTCACACTCATTAACAGATTGAAATACAATGTGTCAATCTAAATATAATGCAGACTTAGCTATCAATTAAATATCAGATAGAATTGGCACACAGTATTGATTGAATGGCACAGAATCTAACGTAATGATGTATCCTGAGATTGAAATTAAATACCATACTCAAAGCTCACATCCATTCATGAAAAAGGATGTTTAAACATCCCTATAGTGTACCCTGAGATACAAGTTACATACAAGTTCAACATTCATTACAGAGAAAGTTTCTAAGGTGCTGAAAGATATTGTAACCTGAGACACAAATTAGATACCAGTTCAGAACTCACCCACACTGTGAAATGGAATGATACAGAATCAATTCCATTAGTGTAGATCACTTTAAATCTGTTTCCCCCAGTCACTGACCTCTCTGCTAAGGTAAATAGGCCCTTCACTTCAACTCTATCCAGGCACCTCAAAATTTTGTATGTTTCAATGAGATTTCCCCTCAGCCTTCTCTGTGCCAAGGAGAACAGCCCCAGCCTATCCAGTCTTTCCTCATCGCTGCATTTTTCCAATCCCGGCAACACCCTCGTGAATCTCCTCTGCACCCTCTCTAGTGCAATTACATCCTTTCTGTAATAAGGTGATCAGAACTGCATACAGTATTCGTTGTGGCCTGACTAATGATTTATACAGTTCCAGCATAACCTCCCTGCTCTTAAATCTATACCTCGGCTAATAAAGGAAAGAATTCCATATGCCTTCTTACCACCTTAACGACCTGTCCTGCTACCTTTAGGGATCTGTGGACATTTACTCCAAGGTCCCTCACTTCCTCTACACCTCTCAGTCTTCTCCAATTAATTGTGTATTTCTTTGCCTTGTTTAACCTCCCCAAGTGCATCAACTCACACTTCTGAATTGAATTCCATTTGCCATTTTTCTGTCCATCTGAACAGACCATGAAGACCTTCCTGCAGTCTACAGCTATCCTCCTTGCTATTTACCACACAGCCAATCTTTGTGCCATCTGCAAACTCATACCCCCTACATTTACATCCGTGAAGACTACATCAACTGCACTACCCTCATCTATATTCCTTCTTAATTCTTCAAAATTTCGATCAAGTTGGTTAGACAAGATCTTCCCTTAACAAATCCATGCTGACTATCCTTGATTAATCTGTGCCTTTCGAAGTAACATTTTATCCTGTCTCTCAGAATAGATTCCAATAATTTGCCCACTACTGATGTTAGACTGACTGGCCTGTAATTATTTGGTCTCCCTCACTCCCTTTTTAAACAAAGGTACAACGTTAGCAGTCCTCCAATCCTCCATCACCACACCTGTATTCAGTGAGGTCTGGAAAATGATGATCAGCTCTTCTGCTATTTCCTCTCTTGCTTCTTTTTAACAGCCTGAGGTGCATTCCATCCGGCGTTCGTGATTTATCAACTTTCATATACACTAATCCCATTAATATGTCCTCTCTCCCTCTGTATGGATAACATCCATACTTCACACCCCTCTTCCTTATCTACAATATATGCATCTTCCCCCTCTTTTGTGAAGACAGATGCAAAGTATTTATTCAGAACAATGCCAGCATCTTCTGCCCTACACATAGGTTACCTTTTTGGTCTTTTCTGTGCCCTATTCTTTCCTTATTTATCCTTTTACTCTCAATGTATTGATAAAACATCTTTGGGTTCACCATAATTTTGATTGCCAATATTCTTTTATGCTCTCGCTTAACTTTCCTAATTTCAATGTTGATTTCCCCCCTCCACATTCTATACTCATCTTGGCTTTCTGTAGTATGCAGTTCTCTGTGTTGGGCATAAACTTTCCTTTACTGCCTTATTATACCTGTAAACTCCTTGACATCCATGGGGCTCTAGATTTGGCCTTCCCACCCTTTTTCTTTGTGGGGACATGTTGACTCTGAACCCCTGGAATCTCCCCTTTGAATTCTTCCCACTGCTCTGACACTGATTTACCTTCAACTACCTGTTTTCAGTCCACTTTCGGTAAATCAATCTTCACCTTAGTAAAGTTGGTCTTACCCCAATTGAGAACTCGAACTCCTGTTCTGTCCTTGTCCTTTCCATAATTATATTAAAACTGACTGAATTATGATCACTACCACCAAATTGCTGTCCCACTGCCGCTCCTTCCACCTGCCCCTCTTCATTTCCTAAAACTAATTCTAAAACTTCACCCTCTCTTGTCGGACTTGCTACATATTGGCTAAAAAAGTACTCCTGAATGCACCTCAAGAATTCTGCTCCCTCAATTCCCTCGACACAAAAAGTATCCCAGTTAATGTTTGGGTGGTACAAATCCCCCACTGTTACTGCCCTATTGTTCTTGCACTTCTCAGATATTTGCCTACATATCTGATCTTCCATCTCCCTCTGACTGTTTTGGGGTCTACAGTACACTCCCAGCAGTGTGATTGCCTCTTTTTTGTTCCTCAGCTCAATCTATACGGTCTCATTTGATAAACCTTCCAACATATCATCCCTCCTCACAGCTGTAATAGTTTCTTTGACCAAAATTGCCACTCCCCCTCCTTTTTTATCCCCTTCCCTCTCACGTCTGAAAACCCTGTAACCAGGAAGATTGAGCTGCCACGCCTGTCCCTCCTTTAGCCATGTTTGTGTAATAGCTATGATATCATACTGCCATGTGTCTAACTGTGCCCTGAGCTCATCTGCTTCATTTGCTATACTCCTTGCATTGATTTAGATATCGTTGAGCACTGCCAACATTTTTTGTTTTGAAGTTTCTAATCAGTGTTTCCTCTCTCTTCCAGACTCCATTAATTTTCTGCCTTCCATTTTCATTTCTGATCTGACTCTACCTTCCAGTCCCCATCTCCCTGCCAAACTAGTTTAAACCCTCCCCAACAGCACGAGCAAAACATCCTGCAAGGAACTCCGTCCTGGCTCAGTTCAGGTGCAACCCGTCCAACCTGTCCCAAAAATCTAAAGTCCTCCCTCCTGCACCATCTTTCCAGCCACACGTTCATCTGTCTTATCCATCTATTCCTGTACATTCATCTGTCTTATCCATCTATTCCTGTACTCACTTGCACGTGGCACTGGGAGTAATCCGGAGATTATTACTTTTGATGTCCTGCTTGCTAATTTCTTACCTCACTCCCTAAGTTCTGACTGCAGCACAACATCCTTATATCTACCTATGTTGTTGGTTCTGATGTGGACTACCACTGCTGGCTGTTCACCCTCCCGCTTCAGGGTGCTCTGCAACTGCTCAATGACATCCTTGACCCGGGCACCAGGGAGCCAACACTCCATTCCTGGATTCACGTCTGTGGCCATAGAAACACCTGATTGTTCCCTTGACGATTGAATCACCTATCACTATGGCTTTTCCAGTCTTCCCCGTACTCCCCTTTGCTGCTGAGTCACCCATGGTGTCATGGACTTGGCTCCGGCTGCACTCCCCAGGTGAAGCATCATTGTCCTCTGTATTCAGAACTGAATACCTGCTGGAGAGTGAGACGCACTCGGGGTGTCCTGCACTACCTGCCTGATTCTTTTTGACTGCCTGGTGGTCACCCATTCCCTCTCTCCCTGCATACTCTTAAGCTGTGGCGTGACCACATCTATAAACGTGTTATCTATGTACAAAGAACAAACAACAGTACAGCACAGGAACAGGCCATTCGGCCCTCCAAGCCCGCGCCGATCTTGATGCCTGTCTAAACTAAAACCTTCTGCACTTCAGGGGACCGTATCCCTCTCTTCCCACCCTCTTCATGTATTTGTCAAGATGCCACTTAAGCGTCGCTATCTTCCCTGCTTCCACCACCTTCCCCGGCAGCAAGTTCCAGGCACTCACCACCCTCTGTGTAAAGAACTTGCCTCGCACATCCCCTCTAAACTTTGCCCCTCTTGTCTTAAACCTGTGTCCCCTCGTAACTGACTCTGCCGCACTGTGAAAAAGCTTCTGACTATCCACTCTGTCTCTGCCACTCATAACTTTGTCAACCTCTATCATGTCGCCCCTCCACCTCCATTCTAAGTTTTGGGAAAAATAGAGTATATGACTGTATCAGTAAGTAGGAAAAGTTAAAATATGTTGTGACCAGTGGAGACGTGTGATGAGAATAAACAGATCCTCCTCTGATTTCAACGACGCAAGCATTTGTGATTTGACTCTGTAGCTTAGTTGGTTAAAGCACCTGTCTGATAAACAGAAGAGCCTGGATTCAAGTCCCAGCAGAGCCTTATTTCAGGTTTGTGATATGCTTTAGAAGTTTCCTTGTCAATCATTTATATCTCTGTTTTGTGAACTTGAACTTGGAATTCAAATTACATGATGAATTTCAGTCACAGGAGAAAACAGCCTTTGTGAAGGATGTGAGTTGGGAATGGCTGTTCCTCCTTGTCCAGCAATTCAGTGCTGATACGCCAAAGGCAACTTCTTTGATACAAATTTGTTCACGGTTACATTCAATCTGGAAAACAGCTCGACATTAATCTCACTGAAGGAAAGTGTGACTGCGTTGTATGTTTCAGAGTGTTTGTGTCGTTATGTGTTGCTTTTAACCGAGACTGGGGACATGACGCGAGTGGGAAGGTTGATCCGAGGTTTGGAATATTTGTCAATCAGGAACAAGAAAAATCAAAGGAACCAAATAAGAAAACCTATGTCTCGTGGGTATTGAGAGACGGTGAGAAGATATTAAACTTTGTTCCATTCAATCCAGATGCGATGAACTTTGAATTTTTCCGCCTTTTATAAACATTATTTGAAGGGTCTCTGCAACAATGTTCAGTGTTGATGAGAGTGGGGTCTGGGTGAGCAGCTGCTGAGTGTGACAGGGTCAGGACTGGATGCAGGAAGTTCTCTGACACTCTCTCTCCCTCTCTCTCTCTGATGGCTTTGAGTTGATTTTCAAGTGTTTGAATAAATGAAGGAAGTTCCCTCCACCCATTTGTTTGGACAAACAGTGTAGTATAAGGATGTAAAGGGTTAATGCTGAAGATAGTGGGATCAACCCCTCCCACTGTCAGAGTGATGATGTAACAGTCACATGAGATGAGGTTTGGGAGAAGAGAGAGCAGCACCAAGGATGCCAGCTCTAGAGGTTTGATGAATGTGTATATAGTATTGTGTAAATTAGAAAAGAGTTCTTAGTTCTTTCAGCAGGAAATGTGTCCAGAAAATATTCAGGAGTCGGAATGCAGATATTAATTCCAAGTGACAGTTCTGGGTTCATTTAACAAAAAAAAGGTAGCGAATAATATTGCTCACTGATTGAAATCCCCCAGTGAGGAGACAGTTAAACAGGTGATCAGTTGGGGCATCCTTCGATCCAAGGTTTCGGCAGCATTTAATCTCCCTTTTTGGTGAAATTCTCTGTTATTTGCATCTTTTTTTAATCAGCTTTCATGGGTGAGTGAAAAACTCAAAAAAACTTAACAGTTCCATTCTTCCTTCTTCCCATCAGTTTCTCTTTTCTGTCTCAGATCAATATAATGATGAGAATCCCAATTTAATCTGCTGTTTCTGGTGTTTTATCCATTCCAATCAAAATTCAACATTCCAATCAAATCTATTTGTTATTCCACAGTGTCTCTCCATGTGTTTTATTCTGTTGTATTCTCTCACAGTCTGTTTGATGATCAATGTTACATCTCAGTCTCTGTTCTGGTGAAGATCAGAAGCAGTGTTTTCTGTTTGCACCACCCGACAAGTCGGCCTGAGGCTGTGTCTCATCGATAATGTGGAGTTAGGAACATCGAAACATAGGAGCAGGAGTCGGCCATTCAGCCCATCGAGACTGCCCCGCCATTCAATATTATCTTGGCTGAACATCCACTTCAATGCCCTTTTTCCCACACTTTCCTCATATTCCCTTATGTCATTTGTATTTACAAATCTGTCAATCTCTGCTTTAAACATACTCAACGACTGAGCTTCCACAGCCCTCTGGGGTAGAGGATTCCAAAGATTCACAACCCTCTGAGTAACAACATTTCTCCTCATCTCTGTCCTAAGTGGCTTCCCCCTTATTTTGAAATTGTGTCCCCTGATTTTCGACTCCCCAACCAGGAGAAACATCTTAGCTGCATCTACCCTGACTGTCCTTTAAGTATTTTGTGGGTTTCAATGGGATCACCTCTCATTCTTCAAAACTCTAGAGAAGACAGCCCCAGTTTCCCCAATCTCTCTTCATAGGACAATCCCACCATCCCAGGAACAAGTCTGATGAACCTTCGTTGAACTCCCTCCATGGCAATAATATCCTGCCTAAGGTAAGGAGACCAAAACTGTACACAGTACTCCCAAGTGCGGTCTAACCAGGGTTCTATACAATTGAAGCAAGAATTCACTACTCCTGTACTCAAATCCTCTTGTGATAAAGGCTAACATACTATTAGCCTTCCTAATTGCTTGCTGCACCTGCATGTTAGCTGTCAGTGACTTATTGACATGGACACCCAGATCACCCTTATATTCTATAACTCAGTTAATAAAGGAAAGGATTCCATATACCTGCTGAACCACCTTATTGACCTGTACTGCTACTTCAGGAATCTGTGGACATTCACTCCAACGTCCCTCACTTCCTCTACACCATTCAGTGTTTTCCCATTAATTGTGGATTCCTTTGCCTTTTTTGACGCGTGCTCTCGCTGTTCCCTGCTCTCCGAGTGAACTCTTGCTCCCTCTCTCTCCTGGGCTCTTGATGCTCCACTCTGCTCTCACTGTTTCCCACTCTCTTAATGTATCAATATTTGTTTGCCTTGTGTTTAATTTAAAATATGGATTAACTGTATTTTACAGTTGTAGGTTTTATTTGGTAGTCCTGTACAAGTTGTGGATTGGTATTTAATATTTAGCTCTGTGAAAACGATTGTGAATGAAAATATAACTTTCAATCTTATACATGGGCTGGTCTGCAAGCTCCAAGTCCTTCATTTTGTAGTAATGGAATTGATACTGTATCTTTCAGTCTTAATCTCTGTGGGATTTTTGAACTGGCATGGAATGCATAACTTGGTCTAACGTTCCGGTGTACATTATTGGGATTCAAAGGATGATAGGAAATAGGGGCATTAGGCCATTCAGCCCATCAAGCCTGCTCCAACATTCAAACAGATCGTGACTGATCATCTACCTCTACGCCATTTTTCCTGCTATCTCCATATCCCTTGATCTTGTTAGTATTTAGAAATCGATCGATTTCTGTCTTGAATATGTTCAATGATTGATCTTCCACAGCCCACTGGGATAAAGAATTCCACAGATTTCCCACCCTCTGAGTAAAGAAATTCCTGCTCATCTCAGTCTCAAATGGCCTGCCGTTATTCTGAGTCTGTGTCCCCTTGTTCTAGACTCACCAGACAGAGGAAACATCCTATCCATATCTACCCTGTCACACCCTGCAAGAATTTTGTAAATTTCAATGAGATCACCTTTCATTCTTCGAAACTCCAGAGAATTTCGGCCCAGTTTCTGTAGTCTCTCATCATAAGACAATCCCACCATCCCAGGGGATTAGTCTGGTGAATCTCTGTTGCACTCCCTCTGTGACAAGTCTATCCTTCCTTCAATAAGGAAACCAAAATAGTACAGAATATTCCAGGTGCAGTCTCAGCCAGACTTTATAAAATTGAAGCAATACATCTTTAACCATGTACTCAAATCCCCTTTCAATGAAGCAAACATACCATTTGCCTTCCTAATTGCTTTCTGCACCTGCACACTAGCTTTTAGAGTCTCATGAACAAGGACACCCAGGTACCTTTGGACATCGACACTTCTCAACCTCTCACCATTTAAGAAATACTCTGTCTTTCTGTTTATTCTCCCAAAGTGGAGAAATTCACACTTATTCACATTATATTCCATCTGCCATGTTCTTGCCCATTCACTTACCCTGTCCAAATCCCCTTGAAGCCTCCTTGCATTCATTCTGTACCTTTCAATCATGCAAATTTTGTCTGTTCTGTTTCAAGGTTTATATTTAAAATGTAACCATGGTGACAGAGTTTATTTAGATCTGATGATGGGTTTGTTTTTGGACTGTGATTGATGTATCAACCTGTCAGCTGTATTGAATTGGAGTGAAATGGAAACAACTTCTGTCTCTCCTGCTGTTGTTTGACTGTTGGATTGAAAATGTGTCTCTCGACTTTGGGATCAGTGTCTGTCTGACTACTTCTTTTGTTTGTTCCAGTGGAACTGATGAGCTGGCAGTATCTCTGTGCTTTGGGAGTGATCCTGTACCGACTGTGTGTTGGAACGAGCTCGCTGCACTTTTCCTTGTGTCCAAGAAGCACCACATCCAGTCAGGTTCCTTCATGTATTTTCCTGCAGGAATGAAAGAACTGGTGAGGTAGAAGATACAAAAACGATCAATGTAATCGTCCCAATAATAATCATTATGAACAATCGCGAAATGAAAACCAGGAACACAAACAGTGTCAGTGTCTGACTCCACTGCAGGACTGCAGTATTCAGCTTCTGTTTACCAGGTGTTTGCAGAGGTTTTACAACAAGTTTGTGACATTCAGAAACAACACAAGCCCTGCACTGCTCTATGACAGGGACTGTCCGATAGAGCAGTGACCTTGACACAGTCACATTTCTATTTCAACGGAAAACAAGCAGCCACTATTTAAAACGTGCCTTTCTCGCTTCTCACCTGGTGTCTGCAATAAATGCTCGTTATTTTGCGGCTATTTTTCCGCCACTGTTCACGATCCAACAAACAGTGAGAGACTGGAACTAAAGCAGGAAAATTCCCTCTCCTTTGGGTGGTGAAATTGTCAGTGATTTTCAATAGTGATTTCTTCCCATTGTGTCTCCCTGAGCCTGTACAGACACTGTCCGAGAATGAACTCTCCCTTCCCCGTGTCCCCGGCTCACTCCATGTTCTGGGAGCAGCTCCTGCTCCACAGTGTCTGTTACAAACACTCCCCGACTCCCCCTCAACTTCCCACCACTCAATGCTAATCTCTGAGCACATCTGCGGACACGCTCCCAAAGCAATGGCTGCTGGAAGCAGATGCTGTTTGTTCCCTTCCCCCGGGCCTGGGAAGTCTCCATTAGCAGCTGATTTAAAGCATCTTCCCCTGATTGAGTGAATGGCCTCACAGACTGGGTTGGGGAAAGGATGCGCATGCGCTCCACTCCTCATAGTGACGTCCCACAGGGGGCGGAGCAACACCGCGCGTGCGCAGATCTTTGCAGCAATTCAGCATTCAAACATCAATGGGAACTTTCCCCATTTCACCCTCATCAAAGTCCCAAAGAAAGTGAAGAGGGGCTTCGACTGGAGGGAGGGAGGGGCGGGGTAGGGGGAACCTAGAACCCAGAAAGCTGCCCACTTGCCCCATTTAGATGCTCAATTTGCGGTCATTCCCTGCAGGGGGTTTGTTATTATTGAGCCCCTCCTGGTAAAACAATCCGATAGAAAGAGTGGAGAAAGGAGGGAGCCGGTGTGTTTGCTGGGACCTTGCAGAATTCATTTCAGCAGCAAAAGTCCCGGGTGATATTAACCCGAGTGAAACACGCTGTCAGTGAGAGGAAAACCGAACGGCCCTTTTCATCTTTTCATTGGAAGCAAAGTAGAGCCGGAAGTGCGGCGAGCAGAGCAGACACACAAGCTCAATGACAGGAGAGCTCGGCCGTCCCTGAGTTTCAGCTCCCGGCTCTTACATTTCCTCATCCACACTGTCTTTACTGTGGATGTTCAGGGATTCCTTGTCGGATCTGAGGACTGTGTCCATTAAACATTCTGAGTCAGGAGATCCACACACTCTCTGTTATCAAGATTTATGGGCAGGAATGTTTCAAAACTTTGTCTATTAAATCATTGTATTATTCACAGAACTAATGTGGCAATCGGTTCATTATTCAGGTCTTGAACTTGGTTTGGGTAGACTGAAAACTGAGAGGTTCAGCACCTCTCCAACACTTCGCTATTGGCCGTGTGGCCTAATGGATCAGGCGTTTGACTTTGGTGTATTTAATGAAGTTATCAGAAGATTGTAGGTTCGAGTCCTACTACGGTCATTTTGGGCGATCAGTGTTTAGCACCGCAGCCTCACAGCTCCAGCGACCCGTGTTCAGTTCTGGCTAATGTCTGTGCGCAGTTTGAGTTCTCCCTGTGACTGCGTGTGTTTCCTCGCACAGCCAAAGACTGGCAGATTGATTGGTAAATTGACTATTGTGAATTGCCCCCAGTGGAGCTAGGTGGTGAGGGACAAAAACAAGAAATGCTGGATTCACTCAGCAGGTCTGGCAGCATCTGTGGAAAGAGAAGCAGAGTTAACGTTTCGGGTCAGTGACCCTTCTTCGTTCCGAAGAAGGGTCACTGACCCGAAACGTTAACTCTGCTTCTCTTTCCACAGATGCTGCCAGACCTGCTGAGTGAATCCAGCATTTATTGTTTTTGTTTCAGATTTCCAGCATCCGCAGTATTTTGCTTTTATATAGGTGGTGGGGGATGTGGTCGGGAATATGGGAATAATGTTGGATTAGTATAAATGGGTGGTTGTTGGTCGGCAGAGACTTGGTGGGCCGAAGAGCCTGTTTCAGTGCTGCATCTATTAATAAATAACTGATTTTTTTGATGAAATAACAGAAAAGGTTGATGAAGGGAAAGCAATGGATGTTGTCTATATGGATTTTCAGAAAGCGTTTGACAAATTACCACATAAAAGGCTGGGTAACAAAACGGAGGCTCCTGGAATAGGAGGGTCAGTATCTGCTTATATTAAAAAATGTATGAAATATCAAGAAAAGCGAGTTGTGGTATTTGGTTGTTTTTCAGAATGGAAGATGCTGAACAGTGATGTCCGCAAGGGTCAGTGTCAGGACCACCATATATATAAATGACTTGAATATTGGAATCACAGAATTGTTACTACACAGAAGGAGGCCATTTGGCCCATCGTGTCTGCACTGACTCTCCAAATGAGCAATTCACCTCATGTCACTTCCCCGTCTTCTCCCCATAATCCTGCACATTCTTCCTTTTCAGATAACAGTCTAATTCCCCTATGAATGCTTCAATTAAACCTGCCTCCATCACATTCTCAGGCAGTTCATACTTTAACCACTCGCTGCGTGAAAAAGTTTTACCCCACGTCGCTTTTGCTTCTTTTACCAATTACTTTAAATCTGTGCCCTCTCGTTCTCGATCCTTTCACAAGTGGGAACAGTTTCTCCCTATCCACTCTGTCCACACCCCTTATCATTTTGAATACCACTATGAAATCTCCTCTTAGCCTTCTTTTCTCCAAGGAAAACAGTCCTAACTTCTCCAATCTATCTTCATAACTGAAGTTCCTCATCCCTGGAACCATTCTCATGAATCTTTTCCATAATCTCTCCAATGCCTTCACATCTTTCCTAAAGTGTGGCACCCAGAACTGGATGCAGTACTTCAGCTGAGGCTAGTGTCTTATACAAGTTCAACATGACCTCCTTGTTCTTGTATGCTATGCCTCGATTACTAAAGCCGAGGATACTGTATGCTTTATTAACCGCTCTCTCAAGCAATGACTTATACCCCCAGGTCCCTCTGCTCCTGCACCCCCTTTAGAATTGTACCCTTTGTTCTATATTGTCACTCCATGTTCTTCTGACCAAAATGAATCAATTCACATTTCTCTGCATTGAACTTCACCTGTTATCTGTCCTCCCATTCCACCAACTTGTCTATGTCCTTTTGAAGTTCTACACTATCATCCTTACAGTTCACAATGCTTCCAATTTTCGTATCATCCACAAACTTTGAAATTCTGCCCTGTACACCAAGGTCTAGGTCATTAATATATGTCAGGAAAGGCAAGGGTCCCAACACTGACTCCTGGGGAACTCCACTACAAACCTTCCTCCAGCCCGAAGAACATCCATTGCTCACTACTCTTTGTTTCCTGTCACTCAGCCAATTCCATATCCATGTTACTACTGTCCCTTTTATTCCATGAGTTATAACTTTGCTCACAAGTCTGTTGTGTTGCACTGTATCAAACTCCTTTTGAAAGTCAATAAAAGCAAAATGCTGCAGATGCCAGAAATCTGAAATATAAACAAAAAGTGCAGGAAATACTCAGCAGGTCAGGCAGCATCTGTGGAGAGAGAAACAGAGTTAATGTTTCAGGTCAGTGACCATTCAGATGCTGCCAGACCTTTTGAAAGTCCATGTACACCACATCAACAGCATTGCCCTCATCATCCCTCTCTGTTACCTCATCAAAAAACTCCAGCAGGACATTTAAACATGATTTTCCCTTAAGAAATCCATGCTGTCTTTCCTGAATTAACCCACATTTGTCCATGGGACTATTAATTTTGTCCCGAATTATTCTTTCGAGAAGTTTTCCCACCACCGAAATTGAACTGACTGGGGAGTGAGACGAGGTGAGTTGCTTTAGCAGAGAGCCAGCATGGGTTCGTCAGGCCGAATGGCCTCCTTCTGTGCTTTAGCCATTCTATGATTGTATGATTCTAGCAGCAACTGTTGGTGGAGAGGCAGTGATGCAGGAATGGGTTGACAGAAAGGGAAAAGTCTGGGCTGGTGTGTGTTTGCAGCATTTGCAGCTTGTGTTCGGGTTTGTGAATAAAGGTGATTTGGAAGCTGTGTTCCAAATTGAAGTGTTTACTGGAAGGAAGAAGTTGATGTAAATAAAGAGTAAAACGTGTTAAGATGAAGCGTGGTGTGATTGTGGATAGCAGTAAATATAGTGTTGGTGAATTATTTGTGTTAATAAACATCCACTGCACCCTCTGGTGCAGGCTGCTGTTTATATCCAGCTGTGTATTAGTGCTGTGTGTTAACGAGATAAATGTTTGTTTCAACGCTGTTTATAAAGAAATAGCATTGCACTCAAACAGTCCCAGACATAGCAACACACGTACAAAAGCAAAATACTGCGGATGCTGGAAATCTGAAACATAAACAGAAAATGCTTGAAATAGTCGGCAGGTCTGGCAGCATCTGTGGAGAGAGAAACAAAGTTAATGAGAGCTGAGGAAACATACCTGAACTGTTAACTGTTTCTCTCTGCACAGATGCTGCCAGACCTACTGAGCATTTCCAGCATTTTCTGCTTTTATTACAGCAACACCTTTGATCAGCAGTAGCGGTGATAGTGCGAGCCAGGGGGCAGCTGGGAAGGTACGTTTCACTATAAAGTACTTACCTGACGATTCGGCGGACACGGACACGGGGACTGCTGGGTAAGTGAACTTATATATTCGGGCAGTGGCTAAACCCGAAACACTACATGTGTAGTGTCTCCCACCCATCCTCCTCCTCCAACCAAAAAAAAGGACTCTTGTGTGGAGGGTTTGGTAAGGTAAGGTTTTACTTTATATTTTTTTTATTCTCTGTTGTCAATTTAGAGCAGAGGGGATGGAAGCTAGGGCAGTTGCATGCTCCTCTTGCAGGATGTGGGAGGTAAGGGTCACCACTTGTGTCCCTGCTGACTTCACCTGTGAGAAGTGCACCCAACTCCAGCTCCTCACAGACCGCGTTAGGGAACCGGAGCTGGAGCTGGATGAACTTCGGATCATGCGGGAGGCAGAGGGGATGATAGGGAGCAGTTATAGGGAAGTACTGACACCTCAGTCACAGGAGAAAGGTAGCTGGGTGACCGTCAGGGGAGGGAAAGGGAATAGGCACACAGTGCAGAGATCCCCTGTGGCCGTTCCCCTCAATAATAAGTATACCGTTTTGGATACGGTTGTGGGGGGTGGACCTACCAGGGGAAAGCCACAGCGGCCAGGTCTCTGGCACTGAGCCTGGCTCTGCGGCTCAGAAGGGAAGGGTGGAGAATAGGAGAGCGATAGTGATAGGAGATTCAATGGTTAGAGGAACAGACAGGAGATTCTGTGGTCGCGAATGAGACTCCCAGATGGTATGTTGCCTCCTGGGTGCCAGTGTCAGGGATGTCTCAGATCGAGTCTACAGGATTTTTAAGGGGGAGGGGGAGCAGCCAGAAGTCGTGGTACATATCGGTACCAATGACATAGCTGGGAAAAGGGATGAGGACCTGAAAAGCGAATATCGGGAGTTAGGTTGGAAGCTAAAAGGCAGGACGAGCAGAGTAGTAATCTCAGGATTGATACCGGTGCCACGTGCTAGTGAGGCTAGAAACAGAGAGCGAGTGCAGCTGAACACGTGGCTACAGAGCTGGTGTAGGAGGGAGGGCTTCAGTTATGTGGATCATTGGGATACCTTCTGGGGAAGGTGGGACCTGTACAAGAAGGACGGGTTGCATCTGAACTGGAGGGGCACCAATATCCTGGGCGGGAGGTTTGCTAGAGCTCTTCGGGAGGGTTTAAACTCGTTTGTCAGGGGTATGGGAACCGGAGCTATGGATCAGTGGATGGGGTAGCTGTTGAACAGGCAGATACCGAGTGCAGAGAGTCTGTGAGGAAGGTTAGACAGTTGACAGGGCAAAGTTTCAGCCAGTATGATGGGTTGAAGTGTGTCTATTTTAATGCAAGAAGAGTCAGGAATAAGGGTGGTGAACGTAGAGCATGGATCAGTACTTCGAGCTACGATGTTGTGGCCATTACGGACACTTGGATATCACAGGGGCAGGAATGGATGTTGGATGTTCCCGGGTTTAGATGTTTCAAAAGGAATAGGGAGGGAGGTAAAAGAAGTGGGGGAGTTGCATTGTTATTCAGGGATAGTATCACAGCTGCAGAAAGGTAGGTCATCGAGGAGGGTTTGTCTACAGAGTCATTATGGGTGGAAGTCAGAAACAGGAAAGGAGCAGTCACTTTATTGGGAGTTTTCTATAGACCCCCCAATAGCAACAGAGACACGGAGGAACAGATTGGGAGGCAGATTTTGGAAAGGTGCAGAAGTAACAGGGTTGTTGTCATGGGTGACTTCAACTTCCCTAATATTGATTGGAACCTCCTTCGTGCAAATAGTTTGGATGGAGCAGTTTTTGTCAGGTGTGTCCAGGAAGGTTTCCTGACTCAATATGTAGATAGGCCGACTAGAGGGGAGGCTATGTTGGATTTGATGCTTGGCAACGAACCAGGCCAGGTGGCAGATCTCTCGGTGGGAGAACATTTCGGTGATAGTGATCACAACTCCCTGACCTTTACTATCGTCATGGAGAGGGACAGGAGCGGACGGGATGGGAAAATATTTAATTGGGGGAGGGGGAATTACAATGCTATTAGGCAGGAACTGGGGTGCATAAATTAGGAACAGATGTTCTCAGGGAAATGCACGACAGAAATGTGGAGGTTGTTTCGGGAGCACTTGCTGCGACTGCTGCATAGGTTTGTCCCGATGAGGCAAGGAAGGGATGGTAGAGTGAAGGAACCTTGGATGACAAGAAATGTGGAACAGCTAGTCAAGAGGAAGAAGGAAGCTTACTTAAGGTTGAGGAAGCAAGGATCAGACAGGGCTCTAGAGGGTTACAAGGTAGCCAGGAAGGAACTGAAAAATGGACTTAGGAGAGCTAGAAGGGGACATGAAAAAGTCTTGGCGGGTAGGATTAAGGAAAATCCCAATGCATTCTACACTTATGTGAGGAACAAGAGGATGGCCAGAGTGAGGGTAGGGCCGATCAGGGATAGTGGAGGGAACTTGTGCCTGGAGTCGGAGGAGGTGGGGGGGGGGGGGTCCTAAATGAATACTTTGCTTCAGTATTCACTAGTGAGAGGGACCTGGTCGTTTGTGAGTACAGCGTGAAACAGGCTGATATGCTCAAACAGGTTGATGTTAAGAGGGAGGATGTGCTGGAAATTTTGAAAGACATGAGGACAGATAAGTCCCTGGGGCCAGACGGGATATACCCAAGGATATTACGGGAAGCGAGGGAAGAGATTGCCGCGCCTTTGGCGATGATCTTTGCGTCCTCACTGTCCACTGGAGTAGTACCAGATGATTGGAGGGTGGCAAATGTTATTCCCTTGTTCAAGAAAGGGAATAGGGATAACCCTGGGAATTACAGACCAGTCAGTCTTACGTAGGTAGTGGGCAAATTATTGGAGAGGATTCTGAGAGACAGGATTTATGATTAGTTGGAAAAGCAGAGTTTGATTAGAGACAGTCAGCATGGCTTTGTAAGGGGCAGGTCATGCCTCACAAGTCTTATTGAATTCTTTGAAGATGTGACAAAACACATTGATGAAGGAAGAGCAGTGGATGTGGTGTATATGGATTTCAGCAAGGAGTTTGATAAGGTTCCCCATGGTAGGCTCATTCAGAAAGTAAGGAGGCATGGGATACAGGGAAAGTTGGCTGTCTGGATACAGAATTGGCTGGCCCATAGAAGACAGAGGGTGGTAGTAGATGGAAAGTATTCAGCCTGGAGCTCGGTGACCAGTGGTGTTCCGCAGGGATCTGTTCTGGGACCTCTGCTCTTTGTGATCTTTATAAATGACTTGGATGAGGAAGTGGAAGTCTGGGTTAGCAAGTTTGCCGATGACACGAAGGTTGCTGGAGTTGTGGATAGTGTGGAAGGCTGTTGTAGGTTGCAACAGGACATTGACAGGATGCAGAGCTGGGCTGAGAAGTGGCAGATGGAGTTCAACCTGGAAAAGTGTGAAGTGATTCATTTTGGAAGGTCGAATTTGAATGCAGAATACAGGCGCAAAGACAGGATTCTTGGTCATGTGGAGGAACAGAGGGATCTTGGGGCCCATGTCCATAGATCGCTCAAAGTTGCCACCCAAGTTGATAGGGTTGTTAAGAAGGCATATGGTGTGTTGGCTTTCATTACCGGGGGATTGAGTTTAAGAGCCGCGAGGTTATGCTGCAGCTCTATAAAGCCCTGGTTAGACCACACTTGCAATATTGTGTTCAGTTCTGGTCGTCTCATTATAGGAAGGATGTGGAAGCTTTAGAGAGGGTGCAGAGGAGATTTACCAGGATGCTGCCTGGACTGAAGGGCATGTCTTACGAAGAAAGATTGAGGGAGCTGGGGCTTTTCTCATTGGAACGAAGAAGGATGAGAGGTGACTTGATAGAGGGGTACAAGATGATGAGAGGAATAGATAGAGTGGATAGCCAGAGACTTTTTCCCAGGGTGGAAAGAGCTATCACCAGGGGGCATAATTTTAAGGTGATGGAGGAAGGTTTCGGGGAGATGTCAGAGGTAGGTTCTTCACACAAGAGAGTGGTGGGTGCGTGGAATGCACTGCCAGTGGTGGTAGTAGAAGCAGATACATTAGGGACATTTAAGCATCTCTTGGATAGGTGCATGGATGATAGTAGAATGAAGGGTATGTAGGTAGTTTTGATCTGAGAGTAGATTAAAGGTTCGGCACAACATCGTGGGCCGAAGGGCCTGTACTGTGCTGTACTGTTCTATGTTCTATAACACAGCTGTTGGGAGGCTCAGCCTGGCTACGCAATGTTACAAGGACGCTGAGTGACACCATCGACAACGGGACAGAGAGAAAAACACACAGGAAACTAATCGACTGTGAGGAAGCAAAAGTGAGGAACGGAGAGAGAGAGACAGACAACGAAACTGAGATGGAGAAAGAAGGCATTTGTATGATTGTGTTCTCCCTGTTGTGTAACGGTATTTCCTGTTGTGTAAATATGTTTTCTGTTGTGTAAAGATGTACCCTGTTGTTGTGTCAAGGTTTTCTCTGTTCTTGTTGTATTTTCTGTTCCTGACCGTCTCCTCACTGTGACCATTTGTCCTGGTTTTCTTGTGAACAACATCACCATCTGGTGGTGGAGAGGAGACTCTGCAGGAAGGGGTTGACAAAGTGGGAGAGACTCGGCTGGTCCGTGTTTGCAGCTTGTGTTCGTGTGAGCAAAAGTGATTTGTTGCTGATTGATGTGTTCACTAGAAGGAAAAAGATAATTGCAATCGAGCGCATCTTGTTATTGTGGGGAAACACTTGATATTTTGAAAGTGAACGGTTTGTGTTACTACCAAACATAAATAGCAGAGAATGGTTTCAATCCATCGACCTCTAGGTTATGGGCCCAGCACGCTTCCGCTGCGCCACTCTGCTAACTGCTGGTTTAAATTTTAACTGCCCGTTAGTGAAATATGTTCATTTCCCCAATGTTTTTATAAAAATAGGATTGCGGTCGGATTTCTCAAGAATCCCGGACTCAGCAACACACGTGCTGACGGACTCACCCTCACTGCACAATGACACAAGGACACTGAGTAACAGCACCGACAATGAGGCAGGCAGAGAAAGACACACAGAAAACCAGGAAGAGATTATCAGGACTCAGAAAGGAACAGACAGAGAAAGACACACAGAAAACCAGGAAGATATTATCAGGACCCAGAAAGGAACAGACAGAGAAAGGTACTGAGCAAACCATCAAGAGACAGCGAAAGACTGATGATTTATGTAATTGTGTTTTCTGTTGTGTAAAGATGTTCCCTGTGTTCTTTTAAAGATATTTCCTGCTGTGTAATATGTTCTCTGTTGTGTAACTATATTCGCTGTTGTGTAAAGATGTTCTCTGTTATTGTGTAAAATGGTTCCCTGTTGGGTAAAGATCTTCTCAGTTGTGTAAATATGATCCATCTTGTGTAAAAGTGTTCCCGGTTGTTTAAATATGTTCCCTGCTCTGTAATGTAGAGCTGAGTCAGCACTAATGGAATTGCTACAGTATCTTCCAGTCTGATACTGGATGAGGGCTGGAATGTGATCCAACGCACAGTCTATACAAATTGAATTGCTATTGTATCTTTTAGTTTCACAATCCGGGGGAGTTTTAAACTGAATTCTCAATTTGTATCTCAGGTTATACTATCTTTCAGATTCTCTCAATCTGATATCGCACTTGAGATTTAGACTTAAGAAAGGATGTACTGGCATTGGAGGAGTTCAAAAGAGATTCACTCAGCTGATTCCTGGGATGAAGGGGTTGACTTATCAAGAACGGCTAAACAGGTTATTCATTCGTGTTTAGAAGAATGAGGGGTGATCTTTTTGAAACGTACAAGATTCTGAGGGGGCTGAACAGGGTGAAGAAGGGTCTCTGACCTGAAACATTAACTCTGCTTCACTCTTCACAGATGCTGCCAGACCTGCTGAGTATTTCCAGCATTTCTTGCTTTTATTAACAGGGTAGATGTTGAGAAAATGTTTCCACTAGTGGGGGAATCTCAAACTAGGCGACATAGTTACAGAATAAGGGGACACTCATTTAAACTGAGATGCAAAGGAATTTCTTCTCTCAGAGGGTAGTGAATGTCTGGAATTCTCTACCCCAGACAGTATTGGAGGCTAAATCACTGAAAGTATTTAAAGAGGATGTAAATAGATTTTTGAAATATTGGAGAGTTGAGGGCTATGAAGAGCTGGCATGAAAGAGGAGTTGAGGTCTGGGGCAGATCAGCCATGATCTTACTGAAGGCGAGGCAGGCTTGAGGGGCCGAATGGCCTACTCCTGCTCCTATTTCTTCTGTTCTTATGTTATGTTATATCGAATGTATATGTCAGGATGCACTAATGGGAATTAATACTGAAACTTATAAACTCATAATGTGTGTAAATATTGGGCTGATATTTAACTTGAATTTCAGAGTACATTATTGTGGTTAATTCTGTCAGTTTGAAAAGGGAACTCTGTGCCATAATGAAAACAAGAAATGCTGGAAATCCTCAGCAGGTCAGGCAACATCTGGACAGAGAGAAGCAAAGTTAACGTTTCAGGTCAGTGACCTTTCAGATGCTGCCAGACCTTTTGAAAGTCCATGTACACCACATCAACAGCATTGCCCTCATCAACCCTCTCTGTTACCTCATCAAAAAACTACAGCAGGACAGTTAAACATGATTTTCCGTTAAGAAATCCATGCTGGCTTTCTTGAATTAACCCACATTTGTCCATGGGACTATTAATTTTGTCCCAAATTATTCTTTCGAGAAGTTTTCCCACCTCCAAAATTGAACTGACTGGGGAGTGAAATGAGGTGAGTTGCTCCAACAGAGAGCCAGCACGGGTTCGACAGGCCGAATGGCCTCCTTATGTGCTGCAGCCATTCTATGATTGTATGATTCTCGCAACAACTGTTGGTGGAGAGGCAGTGATGCAGGAATGGGTTGACAGAAAGGGGAAAGTCTGGGCTGATGTGTGTTCGGGTTTGTGAATAAAGGTGATTTGGAAGCTGTGTTCCAAATTGAAGTGTTTACTGGAAGGAAGAAGTTGATGTAAATAAAGAGTAAAACGTGTTAAGATGAAGCGTGGTGTGATTGTGGATAGCAGTAAATATAATGTTGGTGAATTATTTGTGTTAATAAACTTCCACTGCGCCCTCTGCTGCAGGCTGCTGTTTATATCCAGCTGTGTTTTAGTGCTGTGTGTTCGCGAGATAAATGTTTGTTTCAACGCTGTTTATAAAGCAATAGCATTGCACTCAAACAGTCCCAGACACAGCAACACACGTACAAAAGCAAAATACTGCGGATGCTGGAAATCTGAAACATGAACAGAAAATGCTTGAAATAGTCAGCAGGTCTGGCAGCATCTGTGGAGAGAGAACAAAGTTAATGTGAACTAACGAAACAGACATGAACTGTTAGCTGTTTCTCTCTGCACAGATGCTGCCAGACCTACTGAGCATTTCCAGCATTTTCTGTTTTTATTACAGCAACACAGGTGTTGGGAGGCTCAGCCTGGCTACACAATGTTACAAGGACGCTGAGTAACACCATCGACAACGGGACAGAGAGAAAAACACATAGAAAACCAAGAATCGACTGTGAGGAAGCAAAAGTGAAGGACAGAGAGAGAGAGACAACGAGACTGAGATGGAGAAACAAGGCATTTGTATGATTGTATTCTCCCTGTTGTCTAAAGGTATTTCGTGGTGTGTAAATATGTTTTCTGTTGTGTAAAGATGTACCCTGTTGTTGTGTAAAGGTTTTTCCTGTTCTTGTTTTATTTTCTGTTACTGACCGTCTCCTCACTGTGACCATTTGTCCTGGTTTTATTGTGGCCAACATCACTATCTGGTGGTGGAGAGGAGGCTCTGCAGGAAGAGGTTGACAAAGTGGGAGAGACTCGGCTGGTCCATGTTTGCAGTTTGTGTTCGTGTGAGCAAAATGATTTGTTACTGATTGATGAGTTCACGAGAAGGAAGAAGCTGATTGAAATCGAGTGCCTTCGGAAGCATCTTGTTATTATGGGTAAATACTTGATGTTTTGAAAGTGAACTGTTTGTGTTATTTCCCCAATGTTTTTATAAAAATAGGATTGCAGTCGGATTTCTCAAGAATCCCGGACTCAGCAACACACGTGCTGACGGACTCACCCTCACTGCGCAATGACACAAGGACACGGAGTAACAGCACCGACAATGAGGCAGGCAGAGAAAGACACACAGAAAACCAGGAAGAGATTATCAGGACTCAGAAATGAACAGACAGAGAAAGGTACTGAGCAAACCAGCAAGAGACAGCGAGAGACTGATGAACACCACTTGGAGGGAGCACTGAGGGTGGCAAGGGTCCAGAATGTAGTCTGACTGGGGGATTTCAATGTCTATCACCATGAGTGGCTCGGTAGCACCACTACTGACCATGCTGGCCGAGTCCTAATGGACATAGCTGCTCGATTGGGTCTGCGGTAGGTGGTGAGGGAACGAACAAGAGGGAAAAACATACTTGAACTCATCCTCACCAATCTGCCTGCCGCAGATGCATCAGTCCATGACAGTATTGGTAGGAGTGACCACTGCACAGTCCTTGTGGAGATGATGTCCCGTCTTCACATTGAGGATACCCTCTATCGTGTTGTGTGCCACTACCACTGTGCTAAATGAGATAGATTTTGAACAGAACCAGCAATGTATAACTGGGCATCCATGAGGTGCTGTGGACCATTAGCAGCAGCAGAATTGTAGTCAACCATATTCTATAACCTCATGGCCCGGCATATTCCCCCACTCTAACATTACCAACAAGCTGGGGGATCAACCCTAATTCAATGAAGAGTGCAGGAGGGCATGCCAGGAGTAGCACCAGGCATACCTTGAAATGAGGCGTCAGCCTGATGAAGCTACAGCCCAGGACTACTTTCATGCCAAACAGCAGAAGCAGCATGTAATAGACAGGGCTAAGTGATCCCACAACCAACGGATCAGATCTACACCCTGCCACATCCAATGATGAATGGTGGTGGACAATTAAACAACCAACAGGAGGAGGTGGCTCCACAAATATCCCCAACCTCAATGACGGGGGAGCCTAGCACATCAGTGCAAAAGACAAGGATGGAGAATTTGCGACAATCTTCAACCAGAAGTGCCGGGTTGATGATCCATCTCGGCCTCCTTCTCAAGTTCCCAGCATCACAGATGCCAGTCTTCAGCTAATTCGATTCACTCAACGTGATATCAAGAAACGACAGAAGGCACTGGATACAGCAAAGGCTACGGGCCCTGACAATATTCCAGCAATAGTACTGAAGACCTGTGCTCCAGAACATGCCGCGCCCCTAGCAAAGCTGTTCCAGTACAGGTACAATACTGGCATCTACCCGGCAATGTGGAAAATTGCCCAGGTATGTCCTGTACACAAAAAGCAGGACAATTCCAACCCAGCCAATTACTGCCTCATCAGTCTACTCTCAATCATCAGTATAGTGAAGGAAGATGTCATCGACGGGGCACTTGCTTTGCAATAACCTGTTCAGTGACGCTCAGTTGGGTTCCGCCAGGGCCATTCAGCTCCTGACCTCATTACAGCCTTGGTTCGAACAAGGACAAAAGAGCTGAACTCAAGAGGTGAGGTGAGAGTGTCTGCCCTTGACATCAAGGTAGCATTTGACTGAGTATGGCATCAAGGAGCCAGAGCAAAACTGGAGTCAATGGGAATCAAGAGGAAAACTCTCCACTGGTTGGAATCGTACCTAGCACAAAGGAAAATGGTTGTGATTGTTGGAGGTCAATCATCTCAGCTCCAGGACATCACTGCTGGAGTTCCTCAGGGTAGTATCCTCGGCCCAACCTTCTTCACTCCTTCATCAGTGACCTTCCTTCAATCATAAGGTCAGAAGTGGGGATGTTCACTGATGATTGCAAAATTTAGCACCATTCGCGACTCCTCAGATACTGAAGAGGTCCATGTAGAAATGCAGCAAGACCTGGACAATATCCAGGCTTGGGCTGATAAGTGGCAAGTAACATTCTCGCCACACAAGTGCCAGGCAATGACCATCTCGAACAAGAGAGAATCTAACGATCTCCAATTGACATTCAACGGCATTACGATCGCTGAATCCCCCACTATCAACTTCCTAGGGGTTCCCATTGACCAGAAACTGAACTGGAGTAGCCTTATAAATAGTGTGACTGCATGAGCTGGTCAGAGGGTAGGAAGCATGCGGTGAGTAACTCACCTCCTGACTCCCCAAGCCTGTCCACCATTTACAAGGCACAAGTCTGGAGTGTGATGGAATACTATCCACTTGCCCGGATGGGTGCAGCTCCAACAACATTCAAGAAGCTCGACACCATCCAGGACAAAGCAACACGCTTGATTGGCACCCCGTCCACAACATTCACTCCCTTCACCACTGACGTACAGTGGCAGCAGTGTGTACCATCTACAAGATGCACTGCAACAATGCACCAAGGCTACTCAGGCAGCACCTTCCAAACCTACATCCTCTACTGCCTAGAAGGAGAAGGACAGCAGATGCATGGGAACACCACCACCTGAAAGTTCTCCTCCAAGCTACACATCATCCTGACTTGGATCTATATCGCCATTCCTTCACTGTCGCTGGGTAAAAATCCTGGAACTCCCTTCCTAATAGCACTGTGGGTGTACCTACCCCACATGGACTGCAGTGGTTCAAGAAGGAAGCTCACCACCACCTTCTCATGGGCAATTAGGGATGGACTATAAATGCTGGCCTGGCTGGCGACGTCACATCCCATGAAACAAATAATTAAATACAATAACAGCTCATCTCAATTCCTAGTATTTCTAAATCCCACCAGTCCAACATAAGATGAACAATTATTGCATGTTGTGATTGACGGTCTGGTCTGTAAACTGCACTGTATCACAGATTGCTGACATTTGCTAACTGGAAGTGAGAACTGCAAAATCGGGACAGTAGTTCACATAGTCTGTCAGTGTGAAAGAATCAGGCAATGTGAGGTAATAGAATTTGTCTGTAAATGTTACACTCATATTGCTTTCTAATTTTATATTGAAAATAAAAGTAATCATTTCGTGAAAATAGTGACATGTTGTCCAAACTTTGGTAGCCAGTTGTTTTCGTCTTGCACTCAGCAGGGCAATCCGCAAGAATACCAATTTAAGGGAAAACAACAACTTTCTTCTGTATGAGAAGAGAGTGCTGATTGGTTGGCAAGTGAACTCTGATTGGTCGAGGCATTGCCATTCAGAATGCACCCGTTTATGGTAACTGACAGATAACTGCCCAGCTTTGTTTGAAATTTAAACCAGGCAGCTTGACTCTGATTGGTCAAGGCATTGCCCTGTGGAATGAGCCAGTGAATGGCTGTCACTTATTTTGTTTTGCTGAAACAGGCACAACATGTGTGCATGTTCTTTCTGTCTGCAAAGAACAGGGCCCTGTGTATTAATATATGTAGCTTACAGTACACACCAATGCACCACACTGCGAGCCCTACAGACAGTCTTAAATCGGTTGTCAGTGTAATTCTTAGCACACTGAGAATTATTTAGCAAATGTTGTCCTATTGTGGAATCACATCTCATGTTGGATACTGTGTTTTGAGTTTTGCAAGCACGGGTTGGTTGGGTAGGGCCCATTGCGAACAGCGGAAGGGACATGTTATTTGATACAATCCGCCAGTTTTGGGATGTACGGTCTAGAAACCTAGCATCACACTGGTATTGAAATTCATACATCACGTTACTTATTTGTGTGATAGGCAGGACGTCTCTTTTGCTTGACAGCAGCATCCTGTTAGTGGCGAACACCACACTTGTTGCTCCTGCATAGTAACAGCTGGAAACAGCGAGCCTCACCTGTTACTCAAATACTGGGGATATATTACCCTTCCAGGGTAATTTGAGGGAGACTGGGCACTTTTCAGGGCTCAAAATGACGGCCTTCAGCCCGTTTATAAGTTTGTGTGATATACAGTGACAAATGATCTGATCAGTGTAGCCATTGTAATGCAGGATGTCTTTGATTCGCCCTATTTCAGCATCAAGCTTGCATGGTGAGCAAATGGCTCAGCCCTATTTATGAGGTTGTCGAGAAGACCAATCTTGCAGCGCGTGGAACTGTAATAATCCCAATGCGTGTATTGGCCAGTGAAGGTAGGTTTGCAGTAGACCGTGGTAGAGAACCACTTAGCAGATTTCTCAACTAGTACATCAAGGAAAGGGAGCTCATTTGACAGCTCCATTCCAAAGGTGAATTTGAGTGTCGGATGGAGCCCATGAAGACGTGCAAGGAAATTATTTCATGCAGCTGCGGATTCAAATATAGCAAACGTATCATCTACATATTGGAAATATGCAAGAGGTAGGAGGGTAGGTGTCATTCCCTGAAAAACAGGTTTGTCATGGAATCCAACAAAGATGTTTGTGAGAGCTGGGCCTAGAGGGGATCCCATGGCAACACCAGCGATACATGGTGTCAATAAAACTGAACTCAACTGTGCAAGTTGCCGAGTTCATAAGTTCAATGAATACGGATTCACACAATGGCAACGGGTCTAGATCACCATGATATAGCACTGCAGTGCAAATATCTATGGCTTCCTGAAGTGGTACATTGGTGAATCGGCTAGCAATGTCAAATGACACATGGACACGGCATTGCTATCGATATGCAAGTCCTGTATGGTCTTCGCAAATGTGAAGGAATCCTTCACTGTGCATGTGGAGAACTTGCTCAAAAACTGGTTGGAACAATTTGCCCAACCATTTGGCAAATTCATTTCAGGATACTATTTACATTACTTCAAATAAAGAAAACACAACGACACAAAGAATTGAGCACAACGCTGAAAGTTTCACAGCAAATAGTCAAATGGGAAAAGGATGAAATACAGAAAGAAAAAGCCTAAAATACTGAAAACACTCAGCCAGTCCGGAAACAACTGTGGAGAAGAGAAGCTCGGGTTAATGGTCCAGTTCTGTGACCCTTCTATAGACCTGAAACATTGCTCCTCCCTTCCTCTCTCCACAGATACTGCTGGAACTGCTGAGTGTTTCCAGAATCTTCTGTTATTATTCAGATTTCCAGTGTGTGCAGTATTTCTCTTTTTTGAAAATAAAATATTCCCTGAGAGGAATGGAACGTTACATAAAAAAATAGGAGTAGGCCATTCGGCCCATCGAAATAGCTCTGCCATTCAATAAGATCACAGCTGATCTCCTACATCAACTCCATCTGACCACACTCGCACAGATCCCTTGATTCCCTTAGTATCCAAAAACCTATCGATCTCTCTCTTGGATATACCCAATGATTGAGCATCCACAGCTCTACAGTCACAGAGAGATACAGCACTGAAACAGGCCCTTCGGCCCACCGAGTCTGTGCCGACCAACAACCACCCATTTATACTAATCCTACATTCATCCCATATTCCCTACCACATTCCCACCATTCTCCTACCAGCTATCTACACTAGGGGCAATTTACAATGGCCAATTTACCTATGAACCTGCAAGTCTTTGGCTGTGGGAGGAAACTTGAGCACCCGACGGAAACCCACGCGGTCACAGAGAGAACTTGCAAACTCCGCACAGGCAATACCCTGAACGGAACCGAGGTCACTGGAGCTGTGAGGCTGCGGTGCTAACCACTGTGCGTAGAGAATTCCAAAGATTCACAATGCTTTGAGTGAAAATAAATTCTCCTCTTCTCTGTCCTAAATGATTGAGCCATTTATACTGAGACTGTGATCCCTAGTTCTAGATCCCCAGCCAGAAGAAACATCCTCCCAGCATTTACCCTGTTAAATCCCTTAAGATTTTTAGGTGCCAGTAAGATTACCTCTCACTCTTCTAAATTCTGAGGAATATTTTTTTTTTCCACAATATACTTTATTCATAAAAATCTTCAAAAATTACATTGCCAAACAGTTTCAAACAGCACCAAAAAATACAAACATTGCAAGGGAGATCAGTTTCCTTCAATACTGTCATGAGTTTCTTCACAACCCTTCCGTTTCACAATTGTCATGCCAATTACAGTTTTACATTTACAGCAATTGAGAATATTAACGATACAGTTCAAGGGGTTTCCCATGGATCCAGCCCATCGGTCCAGCTTGGTGGGCGGACCTTACACTGTGGTCTTTCCCCATTGAGCCTTTGCTGTGGCTGCCCCAAGCTTTAGTGCGTCCCTCAGCACGTAGTCCTGGACCTTGGAATGTGCCAGTCTGCAACATTCGGTCGTGGACAACTCTTTGCGCTGGAAGACCAGCAAGTTTCGGGCAGACCAAAGGGCGTCTTTCACCGAATTGATAGTCCTCCAGCAGCAGTTGATGTTTGTCTCGGTGTGCGTCCCTGGGAACAGCCCGGAGAGCACAGACTCCTGTGTTACAGAGCTGCTTGGGATGAACCTTGACAAAAACCACTGCATCTCTTTCCACACCTGCTTTGCAAAGGCACATTCCAGGAGGAGGTGGGCGACCGTCTCTTCCCCACCACAGCCAACGCGGGGGCACTGTGCGGAGGGGGCGAGACTTCGGGTGTGCATGAAGGATCCGACGGGGAGGGCCCTTCTCACCACCAGCCAAGCTACGTCTTGGTGCTTGTTTGAAAGTTCTGGTGATGAGGCATTCGCCAAATGACTTTGACGGTCTGCTCGGGGCCCCATCCAACAGGATCCACCGTCTCCTTTTCCTGTAGGGCCTTGAGGACATTCCGTGCAGACCACTGCCTGATGGACCGGTGGTCAAATGTGTTTTCCCGCAGAAACTGCTCCATGAAGGATAGGTGGTACGGCACGGCCCAACTGCATGGAGTGTTCCGCGGCAATGTGACCAGGCCCATTCTTCGCAACACCGGGGACAGATAGAACCTCAGCACGTAGTGACACTTGGAGTTTGTGTACTGGAGGTCTACACACAGCTTGATGCAGCCGCACACGAAGGTGGTCATCAGGATGAGGGCCACGTTGGGTACATTTTTCCTGCCCTTGTCCAGAGATTTGAACATCGTGTCCCTCCGGACCCGGTCCATTTTAGGTCCCCAGATGAAGCAGAAAATGGCTCAGGTGACTGCCACAGCGCAGGAGTGGGGTATGGGCCAGACCTGCGCCACGTAGAGCAACAACGTGAGCGCCTCGCACCTGATGACCAGGTTCTCACCCACAATGGAGAGAGATCGTTGCCCCCACATGCCCAACTTTTGTCGTACCTTGGCTACTCGCTCCTCCCAGGTTTTGGTGCACGCCCCGGCCCTTCCGAACCATATCCCCAGCACCTTCAGGTAATCTGACCTCACGGTGAAGGGGACAAAGGATCGGTCAGCCCAGTTCCCAAAGAACATGGCCTCGCTCTTGCCGTGGTTAACTTTGGCTTCCGAGGCCAGTTCGAACTGGTCGCAGACGCTCATCAGTCTGCGCACGGACAGCGGATCCGAACAGAAGACGGCGACGTCATCCATGTACAGGGAGGTTTTAACCTGAGTGCCACTGCTGCCTGGGATTGTTACCCCTCTTATGCTCGCATCCATCCTAATAGACTCAGCAAAGGGTTCAATACAGCAAACAAACAAGACCGGGGACAGAGGGCAGCCCTGTCTGACTCCAGATTGGTTCGGCAAACTTTCCGATTCCCACCCGTTGATTCTGAGGAATATCGGCCTCGACGACTCAATCTCTTCTCATAGGACAATCCCCTCATCCCAGGAAGCAATCGAGTGACACTTTGATACACTTCCTTTAAGGCAAGTATATCCTTCCTTAGGTAAGGGGAACCAAAACTGTACACAGTGCTCCAGGTGTGATCTCACCAAGGCTCTGTCTAATTGCAGTCAAACTTCTTTATTCTTATAAAAACTCTTCACAATGTTGAACACAACTATTAACTGCCCCATTAACACCTCTGCTCTAAGAACAAGGACCCCAGCTTCACACACCCCAGATCCCTATTCTTTCCACATTAGCTGAATTCCTGCATCTCTGATGCATTCTCGTAAATCTCCTCTGCACCCTCTCTAAGGCCTTGCCATTCCTGCTAAAGTATGAAACATGGAATTAGAAACAATGCTCTAGCTGAGGCCTATAACCAGTGAGATTTATAAAGGTTCAGCCTCAATTCCTTGTCTGTGTCCCGTACTCCCATTTCTGGTTTCTGACTCAATGTCGGCTCTGAGCTGTTGAAACTGCCTGAATAAATATTTCCACCCAATAAAGCGCTCGGAATGTGAGAAGGGACAAAGTGAGTGACCAAGTACATCAACTCCAAGTAAAACTCCACCACGTAGTGAAAACACTCAAAACACAACGGCTCTTTTAAGAGCCACCCACAATCTCTCTGTAAAAGCTGCACCAACATCTCTCTAGAATTGGTTTATTTCATTGGTTTTAATGCTCACTAACTCTCTGGAACTTTCTCACTGTCTTTGTGTTTTCTGTTTCAATCTGGTATGGAGATTCTGGGAAGATGAGTTTCACTGCCTGGGAGGATCTTTGTGGTTTTCCTGCAGAAACACAAAACAAAGTCTCTTTTCAGAGTCACCCACCGCCTCATAGGGACAGCAGTGACATGGGAACGGAAGCTGGGGTGTGTTTTATGCCGGAAATATCAGTTAATGATTTATGTTGTGCTCTCGTTATCTTCCAATCTCTGAATTGAGCCTTTCCACCGCACCAGGGTTATGGGGAGAGTTTTCATCGTTTCTTTTCCAAACGTACAGACGATGTTATAAAGTTGCTGATTTATCCAGATGGCGGATTCTCCCCTCACAGTGAAAAGTAACATCACACCTTCACATCTGCCCATTGTTTTAGAATTGAATAATTAGTCAAATGGAATTATTTGTGATGTTATTTCCCCCGAGACGGTGTTTCCTGCAGTGAAACTGATCAGTTTCAGCTCAGTCATTCAGAGACCTGGAATTCCTGCAGTTTGAGCCCGCTGGAACCCCAACCCACCTCTGATTGGTCACCCTCTTCTCAAAAAGTCAGTGACAACACATGAGGAGGCCATTCGCCCCATTAAGTCTATGTCGGGCTTCCAATCTGTTCAGTCCCCGACTCGATCCCCAAAGCCCTGCATAATCCCTTTGGGTCAAAATGATCGTGGCGGTACTCGAACCTGCAGTCTTCTGATAACATCATGAAATATACCGAAGTCAGACGCCTTATCCATTAGGCCACACAGCCATTAACACGCATGCATGATTCAATCAGAGAACCTCGAAGCACAAAATACAAAAAATCATTGGTTGAACCTGTCAACCTGGCACAATATTTGAATTTGTGAAAGCCGCCAATTTCACTATGGAAAAGAAGTGATCGACTGGAAAAGTACATAAAAATCTATTTTCCCGTAGCGGTTTAAATAAACTTTTGAAACACAATTTTGCTTTTACCGACTCAAATTGCTGGTGCTATTTTATGAACAGCTTTATTTTGCCAATTTTTGTCAACTTCTCATCCGTAACTGACAGTAAAAGACTCCGTTCAGCAATCTTTCACACGACAAATAACTCAAACTCGGTGTGGAAGTAATAAATTACAGACTATTGGTAATTCCCCTTCACACAGGCTTCAGGGGGACAGTGAGAAGCCACTGAAATAGTTGCTTCATCCTTTTAAAAGGTTCCCATTCTGTCCTGTTATTGACGTGTTGGAATCAGATTTGTATTTAACAAGTTATTTCTGTGAAAACGGAAAACGGATTGAGAAAACGGGACCTTCTCACCAGCAGCCGGGTTACATTCCCCTCACATCCTTATTCAGTGAGCAGCTCTTTCCCTCGAGAAATAGACAGCAGCAGTTGGAAGTTCAGTGAAAGGATCGGTTAATTGAGACAAGTTTCTGACTGACAGGTGGTGCTGAATATTAATACAAGAAGGTCCTGGAATGGGAAACAAGTGTCCAGAGTAGGGTCTGAAATCAGGACAGGGAAATGGCCAGCACTGACACAGATCATTTCATTATTACATTGATATCTGACTGTCTATAAGGAGAAGCGAGTTAAACACATGATGGTGAAAGGAATGGAAGATAACACTGGTTGCTCTAGATGAAGAGGGATAGACAGAGGTGTGGGTACAGCAGACTTCAGACAGTAATCAGCCCTTTCAGATACTGTGGGTGGATCTGAAAAGAGCCTTTGGGTATTTGATAAAATCCTGGCAGATTGACTTGGTTTTGGTGCCCGGAGCGCTGGTTTTCTTGGGCAGCAACACGGCCTGGATATTCGGCAGCACACTGCCCTCAGCGTCCTGGAATCAAAAGCAAGTGTCCAGAGTGGGACCTGAAATCAGGATAGGGAAAAAAGCTCTTTGTTTAAAAACCCTCAAATAGCTACCTTGTAATTGGTCAGGTTACTAATGTTTTAGTTAGTGTAATTTATGAATAATTACTAATTAGAAAGTGCTGTTTGGACAGAGTGTAAAGCTGTGAGTTGATGTGTGAGGGACTTCACTGACTAGGGGAAGGAGGTGCTCTTTGGTCTCTCTTTTCTTTTCTGCCTTTACAGCCTCCATGGTACAGGGGAAGAAGCTGATCGGTGAGTAACTGGTAAATTATTCTACTTATTACACTTATTACACGAGCAATAATGAGTTTGTAAAGCTAATTAATGGCAGGGCAGCTCGAAAAGTAAAAGTTCGAAATTGGGGGAAGGCAAATTTTACAAAACTGAGAGGTGATTTGGTGGATGTGGACTGGATACAACTACTTGAAGGAAACCCAAAGATGTCTTATCAGTCCATTAAGAGCAAGAGGATAACTAAGGAAAGGGTATACAGGAGTCTGTGCTCTACGGGCTGTTCCCAGGGACGCACACCGAGACAAACATCAACTGCTGCTGGAGGGCTATCAATTCGGTGAAAGACGCCCTTTGGTCTGCCCGAAACTTGCTGGTCTTCCAGCGCAAAGTGTTGTCCACCGCCGAATGTTGCAGACTGGCACATTCCAAGGTCCAGGACTGCGTGCTGAGGGACGCACTAAAGCTTGGGGCAGCCGCAGCAAAGGCTCAATGGGGAAAGACCACAGTGTAAGGTTCCCCCACCAAGCTGGACTGAGGGGCTGGATCCATGGGAAACCCCTCGAACTGTATCGTTAATATTCTCAATTGCTGTAAATGTAAAACTGTAATTGACATGACAATTGTGAAACGGAAGGGTTGGGAAGAAACTCATGACAGTATTGAAGGAAACTGATCTCCCTTGCAATGTTTGTATTTTTTGGTGCTGTTTGGAAACTGTTTGGCAATGTAATTTTTGCAGATTTTTATGAATAAAGTATATTTTGGAAATAAAAAAAAACTAAGGAAAGGGTATGGCCTATCAGAGATGTACAAGGGAACTTCTGTGTGGATCCAGAAGATGTGGGTGGGGTTCTTAACGAGTTTTTTGTCTCTGCCTTCACAAAGGAGAGGGATGATGCAGACATTGTAGGAAAAGAAGAGGAGTGTGAAATATTAGATACGATAAGCATAATGAGAGTGGAAGTACTAGAGAGTCTGACATCCTTCAAAATGAATAAATCACCAGGGCCAGATGGTTTGCATCTGAGGTTGTTAAAGGAAGCCAGGGAGGAAATAGTGGATGCGCTGAGGATCATCTTCAAATCCTCACTGAATATGGGGGAGGTGCCGGAGGATTGGAGGTCTGCGAACGTTGTTTTCTTGGGCAGCAGCATGGCCTAGATATTAGGCAGCACACAGCCCTGAGTGATGGTCACCCCTCCCAGCAGCTTGGTGAGCTCCTCGTCATTCTGGACAGCCAGCTGTCGGTGTCTGAGGATGTTGCGGGTCTTCCTGTTGTCCTGGGCCGCGTTACTGGCCAACTCGAGGATTTCAGCGGTCAGATACTCGAGCACAGCAGCCAGATAGACCGGGGCTCCGGCACCCACACGCTCAGCATAGTTGCCCTTTCTCAGGAGCCTGTGAACACGGCCCACCAGGAACTGCAGTCCAGCCCGGGAGGAGCGAGACTTGGCCTTGGACCGAGCTTTCCCGCCGGTCTTTCCTCTTCCAGACTTTTCCAAAAATATACTTGAGGACATTCCGTGCTGACCACTGCCTGATGGATTGGTGGTCAAAGGTGTTTTTCCACACAAACATTTCCGCGAAGGCACGGTCCAACTGGATGGAGCGTTCCGTGGCAATGTGACCAGATCCATCCCTCGCAACACCGGGGTCAGATAGAACCTCAGCACGTAGTGACACTTGGTGTTTGCATACTGGGGCTCTACGCACAGCTTGATGCAGCCACATACTAAGGTGGCCATCAGGTTGAGGGCGACGTTGAGTACATTTTTTCGCCTTTATCCAGAGGTTTGAACATCGTGTCCCTCCGGACCCTGTCCATTTTGCGTCTTCAGATAAAGCGGGAAATGGCTCGGGTGACCGCCACAGCGCAGGAGTGGGGTATGGGCCAGACCTGCGTCACAGACAGCAACAACGTGAGCACCTTGCACCTGATGACCAGGTTCTTACCCATAATAGAGAGAGATCGCTGCTCCCACATGCTCAGTTTATGTTGTACCCTGGCTACTCGCTCCTCCCAGGTTTTGGTGCACGTCACGGCCCTTACAAACCATATCCCCAGCACCTTCAGGTAGTCTGACCTGACAGTGAAGGGGACAAAGAATCGGTCAGCCCAGTTCCCAAGGAACATGGCCTCGCTCTTGCCATGGTTAACATTGGTTCCCGAATCCAGTTCGAACTGGTCGCAGATGCTCATCAGTCTGCGAATGGACAGCGGATCCGATCAGAATACAGCAACATCATCTATGTGCAGGGAGGCTTTGACCTGAGTGACTCCACTGCCTGGGATTGTCACCCCTCTTATGCTCGCATCCTTCCTAATAGACTCAGCAAAGAGTTCGATACAGCAAACACACAAGGGAGGGGAAAGAGGACAGCCCTGTCTGACTCCAGATTTGATTGGAAACCTTCTGATTACCACCCATTTTTTTGGACTGTGCTACTGATGTTTGTGGAGAGCAGTTTGATCCAATTGCAGATTCCCTCCCCAAACCCCATTTTGGAAAGAACGTCCATCATGTGTGTGTGCGATATCCTGTCAAAAGCCTTCTCCTGGTCCAGACTGATGAGGCAGGTGTCCACCCTCCTGTCCCGTACGTAGGCGATCGTATCCCTGAGTAGCACGACACTATCAGAGATCTTCCTGCTGGGTACAGTACAGGTCTGGTCAGGGTGAATCACCAACTGCAGAGCAGACTTGACTTGACTGGCGATGACTTTGGACAGAATCTTGTAGTCTACATTAAGCAGTGAGATGGGCCGCCAATTTCTGATTTCTGCCCTCTCCTCCTTCTGCTTGCAGATGAGCGTGATGATGCCTTTCCTCATGGATTCTGACATGCTGCCGGCCAGGAGCATACTCTCGTACACTTCCAGCAGGTCTGGGCTGACCCAGCACCACAGGGCCGAATACAACTCAACTGGTAAGCCGTCGCTTCCGGGAGTTTTCTTCGTCTCAAAAGACATGATGGCCTTTGTCAGCTTGTCCAGAGTTAGCGGTTTGTCCAGATTCTCCTGCATGCTGTCATCTCAGACCTCTGTGATCGATGACAGGAAGGACTGGGAGGACGTGCTGTCCATAGACTTCACGTCTTACATCCCAGCATTCAAGGATTTGCTAATCCTTAGTATGTCGGACTGCGAAGTTGTGACCGAGTCATCCTCTTCCTTCAGGCTGCTGATCACAGAGCTCTCTCTGTGTACCTTTTGGAAGAAGAAACGTGAGCACTTCTCATCCTGCTCAATGGAGCGGACTCTGGACCGGAAGATGATCTTGGAGGCCTCCGTGGCAAAGAGCGAGGCCTGCTGGCTCTTCACCACTTGGAGCACCTCCTTGACCTCGACCCCCATCGACTGCAGCCAGAGCAGATTTTGCATTCTTTTCTGGAGTTGGGACATTTCCCTTTGTCTCTCTCACACCCTCTGAACACCTTTGGAGATAAAGAACGTCTTGATATTCACCTTGATCACTTCCCACCAGTTCACCGGATACTCAAAGAGGGTCTCACTGTTCTCCAACTTTTTCAATCTCTTTTGAGTTCCTCAATGTTCTCTGGGTTAGCAGTGTAGCATTCAGCTTCCATGTCTCCCTGCCAACCCGCTGGTCATCCTGTAAGTGACAGTCAGCCAGTAAGAGGCAGTGGTCGGAGAAGAACACCGGCTTGACGTCGGTGGATCCGACCGTGAAAGCAGGGGACACATACAGGAAGTCAATCCTGGAACGGGCAGACCCGTCCGATCTTGACCAGGTGTATCTACGCTGCGCTCCGTCTGCAGGTTTGCTGAAGACATTGTGCAGTTTGGCATTTTTTAAGAATCTGTGCGGAGCGTCCAGTTTTCTGTCGTTACTGCCAGATTGTCCAGCTGCATCAATGATGCAGTTGAAGTCACCTCCAAGAATGACCGGCCTGGATGTCACCAGCAGCAGTGTGAGTTGCTGGAGGATGGTCAGCCGCTCACTGTATTCGACCGGGGCATATACGTTGCTTAACTGGAGCGGAGCATTGTTGTACATTACATCTGCTACGAGAAGGCGACCGCCCACCAGCATCTTAACTTCAGAGATGGTTAAATTGCCTTCCCGCAGCAGAATACCCAGGCCGGAGGAACAGGAATCATTTCCCCTGGACCAGATCGATGTCCCATGGGATCACCATCGTGACCATTGCCTGTAAGTGCTGCGGTGCAGGATTCCACACTCCTGACGAAACAGTACGCCGGCTTTGACCTTTGCGAAGTCATCCAAGGTTGAAACACATCACGTGGTGGATTTAACACAATGCATGTTAATCGAAGCAATCTTTATATCCACTATAAAGTTGGGTGTTGCTCACCACACCAGGTGTCCTTGCTAGTCCCAGTCCTTGAGTATGTTCCTGCATCCCCATAGTGTACGCAAGCTGTTTCACATTGTTTGAGCCCAGAAACCCCTCATGGTTATTCATGAGGGTTTTGTTCCACTGGGGTGACATCGGTGGGTGGGGGGGGCGGGTCTTCTAGGCAGCAAGGCTTGGGTTGTCCTCTGCTGTTGGTGTCTTTCCCCTCGGTCCCTCCTCAAAGACATCACTGTTCCTGACTTCCGGAGCTGGAGCTGGAGTGCGCAGGACACTTCGCTGCTCTCGGTCTCCCGGAGCTGGGGTGCACTGAGCATCTCCTTGGGTTCCATGCTTTTGGTTTGGGGTGCGCTGGGCGTGTCACAGCTTCCAGTGCCCCGGAGCTGGGGGGCTTTATCTTCCAGCTCCTTTGAGTTCTGCTGCTTCTTTTGGAGGTGCCATCGTTCCGGCCATTCCTCGTCCAGTGAGGAGGAGCTGCTGTAGTCTGTCTCAGACGGTAGCCTCCTCTTGCCACTGGTTTGGGTGGTGACCTGTTCTTTTTTTGGAGGTTTTTTCTTTGTGGTCTTCCTTTGTACCACCTGCCACTGACCTGTTTGTCCATCTGCTGCCTCCTCCTCCATTAATTCTGTCTGTAGAGGAGGAGTTTCCAGGCACGGAGTAGGTGTTGGGTCTCTGGTTGCAACTGCTTCCCCTTTCTTCTCTTTCTCAGATAAACTTTCATCGCTGTGGGGAGGATTGCTTGTTTCCCTCCCAGCACCAGACGTGTTCACCGTTCCTTAACCCGGTCTTTCCTTGGTCCTTGCTGCCTGAGCATAACTGAGGCAGCGTTTGGGGCAGGTTTTGTAGAGGTGGCCTGCCCCACCTCACAGGTTGCAGTACTTACAATGATTACAGTCCTTGGTCTGATGGCCTTCCTTCTTGCAGTTCTTGCAGACGACTGTGCTGCAGTTAGCTGCCACATGACCAGATTTGCCGCAGGTACGACAAACTCTGGGCTGCTCCACGTAGACCATGAAGCCTCGACTTCCCCCGAAAGTGAAGCTGGAGGGAGGATGGATGATGGCTCCGTTGGCATTGACCTTCAAGGTCACCTTGACCTGACGCTTGCTGGTCCAAATCCAAATGGGTCCTTGACATCAGTGCTGCCGCCGGCCACCTCGACGTACCTGGTGAGGAAGGTGAGTACATCCACGACAGGAACATGGAGGTTGTAGAGGTGGATTCTCACCACCCAGTCACGTAGCGATGGCAGTGTATAGAGCGGCTCCACTGTGAGGATCGACAGCGGCGCCTGGTTTCCCTTCTCCTTAAACACCTTCAGGAAATTGATGCATCCGCCACGTTCTTGAACATCACGTCAACATATCCACAGCTGGGGAAGTCCTGCAGGCAGAAGATGTTTACAGCTTGGAATCCACATCAATCAATAAGGATTTTCTTAATGAAGAAGGTACTATCAACCGGTGCATCTCCATCATTATCCTTCACTACCACCCGAACGGTGTTACACACTCCCTGCCCTGAAGTTACAGAATTGGTTACAGCCATTTTACTCAAAAACCTACCTGAGGCAGGATCATGGTCTCTCCCCTGCTCCTCTTCCAGACATTTCCACAATCTCACAAATACTTTCACAAAGAGTGAGGAATTCCTCCCGCACTTCCCTGCTTTACCTTCTGGAGGAATGCAGTCCGGCTACTTCCGATTGGTTACTGTCTGCTGAATCTCATTGGCTGGTTCATGTCACCAATCAGGTAGCTGCTATTTTGCCTATTATCAAAGGGCAATGAGAAAATGGGGCGGAGATTGGCAGCGGCAAATTGTCAGAGCTAAACCCATTCACAAATTTGAAAAGCCCGCAAAAATATTTGTGAAACGAGGAACAGCTGAAATATAATAAATAATATCGTCTAAAGAGTAAAATGTATTTCACTCTCTCCTCATATTGTGTTTCTCCTCATTGTCCGTCACAGATACCAGACTTACTTTCCTTCCGGGAGCGGAGCAGAGTGGAGTGGACCTGTGGGGAGAACGCCGAGAGCAGAACCAATAAATTGAGCCCAAGGATCGCGGCCCAGTCACTCACCTTCCGGGAGAGGTCTGGACCTGTGGGGAGAACACCGACAGTGGAGCCGATACATTGAACCTGAGGATCGCGGCCCAGTCATTCACCTTCCGGGAGAGGAGCGGACCTGTGGGGAGAACATCGAGAGTGGAGCCGATAAATTGAGCCTGAGGATCGCGGCCTAGTCACTCACCTTCCGGGAGAGGAGCGGAGAGCTGTCCAGGCACGCCGGAGTTTGAAATCAAAGTGAGCAGTGATGTCACAGGAAGGCGGCAAGGTGATTGGTTGGTGAGTATCTGCTGTTAGGGAGTTACTCTAAATAGCTGGGTAAGTAACTAAAAGTAAAGGGAAAGGTCTACAGTTTTTTCAATGAAGGAGGTCGTGTTTTTTGGGGGAGAATCAAGGTCCCTAGTGTAAATAATTTAATTTTTGGGTAATTTAAGGGGATAAATTAAGGGTAAGTCATGGCAGGGCAGCTCAGCAATGTGGAGTAATCCTCCTGTGCAATGTGGGAAGTCAGGGACACTTCCAGTGTCCAGGGCGAACACGTGTGCAGGAAGTGTCTCCAGCTGCAGCTACTCGAAATCCACGCTTCGGATCTGGAGCGGCGGCTGGAGATACTGTGGAGCATCCGCGAGGCTGAGATCATCGTGGATAGCACGTATAGGGAGGTGGTCACACCGCAGGTAAATACTGCTCAGGTCGAAAGGGAATGGGTGACCACCAGGCAGAGTAGAAGAACTAGGCAGGTAGTGAAGGAGTCCCCTGGATCCATCTCGCTTTCTAACAGATTTTCCACTTTGAATACTGTTGGAGGAGATAGCTTTTCAGGGGAATGCAGCAAAAACCAAGTCTGTGGCACCACAGGTAGATCAGCTGCACAAGCGGGGAGGAAAAGGAGTAGAAGAGCTATAGTGATAGGGGATTCTATCGTAAGAGGTACAGATGGGCATTTCTGTGGCTGCAAACGTGACTCCAGGATGGTATGTTGCCTCCCTGGTGCTAGGATCAAGGATGTCACAGAGTGGCTGCAGGACAAGGGGGAGGGTGAACAGTCAGAGGTCATGGTACACATTGGCACCAATGACATAGGTAGAAAGAGGGATGAGGTCCTGCAACCAGAATTTAGGGAGCTAGATAGCAGATTAAAAAGCAGGACCTCAAAGGTTGTAATCTCTGGATTACTCCCAATGCCACATGCTAATGAGTAAAGGAGTAAGAGGGGAGAGCAGATGAATGCTTGGCTGAGGATATGGTGCAGGAGGGAGGGCCTTAGTTTCCTCGACCACTGGGTGTGTTTCTGGCAAAGGTGGGACCTACCTGTCCAAGTTGGACGGGTTGCACCTGAACTGGAACGGGACCAACATACTTGCTGAGAGGTTTGCCAGTGCTGTTTTGGGGGGTGGGGGGGGGGGGTTTAAATTAATTTGGCAGGGGGGTCGGATACAGAGTGGAGGTACAGTAGGGGGTTAAACACAGTCAAATTTAAAAGAGAAACTGAGTCAGTCTGGAAGACCTGTTATGGCACAAGTGAAAAATGCAAGGCTGGATTGCATCTATTTTAATGCAAGGAGTCTTACTAATAAGGCAGATGAATTGAGGGCGATGATTAGCACATGGGATTATGATCTTATTCCTATCACAGAGACATGGTTGAGGGAGGGGCTGGACTGGCAGTTCAGTATTCCAGGGTACAGAATCTACAGGCAAGACTGGTGAGGGAGTAAAAGAGGAGGTGGCATTGCACTGTTGATCAAGGAGTCAATTACTGCAGTAAGGAAGGATGATATCTTAGAAATTCCTCAAATGAGGCCATATGGGAAGAACTTAAAAACGAAAAGGGGACAATCACTTGGCTGGGAGTGTACTACAGGCCTCTAAACAGACAGGAAGGGATAGAGGAGAAAATATGTAGGCAAATCTCAGAGAGGTGTAAGAATCTTCTTCTTTGGCCTCCTTGTCTCGAGAGACAATGGGTAAGCACCTGGAGGTGGTCAGTGGTTTGTGAAGCAGCGCCTGGAGTGGCTATAAAGGCCAATTCTAGAGTGATAGACTCTTCCACAGGTGCTGCAGATAAAATTGGTTGTCAGGGCAGTTACACAGTTGGCTCTCCCCTTGCTCTTCTGTCTTTTTTCCTGCCAACTGCGAAGTCTCTTCGACTCGCCACATTTTAGCCCCACCTTTATGGCTGCCCGCCAGCTCTGGCGATCACTGGCAACTGACTCCCACGACTTGTGATCAATGTCGCAGGACTTCATATCGCGTTTGCAGACATCTTTTAAGCGGAGACATGGACGGCTGGTGGGTCTGATACCAGTGATGAGCTCGCTGTACAATGTGTCCTTGGGGATCCTGCCATCTTCCATGTGGCTCACATGGCCAAGCCATCTCAAGTGCCACTGGTTCACTAGGGTGTATATGCTGGGGATGTGTTGGAGATACGGTCCTGCCACCTGATGCCAAGGATTCTCCGGAGGCTGCGAAGATGGAATGAATTGAGACGTCGCTCTTGGCTGACATACGTTGTCCAGGCCTCGCAGCCGTAGAGCAAGGTACTGAGGACACAGGCTTGATACATTCGGACTTTTGTGTTCCGTGTCTGTGCGCCATTTTCCCACACTCTCTTGGCCAGTCTGGACATAGCAGTGGAAGCCTTTCCCATGCACTTGTTGATTTCTGCATCGAGAGACAGGTTACTGGTGATAGTTGAGCCTAGGTAGGTGAACTCTTGAACCACTTCCAGAGCGTGGTCGCCGATATTGATGGATGGAGCATTTCTGACGTCCTGTCCCATGATGTTCTTTTTCTTGAGGCTGATGGTTAGGCCATATTCGTTGCAGGCAGCCGCAAACCTGTCGATGAGACTCTGCAGCCACTCTTCAGTGTGAGATATTAATGCAGCATCGTCAGCAAAGAGGAGTTCCCTGATGAGGACTTTCCGTACTTTGGTCTTCGCTCTTAGACGGGCAACCTGCCACCTGATCTTGTGTGGAGGAAAATTCCTTCTTCTGAAGGGTTGAACGTATGTGAGAGCAGCAGGGAGAAGAAGATCCCAAACAATGTAGGTGCGAGAACACAGCCCTGTTTCATGCCACTCAGGATAGGAAAGGGGTCCGATGAGGTGCCGTTATGCTAAATTGTGCCTTTCATATTGTCATGGAATGATATGATGATACTTAGTAGCTTTGGTGGACATCCAATCTTTTCTAGTAGTCTGAAGAGATCACGTCTGCTGACGAGGTCAAAAGCTTTGGTGAGATCTATGAAAGCAACGTTGAGGGGCATCTGTTGTTCACGGCATTTCACCTGTAGCTGGTAAAGGGAGAACAGCATGTCAATGTTGGATCTCTCTGCTCGAAAGCTACACTGTGCCTCAGGGTAGACACGCTCAGCCAGCTTCTGGAGCCCGTTCAAAGCGACTCGAGTGAAGACTTTCCCCACTATCCTGAACAGGGAGATTCCACGGTAATTGTTGCAGTCACCACGGTCACCCTTGTTCTTATAGAGGGTGATGATATTGCCATCGCGCATGTCCTGTGGTACTGCTCCCTCGTCCCAGCACAGGCAAAGCAGTTTGTAGAGTGCTGGAAGTATAGCAGGCTTGGTACTCTTGATTATTTCAGGGTAATGCTGTGCTTCCCAGGTGCTTTTCTGCTGGCTAGAGAATGAATGGCATCACTGAGTTCCGATTTTGTTGGATGTACGTCCAGCTCATCCATGACTGGCAGAGACTGGGCTGCATTGAGGGCGGTCTCAGTGACAACATTTTCCCTGGAGTACAGTTCTAGGTAGTGCTCCACCCAGCAGTCCATTTACTTCCGTTGGTCAGTGATTGTGTCCCCTGATTTAGATTTGAGGGGCGCGATCTTCTTGATGTTTGGCCCAAAAGCACTCTTCATGCCATCATACATTCCTCGGATGTTTCCGGTGTCAGAGGCCAGCTGAAGATGACTGTATAGGTGTTGCCAGTAGTCATTTGCACAGTGCCTGGCTGTTCCTTGTGCAGCGCTTCTGGCTGCTTTAAGAGCTACGGATGTTAACTCACTGGGGGCTTTCTTGTAGTTCAACAGTGCAATGTGCTGAGCGGCTATGACAGGTTCCAGCTCTTCAAAGTGTGATTGAAACCAGTCTGCATTCTGCTTCACACGTTTGCCATAGGTGATCATAGCTGAGTCATAGATGGCAACTCTGATGTGGGCCCACTTGGTCTCTGCAGCCCCTGTCGGTGTGTTTTGAAGGACTTTATAAAGTGAATTTAGAAACTTACGTAACAGCTGTGGATAAGAAATTCTGCTAGTGTTGATGCGCGGGCGGCCCTTCCGTTGGGAGTGATGCAGCTTCTTTGGTTTGAGTCTAACCTTGCTGCAAACCACACACTGCACACCACACACATCCTTGTCCACTCAACACAGTATTAGACTGGCAGTGAAGGAAGCTTGTCTGCAGCTTGCTGTGAAATGGCATGAGACTGCCATCTCTTGGTGTGAAATAGAAATGCAAGAGGGAAATTGATTGATAATAAAAAGCTCGGTGGGAATGTAAGCTGTGAGGGGGATACAAAGGGCCGGATTTTATTTGGTTCACTCCCCCCGAGATTCCGGCCCTGCTCCAATTCTGGTCTTTTAAGCATCGCTGATTTTTATCGCTCCACCGCTGGCAGCTGTGCCATCAGCTGTCCAGGCCCGAAGCCTGAGATTTCCCTCCCTGAACTCTCCGCCTCTCGACCTCTCTTCCCTCCTTTAAAACACTCATGGAAGCCTACTTCTGTGACCATGCTTTTGGCCATCTGCTCTAATACGGTCTTGTGTGGCTTGGGGTCCAATTTTGCTTTCCGACACTCCTGTGAAGTGCCATGGGACGCTGTATTACGTTAAAGGTGCTCTACAAATTTACACACAAGTTGTTGTTGTTTTTGGTCTGGAATGTATTGCCTGAGAGAATGGTGGAAGGAGACTCAATCGTAAGGTTGAAAAGGGAATTTCGATAAATAGTTGAAAGGAAATGAAAGAGCTGCCACAGGCACGATGGGCCGCCCTGGTTGTGGATGTCGTCGTCATCCTTCCTTCTACGTGAGATGATGGACGTGCAGCAAATCCATTGGTGATGGGATAGTTTCCCATGGTGCACTTTGTCCGATAGCTGAAGAGGTCAATCTGTGAGAGGCAGGTTCTTCCACAAGTGACACATATGAGGTGGGATTATCAGGTGTCGCTGTTTTCCATGTTGGCACCTCCTGTCAAGCTGCTATAGTCACTGATTGTCATGGTGACGCACACACCAGTTCAGGGGTAATATCACCATTTCCCTCTGTTGTTGGCCAGTGTCTCCCATGTGTGAAAATCGATGTTTCGGGCCTTCATGTCCTGCTTGCAGGCATCCTTGAAGTGAGGCTTTGGGCATCCAACTGGTCTTCTGTCTCCGGCGACCTCCGCATACAGAATACCCTTGGGAATGTGTCATCTTCCATCCTGCGAACGTGCCTGAGCCAGCAAAGTCACCTCTGCTTGACGAGTGTGAGCATACTCGGGAGATTTGCTTTTGAAAGCATTGTTACATTTGTGATGTTGTCCAGTGTTTATTTGCGCAGTGTCTCACTGTCTTTTGCACAACTGCCTTGGCTAATTTCAAGTCATATAATGTTCTGGCTGCTGGTTTCATGTTGTGCATCAGATCGGTTCTGCTTTTTGCTTCAATAGCAGATGTCATCTCTGCTGAGTAGGTGGGGAAGAGACAGTTGCCCACCTCCTTCTGGAATGTGTCTTTGCAAAGCAGGTGTGGAAAGAGATGCAGCGGTTTTTGTTGAGGTTCATCCCAAGCAGCTCTGTAACACAGGAGTCTGTGCTCGACGGGCTGTTCCCAGGGATGCACAGCGAGATAAACATCAACTGCTGCTGGAGGACCATCAATTCGGTGAAAGACACTCTTTGGTCTGCCCGAAACTTGCTGGTCTTCCAGCGCAAAAAGTTGTCCACTACCGATTGTTGCAGACTGGCACATTCCAAGGTCCAGGACTACGTGCTGAGGGACACACTAAAGCTTGGGGTAGCCGCTGCAAAGGCTCAATGGGGAAAGACCATTGTGTAAGTTCCTCCCGCCATAGTGAACTAAGGAACTGGACCCATGGGAAACCCCTCAGGCTGTATACACCAAATATGGTTTTGCTGCAAAATGTACATGGCAGGTAAAATGGAATGGAAGGGTTGTGAGGCAACTCACTCCTCTATTAAAGAAAACTGATTTATTTCACACTTTTTGAAATGTCATAGAGTCATGGAGAGATACAGCACTAAAACAGGCCCTTTGGCCCACCGAGTCTGTGCTGACCACCAACCACCCATTTACACTAATCCTACATTAATCCCATATTCCCTGCCACATCCCCACCTTCCCTCAATTCTGCGACCACCTACCTACACTCGGGGCAATGTACAATGGCCAATTTACCCATCAACCTGCAAGTCTTTGGCTGTGGGAGGAAACCAGAGCACCCGGCGGAAACCCACGAGGTCACAGGGAGAACTTGCAAACTCCACACAGGCAGTACCCAGAACTGAACCCAGGTCGCTGGAGCTGTGAGGCTGCAGTGTTTTTTTCCAGATTTTTATGAATAAAGTATATTTTGGAAAAACAAAATTCTTAATGAAGTAGGTGCAGTCGATGGGTGCACCTCCTTCACTATCTTTCACCGCCACCCTAACGGTGTTACGCACCCCCTGGCCTGGATCTCTGGTGTTGGTTGCAGCCATTTTTACTTGACGTTTTCCTGGGACAAGTACTAAATCCTCAACTGACAGGGAAACCACCACCACGGTAGATCTCCAATCCCAAAGGGCGAAATGCCCTAAATACGGTGCTGAAACCACCTCCCACCCCCAAAAAAACACAAAAACTGCACCTGCATTATCAAACGCCACTGATCACGGTCTCTCTCCTGCCAGCTAAGTCCAAGCATTGAGGTGGAGAAGTGCATACTTGGAGCTGCGAAGAAACGAGCACGAGTGTTTATAGCAAAAAATAATTGGGAGCTGAAACACTGTCCAGCAACAGCTAGTAAATTCTATTTTTGATTCATATAATCAGTGGTGAGCGCAAAAGCTGACCCCCAACAATCACAAATTCGGCAGTTGAGTATCCCACATTTGAAGACATCGCAGGCATCAGCAAACCCACAGGACAATAGGTTAGCCTCATCCTGGGAGAACTTTTTTCTTTATTTCCAAAATATACTTTATTCATAAAAATCTGTAAAAATTACATTCCCAAACAGTTTAAAAAAGCATTAAGTCAAAAAATACGAACAGTGCAAAGGTGATCAGTTTCCTTCTATACAATCATGAGTTGCCTCACAACTCTTCCATTTCATTGTCATTTTACATTTACAGCACACAGAATTTTCCCAATACAGTTCGAGGGATTTCCCATGGATCCAGCCCCTCAGTTCAGCTTGGTGGGGGGACCTTACACTGTGGCCTTTCCCCATTGAGCCTTTGCTGCGGCTGCCCCAAGCTTAAGTGCGCCCCTCAGCATGTAGTCCTGGACCTTGAAACGTGCCAGTCTGCAACATTCCGTCACAGAAAACTCTTTGCACTGGAAGAGCAGCAAGTTTCTGGCAAACCAAAAGGCATCTCCCGCTGAATTGATAGTCCTCCAAGCAGTTGATATTTGTATCAGTGTGCATCCCTGGGAACAGTCTATAGAGCACAGACTCCTGTGTTACCAAGCTGCTTGGAATAAACCATGACAAAAACCACTGTATTGCTTTGAACTTTTTTTTTTATTTCCAAAATATACTTTATTCATAAAAATCTGCAAAAATTACATTGCCAAACAGTTTCAAACAGCACCAAAAAATACAAACATTGCAAGGGAGATCAGTTTCCTTCTATACTCTCATGAGTTTCTTCACAACCCTTCCATTTCACTATTGTTATGCCACTTACAGTTTCACATTTACAGCAAAAGAAAATATCAACAAAACAGTTCGAGGAGTTTCCCATGGATCCAGCCCCTCAGTTCAGCTTGGTGGGAGGAACCTTACTTTTTTTTTTATTTCCAAAATATACTTTATTCATAAAAATCTGTAAAAATTACATTGCCAAACAGTTTCCAAACAGCACCAAAAATACAAACATTGCAAGGGAGATCAGTTTCCTTCAATACTGTCATGAGTTTCTTCCCAACCCTTCCGTTTCACAATTGTCATGTCAATTACAGTTTTACATTTACAGCAATTGAGAATATTAACGATACAGTTCGAGGGGTTTCCCATGGATCCAGCCCCTCAGTTCAGCTTGGTGGGGGAACCTTACACTGTGGTCTTTACCCATTGAGCCTTTGTTGCGGCTGCCCCAAGCTTTAGTGCGTCCCTCAGCACGTAGTCCTGGACCTTGGAATGTGCCAGTCTGCAACATTCGGTGGTGGACAACTCTTTGCGCTGGAAGACCAGCATGTTTCGGGCAGACCAAAGGGCGTCTTTCACCGAATTGATAGTCCTCCAGCAGCAGTTGATGTTTGTCTCGGTGTGCGTCCCTGGGAACAGCCCGTAGAGCACAGACTCCTGTGTTACAGAGGTGCTTGGGATGAACCTTGACAAAAACCACTGCATTTCTTTCCATACCTGCTTTGCGAAGGCACATTCCAGGAGGAGGTGGGCGACCGTCTCTTCCCCACCACAGCCAACGCGGGGGCACTGTGCGGAGGGGGCGAGACTTCGGGTGTGCATGAAGGATCTGACGGGGAGGGCCCTTCTCACCACCAGCCAAGCTACGTCTTGGTGCTTGTTTGAAAGTTCTGGTGATGAGGCATTCCGCCAAATGACTTTGACGGTCTGCTCGGGGAACCATCCGACAGGATCCACCGTTTCCTTTTCCCGTAGGGCCTTGAGGACATTCCGTGCAGACCACTGCCTGATGGACCGGTGGTCAAAGGTGTTTTCCCGCAGAAACTGCTCCACGAAGGATAGGTGGTAAGGCACGGCCCAACTGCATGGAGCATTCCGCGGCAATGTGCTCAGGCCCATCCTTCGCAACACCGGGGACAGATAGAACCTCAGCACGTAGTGACACTTGGAGTTTGCGTACTGGAGATCTACACACAGCTTGATGCTGGAGGACCATCAATTTGGTGATAGACACTCTTTGGTCTCCCCGAAACCTGCTGGTCTTGCAGTGCAAAGAGTTGTCCACGACCGAGGTTTGCAGACTGGCACATTCCAAGGTCCAGGACTACGTGCTGAGGGGCGCACTAAAGCTTGGGGTAGCCACTGCAAAGGCTCAATGGGGAAAGACCACTGTGTAAGGTCCCCCCCGCCATAGTGAACTGGGCAGCTGGACCCATTGGAAACCCCTCGTGCTGTATACACCAGATATGGGTTTGCTGTAAAATGTCCATGTCAGGTAAAATGGAGTGGAAGGGTTGTGAGGCAACTCACTCATGTATTGGAGAAAACTGATTTCCTTTGCACTTTTTGGAATGTCAACTTGGTGCTGTTTTGAACTGTTGTATATTGCATTTTTTACAGATTTATATGAATAAAGCATATTTTTAGGAATAAAAACCTGGGGATTCATATGCATAGTTCTTTGAAGGTGGCAGGACACATTGAGAAAGTAGTTAGCAAAGCATATGGGATCTTGGGCTTCATAAATAGAGGTACTGAGTACAAAAGTAGGGAAGTTATGCTGATCCTGTATAAATTTCCAGTCGGTCCACAACCAGAGAATTGCATCCAGTTCTAGTCAACACACTTTTGGAGGGATGTGAGTGTCCTTGAGAGGGTGGAGGAGATTTACCAGAATGGTTCCAGACATGAGGGATTTTAGCTGTAAGGTTGGTTTGGAGAAGCTGGGGTTGTTCTCCTTGCAGCAAAGGAGATTGAGGGGAGATTTGATAGACATGTACAAGATTATAATAAATATGACAGGTTTAGATAACTTACAGGGCGATGGGGATAGAGCGGGGGAATGGGACTGAATGGATTGATTTACATGGGCTTGATGGGCAAAATGACTTCCTGTACTGTAGTGACTCCAGGACTCAATGACTCTCTCTCCTTCTCTCTCTCTCTCTCTCTGTCTATCGCTTTACCTCTCTCTGCCTCTCTCTCTCTATCTGTCTTTAGCTGGTCCTCTAACTTTCTATCGCACTCTCTCTCTCTCTTTTTTTCACACTCTCTCTCTCCATTACACACATATTTGTCAATCACATGTCAAAGAAGGAAGCGTAATGAAGGAATGTCTGTGCCCTTGAAAATGTTTCCAGCAGAATAGTTAAATGTTTAAAGTTTCTGTTGGGAGTTTGACCTGAGATGGTGAGACACAAGGATGTGAGGTTATTAAAGTCTTCACCAAATGTAATAGGGAATAATTTTCTTCACTGGTGAACCCAAAGGAACAAATATGGCACAAGAATGAGAAAAGTCAGAGGATTGAGAAACATCCAATGGTTCTTCACATATACAAGTCAGCAGACCCACAGAAAAACAGCAGGTTGAGAGTTCAGATCCAGTGATAGACTTGACAAATATCGAGCCAGTGCTTTATTCTTTATTAACGTGACATCTGTCCACTTGGCTATTGCACCTCGTCTCGATGTATCTGATAATACTGATACTATTTGTATTCCACAGTTGCTTTGAAGTCACAGGCAATATAAATGGATTGGGAATGTCAATGGTCAGGAACCATCAATGGATTGGGAAAGTAAATGGACTGGAAAATATCAGTGGATTGGGAAATTCTATAGACTGAGTTAGATCAATGGATTGGGACAGTTCAGTACATTGTGAAACATCAATGGATTAGGAAACAGGAATTAAAGGGACAGATGGAGTTCAACCTGGAAAAGTGTGAAGTGATTCATTTTGGAAGGTCGAATTTGAATGCAGAATACAGGCTTAAAGACAGGATGCTTGGTAGTGTGGAGGAACAGAGGGATCTTGGGGTCCATGTCCTTAGATCGCTCAAAGTTGCCACCCAAGTTGATAGGGTTGTTAAGAAGGCGTATGGTGTGTTGGCTTTCATTAACAGGGGGATTGAGGTTAAGAGCCGCGAGGTTATGCTGCAGCTCTATCAAGCCCTGGTTAGACCACACTTGGAATATTGTGTTCAGTTCTGGTCGCCTCATTACAGGAAGGATGTGGAAGCTTTAGAGAAGGTGCAGAGGAGATTTACCAGGATGCTGCCTGGACTGGAGGGTATGTTTTACGAAGAAAGGTTGAGGGTGCTAGGGCTTTTCTCATTGGAACGAAGAAGGATGAGAGGTGACTTGATAGAGGGGTACAAGATGATGAGAGGCATAGATAGAGTGGATAGCCAGAGACTTTTTCCCAGGGCAGAAAGGGCTATCACCAGGGGGCATAATTTTAAGGTGATGGAGGAAGGTTTCGGGGAGATGTCAGAGGTAGGCTCTTTACACAGAGAATGGTGGGTGCGTGGAATGCACTGCCAGCGGTGGTAGTAGAAGCAGATACATTAGGGACATTTAAGCGACTCTTGGATAGGTACATGGATGATAGTAGAATGAAGGGTATGTAGGTAGTTTGATCTTGGAGTAGGTTAAAGGTTCGGCACAACATCATGGGCCGATGGGCCTGTACTGTGCTGTACTGTTCGATGTTCTATGTTCCAGATGAAAGGATTGCATTAATTAATGAATTAGAATGTGGAGAGGCAGGAGAAAATGATGCCATTTTAGGGGGCCGGGGGTTAGTAGAAACAGACCAGGTCTATTTTACTCTCTATCTCATTCCTTTCTTCTATCTGGCTCATTATCACATCCTCTCTCTCTCAGAGCGGTGGGAATCACTGGAACCCACACTTGTTGCTCAGGTTGTTTGGTTCCGGGAAAATACAAGGTCCACATCAGATTGACAGGAAAGATAAATGTGATTCAGAGCCAATCATATTCCTTTTGGTGATGTGTGCTCAGCCTTGTTCTATCAGCAAAGGCAGCAGGAAATGCAAATCCTGAAGAGTTTTGATAGAGTGAAGAAGGAGAAAGTGTTGCCAGTGACAGAAGGGTCAGTAACCAGAGGAAACACATTTAAAGTAATTGACAAAAGAATTAGAGTTGTGATGAGGAGATTGTTTTTTCAGCAGTGTGTTGCTCTGGTCTGGAATGCAATCCTGAAAGGTCAGTGGAAGCAGATTCAATGTTAACTCTAAATGGAATTGTATAAATACCTGACATGGAAAATATAACAGGACAATGGGGGAAAGGACAGGAGTGCGGGATGTGGGATTAATAGAATAGCTCTGTTAAATATCAAGCAAATGCACAGTAATAAGGTTGAGTGCTTGGACCTCAGTTACTTTCACTCTATCAATGGCAGAGAAGGCTCGAGGGACCATGTGGCTACTCCTCATGTTCTTCCCAGTGTCCAGGAGAAAGTGTAACATCACACTGATTTCCAGATGGCCAAAACAAATACAACGGACATCTTTTCTGGTAACATCACATTTAAAGTGAGAAATTAATCATAAGGCACAGACGGGGATTGAACCCGTGATCTTCAGTTTACGAGACTGACGCCTTACCACTTGGCCACCATGCCTTTTGTTAATAGATACCTGAGGCTCCAGAGGAGGATTTGTGATTCTTTTTCAGTTTGGTTGAAACAGCATCGAGAAACATGCACAGAAATAAAGAGGGATTGTGGAATGGGAAAGAGATCAGCCTCATTTACATCATCAGCATCATGAAATCTTCATTCAGACGTTCCATTCTCATCCTCAGCTTTTCTCACATCTGTACAATAATATAAGAGTGGACATTGGGTTGTTACTGGGCTGATTATATAAATAGACTATGTGCATCATCACAGGAAGTGATGTAATATAATCTGTCCGGCACCTCATGGAGAGTTGTCGATGAAACCTTCAATGCAAGATGTGTAGAGTAAACTCAGGTTATTTTAACCGTCAGATTCTTATAAATTGTGTACTGAGCCTTGACAGATATCAGAATATTATATGGGGGCCACAGTAAACCAAAGCAATGATGGAGAAATCTTTGCCTGTACCTTTGAAAAGGTCACTGGACTGAACCAAGCCGAGGAGTGGCCGAGATGGTTCCAGAGGTTTGCAAGGTATCGTACTGCATCGGGTCTCGTGCAGAAGCCAGACATGGAGCAGGTCAGTACACTATTGTCTGCCATGGAGGGAGTGTGTAGGCTACGTGTGAAGAAGTTATTAAGGCACTCAAGACCTATTTTAATTGAGGAAATAAATGTCATCGTGGAGCCAAAGTTAAAACGCTGCATTTGCTGACAATGCAACCACCAGGTGACGCTGTACTAGAACATGCGCAAATGCAGCCTCTTCCACTGAAACGTCACTGTCTGTGACATTCAGGCAGCTGCCAGGATTAAAGATGGAGCTACTCAATTTATCACAGAAAACAACTTAGACCCAAAAATACCCTCAAAGGTTGCCATCGCCGCCTCCGTCCCACCCCCAATAGTCCCCCACGACCTCTTGCGCATTCGCCAGTTATATAGTACCAAGTCATCTTAATTCACCTAAAGTGAATTACTTTCGGAGCAGTGACTGTCACTTCATAAGCAAATATGGCACATATCTACACAATGGACATGTTTTGGTTGATACTCGGAGAACGTTGCGCTGTTTGAAGTCTCATCAGAAGGACAGCACCTCTGACAGTGCTGCACACCCTCTGTAATTCAGTGAGGTTTCATAGAGTCAGAGAGTTATACAGCACAGAAACAGGCCCTTCGGCCATCGTGTCCGTGCCGGCCATCAAGTACCTGTCTATTCTAATCCCATTTTCCAGCACGTGGCCGTAGCCTTGTATTCTGTGGCGTTTTGAGTGCTCATCTAGATACTTCTTAAATGTTGTGAGGGTTCCTGCCTCCACCATTCCTTCAGGCAATGTGTTCCAGATTCCAACCACCCTCGAGGTGAAACATTTTTTCCTCAAATCCCCTCTAAACAGTGCCATCCCATTCTCCGGACGATCATTCCCCGCTTCCCCCCATCCCACTCTCTGACTGCTCACTCCCCGCTTCCCCCACCACCACCCCCATCCTGCTCTCTGGCCGCTCACACTCCAGGCCATGGGCTCTGCCGCTTCCCTCCTCTCGGCCACTTGCTCCAACATTGCCCCATCTCCCCTCGAGGCTCGCCTTGCTTTATCAGGTGGTGCGGTGAAGAATGATCGAATGTTGGAGCGAGAGGCCGAGAGGAGGGAAGCAGCATGGCTGAGAGCTAGTGTCTGGAGGGACGTGGGGGGGAAGCGGGGCGTGACTGGACGGAGAGAGGCCAGTGCGGGGGTGGGGGGGGTAGCAAGCGGCCGGAGGGCGGGGGAGCAGGGTAGCGAGGAGCGGGCAGCGAGCGGCCTGGAGTGAGTGGCTGAGAGGGGGTAGAGAGTTTTCCTGCGCATGCGCCACTTCGTCCTGGAAGACGTAGGCTGAGCATGCGCAGCATCTCAGAGCGCAGGAGACTGTTTGTGCATGTGCGCAGCTTGGAGCGCTCTGATGACGTCGGCTGGCCGCTGCATTGTCAGGAATCACTTTGAATTTAATAAGCGTACCAAACAGAAAGGGGAGAGTATTCATTCATTTATCAAAAACTTGAACAAACTCACGGAGGTTTGTGAATACGGCAACTTAAGAGAAGAGCTGAATGGAGACAGGATTGTGTTCGGGGTATTAGACAACACCCTTTCAGATCTTCTACAGTCCAGGGCTGATCTCACATTAACGAAAGAGTTTCAATTGAGCAGACAAACAGAGGTTAGAAAGTTTAACCAATCCGTTGTTCGAGGGGACAGGGAGAGTCTGATCTCAAGAGTTGGAGACTCAATTGAATTTGTTCAGAAAACAAAAGGAAAAATTAGTGGTAAAAGACAAGAAAGACGGGAAGAGCATCTAGTGGTAGCTGCAACCAATTGCAGTCGGTGTGGCTGAGAGAGACACAAGTGGGAAAACTGCCTCGCCAAAGAAGCTGAGTGTTTTTCCTGCAGAAAGATGGGACACTTTCAGTCAGTGTGTGGCAGTAAAATACCAGCACTGAATATAATTAAAGGGAAATCCCCAGAGAGCAAAAACATTAATGAAGTACAGGATATCCAAAGTGTGGAAATACATTTTTTAGGTGAAATCCAGGAAATAAAGTGAGAGTTGCTGGACGACAGAAATTCTGAAATATTTGAAGATAGATGTAGATAGATTCTTGATAAACAAGGGGGTGAAAGGTTATTGGGGGCAGGTGGGAATGTGGAGTTGAGGTTACAATCAGATCAGCCATGATCTTATTCAATGGTGAAGCAGACTCGAGGGGCCGAGTGGTCTACTCCTGCTCCTAATTGGTATGTTTGTATGTAAGAAAACATGTTCTAGATACAATGAGAACTATCATTTGTTTGGAATTGGATTTGAAACCCCCTTTTATCAAAAGGTGATAGAGCTTTAATTTTTCTACAATTAACAGACAAATCCTTGTGGAGTTAAGATTGACAGAAATAATGGGCTGGATTCTATAGAGCCCTCAACGTCGAGATCTGTGGTGGGGGTGGGGTGGGAGCCGCCTGAAGATGGCCCCGGATGAGGCCCGCCATGGACCTCAACGCCGGCAGGGCCTGGCTCGATATTGCCTGCGACGGCGAGGCGTTGTGGGGGAACCCCCACCGCTCGGCAACGGGACCACAAACCTGCATTAATTATTATCCCATCACTTCCTGATATCCAGCTGCGATCTTCAGCCCGGTGACTGGCACTGCCGTGCCTTCGGAGCCCCATCCGGGGAAATGAGGTGCAACACTGGTGTGGAGGGGGGAGAAGGTAAGTTTCTCAGTGTGGGGGAGGGGGGACGGAGTCAAATTAATGTCATGCGTGTAGGGGATGGTGGGAAGGGTTATAGTTTACAGTTTGTTCAGTTTTGGGCGGAAGGTCAGATGGTAAAGGTAGGTTTTGGGAGGGAAGGGCAAATAATTAATTTAACTGTTATTGGGGGGATGGGAGAGAGGCAAAAGCAATGTATTTATTTCATTTCATTTAATCTTCCTTTAAATATTTTCCAGTAGGACTAACAGCCCTTTAAAAATGGCTGACACTCCAGTACAGTACGAAGGCAGTGCTGCACTATCAGAAATGCTGTTTTTCAGGTGAAACAGAAAACTGAGGATCTCCCTGCCCTCTCAGGTGGATGTTAAAGGTACCATGGCACTATTTCAGAGAATAGAAGGGGAATTATTTCTGGGGTGCTGGTCATTGTTTAACCCTGAATCAACATCACTTAAACACAGATTATCTCGTTTTTATCACATTGTTGTTTCTGGGAGCTTGCTGTGCGCACATTGGCCACCATGTTTCCTACATGACTACAGTGACTACACTTGGAAAGTCCTTCATTGGCTGTAAAAGGCTTTGCAACGTCCTGTGGTCGTGAAATGCAAGTCTTGCTTTTTCCATTGTTATCAGTGTCATTGTGATCAAAAGATCGGATGCGTGAACACAAAGTTTAAATCAATTTTGATTAAAATAATGTAAAAGCATCTATATTCTTGCACTGTACTTAATAATCTCCATCTTCCTATCCTTACAGAGTGCAATGTCATCGACCCTGAAATTGATTCCAGAATCTCATCGGATCTTAGACTCACAGAAAGTTTAAGGCACAGAAAGAGGTCACTTGGCCCTCAGACAATTTCAGCCCAGTTCTGATGAAAGGTCACAGATCTGAAACGTTAACTCTGTTTCTCTCTCCACAGATGCTGTCAGACCAGCTGAGTATTTCCAGCATTTTCTGTTTTTATTTCAGATTTCCAGTATCTGCAGTATTTTGCTTCTGTGTTACTTTGAAAGTTAAAACTGAACCACCTGTCTCCAATTCACACTGGGGTCTCCCATGAAATGATTCTGTATAATATTGATATAATGAATACAGATTCCGACACAGAGCTTCCTGTGGGGAATTGGGGATATGAAAACCAGCAGACTCTGCAGGAATTTCCACTGGGAGCACAAATTCACAAAATCTACCTTTTCTATATCGATTCATTTTGATTGTCCTTCTGGAAAATTATTTTGCAACAATTTAAACATCAACCCACAGCTCCATGACTGGGCCAATTATGAGGTCATCCTCTGACAGGTCATGTGACAGCTGGAGCCACAAGACATCAGAACCAGATTTGTGACTGGATTAAAACCCGGAATCCTGTCCCAATGGCTTTTCAAATAAAGCTGTTGCTGTTTAAAAACACAGCAGTTAAACTTTCTGCCTGACCATGAGGGGAGCTAGGGAGAAATTGACAAAACTCAATCCGTCAACAAAATAGTTCAACAATCATTCATATCGAAATCATGTGAGGATTTATATTCAGTAGAGAAACAAGCAAAATACAGAAAGTACAGAGGAGAGCTGAAAAAGGAAATGAGATCAGCAAGAGAATGTATGAGAAAAGATTAGTGGGTCACATAACTGGGAACACTGAAGTCTTTTACCAACATATGGACAGTCAATGAAAGGGTGGGTCAATTAGGAGATCCTGTGGAGGCAGAGGGTGTGGCTGAGGCACTAATTAAGTATCACAAAATAGGCGGATGCTGCAAATGTCACAGTAAAGGAGGAGGAAGTGAAGAAATTGGACAGGATGAAAATAGATAAAGAGGAGACAATTACAAGGTTGGCAGCTCTCACAGTAGAAAAGTCACCCAGTTTGAATGGGTTGCATCCTGGGTTGCTGAGGGAAGTAAGGGTGGAAATATCAGAGACTCGAACCACAATCTTTCAATCCTCCTTAAATATGGGAATGTTGCCAGAGGACTGGAGGATGCAGGTAAGCTTGGGTAGTTCGATCTTAGTTTAACTTGACCATTTTTATAATGTATCCATTGTAATAACTAACAAGGTCAAGAAAGCCATTTTATAATTAACACATGACCAAAGGAGCCATTTTGTGTTCAGTGCTAATGTGCCGTGAAGAGGACACTATTTGTGCTTAAACATTAGCACAACACGGGAAGAAACGGTTACCGATTATAAGCTCTCACTCAATTGGTGCAGAGTATGAGCACCAGGGGTTACTTCTGACAGTTGAAGAGATCATCGCATCTCATTGGATAGCTACCACCCACTCAAAGCTGGGTAGCCCCCAATCAGTTAGGTGCTGTCCTGCCACAACCTGCTTGCTTCAATGGGTGCTTGGAGCTTAGAGAGTCATCTCTCAACAGGCGGATCGATAATCAATGCACCAAGAAAAACAAGCTCAACAAAGAAGACACCAGTCCTTCGCATCACAAGCTGGAATGTGAGGACCATGTGTCCTGGCCTTACTGACACCCTTCTGCAGGTTGATGACACACACAAGACAGCTTTGATGGACAAAGAACTCACAAGGCTCAATGTGGACATTGCTGTGCTGCAAGAAAGTAGACTCGTCCAAAGTGGATCCCTCAAAGAGAAACACTACACCTTCTTCTGGCAGGGGAAAGCCCAAGAGGCAACTCGTGAGCATGGAGTGGTTTTCACAGTAAAAAACACGCCACTTGAGATGAGTGAACCAGCCACAGTAGGCTCAGAGAGACTTCTTACTCTTCACTTGTCAACAAGCGTGGGCCCAGTTAATCTCATGTGCATCTATGTCCCGACACTCACCTCCACCCCAGATGTCAAGGATCAATTCTATGTGACACTTGATACTGCCATCAGTAGAATTCCCAGCACTGAGGGACTGTACCTTCCAGGAGACTTCAACACAAGCTTGGGTACTGACTACACAGCTTTGCCAATGTGCATAGAACACCAGGGGATTGGCAAGATGAATGAAAATGGACAGAGGTTGCTGGAGCTATGCTGTCACCATGGATTCTGTGTGATGAACAGCTACTTCCAAGTCAAGCTGTGCCACAGGGTGTCCTGGAGACATCTGAGATCACGCCACTCGCACCAGCTAGACCTTATCATCACCAGACATACCACCCTCAGCAGTGTCCTCATCACTCACAGCTATCACAGCGCTGACTGTGACACTGAGCACTCCCTGGTGTGTAACAAGGTCAGGCTTCAGCCAAGGAAGCTTCATCCATCCAAGAAGAACGTCGTCCTCAGATCAACACTTGATGAACCACTGATCCAGAAAGGACCCAGGAGTTCCTCAACATCCTCGATCAGGCTCTTTCAGACAACAATGCTCAATGTCTCAGTGCGGTGTCAAAGTGGAATCATCTGTTACCAAGCAGATGGAAAGGTGAGTGGAGCATTACCTTAAACTCTACATAACGGAGAATATTGTCATTGAAGTGGCTCTCAGTGCCATTCCAGACTTCCCTGTCATGGAGGAGCTGGACAGTGACCCCACCACAGTGGAGCTCAGCAAAGCCATTGACCATCTTGCCAGTAGTAAAGCCCCGGGAAATGATGGTTTTCCACCTGGAATCATCAAGAGTGGAAAAGCGGTTCTACTGCAGCATCTCCATGAACTTCTGTGTCTCTGTTGGAAGGAAAGATCTGCACCTCAAAACATGCGTGATGCAAACATTGTCACCTTGTACAACAATAAGGGGGATTCGCAGTGACTGCAGCAATTAGCGAGGCATCTCCTTGCTAAGTATTGTGGGGAAGGTCTTTGCTCGCATTGCTCTGACCAGATTGCAGACCCTGGCATCACACATCTATCCTGAGTCTCAGTGCAGCTTCAGAGCTGGTAGATCGACAGTCGACATGATTGTCTCACTTCGGCAGTTACAGGAGAAGTACTGTGAACAGTACAGACCACTCTACATTGTCTTTACATATGAACATACGAATTAGGAGCAGGAGTGGGCCACTCGTCCCTTCGAGCCTGCTTCACCATTCAATAAGCTCATGGCTGAACTGATTACTCCACATTTCCATCTACCTCCGATAACCTTTCACCCCCTTGCAGATAAAGATCTATCCATCTCTCCCTTAAAAATATTCAAAGACTCTGCTTCCACCGCCTTTTGAGGAAGAAAATTCCAAAGACTCACTACCCTCTGAGGGGGAAAATTGCTCCTTATCTCTGTCTTAAATGGGTGACCCCTTATTTTTAAACAGTGACCCCTAGCTCTAGATTCTCCCACAAGGGAAAAGTCCTTTCCACATCCACCCTGTCAAAACCCCTCAGGATCTTGTATGTTTCAATCATGTCGCCTCTTTCTCTTCTAAACTCTAGTGGATACGAACCCAGCCTGTCCAATCTTTCCTCGTAAGACAGCCCACCCATTCCATGTGTTAGTCTAGGAAACCTTCTCTGTACTACCTCCAATGCATTTACATCCTTCCATAAATAAGGAGACCAGTACTGTACTCAGTGTTGCAGAAGAGGTCTCACCAATGCCCTGTATAGCTGAAGCATAACCTCCCTACTATTGTATTCAATTCCCCTGGCGATAAATGATAACATTCTATTAGCTTTCCTAATTACGTGCTGTACCTGCAGACTAACCTTTTGCGATTCGTGCACTAGGACCCCCAGATCCCTCTGCATCTCAGATCTCTGCAATCTCTCACCATTTAGATAATATGCTTTTTTTATTCTTCCTGCCAAAGTGGACAATTTCCCACTTTCCCACATTATACTCCATTTGCCAGGTCTTTGCCCAGTCACTTAACCTATCTATATCCCTTTGTAGCCCCCTTATGTCCTCTTCACAACCTACTTTCCTACCTATCTTTGTCATCAGCAAATTTAGCAACCATACTTTTGGTCCCTTCATCAAAGTCATTTCGAGAATTGTAGAAGGTTGAGGCCCCAGCACAGATCCCTGTGGAACACTCGTTACTTCTTGCCAACCAGAAAATGACCCATTTATGCTGACTCTCTGTTTCCTGTCAGCTAGCCAATCCTCTATCCATGCCAATATGTTACCCCTGACACCATGAGCTTTTATTTTCTGCAATAACCTTTGATATGTCACCTTATCCTTCTGGAAATCGAAGTACAGTACATCCACCGGTTCCCCTTTATCCACAGCACATGTAACTCCCTCAAAGAACTCCAATAAATTGGTTAAACATGATTTCCCTTTCACAAAACCATGTTGACTCTGCCTGATTACCTTTAGTTTTTCTAAATGCCCTGCTGTAACATCTTCAGTAATCGCTCCGAACATTTTCCCTAAGACAGATGTTAAGCTAACTGGCCTGTCGTTTCCTGCTTTCTGTCTCCCTCCCTTTTTGAATAAATGAATTACATTCGCTACTTTCCAATCTAACAGAACCTTCCCGAAGCGAGGGAAGTTTGGAAAATTAAAACCAGCGCATCAACTATCTCACTAGCCAATTCAGGACCTGGCGACTTGTCAGCCCGCAGCTCCAACAATTTGTTTAGTACCACTTCCCTGGTGATTGTAATTTTCTTGAGTTCCTCCCTCTCTTCCATTTCCTGACTGACAGCTAATACTGGGATGTTATTTGTATCCTCAATAGTGAAGACCGATGCAAAGTATCTGTTCAATTCATCTGCCATCTCTTAATTATCCATTATTAATTCCCCAGACACACTTTCCATAGGACCAACACTCACTTTGTTAACTCTTTTCTTTTTAAAATATTTATCGAAACTCTTACTAGTTGTCTTTATATTTCTTGCTAGCTTTCTCTCGTACTCTAATTTTACCTTCCTTATCAATCTTTTAGTCATTCTTTGCTGTTTTTTATATTCTGTCCAATCTTCTGACCTGACTCCCATCTTTGCACAATTATAGGCTTTTTCTTTAAGTTTGATAGTATCTTTAACTGTTTTCATTAAACATGGATGGTGAGTCCCACCTTTGGAATTTTTCTTTCTGGTTGAAATGTATCTATTCTGTGTATTCTGAAATTTTCCTTAAATGTCTGCCACTGCATCTCTATTGACCTTAACCTAATTTGCCAGTTCACTTTAGCTAGCTCTGCTTTCATGCCCTTATAATTGCCCTTATTTAGGTTTAAAATACTCATTTGGGACCCACTCTCCTCTCCCTCAAACTGAATGTAAAATTCAATCATATTATGATCGCTACTACCTAGGGGCACCTTAACTATGAGGTCATTAATTAATCCTATCTCGTTGCACAATGCCAGGTCTAGTATAGCCTGCTCTCAGGTAGGCTCCAGAACTTATTTTTCCAAGAAATTATCCCAAAAACATTCTATGTACTCCTCGTCTAGGCTACCTCTGCCCATCAGAATTTACAGTCTATATGGAGATCAAAATCCCCCATAATTATTGCTGTACCTTTCTGACAAGCTGCCATTATTTCTTTTTTTATACCCCATCCTGCAGTGTGGTTAATGTTAGGTGGCCTGTACACCACTCCCACAAGTGACTTCTTGCCTGTATTATTTCTCATCTCAACTCAAACTGCTTCTTCATCGTGATCTCCTGAACTTAGGTCATCCCTCTCTATTGCGCTAATACCATCATTACTTAACAGAGTTACCCCACCACCTTTTCCAAGCTTCCTGTCCTTCCTAAATGCCATGTCACCTCCAATATTCACATCCCAATCTATGTCGCCCTGCAGCCATGTCTCTGGAATGACTATCAGATCGTACTTATTTATTCTATTTGTGCTCTCTGTTCATCGGTTTTGTTTCGAAAGCTCCATGCATTCAGATACAGAGCACTTAGTTTTGTCCTTTTATTATTTTTGTAACCTCTAGCCTTATCTGTTGATTTACTCTTAGATGTGTCTGCTCTGTCCCTTCCTGTCACAGTCTCTTTATCATTTCCCATATTTATACCTTTCTCTCTTGCCTTGCCTCTCCTCCTTGATACACCATATCTTCCCAAATTTGATCCCTTGCCCCCACTATTCAGTTTAAATCCATCTCTACGTCCCTCGTTATGTGGCTCGCTAGAACACCGGCACCAGCACGGTTCAGGTGTAGACCGTCCCAACGGTACAGCCACCTCTTTCCCCAGTACTGGTGCCAATGCCCCACGAACCAGAACCCACTACAACCACACCAGTCTTTCAGCCGCACATTACTTTCTCTAATCTTATTTGTCCTATGCCAATTTGCACATGGCTCAGGAAATAATCCAGAGATGATTAACTTTGAGGTTCGCCTACTTAATTTGGTGCCTAGTTCCTCATACTGACTATGCAGAACCTCTATCCTTGTCCTGCCTATGTCGTTGGTACCGACATGGACCACGACAACTGGATCCTCCCCCTCCCATTGTATGTTTCACTGCAGCCCTGAGCAGACGTCCTGAATCCTGGCACCGGCAGGCAACACAGCCATCTGGACTCTTGCTCTTTGCTGCAGAGAACAGAGTCAATCCACCTTACTATACTGTCCCCTACTACCACAACGTTCCTTTTTTCTCCCTCTTTGAGCCGCAAACACTTACTGCAGACGTGTTTGCCCTGGATCACACTGGCATCCAGGAGCTCCCACATGCTGCAGCTGTGACACATCACCTGTCCTGTCATCCTTCACGTGTTTCAATTAACTACTTTAGTATTTTATTCAATTGTTTATTTTGTTGTATATTTTATTAAGCTTCCCACTAGTTTGTTTACTATTTTAAACATTAGGACTAAAATGGACCTTAATCTCTTACCAGATACTCATCAAACATGCAGCTTTTTCCAAATAAATCAACTACCTGCTTGCCTGTGATGTCACATCTCAACAGATCCTCACCAAACAGCTCCTTCCACTGCACCGAAACAAGAACCAAATCCTGTAAACTCACCCCAGCGGCTCTCTGTTTCCCTGCTCTCACTCTCCATTGTGATGTCACTCCTTGATTTTTTTTTACCCCAGCTCTGCTCCTGCTGTTCTCCTCTCTCTCTCTGTCTCTGAGTCAGTGCTTTTGACACACTTGTTAACTCTCTGTTCCGTCGTGCTCTTCTGTCTCTGGTCCAAAATCTGACTCTGAGAATTCCAATGATTCACCACCGTCTGAGTGTAGAAATTCAACTCGATCTCAGTTTTAAATGGCCCACTCCTTATTCTGAGACTTGGTCCCCTGATTTTAGACTCACCAACCAGGGCAAACATCCTATCTACATCCACACTGTCACGCCCTATAAGAATTTTATCAGTTTCAATGAGATCACCTCTCATTCTTCGAAACTTTAAGGAATACAGGCCCAGTTTCCTCATAAGACAATCCCACCATCCCAGGGATTAGTCTGGTGACCCTCTGTTTCACTCCCTCTATGGCAAGTATATCCTTCCTCAGATGAGGAGACCAAACTATACACAATACTCCAGCGCGGTTTCACCAAGGCTCTATACAATTGCAACAAGACATCTTTACTCCTGTCCTCATGACCCCTCGTGTGAAGGCCAACATACCATTTGCCTTCCTAATTGATTGCTGCACCTGCACAAGAGCTTTTAGTGTCTCATGAACAAGGACACCCAGGTCCCTTTGGACATCAACACTTCCCAACCTCTCACCATTTAAGAAATACTCTGTCTTTCTGTTTATTCCACCAAAGTGGAGAACTTCACACTTACTTACATTATATTCCATCTGCCATGTTCTTTCCCATTCACTTAGCGTCTCCAGGTTCCCTGGAAGCCTCTCTGCATCCTTCTCACAGCTCACACTTCACCTAGCTTTGTGTCATCTGCAAACTTGGAAATATTACATTTAATCCCGACATCCAAATCATTTATTTCGGTTGTTAACAGCTGTGGCTCCAACACTGATCCTTGCAGTACCCCAATAGTAACAGCCTGCCATCCTGAGGATGACCCGTTATACCTGCTCTCTGTTTTCGGTCTGTTAACCAATTCTCAATCCATACCAGTATATTATCTCCAATCCTATGTGCTCTAATTTTGTTTACTCACCTCCTGTGTGGGACATTACCAAAGCATCCACTGGTTCTCCTTTATCTGTTCTACAGGTAACATCCTCAAAAAACTCAACGGGTTTTTTCAAACCTGTTTTCCTTTTCATAAATCTATGTTGACTCTGCCCAATCATATCATTATTTTCTAACTGTCTAGTTATCACATCCTTTATAATTGGTGTATTCTTCTCCATGCTGCTATTGTACACTTTCAGTGACTCAGATGGGGGTGTTCACCTGTATATCAGAGCTGACGACAAGCTGTTCATCTTGGCAAGACTCCACTTGGACGTAGAGACTTGGACGTAGAGACTCCACTTTCCATCAAAACATTGACAACAGCACTTTGGAGGTTGTCAACAGATTCACATCCCTTGGATCAACAATCACCAGCAATCTGGCCCTTGATGCTGAAATCAGCACCAGGATTGCCAATGCTGCAGCTGTCATGTCAAAGTTGAGAAGACGGGTGTGAACCGACAGCAAACTGACCGTAAATACAAAGCTCCACGTGTACCAGGCTTGTGTTCTCAGCACCCTCCTTTATAGTAGAGAATCATCAACAACTTATACAAGCCAAGAAAAGCAGCTGAACAGCTTCCACCTCCACTGCCTCAGATGGATATTGGACATCTCCTGGCAGGACAGAGTGCCGAATGAGGAAGTACACCAGCGTGCAGGGATCCACAGCATGTTTGCCCTCTTGAGTCAGAGGCGGCTCTGTTGACTGGGCCAAATGAATGACAGTCACATTGCCAAATACATGCTCTGTGGTGAGCTTGCTAAAAGCACAAGACCAACAGGTCAGGGAAAACATCAAGTTATTTGGAGAGGTTTGAGTTAATGAAGGAGAGTGGGCATGGATTTATAAATGAAAGTTCATGCTTGATGAATCTAACTGCATTTTTTGATAAACTATCTGAGAAAGTTGAAGAAGGGAATGCAGTGGATGTTGTTTATATGGATTTTACAAAAGCATTTTATAAAGTACCACATAAAAGGGTGGTTAACAAAATTGAGGTTCATGGATTAGGAGGGTCAGTGTCCGTTTGGATAGGAAATTGGTTTAAGGACAGAAAACAGCGAGTCATATGAAATGGTTCTTGGTCAGACCGGAGGATAGACGACAGTGGTGTTCCCCAAGGGTCAGTGCTAGAACCATTGCTTTTTTTTGCGACAGATTAATGACTTGGATCTTGGAATATCGAGTAGAATCTCAAAATATGCCGATGACACCAAACTTGGAGGAGTGGCAAACAGTGAGGATGATATGAACTGCCTGAAACAGGATAGTTATCGGCTAGTAGGATGGGCAGACAGGTGGCAGATGGAATTTAATAGTGACAAGTGTGAGGTGATGCATTTTAGCAGAAGGAATAGGGAGAGGCAATATATACTCAATGCTACAGTTCTGAAGAGTGTGCTGGAATAGAGGGACCTGGAGTACATGTCCATCATTCTTATAAGTTGGCAAGACATATTGCGAGAGTGGTTAGCAAAGCATGTGGGATCTTGGGCTTTATAAATAGAGACATTGAGTACAAAAGCAGGGTTGTTATGCTGAACTCTGGTTAGGCCCCAATTGGAGTGTTGCATCCAGATCTGCTCACCAATCTTTAGAAAGGATGTGCGGATTCTTGAGAGGATGCAGAGGATATTTACCAGAATAGTTCCAGGGATGGAGGGTTTTAGTTTCAAGGTTAGGTTAGAAAAACAGGGTTTTTTCTGCCTGTATCAAAGAAGATTGAGGGGAGAATTGATAGAGGTGTCGAAGGCTATGACAGTTTTAGATAAGTTGGCAAAGAAAAATTGTTCCCATTAATATTGGTACAAGGACTAGGGGATTCAGATTGAAGGTTTTGGACAAGAGATGCAGGGGGAATGTGCAGAAGAACTTTTTTACACAGTGATTGGTAATGATCTGTAACTCGCTGCCCCCGAGGGCGGAGGAAGTGGAGACAATCGTTGGTTACAAAAGGAATTTCGATGGGCATTTGAAGGAAATAAATTTACAGGTCTAGGGGGATCGAGCAGACGAGTGGGACTGATTGGATCGCTCCATGGAGAGCTGGCCTGTACTCGATGGGGCAAATGGCCTCCTTCTATACCACAAATGACCCAATGACTCGATGAGTCTATGTTACTCTCAGAATCAAGACAACAGAGTGACAGATTTAACACAACATTATAACATATGTTTGGTTTCACAAATTCTATAATAACTCGTCTCCACTCCTAGTATTTCTAAATCCCACACTTTCACTATAATGTGAACAATTATTTCCTGTTGTGTCTCTCTCAGATTTGTAAACTTCACTATATTGGAGTGAGGTGACATCTACTGGCAGGAAGCAAGAACTGCAATCAAGCAGCAGAAACTCCACAGTCTGTGAGGGTTAAAGAAACATTGCAATCTGAGGAAATAGTGAAGGGGTTTGATCGGGTTGATGGAAACATGATTCCACTTGTGGTATCGTATGAAGCAAGGGCCGGAAATATAAAATTGTCGTTAATAAAAGAAATGAGGAATTCATGAAAAATGCATTTGCTTAGAGAATGGTTATAGAGATATACAGCACTGATATAGGCCCTTTGGCCCACTGAGTCTGCACTGACCATCAACCACCCATTTATACTAATCCTATGTTAACCCAGAATTCCATACCACATCCCCACATTTCTCCTATCGCCTCCCCTGGGGCCAATTTACAACAGTCAATTTATCTATCAACCCACAAGTCTTTCGTTGTGGGAGGAAACCAGAGTACCTTGTGGAAGCCCACATAAACAACTTGCAAACTCCACACAGGCAGTATACAGAACTGAATCGGGGTCATTGAAGTTGTGAAGCTGCAGTGCTCACCACTGCACCACCCTTAGAATGTGGATAGAGTAAAAAGTGAGATTGGATGGACAGAAGCAGTCTGAAAAGATGGCTCAAACAAAAGGTGAAAACCCTGAAATGTTAACTCTGTTTCTCTCTCCACAGATGCTGTCAGAGGTGCTGAGTATTTCCAGCACTTTCTGTTTTTATTTCAGCTTTGTAGGATATTGTTTTGATCTGAAAAAATTGCATGATCGGCTGTGGGTGCCAGTGAAATTCCACAGGAGAGAATAAACGCCATGTCAACGGTGGCTCGTTGGTCTAGGGGTATGATTCTCGCTTTGGGTATATAAGTGATTAATATGTGAGAGGTCCTGGGTTCAAATCCCAGACGAGCCCTTCTCTGTTGCCATTTTTAGTTTAAGGTCATCGATTGCTTTCAGCCTTCCAGAAAGCGGAATCGATTTGCAAACTGAGCCTGCTTGAGGACCGGGGAACTGGATTCAAAGAGCTTGTCGACAAAATTGAAATGAACAAAATATACAGATTGTCAAGTGGGAATATAAGGTTGCAACAGTAACTAAAGGCCTGCTCGGGTCAGCAAATGAAACCCGACCCAAGCCTGACAGCACCACATCCGACCTGGTCCGAGTCCTTTCATTTTTTTCCCGTGCCCGAACTGACCACCAGAATGTTCAGTTAAACTTGCTTCCGTTTTTCACTTTTTAAGCTTGTGCAGGTAAGGCAACAAAAACTGTAACTGGACTTGAAAGGTTGTTTAAATGTACATTAAGATTAGAGCTACGTACCGGAGGTGATGAGCTGAAGATTGTGACCATAGAAGTTAGTGATTGTGAGGTCACTAGTTAAAGAGAAAGTCATGGAGTTGTGCCCGGACAGGTTGTCCCACACTGTATTGATTAAAATATTGCCCGAAGGCTAGAAAATATCATTATACATTCCCTAGACTCCTGCTTTACAGGTTGAAATACTTTCTGCAAGTTTATCCAGAGAGCAGCTGAGATGCAGAGACCAGGAAGGTCTTGAGTGATTAATTATTATAAAATATACATTCTTATATTAAAGAGATTGTGCTCTACCTTCGATGGAATCGCTCACTGCAGACTAGTGCGGAGTGTTTCCCGCCTTGACGTCCTGGCTGTCACTGGATCTTGAGTCCAGGCCTCTGGATTACTGGTCCAGTAATCTTTGAAATTTCTCCCTTGATCTAATATTTTAATCTGGTAAGTCAGATTTTACAAAAAAAAATTAAATGATTTAAGACTGCTTCATGTTCAGCAGTGCCAAATGAATAAATAAATTCAAATATATTCAAAATTATATATCAACTATTAAATACTAATGCCCAGCTTTGAATACAAAAAAATGTCTCTAATTGTGTTCTGGTCTGGAATGGAATTCTTCAGTGTTTCTGTTTAGCTTGGATTGACTCATCAATTTTCTTGTTTTTGACTTTGTCGATGCCTTTGAATAATTGTGGATCCTTCTTCAGGGTGTCTTCTTTCACCAGGTAGTTCTGACCTCTGATGATGTTGATCGTAATCAGCTTCAAATTGCTGATAGTTTTGGAAGTGAGCAGATTTCCTTTGCTTGCGTTTACAACATGGAACTTAGTCTGACGTGTGGACCCATGGGAGGATTTGAAAGCTGCCCTTGCATTGGAGCATACAGTTGCATTCATTCAAACAGAGGTACAGTAGAAGTGACATATTCAGTTCAGTCTGTCGATCATGGGACTTTTAATCTTAGGGTTGTGAGTTTGAGCGCATTTAGTTTTTCCATTTTTTAGGCTTCATTAGCAGAGAGTACAAGGAGTGTTTGAAATGAAATTCAACAACAGTATGAGAATCGCTCTCTTTCATTCGGGACTCTCGCGAGCGAGGAGTGAACAGATGGGAAGTCAATTTCATCGGGAGTTTCGGTGGAGCAGGGACTGCTGGGTAAGTAGAAACCTATATATTTGGGCTGTGTAAATTCTCTTACATTTTCATTGTGCAGCTTTTCCAGGAGCACAGGCATTGCGAGCGAGGAGTGAACAGCTGGGAAGTCAATTTCATCGGGAGTTTCGGTGGAGCAGGGAATGCTGGGTAAGTAGAAACCTATATATTTGAGCTGTTTCTGAACCCGAGACACTACTCTTGTAGTGTTTCCCACCCGCCCTCCTCCTCTTACCAAAAAAAAGTACTCGGTTGTGTGTAGGTAAGGTAAGGCTTTTTCTATTTCTCTTCTTGTTTTATCGTGTGATTGGTTAAAAACTTGGGTATTTAGAATAGTGGGAATGGAGGTTAAGGCAGTTGAATGTTCCTCCTGCAGAATGTGGGAGGTAAGGGTCGCCAAGGGTGTCCCTGCTGACTGCATCTGCAGGAAGTGCACCCAGCTCCAGCTCCTCGAGGACCGCGTTAGGGAACTGGAGCTGGAGCTGGAGGAACTTCGGATCATTCGGGAGGCGGAGGGGATTATTGAGAGGAGTTATCGGGAGGCAGTCACACCTCAGGTAAAAGAAGAAGGTAGATGGGTTACTGTCAGGGGAAGGAGAGGGAACCAGCAGGCAGTGCAGGGATCCCCTGTGGCCGTTTCCCTCAACAACAGGTATACCGTTTTGGATACTGTTGGGGGAGACGACTTACCAGGGGGGGGCAATGGGATACAGGTCTCTGGCGCAGAGTCTGTCCCTGTTGCTCAGAAGGGAAGGGGTAAGAGGAGCAGAGCATTAGTCATTGGGGACTCCATATTTAGGGGAACAGATAGGAGGTTTTGTGGGAACGAGAGAGACTCACGGTTGGTGTGTTGCCTCCCAGGTGCCAGGGTACGTGATGTCTCTGATCGTGTTTTTGGGATCCTCAAGGGGGAGGGGGAGCAGCCCCAAATCGTGGTACACATAGGCACCAACGACATAGGTAGGAAGACAGATGGGGATTTAAGGCAGAAATTCAGGGAGCTAGGGTGGAAGCTTAGAGCGAGAACAAACAGAGTTGTTATCTCTGGGTTGTTGCCCGTGCCACGTGCTAGCGAAGTGAGGAATAGGGAGAGAGATGAGTTGAACACGTGGCTGCAGGGATGGTGTCGGAGGGAGGGTTTTGGTTTCCTGGATAATTGGGGCTCTTTCTGGGGTAGGTGGGACCTCTACAAACAGGATGGTCTTCACCTGAACCAGAGGGGTACGAATATCCTGGGGGGGGGGAGATTTGCTAGTGCTCTTCGGGGGAGTTTAAACGAATTCAGCAGGGGGATGGGACCCTAAATTGTAGTTCCAGTGTGCAGGATGTTGAGAGTAGTGAGGGCAGAGATAAGGTTATAAGGACACAAGAGGGCACTGGCAAGCAAGAGCTTGGTTTAAAATGTGTCTACTTCAACGCCAGGAGCATCCGGAATATGGTGGGTGAGTTTGCAGCATGGGTTGGTACCTGGGATCTCGATGTAGTGGCCATTTCAGAGACATGGGTAGAGCAGGGACAGGAATGGATGTTGCGGGTTCCGGGATTTAGATGTTTCACTAAGAACAGAGAAGAGGGTAAAAGAGGGGGGATGGTGGCATTGTTAATCAAGGAAAGTATTACAGCGGCAGAAAGGACGTTTGAGGACTCGTCTACAGAGGTAGTCTGGGCCGAGGTTAGAAACAGGAGAGGTGAGGTCACCCTGTTGGGAGTTTTCTATAGACCTCCAAATAGTTCCAGAGATGTAGAGGAGAGGATAGCAAAGATGATTCTTGACAGGAGCGAGAGTAACAGGGTAGTGGTTATGGGGGACTTTAACTTTCCAAATATTGACTGGAAATACTATAGTTCGAGTACTTTAGATGGGTCTGTTTTTGTCCAGTGTGTGCAGGAGGGTTTTCTGACACAGTATGTAGACAGGCCAACCAGGGGCGATGCCACATTGGATTTGGTACTGGGTAATGAACCCGGCCAGGTGTTAGATTTAGATGTTGGTGAGCTCTTTGGTGATAGTGATCACAATTCGGTTAGGTTTACCTTAGCGATGGGCAGGGACAGGCATATACAGCAGGGCAAGAATTATAGCTGGGGCAAAGGAAATTATGATGCGATTAGGCAAGATTTAGGATGCGTAGGATGGGGAAGGAAACTGCAGGGGATGGGCACAATCGAAATGTGGAGCTTATTCAAGGAGCAGCTACTGCGTGTCCTTGATAAGTATGTACCTGTCAGGCAGGGAGGAAGTTGTCGAGCGAGGGAGCCGTGGTTTACTAAAGAAGTTGAAGAGCTTGTCAAGAGGAAGAAGAAGGCTTATGTTAGGATGAGACGTGAAGGCTCAGTTAGGGCGCTTGAGAGTTACAAGCTTGCCAGGAAGGATCTAAAGGGAGATATAAGAAGAGCAAGGAGAGGACACGAGAAGTCATTGGCGGATAGGATCAAAGAAAACCCTAAGGCTTTCTATAGGTATATCAGGAATAAAAGAATGACTAGAGATAGGTTAGGGCCAAACAAGGATAGTAGTGGGAAGTTGTGTGTGGAATCGGAGGAGATAGGGGAAGTGTTAAATGAATATTTTTCGTCAGTATTTACAGTGGAGAAAGAAAATGTTGTCGAGGAGAATACTGAGATCCAGACTACTAGGCCAGATGGGCTTGAGGTTCACAAGGAGGAGGTGTTAGCAATTTTGGAAAGTGTGAAAATAGATAAGTCCCCTGGGCCAGATGGGATTTATCCTAGGATTCTCTGGGAAGCCAGGGAGGAGATTGCAGAGCCTTTGTCCTTGATTTTTATGTCGTCATTGTCGACAGGAATAGTGCCGGAAGACTGGAGGATAGCAAATGTTGTATCCTTGTTCAAGGAGGGGAGTAGAGACAGCCCTGGTAATTATAGACCTGTGAGCCTTACTTCGGTTGTGGGTAAAATGTTGGAAAAGGTTATAAGAGATAGGATTTATAATCATCTTGAAAAGAATAAGTTCATTAGAGATAGTCAGCACGGTTTTGTGAAGGGTAGGTCGTGCCTCACAAACCTTATTGAGTTTTTTGACAATGTGACCAAACAGGTGGATGAGGGTAAAGCCGTGTATGTGGTCTATATGGATTTCAGTAAGGCGTTTGATAAAGTTGCCCACGGTAGGCGATTGCAGAAAACACGGAAGTATGGGATTGAAGGTGAATTAGTGCTTTGGATCAGAAATCGGCTAGCTGAAAGAAGACAGAGGGTGGTGGTTGATGGAAAATGTTCATCCTGGAGTATAGTTTCTAGTGATGTACCGCAAGGATCTGTTTTGGGGCCACTGCTGTTTGTCATTTTTATAAATGACCTGTATGAGGGTGTAGAAGGGTGGGTTAGTAAATTTGCGGATGACACGAAGGTCGGTGGAGTTGTGGATAGTGCCGAAGGATGTTGTAGGTTACAGAGGGACATAGATAGGCTGCAGAGCTGGGCTGAGAGATGGCAAATGGAGTTTAATGCGGAAAAGTGTGAGGTGATTCACTTCGGAAGGAGTAACAGGATTGCAGAATACTGGGCTAATGGGAAGATTCTTGGTAGTGTAGATGAGCAGAGAGATCTTGGTGTCCAGGTACATAAATCCCTGAAAGTTGCCACCCAGGTTAATAGAGCTGTGAAGAAGGCATATGGTGTGTTAGCTTTTATTAGTAGGGGGATCGAGTTTAGGAGCCACGAGGTCATGCTGCAGCTGTACAGAACTGTGGTGCGGCCGCACCTGGAGTATTGCGTGCAGTTCTGGTCACCGCATTATAGGAAGGATGTGGAAGCTTTGGAAAAGGTGCAGAGGAGATTTACTAGGATGTTGCCTGGTATGGAGGGAAGGTCTTACGAGGAAAGGCTGAGGGACTTGAGGTTGTTTTCGTTAGAGAGAAGGAGGAGAAGAGGTGACTTAATAGAGACATATAAGATAATCAGAGGGCTGGACAGGGTGAATAGTGAGAGCCTTTTTCCTCGGATGGTGATGGCAAACACGAGGGGACATAGCTTTAAGTTGAGGGGTGATAGATATAGGACAGATGTCAGAGGTAGTTTCTTTACACAGAGAGGAGGAAGGGCGTGGAACGCCCTGCCTGCAACAGTAGTAGACTCGCCAACTTTGAGGGCATTTAAGTGGTCATTGGATAGACATATGGATGAAAATGGAATAGTGTAGGTCAGATGGTTTCACAGGTCGGCGCAACATCGAGGGCTGAAGGGCCTGTACTGCGCTGTCATGTTCTATGTTCTATAACTCTCTGCAGCATCTCGCTGTGAAAGATTGAACTTTATCTCATTTCTTTTTCAGCTGGGAGTCAGTGCGGCTCAGTGGGACTTCTGGCTGTCTCCCACCTCACAATCCATCAGTGCTGAGAAAGCAATGGGAAATATTACTCATGGCTGAGCAAGCAGAGGACACCGATTTAAGGTGAATGGGAAAAGAACCAAAGGCAACATGAGGAAAAACCTTTTTTATGCAGCAAATGGTTAAGATCTGATATGTACTGCCTGAGAGTGTGACGGAGGAAGATTCAACCATAGCTTTCAAAAGGATATATGATAATTATCTGAAGGGAAAAAAAAATTAGGTTTTCATGGAATACATGAGGATGTGGCATGAGCTGAGTTGCTTGTGCAGAGAGGCAGCACAAGCACGATGAGGTGAATCCCTCCTTTTGTGCTGTAAGTATTCTGTGATCTATGATTCTATGCAAAGTGAAACCAACACTCACAGATGAGAAACTGACAGGTACAGTGTAAACCCCACACTAACAAACCAGCAAATGCCAGGGACAGAGTAAAACCAACAGTCCCAGACAAGAAACTGACAGATACTGTGTGAAACCCAAAAATCACTTATCAGGATTTGGCAGTTAATGTGTAAAAACCTCTCTTCAATATCCATCCTGCAAGGTACAAAGAAAATTAGGTACAAACCCAGGCTCATACTTCGAAGACTGAGAGATAAAGAGCAAAACACAGACTCACCTACAAGAGGCTGACAAGTACAGAGAATAAAACAGAGGGGGTGCAGATTAAAAACACATGCATGTAATGGATACTGATAGGGATAGAATCAAACCCTTTCTCACACATGACACGAAAATTGGTGGTGTCGTAAATAGTGAGGAGGAAAGCCTTAGATTACAGGCCAATATAGATCGTCCGAGGCAGAGAATATAAGAGCAGGGAGGTTATGACGGAGCTGTATAAAATGCTAGTTAGGCCACAGCTGGAGTACTGTGTACTGTTCTGGGCACCACACTATAGGAAGGATGTGATTGCACTGGAGAGGGTGCAGAAGAGAGTCACCAGGATGTTGCCTGGGCTGGAGCATTTCAGCTATGAAGAGAGACTGAAAAGGCTAGCATTGTTTTCCTTAGAGCAGAGAAGGTTGATGGGAGATAAGATTGAGGTTTACAAAATTATGAGGGCATTGATGGGTTAGATAGGAAGAAACATTTTACCTTAGCGGAGGGGTCAATAACCAGGTGGCATAGATTTAAGGTAAGGGGCAGGAGGTTCAGATGGGATTTGAGGAAAAAAAATTTACCCAGAGGGGGGTTGGAATCTGGAACGCACTCCCTGAAGAGGTGGTAGAGGCCGGAACCCTCACAACATTTAAGAAGTATTTAGATGAGCACTTGAAATGCTATAGCAGATAAGGCTACGGGCCAAATACTGGAAAATGGGATTAGAATAGTTAGGTGTTTGATGGCCAGCACAGACACAATGGGCTGAAGGGCCTGTTTCTGTGCTGTATAACTCTATGATTCTATATCATAAACTGATAGATCTGGACAAAAGCTGATGTTCACATACAAGTTGTTGAAAGATATGTGGTGAAACTCACATTTTTTTAATTTCCAAAATATACTTTATTCACAAAAATCTGTAAAAATTACATTCCCAAACAGTTTAAAACAGCATCAAGTCAAAAAATACAAACAGTGCAAAGGTGATCAGTTACCTTCTGTACAATCATGAGTTGCCTCACAACCCTTCCATTTCATTGTCATGCCATATACATTTTTACATTTACAGCACACAAAATTTCTCCGATACAGTTCGAGGGATTTCCCATGGATCCAGCCCCTCAGTTCAGCTTGGTGGGGGGACCTTACACTGTGGTCTTTCCCCATTGAGCCTTCGCTGCGGCTGCCCCAAGCTTTAGTGCGTCCCTCAGCACGTAGTCCTGGACCTTGGAGTGTGCCAGTCTGCAACATTTGGTGGTGGACAACTCTTTTCGCTGGAAGACCAGCAAGTTTCGGGCAGACCAAAGGGCGTCTTTCACCGAATTGATAGTCCTCCAGCAGCAGTTGATGTTTGTCTCCGTGTGCGTCCCTGGGAATAGCCCGTAGAGCACAGACTCCTGTGTTACAGAGCTGCTTGGGATGAACATCGACAAAAACCACTGCATCTCTTTCCACAAAGTTAACTCACATAGCAATAGCAGAAACAGTCACAAACCAAAAACTGAAACATACAGAGTAAAAACCCACATTCTCACACCAGAAATTCACGGCTACAAAGTGAAGCTGACTCTCTCCTCCCAGGCACTGACAGGTACAAAAGAAAACACACACTAACATACCAGGAAATGAAATGTAGGAAATAAAACCTGATTATCATGTCAGAGATTGGCATGAATGACAGTTGTGGTACCCAGAATGCTCTGCTCTCTAGAATTTGCCTTGTCTCTGATAAGGAGCAGGCGCGGTAGTGGCTGAGCTCCATCTGCAGCTGGAGCGGAATATTCACAAAGTGCAGGGAGACCGTGCCCGTAGCGGGTGCACACAGCTGGAGCAGGGCGTCAAGGCCACAATAGGATGGAACAATCCCGTTTGTGTCCCTGCGGGTGGCGGTGAAGCTTTTCCCTGTGAGGCTTCCCGAAACTGCCCGCCAGCAAGGTCAACTGGTCAGAGAGCGTCTGTAAATGGATAGGGATTGGGGATTGGGCAGGGCGCGTCTCTAAATGAATAAGATTTGGGGACTGGGCAAGGAGCGTCTGTAAATGGATAAGAATTGGGGATTTGGCAGGGAGATTTTTTTATCCGTTCGTGGGATGTGGGCGTCGCTGGCTCGATCTCAGCTACAGTAATGTGTCCAGTTCTGGGCACCAGGTTTCAGAAAGGACATCAAAGCTTTTGAGACAGTTCGGAGGAGATTTACGAGAATGATACCAGAGATGAAGGGTTTCAGTTCTCTGGACAGGGTGGTGAAGCTGGGAGTGTTGGCCAAAAATGTCAAGGGGAGGTGAGGAGAGATCTTTATACCCAGTAACTGATTCGGATTTGGAATGAATTGTCTGACAGGGTGGTGAAAACAGATTCAAATTATAACTTTCATGAAGGAATTGGACAAATATTTCAAAGTGAATTTCTCCAGGATTATGGAGAAATCGGCAGGGGGTTGGACTAATTGCATCATTTTTTTCACAGATTCAGCACAGGCACAAAAGACCGATTGGCCTCCTTCTGTGCTGTATGATTCTCTGAAATAGTGATAGTCAGGGCAAGTCTGCAGAAGAAGGAGAAATGGAGACAGGTCAGGGAGAGCACATCACCAGAACTGGGAGATACTACATTGGACAGGGAGGGTCGGAGGGGGAGAGAGCACGTACATACAGTCAGAATCAGCACCTTCAGGGCAAGAGAGAGAGAGGAACCAGTGAGTGTAGAACTGAACCCAGCCAGAGTCAACCTGCTGAAACACCAGTGAGTTCACACTGGGGAGAGATCATTCACCTGCTCCGTGTGTCGGAAGGGGTTCATTCAGTCATCCAACCTCACTGAACATCAACTTGTTCACACTGATCAGAGACCTTTTAATGTCCTGACTGTGAGAAGAGCTTGAAAAGCAGTAATGATCTGCTGAAACACCAACCCACTCACTCTGGGGAGAGGCCGTTCCCCTGCCATGTGTGTGGGAAGGGATTCACTCAGACATTCAATCTGCTGCAACATCAGCAAGTTCACATGTAACTGCAGGGGTTGGATTCTGCTGTTGTTGCTGCTATTCATCACTTTCAGAGACAAAGTTGGGTCTTACTTTATAACCAGTGTAGTCTAGAGCAAAAGCGTCTTCTTAATGTTGAGATAAACGGGAGAAGAAACCGGTAAGTGGCGGCGAGGATGGGGGAGGTGCTGCACCATCACTTTAATGGTGCACCCTCCCTCCCCCGGGATCCTTGCTGCACGCCCGCCAGGCCCAGTGGCTATGATTGGGGTCCTGAGAGCCCCGAGACTCGGTGCAGCTGAGGCTGCGCTCACCCCCGCTCAGCTCTGTTGTGATATTTAAAATACGAAAGGCCTGTTGGACTGAGAGCTGATCTGGAATTTAGAAAGCAGCATTACTGGAGGCTCATTGCTGCTCAGCACAATCTCACCCCCAATCCTGGGAATTGTTGATTCTGACACCCTGTAGTTCAGTTCTGCAATTAACTAGAGGGGGAGATGTGTGAGCAGAAAAACAGAGCGAAATGAAAACACAGCTGGACAGATGTGCAACAGGTCAATCCACTGTTGCAATAACTCCATCACTGACTCCCTCCTGACAGTAATCAGCCCTTTCACAGAGACTGTGGGTGGCTCTGAAAAGAGCCTTTGGTTTATTAGATGACATTTCGGCCGCTTTACTTTTTCTGGGAGCTCTGAGCGCTGGTTTTCTTGGGCAGCAGCAAGGCCTGGATATTAGGCAGCACCCCGCCCTGAGCGATGGTCACGTCTCCCAGCAGCTTGATGAGCTCCTCGTTGTTGCGGACGGCCAGTTGCAGGTGTCTGGTGATGATGCGGGTCTTCTTGTTGTCCCGGGCCACGTTACCGGCCAGCTCGAGGATTTCAGCGGTCAGATACTCGAGCATTTTGCAGCGCCAACATCATCACATTTCCGCAACAAATCCATCTTCGTGCATGCGTGAGAAAGTGTCATTGCGTATCTAGCCACCCCATCCCCCCACCACTTGGCTGGAGGAAGTGGCTGAATGGGAGATTTTGAAGCTGTCGCTCTCCCCCCTCAGCAACTCATTCCAGGCCTCGACGATTCCCCCCCTCAGCCGCTCGCTCCAGACCTCGCTGCTCCCCCCACCCCCCCTACTCCCCTGGCCAGTTGTTCCTCGCTTCGCACCACCCCACTCTCTGGCCACTCGCTCCAGGCCGTGCCACTTCCCTCCTCTCAGCCACTCACTCCTACGTCGCCCCGTCACCCCTTGCGGCCCTCCTGCTTCTACAGGTGGCGCCTGGTGAAGAAATGTGGGAGCGAGTGTCACGGCCAGAGCTAGCAGCTGTGGGCTGGGCTGCTACAGGGTGGGGGGGTGGGGATGCAGAGAGCGAACAGCCAGAGTGCGGAATTTCGCCAGTAGGGAGGAGGGGGAGAAAGCGAGTTGCAGAGGGGGGAGAGCGGTCAGTGGGGTGGGAGCTAGTAGCTGCGTTCGGGTGAAGTCAATCCTGGTCAATTATATAAACAAATCACAATAACGAATTGGCAGCACATTTTATCCTCTGCCCGATTTTCCTTTCCATCGATCGGGGTGCTAATTCACTATCTTCCAATGGAAATTCAATCATAAAATTCCTTTTGTATTTAATAGGATTACTGAAATGTTAAATGGATCTGAGGATTACAGTTAGTATTAGCAAACGCACCCGAGTGAATTAGCACCCCAATCGATGGAAAGGAAAATCGGGGAAAGTATAAAATGTGCTGCCAATTCGTTATTGAGATTCGTTGAGTAATTCGATTCTGCCCAACACTGAAATTGGCGGCTTTTTTGAATTCAAACTTTCTGCCAGGACGACAATTTAAGCCAATGATTTGCTGTATTTTCTAATTCGAGGCTCGGCAATTGGTTAAGACATGCGAATGGGAAGAGGGTGACCAATCAGAAGTGGGCTCTGGATAGCGCGGGCTCAAACTGCGGGAATTCCAGGTCCCTGAATGAATGAGCTGAAACTGATCAGTTTCACAAACCCTGTCAGTTTCAGTGCAGGAAATACCGTCTCGGGAGAAATAACATCACAAGTGGGTCTAGTTCCAGTGACGGCTGCTGCAAAACTCCCGGATTCTCTCATTGCAGCGAAATCATTTTGAAATTCTATGAAAACAATGAGTGATTCTGGAGGAGTGATGGCTTTTCACTGAGGGCATGTGTCGACTGGAGAAATAACTAACTGTAGAGCCTCGGGCACTGTTTCCACAGCCCGTTCAGAAAATCAAATCCACTGCACATCCTTGCTACAAATGAAATGTCAAATTTGGGGATTCTAGTTTTGTATCTCGAACACAGCACAGATTTATTCCAGACAGTTCTAAACAGCCTATCCCAGCTCCCGTTTCCAGGTCACTGCTCTCTCTGTGAGACGGTGGGTGGCTCTTAGAAGAGCCTTTGTTGTGTTTGCTGGAAAGGGTCGAGTTGTTCAGCCGCTGAATTCGTAGAGAGTGCGGCCCTGCCGTTTCAGAGCGCACACCACATCCATGGCAGTGACCGTCTTGCGCTTGGCGTGTTCAGTGTAGGTGACCGCATCCCTGATCACATTCTCCAGGAAAGCCTTCAACACCCCGCGAGTCTCCTCATCGATCAAACCCGAGATCCGCTTGAGCCCGCCACGGCGAGCCAGGCGGCGGATTGCTGGTTTGGTGATGCCCTGGATATTATCAGGAAGCACTTTGCGGTGCCGCTTTGCTCCGTCTTTGCCCAGTCCTTTCCCTCCTTTACCTTTGCCAGACTTTCTTTTATTAATTTCCAAAATATACTTTATTCATAAAAATCTGTAAAAAAAAAATACATTACAAAACAGTTCCAAAAAGCACCATGTCAGACAATACAAAGAGTGCAAAGGAGATCAGTTTCCTTCAATACAGGAGTGAGTTACCTCACAACCCTTCCATTTCATTGTCATGCCATGTACATTTTACAGCAAACAAATATTTTCTGGCTACAGTTCGAGTGGTTTCCCATGGATCCAGCTCCTCAGTTCACTATGGTGGGGGGAGCTTACACTGTGGTCTTTCCACATTGAGCCTTTGCTGCGGCTGCCCCAAGTTTTAGTGCGTCCCTCAGCACGTAGTCCTGGACCTTGGAATGTGTCAGTCTGCAACATTCGGTCATGGACAACTCTTTGCACTGGAAGACCAGCAGGTTTCGGGCAGACCAAAGAGCGTCTTTCAACGAATTGATAGTCTTCCAGCAACAGTTGATGTTTATCTCGGTGTGCGTCCCTGGGAACAGCCCATAGAGCACAGACTCCTGTGCTACAGAGCTGCTTGGGATGAACCTCGACAAAAACCACTGCATCTCTTCCACACCTGCTTTGCAAAGACACATTCCAGAAAGAGGTGGGCAACGTCTCTTTTCCACCACAGCCACCTCGAGGGCCGCGTGTGGATGGGGTGAGACTTCGGGTGTGCAGGAAGGATCTGACAGGGAGGGCTCTTCTCACCATCAGCCAGGCAACATCTTGGTGCTTGTTTGAAAGTTCTGGTGATGAGGCATTCTGCCAAATGACTTTGGACTTCTGCTCAGGGGACCATCCGACAGGATCCACCATCTCCTTTTCCCGTAGGGCCTTGAGGATATTCCGTGCAGACCACTGCTTGATGGATTGGTGGTCAAAGGTGTTTTTCCACAGAAACTTTTCCATGAAGGATAGGTGGTACGGCACAGTCCAACTGGATGGAGCATTCCGCGGCAATATGACCAGGCCCATCCTTTGCAACACTGGGGACAGATAGAACCACAGCACGTAGTGACACTTGAAGTTTGCAAACTGTGGATCTACACACAGCTTGATGCAGCCGCACACAAAGGTAGCCATAAGGATGAAGGCGACGTTGGGTACATTTTTCCCGCCCTTATCCAGAGGTTTGAACATCGTGTCCCTCCGGACTCGGATCATTTTGGATCCCCAGATGAAGTGGAAAATGGCTCAGGTGATCGCCACAGCGCAGGAATGCGGTATGGGCCAGACCTGCACCACGTACAGCAATGTGAGCACCTCGCCCTTGATGACCAGGTTCTTACCCATAATGGAGAGAGATCGCTGCTCCCACATGCTCAGCTTATGTTGTACCCTGGCTACTCGCTACTTCCAGGTTTTGGTGCACGTCTCAGCCCTTCCAAACCATATCCCCAGCACCTTCAGGTAATCTGACCTAACGGTCAAGGGGACAAAGGATCGGTAAGCCGAGTTCCCAAAGAACATGGCCTCGCTCTTGCCGTGTTTAACATTGGCTCCCAAGGCCAGTTCGAGCTGGTCGCAGATGCTCATCACTCTGCGCCATGACAGTGGATCCGAGCATAAAACGGCGACGTCATCCATGTACAGGGAGGTTTTAACCTGAGTGCCTCCACTGCCTGGGATTGTCACCCCTCTGATGCTCGCATTCTTCCTAATAGACTCAGCAAAGGGTTCAATACTGCAAACAAACAAGACAGGGGAGAGAGGACAGCCCTGTCTGACTCCAGATTGGATCGGGAAACTTTCTGATTCCCACCCATTGATTGAGACTGCACTACTGATGTTTGTGTAGAGTTGTTTGATCCAATTGCAGATTCCCTCCCCAAACCCCATTTTGGAATGCACATCCATCATGTAAGTGTGCGATATCCTGTCAAAAGCCTTCTCCTGGTCCAGGCTGATGAGGCAGGTGTCCACCCTCCTGTCCCGTACATAGGTGATCATATCCCTGAGTAGCGCAAAGCTATCAGAGATTGTCCTGCCTGGTATAGTATAGGTCTGATCAGGGTGAATCACCAACTCCAGAGCAGACTTGAATCGACTGGCTATGTCTTTTGACAGAATCTTGTAGTCAGCATTAAGCAGAAATCGGGCCAACAATTTCTGATTTCTGTCCTCTCCCCCTTCTGCTTGTCGATGAGGGTGATGATGCCTTTCCTCATGGATTCTAACATGCTGCCAGCCTGGAGCATACTCTTGTTTACTGGCAGACATGTTGAGTCTTTCCTCAAATCAGTGCACAATAAAAGAGACTGATTCTGTCAGGCTCCTTTTTATACAGGCCACCTGGACCTGGCTGAGAAAGGCAGAGTGAGAGCAGGGAGGGGAGGAGACAAGAGTGAAGATTAAACAGAGAGCTAGATGGAGGAGACACCCAGAGTGACAGACAGAGAGAGAACGGCCCCTCATCTTTCAGCTCCACCTCCAGTTTCCTCCGGGCTGCCAATTTCAAACCCTTTATGAACAGTAGAACCGAAACCCAGCTCTCCACACAAACCCTTCCAGACTCGGCCTTCATAGTCAAGACTTTCCAGAAAGCCAGAGCTTTTAAATATGGTCCCGATGCAATTAACACTCAGTAATATTCCCACCTAAACACAGTCCATTCTATACTAAGAAACCTCCTCAGTAACATCACCATTTCCACCCACACCCGCTTCCTGCAGTTTACAAACACCTTACTGCAGCTGTTTGGGGAATCAGCTGTGTTAAGATTGGAGTTGGAAAGCGGCCTTTACCCGGCAGTGTTATTGTCTCACACTGAATCTGCTAGACATCCTGTTCTCTTTATTGCGAGAGAGAAAGCACGGATTTAGGAAATGTTCATTTGAAATGAACTCTATTGATAACGAGCCCGGCCGTGGGACAGGTATTCCAGTGCAAAGAGCTGTCCATGACCGAGTGTTGCAGACTGGCACATTGCAACGTCCAAGACTATGTGCTGTGGGACGGCATGAAAGCTTGGGGAAGCCACCATGGAGACACAATGGGGAAAGGCTGCAGTCTGAGGCCCTAGTAGGCCATCGTACAGTGAGGGGCTGGAACCTGTGTAAAACCCCTCGGGCTGTTTGCACCAGAGAATGTTTGATGTGTAATGTAAATACTGTAAATATAACCTGTGCAGGCAGGGATAGTGAGATACATCATGTACATTATTGAAGGAAACTGATCTGTATTGTACCTTAAGTAATATTAAATTTGAACTGCTTTGCAATGTAATTGCACAAATTATAAGAATAAAATACATATTGTGCAAAAGAGAGCAGCTTTCCTGTCAACACACACCTTGTCTCAGGGCACAGCTTTCCTGTGATCTTGTCATACCCAACTTCGTTCTATATCTTCTGACACACACACTTTACAGTCTGTCATTTCCAAAAACAAACATTCTAAAATCAAAAGACCTTTTGTTTATTTCTCCTTTCTTTTCATTTCTCCTCTATTCTTCTCAATCACTCCCTTCAACAGTCCTATTCAGATCAAGGTGGAATGTGAATAGTGTCACAACTCACCTCTGACACTATTATTACCCTTTGCTCTTGTCTCATTCAATGGGAAAGTTTTATTCACCAGTCTGTTGCTGTTTTACACTCTTGCCATACCATCTGGTATTGCATCCATCTGAATTCTGTGCTTTCATGGCCTTACATATCTTTACCTCTTCTGGATGATTTGTTTGCTTCAGTTCCATTCAACCAGGCTGGACCACAGGGAAGCTTAGAACCTTTGCCTTGGACGGGTCCACGTTGATCCATTACATTCAGAATCACCTCCTTGAAATAACTCCATAGTACAACTACAGTAACCACACATCATCTGCTTCAAACACTCCTCCACATTTTATCTGTTCTGACTGTCAACACCTCCAGCTCTTTTGTTTAAGTGGAACCCATCAGGTGTGTATCGGCTCCTTCTATTCTGAAAGCTGTAGCACTGGTTGAGGGAATTCAGCCCTGTTTCTCTACTCGAAAGGATCAGCCATGCTTGATCTGCCTCGTATTTTGCTTTTGTTGCAACGTTACAAGACCTCCAATCCTCTGGCACCACACCTGCATCCAGTGAGGGATTGGAAAATGATGGTCAGACCTTCCACTATTTCTTCCCTGGCTTCTTTCAACAGCCTGGGGTACATTTCATCTGGTCCTGATGATTTATCCACATTCAAGGATGCTCATCCCATGAAGACTTCCTCTCTCCTTAAGTTATCACGTCCAATACTTCACACTCCTCCTCCTTAATAACAATATCTGCATCACCCTCTCATTCGGGAAAACAGTAAAGTATTCATTAAGGATATTGGCAACATCTTCCACCCCGATACAAAGGTTACATTCTTGATCTTTTATGTGCCCTGCTGTTTGCTTCGTTGCCTCTTGCTCGAATGTTTTGATGCAACATCTTTGGGTCCATTGTTACTTTGATTGTCCATGTTCGTTCCTGCTTTCTCTTTGCTCTTCACCGCTGCTCCCAAACGCCTCCAGTGCATTCAAAACACTACTTGTCAGAATTGGGATTCGAACACACGCCTCCAATGGAGACTACGACCTAAACGCAGCGCCTTAAACCGCTCGGCCATCCTGACTGCCTGCGATGTGTTATCAATGCTAAGGAAATTATTCATTCTTTGTGAAAGTATTTGTGAGATTGTGGAAATGTCTGGAAGAGGAAAGACCAGCGGGAAAGCTCGGGCCAAGGCCAAGTCTCACTCCTCCCGGGCTGGACTGCAGTTCCCAGTGGGCCGTGTTCACAGGCTCCTGAGAAAGGGCAACTATGCTGAGCGTGTGGGTGCCGGAGCCCTGGTCTCTCTGGCTGCTGTGCTCGAGTATCTTTTTTTTAGAATATTGCAGCGCAGTACAGGCCCTTCGGCCCTCGATGTTGTGCCGAGCTGTGAAACCATCTGACCTACACTATTCCATTTTCATCCATGTGTCTATCCAATGTCCACTTAAATGCCCTTAAAGTTGGCGAATCTACTACTGCTGCAGGCAGGGCATTCCACGCCCTTACTACTCTCTGAGTAAAGAAACTACCTCTCACATCTGTCCGATATCTATCACCCCTCAACTTGAAGCTATGTCCCCTCGTGTTTGCCATCACCATCCGAGGAAAAAGAGGCTCACTATCCACCCTATCTAACCCTCTGATTATCTTATATGTCTCTATTAAGTCACCTCTCCTCCTCCTTCTCTCCAACGAAAACAACCTCAAGTCCCTCAGGCTTTCCTCGTCAGACCTTCCCTCCATTCCAGGCAACATCCTAGTAAATCTCCTCTGCACCCTTTCCATAGCTTCCACATCCTTTCTATAATGCGGTGACCAGAACTGCACACAATACTCCAGGTGCGGTCTCACCAGAGTCTTGTACAGCTGCAGCATGACCTCGTGGCTCCGAAACTCGACCCCCCCTACGAATAAAAGCTAACACACCATATGCCTTCTTGACAGCCCTATTAACCTGGTTAGCAACCTTCAGGGATTTATGCACCTGGACACCAAGATCTCTCTGCTCATCTACACTAACAAGAATCTTCCCATTAGCCCAGTACTCTGCATTCCTGTTACTCCTTCCAAAGTGAATCACCTCACACTTTTCCGCATTAAACTCCATTTGCCATCTCTCAGCCCAGCTCTGCAGCCTATCTATGTCTCTCTGTAACCTACAACATCCTTCGGCACTATCCACAACTCCACCGACCTTAGTGTCATCTGCAAATTTACTAACCCACCCTTCTACACCCTCTTCCAGGTCATTTATAAAAATGACAAACAGCAATTGCCCCAAAACAGATCCTTGCGGTACACCACTAGTAACTAAACTCCAGGATGAACATTTGCCATCAACCACCACCCTCTGTCTTCTTTCAGCTAGCCAATTTCTGATCCAAAGCTCTAAATCACCTTCAACCCCATACTTCCGTATTTTCTGCAATAGCCTACCGTGGGGAACCTTATCAAACGCCTTACTGAAATCCATATACACCACATCCACTGCTTTACCCTCATCCACCTGTTTGTTCACATTCTCGAAAAACTCAATAAGGTTTGTGAGGCACGACCGACCCGTCACAAAACCGTGCTGACTATCTCTAATGTACTTATTCTTTTCAAGATGATTATAAATACTGTCTCTTATAACCTTTTCCAACATTTTACCCACAACCGAAGTAAGGCTCACAGGTCTATAATTACCAGGGCTGTCTCTACTCCCCTTCTTGAACAAGGGGACAACATTTGCAATCCTCCAGTCTACCGGCACTATTCCTGTCGACAATGACGACATAAAGATCAAGGACAAAGGCTCTGCAATCTCCTCCCTAGCTTCCCAGAGAATCCTAGGATAAATCCCATCTGGCCCAGGGGACTTATCTATTTTCACACTTTCCAAAATTGCTAACACCTCCTCCTTGTGAACCTCAATCCAATCTAGCCTCGTAGCCTGAATCTCAGTATTCTCAAAAACATTTTCTTTCTCTACTGTAAATACTGACGCAAAATATTCATTTAACACTTCCCCTATCTCCTCTGATTCCACACACAACTTCCCACTACTATCCTTGATTGGCCCTAATCTAACTCTAGTCATTCTTTTATTCCTGACATACCTAAAGAAAGCCTTAGGCTTTTCCCTGATCCGATCCACCAATGACTTCTAGTGTCCTCTCCTTGCTCTTCTTAGCTCTCCCTTTAGATCCTTCCTGGCTAGCTTGTAGCTCTCAAGCACCCTAACTGAGCCTTCACGTCTCATCCTAACATAAGCCTTCTTCTTCCTCTTGACAAGCGCTTCAACTTCTTTAGTAAACCACGGATCCCTCGCACGACAACTTCCTACCTGCCTCACAGGTACATACTTATCAAGGACACGCAGTAGCTGCTCCTTGAATAAGCTCCACATTTCGATTGTTCCCATCCCCTGCTGTTTCCTTCCCCATCCTACACATCCTAAATCTTGCCTAATCGCATCATAATTTCCTTTCCCCCAGTTATAATTCTTGCCCTGCGGTATATACCTGTCCCTGCCCATCGCTAAGGTAAACCTAACCGAATTGTGATCACTGTCACCAAAGTGCTCACCTACATCGAAATCTAACACCTGGCCGGGTTCATTTCCCAGTACCAAATCCAATGTGGCATCGCCCCTGGTTGGCCTGTCCACATACTGTGTCAGAAAACCCTCCTGCACACACTGGACAAAAACTGACCCATCTAAAGTACTCGAACTATAGTATTTCCAGTCGATATTTGGAAAGTTAAAGTCCCCCATAACAACTACCCTGTTACTCTCACCCCTGTCGAGAATCATCTTCGCTATCCTTTCCTCTACATCTCTGGAACTATTCGGAGATCTATAAAAGACTCCCAACAGGGTAACCTCACCTCTCCTGTTTCTAACCTCAGCCCATACTACCTCAGTAGACGAGTCCTCAAACGTCCTTTCTGTCGCTGTAATACTCTCCTTGATTAACAATGCCACACCCCCCCCCCTCTTTTACCATCTTCTCTGTTCTTACTGAAACATCTAAATCCCGGAATCTGCAACATCCATTCCTGCCCCTGCTCTACCCATGTCTCCGAAATGGCCACTACATCGAGATCCCAGGTACCAACCCATGCTGCAAGCTCACCCACCTTATTCCGGATGCTCCTGGCGTTGAAATAGACACACTTTAAACCAGGTTCTTGCTTGCCAGTGCCCTCTTGCGTCCTTGTAACCATATCCCTGACCTCACTACTCTCAAAATCCTGTACACTGGCACTACAATTTGGGTTCCCATTCCCCTGCTGAATTAGTTTAAACCCCCCCCGAAGAGCACTAGCAAACCTCCCCCCCAGGATATTGGTACCCCTCTGGTTCAGGTGAAGACCATCCTGTTTGTTGAGGTCCCACCTACCCCAGAAAGAGCCCCAATTATCCAGGAAACCAAATCCCTCCCTCCTGCACCATCCCTGCAGCCACGTGTTCAACTCCTCTCTCTCCCTATTCCTTGCTTCGCTATCACGTGGCACGGGCAACAACCCAGAGATAACAACTCTGTTTGTTCCTGCTCCAAGCTTCCACCCTAGCTCCCTAAATATCTGTCTTAAATCCCCATCTCTCTTCCTACCTATGTCGTTGGTGCCTATGTGGACCACGACTTGGGGCTGCTCCCCCTCCCCATTAAGGATCCCAAAAACACGATCCGAGACATCACGAACCCTGGCACCTGGGAGGCAACATACCAACCGTGAGTCTCTCTCGTTCCCACAGAACCTCCTATCTGTTCTTCTAATTATGGAGTCCCCAATGACTAATGTTCTGCTCCTCTTCCCCCTTCCCTTCTGAGCAACAGGGACAGACACTGTGCCAGATATCTGTGCCCCATTGCTTACCCCTGGTAAGTCGTCCCCCGCAACAGTATCCAAAACGGTATACCTGTTGTTGAGGGAAACAGCCACAGGGGATCCCTGCACTGCCTGCTGGTTCCCTCTCCTTCCCCTGACGGTAACCCATCTACCTACTTCTTTTATCTGAGGTGTGACTACCTCCCCATAACTCCTCTCAATAACCTGCTCCGCCTCCCGAATGATCCTAAGTTCATCCAGCTCCAGCTCCAGTTCCCTAACGCGGTTCTCGAGGAGCTGGAGTTGGGTGCACATCCCACAGATGCAGTCAGCAGGGACACTCTTGGCGACCCTTACCTCCCACATTCTGCAGGAGGAACATACAACTGCCTTAATCTCCATTCCCACTATTCCAAATTCCCAACAAATCTACTGAAAAACCAAAAAAACAAAAAGTCAAAACTTGTTAGGTTAGCAATCCAACGGACAGAACTTCCCAAATAAAAAGTTTACCTTATCAACACACCAGAGTCCTTTTTTTTTTGTTAGAGGAGGAGGGTGGGTGGGAGACACTGCACGTGTAGTGTCTCGGGTACAGCCACCACACAAATATATACCTTTTTCCTTACCCAGCAGTCCCCTGGTCCTCCGAAAACAAAAGGGAATTCACTTTTAAACTTACGCTGAAATTGACTTCCCAGCTGTAAGCCCGTTCACGCACCTCCGTTGCTATCAACGCTGCAGTCACCGAAACTAAAAGAAAGAGATTCTAAACCACACAAATATATACCTTTTTCCTTACCCAGCAGTCCCCTGGTCCTCCGAAAACAAAAGGGAATTCACTTTTAAACTTACGCTGAAATTGACTTCCCAGCTGTAAGCCCGTTCACGCACCTCCGTTGCGATCAACGCTGCAGTCTGACCGCTGAAATCCTCGAGCTGGCAGGTAACGCAGCCCGGGACAACAAGAAGAGCCGCATCATCCCCAGACAACTGCAGCTGGCCGTCCGCAACAACGAGGAGCTCAACAAGCTGCTGGGAGGGGTGACCATCGCTCAGGGCGGGGTGCTGCCTAATATCCAGGCTGTGCTGCTGCCCAAGAAAACCAGCACTCAGAGCTCCCAGAAAAAGTAAAGCGGCCAAAATGTCATCAAATAAACCAAAGGCTCTTTTCAGAGCCACCCACAGTCTCTTTGAAAGGACTGGTTACTGTCAGGAGGGAGTCAGAGATGGAGTTATTGGAACAGTGGATTGACCTGTTTCACATCTGTCCAGGTGTCTTTTCAGTTCCCTCTCTGGATTTCGCTCTGTTTCTCTGCTCACACATCTCCCCCTCTCGTTAAGTGAAGAAGTGAACTACAGGGTGTCAGAATCAACAATTTAATAAATCCCGCTGCCTTCGATTTTATAATTCCCGAGATTATCCCGGTACATTAACGGGAACTGGTTCGGAGCTGATGAATTAATTTAATAATGGAAGTGTCCGGGTTAATTCTCTGTTTTTTATTTGGACAGTTTGAATTGTGTTTTTTTTTTCTCTCTGGTGATCTGAGCGCCGCTTCACAATTAGAATCTGCTCCCAGAACAGAGTAAATGCAGGAAGGAAGAGGCCATTCTCGGGCTGTGTGTTTCTCTCCTAACCTGATCTGTTTCGACCGCACTGTTCCCAGAGGACGGAATCAGTGAGAGTTGTGCACACACAGGAGCTGAGTCCATTGCAGCGCTTTGATATGTGCCTGCTCCCCGGCCCTCCCTATTCTCCGGACACAGAGCTGTCTGTTTCCCCCCGGCGGCGGGATAGAGTCGGGGATTCTCTCCCCGCAGTGTCAGGGTCTGCAACCCCGGGGAACTGGCGGTTCGAGTCAGAATGACCGAGCTGCCTTATATGTCCTGTGTACTAATCTCCAATGGATTCAAATATTAGTGAACTCATTGGGTAATGTTTGTAAATAACCCTCATGTGAACGGACCCGGCTCCATTAATGCCTTCCAAATAAAACTGGGATCCATTTCTTTTCCCCAAATGCCAGCGAACGGATCCCAGGAGCGGGGTTGAGATTGTGCTGAGCAGCAATGAGTCTCCGGTAATGCTGCTGTCTAAATTCCAGATCAGCTCTCAGTCCGACAGGCCTTTCGGGAAAGTGATGTGACAAAGCAGAAACCATGTGACCGCCCCTTCAATCTAATGGGTTTGATGATGAACAGAGATGGCAGCTCTTTCCTTTGCTGATTTGGTGGCTCTGAAAAGAGCCCTTGTTACACTTGTTACTGAAGCTGGGTTTAAGGTGCGTTCCCCGCGGATGCGGCGGGCCAGCTGGATGTCTTTGGCCATGATGGACCGGGATCATTCTGGTGAATCTGCTCATTTTCCGACAGAAGCATCAGTCGCTGTTTGAACTGTTTAAAGTCAGGGGTGTATTAGCAGCCAGAAAGTGAAGGGCAGTTCATTGCTCCCTGCAGCATTATCCGCCTCTTTCAGCAGAAAGGATCAGAAACCGCTCGTTTCTGTCAGTCCCCGAGAAGCCTGTGAGAAGCGGTTAGTCGCTAATTTGTTCCTTTTACAGAGTGGAAGCTGATATTTGTCCCGTTTTAAATTGCTGAACCGGACCTTCCTCCCGCCGCTTACAGTTAACAGATTGACAAATGAAAACGATTCCTAAAATCGCGTCAGGATTTTGTGACGGTAAATACAGTAAAACAGAACATAAAATGAGAGGTTTTAAAATTGTTGCCTGAAAATTGAAATTTTCCATCACTTCAATTCCTTCCTGCTCTGGAATTGCCGGGCTTTTTCCAATTGGAAAATTTAAGCCAATGAGAACTTCTATTTACTTATATGTGATTCTCCTATTGGTTAAGAATTGGATTGAGAAGCGGGTGACCAATCAGAGACAGAGTCAAACTGTTGGAATTTCAGGCCCCCAGGAACTGAGCTGAAACTGTTCAGATTGACAAACCCTGGCAGTAGCTTCACACATTGGACACTTCACACTGAGACATTCAAGGGCTGGTGTGAGAAAAGCTTCAGATCCTGTCATTACTCTCTGACTCATTATTCATCTCGAACCAAACAATTAGTAAATGTGAAGCAGTGAAGAGACTTTTCACTCTCACTGCAGAATGTGTCATCTGGGGAAATAAGGAACTATTATTTTCGGAGATTACAGGTACATTCATCCCTGAACAAATCCATTCCTCACATTCCCGATCACAGCCTATCCCAGCTCCTGTTGTCACTCGACTCCAGCTGAATTGGAGAAACTCATGTGTTGGGGTTTGAGTTGTGAGGTGGGGTTTCTCCGCCAGTGTTCCTGTCTTACAGACTCTCCCCCTGAATTTGTGAACTGAGACTGCACCGAACACATCTCCAGTTAGAGTGAGGGCCGGATATCCCTCTGTTTTATTACAGAGAGTGGGGAAAGGGCTGGGTGGAGGGGAGTCACCAGGGATCCTGGATTTACTCCAAATCATTTCCATGTGGAATCTGCAGGCGGGGCCGGGACAGGGATCATTTGATCAGGGGATCAGCTCTTTCCTGAGAGATGTGGGTGGCTCTGAGAAGAGCCTTTGTGTTCAGATGTTTCCAAGTTTCCCGCGCTCTTTCACTTCTTTCCAGACCCTGCTTTCTGAGCCTTCGCTGCTTTTGGCTTGACCTTGCTCTTCCATGTCTGCACTTTCTTCAGCGCCTTTCCGCCCGCCGCACTCTTGCCTTTTTTGACCTTCTTCGCAGGAGGCTTTTTCTGAAGCGCTGCTTTCTTCACCACCTTATTTGGCGTTGCCGCCGCCTTGCTGCTCGTTTTCTTGGCTGTTACTTTCTTTGTTGTCACTTTCACGTCTGCTGGTTTCTTCACTAAAGATTTCTTGTCTGCTGGTTTCTTCACTGAAGAGTTCTTGTGTGCTGGTTTCTTCACCTTCTTTCCCACTTTTCCCTAGGTTTTCCTTCTTGCTGATTTTGAATGAGCCGGAGGCTCCCTGTCCCTTGCTCTGCACCAGGGAACCTTTGTTCACATTCCTCTTGATACTTTGCTTGATCTGGGTTTTGAGCTTCTCCTGAGCGGTGGCAGACCTGCAAGGAAGCAACTACCAGCTAGCGTATAAAGCGAGACCAAGGCTCAGGGCCTTCAGTTACCTGGAGGGGAGTCGGAGAGGCAGCGGATCCTGTGAGGAACCACAATCCAGGAAGGATGAGAAGGTCATTGTCAGGGTACAGAGGAGATTAAGTTAAAGATTTACCAGTTTATAAGCAAGCGCAGAGCCAAGGAACGGTGCTGGGGCAGATCAAATAATAGGAAGCTGTGATCAGTTGGAAGGCAAGAGTGATTAAATGACAGAAGAGATGATGGTGCAAGGCAAAAGTCAGGGAAAGAAAAAGTAACATTTTGTAAGCACAGATACCAGGAGGGGGGTTTGAACCCACGCAGGCACATGTCTATTGGATCTTAAGTCCAACGCCTTAACCACTCGGCCATCCTGGTACAATAACCAACCATTGAAAATGAAATTTAATGTGATTCGGGTGCCATCTGGCCTTTTACAATACAAAGTTATGACTCCTCTCCCATGCTGAATTGGACCCTTCATTATTTATGAACCTCAATCGGATCACCCCTCAGTCTAGGTTTCTCTAAGGTGTAGGGTCCCAACTCTTTTAGTCTAACTTGATAACCAAGATGTCTTATACTGGGAATTCGTCGAATGTCTCTCCTCTGTACCCTTTCCAAAGCCTCAATATCACCCATCATGTGAGGAGACCAAGACTGGATACAATATTCCAAGTGAGTCCTGACCAAGGTTTCATAAAAGGACAAATTCGGGACATCTCAGATACTGAAGGAGTCCATGTCCAGAAGCAGCAAGACCTGGACAACATTCAGACTTGGGCTGCTAAGTGGCAAGTAACATTCACACCACATAAATACCAGGCAATGACCATCTCCAACAAGAGAGAATGTAACCATCTCCCTTTGACGTTCAACAGCATTACCATCGCTGAATCCCCCCACCATCAACATCCTGGGGGTTACCATTGACAAAAGCTTAACTGGACCATTCATATACATACTCTGGCGACAAGACTAAATCAGATAGTGGGAATTCTGTGATGAGTAACTCAGCGCAAGGCACATGGTGAAATGCTCATTTGGAGAGCTGGAGAAATGGACTGGTCAGGTGGGCAGAAAAGTGGCAAATGGAATTCAACTTGGAGAAGTGTGAGGTGATGCCTTTGGTGAGGTCAAACACAGCAAAGGAAGACACAATTAATGGGTGAATGCTGAGAGGTGTAGAGGAAGTGAGGGACCTTGAATTGAATGTCCACAAATCCCTGAAAGTAGCAGGATAGGTTGAAAAGTTGGTTGAGAAGGCTTATGGAATCCTTTCCTTTATTAGCCAATGTATAGAATATAAGAGCAGGGAGGTTATGCTGGAACTGTATAAATCATTAGTTAGGCCACAACTTGAGTTCTGTGTGCAGTTCTGGTCACCTCATTCCAGAAAGGATGTAATTGCACTAGAGAGGTTACAGAGGAGATTTACGAGGATGTTGCCAGGACTGGAAAAATGCAGCTATGAGGAAAGATTGGATAGACTGGGGTTGTTCTCCTTGGAATAGAAGAGGCTGAGGGGAGATTTGATTGAAATGTACAAAATTGTGAGGGGTCTGGATAGAATGGATGGGAAGGGTCTATTTACCTTAGTAGGGAGGTCAGTGACTAGGGGGCATAGATTTAAAGTGATGTGTTGAACAATTAGAGGGGAGATGAGAAAAGGTTTTTTCACCCAGAGGGCTGTGGGAGTCTGGAACTCACTGCCTGTAAGGGTAGCTGAGGCAGAAACCCTCAACTCATTTAAAAGGAGTCTGGATGTGCACCTCAAGTACCAGAACCTGCAGAGCTACGGTCCAAATGCTGGACAATGGGATTCAGCTGGGTGGCTCTTTTTTTGGCCTGCCTGTGCTGTAAACTTTCTATGTTCCATGATTCTGTGCAGACACAATGGGCCAAATGGCCTCCTTCTCCACTGTAATAATTTTGTGATTTTTGACTCTCCAAAACTTGTCAACCATCTACAAGGCACAACCCAGGATGAGTGCAGCACCAACAATACTCTAGAAACTCGACACTGTTCAGGACAAAGCAGCCGCCTTGATTGTCACCCCATTCACCACCTTAAACATTCACTCCCTTCACCACTGACGCACAGTGGCAGTAGTGTGTACCATCTACCAGATGCACTGCTGCAACTCACCAAGGCTCCGCTGACAGCACCTTCCAAACCGAAGACCTCCACCACCTTGAAGGACAAGGGCTGCAGATGCATGGAAACACCACCATGTGCAAGCTCCCCTCCAAGTCACACACCATCTGATCTGCAAATATATCGCTGTTCATTCACTGATGCTGGGTCAAAATCCTGGATCTCCCTTCCTAACAGCACTGTGGGTGTACCTACACCACATGGAGTGCAGCAATCCGAGAAGGGAGCTCACCGCCACCTTGTCAAGGACAATTAGGGATGGGTAACAAATTCTGGACTTGCCAGTGTCGCTCACATCCCATGAAAGAATATGCCTCATTTTATACTCAATTGTCCTCTGAATGCAGCCCAACCCCCTATTTGCTCCAACTATCACTTCACAGCATTGCTGCTGCACCTTTAGAGATCTGTGCACTAGAATATCCAGATCTCTGCTCAAAATTATTTTCTTTTTTCCACCTACTTTAATGTTTTTCCCTGAAGGGTGTATGAATGTTGAGCATTCGCCCTGTCCACATGAATAACACTGCACTTACCCAAATTAAACATAATTTACCAGTCATGAACCCAATCTCCCAACACATTAAGATCAGCCTGAAACAGTCGAGTATCGTCTACAGTCTGAACACTCGCACAGATCTTCAAATCATCTGTAAATTTACAGATGGTGCCCCCTACACCTCCATCCAGATCATTAATAAAAATAATAAAGAGCAACAGACCCAACACCGATCCCTGTGAGATACCATTGGTAACTGGTCTCCAAACAGATCCAGATCCATTTGTAACTACTTTCTGCCTACGTCCTGCCAGTCAGTTCCCAATCCAGATCAATATATTACCACTGATACCAGGGACTTTAATCTTATAGAGAAGTCTCTTGTGTGGAACCTTATCAAAATCTTTTGGATGAGATCAGCTAATTGAACACAGGCCGGGGATGAGGCCTAGGCCTGTCCTGCTTTGTGTGTGGTCTCAGAATCACAGAAGGTGAGATCAGCTCACTGAGCACAGGCCCATCCTGCTCTATATAGTGCTCAGTACCTCACCAAATGAGAATAACTAACACACCACAGGCCATGGAGCCTCGGCCCATCCTTCCCTGATTGCGGTTCAGTACCAACCAGGTAAGATCAGCTAATTCAGCACAGGCCGGAGATGGAAGCTGGATCTTTCCTGCTCTGGGGGCTCCGTACCATACCAGGTGCGATGAAGTAAAATACCAAAGGCCGGGGATGGAGCCTGAGATTTCCCTGTTCTGTGTGGGGCTCTGTACAACAATGTGTGAGAAGAACTATCATCCCTCAGGCTGAGGAAGGAGCCTGGGCCCATTCTGTTCTGTGTGGCTCCTACCACACTGAGTGGGATCAGTTAACTCAACACAGGCCATGAATACAATCAGGCCCTTTCCTGCTCCGTGTGGCTCAGTATCACACCAGGTGGCATCAGCTAACACAGCACAGGCTGGGGCTGGGGCTGGAGCCTGGGCCCGCCCTGCTCTGTGGGCTCAGTAACAACCCGTAAGATGAACTTTTTTCAAAAGACTTCAGTGTATTTATCTCTGTCCAACACTCTGAGGCAGCTTTCTGTGTTTATAAAGAGTGTAATTTATTGACTGGTCTCTTGGATCAAACAGGGTAACAGACAGAGGTCTGTGTGCAGAGGGTTTGGGAGTGAGCTCTGATTCCTAACTCTTTCTGGACTGTGAGGAAGAAAGAATGAATGAGAGAGAGAGAATGTGGGAGAAGGGATGATGGAAGAATTTGTCCGTGAACCTGATTAAAAGTGGCTCAAACGCAAGATAATATTAAGATATCAAGAGCAGAACATTAACATAATCTGAGCTCCGCGATCTGGTCGGGTCCCATTCCCCTGAAGTGAGGAATGAATGGGTGGGGAAATTCTGCCTGGAGTTATATTTGTCTCCAATGAAGATGAGTTCACAGTGAGGATGGAATAGCTCAGTTGGGAGGACACTAGATTGAAGAACCAGGATACAAACCCTGGTTTCATCAGTTTTAATTTGGTGTCTCCATCAGTTTAACTAGAGAGAATCAGAGGGGAGATTTTCCACTCTTGACCCCATGGGCTGAATTTTAAACTAACGGTGCGGCTCTCGGCAGAGACACCGTGAGTGGGTGCCGTCACCACACGAGTGAAATGTGGCCGGCCGACCCCGATCACGGAGCAGCTGACCAATTAATGAAGGGGAGGAGTGGGGCCCATGCAAACAAGGACCAGAGGCAGGGAACGAGGCACCGATGGCACCGACATCTGACACAACGGCAGGTGCTGGCACCATATTGAAAGGACTGCCAGACCTGTATTCACTGCTGCCTGGTTTAAAGGAGTGTCTTCCTGAGAGCCCTCTGCTGTCCCAGAACCCGTTCTGCTGCCTCTGCTGCCCCAGGTCCCGTTCTGCAGCCTCTGCTGTCCCAGAACTCGTTCTGCTGCCTCTGTTGCCCCAGGTCCCGTTCTGCTGTCCCAGGACCCGTTCTGCTGCCCCAAGACCCATTCTGCTGCCTCTGATGCCCCAGGACCCGTTCTGCTGCATCTGCTGTCCCAGAACCCGTTCTGCTGCCTCTGCTGCCCCAGGTCCCGTTCTGCTGTCCCAGGACCCGTTCTACTGCCCCAAGACCCATTCTGCTGCCTCTGCTGCTCCAGGACCCGTTCTGCTGCATCTGCTGCCCCAGGACCCGTTCTGCTGCCCCAAGACCCGTTCTGCTGCCTCTGATGCCCCAGGACCCGTTCTGCTGCCCCAGGACCCGTTCTGCTGCCTCTGCTGCTCCAGGACCCGTTCTGCTGCCCCAGGACCCGTTCTGCTGCCTCTGCTGCCCCAGGACCCGTTCTGCTGCTCCAGGACCCGTTCTGCTGTCCCAGGACCCGTTCTGCTGCCTCTGCTGCCCCAGGACCCGTTCTGCTGCCTCTGCTGCCCCAGAACCCGTTCTGTTGCCTCTGCTGCCCCAGGGCCCGTTCTGCTGCCACAGGACCCGTTCTGCTGCCTCTGCTGCTCCAGGACCCGTTCTGCTGCATCTGCTGCCCCAGGACCTGTTCTGCTGCCTCCGCTACCCCAGGACCTGTTCTGCTGCATCTGCTGCCCCAGGACCTGTTCTGCTGCCTCCGCTGCCCCAGGACCCGTTCTGCTGCCTCTGCTGCTCCAGGACCCGTTCTGCTGCATCTGCTGCCCCAAGACCTGTTCTGCTGCCTCCGCTACCCCAGGACCTGTTCTGCTGCATCTGCTGCCCCAGGACCTGTTCTGCTGCCTCCGCTGCCCCAGGACCTGTTCTGCTGCATCTGCTGCCCCAGGACCTATTCTGCTGCCTCTGCTGCCCCAGGACCTGTTCTACTGCATCTGCTGCCCCAGGACCTGTTCTGCTGCCTCTGCTGCCCAGGACCCATTCTGCTGTCCCAGGACCCGTTCTGCTGTCACTGATGCCCCAGGACCCATTCTGCTGTCTCTGCTGCCTGATAGGTAAGGAGCTGAATGCGAGCCTGCAGTGACCATGGTCCAATAGTTTAGCGATGCCTTCCTGCAGGTTCGCCTCCAGGTGACAACAGATAGGTGGAAGATCCTCTTCCCCAGGGATGGGAGGTGGAGGCCTGTCCACCTGACCAAGCAAAGCTGCTTTGAGATAGTAGGTGAAGTCAGCAGCCGTGGGGTCACCCCCAAGACATGGATCGAGTGCAAGAAGTGGGTCAATGACCGGATCCGGGCTGCTCAGGCGCAAAATCAAAACACTTTGGACCCTTTGGACATTGCGCATGGCAGAGTGAGAGGGAGTGTTTGGTGGAAAGGGAGTGGCCACCCAGTCATGTGTATTGGGGAAGGGCAGCAGGACATGCTGCCTGAGGATTGGCTGCATCTCGGTGGGAGGTGCACGTCAGTCATTGTCTCAACTCACACAGTCCCTCGAGAGGGGCCACATGCAGGAGGAATATGTGTGTCCACATCATGGACTGCTGGACTATCACCATCAGAGATATTGGGTTTGTCCCCGCTGGGAGACTAACTTTGTTGATCATAGTGGCTGCAGGAGAAGACAGCCCACAATCGGTAAGAGCATGTCAAGACTGGCAGTGGATGCCTAATCTCCATGTCCTCGTCCCGATGGAGGAGGAGGCCATGGAACAGGCCGGGAAGCAAAGCAGCTGATCCATAGCTGATGGAGAGACAGGGACACCTACCTAAGAGAGTGAATGAACATCTCCTGGGGCACAAGGGTGCATCCGCTGCAAAGGAGCCACACTGCTCATCTGTTCACCACTGCATCAATGGAGCTGCACAGTAGGGGTGGTTGGAATGTCACGATGGGCAGACCCTAACCCTTCAATGTCCCTGTTTTCACATGCAGGCTAGGATGAAAGACAAGAGCGAAGAGCTGGAGAGACTGGGGGACAGCCAGACACCTCTGAGGAGGAGGAGGGAGCCTCAGAGGGTGCACCGTCACATCATTCCCCTGCACCCTCCACCAGCACAGAAACCCTCACTCGGTGGGTATCCACTCGCTGTTAGATTTGGGCACACAAGCTGGTGAGCACGTCACAGACAGGCCCGGGCAGATGACGGATGCAGTGACAGCCGAGGCCACTGGCAGTTGGAAGTCTGTGGGAGGTCAGGCCCATGCTGAGTCCCAGGCTGATGACGTGCCTCTGGTGTCACCAGCAACACGGGAAATGCTGAAGCTGCAGCAAGAGGTCAGGCAACATCTGGCAGAGTTGCCGGAGGTTATGTGTACCCAAGTTCGGATGATGGAGGAGTCCATCCAGACCTTGCATGCTGTACTGTCTCTGATGGGGGTGTGTCTGGCTTCCTTCCTTGAGAGATTGGTGACTCTGATGGAGAGCCAGATCCAGCCGACCAATCAGTGGCTGCCGGAGATGTGTGCAGACCTGCACTCCATCGCTTTGTCCATGAGATCCATCCAGCGGTGACAAGGTGAGAGGGGGGACGAGGCACCTGAACTCTTCACCAGGTCCACGTCCCTCTCAGGTCAGCAGCGAGTTACAAGTGTGTCTTATAAGGGGGAGGAGCAGCTGGCTGCTACATCTGGGGTCTCCTCTCAGGATGTTCCTGGTGTGGACAGTAGCTCCAAAGCCCCTCTGCCAGTGACACAAGTGATGCCAGTGCCTGCCTCCATCACCCTCGATGACAGAGGGGGGTCCCTGTACCTGTGCAGGAGGCCCTCAGTGTGCCGGGGCCCTCCAGGCCTCAGGCAGCAAGAGGGCGGCCACCAATGTCATCCCAAGCCATGGGGCAGCAAGGTCAGCAGCCTGTCTCCACCTCAGCTGCCAGAGCAGGGGGAGCACCACGTAGGAGCACGCGGAAAAGATTTCAGAAGAGCACCTAGATTCACTTAGGGTTCACGGTGTATGTACATTCCAGATGGATAGGGTTGCGTTTGTTGTCACATGGAAGAAAGAAATGATGTTCTCTCACTATGTCTCCTTCCTATTGTTGATGCCCTTTGGGACTTCACTTAAACCCTTCCACCCAAGGGGCTGGAAGTGAGGGACCAAGCCCTGAGTTCACAAAGCTTCGGCCTTGTCACTGTGCGATGTGTACCTGGATGCTGCAGTGCAGAAGGAAGGAGGCGACAACAGGGCTGTTTAAAGCTAAGACTTTATTGCCTTGGTTCCAGAAGGTGGTAAAGCTCAAAGGAAACTTGAATGTATAAGGGTGTCTCATGTCTCCCTTGTGTGTATCTCATGGCCCCTTTCCTGCTGTGCCTGAGGTTCTTCATCTGGCACTGCTTGGGCAGCATCCTCCTCCACATCCTCATCATCAGAGGAGACATCACACTCCACGATATCCTCACTAGTCAACACCTCGCCCCTCTGTAATGCCAGGTTGTGCTGTGCACAGCAAACCACCACGATATGCGAGACCCTCGCCGGGACATACTGAAGGGCTCCACTGGATCGATCTAGGCACCTGAATCTCATCTTCAGGAGACCAATGGCCTCCTTGATGGTCGCTCGGGTTGACCCGCAGCAGGTGTTGTACCTCTCCTCTGCATCCGTGCGTGAGTTCCTCACAGACGTCAGTAGTCATGTCCTCAGTGGGTAGCCCTTGTCTCCAAGGATCCATCTCTGAAAGCGGATGGGGCCGCGGAAAGGTTCTGGCACCTGGGAGTGCCTTGGTATGCAGGCGTTGTGGCTGCTTCCCGGGATTTGTGCACACACCTATGGGATCCATTTGCAGTGGTCGCAGACCAATTGCACACTGAGCAAGTGGAAGCCCTTCCTGTTGAAGGCTGCTGGCTGGTCTGCAGGAGCCATGATGGTCACATGGGTGCAGTCAATGACACCCTACACCTGGTGGAATCCAGCGATGTCCCCGAATCCTATAGCTCTCTCAGCTTGACTGTTTGGATCAATGTGCACATAGTCACCGGCCCTCCTGAACAGGACATTGGTGACCTCCTTGATGCACTGATTCACTACAGACTGTGAGATTCCACACATATCTCCAGTGGATCCCCGCAATGATCTGGTGGTGAAGAAGTTCAGTGGCACGGTGACCTTCAGTGACACTGGCATCAGGTGCCCACCAAGTCGCATGGGGCACAGCTGCATTATGGCAGAGAGATCAGTGACGACCTCCGTGGAGAGGTGCAGTCTGCGGAGACACCGTCACTCTGACATCTGCAGGTAGTTGAACCTCGGCTGACGTGTTCCTCTGCCTCCTTCTCCAGCCTCCTGTTCGAGGCTGGCCTTCCTGTGGGCCCCCAAGCTGCTGTGGTGCCCCTGCTGGTGCCTGCGCCTCCCTCCCTTCCTCTCTACTCCTCCTCCTCCTCCTCAATGGGAGCCTCGAATCCAATGAGAGCCTCGAATGAGGACCATGACAGGTTGCCCCTCCCTGAGTGCAAGGCCATCACAGTAAACAACACCCAGCCACATTTACCTCACTTGTCACCCTCAATGAAGTGGCACTGCCCCAATGGCACCCTGGTGTTGTTCCCTCTGCAGAGCTGGCACATTGGCTCCCACTCCTGACAGTGTTTCCCGATGCCCTTTCTGCCAAGTTTTGCTGCCTCACCCGATAGCTTCCCAGTGAAGACAACACTCAGCTCCCACCTCCCAGTCACCTCCTTTAACCAGGCGAGGCTCTGAAGACCCGTGGTTCCCGTGTGCTATTAGTTCAATTGGATCCAGTGAATAAAATTGCTGACAATTGGACTCATAAATACTTGAAATGCCTTCTTGCCGTGTGGATGTGCGAAGTCTGCCCTCCATGTCAGCCGCCGACAGAAAAATCCGGTCCAACGTCTTCCATCCCTATTTTATACACCCCCCTCCCCCTCCCCGGCCTCCATTCCCGTCTCCAACGGTCCCTTAAAATTCTGGCGCATGTCTCTAAGACTAATGGGAGTGAAACCACATCTGCTCCTTAGACTGAACAGGGAGAGCTGCTCTCTCTGTGTTTAAAGTGAATGAATCTGCTCTTTGCCTTGTCTTACTGGAACGTTCACTGTCTGGAGATGTCTGTTTGAAAATGTTTTCCTGTTATATTAATGGAGCAGAGGAGCAGATGTGAGGTACTGTTGAACAGAGAGGTTTGGAAGTGGGTGAAGGGGTGGAGTGACGGTGTGAGTGAGAGGCGCAGTGAGTTGGCCATTCTCAATAGAGTGTCAGGAATGAAGGGCAGAGGAACAGACCAGGCTGGAAACACAGAAAGAGCGAGGAGAAGCTGGTGTGAAAAACAGAGATTAAACAACGGGCTTGTTCATTTGGTTTGGGTCTGGTGTTTAGAATACCCAGAATCTGGGTTCACTTCCCTTCCAACTCAGGCAATTGTACCAACATTATGTTCATAAAACCATAGAATGATACCCAAAGAAGGAGACCATTTGGTCCATTGTGTCAGTGCTGTCTCTTTGGTTGTGCTATCCAATTAGTCCTGGTGTTCAGCTTTTTCCTGTAATCTGTACATTTTCCTTCCAGTATTTATCCTAATTGCTTTTCAAAGTTACTACTGAATCTGCTTTCAAGTCCTGATCAGACAGTGCATTCCAGATGACAACACATCACTGTATAAAAAAATCATTCCTCATTTCGCCTCTGGTCTTTTCTCAATCACCTGATAAATACATCCTCTGGTTACTGACCCTTTTGCCACTGGAAACAATTTCTCCTTATTCAACTTATTGAAACCTTCTTGATGATGTCACATACTAGACTGCCAGTAAAACTGAAGCCCATGGAATAAAAGGGACAATGACAGCATGCATATGAAGTTTGCAGACTGATAGGAACATAGGAGCAGGAGCAGGCCATTCAGCCCGTCGAGCCCACCCTGCCATTCAATATGATGATGACTGATCGTCCACTTCAATGCCTTTTTCCCACACTATCTCCATCTCCCCTATGTCATTTGTATTGAGAAATCTGTCAATCTCTGCTTTAAACATACTCAATGACTGAGCTTCCACAGCCCTCTGAGATAGAGAATTCCAAAGATTCACAACCCACTGAGTAAAGAAATTTCTCCTCATCGCTGTCCTAAGTGGCTTTCCCCTTACGTTGAAATTGTGTCCCCTGGTTCTAGACTCCTCAACCGGGGGAAACATCTTAGCTTCATCGACCCTGTCTATCCCTTTCAATATTTTGTAAGTTTCAATGAGATCACCTCTCGTTCTTCAAAACTCTGGAGAATACAGTCCCAGTTTCCCCAATCTCTCTTCATTTTACAGTCCCGTCATCCCGGGAACAAGTCTGGTGAACCTTCGTTGCACTCCCTCCATGGCAATGATATCCTTCCTAAGGTAAGGGGAACAAAACTTCACACAGTATTCCAAAGTGCAGTCCAACCAAGGTTATATACAATTGAAGCAAGACTTTACTGCTCCTGTACTCAAATCCTCTTGTGATAGAGGCTAACATATCATTAGCCTTCCTAATTGCTTGCTGCACCTGCATGTTAGCTTTCAGTCACTTATTGACAAGGACACCCAGGCCCCTTTGTACATTCACACTATTACCATTTAACAAATAATCTGCACATCTGTTTCTCCTACCAAAGTGGATAACCTCACATTTTGACACATTTTATTTCATGTGCCACTTTCTTGTCCACTCACTAAGACTGTCCAAATTCCCTTGAAGCCGCTTTGCATCTTCTTCACAACACACATTCCCATCTAGTTTTGTGTCATCTGCAAACTTGGAAATACTGCATTTGGTCCCCGCATCCAAATCATGTGAACAGCTGGGTCACAGTGTGGTGGTGAACAGTTGTATTTCTGTCTGGAGGAAGGTTTACAGTGGGTTCCCCATGGTTCCTCATAACTTCAGTTATGTGCAGACACTGGAAAAGCTGGGGTTGTTCTCCTTGGAGCAGAGCAAGTTCAGAACAACTTTGACAGAGTTCGAATCAAGGAATCAAATGGTTGCAGTACAGAAGGAGACCATTCAGTCCATCATGTCCATGACAGCTCTTTGCAAGAGCAGATCAGCTAATTCCACTCCTCTGCCCTTTCATTGTAGCCCTGCAAATTTTCTCTATTTAGGTGTTTATCCAATTCCCTTTTGAAAGCCACGATTGAATCTGCCTCCAGCACACTCTCAGGCAGTGTATTCCAGATCCGAACCACTCACTCTGTCCCACACCCCGGTACCATTGCAGAAAATCTTTTCTGTTCATTTCATCCCTCATAAATAATTGAAATGAAATGTTTATTAGGAAATACACAACATAAAAAGGAGAGAGAAATAAATGCTGAGTAAAATAGAAGTCAATGTTTGGAAGGTAAAAAGAGCAAAAGATGTAACTTTTATTCTGGATGAGTGAGAGGAATATATCACACTTTGGGGCTTTTGTAAGAAGATTTACTGATAAACCTGGGACTTGAGAGGAAGCTGCTTCAAGGTTTACAGAACGAATTCAGCCCCTGGAGTGGAGCCAACAGCTGCACCGTCCAATAACAGACAGGACGGGGACACTGTCTCAGGCCTGGTGAGCTCAGTCGATGAAAGCATGAAACTCTGAATCTCAAGTTTTTGAGTTTGAGCCCACGGTGGGTGTTTTCTATTTCCTTTTTAGGCTGATTTTACAGGCGTTATCCAGCTCTGAATTCCTCGGCAGAGAGTTCAAGGAGTGTTTGAAATGAGATTCAACAGCAGTATGAGAAAGTCTCTCCTTGATTCAGGACTCTTACCTCTCTGCAGCATCTCGCTGCTGAAGATTGAACTTTTTCTCATTTCATTCTCAGCTCAGGGTCAGTGTGGATCACTGGGACTTCTGGCTGTCTCCCACTTCACAATTCATCAGTGCTGAGAAATCAATGGGGAATATTACTCACATGTTGTAATGTTTTATAAATACTTGAATGTATTTCACACTGTGTCCAACAGTGTGAATCTCCCCTGGTATATCAGCTCACCAACACTTCAACAGAACATTCACATAATGTGAGCTCTGACATCTGTTCAGATTCCATTCCCAAGACCTGGAAAGTGGGATTGGGCTGGATCGCTCTTTTTCAGCTGGCACAGACACGATTGCTAAATGGTCTCATTCTGTGCCATAAATTTTCTCGATTTTCTATGTTCCATGAAGTGAGGTGTGATTGGGAGGGGCAATTCCACCAGGGTTATATTTTCTACCAAAAGAATGACACAAGGGATACTTCACATTTTTATTCATTCATTCATGCGATGTGGGCATCGCTGGCTAGGCCAGCATTTATTGCCCATCCCTAATTGCCCATGAGAAGGTGGTGGTGAACTGCCTTCTTGAACCGCTGCAGTCCATGTGGGGTAGGTACACCCACAGTGCTGTGAGAAAGGGAGTTCCAGAATTTTGACCCAGCGACAGTGAAGGAACGGCGATATAGTTCCAAGTCAGGATGGTGTGTGGCTTGGAGGGGAACTTGCAGGTGGTGGTATCCCCTGCATTTGCTGCCCTTGCCCTTCTCGGTGGTAAATGTCGCTGGGTTTGGAAGGTGCTGTCTGAGGAGTCTTGGTGCATTGCTGCAGTGCATCTTGTAGACAGTACACACTGCTGCCACTGTGTGCCGATGGTGGAGGGAGTGAATGTTTGTAGATGGGGTGCCAATCAAGTGGGCTGCTTTGTCCTGGACGGTGTTGAGATTCTTGAGTTGGAATTGCACCCATCCAGGCAAGTGGAGAGTATTCCATCACACTCTTGACTTGTGAATTGCAGATGGTGGACAGGCTTTGGGGAGTCAGGAGTCATGGATGAGTGAGAGGAATATATCACACTTTGGGGCTTTTGCAAGAGGATTTATTGATAAACCTGGGATTTGAGAGGAAGCTGCTTCATGGTTTACAGAACAAATTCAGCCCCTGGGGTGGAGCCAACAGGTGCACTGTAATTACTCACCTCAGGATTCCAAGCCTCTGACCTGCTCTTCTAGTCACGTTATTTGTATGGCTACCCATGGTAACCCCCAAGATGTTGATGGTGGGGGATTCAGTGATTGTCATGCTATTGAATGTCAAGGGGAGATAGTTAGATTCTCTCTTGTTGGAGATGGTCATTGCCTGGCACTTGTGTGGTGCGAATATTACTTGCCACTTATCATCCCAAGCCTGTGAGACTGAAATAGCTCAGTTGGGAGTGTGTTGGACTGAAGATCCCTGGTTCAATCTGGGGTTTTGGCAGTTGTCCTTTATTCTGCATCGCCCTTTGGTTTTGACTCTTGAACTGCACAATTTACACTGAAATTATTTACCCAACTCTGAAGGTTGGATTGGAATAGAGAGATATCAATGATGGGAAATATTTACATTGTCAGCTTTAGCTTATTCTCTATCTCCCTGTGTCCTTTTCCCCAGTATTTGACTCTCTCGGGGCCGGGTGAACATTTGATTTGCTGGAAACAGGAGTGAGTGAAAGACCATGTGTGGAGTTTGATTTTGTACAGAGGGAGAGCAAATCTAACAGGGCTGTGAGATATTGGCCTGGATTTTACAGCCCCAATAGCGGTGAACTCTGAGACTTTCACTGCTATTGAGGGTCTGAACAGCACTGCAACTGCTGGTACATGCACACACTAACACCAGCATCTGGAAGTTGTGGTGGTGAGAAATGTGCTTAGAAGGAGCCTCTGATCATAATCGCACCAGCCCACTCTTTAAAGTGACAGGGACCTGTAGTTCAGCAATTTGGGCTCATTGCCCCCAATGTACCCTGATTTTTACCTGGGTTGGATTAAAGCCGGTACCAACAGGCTCAGGGTTGCTCGGGAAGGACTTTTCTGTTGACACAACAGCTCCACTATTCCAGGAAGACACCGGCAGCAGCAGTTGTCAACTTTCAGAGGGAGTTCAGACATTTTAAATGTTGTATTTTATTTCTTAATTGTATGTAAGTTTTTAGCATGGCCTGATCAGAGTTCTTAAATTTACATCTGACTTTTTATTAACAAGATTGAAGTGCTTTTAAAAGATCTCTAAATGTATATGACTTTTTATCAAGATTTACTTGGCTTCTTTGAAAAGACTCTTGAGCAAGATTGAAGTGACTTTTAAAAACTACATCTTATCCTTTAAAATCCTGCTTCCATGTGGATGACATTGGAAGATGACTTCAGAAAAACTTAGACTATCTTTCTAACAGGTACTGCAACAGCTTAAGTCCTACTTTTCTGCAAAAGCTGGTGAATTACCTTCCGGGAGCGGAGAGGAGCGGAGCGGAGCAGACCTGCATGGACCGATATGAGGAGAACGTTGAGAGCGGAGCCTATAAATCCAATCCGAGGATCGAGGCCCAGTCTCTTCCCTTCCAGGAGTGGAGTGGAGCTCTTCCAGTGTGCTGGAGTTTTGAAAAAAAAAAGAAGCCAACTCTGATGTCAGAGGAGAGCTACAAGGTGATTGGTTGGTGAGTCACTGCTGTTTGTGTATTTAAATATCTTAAAGAAAAGGGCAAAGTTTTTTACTTGAGAAAAAAACCTCTGCTGATAAGGTGAGTGCTACTAAAGTGTTTTTTTTATTCAGTGTAGCTTATGAAGGACTTTAGATTGTAGTGGGTAGAACAAGGCCCCTAGTGTCATTAGTATTTTTTAATTAAGGGAGTAACTAATTAATCTAAGGGTAAGTCATGGCAGGAGAGCTCAGCCCCGTGATATGCTCCTCCTGCGCTTTGTGGGGATTCAGGAACCCTCCCAGTCTCCATGACGACCATGTGTGCAGGAAGTGTATCCAGCTGCAGCTACTGGCTACTCGCATTATGGAGCTGGACCTGCGGGTGGTTTCACTGTGGAGCGTCCACGAAGCTGAGGGCGTCATGGATAGCATGTTTAGTGAGGTGGTCGCACCGCAGGTAATGGATGCACAGGCAGAAAAGGGATGGGTGACCACCAGATGGAATAGTAGGAGCAGGCAGGTAGTGCAGGAGTCCCCTGTGGCCATCCCCCTCTCAAACAGATACACCGCTTTGGTTACTGTTGGGGGGAAGACCTCCCAGGGGAAAAGAGCAACAGCGCGGTCCGTGGCACCACGAGGGCTCTGCTGCACAGCAGGGGAGGAAAAGGGGTGGAAGAGCTATTGTGATAGGGGATTCTATCATAAGGGGTGCAGATAGGCGTTTCTGTGGCCGCAAACGAGACTCCAGGATGGTATGTTGCCTCCCTAATACTAGGGTCAAGGATGTTTCGGAGCAGCTGCCGGAAATTCTGAAAGGGGAGGGTGTGCAGCCAGAGATCGTGGTCCATATTGGTACGAACGACATAGGCAGGAAGAGAGATGAGGTTCTGCAAAGTGAATATAGGGAGTTAGGCAGAAGGTTAAAGAGCAGGACCTCGAGGGTTGTAATCTCAGGATTACTCCCTGTGACACGTGCTAGTGCGGGTAGGAATAGGAGGATTAGGCAAATGAATGCATTGCTGAAGACTGGCGAAGGCGGGAGGGCTTCAAGTACTTGGATCATTGGGATCTCTTCTGGTGCAGAGGTGACCTGTACAGGAGGGACGGGTTGCATCTGAACTGGAAGGGGACCAATATCCTTGTAGGGAGATTTTATAGTAATACACTGGAGGGTTTAAACTAGTCTTGCAGCGGGGTTGGGACCCAAAGTAGTAGTCTCTCCGATGAGATAGTTGAGGCAAATGGAGAGGTTAAAGCAAGCAAGTCCAGTAGGCAGGCCAGGCAGGGGCAGGACAGGGAGCGTGGAAGGTCTGGTGGGCTAAACTGCATTTATTTTAATGCAAGTATCCTTACAGGTAAGGCAGATGAACTCAGAGCATGGATCGGTACATGGGATTGTGGTATTGTAGCTATTACGGAAACGTGGTTGAGGGATGGGCAGGACTGGCAGCTCAATGTTCCGCGGTACCGATCCTTCCGGCGTGACAGAGGTGGAGGTAAGAGAGGAGGGGGAGTTGCACTATTGATTAGGGAGGACATCACTGCAGCACTTAGAGAGGATATCCCGGGGTGAATGTCCAGTGAGGCCATACTGGTAGAATATAGAAATAATAAAAGGGTGATCCCTTTAATGGGATTATACGATAGGCCCCCCAATAGTCAGAGGGAAGTGGAGGAGCATATATGTAGGGAAATCACAGATAGGTATAGGAATTATAGGGTTGTAATAGTAGGTGATTTTAACTTCCCTAATATTGACTGGGACAGCCTAAGTGCTAAGGGATCAGATGGGGAAGAATTTGTTAAGTGAGTCCAGGATAGTTTTCTGAAGCAGTACGTGGATGGCCCGACTAGAGAAGGGGCTACACTCGATCTCCTCTTCGGAAATGAGAATGGGCAGGTGGTTGATATGGCAGTGGGGGAGCACTTTGGGACCAGTGACCATAACTGTATTAGCTTCAAGATAGTTATGAAAAAGAATAGGACTGGTCCTCAGGTTGAAGTCCTAAATTGGGGGAAGGCTAATTTCCATGGCATCAGACAGGAACTCTCAAAAGTTGAATGGGAGAGGCTGTTTACAGGTAAAGGGACGTCTGGCAAGTCGGAGGCTTTTAAAAGTGAGATAGGAAGAGTTCAGGGCCAGCATGTTCCTGTTAGATGGAAGGGCAAGGCTGGCAAGTTTAGGGAACCTTGGTTGACGAGGGATATTGAGGGTCTGGTCAGGACAAAGAAGGAGGCATACGTCAAGTATAGGCAGCTGGGATCGAGCGAGTCCCTCGAGAAGTATAGGGGATATAGGAGTATACTTAAGAAGGAAATTAGGAGGGCGAAAAGGGGCCATGAGATTTCCCTGGCAGATAAGATAAAGGAGAATCCTAAAAGATTCTATAAGTGTATTAAGAGTAAAAGGGTAGCTAGGGAGAGAGTAGGTCCCCTTAAGGATCAGTGTGGCAATCTATGTGTGAAGCCACGCGAAATGGGCGAGGTCTTAAATGAATATTTCTCGTCTGTATTTACCGTGGAGAAGGTAATGGAAGCTAGTGAGTTCAAGGGAGGGAACATCGATATCCTGCAGCATATCAACATTACAAAGGAGGAGGTGTTGGAGGTTTTGAAGCGCATTAAGGTCGATAAATCCCCAGGGCCTGATCAGATGTATCCTAGGATGCTAAGGGAAGCAAGGGAGGAGATTGCTGGGGCGCTGGCAGAGATTTTTGTATCATCGTTAGCCACGGGTGAGGTACCGGAAGACTGGAGGATAGCTAATTTGTTAATTAATAAATTAAATAACAAATCATGTCGCCTCTTTCTCTTCTAAACTCTGGCGGAGACAAGCCTAGCTTGTCCAATCTTTCCTCGTAAGACAGCCCACCCATTCCATGTATTAGTCTCGTAAACTTTCTCTGTACTACCTCCAATGCATTTACATCCTTCCGCAAATAAGGAGACCAGTACAGTACTCAGTACTGCAGAAGAGGTCTCACCAATGTCCTGTATAGCTGAAGCATAACCTCCCTACTATTGTATTCAATTCCCATGGTGATAAATGATAACATTCTATTAGCTTTCCTAATTACATGCTGGACCTGCATACTAACCTTTTGCAATTCATGCCCTCGGACACCCAGATCCCTCTGCATCTCAGAGCTCTGCAATCTCTCACCATTTAGATAATATGCTTTTTTATTCTTCCTGCCATAGTGGACAATTTCCGAATTTCCCACATTATACTCCATTTGCCAGGTCTTTGCCCAATCACTTAACCTATCTATATCCCTTTGTAGCCCCCTTATGTCCTCTTCACAACCTACTTTCCTGCCTATCTTTGTGATCAGCAAATTTAGCAACAATACCTTCGGTCCCTTCATCTAAGTCATTTATATAAATTGTAAAAAGTTGAGGCCTGTGGCACACCACTCGTTACTTCTTGCCAACCAGAAAATGACCCATTTATGCTGACTCTCTGTTTCCTGTCAGCTAGCCAATCTTCTATCCATGCCAATATGTTACCCCCGACACCATGAGCTTTTATTTTCTGCAATAACCTTTGATATGGCACCTTATCCTTCTGGAAATCGAAATACAATACATCCACTGGTTCCCCTTTATCCACAGCACATGTAACTGCCTCAAAGAACTCCAATAAATTGGTTAAACATGATTTCCCTTTCAAAAAACCATGTTGACTCTGCCTGATTACCTTAATTTTTTTCTAAATGCCCTGCTATAACATCCTCTGTAATAGCTCCAAACATTTTCCCTCAGACAAATGTTAAGCTAACTGGCCTGTCGTTTCCTGCTTTCTGTCTCCCTCCCTTTTTGAATAAATGAGTTACATTCACTCTTTTCCAATCTAACGGAACCTTCTCGAATCTAGGGAATTTTGGAATATTAAAACCAGCGCATCAACTATCTCACTAGCCAATTCAGGACCTGGCGACTTGTCAACCCGCAGCTCCAACAATTTGTTTCGTACCACTTCCCTGGTGATTGTAATTTTCTTGAGTTCCTCCATCCCTTCAATTTCCTGATATACGGCTAATACTGGGATGTTATTTGTATACTCAATAGTGAAGACCGATGCAAAGTATCTGTTCAATTCATCTGCCATCTCTTAATTATCCATTATTAATTCCCCAGACACACTTTCTATTGGACCAACAGTCGCTTTGTTAACTCTTTTCTTTTTAAAATATCTATCGAAACTCTTACTAGTTGTCTTGAAATTCCTTGCGAGCTTTCTCTCATACTCTAATTTTACCTTCCTTATCAATCTTTTAGTAATTCTTTGCTGTTTTTTTTAAATATTCTGTCCAATCTTCTGACCTGCCTCCCACCTTTGCACAATTATAGGCTTTTTCTTTAAGTTTGATAGTATCTTTAACTGTTTTCGTGAGCAATGGATGGTGAGTCCCACCTTTGGAACTTTTCTTTCTCGTTGAAATGTATCTATTCTGTGTATTCTGAAATATCCCCTTAAATGTCTGCCACTGCATCTCTATTGACTTATCCCTTAACCTAATTTGCCAGTTCACTTTAGCTCGCTCTGCTTTCATGACCTTATAATTGCCCTTATTTAAATTTAAAATACTAGTCTGGGACCCACTCTCCTCTCCCTCAAACTGAAAGTAAAATTCAATCATATTATAATCGCTACTACCTAGGGGCACCTTAACTATGAGGTCATTAATTAATCCTATCTCGTTGCACAATGCCAGGTCTAGTATAGCCTGCTCTCTGTTTGGCTCCAGAATGTATTGTTCCAAGAAATTATCCCCAAAACATTCTATGTACTCCTTATCTAGGCTACCTCTGCCCATCTGAATTTTCCAATCTATATGTAGATTAAAATCCCCCATAATTATCACAGTACCTTTCTGACAAGCTGCCATTATTTCTTCCTTTATATCCCATCCGACAGTGTGGTTAATGTTAGGTGGCCTGTACACCACTCCCACAAGTGACTTCTTGCCTTTATGATTTCTCATTTGTACCCAAACTGCTTCTGCATCCTGATCTCCAGAACTCAGGTCATCCCTCTCTATTACGCTAATACCATCATGAATTAACAGAGCTACCTCGCCACCTTTTCCTATCTTCCTGTCCTTCCAAAATGCCATGTCACCTCCAATATTCACATCCCAATCTATGTCGCCCTGCAGCCATGTCTCTGTAATGACTATCAGATCGTACTTATTTATTCTATTTGTGCTCCCAGTTCATCTGTTTTGTTTCAAATGCTCCATGCATTCAGATACAGAGCATTTAGTTTTGTCCTTTTATTATTTTTGTCACCTCTAGCCTTATCTGTCGATTTACTCTTCGATTTGTACATTCTGTCCCTTCCTGTCACAGTCTGTTTATCATTACCCATATTTATACCTTTCTCTCTTGCCTTGTCTCTCCTCCTTGATTCACCATATCTTCCCAAATTTGATCCCTTGCCCCCACTATTCAGTTTAAAACCGTCTCGACTTCCCTCGTTATGTGGCTCGCTAGAACACCGG